>NW_026126546.1:4500000-5700000 GCF_943737965.1 Phodopus roborovskii | reverse complement strand
GGACAAGGTAGTATTCCCACTCCTAAATTCACCTCATTCCTCTGGTGAATGGGCCTGGCTCAGGGAGATTGATTTCAGCCCTCTCCTAGTCTGGCTTACATCTAGGCATGGTCACCTATACATGAAGATACCGTGCTCACAACGAACATGATGCTGGACCCTCACCTCTCAGAGTTACCTGTGTCTTGAGTCAGTAGGGTTCTCTGTCCCCCAAGAGGCTCTTTGAGGATCAAATGGCATCTCACAGAGCCTAATATGGTACCGGTTATAGACCATGTCATAGCCACGTTCTGCTGCTACGAGAACTATCCCAGGGAAAGCAGCCAAAGGAAAGGGCTTATTTTGATTCATAGTTCCATGAGGATAGAGTCTATCATGAAGGGGAAGGCATGGTAAAGTCATGGCGACAGCAGCAGCTGGAATCTGGCTTGTCAGCATTTTTATCCACACACAGGAAGGAAAGGAAGAAAGAACAGGAAGAAGGGTTAGGACCTAAAGCCCCAAAGCCTGTCCCAAGTTACACACGCCCTCCAGCAAGGCTCTATAACCTTCCCCAACAGCCCCACCAACTGCGGATCAAGTGCTCACATACATGAGTCCATGGGAGATATTTCTCATTTAGACTACAATAGATACCCAGCAGGGGCTAGGGCACCATCCAGCAACACTGAGTGAGGTTCCAACTTCTTGGGAAAGTCAGGTCCTTGTAGTGCTCACTACAAAGACACAGGCACACGCCACAGCTGTCTCGAACAGTAGAAGAGAAGGCTAGCTGAGAGCAAGCATTTATTAATTCTCTTGGCGCACAACAGCGGATGCCTTGTTAGTAGTTCCCGAGTTCCTGTCTCGACTTCTCCAAGATGATGGATTGTAATTTGGGATTGTAAGCTGAAATAAGCCTTTCTTCCCCCTGTTGCTTTTTATCAATGTACTTGTCACAGCAATGGCAGTGAAATCAGGACACCTAAGCAGAGCAGTAGAGCAGGCATCAGATGCCTGGGGCACAAGGCTATTGACAGGTGGTGAGGGATGGGTTGTGACCAGAGGACAGCTAAGTTACTAGTTAATGCAGTCCATTCTGCAGTCTGTCACAGAGCCCGGCTGTCACATAGATCCTGGTCAGGGCATGTAGCAAGGCAGGAGGCTGAACTATGGCAGGAGGGAGGATGATCCAGGGGCTGCGACATTTGAATTAGGGCTTGACAATCACACAAAAGTTTGCCAGTAAAGGAAAGAGAGTAGAGCTTCCAGGCACGACGAGGAGCTGTGCTGGTACCTGGAGCATCATGATAAAGATGGGGGAGAAGATGTCACAGGGCCATTGCACAAGGGCCCTGCCCACAGGATGCATGGTCCAGGCTCCAATCTGCCTTGAAGATATAGTAGATGGCTCTTCTTACCCGATTGGTCTGCTGGATGGAGTGTGAGTTCCTGAGGCTGCCCTGCTGCCTACAGATGTAAGTGATTATTGCGGTAGGGCAGGGGGTGGCTCAGGTTCAAGGTCTCCTCATTACCTGGATGAAGAATCAGTGGCCCCTGGCAGTACTAGTACCAGATGTCCCAACTCTTAAATTTCCTCTTGATGCACTTTGAAGAGACACTTGCTGTCTCTGCCTGGAGCTTGGTTATGAGTGAAGAAAACTGAATTGCCCCTGGTGTGTTGTGAGGTACCCTTAAACAGACCTGGTCCAGGTCACCTGTAAGGTGGCTGAGGAGGGAATATGGGTGACACATCACCACACCTACCTTCCAGCATGGACCCAGCTCAGCTGCACAGGGCATCTAGCCTCACTCTTGTCCTCTGGGAGCCTTCACATCCTGCTCTACACTGTGTACCCACTGAACTGTCTTTTCTTCCAGACAGTCTGCCACCTGGATGTGGGCTCCAAGGGGATGACAGCCAGAGGAGGTCAGTGCACCTGCCAGAAACATTTCTGTGTTTCCCCCAAAAGTCAGGGCCGGGTTAGCTGGGTGCAAACTGCCCAGGGTTGAGTTTATACCATTAAGGGGACTTCCTACTTCGCCTCCTCCTTCTCTTCCTACTCCTTCTCCTTCTCCTCCTTCTGATGCTCAGCCCCCCCCCCCCCGTCCACCTCATAGTGTCAGAACACACTGGAGAGAAAGAAGAACCTCAAATTCCTCCTCTCGGTTCTTCATTATGAATCATGATATCCGTTCCCCAACCCTGAACATTCATCTCATATAAGTAATTCCCACATAATATTAGGGACAAGCTCAGTGGACAGCTGTGTTCACCCACTGATCTCAGTGTTGGTGACGGAGAATGCCATGTCATAGGGCAATGTGATGATATTGCATTAAATTCAAAGAAAGCAGGACACGGAGCGTCTGATGCTCTCAGCTGTATCATGCACACACATCCTCATGTGGTCAGCAAGGCAAGCTAAAAGATGAGCTAAATATTAACTGTGCCTGCTCACAGAGAGGGACATGAGGGATTTGTTGTTATTGTCATGTTGTTTTTATTGCAATAGAGAAAGTAAGGGGCTGGGGACCAAACAGACTTTTCCCTCCTCGGGCCTTAAGTCCTTAAGTACCATTTACTAGCGGTATGGGGCTGGTTTAGATGTGGGGCTGGGAAGGGGCTCTGAGGGCTTGTTGCCATTGCACTCAGAAGGACTTAACACTCTCCAGATCTGTTTTCTCTGGAGCTCTTTTGCTAGACTCTGTTCTTGCCAGCTCTGCAGCTGTGGGTGAGTTAATCAGCCTCTCTGAGCCACACAGATTATTTCTGAAAGGAGGATGATATGATGATCCTGTATCTTGCGTGGCACTTAGAAGGATGTCAATGCATGAGAAGAAAGGCCCTTGTCAGATTGGGGTGCCCTCTGTACCCTCGATGCTGCCCCTCTGGCCTGAGCTGGCACTAGCTTCCACAGCTGGGGAGCTTTGCATTCTAACTGCCCCCACTCTGCTACTGATTTCTAGCAGCTTGCCTTCTCTGAGCTCAGCCTTCTCATCTGTGGAAGAAGGAAATGCTTGTGGTTAACTGGGCTGTTTGTACTAGGGTCCAGGAGGCTGCCTGGCGCCCCCTGCAGGAGGTGCATTCAAGGTGTGGGATATAATAGAGGGAACAGGAGGTGGCAGCCCCACCCTGGAGGTTAGCAGAGGATTAGGGAGATAGGCAGTGATCTGTAGTGTCCCAAGACCATGGTGATGTCATTACTTAGTGTGGCGCTAGGAGAATTCAGAGGCACCAAGAGAGCCTCTGTCACGGGGATGGGCATCAAGGAGCATCCATGGAGAGCAAGGAAGTGGAAACATTATGGTAAAGTTTGGGCCCTGTCAGTTTTAGAGGTGGATGCTGGGCCTGAGGTCTGACTGAGGATTCTTCCTTCCAGCTCAGGAGTACCTGCTTAATTCTGAAACGGACAGTATCCTCCAAAGCCTGTGGGGTGTGGAGCCCTGGTCCCTTGCAGGGGCTGAGTGGACATCGCAGATAGCTCTGCCCAGTTCCTCAAAGGTAAGCACATGCTTTCACCTCACTTCTGAAATGTTTTGATTGAAAGTGGAATACACTCACAGATGTGCATGCTTGTGCACACACACAGAGACAGAGAGAGAGAGACAGACAGACATGAGTACATACACACATACACTCATACACACACACACACACACACACACACACACACACACACACACACGACAACGCCAATAAAACCCACCAGATTTAAGAGCTAACATGTAACCCAGAGTCTACTATCTGCTTTTCAGTCTTTGTTTTTTGGTGAAGCCTTGTACTGTGTCTTGTTATTTGCCTTGAGTGCTGGCCCTCATGCATGGAGACATGACATGGCCCTTTGCTGATCCCTGTCCCTTCTTCCCTTGCTCTGATGGGCTGGCCTGGTCTGTGCCATCCTCACCCAGGGATGATTCAAAGATGGCACTGCCAGGGCAGCTCTGCCTGCCATGTGGCTCATACTTCTGATCACAAAGACCTACAGGGTCCTCCAAGTCCTCTCCCGTGGTTCCGGTGTCCCACAGGCTATGAGAGCCCTGTCCAGCACCATGCCCTTACAGCTCCCATAGACTACCACTGTGGGGAAGCCCACTGACCCCCACTGGACTTCCTGGGCACATACTCCTGCTCTCAGTTTTAGTTTCACAAAGCTTCGCGCCTTGATCCATTGCAGATCCTAGATGACATTTTTATTTATTTATTTATTTATTTATTTATTTATTAAACTTTTGTCTAGGTTTTCTAGTTGTTTCTACTATGAAGTCTCTGAATTGGTTTTCCATTGGCCCCAGACAACCATTTAACTCTTTAAATTGGGGCCTGGCTCATCTGAGTTCAAAGCTCAGCCCTATCCTTGTTAAATCAGTGTGATGCTGGGCAAGGCCTCTCATCATTTGTGTGTTAGTCTCCTTCTGTATAAAATGGGAGTGGCATTGCCTGATGCTATCGTGAAAAGAAAAGACCTATAGGTCTCCCAAAACAACAAAAGAGCAGAGAAAATAGCAGCCTCTCACTGCATCTCAGCATAACATTTATTTCTTCCCATCTTTTATTCTTGCAATGCCTCAGGGTTTACATTACATTTTTATCTTAAGCATGAAGACAATATACTTGCACGCCAGGGTTGCAGGACGATTTGATGACCCCGTATCTATAAAGTATTTGTTAGTGTCCAGCCCAGGAGAGGCATTCACAAGTCTTGGCTTTACTTGGTGGCCTTCATCAGCTTTTGGCCTTGCAGCTTCACAGCCAGTTACCTGTGCAGGGTCCGTGGCTAGAAATAAGAATGTCGTCGCACTTTTTACCATCTCCGGGGGAAAACCACCGCTGACTCACCTTGCTCTGACCTGTCACAAGTGACCTCCCCAACTTGGAGGCATCACAGGCAACAGTAGCCTTTGTTATGGGTCTGTGGAGCAGGGTGAGCAATTGCAAGCTGGGTAGGTGTTCCCAGGAGTGAGCCCGGCCGGAGCACAGGGAGGAAGCAGAGTAGAGGCTGTGAGGGGAGGAGGAGACCTACATGGAGTAGCCATCCTCACAGGGAAGCATACCGCCATCATTCCTGCTCTGCCAGTGAGGAAAGGCAGGAGGTCCAAGAGGCACATGGCTCAGGCTCACCCAGGAGACTCAGACTGACAGCACTGACAGAGTGTCTCTGTGGCTGCTCCCTGTCCCATCCCTAGGGCATGGAGGGATGGCTCTAGTCTGCTGGTCAGGCTGGAAGGAAGAGAGATGGCCACATCTGTGGGCGGGGGATGCTGGAGAGGCAAAAGAGCTTCCTGCTGCTGAACTCCTGTAGCTGGATCTTCCTGTGAGTTCTGGAAGGGAACATGCTTTCAGAGGTGAGATGCTGATATGGCTTGTCTTATGCTCAGGAGTGGCTGATGGAGGGCTTGTAGAGAGGATAGAAGATGAAATAGCATGGCCTCGAGTGGTGTGGAATTAGCAGCTTCATAGCCACATATAGTTACTTACTTAAGGTGGCTGGGATCATCAAAACTGCTTGGCCTGTCCCATTGTGCAGAGCCCTCAGGCCTATGGAGAGGATCCAGTGCAGGGGATGTGGTACACATTTGGAGGGCCTTGGGGACACTGGCATGAGGCAGGAGACACGGGGCCTTTCAGTGTGAAGGGCGTGTTCTCCTGACATTAAGAACAGAAGCCTTTGCTTCCGTTCTGCCACCGGCCCATTGTCTGCATGTCAATGGCAAGGTGTGACAACCCAACTGGTGCCCATCTCAGTTTCCTTGACTGTGACTTGGTGACGATGGCCTCTTAGAACTGTCATAAGACGAACTGAGCACGTGGTAAGACGTTTGATGCCAGCACAGTAAGTGCCTGGTAAGAAGTAATTGTCATTGTCATATCTTCTCTGAATAACAGGTATGATCTGCAGTCCCATAATCAGGGGACACAGAGACCTACTTTTATTTTCTCCTCTCCAGCTGTCCCTGTCTTTGGGCTCAGCCTAGATTCTGGGAAGAGCCCAGTAGTGGGGATCCAGAGATTTCCCCACCATGTCTGAGGGTCAGAGGCAAAATCTGCCACCCTCCCATCCTAGCCAGCAGTCTCTTGCCACTCTGCAACTCCTGGAGGAGGCTGGCTTTGCACCACGTGCTCAGGCAGAGCTTCTGCAGCGATTCCCCAGCCAATACATCACGGCAGCAAGTGTGAAGCTGACAGGACCACTCGCTCTCTGGGTTCACTTCTCGGCCTCCATAAATATTTGAAGCAGAGCCTTCGGAGAGCACTTTAAGAAATGGGTTTTGCTCTCAGCCCTCAGTGAGTGGGGCGTGCCTTTGTCTTCGGCTTAAAGGCTTGTGGTTGTAGGCGAAGCTGGAAACACACAGATGCACCTTGAAGAGTATCTGCTTTAGTAGATACAAAGGCGGCGGCAGAAGGGTTTTCTGTGCACAAACCTAGAAAGGTCTAGGCCTCTGTGTCTTAGGCAGCTGCACAGTCACCCTTCGGGAGGAAGCATGGCAGGCTGCCCTGGGGCTCTTGAACCTCCCCTCCCAGGCCTTGTTCTGGGCTCTCCTATCATGTGTCTTTTCCCCTCATGAAGGGGAGGTCAGAGCTCCCTGTCCTACCCTGTTACCTCCTGGGAGGGAGAACAAGGACAAACATAAAAAGGGAGGCACCTCAGCACATAGGTGGAACCTGTGGGCTCAGTCTTAGTGCACTCTGGTTTTCAGTTAGAGACAGAATGAACAGAGAATTCCCATTCGCCCTGTCCTTGCCTTCCCCAACAGCAGTTTCTTATGACACCAAGCACAGCGTGGATCGAGGAGCTGGTAGGCTTCATTTCCAGGAGAAATAGGAGCCACTGAAATGCAAGCAAAACTCACAGAGCTGTGGCCACTTGGCTTGGCTTGGAGCTTGGGAGACAGAACCATGCCCGGGTTATATCCTAGAGAGGCTGCCAATGGTCCTGTGTCTCATTCAGTCATCTGACTGTCATAGTAGCCAGGTGACCACTGTCTTCTGTTGTAGTGCTAGGAAAGACATATGAAAAGTGTCCTTCCTCTTGGCTTGGGGACCCCTGGGCACTCCATTAGAGCCTCCCTCCAGATGGGAGAGCACTGTTGTGTGAGCGTTTTATAGTTGTTTTGCTTAAATTTACCTGTTAAATTCAGTGTAGTGGTGCATACCCTTAATCCCAGCACTGGGGAAGCAGAGGCAGGCAGATCTTTATGAGTTCAAGTCAAGCCTGGTCTACATGTCAAGTTCCAGGTCAGCTCAGGCTAGCTAGACCGCATCCCCCAAATAAATAAAGTTACTTGTTTATGTGAGATCCCATTTGGCTTGCTAGCCATTGTTTTTTTGATGATGAGGTACCCTGCAGAACTGGGCGAGGATGTTAGCTTCGAGGCCTCTCTTCTGTTCCTCCTGTCCCTTTGTCTTGGAAATGCATCATTAACATCATGAGTTGGAACATCAGGAATGTGATAGAGAAAGGATGTTTACCTGAGGTACAGGCAATGGTTCAACTCATCCTGTTGGGGTGATGCCAAGTCTGGTCTCCTAAATGGCCCTGCAAGGCTAAGGCAGGAGGCATTATCTGTCACCTCAGCTCCTTCCAGCTTGTGCTTGTGTCCTGGGCCTTGGTGAGAGACCATCCCGATGGGTCATTCTGGAGTGGTCCCTGCTGCTCAGCCTGGTGACTGTGTACTAAATGCAAAATACTTGTAATCCAGAAAGTGTCATAAGCATCCCTGAAGTCTCCAATTAGGGCTGTTTGTGCGCTGACTTCTGAACACTGTTGCGATGGATGCTGGCAGACTCTGGCCTTTTCCCAGGCTGTAGAGCTTTGAAAGGCACAAGGGGACTCTGCCACACCCTCTGTCTACTATATGTTATCAGAAGTCAGGGTAGGACTTGAGTCAAGGTTGTTAAGGCCAGGTAGGAGCTTGGCCTGCAGGAGCTGGAGGCAGCCACCCCTCCGTCTAGGCCTCTAGAGAGGCCAGCATGAAGACGAGCCCTGCCATGGAATTAGGAAACAATTTGGCTAGGGAGCCTAGCCAAAGCCAGGGAGGTAAGCATGCCCGTCCCCCAGCCATGAGACAAGTCCATGGGGAGGCCTGGCTTTGCTTGTATGGCCACAGAATGGCTGTGTTGAGTGTGGTTTCTCTCCCTGTGGCCTCGTTTGTCTTCCTGTGGATCTGGGAGGTCAGGGGGACTGGAGCTGGGTCTCCTTAGTCTCCTGCCAGCTTCTACTCCTGGCCTTCCAGGCAGTCTACATTCTGTATTAAAGAAAGTGGCATTGACTAGGCCTCTCATATTGGTGGACTCTATGGGATTCATCCCCTTGTGTCTAGCTTTGCTAGATTTAGTACAGTATCATGAAGGTATGTGTGTACAATAGAGTGCCACAATTTCCTTCCTTTTAAAGGCTGAATGTGCTTTACCTGGATAGATTTGCTACAGTTTGATCATGTATCTGTCAGTCCATCAATCCATCTATCCATCTGTCTATTCACCTATCCATCTGTCCATCTACCCACCCTACCATTCATTCATTCATCCATCCACTCACCCTGATCTACCTCCTACTCAACCCATCCACCCACCCATCCACCCACCCATCCACCCACCTCATCCACCCACCTCATCCATCCATCCATCCATCCATCCATCCATCCATCCATCCATCCACAACCCATCTCCACATCATCCATCCGTCCACAAAATGGCCTTCCATATCTTTTAATACATGTTTTTCCCTCCTCTCTTCATCTTGGTGCTATCATCTGTGGAGGAAACCAGGTCACTGCACTGTGCTTTACACACTGGGTCTCACTGATGTGTCTCGGTGGTGTGTTTGGGGTCCTACCCTTCTCCTTCTACCCTAGACTTTGCCTCTTGTCCAGATTCATATTCCTGAGGACTAAGCATGCCTTCAGCCACTGAGCTGTGCCCCATTCTCCAGATGTCCCACTCTGTTATAACACAGTGGCCACATGAACCAACTCCTTATGTGTCCCCCTAAGATTAGAAGCTGTTGATACCATCAGTAAACAGAGTCTCCGCAGACAAAAGCCCATATTGAGAATGACCGTGGCAATGGGAACATGTGCATCATTGTCAATTGTACAGATTCAAGATGCTGAGGCAACGGAGGAGGTGTCCCTGGCTGCCCCACAACCTTCACCCGCCCCCATAGCACTAAGAAAAGAGGCATCTAAGGGTCAGTTCAGACCTAATTCTTACACAGGGCTACAGATCTGGTGAGGTCTTTGTGATAGTTCCTGCTAGCAGGCCTGCATGTGTGATCCTCTCTTCCAGCACCTCCTGGCTTCATTTACTCTTGCTGTTAAGGTTCAGCAAGGGTCACTCCATTTTGAATGTGAGGGCTCTCTGAATGTGTGGAGAGAGCTGTTTTTGGACATGAAATTCAGTATTCAAGTGTTGCCACGCCTATTTACATTGGGTAGTAAGTGAATTCTAGAAACTTCTAGAGGGAGAAACTTCTCTCCCTCTCCAGGCTCCTCATTGTTTCCCATTAGATGAACCAAACTGGAAGCCAGAGGCCAAGGAAACCCTGGTCATACCATCCTTAGGGTGGGCCTTTTCGATCATCCTGCCCGGTTGGCCTCCTGGACCTAGAGAACAGATGAATCTAGGGCCCATGTATTGGAAAACACAGACTGAAGATACCTCTAGCTCATGGTTAGTCAGGACTGGCACAGGCTCAGTGTATGTCAGATGCTCACGGTAAATTCAAGTTTCCTCCACACGATGGAGGGCAGTCTGATTTAGCCTCCAGGTCCCTCCCTGACTTCTTTGCCCACTGAATATGCTCCCTGTGAGTAACGGAGTCTTCAGATGTTCTGCGCTCACAATCATAAAGCACATTTATGAATGCAATTTGGGATTTTCTCTCTTTCCATCTGAGAGAAGGTGCTTGGACCCAGCTCATCCACTGTAGCAGAAGACAAGGGAAATGAAGTGAGTCTGGTGAGATTTAGTCTCAGCTGGAAGCTGGGTACCAGTAGCCACTTGGTCCCTGGGGAACTTGTGTCAACCCAAGTCATGAATAATTCTGACAGATGATGGATGAGGAGGCCATGGCCTTGCAGGGCTGTGTAATTAGACTAATGCTTTCAAGGGACACCCGCTAACACACATACTCCGGCTTTTCCTCACAGTGGGGGCTGGGAGTTCTGGGAAGCCTAGGGCTCCTGCTTGATAGGAGAGCTGTACGTAAAGCCACTCCCTCCCTGAGCAGGGTCAAGAACTGGATCCATGGGTCTCCATCAAAATTCACTTTAGAAACCTAATGGCAAGCTTGGATGTGTAGCTCAGTTGGTAGAGTGATTACCAAGTCTGGAGGGGGCCCTGGGTTTGATCTCCCTTCCCCCACTGAATAAACTACACATAGTAATGCATGCTTGTCATCCCAGCATCTGGGAGTAGAGGTGGGAGGATTAGAAGCCCCGGTCATCCTTGGCAACACAATGGGGACTAGGATGAATATGTAGAATAGGCTGAGGGATTTGAGGGTGGACTATGCTGCGATGGTGCTGGTCTTGCAGGGAACGAAGCATAATGTTGACAATGCTTTAAGATGGCTAGATGATTTCCAAACATTGCCTGGAGACCGGGGCTCCTACGCAGTACATAACCACTCTTGGCACCACAGATAGACATAAGCATACTTTAAACAGCATGCCTCCTGCTTATCAAGTCAAATATGTTTATTTGGGTGAATTGGGGGAAGTGTAAACAAAGGAACAAACAAAACCACCAGGAATTCCAGCACTGAGAGATTGGGAATTTACTCCAGGCAGCTGTGCTTTTGCAGTCATGGAGTTCCCACAGTAATAACGAACTAATGAAGGGCATCTCCAACACCAGTGTAGTACTTTGGAGAACATGAGGCATGCTGGGAAAGACTGTGAGTCCTGGAAGCAGTCCAGCCACTTCATAAATGTGATTAGACAATTGTTATCCTTCTGGACCTCTGTTTCTCCATCGGCGCCTGTCGTGAACATCAGCAAATGCATCCCTGCACAAAGGTTCAGCACAGGGTATGGCACTCTGGTGAACTGTCCCTCACAGGCTCAAGTGTTGGTTCCAAGCCGCTGGCACTATTTTGGGAGGTGGCAGAGCTGTAGGAGGTAGGGTCTGGTTGGAGGAAATAGGTCACTGGGGAATGTGCCTCCTAAAAGTATTGTTCCCAGGTCTCTTCGGGTTTCTTTCTCTGCTTCCTGTGTACCACAAGGGGCTGCTCCCTGCTATGGTATTTAGTTAGCTTCACCTCCGGTCCTAAGCAGCGGAGCCCGATGACCATGGAATGAGACCTCTGAAACTGTGACCGGAATAGATCTTCCCTCCTTCAAACTCTTTTTCTCAGGAATTGGTCATTGCCACGTGTCTTAGGGTGTCTATTGCTGTGAAGGGACACCATGACAACAGCAACTCTTATAAAGGAAAAGGTTTAATTGAGGGGGCTCACTCACAATTTCAGAAGTTGAGTCCATTATCAGTCCATGGCAGCAAGTAGGTAAGCATGGCGTTGGAGGAGTAGCTGGGAGTCCTACATCTTGCAGGCAACAGGAAGTCTACTAAAACACTGGGTGGTATCCTGAGCATACAAAACCTCAAAGCCCACCCCTTACCCCCACAGTGACACACTTCCTCAAACAAGGCTGTACCCATTCCAAAAAGCCACATCTTCTAATGGCACCACATTATGGGGGCCAATTGCAAGCTACCACTCCATGAGAAGCCGCATCAGTACAGGCATACATACCCTTTTCACTGATGTCTAACATGAATATCATCACTATCATTTGAACAAATTACACACACACACACACACACACACACACACACACACACCCCTACTGTGTGCTGATCATCTTTCAAGGTTTCACACATATTGCCATATTCAATTCCTAAAATGGCACCTACAAAGTCAGTGTCACTGATACTTAAAGTGATGGAGTCCTTGGAGCAGATAAGGTAGGTACTTTGCAAGTTATGTAACAGCAATCAGATCCAGAATTCCAGACCTTCAATTAGACCTCCAAATTCCCATCCTGTTCCTGGATTGCTCCAATTGGACCCCCTAAATCCCTGAAATGTTCCTGGACCACCCACTCCCAGTCTTGGCTCCAGTCAAGTCAGACTGGTACCCAAGTTGCCACTGCCACTGTTTCTGGTGCTGGTCATTGCTGCTTGCTGTGGCATCAAATGAGGCCTTTGTGGTTCACTTCTGACCCACTCCCTCCATTCCAGGGATTGCGAACCAGCTGTCATCTCTCCCTGAAAGGATCATGATGCAGCCATTCCTTTCCCCAGGAGACACAGTCAATCAGTCTGAAAGCTGCTCTTCTGGGTGGGAACAGCTGTCAGGGTGAGCGTGTCCTTGGGACTGTAGCTGGGACCCACAAAAGACAGGGAAATGGGGTCTTTAGTTTGAGGGGACTATGAGCCATTGTGCCTGAGAAATGGGCAGAAGTCTGTCTGGCAAGAGACCATTCTCGTGAAATCCTTTGTGACACTGAATGACTCCATTTCCACCTCAGCTGATATGACATGACAGCGAGGTGCTGCCTCTTCATCAAGGCTACTGTGAGGAGCTGGTGTGCATATGCTCAGGTGTCCAGGGTGTGTCAGATGTGAAGAAATGTAATCCGATAGAGAACACCCAACAGACATGCTTGTGCCCCGGCCTGTGTGGATTCCAGGGGAAGAGTCACAGGGTGCAAGAGGATGGGATGTGAGGGAAGAGAGGAGCTGTGTGAGTAGTTAAGTACTGGAGCCAGTACACTAGTGTCCAGAACAATCTTGACCCAGTAGTGCAAGACGGCCAGCACTCCAGTTCCATGAGCCCAAGCAAAGAGGCCAACAGTTAGGTATAGGATTATGGAGTACAATCTATGGCAGGAATATTACCCTGGATTGGGGTCAGGAAAAGGTGCATATATGTTGATTAGGACCAAAGTGACCTTATCTAAACTGGAGTGTCCCTGGTTTACCTTAACCTAATGTGAGCAAGTATGTTCTGGGTGCTGGGGTCCCATTGTAGGTCTCCATATTTGAGTGGCTTTCTCTGTTTAGAATGTGCTGGGAAGCTACGTGGGCGAAATCCATTGTGGTTATCTGGGGCAACCCCAGGGTTATAACTCAACATGGCTGCCCTGCTGAATCCACACAGTGGAAAATTACCTACCTGTGAGCCTTGCAAGCGTCAGCAAATTTCCTCTTAGGATCTTTGTTTCCTCATTAGGAAATAAGAACAATAACTTTACTTAACTCAGAGGATTACAGCTTTGTACTCACTTAAGGTGTGTGTGTGTGTGTGTGTGTGTGTGTGTGTGTGTGTGTGTGTGTGACAGTTAGTGATGTGCATATATGAAGGCCAAGCAGTTCCTAAGGAGTCATCATCCCTCTTGGTTTTGAGACAAGGTCTCTCATCACATGGGGCTCCTTGATTCTTCCAGGCTGTCTGACCAGCAAACCTGTATGTCTGCCATCTCTCTGATCTCCAGAATGGGGATTACAGGCACATATCACAACCCTTTGTGTGGCTTCCAGGGGATCGAACTCTAGACCTCATGCTTGTGGGGCCCTCATTTAGCCTTTAAAGGGATACATCACAAGGCATGGTACAAAGGAAACACGCGGTGTGAAAATCTCCACCACCACCACCCCCATCACAACCCTGAAGGATTTAGACAAAAGGAGGGTGTGTTGCTTAAATACTGTTGGACTGTTGCCACCCACAGCTCCTTTCTTCAAAGCCCCCCACCACTCATTCTTACTTTTATAAGGCTTTGTTCTGCAGGGTGGCTTTCTGCTGGTCTCACCATCATTCATCAGAGGGTTCACTTGGGGCATGGAGTCAAGCTGGCTGGTGACTGACTGGTAGTGGCTGGAGCTAGCTGCTGGTGACTATCTGTCCAACAAGGATGCTCCTCTCTCTCACATGTGGCCTTCAGCCTCATGGAGGCTCCTTCAGGTTTCTGTGTGTGGAGGTGCAGAGGCTGGGTTGAGAAAGAGCAGGAACTTGAAGGTCTCCTGAGGCGTGAGCTTGAAATTCTCAGTGAGATTAGTTCTCTCTTTGGTGTAAGGAGGCGCCAAGCTGCTCCAGGCCTGATGAGACAGGCTACCTCCTGCCTGGAGGAGCAGGATGGCTTCCGCTCCAAATAGCTGTGCACACAGAGGTGGCGGGGGGGGGGGGAGATCTTCGTGTGGAGCCCCCATCTCAGCAGTACGTCCATTCTGAGGACCCTGTTAATGGGCAGCTACATGGACTTCTGCAAAGGTTATCCATCCAGCAAAGGTGATGGCTTTGCTTTGTCACTAGGAATAGTGGACTAAGTTTTCAGAACCATGAAAAACAGTGGTGATGGCAGGAGTCCTGCAGCACCCTGGGGCCAAGAGAAGGGCCCCTGGGTGCTTTCGGTGAGAGTACAGGAGCATGGGGACACCTGCCACTGTGAACTGTGCTGTGGGTGAGAATGTACCAGTGATCTTTATTGTGTGGGTGACTAGATTCCTGCTGAATGGCAGGGTTGAGTCGCATTGCCTCTCATTTATATGTGTACCAGCAGAGGCACTGGGTTCCCATGATACCTCAAGAGTACTGTGTAGGTTTTGTGGATGCTCTTCACCAGCAGGGGATCTAGAATGCTCTAGCCTCGAAGAGACCTTGAGAAGCCTGCTGTCAAATGTCTCTGATCTCACTTCTCCATCTGCTTATTGATTGCTCCTGCCTTTCCACTTCTGAAGCCTGTGAGTCAGGAGTTGAAAAGGAATTTGCAGTTCTGGGTTACACAGAGTCATTGGTGGAAAAACCTCTCTTGCCAACAGCTGGAGGGGCATAGTTGCATCTTCAGAAGGTGGCTGATGCTGTAGGGACTAAAGGAACCGTATGAGTGCCAAAAGAAGCCTAGAAAACCTGGGGTTCTCCATCATAGAGGGCAGGCACACGTAAGAGAGGTGGACTTGGTGATGGGAGTTGGGATCTGAAACGTTCCTCAAAGGCCTATGCATGGAAGACCCGGTCCTTGGCCCGAGGTAACATCCGAGGATGATGGCTTCTTCAGGAGGTGTGGCCTACAGGGAGGATTGAGGTCATAGGGAGCGTGTTCTTCTGTGGGATTCTGAGACTATGGCTCCTTCCTCTCTTTTTGCTTCTTGACTGCCATGAGGGGACCCATTTCCTCCGCCACAGGTTCCTGTCATGATGGTCTGCTTTGCCACAGGCCTAAAGCAACGGGCCTAAGTGACTTTAGGATGTAAACTCTAAAGGTTTTCCTCTTTGTAAGTTGACTATCTAAGGTATTTTTCACCAGTTGGAGAGCCAACTGGTACACCTAGTCCAGTCTAGGAACCCTGCCAGAGACCATCTGTGGCAGGCTGTAGGGGCTTCCTACACTTGGCTGGCCACTCCCATCAGTGTAGACACTCCACAGGACACTGCTGTGCAGGTGGCAGGAGGAACATGGATAATAAGCCTCATAAATAGACAGCTCTTCACAGTCTCCATGCTGAGAAGAAAAGGATGGCCTTCAGGGTCTATAAGGGGAAGAGACTCAGTGGGTGGGCGCAGATTTTAAGCCCAGAGCCACCAGGTAGCTGAGGGAAAACTTTGAGAGGCAAGCTGATCTCACGTAGCCTCGGAGATCCATTCTAGCCCATTATGGAAAAGCGTATTGGTGCACAGAAGACACGAAAGACACTGGTACCTAGCTGGGCTAGCATGGGTGGCAACTGATTTGCTTGGCTTCTCCCATAAATCAAGGAAGCAGATGAGCACAGGCATGGAGGGGAGGCGTGTTCCTTGATGGAGGGGCCATCTGTCTCGGCAGCAAACTTGGAAGATGGGGTGAAGCAAAGGCGGAAATAAGGCATCATTTGTCTTCAGTGATGAGAGGGAGAAGAAAGCTGACAGCATATTATGAAAGGGCTGTGACAGGTTTTTGCAGTGAATAAGAAGAATTGGTCTTGTGTGATATTAAGCAGAATTGAAACTGGATGGATTCAAATTAAGTTGGAAAAAAAAACCCTAAAACGGTTATCTGAGATCTGGGAGTGAATCAGCCCAACTGTCCTACTGCAGAAACGGAGGCCCGGGACAACCAGACAGTAGCTTCATCAGGAACCTAGTGTCTTGATCATAAAGCCACTCTGTTTTCTTCTGTGTAGGGATATGTGTGTGCAGGGACCCATGTCTGCACGTGTGTTGGGAGACCAGAGATCAGAGCCAGGTGTCCTTCTCAGACAATTTCCACACCCCCTGCCTCCCTTTTTGGACACAGACTCTTTCTGTAAGCCTGGAGCTCACTGATGAGCTTGAGACATTGGCCAGCAAGACTTAGGAATCACATGCGCCCACCTCCCCAGCACCCGGGGTTACAAGTGTATGCTACCGTGCCTGGCTTTTTGACATGAGTCCTGGAGGACTGGACCCAGGCTCTCGTGTGTGCATGGCAAGCACTTCACTGATTCCCAGCCCTTAAATGAAGGCCCTTGGACAAACTATGATCTAAGGAGTTGTGGTGGTTTGGATGAAAATGGCTCCCATAGGCTCATAGGGAGTGGCATTCATTGAAAGGATTAGGACATGTGGCCTTGTGGGGGTCAGTATGTATTTTTGGAGGAAGTATGTCACTGGGGGTGGGCTGTGAGCTCAAGCCCCGCCCAGTGTCATTCTCTCTTCCTGCTGCCTGCTGCCTGTAAGCCAGCTCCAATTAAACGTTTTCCTTGACAAGAGCTGCTGTGGTCATGGTGTCTCCTCACAGTAATAGAAGCCATAACTAAGAGGACAGGTAGCTCAAAGTTCACTCTCCGACACAGCATAATTCCAAAGTAAGATTGATTTGGAATTTTTATGGCTAGAAAATGTTTATAGCTATAAAAGTGTCACCGTGTTGAAAAATCTTCTTTTGCCAAGGTTTACAAAGAGAGCAAATGGGAGCGTGCGCATGTTTATGGTCAGCAAGCATTTAACCATCCCTGTGATTTCTGTATGGGGATGGGGTAGGGATGTGAGACTGCTCCTTCATGGCTCAGAGAGCATTTGGATGCCCCAGGCTCAGTGAGAGCCCAGCCTTCATCCTTTCCACTCTCCACATCCCTCTCTTATAAGTCCCACTGGATGTTTGCCTTGTTGACCTCTCCCCCACCAGTGACTTCCCTCCTCCCGAGGGGCTTTCTAGCCTGGGCCAGACTGTGGCAGCCCATTCGCTACAGCCTCAAGCCACCAACCCACTGCCCACCATTGCATGGTCTTTGCTTTGCTTGTCAGTAGCAACTCCCTTAGGGGTTTCTTGGTCATGGAGACACAGATGTAGCTAATTGTACAATGTATCACGGCTTGACTTGTAATAGAAAATGATCAGAAACAGGAAAGACATCCAATTGCACATCCTATGGCACAACAAGGAAGCACTGAGTACCGAGAGCTGTATGTACTGAGGACCATCCGGGGGCGTGGGACCCAGTGAGGAATGGCTTCTGAGAAGAGAATATCGGGGCAAGGTAAAATGTTGAGTGCAGAAGCCTCCCACAGCTTTACAATCTCAGCTCTGTTAACACACAACCCTGGGAAGGTTGACTCAGTGTTTATTTTAGTCTGTTTCCCCGAGTGTCTCGAAGGGGAACCTGATACTTGCATGGCAGGTAAAGGCGGAGCAGCATTAAAAAGCATCTGCTGCAGAGACTCTGATGCACTTCTGGGGGTGCTGTGCCTGTATATCAGAGTCACCGACCCTTCAGGAGCAACACAGCCGCTCCTTGGGAGGCTGTGGCCTGAGGTTGCAGTGTAGAGAAGCATTTGTGCCCACAGCTCTTCCTGCAGATTCTCAGGGAAGCCTCCATCTTTCAGATCCCATCTGTGTCCCCACAAGGACCTGCTCCTGCTTCTATGGAACACTGTTTGAGCAACAAAGGTGATTTGTCATCTGCCCCAATGCTCTCTGGTGATTCAGAGCTCAGCTGCAGCTGGCTGTCATAGCTGTCACAGTGGTGGCTGTCCCATGCACGTGTATGTATACACAGAGATGTGTATGTGTGCCCACAGAGCTGTTCTGTGCATGCGTATGTATGCGTAGAGATGAGTATGTGTGCCCACAGAGCTGTTCTGTGCATGTGTGTGTGTGTACAGAGATGTGTATGTGTGCTCACAGGGCTGTCCTGTGAATGTGTATGTATGCACATGGATGTGTATGTGTGCTCACATGGCTGTCCTGTGAATGTGTATGTATGCACAGGGATGTGTATGTGTGCTCACAGGGCTGTCCTGTGAATGTGTATATATGCACAAGGATGTGTATGTGTGCCCACAAAGAGCTTTGTTCACTTTTTCCGCCTTTGCTCTTAGGTGGTGAATGCCCTTGCCACTCTGATTTAGGACCCTCCCATGATAGCTATTCAGCGAATAGAGCATGAACACTGTCCCAGGGCCTTTTGTGACTGAGTTTTATTTCTGACTTAATGAGCTTCACTGAATTCAATCATCATGTGTCTCGTGAACACTTGCCATTTATAGATGGCTATAAACGTTATGTCTCTTAATATTGTGAGTTCCACGTGTTAATTTCAGCTTCGTGTTTGTGGGCCCTCAGAGGAGTTGGAGTTGGGACTGGGAGAGGCATGGAGCTGGACTTACAGTCCATGCATGGGCACAGAGCAGGAGTCAGTGGCAACTCTGCCCAGCGATTGCTGGGAGGGAGCCTGGGTGGCAGAGAAGTTGGGCTGTGCAGCTGAACCAGGGTCTGGGAGGAGGCCCTGCTCAAGCTGAACTGGGGGTGTGGCACATTGGGATTAGTAATTGGGATTAGTAGTTCAAGGGACGAGGCAGCAAGATTGGAAGGCTGTGTAGAGCAGGGAATGGGCAGCTATGGGCGGAGGAGGGCAAGGTCTGGAGGACTCTGCCAAGGAGTATGAGCTCTGATTCCTATGTGCAGAGGGCTGCCTGGGCAGTGGAGATGAGACCCCCAGTCCCTCTCGCCAACCCTGGTCCTGCTTGCAGTTTACAGTGCTCCACACATCTGATAGGCAGACAGACAGATGTCTGTTGGCGGCCACTTCTTCCCTCTGCACAGGAGAGGCTGGGGAGCAATACCTGAATGAGGAAATATGAAAACAGAAATGAAAGGAAGCAATAGGAAATGTGTGGAGAAGAGGAATGGATTGAACGAAGGGGCGGCACTCAGCTCTCAAGGCCAGGGCCTGGGCCTGGGCCTGGGCCTGGTGCTGTAGAAAAGAGCGGGGAGGCTGGGGGGGGGGGGGTAGAAGCCCTTGTGCTTAGAAACTCGGTTCAGTCAATTCGTTTAGCTTTTTCTTTGGATCATAAATATAGTTGCCCTGTCTGAGGGCACAGGCACTTTGCTGGCTGTCTGCTTTTAAACCAATGGATGCCACCATTTCATTTCAATTTTTATGTTTATTTTGTTCTTCTAAGATGGGGGTCTCACTTTGTAGTCCAGGATAACCATGGCAATGCTCCTGCCCCACCCCACCCGAAGCCTGGATTATAGATGTAAGGGACCACCATTACATGGCTGAGTAATATTTATGGGCAGATCATGGCTCTGTTGTCATTCTTCAGTTGCTGAACATTTGCGTTCTTTCTGTGTGTGGCAGGTATGAATGTTTAAGTTAACAGGTTAACCAAATTTATGAGGACACATACAGGGAACATATCCTGGGGATTCACAGTCATCGCTGTTCATTCACACATGGCTCAGCCTTCTCCATGGCCAGGGATCCTGGGGGGTAGTGGTCCCTAGACCCCTTGCTGCCCAGTCACAGCCTTTCATGTGGGGTCTCCAGGTCTGTCCTCAGGCTAAGGACTCTCCCTACAGCTGGTCTCTCCATCTGTTTCCTGGTTCCTAAGACTTCCACACCAGCTTCTTACATCTGGTCCCTGCTTCCCAAGGCCAAGGCCAAGCTGTAGTACTGTTCCCACCCTTTACCCACTGTCTCCCCTGCCAGGCATGGCTCCAGAGCAGCAATCACTCTGTTCATCTCTGACTGGGTTACCATAGAAACACACTTTTATGATGATAAGATACAGTCAGCCTTCAATTAACAGAGCCCAAGCTTGGTATGGTATGCCTGGGTGACTGGACTCCTAGAACTCAGGACACGGGGGTGGAAGACCAGAAGTTCAAAACTATCTTCAGCTAAGTAAGGAGGTCAAGGCCAAGCTGGGCCATGTGAGCAACTGTCTCAAACAACGAATGAACATAGGTCCCAGTGGCCAGCGCTGCCCCTTCCCCACAGCGTGGACTGAGTCTGCATCTCCAGTTCTCAGGTAACATGCTGAATGTCACTATTTCCTAGACAAGCTACAAGACTCCCATCCCTCCCTACCGTGAGAGGACACCTCGTAAAAACCACGAGAGCTTGGAGACCGCCATCCCTCTCTAATTCGATCATCCCGAGGCCTCTGCTCCGCTGCTCTGCCTTCTGCTCCCTGAGTTTCCTTCCTCCCCTAGCCTGGAAGCTCCCACTGGGAACATTGGGAAACCCTTCCATTCCAGCCACCCTATGCCTGACCTCTCTGGCTGCTTTTGTAGGCTTGCCTTACACTTACATGTAAGCACCTTATCACTGAACTACGTCAGTGGTAGGGTCTTAGTTAACTCAAGCTGGCTGGCCCAGAACTCATGATCGTCCTGTCTTACCTCCCACTCCTACACCGGTAGCTGGAATTATAGGCCTATGCCACAAAGTTTTGGTTAAAACTGCTTTCTGTAGGCTTAGTGGACTGTCCCCTTCCCTTGCCTCCATCCCCATTGTGGCGGAGACCCATCTCACCAATTGCTAGCCTCTGGTTTCCACAGTGATGGCAAGGGCATCCACTGTAATTCTCACTCCCTTGTTCCAGTGACCCTAAGGGCTGAGGCAGGCAGCTGAGCAGGGTGTGGTGGGTGTCATCTCCAAGGCAGAACTCCAGGGCTATATGAACTGTAGCTGGTCCAGTGGCCCCTCTTTTGGACTGCAGCCCCAGACTAGTGGCTCCTGTAGTTTGTTAGAAGCTCACAATTTGACTTACAAGTAACCATAACCCCAGAGGGTGAGGTCTATCTCAGGCTGGACCCAGGGTGAGATGGAGGCTTGAGACAGAGCCCACCCCCCCAGCTTCCAAAGTCCCTACCTCAGGATCGATCGTACTGCACTACCCAGAGCATGTTTCTTCAGTGGCCTGCTCACACTGTGGCCCCATCTCCAGGTTGGGCCTGACCCAGTATGCTTCTCCTCCTCCACCCAACCTTCTGCCCCAGGGTAGTTCCACAAACCTCTCTATCCACTTCTGCTGACTCTGCCCTTCTTTTCTTGTTATCAGGGAATAGGATGATAGAACATGCCAAGTGCCAGGCTCTGTACTTGGCTCAGGTGGCGCCAATTGGTGTCCTTTGTTACTGTCACTGGCCCTATGACCTCTTAGAATCAGACAGATCCAGGGTTGAGTCCCGGCTCCCCAATCCTTTGCTGTGACCCTCGAGTGAGATGCACACCTTTCATGAACATCCGATTCTCATTTGGAGTTAGTAGTTATTGAACTCCTTGCACTACTACGTGGCTGTGCAAAATAAAAAGAAAATAATAAATAAACCAGCAGCCTGTGTAAGGGTTCCAGTACTTAGAGGCCCAGAGAATGCCAAGCCCAGCCCTCTCTGCAACAGGCAATGCCCTGGCTACTATCCAGAAAGCGCTTGTTCATAGGTCCCCATGTACAGAACTCCATGAGTTCCCAGGGAGATAATGCCTGCAAAGTGGTTTGTAGATGCTCAAGTACTCTGAAATGTTTATGATGATTATTGCTAATTAAAATTTAGGACAGCCTGGAGAGAGGCAGGAGTGAGCCACAGATCTGCATGCCTCCTTCCGAGAGTCTTTTAGAGACATGAATGAGAAAGCTGCATGTGTGAAGAGAGCCTGCGAACGACTCCCGGGTCCTTGTCCTGAGTCCTCACCCATCCCTGGAATATGTGATGAGTGGCTGCTCTGGACACTTTCTTATTTCCCTGCTTATCCTCAATGCCAGGGCCTGAGTGAGGGTGCTGAGCTAACAATGAAGCTGACCTTCCAGTAGGGAGGGATGGGAGTATTACTAACCCATGGAGCATCTCTATGGGAGTTGTAAAGGGAGCATAGAGTTAATCTTTGATTCTTTCCTGGCAGTTTTTCTGGACACCAGCTCTTGGGACATGCAATGAGGAGAGGGTCCTTGTTGTCCATATTGATGTTGGTCTCTAATAGTCTGGGTATCCTCATTGTCTCCTGCTGACACTCTGGGCTCCGGGAGCCTTGTCTCCACTGGCCTGTGGCTCTCACAGCCATGTCATTGGGATCTGAGGTGGGCTAGCTGCCCTATCACCTTCCATGTTTGCCTTTCAGAAGAAAGGCTCCCATCCTTCCTATGGCCAAAAGCCAGTCAGCTGGGGAGAATACTCGATCGCCACTACTTCCGGATGCTTGGTTTCCATAGGGTTCAGAGAGACGCTGTCTTTCAGATTAGCTGGAACCCAATCCCCCCTCTCCAGGCCCCCTCAGCTCTACTGTCCCTTTCCTTTTTCTCCCAGATCCTGCAGCCATCTCAGTGATGGCTTTTCCTGGGAAATAGAGGGCATACTTGCCCCAGTGAGAGTCAGCGGGAAGTGCTGTCTGAGAAGCCCCACGCCTCGAGCCTTGAGTAAGCCTAGGCACCTAGGAGTCTGTTTCCCCACCCAGGCAGGGGATGTGGTCTGACCCAGTGATTCTCAGCCCTGGTTGTACACTCTGCCCACCTGGCCTGTGTGGTTGACACTTTCAGAAACACTCAAGCAGGAGGTGTCAGCATGCTGCCGGGCATAGGGGCCCCAACAAGGCAACTGCTGAGGACTGCTGTGAAGGAGGGTAAATTAAACTGAAGCCACAGAGGCTGTCTGTCTAACAGTTTCCTTAGGGTATCCTCCAGATGTGCAGGTTGTACGTGTCATGTTCATGAGCCAGCTGGGGTGTGTTCTGCTCCCTCATCCCCCTTCCTGCTCTCCCAGCAGACACCCCAAGGCAAACATCACAAGTCAACCCTGAATCTAGCACAGCCTGAGCTCCATGCTTCCTTGCCATCTGCCCTGCTAGAGTGTGGTCCTAGGTCCTGTGAGTTGGTCAGGAACGTGGCTCAGGAGCGGAATTACCCTATCCCTACATGTGTCAAATGCTCAGTGCCCCATCGAACCTTCCTGAAGTCGGGGGGGGGGGAAGAGTTTGTTGGTCCCTTAATGAGCCACACTTCCCTGGGCTGCATAATAATTAGGCATGGTGACCTGTGAGAGGGCATCTCCCCTTTCACTTGTGGCTGAACTCTGGAGTCTCCTGTGCGGTCTTTGCCTGATAACACGGCTAACCATGTGGTTTCTTTCTCAGATGCTGCCCTTCCCTTCCAAGCATCTCCCTCAGGGCCACAACTCATTTTCTCTTAGTCATCATTTGTATCCGTGCAGCCCCAGCTCTCTGATGAATGGTCCACGGCCTCTCTTTGCACTCTGTATGATTTTGCCGATGCTGCCCTGTGCCTGGTCTTCTGCCAGGCTGCAGTGATTTATGGGAGTTGATAGAGGCCCAGTGACTCCCAGTGACCTGTGCAAAGCAGGGCTTGTGGTGAGCATAGTTGAAATGCTGGGATGCTCGATAATTAAATACCTTGCTGGGGCTGGGTGTATGCTTTCCAGACTCAAGAATGAAAAGCTGTAGCTCTCAGGGGGAGACTGGGCTGAGGCTGCCAATGCTCTGGCTCTAGCAGCTCGAGGTCGTTGTTCTTTCTGGATGGATCACTAACAATTTTTGTTGTTGTTGGTGGCTCTCTCTCTCTGTCTTCTCTTCCTCTCTGTCTCCTTTTCTTCAGTTAGGCTTTTCTGCATGCTACAGTTCAGGCTCACAGATATATTTGTGTTTAAATAGAAGGTTGTTGTGAGGAGGCTGCCTGCCAGCAACTGCCAAGAAACCTCTTCCTCTTCTTTCTCTCAAGGTCTCTGGGGGTGGAGGTAGGGGGCTGTTCTCAGGGATACCTGGGTTACAGACAAAGAGAAGACATGGACTCTGGTGCTGATCTGCCCTCTCCTAGCTGGATGGCTCTGGGGAAGTTACTTAGTGCCTCACTTTTTCATGTAGCTCTCAGGGCAGAACTTTATGGAATAATGTATGGCCACCAGCAGCACGGCCACATGAACATGTGTATGTATCCCAGAAGTTCCCTTGTTTTGCTGAACTTTTCCTTGTCAGACTAAATCCAGTCCTGGCCTTGTTTTCTCAGGCCTATGGGTCAGAGGCTTTGGGACCATGCTGCATCCCCATCTAGCCTTCCACTGGCCAGCCCAGCTCTCCTGGGGTCTCTGGCACCTACCTGTCCATGAAGTAGAACATCCCAGTGGCTTTCAGTGGACTTCTGTTGTAACAGAAGCGACTCCCCCACATCCTTACCTGGACACTGGCTTCTCTGCCTTCTGCCTCACACTTGACTCCACCTCTTGCACCTACCTGGGTGCACACACTTGACTTCAGCTTCTATCCCTGGAGGAACCCAAGCTGAGCCTATTGTAGAAGAAGGAGTTGCTTTTGCCCTGGAGTGCCATTGCCCAGAAGATGCCCTGATCCCCTGGTGTCTCACAAAAGCGTGTACATCATATGGCCTGAGGGAGGAGACCGGAGATTTGTCCAGCCTTACTCTTGCTCTGCTTTGTTCTCCACAGTGGGTGGAGCTTAGATACATGGCTGTGTTAAATGACATACCTCCACCCCTCTCAAAGATGATTGGTCGGCAGTCAGAAAACCAAGCCAATCAGTACTCTTGGAGGGTCTGCCCTTCTCAACTACATAGACTCTAAACTAACTGGAGCTGGGCAGCATGTTCTAAGAGAAAAAGAGCCACAGGCCAGACAGAAAGTAGGTAAAGTGGTGGGCACCTGCGGGACAGGATCCAGTCACAGCCTGGAAGCTTATCTCTACTCCAAGTAGTCCATCCTCCCCAGAGGTTACCTAGCAGTCTTTCTGGAAAGGCCTGGTTTGTTCCTAGGCAACTTCAGTTTGGAATCATTCACAGAAGACCACATTGTATGGACATAAATATAACTGGTGTATCTCAGGAAAATATATGATGCCAGGGCTGGAGCACTCCCAGAAGATGAGTTAGTGTGGCCCAGGAGGAGCACTCGAGAAGGAGGGGAAAGAGGATGAATGGGGATTAAGGCAGCTTCTCGGGGCTTTTCTGGCACCTTCCTGACGCTGCCCACCACCCTAGCTGCCCCTATTTCTTAGGCTCACTGTTTTCAGCATGCTCACATTTCCAGGAGTATCGTCTGATGGTTACAAGGCGGCTGCTGCAGCTTCAGGCTTCACATGTCTGAATAGGAAAGGGGATGCATACCTCTCCTGCAAGTCCCTAGTGTTACCTTGTTTCCCATTGGCCAGAATGGCCATAAACTGCTCCATGGCCATTCCTTCCTGACACAAGTATTTTCCTTTTTCAACATCTCAGATAAGAGGCAACTGGGAAAGGAGGCTGGAAATAGCCATGCGTTAGCACACAGACTGTGTCTTTTCCTGGTAGTGTAACAACACTCAGCACTATAAAGAGCATGAGCCTCTGAGTGGCAGAAACTGGATAGGACTAGACTCAGGGTGTGGGGCTGGGGCAGGGTGGGTAAAGGAACTTGATGTAGTGACAGCCCCAGCTTAGTGGTGGCGGGGGGGGGGTTGGGGGGAGTGGTGGGGGTGGGGAATACTTCTGACTGCCAGCTGGGACCTCCAGGCTGGCTGTTGTCTGGAGTAGGTCAGAGTAGCCAGATTGGAAGCAGGTGAGAGGTGATCACATGCTCAGGCTTGTTGCTGCTGCTGCCGAGTATAGAACACAAACGATGGAATGGGTGAGCCATCATCTCAGGAGAACTCAGGGACATGTCCTTGTGGGACTGGGAATGGTGAAGCACCAGTTTCTGGCTTTCAGTACCTCGGGTGGGGCTTTTATCTGCAAACAGGCAGATTTCCTGCTGTGTCACTGGCTCATGTGCACAAAACAAGCTCACACTCCCCTGCACCTGAAGTAGATGGAGAGTGGATTCTTTAAGGGCTGTAGAATAGGATGCCAGACTGTTGAACATGTGAAAGCCACGTTACTGCTTGTGTTCCTTTAAGTACGTCCACTGGCACTGGAACATAAGGAAACATAGTTAACGTTTACAGCTATGGATAGCTTCCAGTTACAAAGCAACAAGTTTAAGTGATGTTTACTTCACACAGGGGAAGAAAGAAAGGAAGAAGAGCGGGTAAGAAGAAAGCTGAAATTCATAAAAACAAAATCACTATTAGCTTTATGCCCTGTGTCATTTTATCCCCATATGTATGTTTCCTTGTAATATCTATGGACATAATCAATACCCAGTCTTACAAGCTGCATTTGTGGGATCTGGATCCCGTGGCCATTGTGCCTGTGGTCATTGTGGTCTTCATATCTTTCACCTGTCATGGTTGGATAACATAAAGCTATTTTGACCCCTGTGACCCAGCATTGGGCTGTCCTCTTATTCTATAATCATAGCATGCTGGTTGTTGTTGTTATTATTATTATTCTTGTGAAACTGCATTTGTAGAAAGGAGCCTATTTAAGAGGTAGTCCTAAGAGACAGTCATGCCTCATGCCTCCGGCTGGTTCAAAACTGTCAACCTGTGAGAGGGGTGAACTTACAAACTCAGGGCTGGAGAAAGCCTGCTTTGTGTGTTCCCTCTTGGCAGCTGCAGCTTTGCTCATAACGTCTATGGGCGATTTATTGCCTGGTTCCTAGAGGGAATCGATCTGCCCCAGCCCTAGAAATGAGATTCAGAGCCCCGCCTCCAGGGTAGACCCATGAATTAGAGCTGAGCTTGGAGAGCAGGAGAGTAGAAGCAGCCCCATGAATCTTGCTATTGATGCACAGATTAGGACACGCTGAGCAAAAGAACACTCTGTCTTTATCTTTCCGGTGCCTTACTCTTCCTGAAGCTGGAGAGCAGTCCGCCTGGTTCATAGCTCTTTCCGCTTGCACACCAGTGTGTGGGCCCCTAGGACCCAGGAATAGTCAGTCACTGCAGGTTTGTCCTGCTCACAGAAGCGAGCCTCAGTCCCTGTAACAGGGAGTCCCAGGTCAGATTCCAGTTCAGTCACTCACAGTGGCCTCAGAGAGTCAGCTTCTTCCAACAGCCTTGTGGGTGGAGAGTATCACCCTCAGTTTGCAGATGCGGAAACTGAGGAAGAGCTTGCCTCTGGAGCCTGCCTATGGTCCTAGGGGCAATGAACCTGGAGTTCCTTATTTTCAATTCTTGATAATATCAGGGACTTGTGGAAGCGGTGGCCTTGGGGGCGGGGTGACAGAAGACTCCCTGGGAGCAAGCACACTTTTCATATTCAAACCAAACTGAGTCCCACTCTCCTTCCTAAGGAACCCACATCCCTGTAGCCCGGAGAGCCTAGCTCCTTTAGACTGTCCAGTCTCAGGTTAGCTCAAGTTGCTTACCTTGTGCTCCTCACTCATCTAAATTGGAAGGTTGGAAACCCTAATAAAGGCTTTCTGCTTCTGCTCCTGCCTGACCCTGATGCTCCCCATGTGCCCCCCCCCCCACTCCTCTGGGGAGCCATGAGTAATAGCCTGCCTTCTCCGGCTGCTGTTTCTATGTCTGTGATATTCTCCTAGGCTGATTAAAACTCCCGGGCACTTTACCGTCATGCCTCTGATATAAGGGCACATGTATTTTTTTCTTTTCGGGAAATTTGGGTAAGTTATAATAAAATGCCTTTTTGTGCTGTTCTGCGTAGAGATACATCTGAGGTGGTTATAAAGCTATTTTGCTCAAGACAGCTTCTTCCTATCAACTTTTGAAAAATTGGTAACCCTCTTTTGTTCATTCCTGTACTCATTCATTCTCCTACACATATAGTCTTCCTTAAGACATATACACAACAACACATATGCATACCCAGAGGGGTGTTCAGCTCTCTCTCTCTCTCTCTCTCTCTCTCTCTCTCTCTCTCTCTGTGTGTGTGTGTGTGTGTGTGTGTGTGAGTCTTACCAACCCTCCAATCATGAGCTTTGCTCCACATCAGCAGTGATTTCAATTTTAGGTCAGGCCCTCACCTGAGAGTCAGTTAGCTGTGTCAGCTCTCAATGTGGTTCTATTCTGTGCCCTGTCAGGGTCCAAGAGCAGTAGGTGGCCCATGCTCTGCTGACCCTGTAGCAGGCGAAATGGATCACCGTGGTGAGTGAGCAGGCAAATATTTGATGCTCTGTACTTACTTGGAAGAAACACAAGACAACCAGAGCATAACTGGGCTCACCACGGTGTCCATAGAGGGCCCTTTCTCTGTAAATGATCCATAAGTGGTGTGTGGCCTTCGCACTCAGCTTATCACAGCTCACTTCAATTTTCTTCAGGGGTGTCCCAACAGTGAGAGGTGGCCAGTGAGGCAGCTTCCTTGATACAGGTGGAAAGCTGCCCATCAGCAGGTAAGAAAGTTTGAACAACCATGCTTCGTGGATGTTCCAGCCAGCAGGTTCTTGCTGTAAGAAGTAGATGGTGGTGGTGTGTTTTCAGCATGGGGTGCGCTTAGAGTTCATCAGAGTCACAGATAAGCAGGCGGTGCTGTGTCTCTTCCTGCTAGGTCTCAGGACTTGAGGATGGAAAGGTACAAATGACGGAGCCCAGGATCAGAGACGTCTTGAGCCCCCGTTATTCATAAGAGCAGGCTGCGTTCTGAGCCATTTAGATGGAGAATCTGAGAACTGGGCAAGTCCTGCCTGTGGGAGGAAAGGGCAGGGATTTCTTGAGATGGAACTTAAAAAAGAAACAAAGCCAAAACACGGGTTTACACCATCAGCATGAGGGTCATTCTTGCCCTTTTTTCTATACTAATGTCCCTTTCTACAGCGTTGTATAGTAAAACCTGCTTGATTTTCACTAGTCTCTTACATTTATTATCATCGTATACCCAACCAACATGGCTTTGAAAAAGGTCAGCAAACTCAAGTTCAGCATATAAGGAGGGGGAGAAGCCCATAGTTCTGCAGGATGCCTGTTGTTGAAAGAGGAAGGTACCACTGCTTTCAGGTGTGGTGGGCGGGGCCAGGCATCAACTGAGCAGTCAAGAGCAGCCTACAGGGATGGACTTCATTCTGATTCCTCTTGACCTCCAAAAGAGCTTCCTGTCCATGGTTGGGAAGATAGAGGTGTGAACGCAGCCCAGCTCTTCCTCTAACGGGGAAATAATAGGTAATTTATTCTGAGCTAAATTCAGGTTGCCCCAGATAACACATTTCTCTGTGGAAGCAGTTTTGTGAGCTTTTGTAGTCATGGAATAAAAGAAACTCACAAATCAAAGCATCAGATACATTGGTGGGAAAGATGGGTACACTGGTTACAGCCAGACAGGGTAGTCTGTGCTGTAGATCTCTCCCCATGCTACCTGATAACAGTGGTCTTAGCTTAGGTCTCCCAAAAGGTTTTTCCTGATGGTCACAAGGATGTTAGGTCAGACAGAGAGGTGACAAAGAATGACATGACTTTTGTCTGGGTGTTTGCAGGAGTTCTGGTTAACGTGGGCCAGAAGTAAGGTGGAGAGAGTGTTGTCTGGAGAATCAGAAAGAGATTTTTGAGTTTGGCTACCACTCTGGGGCTTCTTGCTCTTGGAAGGGGCAGGGGGGGGCTGTTTCCTGAACTACCTATGCAAAAAGGATTCTGAGTGGTCCTGTAGTAAGAACTGTTTGTTCATTCAAACACTGAGATTCATACCAACCCTGTTTGTAGCTCAGTGTAGACCAGGAACACACTGATATTTGAATAGAGGAATTAGTGACCCAGTGCAGTAGATGGAGTGGAGACTTAGATTTTTGAGGCCTTGTATTTGAGGCTGGGTGGGAATCATGGATCTTATGTTTGATTTCCATCATTTGGCAGAAAAAATGCTGACTGTTGCCCAAGGAAATGTCTTGAAACCTGCTATCTCAGAGGGGAGGGAAGTCTTCTTAAGTTGATCTGGGTTTATGTTGCTAAGGACCTGCCCTGTTCAAACATCATCATGAGTAATTTCTCTGCGGCTTGAACTGTTTTGTGTGTGTGTGTGTGTGTGTGTGTGTGTGTGTGTGTGTGTGTGTGTGTGTTTCTGTGCCTTACTTAAGGACACCAGTCCTGAGGTTTTCCAGGCCCCTTCAAGCTCCTAACGTCACCACTGCCTGGATTTAGTAGCTGGCTGTATGGTCAGAAGCAGAAGATATATGTGCATGTTGGGGACCAATAAGATTCTGTGTGGCATCTGTTCAAGGGGAGACCAGTCCAGGCAGGTGCCCGCAGTCCAAGCTTCTGTGATGACTTTTGACCTGCCAGTCCTCCACCCTGGGACACTGGGCTGACTCCTACATGTGGGTTCCTAGGGCAGGGCCTCTGCAATGCTCCCACATGATCCTCCTTGAGCTCAAGGCTCCTCACTTCCATGTACCCATCACTATCACTGTCACTATGGAGATCAGTGCCCCTCTGCCCTGGGAGCTGCAAGCATCAATCTCCAGCACCCAGCTCTGTCCAGACCCTGAGCTGAGCCAAGAATTCAGTGACCAGGCTGGGGCTGGCATTCCGGGGGAACACTGGAAGCCAGAAGGACTGGTGGAAATGAACGGCTTAGGCAAACACAGAAGAGCCGAGCGGAGACCCCAGGCCACCCAGCCTGCTCATTCCCTCCCTCTGGGGACCTATGGTGCCTCCTGCCACAGTGGCCAGCAGGGAGTTCAGGCATGACATCGAAGGGCTCAAGTTGTGAGGGACAGCTAGGAGAGGCGGGCTGTGCTAGAAGTATGTCTTGTGTGGCTGCTTCCTCAGAGCAGTTCAGTGAGAGACAAGGTGGTTTGAGGCAAGGGGATGACATCATCCTCTTTCTAGGAACTCTGGCTGCCATGTGGAGTAGGGAGGGACCAGCCTTGGAGCAAGAGCCTGCCAGGAAGCTGTCCCCTGGCAGGACAGAAGTGGTGGTGGCTGGGGTTGGCAGTGTGGGAGAGAAAGGGGGGGCAGAGTCCCCAAATCTGGGTTTCTGGGTGCCTGCCTACCTTTGTTTTTTCTTTCTCTTTTTCCCTCCCTTTCCTTTCCTTTCTTCTTCCTTTCTTCCCCCTTTCCTCCTTCCTTCCTGTATTCCCCTTCTTTTTCTTCCCCACCTTCCTCCTTCCTTCCTTCCTTCCTCCTTCCTTCCTTCCTTCCTTCCTTTCATTCTTTCTTTCTTTCTTTCTTTCTTTCTTTCTTTCTTTCTTCCTTTCTTTCTTCCTTCCTTCCTTCCCTGCCTTCCTTTTTTTCCTTTCCTTTCATTGTTTTTGAGACAAGTTCTCAGAATGGCCCGGAACTCACCATTTAGCCTAAGCGACCCTTGAACCCCCCCTTGAACTCACAGTGCTCCTCCTGCCTCACCCTCCCGCAGTGCTGGGATTCCAGATGTTAGCCCCTGGCTGCTTTTCACCCCATCTGCAGCTCAGGTCTGCTGGGGTTTTCAATTGAAAATCGTGGTCAGAGAGGCCTCCCTGCACGTCCCCATTGAGATCCATGACCTTGTGATCTGGTGGAGCAAATGATGTCAAGGGCAGGCGCATCTATGCCAGGCTGCATTCTCTTGTGAAGGAGGGTCTGGCACTAAGTAGGGCATAGACTGCTGTCCCCATTTTTGGCCTCATTTCCTGGGACCCCAGGGCTTCTCCCTCCCCATAGTGTGGTTGCCATCCTGCCTAAGCCTCCACCATGGTCTGCTCACACGGTTGCTCCTTTTTTGATGATGCTATGAGGCTGAAGCAAGATCTCATGTTCAAGCACCTGATGCTGTCCTGCTGTGCGGAGTTGTCACACCTCAAGGTTTGGTGGAACCTCAGACATCTCTGGATCAGTGTTTCCCCCAAAGCGGGGGCCCTCTTGACATTCACAGCCACCATGTAGGAGGATGCTCTCTCCTTTTCACAGACTTCCACCTGCCATCTCAGGTGGCATCCTTCCCCAACCCATCATGTTTCCTAAGACTTTGCTCTTGAGTCATTGCAGTTTACTCAGCCAGTGGCCCTCAAGGACAAAGGTATCTGGGTTTGGTTTATCTCAGCATTGGCCATGGCCCAGAGCACACATCAACACGTAGAAGGTATTTAATAAGGAACGTATGAAAGCCTGCGGGAGGGAATGAATGAATGAGCGAGTGAATGGTGAGAACTCTATTGGGAACAGCTCAGAGAGTAGTGTGGGTTCTCACTGCTCACAAGGCCCCGGGCCCTCAGCGGGAGCATATCCTTCGTCCATTCTGAGCTTCTTCCCTCTTCCTGAAGTCCCTTGTCACACCGTGGGGCTACTTTTCTCTGTCCATAAGGCACCCCATTCTACTCCACCTGAGGGCCCTTTGCACTCTGATGCCTGGGACCTTTTGCCTTGTTTCTCTCCATGGCCGGGTCTCTTTTGTCATTGGGATTTCAACCCAAATGTCACTGGCTCAGATGTCTACTGACCATGCAGACTCCTTCCCCTGCAGCTTTTTATCTCCCTGCTGAATTCCAGATGATTTCCTCACATCTGTTTCAGTTCGCTACATGTCTCTTTATCTTTGTTTATCTGCTGTTTAACCTGCTGAGAGAGGTGTTATGTAAGTTATTCCAACTTTTTTTCTTTACAGGGTTGGGTGCATGCATGTGTAAGCTTTCTCACACTCGTGCACGCACAAGTGTGTGTGCACATGCTCTCTCTCTCTCTCTCTCTCTCTCTATGTCTCTCTCTCACACACACGCGCGCACATGATAACTGTCAAGAGCATTCTCATTTTAACATTCATTCTAGATTTTCTCCTGAAACTGACCCTGTGAATATAAGACCAATGTGAGAGTTTAACATTGGCCTGTGTAATATAAGCTAGGGGTGATGCTGTCTTGAGCTTAATGCCACTCAGCTCCTTCTAGGGACAGTGTTCTATGCTTAGAATGGAACCCGTCTCAGTGCAGGGATACCCAAGTACCTGGTACTGAGTCTACGAGGTATAGAATGCTCAGAGCAGGAAGGAGTGTGGGGCCCTCTGGACATACAGACTTCTGGGGTCTACCCTATGGACAAAGTCCACAGGCCTGTGAGCACCCCTAGGACCCTGACTACTTCTGAAGCTGCCCAGAGACTCTGAAGGGAAGGGAATTCTGGTCCCAGAGATCCTACAAGGTCAAGGATTCACAGAGTTTATTTTTGTCTCCCTCCCCACCCCCAACATGTGATCTAGCACACAGGAAGAAAGCTATAAATACATTTTGAAAAGCAAAGCAGCCTACAGCCACCTACACACACACACACACACAGAGAGAGAGAGAGAGAGAGAGAGAGAGGATTCTGGAGGTGACAGTCTTTGTGCTCTGCTGCTGTGTAACTCCACAGACCCTCAGCATCACGGCAAGGCTGGCCTTGGTGACATCAGCTGTGGGGCTGGCTGTGGAGCTGCTCAGGGATGCTTGGCTCTGGTAGGGTGCCCTTCTCAGGGGTCTCCCTTTGGGCTGTCACGCTGCACAGATACTTGCCTGACTCTGCAGCCTACATTTCCCAAACCCCACCCAGTCTCCTGCCTCTTGTGTGTTCTCTGCCTAGAAAGCTCCTATGCGTCTCTCATACCCCATCTTCAGGCACTCTCTCATGCCCACAGCTTCCTTTCTTATCTCTCCTCCTCTCCCAATCCCCATCATGCCCAGGCCTGTGCTGGAACTCCCCCAACCCCCTCCCTCCTTCTGCCACACAGCCCCTCTGTCCTCTCTTCGCACGCACCCACCATATCAGTTTCTCTCTGCAGAGAGAGAAACTGCTCAGGCTGCCTGGCAGTCTCCTCTCATTCGTGTTCCTGCTCTGCCGCCTCTGTGGTCCCTCCCCAGTGCCAGCAGTAACTGTCCTGCGTCAGTTACAGCTGAGATGTGCACACCTCTCCTCCAGCTCAATGGAGCCACCACAGGGCAGTCTGTAACCCCATGAGCTGGCACCAGGCATGGCAGAGGTTAGGGCTTGGTAACTCTGCCAACAGAGCAGTAAATATACCCCTGAGACCCTGTTTCCCTCTTCCTTTGGAAAGTTCTCAAAACTCCGTAGGGCTATTGGCCTCCATGAAGGCCTCAAGAACACTAGAAATCCCGTGAACACCAGACATGGTCATGTGACACTCCCATATGGCACCCATGGCTCATAGACATCCCAATAATGAGGCTGCTCTCTGGAAACACCAAGAAGCCTCTTTTCCTAGTGGGAGCAGCTGGAGAGTTGTCTGGCAGGCCCTGTGTGTGTGTGTGTGTGTGTGTGTGTGTGTGTGTGTGTGTGTGTGCAGATACAAGGCAAGCCCCCAGCAACCTGAAGGCTGGCCCATCTGGAGAGCTCTCTGCAGTAGCCACATGGGTGGCCTCTTCCTTCAGAGACTCATCTCCCTACTTTCCCCGTTACAGGAAAGAAGACCACACCATCAGGCACATGATGCTGGCAAAGATGAATGGCTGTCCCAGATGAATGGAGCAGAGGTGGCCCTGTGATTTATGGTCCTTTCAAGAGCTGAGTGACAAGCCACATCACCACCACCCCATCCCGGTCACCACGAGGGGATGTTTCTGTTTGCACAAGATGAGGAGTGGGAACATTGGAAGCCCCCGGAATTGGCATGGAGCAATGGCAGGAGCCTGGGATTTAGAGTTCCCCGGTTGGCTGTGTCCCTTGCACATATGCCTTCACTTTTTGAATGTCTCCATCTTAGACTGATGGTACCGGTACCATAGCTGTCAAGTCATCCCGACACTCCAGGGTGGTGGCATCTTGGGGTTGGTGAACTATCTTCTGCTCACTTCCCTGCTGCACTGCGTGGAGCACACACGGTATCACCGATGTCTCTTCTACCTGCAGTGGGTAGAAGGGGATGGCTTTAAATTGACCCTGGGGTGATCAGGACATCATGAAGGTTCTACAGAGTGCCAGGCTGAGTGGAGGTCTCACTTGTGCTGGGAATTGTCTAGGGAGAGCCGCCCCCCCCCCAGCTGTCATCAGGTTCTCAGAGGAAACAGACTCAGTATCAAACTCTCTAGGGAATCTAGACATCTTACTGCTCCTGCCTTGCTGGTGACCCTTGGCCATTCCTTGGCCTGTAAGGGCCTCAGGTCCCCACTTGTATAGTGGATGCACTCACATGCTTTCTGGTTCACTGGCAGCGTGACACCTCCCAGTCTGCAGTCCATCAGTCTCTCCTGGTTACAAGCTCCTATTGTTGGTTTCTTCCGAGGAACGGGCCCCGGCTCCTGCTTCCAGGAGGAGAGAAGAGAGCTGTTTATCCAAACAAGGGCCACTTCGGACAACTGTGTCCTCCATTTGCCCCCTATGGAGTCACAGCACCCCAAGCAAGCAACCCATACCAATGCCTTGCCCTATTTCTGTGTTCTTATCCGGGTACTTAACTTCCTTGAAGGGGTGGGGCATTCCCCTTTAAACTGAAGGGTGATGGGGCTGGCTGGTTCTGGCAGATGGGTATCCAACAGGACCATTTGAGATCTAAGCACCCCCAGAAGAGACAGGAAAATCAAGATTCTGCATGGATAATCCTGCAGGAGTCAGCTTCCTAGCCTTTCTGACATGTGTCCAAGTGGATGGTAGGAGACGGGTGGATTCAGCAGGGATATCTTAGCTTTGGGAAGAACCTGGGGCTTTGTCAGTGAGGGAGGAGTGGTAGACATGTGCCATAACCTATGTGCTCATGCACAGAGAATCTGACCCATGGCAGACACACAGGCTACCCTTGGAGGGTCTGACAGAAAACCCTGTCTTTGTGACCTGTGGTTTTTATTAGGCAGAAGGAACAAAGTATAAACTTAGTGTCCTGGCCATCTCAACCATCCAGTTCACTGCACTGAGCACACACTCAGTGCTGTGCAGCCATCACCTCTGCCATCTTTGTCTTCTCAACTGAGACCCACCCCTATTTCCATTACACACTAGCTCCTCTTCTACTCTGTCCAGACCCTGAGAACCCCTGACTCCACGTCTCTCTTGTCTGATTGCCCTGGAGACCTCATACAACACGTGTCCCGTGACTTGCTTCATGGGTTCCATGTGACATCTTCAGAGTCTATCCATGCTAAATTGTGCATCAGAATGCCTTTTATAAAGCCAGTACCGCATGTATGGGCTACATTGTTTGACCTCTCACCCAGCAGTGACATTTAGATCTCGGCTACTGTTTGAATGTGATGTGTGACACTGCTATGAAGGTGAGCACACAGATTTGCTACTCTCTCTCTCTCTCTCTCTCTCTCTCTCTCTCTCTCTCTCTCTCTCTCTCTCCATCCACAAGGCATTTCTAGGAAGTCAGGTATTGGGCTCTTCAGGGAATTGTGGGATCTGGCCACTTTTCTCCCCCAACCCCCGGTCCTTTTGGCCGCCATGGGAGCTGTGTGAGGTTGCTCTGCTGTTTTCCAGGGGCAAGCACATGTCCTGGTGCCTTGGGGATAGGGTGTCCTCCTTAACCCATTCCAAAGGCCAGGTGGCCTCCATCTTACTGTGATTTGGTGACACTCTCAGCACATGGTTGTGGCAGTGGAGATATCTGAAAGGGTCAGAGCTTTAGCCTATGCCCCAGGCAGGGGAGTGATGCCACCATGCTCCCTGGGACAGACTAGACCCACTGTCCATCCCACCCCCACAGGGCAAAGCCCTGAGTTACCTGAGTCTCAATTTTGTGGAGGACCATTGGAGGAAGAGTCCTTTCTCTGGCCCCTCAGATGGAGTATTCAGTGACTGGAGCACACTTGGAAAGTGCTAGTAACAGTTCAGGCCAAACCTGGAGACTGCATGTGTATGGAGGGGGGAAACTCCTTCCCTGCATTGCAAAGTGAGGCTTGCACACCCCAGGAGGCCTGTGGGAAATGAAGTTCGCATGTACCAGGTGCTCCATAGTTGTTGCTTTCCCGTCAGTGGGGCCACATCTGAGGTCTCTCAATCACTTTCCCAGAAAGAGCCACGAAGTCCCTGGCTTTGGCTTTGCCTGCCTGGTTTCTAACCAGCCTGTAGTGGGCATCCTCCTGGCCATCCGCCTAGTCTTCTCAGTACCAGGAGGATAGAATTAGAAAGTACTGGGGCTCATAGTTCCAGATCAGCAAAGCCTCTGCTAGGCATCTTTGCACACATCTTTATCCTGGCATTTGGGAGGTAGAGGCAGGTGGATCTCTGTGAGTTTGAAGTGAGTGGCAGGCCAGCCAGGGCTGCATAGTGAGACCCTCTCTCTAAACTACTGTTCTCCAAATGGTTCTTTCACCAGGAGGAGCGCACAGGTGGTCTTTAGTTCCTGTTGGCTCACACCAGGACTCACAGGCACTTGATGCATTAACTTATTGTTTTCCAGATTTTGTTTATTCATTCCACCAATAGCATTGACTAAGAGCCAGGCTAACCCCTGGGTTTCTGCAGCAGGAGTCCTCTGTGGCCAGTTGTCAGTGGCTCTGTGACATGCTCCTTTTGAATAGTCTTTCTCCCTGGCTTTGGCTTCAAGGCACATCCATGGCTGGATGGGGGCTACTTTTCTTCCCGGGCTAAGTTCTAGGTGGTCTGCTTGTCCTGGAGTCCCAGCGGGCTCTCTTCCCACTCAACGCTGATGCTGTTTCTTCCTCCTTTCCCAAGCCTGGATGGAGACATATGAAGCCCCACTAACTCGAGGCACCCTGGACCACACATGAGGGATCCTTTGAGATCAGACGTGGATCCAGCAGAACTCAGCTTCCTCTCCTTTGGGCTTTGGATGAGATGGGACGCAGATGGAAAAGCCTTTTGTCAACTTACACTCCATGGAAATAGACCAGATTGGTGCTGCTTGACTTTCATGTGCTAGCTAGAAGACAGAGACCGCCTGGCACAGGAGGGACCAGAAGGATTTAAAGCCAGAGAAACACGGCTGTAGTGAGCAGCCTGAAGCTCTGACACCGGAGACACCCCCTTTCCCACTTCCAGTCTGGGTCCTAACACACCCACCCACACCAGCATCTGCTGGGGGCCCCAGTGAACAGGCTGGGTAGGGAAGCACTTTGCACACTTGAGCACAGGACAGACAATATGTTGAGGTCAGTCATTACTTCGGTATACGTCCATGGTGTGCCTACTGTGTGCCTTGTGAACCACACAAACTGTCTGCCTCGAGACGATTTGGAAAATGTCCCCGGACTGAGAAGGATTGCCTGTCAGATGGCTGTACTAGACACACATTCATAGATCATGACTAACAACAGCCAGAGAGTTGGCATGGCAACGTTTTCCCCTGAACTGCGAGGCAGTATGCTTAAAATAGGTACGCCGGAGGTGTGGCAGCAGCCGAGACGGATCGCTCTGCAGCCTGAAATGGGTGGTGAGCTCAGGATGGCCATGGCCTTGTCCTTCCTCAGCAGGTCAGCAGTGCAAGGACTGAGAAGGTAGACCCAGAAGCATCCTCCATGGAATCTGGAGAAAGACTAGGACTCACTATGCACACCCTTCTTTCATGAAGCCCAGAGAACTTAAAGTGGGACATCCTTGGCCAAGGGACCCCAGATGGGTCCGAGCCTGGTTCTGATCTCTTGTGGACTACTGCCCAGCAGTGCCATAGCGCAGCTACTTCTGAATGAGGATGCAGTTCATTTGCTGGTGGGTTTTGATGTGAATGGCATCATTTAACATCGAGTGTGAGTTCAAGTCCTCCTCTGTGGAATTCATGTGTGGGATCCCCCTTGCCAAGCCCAGAGTCCTGAAATAGCTTGGAACTCTTACTTTAAGGCTGGACTTACACAACTGAGGTTTGAATCAGCCTCTCCCTACTTTCCCAGTGTTCAGGTCAGCAAAACTGATCAGAAGTTCATGACTCATGGGTTGAAGATGTAGCTCCACTGGCACAGTACTTGATTAGCATATGTGAGACCTTGGGTCTCATCTCCAGCTCCATATACACTGGATGTGCTGGTGACCCATGTGATCCTAGCATTCTGGGGGGCAGGGCGGGAGGGTCAGAAGTTCACCTTCAGCTACATAGCAAGTTCAAGGCCAGCCTGAAATATACAGATACTCACAAACAAAACAAAACAAACCATGAGTTGAGCAGGGAGTGTTGTTATATGCCTGTAATCCTCACACCTAGCACTTGGTAGAGGATAGGAGGATCCAGAGTTCAAGGCTAGCCTGGGCTACGTGAAACTGTCTTATCAAAAATTTCTATGAAACCTTCTGTGATGAGATTCCTCTGTGAATCTTGTTCATCATCACTGCAGAGGATGGGGACCCAGTTCTCATACAAGAGTGCCCTGTACCCTTTTCTCGGCAGATGATTGAGTGAGGTTTATAATTTCAGGAACTGCTCCTCTTGTAAGTTCTGAGCTGCTTGAAAGAGACTCATGGATCATGTTTGTTTCCAAATGGAAGGTCTGGAAAGTGAAACTTTCCTCCTTCCCACCCTCCCTTCTTCATTACATCCATCCTTCCTCTTTTTTCCCTTTCTTTCCTTTTTTTGGGGGGGTGGGTGGGTTGAGACAGTCTCATGGCCATACCACCTGGGTGGTTTTGAACTCCTGATTCCCCTGCTTCTGCCAGGGATTACTGGCATGTGCCACCCCTGGCTTAGAAAGTGAAACTTCTGGAGGCCTCAACTTGTGAGAACAGAGCACTAGATGGTTCTGACATCTTTCAGATGCCCCATGCATTCTCCTTGCTGAGACAGTGGTTGTCAGGCTCTCCTGCAGAGGCTGTCCTGGGTGGGACCTGGGCAGTGATGCTTTGGAGAAGTTCTGAGGGAGTCAGATGAGGGATAACCATCCATTTTCAGACAGTGGACCCAAAGTCTATTGTATTTATTTTTACTCTCTGGGAAAGAACTGTGCAGGTAGGAAGTTCCCACCTTTGGAATATTTCTGACCACAAGACAGTATGGTAACTTGATTGTTGAGGTTCTTTTGAGCTTGTGTCTTGTAGAGGCAGAGCACACAGTGAGAGATGACCTTCAGTTTCCTGTGACAAGTCCTGATGATGGGGCCTTGGTGGCTAACCACTGCAGAACTGCCTGAAAATCCAGGGGATGAAATTGAAATGTACTTCTGGCAAATCTTCCAATTGTTCAATACACAGCAGCAGATTTCTCTCCTACATGGGGCCACTGGCTGAGTGCATACCTGCTCTGCGTTGGCATAAATACTTTGAGATTCTCTGGTGCCTTATAGAAGAAGAGAAGGGAAAACCCCAGAGGTTTGCTGACACATTTAGCTCCCTTCCTCTTGTAATGGAAAGTTCTAGAAAAAATTCATTTGTACCTTGGACCCAAAGCCATTTGGACTAAGTCAGTGCACCATGAGATTGAAGGGCAGGGTTTTCCTTGTTTCATCTAATCCTCACTCATGCTCTGACTTCATAAATCAGATCGTGAATCTGGCTGCCCCATAGTCTGACTCTGGCATCTTGGAAAGACTGAACCAAGAGACAAGAATACGGCTTTCTTCAAAAGTATAGTTCTTTTTCTGGGTGGTTGTTTCTGTGACAAAGGGTGGCCTGATGGTGTCCTTTATATGATGAGCAAAAGGGAAGCAAATGAATGAATGAGGTTGTCAAACATGGCTAAAAACTTGATTTCACCTCCGTATCATTTTCATTTCCAAATGAAGGAATATCATCCAGTGTTTGTAAATATGAGCTTGGAAGTGGTGTGGGAAGTGGAAGCTCGCTCAGGTATCATTCTTTCTTAGAGTCTTCATGGGGGCTAGTATAAGGCCTGCAGATTTGGGAGGGTAGGCCAGAGGCCAGATGCACACCCTGGGCTCGAACTCTGGCAGGGCCACCAACCAGCTATGCAAGCTCAGACTGGCTCTCTCAGCCTCTCCAGGGCAGGGTATGAGGGTTAGCATATGCTTCTGAAAACACGAAGAGTGGTGCCAGACGCCACGGACTTCTGTCACTCCCCCTAAAGCAAGCTGCACGCAGAGACCTCTGAGCAAGTCGGAGCTCAGGCTCCCCTCTTGAACTGGGGACTAAAGCTTAGGTTTTCCCCAACTGACTTCTCAGTGAGGAGAGGGTGTAGGAATCACTGGCTGGGTTGTTGAAGAGAGTCCCTGGCTTTCTCTGTCCTTTGGGGCAAGAACTGGGAGGGAGCAGAAACGCATTTGAGAGATTGTAAGCAGAAATCATAGGACAACTGTGAAGCACAAACGCATTTGCGAGATTGTATATGCTCCAACCAAGCGGCAGGTGCACAAACAACCTTATAACCCACTGCTGGGATCTAAAAGGACTCTTCCTCCACAGCCATGTTACCAAACCCAAGGTCAAAATTGTGACAGGCCCACCATGTCCCTCTCCCAGTGAGCCACTCTGGTCCACAGGGGCCTGGTCCAGTGACATGTGGACCCCTTTCCTGTTGGGTGCTATCCAGCAGGACCCTCACTGAGTGAATGGAAGTGGCTGTCTCATAGCAGCCTGCCTGCAGTGTGGTGAACAGAGTGATGGCTGTTTGTCAGCCTCTCCTACCGCCACTCAGACCTGTGTTACTCAGGCTCAGTTGCCCCGTCAGGATTTCTAATGACAGTTCCATCTTGTGTAAATTAGAGCAGGCTGTTCTCTTGTTACGAAGACGTATTTTTCTATGTTAGTGAAATGTATACTTTGTGTAATTTTGTACATTAAAGCATATGCTTTTTTCATAATTACAGTTTATTATTTCCTTTTAATGTTTGGTGATGGGTTCATTACTGAGTGTTGGAAGGCCTGGCCTGATGTAAAAAGGCAGTGAGTATAGGACTCTCCTTTTCCCAGTGGAGAGTAAACTATTTTGTTTTTTTTTCTGAATCCAGTCTACTCAGTACAGACAATGGGTAATATCCTTTACTACCGTGTTAATTTCTTATTGCCAAGAGACTATGGACAAATGCCAACACCTCTATATTTGCATATATACTCAAGGTCTTCCTGCCTCTACTTCCTGAGTGCTGAGATTACAGGTGTGAGACCCCAGCCCAGAGCACTGATGTATTCTCTAGCTCTGGCAGCCAAAGTCTGCAATGGCCCTCAATATCAAAGTGTTGGCAGAATGCATTTCTTTCGGAGTCCAGAGAAGAATTTATCTTCCTGTGTTTGCCTGCATCTAGAGGCTACTGGCCTGCCTTGGCTTGTGGTTTCTCGGGCATCTTCAAGGGCAGGACTGTAGCATGCGCTCTCTCTGTTTCTGTTGTTACATTACCATCTCATTCTGTCCCTCATCCTTTTGTTCATATTTACACGTGGATGGCACCACCTAGATATTCTACCACATTCTCTCCAGCTCCAGATCTTTAGTTTAAGCACACCCCAAAACCTCATTTGGCATGTGGGTTAACACACAGGTCCCAGAGATTGTACAAGCATCACTGAGAAGCTTTCACTCAGTGAGCATTCTGGGTAGTAGCCACAGAAAGAGCAAGCATTCAGTACTTCAGATCTGGCTTGGCTCTATGTCTCTGAGACTCACACTGGCCTGGCTATATGTCCCTGGCACACTGCAGGAAGTTCCCCCAACCTCTGAACTTCTCACATCTCAAATGAGCACATGACTTTGCCTAGAAGATTTACAAAGAGCAGTATACCCCACATTGAAATTCCATTTTCTGAAAGCATTCCTTTTCCTCTCCAAACAGAGTCTGGCTGTGTAGCTCTGGCTGGCCTGAAACTTATTATGTAGACCAGGACGGCCTCAAACTCACGGAGATCCAGCTGTCTCTGCCTCCCTAGTGCTGGGATTAAAGGTGTGTGATATTATGCCCAACAAAATATTCTTTTGACAAGTTATAGTGTGTGTGTGTGTGTGTGTGTGTGTAAACAGAATACATGGAGTAGGGTTTGTCCTCTGTTACTCTCTTGATGTGTCCCTTTCTGCCAGTGCCCTGGAAGGTTTCACAGATTTCAGGGTGAGCTGAACGATAAGTCTTTGCACATTTACGATGTAGTTCATCTAGTACAACTTTTCCCTTGGAGGACTAAGAGGTCACAGATATCTACTACAGGAAGGGCTTGATCCAGTATCCTGGATGTCATCTGTAGGTGTCTGCCAGCCATGGTCTCTGGCTCCCTGACAGCTATTGGCACATTTTTAGCTCAGTTCTTCTGATTCTCTGCTCTACTTACCTTTCTGGCTTTGGATGAGGAGATGGTATGGGAAGGCCTCTAAAAAGCCTGACTAGAGGGTATCCCAACCTATTTCCCTCCTGGAGAACACGGGTGATAAGTTTACAGTGCGGCCTCATCAGCAGCGCAACAGCCGGAAAGGTGGAGGCAGCAAGGCTGTCATTCTCATGATCAGATGAGCCAGTGCTGTGTATGGTGGAGGCAGCAAGGCTGTCATTCTCATGATCAGATGAGCCAGTGCTGTGTATGGTGGAGGCAGCAAGGCTGTCATTCTCATGATCAGATGAGCCAGTGCTGTGTAAGGTAGAGCATTCAGCGGCACATAAGGAATGAACGATGTGAGTATTGGATGTTCCCCTCTTCAGGGAGGGAGGAGCCATGACTGGCCCAGACAGTGACACCATTGTGTAATGGTGTCCCAAAGCTGTGTGACCGCTGCCCAAGGTTACACTTAGGACAAGAGTCTAACCCCAGCATTCATACTCTCCCGACTGAATGTCCCCCATCTCTCTCTCTTCTCCCATGGGGGCCACCCCCATCATGGGGAGAGCAAGGGCCGATGGTTAGAATGCCGCCTCAGCAGGAGACTATGTTTTACACCCCATCAGTCTCTTCGCCATCTGTGCCTCCAGGCAAAGGATTTCATCTCTCAGCCACATTTTCCTAATCTGGAGAATGAGGCTAAAATAGTACCTTCTGGCTGGGCTGGGCTGGGGCTGGGGGTGCATACAAAGCATTCCTGTTGGTAGCAAGGTGCCCCGGGCAGTAGGAAACAGTTGGTAAGTGGAAACTGATTTTCCTTGCTTCCGCCTAAACATGGTGCTTCCTCACACAGCACCTTCTATTTTCACAAACTGGCTGGCACTTCCTCTTGAGGAAGCGGGCTTTCTTTCTTAAACATCTATTTATTTGCTCTTTCTTAAAATGCATTTATTATTCACATGTGTGCGAATCTTCATGAGTTTATGTGCATCACATGCACAGAGGCCAAAAGAGGGTGTTGTGTGCCCTGGAACTGGAGGGACAGGCATTTATGAGCTTCTGTGTCAATGCTAGGAACAAGGCAGAACAGTAAGAGTGCTTAACTGTGAGTCCTTTCTCCAGCCCCTTCCTTTCTTCCCTTTAAAAGATTTATTTTACTTTTACTTATTTTTATGTATCTGTGTAATGTGTGTGTTTTTGATGTGTCTGTGTGTATATGTATGTGTGTGTGTGTGTGTTTGTGGGTGACACAGAGGTCAGAAATGAATGGTGTAGGATCTCATGGGGCTGTAGTTACAGGCAGTTGTGAGCCTCTTGACATGATTGCTGAGACCTGAACTCAGGTCCTCTGCAAGGTGGTAGGTGCTTTAAATTTCTAAGCCATCTCTCACGACCTGGGATCTTCCTTAAAAGCAATAAGAGTTCCATCACCATCAGCAAAGCTAGAGAGACCATGTCCCCAAGATGTTGACTGTAGAATAGACACTTACTGAAGGCAAGGACTTTATAAATACTTTCCTGTGTCCTCACCATTAGTCCCTGTCAAGTATGAGTGAGGGAAGGAAGGGACTTTCCAACTGCCCACTGACCTGGGATGATTATTACGTCCCAGGCAGACAGGGGAAGCCCCATGAAAGGGGCTGCACAGGCAACTGTTTCCTCAACCCCACAGCTGAAGTGCCCTACTTGCAGTACAGACTGGCTTGCTCTGGGTGTCAAAGGACACAGGATGTGTCAGCTGATGTAAACTTTATTGGTAGAGTCTCTCAGGTTGTCATGTTTACTGTCCTGTCATTTTGGAGTTCTCCAAGGTTGTTCACAGAGTTCGGTGACCTTTCTTGGGGGTGCTGAAGGGACAGCTCCCACCTCAGAGAAGCTAGCTAAAGGACAGATGCTGAATCAGGCTCCCTACTGCTTCATACCAATCCTGACTGCCAGTTTGGACTTGTCTGCCCAGGGGGCTGGCAGCTTGCAAACCTTCCACCCAGAAAGTACAGCTGAGATTGCTGGGCCTCCAGGGACTAGAAAGTCACGAATAAATGAAGGGACTGTGACTGTTGCCTGACCTCCGAGAAGGGGAAACCCCAAGTCTTCATACTTTTTGCTTAGAGAAGCCCCCGAATCTCCAAGCATAGCTGGAGTAGGCTGTCCTCCAGATGTGGGAAGTGCACGTAGATGGGTAGATGGAGGCAGTTGTCTGTGTGATTGGCTGTTCTCTCTCTCTCTCTCTCTTTGTGTGTGTGTGTGTGTGTGTGTGTGTGTGTGTGTGTGTGTGTGTCTGTTCCTGAGTATCTTTCTCCCTCATGTCTGGTAGAGATGTGTGTCAGCAGTCTACAGGCTGATATATGTGGAGGAGCTCTGTGAGTTTGCCTTTGGTACTCTGGAAATTCTCCATCCTGAGATGTCGTTGGAGTGTGCATCCATGCGTGTGGGTCATTGGTTCATGTACAAGCATCTAGCAGTTAATAGTAACACTTCCCCCTTGCTGTGCGGTAGGGACCTATGTTCCAGAGTTCTGCAGGCTACATTCGTGTATCATTTCCCCTTAGATTTCATTATACTCTTAGCTCAGTCCCCAGCACCTGAACACTAGTTCCAGATCCTATTAAGTAATCACTGTAGTAGCGTTGAGTGAGCCAATGGGGAGTTGGATGTGTATGCCTTTGACTGTACATTCAAGTTCATTTAACTTCTGATTTTTGTATGTATGGGGTTGCCTGACAGTGAGAATCCTGGGCATGTGGTGTGTGTGTGTGTGTGTGTGTGTGTGTGTGTGTGTGTGTGTGTGCGTGATGTGTTCACTGTCTGGAGGGAGCGTGGAGGTACCTGACTTGGGTATGTACCAGCATGCTTGTTCAACTCTCGCGTGTGAGGTGAAGCTTCACCGAATGTGTGTGTGTGTGTGTGAGTGTGTGTGAGTGTGTGTGAGTGTGTGTGAGTGTGGTGTGCGCGCGCTCACCGCCCCCACCCTATTTCTGTCCGCGCCCTGCGCTCCTCTAGGAGGCGGAGAGCCGGGTGTGTGGAGGGCACTGCGGCTCAGCCTCCGCGCTGCAGTTCCAGAACGTCACCACCTTCTCCGCCCCGGCCGCGGTCCCCGCCTCCGCGGTCCTTTGTAGCTGGCGGCAGCGGCGGCCACGGTCACCGCAGGCCCCGCCCTTGTCCCGCCCAGACCCCGCCCCCGTGGGCCACGCCCCAGCCTTCCTCCCTCCCTCCCTGCCCGACCGCAGTCGCGCTTGGGCCGCCGCGGGCCCGCACCGAGGCGCGCAGCGCGGAGCCAGCGGTGACGAGGGCTGACCGCCGCGGACGGGGATGGCGGAGCGGCGGCGCGCGTGGAATACGGAGGACGACCTGCCGGTGTACCTGGCGCGGCCGGGCAGCGCAGCGCAGACCCCGCGCCAGAAGTACGGCGGCATGTTCGCTGCTGTGGAGGGCGCCTACGAGAATAAGACCATCGACTTCGACGCCTACAGCGTGGGCCGCCGCGGTTCCGCGCGCACGCCACGCAGCGCTGGCCGGTCCGACGCCGTGGGCCTGCCGTGCCCCGGCGGCAGCGAGGACACCGCCAGCGATGTGAGCGAGCCCTCAGGCTCTGCCGTCAGCTCTCCTGGCGATCGTGATGACAGACCGCCAGCCTTGCGCATCCGATGTCCTGCGCCCTGCGACCTGCCACTCGGTCGGGACAATGGCCAGGTACCCTCTGGGCGCGTGGATCGGACGTGGGGGGGGCGGGGCCCTTGGAGACCTAGGGTTTGATCGCAGAGAGGGCGAGTCCTAGGGCCCGCTGCCACCAGGCTCTGGGGGGCTGTAACGGCCCCTCCCCCATTTTATATTACAAGAGGTTCAGAGAGGTTGTATGCTAGGTTAGTGTTGGCCAGCATAGCCTCTGGACTCCGGAGGAACCTCTCAGGTCCAGAAAACCAGAGCCAGGTTCTGAGGAGGGAAGTAAGTTGCTGCCACTGCCACTAAGGGATCTGTAAGATGAATTTAAGCTTCATTTCTCCTTTTGGGGTTCCGTGAATAGAGAGCATTCTCTGTCTACTTCCATCCATCTTACTCAGTGACTGTGGAGTGCTTCACCCGGCCCTGAGAGAGGTTCACTGAATGACTCTGCTCATAGGGCTGTTCTCTAACCCTCCCTGTGGACGATTTGGTTAAGGGTTTATAGATGGTGGGCAGTTAGAAATCATCCAGGGACGCTCCTGGATGTTCAAGTTGGAGGGGAATCTGGGATTTGAACCCCAACATCTGAAAGTGAGGAGCGGTATCAGGGAAAGGCACAGCCAGGGCTTGGGCCCTGTATGTTTTCTCCCCTAAATTGCGATTTGCCAGGGAACACGGTTGGAATGACAGAAGAGTCCTGGACTGGGTGGCTGAGGTCAGAGCCACGTGCCTGGAAACAGAAGTTGGAGTAACGCTGAGAGCTGTCCCTAGTGTGCTGCCTGGTCTGGCTAGGCAGCTTGGCCCCACCCTCCAGAAGTTCCCAGACTGGGGCGAGCTGAGGACTGACTCATCTGTAGAATTTAAGTTCATTCAGGTAGAGAGTGATCAATAAATGCTTGCTGTTGAGTTTTATTATTATTCTTTTTTTTAATTAATTATTTAGCCCTTCCCATTAACCCTATGAGGGGCACAAAACGAGCCGAGAGAGGGAGAGTTTGAACACATTGTGATCTGGACAGGCGTTTTGGACAGAAATGGGCTGGCCTGAGGGCGGTGTCCTTGCCTGGGGCTCTCCCCCGCTGCTCTGGAGCTCTCCGTGGTACTGAATCTGATGTCTGGTAGCGCGAGGCGGGGGCGAGGAGCAGGGAACTAGCTAGAGTCCTGCCTTCGCTTCCTTACCCCTTTATCTCTTCCTTGGTAGTCGGACCTCGCGTGGGAAACAAGCTATCTGGCTCGACCAGAGGTTTCCGGACTCTGAACCCTTGTCATCACCTGGAACCAGCCCAGGTGTTTCACCTTTAAGCTGTCTCCATCTGTGACCTGGAGTGCCAGGGAGGCAAGTGCTCTTTGTGCCTGGCCTGGAGCTGTCCTTGGCTTAGAGGTGGTGGTCAGGGTCATCCACATCAGCTTTTGTCTCCAGCGGTGCCATGGCCGGTGGTGCAGCTTCACCGGCTACTGTGTTCCTCCCTCCTGGGTTCCTCCCTGGCTTTTTTAGGGATTGGACAAAGGCTGTGTCTGAGGCCTCCCAAAGCACTCCCTGGTGAGGACTGTGGAGCAGAGGAGCTCGCGGCCCCTCTGGATGGAGTAATTTACTTTCTGAAGACCGCAAGGCTTCGATTGCAGAGGGCTGGGGATCCGGGACTGGCCTCACCACTCCTGCAAAGGGTGCCCGGGCCCATCCCCCGCCCGCAAGGCTCTTTCTGGGAGGGAGGAGGGGTTTGTACAGCGCAGGCGCAAAGTTTGCGATTGCCAGAGGCCGAAGGCTGCAGCGCTTTGTACCGGCGAAGTCTGCTTAGGAGCAGAAATCTGTTTGGCCAGTCGTGAACATGGCTCCTCCCTATAACTTGCACGTGGCCCAGTCCTTCTTGGTAGCCTTCCTGACCAGAACACCCCGGCTGACCCCAGGGAATGCCCGGGCACTGTATCCTATGATTCAGTGCTGAGGACGGGAACCCACGAGTCAGTTGGAAGGACGCTGCTGCCATTTGCAGCTTCCGGTCATTAATGAGAATTTGGGAGCCAGAGCACATGCGGGACTTAATGGGCAGGCAACCCGAACCGAAATTGCCTGGATTTCCGGTCAGATATTAGCCCAGCGGCTGCTAATATATGTTATTTTATCTCCGCGCATGTGCGGAATTTTACCTCGGCAAGATTCAGTATAGGAATCCATAGGGAAAAGCATAGTATAGTGTGTTCCCGGATGTAAGCTTGTTCTCTCTGAATCTATAACCCTACCTGGTCTCCTACAATGGACTAGGGAACTGGCGTTCTCCGTGAGGTGGAGGATGCCAGGTCCCTGAAGGGTCCAGAGATTCTTCCCTCCCTCAACGTCCCTGGCAACCCGGAAGTGGAGGAGAGTGTCTATCTATGCACAGGGTCAGTGGAGGGAATTGTGCAGGCAGGAAATGAGCTCATTGGCAGAGACATTGCTTGCTCTTGCCTGGGGGCAGCTGCCCAGTGCTTTAAGGCCTGTTAGGGCTCCTTCATCCATCTTTTGCCCTCTCGTGGGGAAGTTTGGCAAGCCTTGTCCTACTTTCTTGCTTACCTCTCCCAGAGCTACATCGGGACCATGGGCTTTGAATACTAAAATGAGAGGCTGGAAAACTGCCTTCTTTTCCTGTCCCCAGAGCTGTAGAGACCTTGGTACCAATTCTAGCTTGCCAAGCACTCACTGCCAGGCCACTGGTCACAATGACAGGACACCCAGTAGGGAGAGTGGCCTGAAGGGTCAGAGCCCATCACCCATGGATTCGGGTTTAATCCTTACACTGCTTTGCTTCTGCCTGGGAATAAAAACGGAGAGGGTAAAAAGAGGTGAAAGTCTCGTAACCCTTGACTGAGGTGCAGCCTGAGTGAAGGCTTGGGTTTGTATATGGAATAGCGCCCATTCAGGTACTGAGAAACAGAGACCATGGAAGGAGTGGTCAGAGGGGTCCTTGAGTGCGACCCTGAAGGGCCAAGGATGCGCCCAGAAATTAGGGAGGGTGCTGGCTCCCGGCTCACACTCCCTCCCAAGCACAGGTTAGGTACAGAGACTCAGAGACACCTGTGGCGCTGCCCAAGGCCTTTGCCCGCCCGCCGGAAGGCTGTTTCTTGCGTTTAAAATAACACTGAAAATCAGATTTTCCTGGTTGCGCCAGCGACGCCGGGGCTCAGGCAAGGGCGCGGGGCGGGGGTCGGGGGCGGAGTGGGGGGAGATCGGAAGGGAAGCGCTTCCTGGTTCGAGCCGAGAGGGGCGAATCCGGTTCTGCTGCCGCCGCCGGGAGGAGCTGTCTGTCTTCAGCGCCCTCCTCTCGCCCTGCCTCTCCCTCCTCCTCCCGCCCTCCTTGCCAAGCCGGGAGGTGCAGGCAGCCGGAGCAGCGGCGGCGGGCCGAGCAGCGGGGAGTGGGCAGCGGTGGGCGCCTAGCTTCTGTCCTTTCTTCCATCTCTCCCGGGCCTTTGTTGCCGCTCCCACGAGTAGCACCGCCGGGAGAGAGCCGGAAAGGGCATCAGACAGCCGGCAGGTCCAGTGGCCAGGCGGAGGGCTCCAGGGGGGCCATGTCTCATCAGGGAAAGAAGAGCATCCCGCACATCACGGTAAGCGCCCCCACCCTGCCGTGGTGCTTTGTGGCATGGGGGGTGGTCGCCATCAGGGTCCAGACCCGTGGGGGGACAGCAGGGGCGCCCCCGGAGGCTTCCTGCGTCGCCGCGAGTGGGGCGGGGCTCGTTTCGCCGAGGCCGCCCCCTCCCCCTCTGGGGACAATGAGGGGGAGCCCCGCATGGCAGGGCGGGGCTGGAGTCTCCGGTCCTTCTCCCCGCGGGCGTGCAGCCCCCTCCCTCCGCGGGATGTGCCGGGAGGATGGCGTGGCGGGGAGGACGCGGAGCTGAACAAAAGAGGGAGGGGCGCGGGGCCCCAGCCCCCTCCCTCGGCCTCACGCAAAGATGGAGAGGGTGTGCCTGGCCTAGTGCACCTGGTTCCTGCTGCATCCCTCCCTTGCACCTTGCAGTCTTCAGAGGAAGGAAAAAGATGCAGCTCTGCACTCCTCGTTTACTGACAGGGTGGAAGGCCGGAATTGGAGCTGCGCCATGATGGAGGCACCGCTCCCATGTCTCACTGCAGCTAAAAATAACCCAGTGGTCCATACTGGCAGCTGTGGCTTCTTAAGAGTTAACCGCAAAGGCTGAGCCACCCGAAGGTGGGGAAGTAGTGTGGGCTGAACATCTGGGCTGTGTCTCTGGGTGTGGCCGGAAACAAAGGAGGCTTGATCTCTAAGCTTTGTCTAGGCAAGGAGCTAAGGGTGATGAGGTCAGAAGCTATATCCTCCACTGAGTTCCTGCCTGGTGTTAGAACCAGCAGACAGCTGCTGCCCAGAGATAGCAGCTCAGAGACAGGAGCGACAGTGCTGGAGCATCCAGATGCTGGGAGGCGGGATTCCCAGAGCTGGCGTTCCCCAGGGTGAATCTTGAGGTTTGAGGGTGGTTTGAATCATACAGGGTTCTGGCTCAGGGGCACAGCCAGGAACCCAACGGGGCAGCTTCGGGTGAGGGGTGGGTGCTGACTTTTCCTAGGCGCTTGTCAAATGTGACACCCTGCTGGTTTTGTGGTCCTGGGGAGATCCTTTCAGGGAAGCTGGAAAGTGGACTGTGAGTATGGCTGAAAAGGATGATGGGAGGAATCTTGGCTCCCCACCACTGTTTTGACAGTTTGGCTTTCACCCCTCCTGAACCCAGCTCTGGCCAGCAGGCCTCTGCTATAGGTGTGACTCTAGGGGATGGAGGCTGAACCTTATCTATCCACTTTGTAAGCCCTGTAGCTAGGAGAGGTCTTTGGAGGGAATGTGGTGGCCATTTGCCAGAAAAACGAGGGAAGAAAGGCAGGGATTATTTGAGCAGGTTCCTGCTGGAGGGCCTGATGATCTTGGGCCTCTTCCAAGGGAACTGAGGCAGGTGATGAGGTGGGGCTGATGCATGGACTAATGATTTGGGGGGTCCCTCTGTGTTGTGTGCAGATCTAAGCTTCAGGGTGCCAATGTCTCAGGTTGAAGTCCAACAGATGGCTGCTAGGCAGATCTGTGGGAAGGGATCCTTTGGAGTCATTCCTAGGCCTCTCAGTCTGTTGAGCTGCAGGGCCATCCTGCTGTGACCTGCAATGAAAATGAAGGGCTCAGTCTTCACACTAGATGGCTGTGGGTGTGTGTCCTGCTATGGTGGCTTTCTGAGCCTCAGTGCTTTGATGTCCATCACAGGTGCCCCTACAAGACTCATGAGCAGCCTGGCCATCCCAGCAGAGCTGTTAGTGTGTTGGCATACTTGACTTGTGAAAGAAAAGCTTGGATACCACTGGCCTCTCTGCTGCTTTAATCCCTTATGCAAAGCAGGTGATTAACCTGTAGGACAATTGCAGAGATGCTCTGCCAACCTTAGGAATGGTTTCAGTGAGTTTGGTGAGAAGGGATGCAGCAAGGATATCTCAGATGCAAAAAGAGGTCCAGGAGAAGGCACTTGTTCCTTTGGAGTACATTGTCTGCCTTAAACACAAACAATGTGGTTTTAAGGGGGAAATAGCAAAATTTAGAGGCTGGATATGAATGGCTCCACCCTGTAAGACCCTTCTTGTACCTAGAAAGACCTCTTGCTAATGGTACATAGACTGTGATGGGGGGGTCATGTCCCCCAAATATGACTGTGGCTTTCTAAATGCCACAGCCCTGTTCACCAGCAGTTACTGGGTAATTCATAATAAATACCTGGTCTCTGTCAGACACAGGGATGTTGGAAAGGAGATAGTCTTAGCTCCCACAGTTAGTAATTGACATCTAAACCATAAATGGCCATAAAGGTTGGTGGGTCCAGTAAAGGGGAATAAGTGGTCTTCAGGCAACTTCGGCAGGTATGTAGGGGTCAAAGGAGGTGGCTTTAGGGGGAGGCAGGAGGAAAGCCAGCATCATGGATTCCTACCTCTGCTGCCATGTGGCTTCCCTGAACACTGAAAGCAAACACTGGTAAAGTCTAAGTTGCCACAAGCAGCCTGAGGAGAAGATGGAGGTGCAGGAAGACCCAAAATTCAGCCACAGAAGCGAGCAGAGCTGCAGCTGCAGCTGCAGGTCCCTCCTGCAGGGTGCTGGATCCTTCTCTCTATGGGCCTCTGAATCTCTATGATGGGGAGAAATCCACAGAGATAGAGGTGTGTATCAGAACAGGGAGCACAGGCACACACAGGCCATGCCCCTATGGACAGACATGGAGATGGAATTAGGAAAATGCTCTCCTCTGATTGGCTATGATGTGGAGTCATTTCTTCTTTTAAGCATTCTTCCCGAGATGATGGGCAGGGTGGCCTGATGGAGAAAGAAGATGGGAAACACACACTTAGTCTCTATCCCTGGGGACTGTTTAAAATATTGGCGAAGCTCTTCCGTGGGTGGATTTTTCTGGAATGAATAGCACAGATGGGGGTTAACATAGCTGAAGCTATTTACAGGTGCCCACTGTTTTTACTAAATAGACTGTTGTGGGTGTGGCTATGAGCAAACAAAGGCACTGGGCTCCCTGGCCAAGCAGAAGCTCTTGGCTCCCAGAGGAGCCACAGAGGTGGGGGCGGGGTGCTTGCTCAGCTGTGTGCTGGGGAATGTTAGGGAGCTTGCTAACAAGCTTCTAGTTATTATTAACAATGGGACTTGCAGCTCTTGCTGTAGTCTGTACGGCTCCTATTATTTCCCACATGGATCTTAGAACCATGAGAAGAAGGTAGCCTAGGTGTATCATCAGTCATCATTGCTCCCCAAAGGAGAAACTGAGGTTGGAAGGTATGCAGTGTTGGAAATATTCATGCTCACATTCAAGCAGGCAGAGTGTATGGGCTGTGCTGCTTGCTGTGTTGGTGTGTGTGTGTGTGTGTGTGTGTGTGTGTGTGTGTGTGTGTGTGTGTTTAATCAAACAATGAAGACAGGGAAGAAACTTATATTGAGCTGAAGTTGTGATTGTAATGTAAAGCATATGAGGGAAGAAAAGAAACCAAAGAAAAACAAAACAAAAACAAAAAAAACCAACAAAAATGCAAACCCGTGAAGCATATGGCAGTCTATCCCAACGGGAACATTCATCCAGAGTAGATGTTCATTCAGTCCCTGAGTCTTTGTACAAAGGAGTTGGGTGCTTGCATAATTTGGAAAATCAGTTGGAAGCCATACACCAGCACTGAGGACCCAGGAGGAGCAGAGGACAGCACACCAGGGCCCTTGTGGCTGATCTGAGCTCCTGCCATCCAGGACCGAGACAGAAAACCCCAGTAATGTCAAGTTCATGGGCAGGGAGAAATGAGCCAGTTTGTGAGGAGGGTTTCAGGAGGGACACAAAAATGACAGGGCAGTGTCACAGCACAATGACACCACCAGTTTTGAATACCTTTCCTTTTAAATAATACTTTTGGTTGTCTGTCTGTCTATGAGGCAGAATCTCACTCTGTAGCCTAGGCTAGCCTCTAACTCACTCCGTAGCTCAGTCTAGCCTCTATTATCAACACTCTTATCTAGTCTTTGCCAGTACTGAGATCGCAGGCTTGAACCACCATTCCTTGTATAATTGTCTCATACGTTCCTTACAAAGCGAACTGGGCCAATGCTCAACTCAAAGAACACATTCAGTGTAATGCCCAAGAAGAGTTCCTGGCTCAGACACAGCTCCTTTCTCCTTATTCATGTGCCCTGAGGAAACAGAAACTTAAATTGCACCTTAGTGGCCAGTACTGTTCAGATAGTGACTGTGTAGAATTCCTTAGCAAGCTTGCCATTCAAAGTAACAAAGGGCACACACCTGAAATAAGTTAGTAGCAGCTAAAGGACAGGTTGAATTAGAGCATGCCAGAGGAATTCTAAGATAAGGACCAGGCCTTGGCACTGGCTAGACGCAACAGAAGGCTTCAAGGGTTTCACAGTGGCATGAACAAGAAGTTGCTTGCGGGGCACAAGGATAGAACAGCATAGATGAGAACTGAATTGGGAGAAGAGCACGTGAGGAGTTTTAAACAGAGGAATCAGAAGGTGAGAGACTTGCGAGGGATCTGAATGGCTGGACAGCTGAGGGTGCTTCAGGGCTGTGGAGGTTGGAGTGCGTCCAAGGTAATAGAAATAACACAGATTCCAAGGAGACACCCAATCTTGAGCAAGTCACTTTCTTTTCTTAGATCTCGAATTCCTTTTTTTTTTTTTAAACTGTGAAATAGGTGAGGTGGTTGAGACTCAGTGTTACAGGGCATTCGGATGCCCTGTGGGTCATAGGAAGGTGCTGGGAGATGGAGCGTTAGAAAAAAAAAAAAAACAGTGACGATTCTGAAGTCAAGATGTCTGGGTTTGAATCTGTCAAGTTCACACGGTCTCTCCATCCGTCAGCTTTTCTCTATGGCTGTTTATAAAATGAGACTAGCAATAGCAACCACCATGGGGCCCTCTCCCCCATCACTAGCTGAAAACACACGCAAGGCTCTGAGAATAGCCTGTGCACAGAGTAAACACCGCATGGGTTAGCTGTCAGCACACTCACTGAGACAGAGTCAATCAGCAGTGTGCACTGGTACACAGCCCTGAGATCAGACCCAAGCCACAAGCTCTAGCCTTGCCCCTACTGCTGTTGGAAGGCACATGCGCCCCAAATGTCCCTTCACATTGGGGCCTGGGCTGAGGGAGGAGCAGAGCACACAGACTTTAGGAACTTCTGCCCTATCATGGCATAGATCGTCTATATCACAGCACATTTCAAGGCATAGGGCTGAGCCCCCAGTCAGGGTAAACCTGGAATCAGTTTTCTGGAGGTGACCAGAGGATTTCATGGGCCACTTCTGGTGCCGAAGAGATGCTTATAGTCATCTACTGAAAAGGATGCTGACCTTGTTATGGACATGTAAGGGATGGAGAAAAGGCACGGTGCTGGTCCTTAGGTGGGGTTGGCTCAAAGGGTGGTTAGCAGTACAGGTTGGCATGGGGGTGAGAGGTAAGCGTCAGGTGTAGAGAGGGAACCATGTCAAGGTATAGAAGAGACACTGTAGAAAGGAAAATGGAAGCCATTCTAGCTGTGGTGGTTTTCAGCCCATGGGAGTGGAGTGGTGTGCTAGAACCATCCCCAGCTGAACTGTGGGTCAGAGACAAAGTTTATGGAATGCTTTAGCAACATCTGCCTGCAGAGCTTTGAGCACTCACAGGTGCTGAGTAGAGCCTGGGTGGTTGCTGTGAGCAAAAATGAAGCATCTGGTACTGACAAGACAAAGATGCCCCAGAGGTCATCCCTGTCCCACAGGACCAAGGAGAGCTAGGTCAGGGCAGCGAACAGTGGGATGGTGTTGAAGGGCAGGTCTGCAATTGGGGCTGCTAAGGGCCTCCCGGAGAGAAGGAAACTTGGCTGCCAACCTAGCTGGTGGTGTTTGGTCTTTAAACCCTTCAGGAATGCTGCTAGGTTTTAGAGTATTGGACCATTTTTTTCTGGTTAGGCTGAAAACCCCATTCCCCTGGATAGAGATGATGTCTAGATCCTAAGTTATGCTTTGAGCAAATGCAGCTGTGAATTGGTGCTGGTGGTTTGTGAAGTGGGTGGGAGCTGGGATACTTGACAGGGAACGTGATTCAGCAAACACACGTGGGGTGTGGCAGGTGGCTCAATGTGTGAAATGACTGCTACACAAGCACAGAGGATCCGTATCACCCGTGAAAAGGCTGGGTGTGGTGGTACACATCTGTACCTCCAGCTCTGGGGGTGGGGGTGGGGGGGGCTCTGGGTGATATGACAGGCAGACTCCCGGAGCTCACTGGCTGGCCAGCTCACCCACATCCTGAGCTACAGGTTCAGCGAGACCCCATCTTACATAAGAAGGTGGAGAACAATTGAGGAAGACACCCCACATCATCTGATGGACACATGCAAAGTTCACATGAACACATCTCTCTCTCTGTGTCTCTCTCTCTCTCATACACTCTCTCTCTCTCTCTCTCTCTCTCTCTCTCTCTCACACACACACACACACACACACACTCACCTGTGGCTGTGAGAACGTCCAGTGATACAGACTTTACTCAGTCCTTTGCTTCAGGAACCCAGAGTTCCCTCCTCGAGAAGGATCACTCTGTAGCATTCTGCCTTTGCAAGCAAGATCTACTCTCTAAGGAACGGAGGACTGGGAGAATCACCCCTCCTCATCCTGTCTTCAGGAGCACCCCTGCATTAGGTGTGAGGGGATGGGTGAGTCCACATGGTAAGCCATGCTTCTTTAGCTGCCCTTGCATTGCTTCTCTTTCCTTAAGTCCTGTCTGTGGCTTAGCTCTAAGCTAGTTTGCACCATGAAGGGCCTTAGAAATGGGGGCTCTTCTAGAGTGGAACCTTGGCAGTAGGGAGAGGGCAGATCTGCTTTGCCATTGGACTTTGCTGGTTTTCACACTGGGCGGCACTCTTTCCGGAACTGTTCACGTTCAAGTTGTAATGTGTGTGCATGACCAATCGTACTCCCAGTGGCTTAACTCAGTGACAACCTGGTGTCGGTCCCAAGCAAGACTCAATGGATCTGGTACAGAACCAAACCATGCAGAGCAAACACATGTCTGCTTGAGGGATGTAGTGCCTATCCTCAGGCCAGGTTGGTGTGCACACATGTGTAGACATGCATGTTGCTGGAGATTGAACCCAGAGTGTCATGCTTGCTAGGCAAGGACTCTACCTCCAAGCTATGTCCTTAACAGAAAGGTGCTCTTTGTCAAAACAGATCCTGAAGGCTCAAGTCCTACCTGCTGCAATCTCCACAAATATTTGCATTCTGTAACCTCTGCTTTGAAGGGAAACTTATAAACACCGGGAGGTTTTCTATATTTGTTTAGGGAAATGCCTGACATGATTTATTCTCCTAGCTCATGCAGGAATTCCAAATGCCTTCCCCTAGAGTCTGCAGTTTAGAGGAGGTCACCACCTCACACATGGCTGGGTTGGCTCTGGGGCAACTCTGTGGCAAGTGTTTCTTTTGTGCAGTGCCCTTGTTTGGCCTGAGAGGTGACCCAGTACTCTGCTCTGCTGCTGCTCTCAATACTGTGGGAGGGCTTCTTCAACTGCCAGGGCCTTTTCTTCTCAAACCACAACCAGTTCTTCTGTGCCAAGAACAGCATCCTGTTCGGCTTCTCTTCCTCTCTGTCCCATGTGGCACTAGACTCCTCCAAAAGTAAAGGGGGAGTTACTGTATAGGTGCCATGTGGGACAAGGCTCAAATTCTGGGACCATCTCTTGGCTGTATGACTTGGAGAAAACTAGTTGCCTTCTCTGAGCTTCCATTTGTAGCAACTACTCTTGCTTCTTGCGGGGATTTAAGACTTACCAATGAAAATGGAGACCCACATGGATTTAGCTGGGGCCACCTTTTGTAGGCAGCAGCAAAGTCCTGCCCACTGGGGTCTTTGGAGAGTGCTCCATTTTATCATCAGATAGTCTGTTTCCTACATTGACCAGTAGGATGGGCCTGAGAGCCTGCTGTAGTTGTCATGGAAACAGGCCTGAGCTCTATTCCCTGGGGCCATTTCTGATTCAAAAAGGAAACACTGCCTTGCATCCAGCTAGGCCAAGGAAAGTAAATGGGTGTTAATTAAACTGAGTTCCACACTAGTTTTCACTCCCTGGGTCTCTCCTGACTATAGATGGAGAGGCTGCCATAAGGATGATTTTGTGTGAATGAATAAACAGCTGTGCGCAGCTGTGTAGTGGCACATGTTGCTACCAGGCAGCCTGGTGGGAGGTGTGAAGGGCCTACTGAGGAGGGTAGGAGCCCTGCTGTGGCAGTGTGAAGTGTTTGGGCTGTTCATATCACACCCAGCCTGTGTGTTTAGTCACTGAGGTGCTGTACTGTAGTATATAATAAACACTCACATAGGTGCACACAGGCGTGTGTGCATACACACACACACACACACACACTGCAGCTCACACTCAGCCTGCGTGTTCATTCTCTGAGGTGCTGTACTGTAGTGTATAATAAACACGCACATAGGTGTACACAGGTGCACACACACAGACACAGGCACACACACAGACACACACACAGACACATACACACTACAGCTCACACCCGGTCTGTGTGTTCATTCACTGAGGTGCTGTACTGTAGCATACAACAAACATGCACACAGGTGCACACAGGCGTGTGTGCATACACACACACACACACACACCAGCTCACACCCAGCCTGTGTGTTCATTCACTGAGGTGCTGTACTGTAGCGTATAATAAACACGCACACAGGTGCACACACACACACACTCACTGCAGCTCACACCCAGCCTGTGTGTTCATCCACTGTGACACTGTACTGTACAACAAACACACACACTCTGCAGCTCACAGCTGCGGATGTTTACCACATCAGGAGTCCCAGTGGCACTGCTCAGCTAGATTTGTCCCTGCGATTCTGTGTCAGGTTTGCTCCTCCAAGCATCTCATTTTGGGTCACATGCCACATGGATCATGTGGGAGGCAGACTAGAGAGGGCTGGCTTGAACCACCTATGTCTGAAATCCCTTTTTGGCTCATGCATCCCTGTCTCTTTTCTTGCTGGTCAAACCTATTCACAGGGCTGGTACACAGCCATCACAAAGCATGACCTGTGTGTGTGTGTGTGTGTGTGTATGTGTGTATGTGTGTGTGTGTTTGGAGTGAAAATCATAACATGTTGCAGAGAGTTCACACCCAGAGATGTAGGGGATAGAGAGTGATGTCATTTATGACTTACATCTGCTAAAAGCACCTGGGCCAAAATTTTTATCAGGTCACCCTAGAGTGGTTTGGAGGCTAGGTAGGCCTAGTGCTGTCTGTCTGTCTGCCTTCTTTCTCTCTGTCTGTGTGTGAACATCTACATAACCTATTGAATTTTTGAGTTTTGAATGTGAGCCTTGCTCAGTGATAGGGCTTGGAGGGTTGATAACTTTCTAATTTCAGCTTCGTCTTCCCCCATTTTATGAGACATCAGCTCCGTTTGTTCATTTCCTGAAAGGTGTATTTCCTCCAAGGTAGGGCCTTCCTGTTCTCCCTGAGGTTCCTTCCCATGCTTGCCCCTTAAAGAGGAAGTCCCACCCCCATTCCCCTTGGGGTGTGAGTGACTGCTCAGTTACCCTGATCTTTTGTTCTCTCTTTCCTGCTTGTGAATCTGGGAGCCTTCCCAGAGTCTATGATCTGAGGACCAGTGATAACTCTCAGTCATTGGCACTTGGGGACAATCTCAGCATCAGAAGGGAGTGACCTCAGTCCACCATTTGGAGAATTAAAATGCTGAAGGGGTGATAAGACACTTGTCAGTATTTGAAGTAGACGACCTCCATCATGAAACAAGCCATTTTTAGTTCTGTGGGGATGTAAAAATTGAAAAATTTCTAGGCAGCCCAGACAGAAAAGCGGCAAGGACCTGCAGTGCTGGATGAGGCAGGAGAGAGGGATCTCTAGGTTTGGGGAAGCCTCAGCACCCAGTGGATCGTGTTTCAGGACCACGGACAGCACCCACAGTGCCCAGCCCAGGGGAGCACAGACCCTCACTTTCCTAGGGCTTTGCCTGTGGACACTCCCTTTATGAAAGTGTTTGCCTCCCTGCTTTTACAGCCTTGTAAATTTCCACTCGTATTTGAGAGCCCAGCCCAAGCAGCCCCTCTCTGATGACTCAATCACTGTCTTTCTTGCCTAATCACAGCTTTAAGTCTTTGCTATTTTTTGGATGGCTGCATCTGACCAGCCAGTAATTTTTGGATAAATGTTAGTTAGGTAAGAATAGCACCTCTTTGCTCTGACAAGTCACAGAGGTTTTAATGTGGTTTCTGACAGCTGCCTTTGTGGAAAGGTCCGATTTCATCCCTGCCGTGTGGGAAGAGAGCATGACCCCATGGGAGGTGGGATTCTATAATGCCTCTTGAGAACTGATTTGTTGTATGATTTGACCCAACCCCTACTGAGCCTTAGTGTGGGTGATTTTTCTGTTGTGCGGATAAGAATGCCTGAAGTGTTGGATTAATCTTTGTTGTATAACTCTACAAAATACTTCACATCTGGAGGAAGAAAAAGGACTCCTGCTAGCATGCCTCCTATTCAGTGGGTCTGGTAGCAGATAATCCCAGCCTTGGAGCAGAAGCTCTTCCCATGGTTTGGGCCACCCTCCAGCTCACAAGACTCTTGACAATGGAAACACCAGTGCTGCCTAGGCTTAGATGAAACCTTTGAAAGAGGCATTCAGCAGCCTCCACCCTTTGTGGGCCTTGCACTCCACAGGTGTCCCTCTCCGGCCAGTGGGGCAAGATTCCAGATACTAAAATCGGGAGAAAGTGATGCATCGCTTGTTTGTCTCTGCCATCTTCCCTATGTCTCTCCTTTTCCTTCTCCCTCACCTCTCCTTTCTTTATAAATCCTTCTTTATTTCATCCCCTCTCTCCTCATTCCACCCTCTTCAAACTTCTTTCGTCTTCACCCCTCTTCTCTCATTGCTGTCTGACTCAATTCTTTCCTCCCACTCAGCAAGTATTTGTGGAATGCTGTGTGTCCCCAGGCTGGTTCTTGGGAGTGGAGAGATCTGATGTACAGGACTCTGGCTATGAAGTGTAGGCAGCTCAGCAGTGTGTGTGTGCATGTGTGTGTGCATGCCTGTGTGTATGTGTGTGTTCATGTGAGTGTGCACACGTGTGTGCATGTGTTTGTGCGTGTGTTTGTGCGTGTGTGTGCATGCGTATGTGTGTACATGTGTGTGCGTGCGCAGACAGGGGCAGTGTAGGGATGTTGGGAAGGTGTGCATCTTACAGCAGTGATGACATGGAGAACATCCGGGATCATTTACTCCTGGAAAGACCCATTCCCCCTCCAGTCACTTCCAGGTGAACAGTTATGTTATGCTGTTTTTCTCTAACACATTATTATTTGTTTGTCCTAGAAACTATGTGAGTAGCCCTGTGACAAGCCATTGGTGCTGTGTCTATACCATCACATTTGATTCTGCATCCCTTATTGTATATACATCTTTGACATTTTTCCACAGATGGAAAATGGCAGACAGTACTTTGCACCTGTTCTTAACATGCACCAACAATGCCTCTCCCCACCCTGTTGTCTATGGCTCTTAAACAGAACAGTAACGACTAGCGCTATGGTGTTTCCAGTGGACTCAGTGGTCTGTGTAATGCAGGGATGACATAATAATTGGGAGGATGGATACAGGTTGGATACTAACCCTGCACCATTTAAATGAGGGAGTGGAGCCCATGTGGGTTGTGGCATCTATGGATGGTCCTGGAGCCACAGTTCTCTTATATAGGTGGGGGCTGTACTCAGGAAAGGATTCCACCCAGACCTCTGCTCCCCAGGCCTCTTTCCTCATGGAACTCCCTCCCCGGAGTGTAGCCAGGCGCTTTTCTTCATGGGGCCCCCTTTCTCTGGATTCTCCTTCCTCCTCCGCATGGTATTCACTCCGGCTGGGAATGAGTGGTTTGGTTTTGTTTTTTCTCCTGCAACGATAGGAGTTGGAGACCTGCTCTGTGTCCTGCCATTCTTCTACCACCACGGCTTTCCCACGCTGGGCTGCAAAGGCTGCCTGCTTAGTGCCCCGCACTAGACCGAATGCCCTGAAAGACCACACCTGTTTCTTTCAGCTACACATACCCCTTGTACAAACAACTGTTTCTGAGGTGTGTGTGTGTGTGTGTGTGTGTGTGTGTGTGTGTGTGTGTGTGTGTGGTGTTAGGGATTGAACTTAGGTCTCCCATGTATGTGAGGCAAGTACTGTGTCACCACACTTGTAAATGGTTACTTACGAAAGACAGTTCTTGTCACGGAAATGGCTGAGAATACATACCTGCCAGGCCTGAGCTCAGCACCACTCTTGCCCTTTCCATTTCCAGATGAGGAGACTGAGGTAACCAGATGTGTGGTGAGGAGGTACGGAGTAGGACCCTTGGCTGCCTGCTCTCATATTGCTCTTATGCAAGGCTGGAACAAGGATGTGAACCACGCTAGACATAGCTCCCTTCTGGTTGCTGTCACTGTGGAATGAGCCAGAAATCCCTTTCAGCTGTTGAATTTTTTTCTCGAAGTCCTCTCAAGGTGCTTCATTTTCTGCCTGCTCTCTGAGGCAGTAGGTAGCCACTCTACCGTGCTCTTTTTTAAATGTATGAATCTTATGCATTGATGTTTAAAATGTGTACTTGCACATAGCTTGTGTAAATGCCTAGTTCATGAGGGATTATTTGTTTATGGATTTAGTTTTATTGTACTGGAGATGGAGTCCAGGGCCTTGTGTATGTTTGGCAAATGTTTTCTCACTGAGCCACAGCCTAAGCCCAGTGATATTTGTTTGGTGTGTGTGTGTGTGTGTGTGTGTGTGTGTGTGTGTGTGTATGTGTGTGTGTGTGTGTGTGTTATGTGTATAGATGTGAGAGAACACTCTTGAGTCCTGTTCCCCAGATACCATCTTTTTTTTTTTTTTTTTTTTTTTTTTTTAACTAAGTCTCTCACTTTGTGTGTAATTCACTGATTATACTAAGTTGGTTGGCCGGTGAGCTGTAGGTATTGGCCTGTGTCCTCCCTAATACCAGGATTTCAATCATGTACTACCACTCTCGGCTTTATGTAGATTCTGGGGATGGAACTCATGCCCTTGAGTTTGCAAGGCAAGCCCAACTTTACTGACTGAGCCATCTACTCCTCCCCCAAAATGGAGTTTCAGAATACAAGGTCCTTGGATCAGAGAATGTTTTGAAATTCCATCTGCTCATGAGGTGTCATGAATTCTAAAGTGTGAAGATATTTTAAAATGTGTCAGCTGTGTGGTTTGGTGGATCCCATGTGGACAGGAAGTTGAGAGCCCTTGAGTCTGACCTGCGCCTTGGTTTTTTGAGCAAAGCTGGGCCACCCATGTTCCTGAGTTTAATCTGTCTGATACACAACATTCCATGCATCAGTCACAGAGAATATGATTGTCAAAACACTTTTACCAGTGTGTCTTCTATGGAAACTATCCCACTAAATTGGCCTACCCCCACTCTGCTCTTGGATGGCGTGAGTTTGAGAAAGCTTTCTTAAGTCCTCTGGAGTCTTCTTTATTCACCACACACCAACAGGGTTAGAGCTGCCCTGAAGAAAAGCTTTGCCTCTGTGCCAGGTGGGGTTTCCCGAACTTGCCACACCTGGGAGCCCCAGTCCATGAAGCGCCTTCTGGATGCCTCTGAACTGGAGTTTTGCTATGAAAATGCCTGTTAAGGGCTAGAGAGATGGCTCATTTGGTAAGTGCTGGAGTGAAAGAGTAAATTTGGTCCCCGGAAACCACATGAAAAGTCAGACACTGGGGATGGCTTAGTTGGTAAGGGCTGGTGTGGAAGAATTTGGTTCCCGGAAGCCACATTAAAAAGAAAGCCAGACATGGTGGCGTGCTTATAATCACAGCATAGGGGAGACAGTGATATGTGAATCCCTGGAGCTTGTAGGCCAACCAGCCTGGCCTAATTGGAAAGGTCCAAGCCAGGGAGACACTGTCTCAAAAGAGTGAGATCAAATTCTGGAATATGACAGTGGACCTCCACACATCTACAGGCACTCGGCACATGCAAATTCTCTGCTCCCAGAAATAACTAACACACACACACACACACACACACACACACACACACACACAGAGAGAGAGAGAGAGAGAGAGACAGAGACAGAGACAGAGATGGGAGAGGGAGGAAGACAGACAGACACATCAGTTCTGGCCTTGTGTATATATTTTCTTCTACAGATTTTCTGGTGCCTATGCCCTGCTGGTCTCTTTCACATACACTATCTGGAGTTAGCTGGAGGGGTGTGTTTGAGCACAGGCTCTGCCATGTGACTCTGGAAGCATAGAGATGGCTGGGGCTGACCCAGCACAGTGTGCATTTAAATACCTCCTTTCAGGCTGCGCCTGAGAAACCCACTATTAAATGTGACAAGGCAGACACTGCTGTGTGCCAGCTGTGGATGACTCGTGTTTGCCTGCTTTATGGTGCTGGGGAAACATGGCCGTCCACTTGCCTGGGCCGTCCTCTTCTGTCTGATGTCTGCACTGCTCTCCAAGCTCTCGTGGGGTTGCAACATTCCTGTTGCCTACTTCGTTAGGAGCGCAGGTCAGGAGGATGGACTTGAGAGTGACTGACCTTGAATTCCTCACTCTAGAGACATTCCAGATGGGAAGTGGAGGCTGCGCCACACTTTTCTCCCTTCAACAAATGCTGTCATCTCTTTTCTCTCCATCCTCATCCACTCATCTTTCAAGGACCAGTTCAGACACCCCAGGATACCAATCTGCCCATCATCTTTCAGTGTATCCATCTATCCGTCCATCCATCCGTCCATCTGTCCATCCATCCTCATTTGATCTATCTGTCCATTCATCCACCCAATATTTCATTTATCCATGTCATCCAACCACCCCTTAATTATTCTACTCTCCCTCTCTCCTTCCCTCCTTTCTTTCCCTTTTTCCTTCCATATATGGATCTGTGCTGGTTAGGTTTTACTATCAAGTTGATACAACCCAGGGTCACCCGAGAAGAGGGAAACTTAGTTGAGGAAATTTCTTCATCAGATTGGCCCATGGCAAGTCTTTGGGCTCTGTCTTGATTGATGATTGATGTGGGAGGGTCCAGCTCACTGTGGATGGCACCATCCCTAGGTAGATATCCTGGACACTGTACAAGTCAGTGAGCAAACCAATAAGTAGCTTCGCTCCATGGTTTCCACCTCTAGGCCCCTGCCTTAAGTTCCTGGTCTGACTTCCCTCAGTGATGGAATATAACCTGGAAGTGTAAGCGGAAGTGAACCCTTTCCTCCAATCAGGTGACATTGGCCAGTGTTTTTGTTTTTGTTTTCATCACAACAGTAGCTTGGAATGGACTGGGCTAAGCCACACATTAGCCAGACAAGGATACAGCCCATGTGGCACTCAGTGTCACAAGGACTGTGAAAAGAGAAAGCAGGCGTGGTATGTAGGTTCTGCTGGCAGGTGGCCATCTCTCTCAGATGACGCTGGCAGAGCTAGGTCTGAATCCTGCTGGGAGGCACAAGATCCCATGCTTTGCTTCTGCTCCACAAGACCCAGCTTCCTGAGCTTGAAGCAAGAAGATAGGCTTGCTTATCTTCTACTTCCCTGCCACAGCAACTGCCGTGGCAGAGGGACCATTAAAGCCATTAGCTTGTCCTCAGGGTTCCAGTAGGCTTCAGCTTCAACTGCACACTCTTTAACCGGATCCACACTAACTGTATTTGTTATTTTCACTTCTGCCTTTCTCTGATTCCTCTGCCAGCTTCCGACGTTCCCCTCAGATCCTTTTTCTGTCTCCCAGGTGGTCCTATCAGGCCCTGTTTCAGGAGGCTTGGTTCTTCCTATTCTCTGTCAAACTCCCTCCTCAAAGGAATGGGGTTTAAAGTATAGCTATAGCTCAGGGAAACATGGGAACAGTAAATAAACACATTGGGAAAATGTATAGCCTCAAAACTACAAATGATCAAATCTTAATGCTGAACAAAGCTCTTGGTGAAATGATCACAGATAGGCAGAGTCTCTTAAAGCCGGAGTCACGAAGAGCGTGTCATAACCTGGGAGTTACTTATGGAAAAAGGGAAAAGGCAGAACTCTCTAGGTTGCTGCCTTTGGTGTATCTGGAACTCTTGACACTGTTCCCCCCCCTAAATTTCTCCTTTTCCAGCACTTTGTGTGGTCCAACCTTCCTCAGCCTATTTATGGGTTTGAAGCGACCCACCTAATCCCCTGATGAACTTGGAAGACTCACTCTTGCCCCCCTGATCCCCACCAACCCTGTGGCTTATTAAGCATCTATCTCTCATCTGTCAGCCCAGGAGAGCAGACCCAGATGCTCCAGCGTCCTCTGGCTTTTCCAAGCCTGACCCTGACTGGGAGCTGAAATAATCAATCAGCTAGCATGTGACCCATGCAGGGGGTGAGGGCATGATGGATGTTATGGAGTTAAACATCAGAACGTCTGTCTGACCTTGGACCACGTGTGAGGGGAGCAGGATTTTTATTATCCTTTATTGTGCTTTGAACATGATTATTATCACATTAAAAAGTGGCTGAAGAAATTCTTATTATACAAATGACCCAGTTTCTCCAACTAATGAGTAGAAGTCATGAGGGAGGAGCTAGTGCACGCAGCTGGGAGTCAGAGAACTCAGTGCAGGTGCATTGGAGGCTGCCCCTCCCCACAAGTAAAAAGACTTTTCTCAGCAGGTCAGTAAAGTTGAATATAGTCTGATGGGGGATTGGAATAAAGGAAGTGGTATTAATCGGTTAGTAGGAATTGCAAATCATGCTTATAGTTTATTTTAAAAGTCCTTAAAGAGGGGTTAGGGAGATGGCTCAGTCAGTAAAATTCTTGCTAAGAAAGCACAGGACCTGAGTTCATATCCACAGTGCTCACATAAAACTTGGCCATGGCAGAGTGTGCCTATAACTCCATCACTGGAGAGGCAGAGATGGGAGGATCCTTGGCATTCAGTGGCCAGCCAGCCTAGCCCAATTCATAAACCGCAGGTTCAGTGAATAATTCTGTCCTAAAAACTAAGGTGGAGAGTGACTGAGGTAGATTCCCAGGTTTGCCCCCTGTCTTCTGCATGCATGGACAAGTACACACATTCATGTAAACACCTCCCCTCCATGTCCTTAACCGAGATGTGTGCTAAAGTTCCTGCGGGTAGAATTATGTGGTGATGGTGTTACGTTTTAAGTTATTCATCAGGAGCTGGTGAAACAGCTCAGTGGGTAATGGCACTTATCATTTACATATGTAGATGATGGAAAGAGAGACCCAGGTCCTGGAAGTTGTCCTCTGACCTCCACAAGCACACATGACACATGTACGCATCCCTTCCCTCCGGCTATCAGTGAAAATAACAGGAAAGCGTTTAAAATACGCTGCCGACACACAAAGCATTAGACAGCAGCGAGCCAGGGTGGTGAGAGATCAGACAGAGAGGGTCCGTGCATGGATCTTAGGGCTTTACCTAGCGCTCTGTCTTCACCTTTTGAAGCTATTTGAGACATTTATATCAAAAGTTAAAGGGGGTGGGGTGTGGAGAGGTGGGTGCATTGGTTCAGAACACTGGCCATTCTTTCAGAGGAGCTTGGTTTGACCTCCAGGATCCTCATGGTAGCTGGCAGCCGTGTGTAACTGCCGTTCTATGGGTTCTGATGCCCTCCTTGGCCCCCAAGGGCGCTGCATACGGTTGCACACAAATATAAATAAATGTAAGCGAAGCCTTTCCTCGTCTTAGTTACTGTCTTATTGCCGTCAAGAGACACCGCAACTAAGGCAACTCATAGAGGAAAGCGTTTCATTGGGAGCTTGCTATAGTTTCAGAGGGTGAGTCCATGACCACCATGATGAGAAGATGGCAGGCAGGCAGGTAGACTTGGCTCCAGAGCTGAGTGATTACATCCTGATGTACAAGTTGGAGGCAGAGAGGGAGAATGGGCTTAGAATGGGCTTTTGAAGCCTCAAAGCCCCCTCCTCCAGTGACACACCTCCTCCAACAAGGCTATACCTCCTAATCCTTCCTGAAACAGTTCTAGCAACTAAGGACCAAGCATTCAGCCAATGGTGGCCATTCTTATTCAAAACATTACAATGTTCATACACACAAAAACCAAATAAGTCCTTAAAAGCCCCCAAAGTTAAAAGAACATATAGGTCTTGTCTCTCGCCAATGATCTAACACATTGCTTTGCGTTTCAGAGTGACCGACTCCTCATCAGAGGTGGACGCATCATCAACGATGACCAATCCTTCTTCGCCGATGTCTACCTGGAAGATGGACTCATAAAGTGGGTTGGCAGGAATGGATCTTTTAAGAACTCAGTCCCTCCAGGCTACCTGCCCTGAATCAGTTTCCTGTGTTTCTGCCTATCAGGCGTGTAGGGCAGGAGGTCAAACTGTGGGTGCAGCAGGAGCTGGCCAGCATGGAGGCCTTGCATATGCCCTGCTTTCCGCTCCTTAGATTCTCATCCCTCCGGTGTCTGATGCAGTCTTCATCTCTTGTTACCATGGGAGTAGTGGCTTGCCTGTAATATAGGGCTGGGTAAGAATGGGACCCACATCCCACCCATAGCATCTGTCTGAATCTTCAGTTCTGTCTCCTACCTGCCAGTTCTGGGTACCGGGCTGGGGATACCAGAACGAAAGGGGACTGTTGCCTTCCACACAAGAGAAGTCTCCTGGTGTTGGACTTTTCCCTTCTGGCCTATTCATGATAACCCAAGGATAAGGTCAACTGTAGGCTACTGTATCAAAATGTTACAGACCGGGGGAAAGACAGGTATTTATTTCTCCTGGTTCTGGAAACTGGAGATCCTGAACCAAGGTGCCATTAGTGTTTGATTTTTGTCAGAACCTCCATCCTTGGCTCTAAATGGTCACTATTTATTTATTTATTTATTTATTTATTTATTTATTTATTTATACTGTGTCCATGGTTCTGTATGACACAGGAATAGCTCTCTTGTAGAAGGCTACTGGTCTTAACAGATAAAGGGATTCACCCTTGGGCCTTCATTTAAACCTCATTACATCCTTAACGGCCAAGTGAGGTGTGGACTGGGTGATGACTGGGCTTCGTCATGAATTCTGAGGAACCCACTCAGTCCATAGCAACAGATGAGCACATCTCTGTCTCTGTGACTACAGCAGAGCATTGCTGCTCTCTCTGCCTCTGACACGCAGTGGCCTAGGTTTCCTACCCAACTCTTCTCTTGGGGTCTAGATGAGGAGAGAGGGAGGAGAGGAGAAGGTCACCACAGGGCCACCCCAGGCATCTGGTACAGGAGCAAAGGGGAAGAGAAGATGGGAAAGGAGAGTGTTAGTTTGGAAGGGACCCTGCCAGTAGGACCAACCCGGGGCCGCGTGGGGTTTAAGAGGAGAAAGAGGCTCAAGGAGGAGGTGTAAGGAGTACGGTTTTTTCCTCCCGCCGCCGCGCCAGCCCCAATTAACGCACACCAAGACTCTGTATTTGATATAATCTGTTGGCCCAGTTACTTGTTTCTTATCGGCTAGCTCTGTGTTAATTATTAACCCATTTCTATGTATTTCCACGTGGTCTTACTGAGAGCGGAGGAATGGCGGTTCTGTTCTCTCCAGGCTCTCCATCCTGACCCCTCCTTACTACTTCCTATTTCCTCCTTGTCTCCTAGTCCCTCCTATCTTCCTTTCCTATTGGCCAACAGTGCTTTATTATTAACCAGTATGAGAAACATACTTACAGAATGACATCTCCCATCATCGCCACAAGTGGTTTAAGAGGAGGAAGAGGATCAAGGAGGAGGCTGGGGTTGCTAGAGTGCATTAGAAGAGACCACATATGCAAAGCACAATGAAGAGTGGGGCTCGGGAGTGTGGGGTGGCTCCTGCCTTCCTTCTTCCCAGTCCTGGGGACCTAGAGAGCTAGGAAGGGGGTAAGAATGGCCCCTCCGTGAGTGCTTCCTGGGCACCGTGGCAAAGTGCTGAGCCACACAAGCTAGGGTTCTGTGGTCGTAGGGCAGGGTAGGGCAGGCCAGTGCAGGGCCCGGCTGGCCTCAGTGGGTTGGGTTGCCTCTGTAGGGGATATCATATCTGGATCACTGCCTCTCCATTTTGGAAGCATACCAGGTACTAAGTTAGATGATCTGTATGGCATGAATAGGAAATTCAGATCTGCAAAAGGGGCCCGCAGCTCATAGGGTCATTTCTGGTCTTAATGAGCCACATGTCTTCCTGAGCCCCCTTCAGTGTCCACAAGATGCTAGGTGTTTGGAGGAGAAACTGTGAGGTCAAATGTCAGCACCCTGAAGGTGCTGTGCCTGAGTTCTCCTTCTCGTCCCAGTGTCCTGTTTCAGACTGGGTGGGAAATGTGTAGAGGAGCTGGTGTCATACAGTTGGCTGCCATGCTTGGTTTGCTTTTAAAAAACCAAAGATTTTTCTATTAATTACCTCTAGACAAATAGGAGAGAACCTGATTGTTCCTGGTGGCGTGAAGACCATCGAAGCCAATGGACGAATGGTCATTCCTGGGGGCATTGATGTCAACACGTACCTGCAGAAGCCCTCCCAGGGCATGACCTCAGCCGATGACTTCTTCCAGGGCACCAAAGCAGCGCTGGCGGGTGGAACCACAATGATCAGTGAGTGGCACTTTTCCCTGGCCTTGGGGACATGGGACATGAGAGCTCTCCACTCACCATTAGTACACACTGACGTTTGGTACACAAGGCTCTGTACTCAGAGCTTCATGGAACTCCTCATCACACCCTGAGCCAATAAAAATAGCTCATTTCTTGTGTGTGCCTCTTGATGAGCACAAAAAGAGTTCAGACACACAGGCGTTGAACCTTTACAAGTTACTTTACTATGTATCATTGTTACCCATGTGGTACTTTACTATCTGTCATTGTTACCCATGTGGTGTGTTGGCAGATTCTTGGGCCCTTAGTCAAGGAATTGAAACAAAAGCTCCCACATGTTTGCAAAAGAAGTAAAGACATGTGATTCAAAGCAGACCTAGAGAACAGATCAGAAGACACCACAGGAGACATGAGGAAGACACCCAGACCCCATTGTTGTTCAGGGCTTTTTTTAAAATGGGGGTCCAAGGAGGTTTGTTACTCAGGGTCTTCGTGAGGTTTTGATTGATAAATTAGGTCACATAATTATTTTTGCGCTGTACATATCATTCCCCATAATGCATCTGATTCTAATAATATACACCCCAAAGTATGCATAGGCTTAAGGTAGAAAATTGGAGATTATCCCTAAGAGTTCCCTTTGAGAACACAGTTTGCCTTACTGTCCATGCACCCCAAAGCAGTTTAGGTTGGATAGGTCTTTCAGGATCTCCTAGCTGGGCATAAGGAGAGCATGACTGAATAAAACTTAAGATCAATGGTTGTTAGGGGGAGGAGAAACCCATTCCATCATTCAGAGAGGGATGTGCATGAAGCTTGATACAGTTGGAGTCCTGGGCTGCTAACAGTTTGCTAGGTGCATTGTTAGGAGTGTGGTGCATAATATGGGCAGATGAGAGTCTCAGGCTGCCAAGTACATTATTATTTAAACAAGGGTGGGCATAGCCCAACTCAAGTGGAGTACCAGGTTGCTAAACGGTTCCCTATGGTTGCTTGCCTTGACATGACTAGTGAATTATGGATTTCAAGGCTCAAGATGAGATGAAAGTTTGTGTCTTAGAAATGAAATTTAAAAGTGTCAAACATCTATCTATCTTAGCTCTGCTGGATTACACCATGCCAAGTGTGTGCTTGGTATCTTTTGAAGAGAAGAGTGAGGAAAGTCCTCCCAATGCATGGCCAACCTGCCCCACAGTGGCCTTTTATCTGGGGGTGTGCTGGGCAGAGGGAATGCCATTTAAAGAATGCTTTGGATCATAGAGTGATAAAGCTAAGAACAAACAACATACTTAATAACATCCTGAAGTGTGAATTCAGCTAAAGTTACAGCAAAATTTGGAAGACACTCACAGAGTAATATGATTTGCCTGTGGCTAGAAGTGGCTGTATTAGTTGTGGCTGTATCTATGTTGTTACAACAATGCCATGCTAATTCTATATAACAAACAACCGCTGGATTCTTTTGGTATCCTTTGCTATCAGAAAGTACCAGAGACTGGGTATGTTATAATAAAGATGCTTACTTAAGTTTATAGTTTTGGAAAGTGGAAGGTTCAAGATTCAGTGGTTCCCCTCAACTCAGTGGTCCTGTGGCTCAGGACTCAGTGTTTAGGATTGGGTTTAGGATTCCAGAGGGTCAGAGCCCTTGATGTCAGACCCTGATGACCAGACTAAATATGCCTGAAAGGGGGAGTGTGGATTGAGGAAAGAAATAGACTTAAGACAAGAGATAGAGTCAGAGAGGCATCCAGTAAATATTATGATCAGCCCCAAGTATTTTGCTTAAAGTTCTTATATACCCCAATCAAAAGGGGGTTAGGCCAAAGGCTTCCTTACAAAGATACAAGGGACAAACAAATGTAAATACCTCCCTAATACCCCAAACATGTAGTGACCACACCCTAATTAAATATCCTGTTGTTCAGGTAAGATGTCCATTAGCTACACTTTAAGCCAAATATGCTGTTGTCTAGGCAAGGCATACAATAGCCATACCTTAGGCCAAAGCTACTATGGTTCAGCCTTGAAGGGACAATAACAGGCTCAAACTCTCTGACCTTGAATCAAGACGGAACAGAATCACTTCTATGGGTGTCTACACCTTAATGACACAGTGAAGGCATAGTGACAGGGATAGCCGAGAGCTCAAAGCTTGATTACAAGCAGCAGACAGAGAGCACACTGGGAAAGGCAGGGGTTTCTTGGAACCTTAATTCCTACCCCCAGTTATATACCTCCTCCAACAAGCTACACCTCTTAATCTTCCCCAAACAGACACCAAATGGGGAACAAGTTTTCAAATGCCTGGGATTTATCCAAATCATTACAGTGGTAATATTCATGGGCATGATGGTAGGAATACGTTGATGGTTGTGGGTGATGATTGTGCCGTTGGTTGTGGGGATGCTGATGGTGGTAATGGTTATGGTGATGATAATGGTGGTGGTTGTATGGTGTTATCGATGGAAACCATGGTGATAGCATTGACTGATGATTGTGGCAATGCTGGTAATATTGATGAAGTGATGATGTGGCCACTGTTGGAACAGCTTGGGTTCTGAGCATCATGACACACGTCTCTCCGTCCCAGTTGACCATGTTGTTCCTGAACCTGGGTCCAGCCTGTTGACTTCCTTTGAGAAGTGGCACGAAGCAGCAGACACCAAGTCCTGCTGTGACTATTCCCTCCATGTGGACATCACAAGCTGGTACGATGGCGTTCGGGAGGAGCTGGAGGTGCTGGTGCAGGACAAAGGTCAGTGAAATCCCGGAATGGATTGTAGAGTCCCTGCACCCTCTTCTGTGAGCCCAGCTTAGAGCTAGAAGGACACGCTGTCTTTTCGGGAAGTCTGTCCTGTGCTCCTTGAAGTCTTGAGGAAGCACTCTTAACCCACAGAATAAGGCCTGTCCCATAGTCTGACATGGGAAACCTTTGCCAGTCTAGCCTTACCCTTCCGGATGCTTGTCACCATGGTTGCAATCCCCTGCCACCTGCCCCCTTGCTGGCCTCCGCTAAAGCCATTTTCTCTACAGGAATGTCCCATTCCTGCCTGTCAAATGCTCTCTTTGAAGCTCAGCAGAGAGCTTTCCCAGTGGCCTGTCAGAACTGCCTTACTCCTTAAATACCTGAAAGCTGACCCTGGCCTTGTGGGGGCACATCCTCCCATCACGCTTTTGAGTCTAGAACACTGGTTGCCTGGCTGGCTCTGTGAGTTACCTTTGTGACCACACATCTCTGTATCCCACTTGGATCCCCTCTGTTCGGGCTCACACCAGGTGGCCCTGCCCGTTGCAGACAAGTTCAATTGTTAATTGCAATGTGTGGAAATGGGTCAGACAGAGACAGGAGGAGACTGGCAGCAGGATGGAACAAGTCGGGAGGTGAGTGGCCAGTCCAAAGGGTACTTTCCAGCACCCTTTCAGGGGATTCAAGGGATGCTGGCATACACTTTTTAATGTTTACAACACAGGCTATGCTTTCTCATTATAAAAGTATCGTTGTTTCTAATACAAAAAACCAGAAAAGCAAACATTTCCCCCTCTGGTTCTGCTTCCAATTGCAATGTAACATTTAGTTAAGCGTTACTGTCTTCCATTTCCTGTCTATGTCAGCAACATTTCCCCTTATATGGTGTGCAGTTGCTGTAATTTGTAATCTTCCTTTTCACTTAACATTTTATGGGTGGCATTGCCCTCCACCAGTAACTTTTTAATAGTGCTCTTTATGAAATGCAATGGCTAATTTGCTCAACTGTTTCCTTCTTAGTGGGCATTTAGGTTTTCTGTTTGTTTTATTATAGTGTTCCAGTGAGCATCTCTGTACAAAGGCATTCGTTTGCAATTTTTATAATTACCTTAGTTGTTGAGAAATACAAGTATAACGTTTTCTGGGACCATGGCTCTTATGGCCAATTGACTTCTTGAAAGATGCTCCTATCCATGCAGGCATAGCCCCCAGCAGAGTTCCTGGCTCCTGCATGTGCCACTGCATTTGTGAGCCCTTGCTAATTTCAAGCCAGGGTGGCATTGTGGCTTTTATCACACCTTTTCTAATCACTAATTATGCTCACTTTTTGTGTGGATTTCCCCCCCCCCCCCCGTGACCATCCATTTGTCCCCTTCCCTCTTATTACAGATTCCCTTTGTCTGTGTGTGCCCTGCTGTCAGGAAGGCACAATCCTTCCATGGTGGCTGCTGTGACTCATATTGCACACACACAGTCATCGTAAGGGACCAGCCATCTTGATCTTACTGTCCTTACCTAGATCTCTGGTCTGAGTCAGTTTCTGTGTATCTAGCAGCACGTGTATGTGTGTGTGAGGGGAAGGGACTTGGGGAGGGCAAGGGAGTGAAAACAAGAGCTGTGTGCTCTTCAGGGGCACGTGACATCAAGGGGATGTGTGCTTATATTCAGGTATTCATGACATTGTTTACCAAGACTGGACAGCCACTTCCTTTTCTTGACTAGGAAAACTCAAGGTTTTGCATGGAGTTTTAAATTTCCCCCAAGTTTAACATCTTGATCCTCTCCATTCCTGTCTCATGTCCTTCCCTCCTGTCCCCTCTACTCCTTGAAGCACCCTTCTGTCTCTTCTTGGTTCTGTTTTCAGCTGAGCTGTGCTTCCTGGGGAAAGCCCATCACCGATGCCACACTGGGTTTCCTGCCCACCCAGTAGTTCCTAGCCCAGCTCCATCATGAGCATTAACACTCAGTGAGCTGTCTTTCCACAGCCCGGACCCCAGTCAAGACCATGAACTCCCTGAGGGAGGGAACCTGAAGCAGTTTAGAGAGAGTAAAGAATTATTTCTTTGCAGTCTGAGAGGTTCCGGCCAAGACCAGTTGCTCCTTGGTCTACCTGAGGCAAGTCAGAACAACAGGGGGACCATGTGGTCGAGCAGAGCCATTCACTCCCTCAGGAAACAGTAAGAGGAGAAAGCGTAGGGCACTGGGTGCATCCTCCCTGAGTGGATGGATGTCAGGGCTTTCAGGATCCAGTCATGATCCCAAAGTTCACCAGCACGTGAACACTTATGTGGGAAACACATCACATTTAAACCATGGCAAAGAATCAGTGTCTGAGTTTCCCGTTCACCAGATGAACTTGGATGTTGATGGTGACAGTAGTGTGGCTTCTGTGTTTGTGAGTATATTGAGGTTTTATATTTTCAGAAGGCCCATCTCTGTAAGGAATGCAGTCTCTTAATCACCGTATTTGTGCTTCCCTCATAACATACTAATGGTGATATTTTTACTTGCATATGCTTGATTAGTCATTGATATTTTTATACTAATCTTAGAGCACAATTTTCATTTCCATTTTTTCCTGTTATTTTTAAGAGAAGAAATTTTTGTGACAGTTGTTTTCTACACAGCAGAAGCCTCTGGCTGTTGTCTCTGTTGCTGAGTGCAAAAGAAGTCTCATCCCCTTTAATATTTTGCATCAGATTCTTTTTTCTCCTCCAAATATTTTCATACTCTATCTACAAACCCAAGTTACACATCACAGGTCCCAGATGAGCAAGGCAAAGTGACCCATGAAGCATGGCCTCTGTTCTCAAGCAGCTTGAAGAGGAATGAGAGACAAGTTCTCTCCTGTTTGTCCCATGCTCCCCCTAACTGATCCTCAAGATCAAGTCCTGTTCTTTCATCCTTTTTAAATCCACACCTAAACTATGCTCTGCCTAGAGTCTTCAGACCTCCTCCTGGCAGGATTCCCCAGCCTTCCCCATGCTTCCCGTGTCCTTTCTGTTCTCAGGACTGTCTCTTCATCACAGAATGTGCTCCACGACACCCCCTAGCTGGGGAAGACTTAGGCACTAGACATAGCAGCTGATTGCACATCCTGTGTACCGTGCACCAGAATGTGGCTTGAACTGGTTATGGCACTGAACTTCACCTTGTGTGTTTGTACTACAGTTTAAAAAAAAAATGATTAGAAACAGCATGCTCCCTTTGCTTCAGCTGGAGGAGGACACTTTCTAGAAAGGAGGCTATCCCTACCATGCTCATCCTTCCCCTCTTGCACAGTTCCCAGTCCCCTTTCTCTACCCACTTCCTCCTTTGTTTACCTTCAGATCCAGCTCAGGTTTCATCTTTCTCAGAGGGGTCCAGGGACTGCCTGCCACCCCCAGGCTGGGTTGGGTGTCCCACTGTGGATCCTGTGCCATCTTCTCTTCTGACAGTCACTACTGTGTCACTGACTTACTGGGAAGACCTTCATCTCTACTCAAACACATTTTTCTCCATCTTATCTTGCAATAGGTGTCAACTCCTTCCAAGTCTACATGGCATATAAGGACCTGTACCAGATGTCTGACAGCCAGGTAGGCCCTGCTTTTTGACCTTCTCCTTTTCACCAGGAGCCAGCTGTGATGGGGGGGGGGGAGGAGGAGGCACTTACATCCTGGGCTCAGGTCTTCCTCCTAGTACTAAGTGTAGTGTAACCATTGCTCATCCTCTACCTTTGTACCTCCCTGAAAAGAGACAGGAGTTTGCATCCTGTGATCCTTGGTGGGATGTCCCTCACATAGCTCTTCCCTAGCATTCCCTGTGCTCGGAGCCCATTGTAGACATTCAGGAGTTGCCTTCTGGATATGTATGTACTCTCCTGCAGGCTGGACAGTTTCCTTGGGGCTCAGGGGAGGCTGGGGACCATTACACACTGGCATCCTTCAAACAGATGCAAGGCACTGAGGAATGCCATCTGTTTTCTCATCAGAAGGGTGTCAGATCTCTGGCCCTGGGTGTAAGGAGCTGACGACGACACCACTGTGTGTTTCTAAGGGTGGACTTTCTGCTTGCACCCATCCTCCCTCCACCATCAGATCCCCTCTACCTCCTAGGGAAGATTGTGGACACCAGTGACAAACCGCTATACCTGCTGCTTGCTGGGCAGCTAGGAACATCTTTCCCATCATCTCTGGGCTTGAGGATTATACTATCCCCACCCTTGGTTATCAGAGTGCTGAGTGATTTAAAACAAGTGACATTAAAGGACAGCTAAGAATTGCTCATTGGCTATTACTACAGAATTGGGCCGATGGTGGCCTTTCCATGTCCTGCCTTCTAAAGAAGCACCATGGAACAGATAACAACTTATTTAGGATCCCCGAGGCCTTTGGCGCTCAGGGTATCTAGAAGCAGGAAGTTGGTTGGGGCTCATGGACACCGATATGGGTGGGAATTATGATCTGTGATTCTTTCTTACATTGATCTACTGAGGCCCCTGGTGTAGATGTCAGCTGTGGGCCTCAGATTGGGGCTATTCCAAAGTGCTTCCTGCCTCTGAGACCCTGCCCCCGACACCTGCAAGCATGTGTCTCAGGGTCAGGAGTCTTGTACCTGGAAGGAAAGAAGATGTTGTATTAGCATCATGAGCCTCTCATTAGCTTCTTGCCTCTTGATCTGGACGATGGTGCCTCATGGGGTCTGCTGAGGCCACAGGAGTGAGCAGAGGAGCAGCCTTTAAAGACGTGGATTGCGGCACCTTGATTTCTTACCAGCTCCTTTTTCTCCTCTTTAGCTGTATGAAGCATTCACCTTCCTCAAGGGCCTGGGAGCTGTGATCTTAGTCCATGCAGAAAATGGAGACTTGATAGCTCAGGTGAGTGGTACACGGTTCTCCTTCCTACCATAAAGGGCCTTCCTCCTTACAAAGTAGACTGTAAAAGATGGGGTGCACCCTTTATTAATGAGGTGACTGGGGAAGGGTGGAGCTGAGCACTGGGTGTCATGTCATATGTGAAGATAAGAGATGTTTCCTTGTGTGTAGTGTGCCTATTGGCAAGGCACTTGGCCTCTGGGATCTGTTGATTCCTCTGCATTGTGAGGTTCTGAACAAAACTGCTCTGCAAGTAGGGAGGGATGCCATGTGCACCCAGCATCTGTTTTAAAATGTGCTTTCTGAGGATTTTACTCACTCTCACGCTTGCATAGTCAGCACTTTTCCAACTGAGCCATCTTCCCAAGCTCCTTGTGCTTGTCAGAGTTCCCTAGAAGAACAGAACAGATAGAAACACACACACACACACACACACACACACACTAAATCACTTGAATGGCTTGGATGCTGTGGTCCAGCTAGTCCGACAATGTCTATTTACCAAGGGAAAGCCAAAAATCCAGAAGTGAACTAAGTCCATGCCGGAAGAGTGGGGAGAGAGCTGATGGGAGCTAAGGGAGAGAGGCAGAGGACAGAGGTGGCTTCCTGGTGACATGCTGCGTTAGCGGTAACTAACCTGCTCTCCAGAAGGAAAGAAGTGTACTTCAGGATCATAGTTCTGGAGATCCAAGAGTGTGGTTTCAGGCTCTGCAGAGCTTCTGGGGAGGCCCAGGCAGGTGTGGGGAAAACTCTGGAAGAAAAGCAGGTGTGTGCAGAAGTCTGGGTGTGTGAAACACAGGGCAGGGGACCAGGTATTGTGAAGGTCACTCTTGTCAGAAGAGCCCACCCCACAGGAAAACATCAGTAGCTCTTGGTGCCCATCGCCTCTAACTGGCTTTCCCGTCTCCCTGCACCCTCACTTGGGGGCCCGGCCACCACTGAGTTTCGAGGAGACAAGTCCTGCCTTGTGCCTCTTCTCATTGGTCCCTGGAGGGTTAGAACAATACAGATGCTGCTGGTGGGGGGGGGGGAGTGGGCAGAGGGTGGGCGTGGGCAAAGGGTGGGAGCGCTATGGGGACCGCCTCATCCGGGCCACTTCTCAGCCCCCATTCCGGCTCATTGATGATTGTCTCCTAGGAACAAAAACGGATCTTGGAGATGGGCATCACGGGGCCCGAGGGTCATGCGCTGAGTAGACCTGAGGAGGTAAGGACTCGCCACTCTGCGGTCTGTAATTGCCAAATGCTCATTCCAGAGCCCTCAGCTGGAACAGAACAGTTGTGCCCAGCCCCTCCCACTTCCCTCTTCTCTGTCCTCTGGACTCCACTCCCTCCTCCCTCCTCCTTCCCAGGCCTCTGGAGGATGCAAGTCAGAGAGCCCACAAAGGCTCCGCCTATTCCAGGGTCCAGGAGCATCGCCCCTGGGCCCTTGACACACCCTAGTGTCCTGACTTAGTGGAGAATCTTCATCTTCACTGAGGATAATGGTGACAGGAAAATAGACTGAGGAGTTCCCTAGTGTCTTGTCAAATCATTCCTCCATCAGGGCCATGCCTGAGGCCTTGACAGATTGTAAATTAAAAACCAAAATGGAAGTCAGAGTAAGTGCTTTGGCTCATTGATCCCGAGAGCATGGCTGGTGGAGAGGGGCTGAGATGAAATGAGTCAGTTCAACCAGCCATGGGCATGCCCAGATGTCATGGAGACAGTCATTTGCCATGCCCACTTGTGTGTCTTTTGATGCAGCGTTGTCCTCCTCTAACAGCCTACACCGTGTTTCTAAACAAGCCCAGGGCATCGTTCTGTCTCCAACCCTCTCACCAGATTCATTTTAACTTTTCTCACTTTGCATCTGTCTTTCTCTCTTCCTTTTAAGTAGAAGATTTCACCTTTGAGGACACTTAAGGAGAATGGGAGGACATGGGTTTAGGGCTGGCTGAGCTCTTTCTCCTGTGACCTTTTTATTTGCTGTGTCCCCAGCTGGAGGCCGAAGCCGTGTTCCGGGCCATCGCCATTGCAGGCCGGATCAATTGCCCCGTGTATATCACGAAGGTCATGAGTAAGAGTGCAGCGGACATCATCGCACTGGCCAGGAAGAAAGGCAGGTGGTGCTTGTCCTCCTGAGTGGTGACAGAGGGATGTCCACATTTACTCTAGAGCAGAAGTCTGCCAGGAGCATAGCCTCTAGTGTTCCCAAGGGGTGGCCTGGGGTTGCACAGTATGGGGTTGGCTTTAGATTTGATTGCTAGTGTGACACCCATGAGGGGCCTCTGCAAAACAAACTCTGAGATTCGACTTCATTTGTGATGATCCCTGCTTCCAGGGGCCAGATGAGACCCTGTGGCTCCTTGCTGGCTGAAGGGACTTTCTCTGGGTTTCACACAAGCTGATGATGAGTCAGGAATGGCCTGCATGTCCTCTTGCATCCTGTCTCCATTTTGTGTGTGTGTTGGGGGGGGGGGGGCTACTCCCTGGGCTCTCCACCTGGCTTGCCCCTCTCCCGGGCTCTGTCCAGGAATCACACTGGGAGATTTTGCTGAGGGTTAGCACACAGCCTGAGGGAGGAGAGTCAGCTATAGGTTGGGAAGAAGGAAGATATTGTTCCAGAGTCAATAGTATGGGGACAGCAGCAGCTGGATATAGATGAGGGCTGGCCTAGGTCAGCTGCCCTGATTGGATACGGAGTTGGATGCTCACAGTAAGGGGCAGTGTGTGGTACTGCCCCAGAGGAAGATACCAGGCTATTGGCTTCTAGCCAGTCTCCTCTGTCACAGACCTTTTGTGTCAGCATGGACACTGTTGGCGATAACCACACATTTCTTGTTTGTCTCTTCAAGGTCCTCTTGTCTTCGGTGAGCCCATAGCTGCCAGCCTGGGGACGGATGGCACCCATTACTGGAGCAAGAACTGGGCAAAGGCAGCTGCTTTTGTGACCTCCCCTCCCCTGAGCCCGGACCCCACCACTCCTGACTACTTGACCTCATTGTTGGCTTGGTGAGAGCCATGGGGATGGGGATGCAGGGCTGGGGTTGTGGCTAGAGTCCACAGGTGGAAACCAAAGGCTAGTTAGACACACCACAGGAGGGAGGCTTGGCGTCTGTGCTCAGAAAACAATACTCCATGTTGTTTTTTACCAATTCTTCCAGAACCTAAGGGCGTATTCCTCCTGGCGATTGTTCACATTTATTGAGCACCTCCTCCCACCAATTCAGCATTGTTTATGCCCCTACTGTGTTCTAGACAGTTAGATGTAGTTGATAGCCTCCAGGACTAGGGCTGAGAGACCAGAATTCCAATCTTGCCTTTGCCACCTAACTGGCCCTGTCATCTTGGGCTTGTCACAGCATATGTAATGTCCCCCTGTCACACTCAGCTTGCTTATTGGCCATATGCACAGAATCAATGTCTGCTTGCACGGGGCTAGTTGTGGCTCAGTTCAGATGAAAGGCAGTCTAATGAGTAGCCACTGTCACTGGTAAAGCAAAGTATTTTTATATAGTAGAGCTCAGCCACTGCAATCCCTTCCCTCAGTCAGCAGGACAGAAGAGGGCTTTGCACGACCACACAGTGAGCTGAGGAGGGAAGGCTGCCCTGGAAAGGGGAGATGGCTAGGGCTCTGTGGAGGAGACGAGTTGGGGCTCGACTTAGGGAAACAATATCTCACTGCTAGGGTACTTGCCTTGAATGTGTTAGACCCTGAGTTCAATTCTGAACACCAGAAAAAAAATATTGGGATGAAATTCCTGATGCCAATGCCTCCTTCAGAACTTTCCATAGAGCTGCTAGGCCTTGAAGTGCCACTCCTGTGCTGGGTGACCCATGCCAGGAGCTGCTATTCGCAGTGAGTGTGACTATGACTTCTTTCTGCTCTTGCCAGTGGAGACTTGCAGGTCACAGGCAGTGGCCACTGTCCCTACAGTACTGCCCAGAAAGCTGTAGGCAAGGACAACTTCACTCTGATCCCTGAAGGTGTCAATGGCATAGAGGAGCGGATGACTGTTGTCTGGGACAAGGCAGTGGTAAGTCCAGCCCACCTCTTTCCTGAAAGATTCTAGACGTACCCTGCCTGTCCCCTCCAGGACAGTGGTATGGACTCAAGGTTCTGAAATCTTCCTTCCTTACCTGAAAGTAGAGATGGGAACGGAGGACTCCTGGGAAACCAGCCCCAGGCTGCAGAGTCATTGCCTCCTGATATCATAGTCCCTTGAATGAGGGACGAAAAGTGGCTGGTGGATGCAAGTGTGCTTTAGCTCACCAGAAACGGCTCTGTAAATTGTGTGTGTGTCTGTCCTCATGTGTGGATAGCCTGTGGGAGTCAGGAATTGAACTCATGTCATCAGGTTTGGTAGGGGGCCTCTTTTGTCTGCTGAGTCACCTTGCCAGTCTCCACCGTACTTATTTATTTTGAGTTATTATCGTTTGTGTTGTGGGTGTTTTGGCTGCCTGTATGTCTGTGTACCATGCGTGTGTGACTGGTGCCCTTGGGGGCCAAAGGAAAGTGCTGGGAGCCCTGGAATTTGAAATTATCAACTGTTATGAGCTGCTATGTGGGTGCTGGGAACAGAATCTGGGTCCTCTGGAAGAAGAACCAGTACTCTCAACCCCTGAGCTGTCTCTGCGGCTCCTCCCACCTAATTGTGTTGAGACAGGGTCCCTCTCTGGCCTAGAGCTCACCAAGTATGTGTGAGATTGGCCGGCTGCTGAGCCCCAGGGATCCTCCTGTCTTTACCTCCCCACTGCTAATAGAACAGGCATGTGAGCTGTGCTTGGCTTTCTGCATCGGTGCTGGACATTGAAATTGGCTCCTCCTGCTTATATGGTAAACAATTTACTGGCTAAGCTATCTCTCAGGCCCGAGTATTACTTTATAGAAAACTTTGGCCTAGAACCACTGATATGCCATCACAGTGGCTCTTGTGCAGGTGTCAAGCAGGCCTCTGCAGTTCCTTTTAGCCCTGCCCTAATCAGACCAGGACTTCTCAATGGAGTCGGCTTTCCATCTGTGAGGGCCCCACTGGGAGGCTCAGGTCTGTGCCCATCTCTCCTTCTCCTCAGTGTACGGGTCTTGATTTCAGGCTACTGGCAAGATGGATGAGAATCAGTTCGTAGCCGTCACCAGCACCAACGCAGCCAAGATCTTCAACCTGTACCCCAGGAAAGGTCGGATTGCTGTGGGCTCTGATGCTGATGTAGTCATCTGGGACCCAGACAAGATGAAGACCATCACAGCCAAAAGCCATAAATCAGTAAGTTCCAGCTCATTCACAACACTCTTAGCTTGCGTGGGTGATTTTCCCTTTGGGTCATTTCAGACACTGGTTAAAAGTGATGCTGGAGCTTTCCAAATCTGCCATGAGGCTGCCTCAGATACTCACACTTCTACTATTGGAGAGATTCCAAGAAGGTGCTTTGAGCAGGCTACGCCAGGCTGCAGTTATGGTCTTGCGAGCATGCGTTCTCTCTCTGCCTCTCTCTGGCTATGGGCACAGGGCAGATACATCTATTCCTGGCCATGGTGTCCTCTAGAAGAGCAGCCTGTGCTCTTATCCCTTAGCCATCACTCCACATCACTCTAGTCCCCAGAATACCTTTTTTTTTTTTTTTTTTTTTTTTTTTTTTTTTGGGGCAGGGTTTCTCTGTATTGCTTTGGAGGCTGCCTTGGAACTAGGTCTGTAGATCAGGCTGGCCTCAAATTCACCTGCTCTGCCTCCCTCCCGAGTGCTGGGATTAAAGATATGTGCCACCAACGCCTGGCCCCCCAGCATACCTTTTTAAAAACGACAGTTTTGAATTGAAATCACAGTACAGAATTTGGAAACTGCAAATTTCTGTTTGTGAGTTCGCTACAGGGAAAAAGTAACCAAAATCGATTGTATAGCAAAACAAAACAAAACAAAAACAAAAATCAAAAGATTGGGGTTGGGGACATGCTCTTTACCAAAGGAGGGGTAGGGTCTTTGCAAGGTAAGAAAATACTGTGAGGCTAATGAATAGAGAGGAGTGTAGAAAGGTTGCAAGATAAGGTTCACGCAGATGTATGTGTTGCTCGGGGAAGAAACCTGTTCTCACTACCGGCCTCGGGTCACAGCAGCAAGGACAGACTCAGAGACAGACTCCAGGGTGTAATGCGTGCCCTTAGGATACAGTCACAGCCACAGGGAGGCTCACAGTGTTGTCAGAGTTGGAATCTAGTGTCACGTCTGTGGGTGATAGAGATCATGTGATCACACATGCAGATGGCACACATGTTTTAGCAAAAGCATCCAACAGATAGGACCTTTGTTTGGTGCTGGGAAGTGGGGAGATCTGTGGTAGGCCAAGTGCATGATGGGACTCGGGTCAGCAGCTGAAGAACTTTAAGGAGTTCTTAGCCTTGAACTCTGGGATAAGGAATAAAGACTCTGGTGATGTGCAGACAGCACTTGTGCGGGGATAGTTATAGGCAGGAAGGCACTCTGCGCCATTGGCGGTAGAGAAGCTTTTTTCCCAGATACCCTCCAACCACTTGAGCCACTGTCGTAGTAACGATTAAAAAAAATAAACACAATAGGTAAAAAGCCATTGGGGGGTGGCAGTTGGCTAATGACATTGAGTATCCATACTATTCAAGTGTCACAAACCAAATTCGGGTCTTTAGAAGCCCTGTTACCTTTTTTTTTTTTTTTTTTTTTTTTTTTTTACTGTTTTTAAGATTTTACTTTTTAAACTATTTGTGTATGTGTGTGTTTAAGTGTGAGTTTGGACACATGAATGCAATGCCTGCACAGGCCACAAGAGGGATTTGGATCCCCTGGAGCTGGAGTTAAGGGCGGTGAGCTGCCTCACCAGGGTGTTGGGAATCCTGGTCCTCTGCAAGAGCAGCAGGATTAACTGCTGAGCCTGTTCCCTCTGCTGAGTTTTTTTTGTGAGGGGGATGTGGAGGTCAGAGAACATGCTGAGGGAGCCAGTTCTCTCCTTTCACCAAAGATAGAGCTCAGGTCATTAGGCTAGGCATCAAGCATCCTTACCCGCTGGGCCACCTGTTGGCTGTTGTCTTTCCAGTTGGTGAGACAGTGATAGCAAGCCCTGTGTTCATACTGTAAGTGTCTAATGTTCCTTCCACACGGCAGGGCAGACTGGGCCTCATTCCTTAGGATGTGATTTGCTGGGGTACTGTGGGTCTTTTAGGGAAGCCCATATCCTTTGACCTTGGACTTTAGTTTAGGGAGCTCCCCCCCTACAAAAGATAATGTCCCAGAAATGTACATTATGACCAGAATGTCCATAGAGCTTGTCCACAGAGAAGGTTGCTCTCATTCCAGATGCCCAAGGTGAGTGTTAAGGGTCAGTCCCAGCGGCTGCTGCTCATTGTCTGCTAGACAGAGTGGACTATTACACAGAGAAGTCACTGGGGAGTGCTTATCACAGAGGATCATTTTATATGTGTCATGCTGATGCAGGGGAAGCCTTGGGTGTGGTACAGAAGTAAATCTGGGCTTTTTGCTTTCACAGACTGTGGAATACAACATCTTTGAGGGCATGGAGTGCCATGGCTCACCTCTGGTGGTCATCAGCCAGGGCAAGATTGTTTTTGAGGATGGAAACATCAGTGTCAGCAAGGGCATGGGCCGCTTCATCCCTCGGAAGCCATTCCCAGAGCACCTCTACCAGCGTGTCAGGATCAGGAACAAGGTGAGTACCTGCATGGAAGGCCCATGGGCTATGCCATCCCCTTGTTGGAGATCTGGGCTTTGTCCTGGGCAGAGTTGATGAGCATGGCTGCACGTGCCTCTGTTTGCTCATCTATGAAATGGGCTTGTGTCTCAAGCCCAGGTGATCAGACAAGGTCAGGGAGATTGCAGGACCTCGCAGGCTGTGTTGGGTGCACCTGTGTGTGTGAGAAATGGCCATGAGCTGCTTTGGGCTCTGTCCTGCCTCATGTTGGAGAATCATGGCCCACTGATTCTCAGGGCAGGAAAGACTTCCCCAGGTACCCAGCCATGACAGTGAGAATGCATAGCCCAACACCCTTGAGAGCTGGCTCCTTCCTGACCTGCCTAGCTCTCTCGTCCTTCCCTTCTGCCAGATCTGTATTTACCCTCTCCAAGATCTCCAGACTTGGCCTTGGAGGCCCCTAGCCAATCATGGAGCAGGCACTGCCCTTGTCTGACTCAGAGGAGGGAACTTTGGGCTCTTCACTGTGGTTGTCCTCCCTGTCTGTGACCTTCCCTATCACATATCAGCCTGTTACTCACCTGATCCAAGTGATGATGCATGCCAGAAGGGCCCGCTGTGTATGTTGCCTGGGTGTCTCTGTTCCTTGTGTGGAGTATGAGTGCATACTTGTATGTCCTCTTTGTATACTATACATGTGTGTCCATCATATGTGTTACACAAACATGCACAGACTTATTGTGTGTACCGTGCACGTATGCACGGGTGTACATTTGTCCAGTGCTTGTATTATACAAGTATGCATATGTGTGTGCCTACTGTGTACTGTGCACACATGTATATATTCACTTATCCATTGTGTATGTTACACATGTATGCATATGTGTGGATAGTGCCTACTGAGTGTGCTATGCTTGTATGTGTGTTCATTGCATGTGCTGAACATGCCTGCATTTTATATATATATTATATATATATATATGTGTGTGTGTGTGTGCCTTACATATTGGTGTGTACGTACATGTGCATGCTCATTTGTACATGAGTGGATGTGTGTTCATGTGTATGCTCCCACTCTGTACTTCAGTGGCAACACTACTGATTTAGATAGGCCAGTCAGACGCCTTCCCCCAGCCCTAGGACCCCAGAGTTATGCTCATCTGTCAGCTGTCTCTGTGCCTCTGCCACAGGGGCAGCACCAGATAGACACACATCACAAGCGCTGTGCATCAAGTGGGAAGACGAAGCTTGGGGAGGGGCAGAGTGGGCCTGGGGTCTCGGGTACCAGAATGGATGGGATGCCCGCTCCCCACCAAGGCCTGGCAGCATGCTGGGCTGTAGACCTGGTCTGCAACTGAGGCCAATGACAGACAGCTAACTGTCACTGAGAAAATACCCGGCCCAACGCTGTCATCAGTTTACATCAGGGGGACAGGTTGCTGTACTTAGGGGTCCTTGCCCTTTGCCTGGGTAGCAGGCAGGAGCTAGACTGGGAGTGGGGTACAGAACCTGCTTTTAGCCACTCTGAGTCCAGGGGAAGGGTGGTGACTGAAGGAAGCCATGAGAAGCATAGCGGCAGGGGCTGAGAAAGGGGCACAGATCACTGGAGGCCCTGGTAGTCAGGGAACGGGCTGTGGGACAGGAGAGCGGCGCAGCGTCCAGGTGGGCCCTTCAACTGGTACAGGCTGAGCCTGCCAGCTTTGGAGGAGGAACCTGGATCTGGGGTCAGGGGATAGTCCCTTGCCATCACTGGCCCCTAGAGGATCTTGTACAGTTCCCTGGATGAATGTTGTTCTCTGAGTCCTGGAGTCAGTGATGTCTCTCTTGGTCATTGTTGGGGTTTTCTGTGCTGTGTAGGATCTCCAGCAGGCCCCATGAGTCCCTTCTCAGCTCTGGGCCATGTGTGTAGTGAGATATTCACTCTGTCCGCACCTGTTGCACTGACCACACCCATTGGGGTTGGGGACAGGGGTGGACGTGACCTGGGGGAACCAGGTCTGAGGTAGGGAACCTGGAGTGCTCCTGCTAGCTGGATGGAGACTGTGAGCATCCGGTGGCTTCCTTGGGACGGGAACCTGCTGTTGTTCATCTGTCTCTGTTGTGTTATGTCTCCCTGAATAAACATCTATTCAGCCTGTCTGTTTTTCCCGGTCCTTAGTATTCCACAATGCACGTGGGCTTCCTCTGCCTCTGGATGGTGGTGGTCTGCCCTCTTGACTCCTCTGCCCTCTCTGCCTCTGGATGGTGGTGGTCTGCCCTCTTGACTCCTCTGCACTCTCTGTCTCACCGCCGCCCTCTCCTTTAACCAGTCGCGTGCCCACAGTTCCTCAGCTTCCTGTGTGCTGCCGTAAAGACGGGAAGACTGGCCCTTGAATACTGTAGTCTGGGCCCGAGGACCTGCAGAGGAGGGAGTGCCAGGGAAAGCAACTGTGTGGGAATGACTTGAGATCCTTCAGCATGAAGCTGTGTGTGCATGCGTGTGAACAGATGTGTTCATCTACGGAGCATATGCATGCATGCAAACGTATATCCATATTGCTCTGTGGCTCGTCTGTGTGAGCGCATGTGTGATGGACAGATAGATGGCCTCAGGCCCCTCTGTTGGCAGGCCAGACGTACAGACGGGTGCTAATCTGACCCCTTCCTCTTTCTGTTTAGGTTTCTGGGTTGCACGGCGTTTCCAGGGGAATGTACGATGGCCCTGTGTACGAGGTGCCAGCTACACCCAAACATGCAGCTCCTGCTCCTTCTGCCAAATCTTCGCCTTCCAAACACCAGCCCCCACCCATCAGGAACCTCCACCAGTCCAACTTCAGTTTATCAGGTAGTCCCATGTAGCCAGGCTCCTCTGGAAAGGGGTCAATGGCCTCGGGCATCAGTGGAGAAGGCCAGAAGGCCCAGGGCATGCTCTCTACTGTGCATAGACAGGTGTTTCTAGGGTTCAGCACAGCATGCTGATTTTTGGCCTGGCATTATTCAGTCCTGGGCTTAAGCATGCAGGGGGATGGGGCATGTTATCACTCTCATACCGTGAAGCTAAGCTAGGATCGGATTTAAGGCAGGGGCCCTATCATTTGCTGGGTACATGCTCTGTGCCTGGCCTTCAGCCATCCCCCGTACCTCCATGTTTAGGAAGAACAATCTGGAATTATGTCATCCCCACACGGTGGCAGTGTGTCTGGTATTGTTTGAAGTTTCACAAAATTCAGTTTCCAAGTACCAGGATTACATGTACCTGCAATTCTACCAGGTGGCCACAAGAGGGTGTGTGTGCACACATGCAAACACACACACACACACACACACACACACACACACACACACACACTGGGAGCATTGCACAGTTTTTGAAATGTTTCACACACACACTGGGAGCATTGCGTGCATTGCAGTTTTTGAAATGATTCCAGTTGTTAGAGCCAGTGCAGGGTCCTAGGGATTTGATGATGAGTGAGCACAGCTGGATGGTTTCAGATGAGCCGAGAAGCCTGCTGAATTCCACAGTTCAAGGGCTAAGATGTTGCATTCGATGGCTTTTTAAAGATGCAGCCATTTAAAACGGGAACATGAGCTCATGAGCTATGCAAAATAAGGCACTGGGCTAGAGTAGGTCAGTGGGTCATACCAGAAAAGGTATGCCCTAGGGAGGCAGGAGCCAAGAGAAGGATGAAATGCCAGTTTAAATTGTAGGATGAGAGGTGCCTTGCAGGGAGAGTGCAGTGGGTACTGGGTCAGGGGACCCCAGAACACGACGCTTTCCATGTTCCTTTCTTAGAATAGTTATCTGAGTGCAATTCTGGTGTTATCACTCACACCCTTGGCCTCCTGTCCCTTTCAGGTGCCCAGATAGATGACAACAATCCAAGGCGTACAGGTCACCGCATTGTGGCACCCCCTGGTGGCCGTTCCAACATCACCAGCCTCGGTTGACCTCAGATGAGCCAGATATGCAAGAGTGAAGGATTCTGGGAAAAATGTCCATTCCTTTTCCTGTCTGTGTTTTTGAAGCCCACAGTTTTAGTTGGTACTGATGGAAGGGAGATTGAGCGATGCTCTTTCCTTCTCTGTTTAGGAAGAAGTGGTTCTAGTGTGGTGTGTTTGCCTGGAAGTTTCTTGCCCACAGTGTGTGTTCACACGGACTCCACCTCAGAGCATGGTGTCTCCATTTTCCCTTCCTAGTGATTCCCAGGTGTAGCATCGTCCTATACCGTCCCCTCCACTCCTCCACGCCCCTCTGAGTGATGGTTCCTTTGCGCCCTGTAGCTGTTCTAGGATAGGATGCATGTTAGTAAGTTATGTTTGCAAGTCTGAGCGCGGCTGATGGACATCGCCGAGGACCGACATAGACACGATGCCAAGACCTTTGCCCCCAGGGGAGACTCCCAAACTCTTAAAATGAAGGCTCTGCCCTGAGAGCCTTCACTAGAAAGATGTCATCCCCATCCCCACCCTGACTGAGACCTGTGAATATGCGGAATGGCAGGGAAACCTTCCACCTGGTCATTGAGCTTCATCACCCACGTCCTGTGTCAATAACCCGGCCCCTGTATCTGGCCATGGTGTCTTTCTGGTCTGTGTGTTCTTCCAGCCAGCCTTGGGCTTTGGGCCCAGCCAGGCTCACACCCAGAAAGGGGTGTCCTGACACCCCCCCAGGCCTGAGGATGGTGGGGTAACAGCTCTGCCCAGGCTGCCTGAGTCCCTGTCCCTCTGAGGAGGTCAGCGGGGCAGTCAGATTTTTAAAGTTTTGTACAGTTTTCCTTTGTATTCACTTCCATTTTTACTTAATAACTGACTTGTTGGTGGCTCTTATTTCTGAATTCAAAGCTTGTGAAAAAAAAATAAAGAAATTAAATTGCCCGTTGACCCGAGTGGTTGTTTTCATTTGGGTGGCCTGATTCGGATGGCCAAGTACTGGGGACACTTGGGATGACATGTGGGAGGGAACAGTTAGTACATGCCTTGGGAGAGATGGGTAAAGACCCTGTGTTAGCATTCAGTCACCTGTGCTGGCCTGTCCTTGGGTTCTGTCAGAATACACCATCAGCTGCAGCCACTAAGAACACCACCTGTGCATATTTATTATGTTCCGTTTTTAAAGGGCCATGCCCACCTTCCATCCATCTCTCTCTATATATACATATCTTTCTCTATCTCTGTCTATCTCTGTCTCCCTGTCTCTGTCTGTCTCTCTCTGCCTCCTTCCTCTTCCCTGCCGGTCCTGTCTCTGGAGGCCGATCTTGCCCTCCTCCTTCCCCATTTTTACAACCCTTTCCCCCAATAAAAATCTCTGCCACGCCTGCATGGCCAGAGCACCGAGCTGGTGGAGGGTGTCGGGATTGAAACACTTAACAGACCACCACGAGAAGTGAAGAGGAAGCTGCCACCTTTTATTACAGAGAGTAATGGGCTTATATACCCAAGCCAGGGGATGGGCTACGCATAGGAGGAAATCATGCACCACCCACACCTGGGGTCAAGGTACCGGCACTGCACACCGGAAAGTTCTGAGAACAACCTTGTTTGATCAACCTTGAGAGCACAGAGGTTCTACAGCTGGGTGGGGAGGAAGAGAGCTGTAAGGGATAAGTACTTAAATTTCCCAACAATTCTCTGCTTGAACTCTGTTGCATGGTGTCTTTCTCTCTCGAGCAACTTTTCTTAATGACAACACCCTGGACCCATAGGTGGGCTTCTGGGCTGTGCAATGATTGACACAGCTCAGCTCACAGCTGGGACTGCTAAGGAGCTGGGCCACGGAGGACAAAATTGCTCAGTGACTCTCCAAGCTATTCTCCAGAGCCAGGAGAATGCTGTGCATTTCTGTAAGGAGCCACACTTCTCTCCAACCAAGTCAGCTTGGGGTTAAAGAACAGAAAGGCACCCTTGCAAACTGAGGCAGCAGCCTTCCTCTACAGTTCCACAGAGGCTGTATAGGAACCGGCCAGACCAACTTGGCTTCCGGCGAAAGATCCTTATCCAAGTGGCTGTTCATATGAGGGAGAGGCATTGCAGGACTCTGTGACAGTCCAGGGCCTACTTGGGGTTTGCTGTGGATCTCCTGGGCACTCAAGCAGCCCAGCTACTGACTTCAAAGTCTGTTAGCCAGGACTCAAGGTAGCTTGGGTCCCAGCAAGTGCCTGACTGTATAAGGGTCAGCTTACAGGGGCACAGGTCCCACGCTGGGAAGGAGGTTCTGTTCCCACCACACTTCTGTGCATGGGGCTGTGTATCAGCTCCGTAGAAAACTGGAATTTGACCACCCCCTGCCTCCTGAGCAGCTGTGGCCTCCTATCGTGAGCTGAGTGTGGAGTCACGTGGGCAGCTGTCTCTTAGGCCAGTCATCCCCATGCTTAGTGTCCCCAACTACCCTCTGAGCTGCCGTGCCCTGCATGGTCTCCAGAATGCGGGTGAGCTTCTGGTTTTAAAGGGATGAAGGGATTATGGAGAGGAGTTGAGGCTCTGCAACACGTGGCTGGGCTAGAGAGGCTATTGGCGAAGGTGCAGCCCAGATGAGGAGGAGACGCTGGCATTTCGGAGGTGCCAGGACCATGGGACAACCACCGAGGACAGTAGCATGTGTGTGGTGGAGACCGCCTGAGCCCAGGAGACCAGCATGTGTGCTGTGCAGAGCCAGGTAAGTGGAGCCAACCAGGCTCTTCGGAGTCCACAGGAGTGAATGGGTTCCAGACATCTCATGCTGAACTGTTTACTATGCTGAACTTTGGTTTGTTTTGTTCTGATTGTGACTGTGTCCTGGCTCTTCCCTCTTGGAGTAAGGAAGAATTTAACTTGGGTTTTTTTTTTCCTTTCTCTCTTTTATGAGCACCCACCCTCCAGTCCACAGTTAAGAGATGTTGGAGCTTTAGAGACTGGAGATTCTAAAGAAACTTTGGATAGTTTTTAATTAATTAATTTTATATCCTGACCACAGCCTCCCCTCCTTCCTCTCTTCCCACTCCCTTCCAGCCTCCTCCCTTCCAGCCTCCCTCAATCTAACCCTCTTCTGTATTCGCACAGAAAGGAACAGGCCTCCCCTGGGCATCAGCAAAGCATGTCATATCAAGCTCGCATGATATCAAGCAACCCCACCCCCTCTATTCAGGCTGGGCAAGGCAATCCAGCATGAGGAATAGGTTCTCAAGAGCCAGTCAAATCACAGGGACAGCTCCTGCTACCATTGCCAGCAATCCCACAGACAGACCAAGCTACTCAGCTGTCACATATATGCAGAGGGCCTAGGTTGGCCTAGTCCCATGCAGACTCCCTGGTTGTTGGTTCAGACTCTGAGTTCCCATGATCTAGGCTAGCCATTTCTGTGGGTTTTCCTGAGATGTGTACCCTTTGTCCCTGGCTCCTAAAATCCCTCACTTCCTTCCTAAGCATGACCTTGGATATTTTAAAGAGACTAAGGATGGTGGGACTTTTGAAAAACAGATTTATATTGTTTTATATTGTGATACTAATATTAGCATGCCATCTTGTGTACAAATGGGAAAGGAAAGGTTGCAGTTGAGTAATGGTGTGTTTGTGTGTCAAGTTGACAATGTGTTTGTGTGCCAAGATGGCAAGGGGTCAGTTGTGCTGGCTGGTTGTGTTTGTTTGCTTTTCCAATATGGATGCCAGCTGGAGTCATCTGAGAAGAGGGGATCTTAATTGAGACATGCCTCCATAAGACTGGACTGTAGTCAAATCTATAGGACATTTTCTTGGTGATTGATGGGGAAGGGCCCAGCTTAGTGGGGGTGGGGCAACCCCAGGCAGGCGGTCCTGACTGTTATAAAAAAGCAGGCTGAGCAAGCCATGAGGAGAAAACCAGTAAGCAGAAAGCCAGTAAGCATTCTGCCAAGGCCTCTGATTCAGTTCTTATGTTTAGGGTTCCTGCCTTGAGTTTCAACTCTTAGTGATGGACTGGGGCATAGAAGTGCAAGCTGAAATAAACCCTTTCTTCCCTGGGTTGCTTTTGGTCTAGATGTTTTTACCACACAATAGGAACCCTCAGAAACCCTGCTTCCCTGGTCAGTCTTGGTGATGGAGGAAGCGAGGGATGTGATTTTTATTTGCCACATTTCACACCATCAAACCAGAGGACTTAGGTGACAATAGTGATCCCTATGCAAGCAGTTTTCTGGAATTCTGCATGAAGGAAACCAGAGCTTTTCCATATTCCTTGGGTGACATGCTTCATTTGAGCCACCAGAGGGCACTGTGGACTCATGCTGAAAACCTCATTCTGGGCAGGCTGGGAGTTGTTGAAGCTGATTATCTCAGTCCTTAAAGTGCTTGGCTTCTAAGCATTGGGATCTGCTGGCCAGGTAGTCTCTCTTAACTGGTCAATAAGAAGTCTGCCCACCTCCCCCAAAAGTGGATAGAACTAGAGGAACTATACTGGAGGTTGTCCTCTGGCCTCCAAATGCATGTGCGCGCGCGCGTGCGCACACACACACACACACACACACACACACACACACACACACACACACACACACACTCAGAGGGCATGGCTGCTTTTCATGAGGGCCACCTTTCTAACTAGCCGGTTCTAATTTATAGTTTAAGAACCTAAAATTCCCAGATAGTCCAGAAGATCCCTGAGAAGGACCTCTGAGTCACAGAAGCCAGTATGTTCTAGAAATTTATGGTAATGTGTGGCTTTGCAGTGCTGGGCTTGCCCCAGGGAGGCACACACTGACCTATCACTGAGAAACACCAGAGATGAATAGTTGTGTCAGTTGACATCTACTGTTGGTGCCGTTGTCTTACAATGCACAGGAAAGCCTGGGTCTCCACAGGCCTGAAAGAATAAGGACAACTCCTGGCTTAGAGTGTTTATTCAGAATGAGCTAGGGACGGCTCATGTGCAAGGAGGTTAAGGCAAGGGGAGCTGGGAAGGGAAGAAAAGAAGAAGGAAGGTGGGATACTGTGTCACCCAAGTCTTCAGGCAGAAACTCTCCTGGCCTCCGGCATCGCTTTCGGGCACACTGGTGTCCCGTGGGGGTGGGGCGTCCGAAGCAGGGTTTCCACTAAGTGGCAGTTCCCATCTCAAATGCACAGTGTGCACCATTCACAACCTCCTGGCTTCACATGGACCTGAGTCTGACATGAGAGACTGCATCTTTGGCATCAGCGCTTCCACACCCAAACAAAGAGTGATCACACCCACAATGTTGGCAGTGATGGCTGGGAATCCCTGATGCTGATGGGAGAGGTGGTCTCCTGAGTGGGAAAGGCCTCTGGCCTGTGGGCCGCGTGGGTCTAGTTTGGAAGCTTATGTCAGTTCTCACCATCCTTCAGGAGGAGTAGGTGACCTGTGAACCTCTCCTCAGGGGAGGGGAGGGATTGCTGGCTGGTGGAAGGTTTCCCCTTCTTAGTGAAGCCTGAGGGTAGGGACAGCCTCCTTCTTGCCTTCCATGCCCAAAGAGGAGATCTTGTGGCACATGACAGGCACACATGGTCCCCAAGGTTCAAGTGGTTCAGAACAGGCCTTGGCTGTGCCAAGGACATTGACTCTGAGACTCAGACATCCTTGAGTGACCAGGTACCAGGGCTATCTGAGCCCAAAGAGAAATACCAAGGCCAAAAGTTGGTCCTGGTTGGGACACTGGCAGCCAATGCCAGGGACAGGAGATGACTGTGGAGCATTGAAGGCCGAGACAGTGGCTTCAGGCTCAGAAAATACCAGCGATGCTGAGACCCTGACAGGCAGGACTTCATGGAGATGCTGGGAATCAGAGGCCATTGGGCAGCACCAGGACTCTGTGAGGCTGCAGGGCAGGGTAGAGGGACTTCCTGAGGGAGGAAGTAATCAAGAAAAGTGTACCATGGCAGAAGCTGAGGCTCTCCAAGGCATGTCTCCATCACCTCCAGTCACCCCAGGCACTTGGTGCTACTGTCTTCACTAAGGCAGATGACATCCCCCTCTCTCAAGACTGGCCTCCGGCGTCTGTCCCCAAAACACATAGCCTCAGCCACGGATGTAGTGAGGTGCACATCAGGTCCATCTCAGCAGGGCTCCAACTACAGATTGCTTCGTTTCTGCAACATATTCCTTGAGTTCTCTCCATCACCAGCTTCGCTGCTCTGCTGACCCAGCCTTCTGGTGCTGTGGACATGGATGGGAGGTGATGAAAGTTGCACTATGGATGCAGGACCATCCAGCTGGAAGAAGTGAAACTTCCAGGTGGATGTGATATGTAAATGCCAGGCAGAAGACACCCAGCACCAGAGGAGAAGACCCAGTAGCCCCAGAGCTGATCCACATGAGAGTTCCCAGCAACGCAGGCCTGTTATGGTCCCTCCCTGCCCACCGTTGTCAAACTATATTCCCAGTATTTCCTGGGCCTCATGTGAGTACCCTGAGAAAGGTCACTCCCAGACTTCAGGCACTTGCTAGAAAGATAGGAGGAAGGCAGTGGGCTGGGACCCTTCACACCTGAGTGGTCCTTTGGCATGGTCTGTCAAGGCCGGTGATCATTGTTGGGTGGCCCCAGGTCCTCTCTCTCCCGAGGTGGGGGCTTCTTTCTTTTGGTCCTTACTGGCTTCTCTAAAAGACAGACAGGCCCAGGATGACTGTGGTTTCAGATGGTGCTTCCTGCCTCCATGATTTATAAGCAACCTTGGTGGGCAGGTGGGCTTTGTACCCATCTTACCCACATCACTTCTAAACAAGCGGAACATCATGGAGTGAAGTGTTTCCCACAGCCCACAGCCTCTAGAGCTGGGATGGAACTGGGCACACCAGGCTCTGTTTCTGCTTTACCCATAGCATGCAGGATACAGAAAACAGGAGAGGTAGAGGACAGAGAGCAGGCACTGGCCTGAGATTATGTGTGCAACACCTGTCAATCACTGCCAGAACCAGATGACACCAGCTTATGCTGTTCCTAACATATCTCTGGCAGGGGAAGAGGTGTCATTTCCCATTTTACAGATGGGAAAGAAGAGATGAGACTAAGATGAGGCCATTGAGTAGTGGAGCCAGGAACTGGGATGGTGGCATGCTCAGTTACAGAGAGTAGGGAAGCCCAGAGAAGCCATGCAGAACACCCAAGGCTACAGAAGAGTGGGGTCGCATCCACTCTTCTAGATTCAGAGCCCGTCCCGCTACAGCACTACAGTGCAGAAACTTACCTGGAAGTCCTCGCTTGTTGGAGAAGGACTTGCTATCAGTAAGGGGCACTCGGGCCAGTGTTGCCAGCTCTGAGATAAAGGTCTGCTCAGCTTCCTGATAGACAAATGGAAGAGGGTCAGTGTGCCTCCCTGCCCCTCACCTCTGAGCCCCCCCCACACACACACTGAGTTCAAGCTTTACACTGTGGGGGATGGCTGGTGACTACATCCCACATCCCAGTGTGGAAGAAGACTTTCCAAGTAGGTCAGGACCAGAACAGAGGCATGGAGAAGGGTGCTCCTCTAGACACCTGGGTCCTCTCTCCTGTCTCATAGCCCTGTCCGCAAACAAGGACACTTTGGGGCTCAGTCCCTGCCAAGTGCCAGCTCTGCCCCACTCCAGTGTACAGCTGCCAGGAGACCCAGAAGCCATGCTTTTCTAGCCTCAGCCTCCCTATCTGTAGTGAGGAGCATAGCAGCCACCCCCTCGGTTGTTCTGAGAGCATGTTGAGAGCTCTCAGGCCAGCTACCATCAGCAATGGACCCCTGGGAACAAAAGCTCATCATTTACAGGACCCCTGGTCTGATAGACACGGAAAAGGCCAAATCACCGTCACATGCCTTCATTCTGAAGTTTTGATTTTGTTCTTTTATATTTTATTTCTCTGTTTGTAATAGTAGTAGTAGGGGTGTGTGTGTGTGTGTGTGTGTGTGTGTGTGTGTGTGTGTGTGTGTGCATGCTACACTGCACACATGGTGGTCACAGGACAGCTTCTGGAAGTCAGCTCTTTCCCTCCACCATGTGTTCTGGGGATGGGGTGCAGGTCCAGGCGTGAGCAGCAAGCCCTTTGTACCTACTGAGCCATCCTGTCATGCTTTGATTTTGTTTTAAGTCATCTGCCACCCCCTGATATTTTTAAGGAAGATACTTTGGGGTACAATCACACCTCATAGTCCTCCAGGCTGGGACGTGTGTGTGTGTGTGTGTGTGTGTGTGTGTGCTTAAGTGTCCACTTTATACCTGAGAGCAGAGTTTCCCTGAATGCTCTACCTGTAGTGTGAGCCTTAGTTACCATCAGAGGTAGAGATGGCAGCGCCAACACCCTTTACTACTGCCCAGAACCCTTTACTACTTCCAAAGCCATGGGCAGGTGGGCTGCTCCGCTGTGCCCTGCTGTCCCCAAGGAGCTCATGCTTCCCTCAGGAAGGCACACCATGATGGTCGATGGAACTCAGGGAGCCAGAGTTGCCATGGACAGAGAGAGGTGCAGAGGTGGAGGTCTGGAGTGGGGCAAGGGCTTTTCCCCAGTGGCCTGGGCGGCTGGCTGTAAGCCCAGGTATGGCCGCTTCCTTGTACACTATGCCATTGCCTCTAGTAACGCATCTCCCAAACTACCTGCAGCTGGGTCTCAAGCTGGGCTTCGAGCTGGTCGAACTCTTGTGCCTTCTGCTTTTGAGAGTTCAGGCGGCCCTGCTGGTGCTGGGTGAACTGGGCCAGGAACTTCTTCTGCTGCGACAGCATCCTGGTGGTGTGAAGGGATGGGTCAACACCATTGGAATCCTAGGCCAGTAGGTCCCTACAGGACCCTTCTGAAAGAATGCGACACCCAGGACTTGTGGCCCTCCTTTGCACTTGTGCCCCGGAGTCTGGAGAGGAGCCAGGAAAACGTGTGACTTACCACAGCCACACTGTCCTGATAGTCCAGCTCTGACGCCGAGACTACATGCCCATAAAGCATGGGGAAGGTTAAGGAATCTGCGTAGCACTGGACTTAGATTCCTAGGAAAGCTTAGAGACATCAGCAGGACAGAAGCAAAGTCAGAAGATGGCTAGGTGGGGACTTGGAGATGTACACTGGCATCTTCTCATGAGCAGACACTCTTACCTAAGGAGAGAGGTCCCCATGAAAGGACCAGCGGCCACTAAGGAGGCTCATTTCCTGGGGACAGTGTCTGAGAAAACCTTAATAAACCTTAATGTGGCAGCCTATTCATTCTGAGAAGTAGGAAGAGGGGTTGGGCAGAGGCCAGGTCCCTCACTGAGAGCACTCACTGCCTTCTCTCTTGGGGGTAGACCCCTTCCCTCTCTCCCTCTTCAGCAGACCATGCCCTGGCCCTCTGCAAACAGTGACATCTATTCCTGGCCTGTACTCCAAGACTGCTATTTTCCTCCTTTCCATCTTTGGGGGCAATTTTCAGAAAGGCTGACTAGATCCAAAGGCAGAAGTCACTTTTAGCATCAATAGGCAGCTGTCTTGGGGTACATAAGGCATAAGAACATCACCTCGCCTCTGCTTCATGCTCTCTAGGCTGCTGGAATACCTTTCCTTGCTTCATTGCATTTGGCCTGTACATTTCTAGTCATCCTATAAGACAAAATCATCCATCCATGATCCATCTATCCATCCATCCTTCCACTTATCCATCTCCACCTACCCATGATCTATCTAATAAGCCATGGTCCATCAACCCATCTATGACCCATTTATCATCTATCTATCCATGATCCATTTTTCCTATTCATCTCCATTCTGTCCATCAACCCCTCCATATACATCCATCCACGATCCTAACCAGCCATGGTCTATCAACCCATCCATGATCCTTCATCCATTTATCCATTATTCATCTATCCATCTATCCATGTTCCAGCCACTCATGATCTATCTACCCACCCATTATCCATCTATTTATTCTTTTTTTTTTCTTACTAAAGTACTTCTGGCCAGACAGTTACTGATCTAACTTAACATAGTGATCACTTGTAAATGACATGCCATGTCATTTAAAGGGTCAATGATACTTGTTCATGTATACTTATCTCTATTCATCACATTTGCTTCACCCATTTATCCACTGATGGACCTCCGGGCTGATTTTTTACCATGTGCACTGTGGACAGTGTTCTAGTAAGTATAGGTGTGTGAGTACCTCTGCTAAATTTCAAGGTGGGGGGGTGAAGGTATGGAACCTCTACATTTAACAGCAAAGCCAACTATACCTTTGTAACCTGAAATCTAAGAACTGCTGGGCCATGGTCTAATGACTTCAGGAAGGATGGGGCAAGCCTGGACCTCGAAGCTTAGCAGTGGTTACCTGCTGATGGCTGCCAACCCTCAGGCAGGGGACTCTAAGTAGGGCATGGGATTTGGTTCAGTAGGGCTATGGTCCTTGTTGACTCAGATAGCCTACTAAGGCTGGGACCAACTCTGTTATGTGTGAGTGATCCCTCTCCAATGTGACTGCTGGGTTATGTTGCTCTCAGTGGTAGAAGCTCTGGCCATGCCCGGGCTTCTCTGCAGTTGAAGGTGCCATTTCCCAACACAGTAGCATGTGTTTTACAGCCTACTCCGAAGACTCACTTCAAGACAGGCAAGAAGTGTCCCAGGCACAGCTTGTGGCCAGGCACAGAGCAGGTGCCCCCAGGGCCACTTCAGCCCGGCCTCAGCAGCAACTTGGCCCACCTGGATTTAGATGACCTTTGCTGTCAGGAAACCTGGGAGCCACACTCCGCATGGCCCTGCAGGAACAGTCCGGCTGAGTGGCCACTGACTCTAGCCCTGCAGCACTGACAGCAGCCAGATAAGCTAACCCGACTCTGACCCACCGGTCAGCAAGACAGCAGGCGAATGAAGGCTGCTGAGCCTGTGGAAGTGGAGATGGGCATTGCCACAAAATAAGCCTCTCGCACACTCTTCCCCTTCAATCCCCAGGTTAACAACATATAACTGGGGCTGGGGGGTTGGCTCGGTCGGTTAAGTGCTAGCATGAGAGCTTGAGTTTGAGCCTTAAACTCCACATTACGATAAATAAATAAATACAAGGCGGCCTGGTGGTGGTGGTGGTGCATGCCTTAAATCCCAGCACTTGGGAGGTGGAGGCAGGGAGATCTCTGCGGGTTCAAGGCCACCTGCTCTACAGAGGGAGTTTCTTGGAAAACAATGAATGAATAAACGAGTAAATATAAAAGTCGAGTGTGATGGGGCATGCTTGAAATCCCAGTGATGAGGAGGAGAAAGGCGCATCTCTAGGGTTCCCTGGCCAGTTAGCTTCCTTGGCAGGCTCCAGGCCAGTGGGATGCTGGTAAAATCTTGTTCCCGAGGAACAAGAGTTGAGGTTATCCCTGGATTGGCACACATACCTGCACTTACACATACACATACACACATAAACCTCTCTCTCTCTCTCTCTCTCTCTCTCTCTCTCTCTCTCTCTCTCTCTCTCTCTCTCCATCAGTTTCACACAAATTCTCACCTCAAGGCTGGCTCCTAGGGAGCCCAAGATATGAACGAGAGGATTCAGAGCTGTCTGTGAGGCAGAAGACATCTGCATCAACAGGCAAACCATGCAGGATCCCAAGCCCAGCATGTAGAGTGCAGTGCACCCGTGCAGGGACCCCACAGATAACCCTGAGCCCCCCACCTCTGCTGCACGGCCTGGGTTGCTCCATGGGTGTCTGCTGCCTGGCTCCTCGGTGATGCTGTCTGGCTCCCTGATGGTGGTGGGCCATTGAACTCTTGTTTTTTCCACAGCTTGTAAGCGTTGACTCTCTCATCTGGAACCACAGACACAAAGCAATCAAGGTTTGCTTTTGGAAGGTGGACTCTTCTAGGCCTGGGGTGAAGCTGGGGGTCCGGGCAAGGGGTTAGCATGACACACCTGCTCTCATAGCCTGTCCTGAGCACCAGAGCTGGGAAAGCCGATACACAAACACCCATGGCTCCCCTCTAGTCCCCTGTCAGGAGCAAGGAAAAATGGCAAGCAAGCTTCTACAGGAAGAGGGGGCCACAGAGTCAGAGGCACACAGCGGGAGAAAGGCTGGGTGAGCTGAGCTGGGGCTATGTGGGTCTCGGACGCTAGTGTGAGCACTTTTAGGAACGGGCATCTGGCCTTGGTCTCACACTCACTGCCAGCAATTCTTTCTTATTTGCAGAGTTACCTACTCAGAAAAACTGTAACATTATTTATTATTATTATTTAAAGTAAAATGCTGGGCTGCCCCTGGCTGAGAGTGTTGTCTGTTGCATAATTACTATAGTGCCGCTTTTACTTGGGAATCCATGTTTGACCACAGATGACAGGCAACCCTCTTGGAGGTGCCCCTCTGTTAAATAGCCTAACACTCAGGGAGTAGTTTTAGGGGACACAGGTTTCTGCACTTTGCTGGTGGTGTGGTGCCCAGCAGCTGCTGACCTGGCTGGGCCTGAGCTGCCACCATGCACAGAGGGGAATTTATCAGCAAAGCACGAACAGGTTTCCTGCTCCCTGGTCCTTAGGGAAGCAGTCCTTTCCAAAGAGAGGGCTTGCCACAGTGTATAAGAGAAGCCCATGTCCCATTCCCACAGCAAAGCTGAGAGCAGAACGGGCTGCCAGAGCTCAGAGGATAGGAAGAGGGCGAGTCCAGTCCTACCCTGCAGACGGCAAGCCCAGGCCTGGTGTGGGGAGATGACAAGCCCTGGTACTAAGTGCCCTGCAGGGATGTGCAAGCGTCTCCTTCTGAGCAAGCTTCAATCTCTCTGATAAACTGTGATGGGGAACCTACAGCCACTGGTAGATTCCTGAGTCATGCCAGAGAGGGTACTCCAGGACCCTCCTCCCGTTCCTCCACCTGGGGCTCAATCCCAGGCCATCCAGGGGGAATGCAGTAAAGTGTGCGAGCTGACCCTTGTACAAGGAGGCAGGAAATTAGGAAAACCCTGTCGGGGCTTCAGGTGTTATTTAGTGTTGTTGTGGGAAGGGCGGCTGGCAGCCACTGCACCACAGGTGTGGTGGGAGGTGATTAGCTATAGGAGCCCCGAGATGAAAATTCTCGGGGTCTCAGGAGCTCTGCCAGGCATCTGTTACTCATGGTTACCATATCTCTTTGGCTAGCAGGAAGCTCAAAGAGGGATCAACTTCCGTTTCTCAGCAGGCCCTGTAAGCATCCATCTCAGATACTTCCCAGAAACCATTTAGACTTACTGTCTTGTATACACATGATCTTTCAGCACTCTTTACAAAGGCTTTTGAGTCAAAAGGGGAAACATACACATTCACACATGCTCGTGCACATGCACGCGTGCGCACGCGCGTGTATACACACACGCACTCACATACACGTGTGAAAGCGAATTTTAGATTCCTCCAGGTGGGCCACACAGACTCTACTCTTGCAAAGCCAGCACTGGCCTCTAGCTGGGGAGACACCTACCTTGCAGGGTCTTCAGACGCTGCAGTACTTGCTCCTCATGGACTTGCAGAAGCTTCCCGATACGCTGGTAATATGCCTGCACGAGGCGGCTGGCACTGGTGCTGGTCACATACACGCTCTCTACCACCGTCTCCACTAGCGTCCTCTGTGGTAAGCAGGAGAGACGGGGACACCCGAGAAGTCACAGGTAGAGCACCTGCCTGCATCATAGTCCCCACCCTCTCCCAAACACGGAGTGGCCAGGACACAGGCAGGTTGAGCATGGCCAGTTTAAGCCGGTCATGATAATCTTCCTTTCCTTTGACAAGGATGGCCAAGATGATGGCTTTGATCTAGTCCTGGTCAATAAGATGTGACGTCAGCGAAGCCTGCTGGGGTTTGGGTTATTTCCTTCCTGAACATTAGCACAAAGTCTTAATGGGTGAGACACTCTATCACTTCCATCATCCTGCCAGGCTGTACATTGTGTTTGCTGGGCCACAGACACCATGGTCCTCTGCCTCAGTCAGACCTCTCTCACCTCATGGATCCAGTGAGTAATCAAGGATGTATAGGGTGGGCAACTGAGATGAGCTGAGACATGGCTCCAGGTTAATTCCTGCCACTCACTACCCACCATGCTTTTTGTGTGTCTTTTGAACAATAAGAAATCAGGTCTTCCCATCTGTACAACGGGAAAGGGGATCCAGCCTGGGCCGTGTGAAATCTGAGGGAGAAGGCCAGATGTACCATACTCACATGGCTGCTCTCACTATTTTGACCACTGACATTTAGCCTTGGCAACAGAAACAGCAAACTACTGCCAACATAACCAAGTTGAGCTCTGTGGATCAGGAGGCCATCGGGGTCTGTCCACAAAGCCTCATGGAAAGCCACACCTCTCAGCTGGGATCTGGCTTTGCTGTGCAGTGGGCAGTGTCCAGAGAAGCCAGCCAGGTGTGCCTTGGGCTGCCACAGAACCAGGACACAGCTCGGGGCCTCTGTGGTGGGCTGGTTGATTCTTGGCTGGAAGCTCAAAGGGAGGCAGGAAAAACACCATTCTTCCTGCCCCTTGGTGTCAAGGGACAGGGCCTGGCTCTCACCTTGAAGTCTTCCTTGTCCCTGCTCCGGCCCTTGCTGGCCATATTCCTTGCGTGAACCAGCAATGCCTGTCCAATGGCTCGCTCTGAGTGCAACTGTAGCAGCTGCCCTGCTTCCCGAGCCTCTGCAAGCAGCTGCTGCTGGAGTCGCAGGCCCGTCTGCTGTGCCTCATCTTCCAGTCTGGCCACCTCCTCCAGGACCCGTGCCTCCTATAGGGACAGACATGCTACCCCTGTCCAGAATGGCTGGGCCTTGTGCTGGCCTGAGGGTTGGGGAAACTTAAGTGTGGGCAGATTCTAGACTTGAAACACTAGCCCTGAGGATGAGCCTAGGTGTCTGCCCATAGTTCCCGCGCTCATCCAAAGACATTTAATGAGCACCAGCCGGGTGCTCGGTGTGAGCCACAGACCCTCACATGAGGAGGGCCTTGTTCATTCTTCTCAAACACAGTGAGGCCTGAGTACTAGGACTGACAAGGTCTCAGAGGCTCAGAGAAATTGAGGGCTTTCTAAAAGATAAACAGCAGAGCCAGGACGAGATCAGATCCAACCATGGGGACATTATAGAAGCTGTGTCAGGGCACATGGGGCCAGGGACAGAGAGATGGGATCAGGTGAGGGGATCAGGAACTTGGGGCTGTCTCTGCTTAGGGCAGAGAGATGGGGGAGCTGGGAACTGGAGCTAGAGAAGTAACCGGCTTGTTCCCTTTAAGGAGGAGCTAGAGACTGAGGCCGTGTCTCCGGCAGGATGGAAGCCATCGCAGCTCCTGTAGCTTAGGGCTTAGGAGATCCATGAAGGAGATTCATGAAGGGATTCAGCTCTGCTGATTGTCAACTACTCCAACTTGTTCAAATCTCCACAGAGCAAGGACTTCTTCCCACCGCCCATGTGCCGCCTGCCCCGTCCTCCCTGAGACTTCACTCAGATCCCTGGTGGAATCTCCTCCCTGTCACCTTCCCTGGAATCCCTTACATATGTGTGCTTCCTCAGAGTCACTTATGTTCCTGCCTTTATGAGCTGGGCCATGTCCCCTCAATTTAATTTCCAATCTCAAGATTTCAGCATTGAACAGCATGGACATGGGGCACCAGAGATTAATGTAGAAGGCTTGGGAGCTTGGGTTCCCCTCCAGGGTACCTGAAGTCATCCTCAAATGAGGTGAGGATCTGAATACACACAGACAGATGACCATTGTGAGCATACAAGAGTAAATGTGTTTGTAAGCCAAGGGACAAAGTCTTGGGGGAGGCCTGCCCTGCCCTACCTTGACCTCAGCCCTCGGGTTCCCATCCTGGGAGGCAATGAGGCCCTGGGAGTCAGTCCCAAACTGTGCCTCCTGTCACACTCCTCTGTAAACTCCTGGAGTGTTGGGATCCTAATGTGACAAGCAGGACTAATGGAACACTTCTGGGTAGTGTTTTGTGGGGACCACACTGTGTTCTCACCAGGGCTCTGAGCAGCTGCCACTGATGCTCCTCCAGGCACGGGGATGCTCCCTGCTCCAGAGCCAGCTGCTCGCGCAGCTCCTGCAGGAGCCTCTTCTTCCCAGACAGCCTCATATGAGCCAGGACAGTGAGGGTGATACCTCGGAGGGCCAGCCTGCGCAGAGCAGAGTACAGCAGCAGCTCATGGCCCTGCAGGATGCCTCGCGTGGACCTGTGGGAGACAGCAAGGCTGGTCAGAGCTCCAGGACGCCCTGGGCCAGTGAAACACTGAGGGGTCACACCTATAGGAAGAATGGGACGTAATCATCCCACCACCCGCCTGGTGACATCCAACCACATCCTTCACATGCCCTGTTCTTTTTCATACATGAATCCTGAACACATTTAAAGCTTGAGTCCCCACGCCAGTGGGTCAAACACAACCCAAAGCCAGGCAAAGGGGCTGATGCTTTGTTTATAATGTACAGCAGACACACCTGTCCACAAAAACCACATGCCTGCGGCCATGACACATGCTGCCAGAGCCACCCACTTCCTGTACCAAACACTGTCAAAGCCACATACCTGCTCCTGTTCCATCTACCACAACAGCCACACACCTGCAGCCATGCCAACCCACGCTTCTGTGCCCACATCTACCACAGCCACACCCCTGCCTCTGTATCCACCTCTACTATGGCCGAACACCTAATACCTACATAACTCATTTTCTTGGGAAAGGATGGGTAACTAAAAAAAGAATATCTGTCTCTTTTCCCCCAGAAAACAAGGAAAAAAATATTTTCTCCAAACAGAAAAATGGTGCAGCATGGACAATAGAAGTGTGCACAAGGATATACAGTTGATTGATAAACAGTGACTGTAAAAGTACACAAGGGATCTCTGTGATGACAGACGTTTCCAACATCTGGACTGTGTGCAGTCACAGAAATAAAACTGCAAACTTAACCCTACATCTGGAATTGTACTCAAACCCAATGCATATAAATTCACTTCACAAGAGCTATTCCAAAAAGTCCCTACCAAACAGAATGCTGTGAAACAGGTTTCATTGGCACCGCTTTCCAGAGAAGGAAACTGAAATGGTACATTTTTACTATCAAGGGAAGGCAGGGGCCAGCCGGCGCGCCCACGTTGTAGGTTAACACACTGAGGTTAGCCCAGAGTCTCACACAGACAGGGCCCATCCTTCAGGGCTCACACTCACTCTTCAGAGAGGCCAGTGAAGCGGCTCAGGACCTCGTGGATGATGCTCCCCTGGTGATCCTGCAGCTGCCTCTGCAGCACCGTGGACAGCACACACTCCTCCAGCCACACCTGTGCTCAGAGGGCCAGAAACGCAGGAAGCTGCTACACCCCGTTTATTTGTTTTACCAAGTCCCTTTTCTTCCCCATCCTCTTAACATCTTTGCTTGTGCCCACAGTCCTCCTAGGTAATTTCATGTGATCAGAAGGAAGGCTTTCATCTCGGCCAGCAAGACCGTGCTGCAACAAGACCTCCTCCGTCATTAAGAGTCCTTTCTCGGTCTCCTGAATTTTAACAAGCTGTCTCCACCAGCCTGGAGCCTTCAGAGCCTGTACTTAGGGTGCCACCAGATGGAGCACAGGTCTTAACAGAGGCCCTGCAGCTCAGACTTCCATCCCCCTGGCCTGTGATTCGTTGCTTGCTCCAGCTTCCAAAGGCTGCTGTGTGCTCAGGCTCCCCAGCCCACCATTCCAACCTCTGCTCACGCTGTCTACCAGTCTCCTTTAACTCCAGCCCTCCTGCTTCTCCCAGCCCCTCCCTGTTTCTGCAGCCACAGTGCTGCGCTGTCTCCTGTCCTCTGCTTCACTGCCTTCCACCTCATACCTTCCTGACCCTGTGACTGTTGGGGAAGCTTGGCAGTCATGACTTTGTTTCCTTGGGGCACTGGGTATCACCCTGGGGCCTTGAGCATGCTCAGCAAGCACTCTAGCACTGGAAGCATCATCAGATGTTTGAAGCACATCCCTGTAGTGTCTCTAAGAGGTCTGAAACCCCTCACCCTAAGTCTCAAATGCCCAGCACAGCAGGACCCAGGTGACACACCCGCCTGTCCTGTTCCAAGAGGTCACATAGGAGTTCCCATTGCCGTCTGCGAAATCGGTCCACCTGCCCCAGCTGCCTCGCTGCCTGCTCCTGAACCTGTCGCTGCAGAGCCTCACATTCTGCCACAGGGAGACGGCTCACTTCTGGGAGCGTCTTCAGGAACAGAGTGTCCACAAACTTTTGGAAGGTTTCCATGGTGCCACAGTACAGTTCCTGAAATGAAAAGCACACAGGGGTCATGGGTCAGGTTCCACATCCCACACTGCTGGGGTCTAAGGCTGCAGCCCTGAAACAGAGCACACGGGTCTCAGCAAGACAGGCAACAGGAAGAGAACACACACACACATAGCAGGTATCACAAGCAAACCATATGCACTCCACAGTGGTTATAAGAAACGGACCTTAAGTAGTGGCGGCTGCTCTGCTCATGGTGTTATAAGCGACGCTTACACAAGATAAGCAAAGAGCTGCAATGATAAATAGTGTTGCTTAGTTTTAAAGGAACCAACGGGATGTTTTAGAATCCAAACGTTCTAAGAACTCAATGTACTGTTTTAAGGCACCATCATCTAGAAGCGGGTGAAGAGAGACCCAGTGCATTGGAAGGTAAATCAGAAGAAACCCGGGACAAAGCAAGGCGGCTACAGGATGGGTACCATGGAGAAGATGAAGGCACCGGAGAGACCAAGAGGCCCGGCAGGGGTCACTGTTGTCCCCAAGGATGGGTGGCAAGAGTTGGGGTAGAAGTGGTATTTGGAGAAATAACCAACATTTCCAAAAGGAATAAAAGAAGTTTACAGGTAAGGCCACTGAGGCAGCAGAACCGAAGACGCCGATTCGATCCTGGACAGCACGGGTCAGAATGGCTGTGCTTTCCGTCTTGGCACATTCTTTGTAACTCTGGAATCTGGAATGCCCAGTTCTGGTCCACTCAGGGACACTTCCTTTAGACTGACACTTGCCTTTGAGTTCACCTTCACCCTGCACCTCCGTGGGCCACTCACTCTCCTCTCTGTGCTAATGAGTAAGGGCTTGGTGATGGAGTCAATATGGATTGGGGTGTCCCCAGTACCATATGAAGGATGACTGATGTCCTACTACATAGACGGAGAAACAGGGCTAGAAGGACCAGGTAGGTGAGCCAGAGCCTGACGCTGAGCTGGGCACCTGAGCCACCTCTCCCAACAATGCTGCCTAGCGCTGAGGTGTGTGTTACATCTTTCCCTTCCAGCATCTTTCTTTACCCCTTGCTCATCCTCAGCCTGGGCTCAGCTCTTCTCACCAGCGTGCGCTGCGGGCCCTGCACCCGGGTGTCTTCGTGCACATCTTCCTCTCTCCTCAAAGCCAGCTGTGAGGAGCAAAGGGCAGCACCTCTGCCTTGCCAGTGCACAGATTAAAGCCTCCCTGTTTCCAACATGGATTTGAGGAACCCATGGCAGAGAGGCGGTCTGTGGATCCCTCAGGTAGCAAGGAAAATCCCACCTGGCTAGTGTCCCAGCCCAGAGGATAGGAGGGTCGGGCAGTTCTCTCACACATGCAGAGCAGAGCTTTGCTCTGCTGTCTGGCTAAGCCGCTGTGGTTTTCACTGTCAGCTTGACAGGCTTGGAGTTACCTGGGAGACACACCTACGAGTGAGTCTGTGTGGATGCTTAACCGAAGCGGGGAATCGTTCACCCTGAACATGAGCAGTCCCATCCCACGCACAGAGATCCCAGATGGACTAAAGGGAGGCAAGCTGAGCACCAGCATGCACGTTTCTCTGCACCTTGACTGCAGAAAGATGCAACGTGACCAGCCGCTGCAGCGTCTGATGCTGTGCCTCCCCCACCATAACAATGGACTGAGAGCCAGCACCAACCCTCTCTTAACCCATTTTTCTCAGGTATTCTGTCGCAGCAACACAATCACGTACTTGACAGAGTGCAGCCATGGCCTCAGTGACCCTGATGTCCTCCTTCTCCTCCTGGTCACTCCATGTCAGCCGCTGCCTCTCCAGGACCTCATGTAAAGCCTGTAGTTAAAACAGGAACTGAGTCCAGAAAATTGCACTCTTTGGTTTTTCTGCAAATACTCCCCGCCCCCCCCCCACCCCAGAGGACCGACTGACATCTCTATGGGAGTGATGTTCACCCCACTATAATTGTGAGAAAACTGAGTCATAGAGCAGCCACATGGCTCCAGTGGCTTGAAGACTATGCCTGAGGCCATGACTTCAAATCCAACTCCCAGAAAGCCAGTCTGGGCTTCTGTTATAGTGACGTGAGGAGTGTCCACCAGGCCACCCTTGTTAGCTCTCCTATGCCCTGTCACCAGACAACACTTCCTTTGATGGTGACCTACCACACCCAGTGGATCCTACCTGGGGACCTAGGGTAAAGCAGGCAGGTGACTAGAGACATGCTTATCAAGAATCAACCAGGTTCTGACATCCAGAAGTTGGACCTGACCTCTAGGGAGTCAGCAGAATATGCTGGACATGGAGCAGATCAGCAGGTCATCAGAGGTTTCTACATAGCCAGAGGGTAGAGCAGGACACAAGGGCAGAGAGTGGCCTTTTATGGTAAGGGGGAGGTACAGGGGCCACCCTATCCAGAGAAATGTCTAGATAGTCCATGAAAACGAAGAGAGTCAGGGTCAGCCATGCTTGAGCAGCAGCTGCCACACTGGATGCTAAAGAGCCTTCTCTCTGCCTATAGGATGCTGTGGAGCAGGCGTGAGATGTGAATGGAGGGAAGGGGCTAGAAATGGGGTACTGAAGGTGGGGGGTGGCTTGGTGTTCCCTCATTCACCCATTCATCCATTCGTGTGCTTACTCATTCCTTCATTCACCTGGTCCCGTTATCTCTGTCCCCTGGCCACCAGCCATGTTGCCTGGTCTAAACGGGACCTTGGGACACAGTTGCCTGTCATTTCCCCATGTTTGGGGCTCAGGTTGAGCAGAGAGTTATCCGAGGGGTGACATATAAAGAGCTGAGTTCTACCTTCCTCTAACTGTAGTCAATCTTCTCACTCAGAGTAAGTCCCACCCCTTTAGGGCACATTCCTGAGCCCCGAGCATGGCCCTAGCTAGAGCTCATGTGGAGTGGAAAGTGTAACAGGCCTCCGGGTCTGTGAGTCTGCGTGTGCTGTGGGGGCGGGTCCTCGCCCTCACTTGCCTTACTGTGCTGTCCGCCACTGCACTGTCCCCGTGGTCCTGAGCCTGTGCTGTGGGCCCAGCCTACCCCACTGGTTGCCACCTGCTCCTCATCACTTCTTGCCCTCCCACAGGTCCCCTGTCCTCTTCCTATTGAGACCCAGGGTGTTTTCTAGTAGGGCCACCTCCCTGGTCCTGACCATTTGCCCTGCCAAAGTCGAGGGCTGCTCTCCTCCCATGGCGTGGGCCTTACACACTGTGTGCCATAAGTCGTTATTCTGGGATGTTTGCTATAGATTCCCTGCTTTCTCCCAGCAGCCCAGCTTGGGATGCGCGGCACTGACACAGGAAGAGCAAATCAGGAACACAGAGGCTGAAGAACCTGGCTATGGTCACGTTCCTGGCACGGGGAGGCCTGAATTGAAGTCTGGTCTGAGGGAACAGGCTCAACTGGCAAGGGCAAAGTACTGGGGCTAGAACAGGGGGAGAGTCACCTTGAGGAACTCCCCCGGGTCTGAGGTCAGCTGGGAATCAGTCAGGAAACTTTTCCGCTCTTCTTCTTGGATTCGTGTGAGCTCTGATGTCACCTCCGCCTGACGAGCCAGAGAGGCCTGGACCAGGTCTTTGCCCCGCTGCATGAATTCTGGGATTGGAAAGAACCACAGAACAGGAGGTGACTCTCTAGCAGGCCCATGGTGAATTGCTTCTGTGACCTACCAGGCAGTCCCTTCTGTGCAGGTCACAGACCTGCTTTCCTGTGCATGCCTCACTGATGGTGACCCCAAGGATCTTAGTTTACCTCCAGCTGAACCTGTTTAGCTTTCTTCCACCCATGGTGAATGACTCACCCTCACCAGATAGCCCTTTAGCTGGGCCTGGCTGGGGCTGCATGTGGTTAGCACAGATCACCCCTGGGCATTTCTATGTCCATCCTGGTTGACACCCTCTCCCTTCCTCTGCTCCTTTGAATTCCAGGTGGTCCTGCCTTGAGATTAGGGTCTGGCCAGCCTGAGTCACTGAGAACAGACAATGGCCCTGATCTCACACAGACTCCGGTCGCTCTGCTCTACAAGGAGGAAGGCTGGGCAGCAGCAGCCATCCCCAGGACCGGAGGGGAAGGCAGCCGCATACTAGGTCTCTAACTCAGGTTCACTAGCTCACCCCTGCCAAAGCACTCTGCCTCCTCCCAGAAGGCCTTGTGCTGCTGGGTCAGAAGTTCCTCCTTCTGTCTCCCAGACAGTTGTCCCTGGACAGTCAGCAGCTCCAGGCCATGGGAGATGGCAGCTAGCCGACACTTGGTCTCCTCCTGGATCTGGGTCCTCAGGAACTCTACCATTCTTGCCATGTGGGCTCGACCCATTGTTCTCTCAAGGGCATCCTATAAGGAGACATGTGACAATGACTGGTCATCAGGGCTCTGCCTTTGTGGAGAAGGGTAGTGGCTCCAGTTCCACACTCCATTCCAAACATAGTGAGCTCCCTCCCTCCCCATATGCATCTTAGGCAGGGATGGAAGCCTCTCGGTGATTTCAGAGTTTGGGATAAACCACAGGACACTTAGCACCAGTATGCCTGCTTCATTACGGGGTTACTTCAGAGCCCAGCCCTGTCCTGGCCCCAAACCCTTCAACCACTGCCCTTTACCCAAACCCAGATTCTGGGACTGTCTCCCACTCCTCTGCTCCTGGGTGTCAGCATAAGCCTGACCACTGGATGGGAATCCGCCAGGGCCCAAGCATTGGTCTTTGAAGCTCCCCAGAAAGTATCTATGTGCAACCATCATTGAGAATCCTGATCTGATCTGCACCTCCACCATGCGAAGGTGGGTGATGGATGGGTGGGTGTTAAAACAGGCAGATGGCTAGAGAGATGGCTCAGCAGTTAAGAACATGTACAGTTCTCCCAGAAGACTTGAGTTTGATTCCCACCACCCACATCAGGGAGCTAACAACGGCCTGTAACTCTGGCTTGAGGGGGACCCAACACATATGGTCTCTGTAGCCATCTACACTTACATGTACACACACATACACACACACACACACACACACACACACACCAGCATGCACATATACATGTAATTAACAAGGGGCTAGAGAGATGGCTCAGTGGTTAGGAGTACTTGTTGCTCTTGCAAAGGACCATCTGGCTTTGGTTTCCAGTACCCACTTGGTGGTTCACAATCATCCATAACTCCATCTGGCACTCTCTTCTGATCTCCTTAGGTACCGGGTATGTACCTGGTATATATACACACACTCAGGGACAACAGTTGTACACATAGATTTTTTTTAAAGGGTACATGATGGATGGTTGCGTGATACATGGATGACTGATAGTAGGTAGATGGAGCAGATGAGGATAGATGATGGATGGATGGAAGATGGATAGGTGGGGGATGGACAGACAGAGGATGGATGGATGGTAGGTAGATTCACTGCCCTTTTCTGGGGCGCTAATGCCCCTCTACAATATGAAAGTGTTTGATCTCCTGATCCCTAAGGCGTCTGAGTGTCTCCCCCCCTTTCTCAGGCCCTGTGTTACCAGGGCCTGCAGGTCCTGAGAATCACGCAGCATTCCTTCGGCGTCAATCATTCGCCCTGTCAAAGTCATCATGAGTTGCCGTGCCTTGGAGCTGGAACATTTAAACTGGTCCATGAGAATGGGCTGGATGCTTTCCATCTGCTTCCAGAAAGCTCCCATCTGTGAAATGAGCACGAGAAGCAGGCAATGGGGGAATCTTATTCAAGAAAGAGTTCTGGCCAGTGTCTGGGAGTCTTAGCTCATCCCTTACTACCACCAGATTCACAACCCTTCTGCAATTGAAGTGGGTTTATCTTGGCAGTGATTACGCTGGCGGTAGGCCCTCCACTCAGCCCCAGCTACTGTGGCATATTACAGAGGTGTTTTCAGCAAACACAGGGCACCACTGCCAATAAGAAGTTAGGAGCACAGCTCAAGGATTCCAGATAGGTCATGACTACTCCTTCGGAACATGAGAAGTTAGACCATGAGATCCTGTGAGTTACAGGATCTCTCCAAGGGATTAAATATAGACTAAAAATAAAAACTCAGGAGGCCACTAACTATTAGTCATCGTTCCAGAAGTACAAAACAGCCAAATGGCAGAGAAGATGCTGACTGTGAAATCATTCTGCTTTTGAAATCCAGCTTCCCACACCACATCTTATCAGGACCAGAGTCAGTGCATGGCTTGGGATGTTGGGGGCTTCAAAGTGTGATAGCACGGCCTATCTAAACTTCAGCATCACATCAAGGCTGCCAGGGAGTCTGGTGGCTGTCCTTCCTGGCATGCAGGCTGTGTGTCATCTGCATGCCTTTCTTGCTTACTTCTGAGTAGAACATGCCCTGAGGCAGAGTGAAGGAACTAGTCAGAACCCAGATGTCACAGAACACCACTGCTATTGGCTGTATTTAATACATATCCCTTTAGGTCCACACTGATCCTGAATGTGGTATCACCATCCTGTGGGCTGATGTTCCAGAGTCAATAAAAAGGAGAAAGAGGGGAGCTCCAACATTAACTGTTAATACAATGTATCTAGAAGCTTCACTCTCTTGCAATCACACTTTTCCCACTATGGACAATTGGTATCCTTCTGGATTGTAAGCGCCTTAAGGTACTTGGCAGGTATTTGGTCACCAAGACGAGAAAAGTAACTGTGCCCCTTGAATGAATGTCCCCCATAGCCTCAGGAATTTAAACGTTGGGTTCCCAGTTGGCACTGTTTGGGGGAGGCTTAGGAAAGGTATGAACTTGTACTGGAGGAGGGCTTTGAGAGTTTAAAGACTTGTGCCATTTTTAGTTCTCTATCTCTGCTCCATCTTGGGGTTCAGGATGTGATCCCTCAGTTTCCTGCGCCTGCAGCCATGCCTTCGCTTTACCATCAAGGACTCTGACCCTATGAGGCTGGAAGCCCAAATAAACACTTCCTTCTTTAGCCTTCTAGACTCCCAGGTTTCATTGGCTTGTGTCTGCTCACATATGGGTCAACATCCCTTCTCACTGGCCTCTCTATGGCCCTCTAAGGAGCCTTTTCAGATCCTGAAGGGAAAGGATCATGCCCCTCGATCATTCTCAGCCTCCCCTAGCAACTTCCCATAGCAGCACGGGAGCCACGTGGTCCTCCTTGCTCCCTGTAGCTCTCCCCAATTCTCTTGGGCAAGGCCATGCTCAAGCAAACTTCAATCCCCACTGCCCAACACAGGCGGTGTCAAGGACACATCTGCTTCCCACAGATGCATGGCCAGGAGGCCATGGAGTCAAAAAGAGAAATGAGTGTTCTGCGGGAGTCCATTTCTGTGGCATGAGAGGCATGTTTCCTGACGCTGAGGGTTGGAGACACTCAGAAACCACTCTACAGTGGAGTGGTAGCGACACTGAGGATTTATAAGAAGCATTGCTTTCAGTGATAAAAACAGCCAGCTGAAAATGTCAATGGATAAAATCTTCCTTCTGTAAATCTCCACTCTAACTAGACCTTCTCTGCCACTGAACATCAAAAACTGGGTCTCTGCCTAGGGATGGGACAATGACAGTGTCACCTCTTTAGTCTCTCCAATGTCACTGTTGCAGAAACCAAGATTCCCCATGGGAAGAGAGGGCGACACCCACATTGTCTATGAGTTGCTCCGAGAGCTCTCTCTCCTTCCTCTCCACATCTGCCAGGGAGACGTAGCCAGAGTCACCGGTGCCCAGCATTTCTGTGTTCGCCAATCTGGCCTGAAGTCCCTTTTCTAACTCCTCCAAATCCTAGGGTGAGGGAGGAGAATGAATAAACAAAGAAAAAGGCATAAAACTCAAATTCTAGAATAAAGTTTCTTACATTTTTGACAAATATGTTATAAAAATGTATCTTAACAATAATGAGAAGTTCTGGGCACAACCTTATGGTTTAATGCTGGACCAGAGAGATGGCTCTGTGAGGGTAAGCTAGACATCTGAGTTTCTTCACCCACAGGCACACCGTGCATTCATACACATAGAGTTAAAATGCACTTAAGGTGTAAGAGTAAAAATACTTTTACTTTATTAAACATTGGACATCAAGGATGCAGGTTGATTTTCTTCTATATCCTCTGTCTTCCTGAAACTATAGTTAGTACTTAGCAAACAATCAAATCCTGTCTTTCAGCCATTAAAAACTGTTAGAGAATGTTGTGTGTTCTAGGGGCTGGGTGGGAATATTCCCTCTTCACACGGAGAAGGATTAGACACTACACCACAAGGAGGAATTGGCATTTGGTGGGTTCAAGAGTAGGACTTGCAGCTTAGCTTGTCGAGCTTCTTTCTCTCTGGGACACCATCTTCAGGGGAAGCCATTGGTCCAGTGTGGTCTCAGCACCGTGAACAGGTAGCACAGGCCTGTGGGGAGTCTCATGTGGTTCAGCTCTTCTTGTGATGAGATGTGCCAGTTCTTAGATTCAGGGTTAGGAAGCAACATCCTCCAGGCTGGTGGCATTTCTAGATCTCCAGCTCACTCCACATGTAGGAAGGATTGTGGGGTACTTTGTGTGGTTCCTCCAAACCCCAATGTGGAGAGGAAGAATGGTTCTTGCTTCTCTGGAGCTGTATTCCCAGGTAACCAAGCTGTGGGGCCAGCTTCTTCAGGAGATGGTTATAATGCTGCTGAGACTACTCATCTACAGGCATCTCCTACAGAGACTACCAACCTCCCCTCCTCTGCAGTACTCAATAAATATGCTGAGCTTCCAGGCTGCTGGAGGTAGTAGGTGTCCTCCATTTGAGTAAGCATACTCTCATCTGGTCCCAGCTTTCCTGTATGTGTGTCTGTCCTTTCCTCATCCCATCTGCTGGCCTTAGCCAGGGTTCTGGGACCCAAGCTGCAGGTCACTGCAAGTGTCCTTTTTACATATGCACATACATTTTCACATGAGATCAAACTGTGTTCAAATGTCTATCATAAAAAAACATTTTATGCATGGAAGGACACCATTTTGTGCATGCCATGATATGCTTTATTTTAAACAATGTATTGGATTAACGTGAGATACGGGTTAAAGACTTACATGCTCTTGTTTTGAAAGGATCTTCTGGTATAATTCATCATCAGGCTTCTTTTTAGGAAAAAGGTCCAGGAGGCATGCCCTAAGAATCTGAATGAACATCTGTTGGCAGAAGGGAAGTGGTAAGAGAAACATCTGCTCTGAGAAGCGCCCCCTTGCTCTGACAGTTATTGCTGAAGGAAAGGTTCCATACATAAAAAGACTATATATCATGGCAATGGCCTGTCCTGGACCAGGCTTTAGGAAGCGTCTAAAGAATGTTTCCCATCTTCCTTTCTTCCTTCCTTCTCCCCAATTTTCTACCTTCCTGTCTTTCTTCTTTCTCCACTGACCCTCCTGTCCTTACACGATTTCCTCTGTGCCTACACTGTGTAGAGCCCTTCATGACCCCTATTCCCACATGGAGACTTGCTTCCTTGAAAGAGAGTTAGAGATACCTCTAAGGAATTGGGATGTGTGGAGCCCCCCAAGACTCCTGCCTCCACAGAAGGAGATGCTCCATAAACCAAGGAGGGCCCTTCCAGAATTGGGGATTCCCAGGGAATCCTAGAGGGTAGTATCTCCATGGTGTCTAGCCACAACACTACAGGAGTTTATTAGCCAGGTATCATCACGGACCCCAATGTGGTGAACATTCACACAGAGGCTGGTGTCAACATGGTCTCTCTGGGAAGAGCCACTGGTCCTCTGAGCATCATCACAGGCTTGGTTTTCTAGGAAGCAGTCATACAGTTTTCTACTCCCTCGTTGTTGTGTGCAGTGTCTGGCCTCCACACAGCCTCAGCTTGTGTTCTGCTGCTGTTAACGGTAGCTACTGACTTAGTGTCTTTCCCTCACACAGTGTTCTCTATACCCTGTGTCTCAGCAGATGCGTCCTGAGCATGAGCTCATCTCTACATGGCTCCTGCCCCAGAGACGTGAAAGGCCATGTCCTATCAGCGGCAATGGACGCTGCACCACACCCAGTGCCCAGACCTCACCTCCATCACTCCCCTGTTTTTCCACCTGGGTCTGTGCCCTTCACACATCTGAGGCTCTGTGCACACAGGGAGTCCCATAACCCCATCTGGTCCCCAGGTCAGGAAGAGAAAGCAAATGACTCCACCTACCAGGTGCCTCTCCTGCCTCAGCGCTGTGTCCAAATGAAGCAGGTCTTTCAGGTGAAGGCTGCAAACACATAGGTCAACGTCCGCACTGAACCACCAGAGAGAAGCAGACGGGTCGAAGGGTAAGAAGTCAGGATGAGGAAAGGACACTGATCTCAGCTTGGTCTTCGTGGTGTCTCTTTCCCCTAATTCATACGCTCCTCACATACACTCAGGGTTAGAGAAATCTACACTGTTGCTGGAAGCCTCAGCTGAGGGAATAGGGAGTTTAAGGGCCCAGCTCCCAGGGACCCTGGAGACAAATGCATCCAGAGAGAGAAAGCCGAAGAGGCAGGCTCAGCACAGACGATGGGTAAGGAGGTGATTCTGAGAGCAGAGGGCCAGAGCTATCGAGCGCAGACACAGGTAAACTTGAGGACCTTTTTCTTTCTCACAGACAAATGCATTTGAATGAAAATGCCCATCCACACAATTCTGAAGTCTACAAGTGCAAATCCAAGAATGTGGTTCATGCTAGTCTTCCTCAACCCAGGGACATCTCCCTTGGCAACAGGCTCCAAGTCCCTCCTTCATGGGCCAGGGCTGCCCCCTGTTGTGGTGGTTTGTATGAGAATCGCTCTCATAGGCTCACAAGAGAATTTGGACCCCAGCTGGTGGAACTGTTTGTGAAGGATTAGAAGGCGTGGCCTTGTTGGGGGAGGTGTGACGCCAGGTGCACACTTTGAGTTTTCAAAAGCCCACATCACTCTGAGTTACTTCTCTCTCTGCCTCCTACCTGCAGATAAAGGATGCAGACCTCTTGTTCCAGTTGCCATATCTGCCCGGCATGATCCCAACCATAGTGGTCATGGACTTTAACCCTCTGGAACTGTAAGCTCCAATGAACTCTCTCTTCTCTAAGATGCCCTGATCATGTATCACTGAATAATAATAGAAAAGCAACAGCAGCATGCAGAGAATCCTGGAACTTCAGGGCACAGAGACCTGAGGACAGCTGCCAGAGGACCACACAGTGGTCAGAGGACCACACAGTGAGGCTGGTGACAAAGCACCAGAACTTCAGAGATAAGGTGGCTTATCACCCAAACATGGCTTATCACTCACTGTGCTATGAACTTGGGCAAGTTACTCATCCTCTCTGTGTCTTTTTACAAAGTATGGGAAATATTGCCTGATATTTATGGGTCACCAAACCTGATCCAGTACCCTTTGCCATGCCACAGAGCTACAGCAATGAGCAACAGGGATCAGGCCCTCAAGTTCCTTGGACAATTTTTGCAGGAGCTTTGCCCAAACTCCCAGGCTGTTGGCTGCACTATAATTCTCCCTTGCCACCCTTCTCCAGGGCTCAGGCTTGACTCTGTAACCCCAATATTGAGCCACGCCTTGTGGCCAACGGTAAAAGTACCTGGCCCCCAGCTCTGACACTATGCTTCTGTGTGTCCATGGCTGAGTCATTAGACTTTTTCTGGACCTGTTTCCTCATTTGCAACACCCACTGCAGCTTCAGTGTCCCGCGATTGCTCCTTACCTCTCACAGGCCAGAACCTCGGGGAAGCTGCCCACCCTGAGGAAGGCACAGTGAAGGAGCCTGTCGTCACTGTAGGCTGAGTGCATGCTGGAGCAGGAGCTGCTGTCCTCCTTGCCAGCCTGGCTCAGGCTGCCCAAGCTGCTGGCCGCTGAGGCCTCTGCTGGCTGGTGGGGCAGGATGGCTGTAGCCTGGGTCAGGTTTTCATGCAGCGATGGGTGTGAGGATCCATCAGCCAGAGGCTGGGAACAGAAGGAGACCACTGGAGTTGAGTATGCACAGACCAAGCTTCTGCCCCCAGGGCCAAGGTCAAAGCCACACCTGAGGGACTGAATCATGACTCATCTGTTCCCACACTTGTTTCCATGAGGCCAGCCCTCTGTAGCAGACTCCTACTCTAGAGCCACTAGAATCTGTCCCTCCATACTCAGTGCTCCCATCCCTCTAGCCCATGATGACTGCTGGATGCCCTTCCTCCTTTGCGTCTTCTATGGCTGGCTCAGCTCCAGGAGCCCCTTTGACTATGTGTGCTAAGCACCTGCCCCGATGAAGGCCATTCTTGTCACAAGCCGTGATGGCTCCCGCTGTCCTCTCATAGCCCTGTGCCACCTAACTAAGCCCACTGTGACACTGTGACAATTGGAAGTGCTCAGCTCTCCATCGAGCCCTGTCACCTGCTGCCGAGCTTACAGAGACTGAGCTGGCCCCTGCACCAGACCTCCTCATGTCCTGCTTCTGGGCCTTTCTACATTGAACTGTCCTGTTGGGATCTGCCTTTGCTGAGGCTTGTCTTCCTCGAGGTCTGCTGGGTTCCTGAGGTCCCTGGCCATTTCTCTGTGGCTGGCTGCCTGACCATGGGGGCATGGGGGCCGGGGAACCTATAGCAACTCAGCAGCACCTTGGGCTGCTCAGCTGACCGCAGCCATATTGGCATACATGTGCCTTCTATCTACCTGACAGACAACAAGGAGCTGAGTAAGCTTTTCACAATGTGCTGGGGAACAGGCCAGTCAGCCATGATTGCAACTGGCCTAGCAGAGGTTTAGAATCCTCCTAATCCTGTGTGTGTGTGTGTGTCCATGCACACATGCGTGAGAGAGAGAGAAACAAAGAGAGAGAGAGAGAGAGAGAGAGAGAGAGAGAGAGGGAGGGAGAGGGAGAGACTCTCTTTACTTCTCTTCCCAGTGTGACCACGTTGACTATATCTCCTTTCTCTGTTTTTTACCACTGTTGTCTCTTTAACTGGCTTCTTGAGAATGGGTAAGCTCAGTTGTTGGCCTACTAGGGCCCAGGCTCTGACCCTAACAACTCCAGCAGCACAACCAGATGCTGCTCATTATAAGGCTTCCGCAGGGAGAGTCTGGGAACACCCTCTGGTGCAGGAAGTTGCTGACTGAGCAAACCATGGTTCTGAGCCCTGCCACACTGTCTTGCCTGAAACCCAAACAGTTGGTGAGGCAGAAACCCAAACCCCCCTCATCCCCCATTTCACAGCACAGCAAGAAAGAGCCATGCAGGAAAGGCTGAGTCAGGAGTCAGAATGGCACCCGAGACTCAGAGCATATCTTCCTGGGTGTCAGTTTGCTGGTCCTTTCCCAATCACTCTTGGCCAGGACCCTGTCCACGGGACACCTCATGGGTTCAGCTCTTCTCACCGTTATGGCTGCTTTCTACATAGAGACTCCAGTCAATGGTCCCTGCTCCACATGGCCTTGAACAGTCCATTCACCTTCTGGGAATGCCACAAAGTAGAAATGCCAACTATGTGACAATCCCTCAGCCCTGTATAAGTGTCTATGAAGTAATAAGTGTAGCATCTGGCACTAGCTCTGAGCCATATGGATAGAGATAGAAGTTGGGGCCTGAGGCTCCCAGAGGGAGGATAGCATCCGGCTGTCTGGTAGCTGTCATACTTGCAGATCAAGCAGCTGTAATTCCTGACCTTTTTGTGGTCCCCGTGTGCCCACACAGAATGGGTCAGCTTTCATGTTATGATCTATCACACACCAAAGTTTCAGATAGGGTAGAAACCCACATCTGATCCCTGCTCTCCCAGGGAACACAGCACCTTTAGAGTAAACGTCATTGCTAAGATGGAACTTGGAATGCTCACCCGGAACTTCTGGTTGATGGGATAGACAACCCTGGCTTTCAGCGCAAAGGCCGTGATGTTGCCGCTCAAGGATGGCTCACACTCCTGCAAAGAGAAGAGAGTGAGTTTTTGCCACTTTAAGGACAGATGGTCACGAGTCTCCAAAATGTCACATTCCACCTGCAACAGTGGCCACAGGGAAGAAGCAAGACAGGCTGGTTTGGATCCTTGCAAGAAGGATGGATGGGTAGGTGGGTGGACTGGTAAATGGTGGATGCAAGAATTAAGAGAAGAACTGAGGAATGGATGGGTATATGGATGGCTGAATATAATGAAGGATCTACCAGTGGGCAGGCAGAAAATAGGTGAATGAACGGATGGGTGGGTTGACGGAGAACGGATGAATGAAGGTGTGTATGTACATAATGTATGAATTACTGATGAAGAGAGACATGAATATATGTATGTATATATGTGTCATAGTTATTTTTCTTTTACCTCAATGAATGCCATGACCAAAGCAACTTGGAGAGGAAAGGGTCAATTTCACCTCAAATATTACAGCCCATCATTGAGAGAAGTCAGGAAAAGAACTGATGCAGAGGCCACAAAGGATCACTACGTACTGCCTTGCTTTACAAGGCTTGCTCATTCTGCTGCTTTCTCATACACCCCAGGGCCCTGCCAGGATTATTACCACCTGCAATGGGCTTGCCCTCCCACATCAATTACCAATAAAGAAAATGCCCCACAGGCTTGCTCACTGGCCAGTCTGGTAGGGGCATTTTCTCAATGGAGGTTCTAGCTTGTGTCAGGCTAATATAAAACTAGCCAGCATAGTATTTATAGGTAGGTAGGTAAGTGGATGGAGCACAGACTTATGTATAAATATGTGGAGTATGGATGGATGACTAGATGGAATAATTTAATGAATGGATGAATGAGAAGATTTGTAGATGGGTGGATTCATGAAGAGATGAATGAATGAATGAATGGGTGAGTGGGTAAATGGATGTGTGGATGGATGGGCAGATGGACAGACTGATAGATGGGTGGCTGTATATATGTATGTATGTATGTATGCATGCATATATGTGTGGTGGGTGGGTAGATGAACAAATAGATGGATACATAGAAAATGCTTGGACAGACAGACACTGTCATTTAATTCTGATTCTTCAGTTTTGACATAATCAGGCTTTTAATAACTTGAGACAGATTAACAAGCGAGAAGGGCTATGGCCCACTTTCAATGGGAAAAACAACCCCACAAAGTATCCCAGCTTTGAGGAATTAGACCTCACATTTCACAGTGCAGCAGGGTCTCTGTAGCTGACAATTCCTATATTTCAACGCAACTGGATGTGTCTGAACTTTCCCAACTCACAAAGGTGATGACGTGACAGTACCCACACCACATGTTACATGTATATCACACACCATTCCACTGAAGAAGAACATTATATGTGCTCATTAAAATGTTTAAGTGTGGCACTGTAGGGCAAAACACACAGGCAATATTCATACGGGGTTTTGGAATAGAACCTTAAACAACAAGGAATGGCTGGATCAGCCTCAGTCTGTCCATATTACCAACAGATGGAGGGTATAATATTCAAGGATAGCAGGCATGAAGCTTCCAGCTGACTTCCTGGGACTGAGAAGACACTAGAGACTGGACAGCATTAGTGCTGGTGTTCACCAGCCATTCCGAGCCTGGTGGGCATCGGCTCCCTGAGAAGCCACCTCTGATGCAGTGGGAGGGGCCTAAACATTGCCCACTCTGTTCCCTAGCATGCTCCTCACTTCTTCTGAGTGTTTTGCTACGTTGTGCAGGCTGGCCTTGAACTTATGATCCACCTCAGCCTCCAAGCAGTTGGGATAATAGAGCACGCCAGGTCTGGTGGTCCTCTGCAGTTTCAAGCTTCTTGTTACACGAAGGAGGGAAAGGAGGTGGGAGGAAAGGAGAGGAAAGGGGCAAAATGAGAGGAAGGCATGGTTTCTCTACCCAGCAGAAGGCAAACACACAGTACTGAAGCATGAAAGACAATGAAAGGGACACATACGCCTTTCAGGAGCAGGCGAAATTGGGGTGCCTGGGGAGGCAGGCATGATTGCAAAGCCTGGAGTGGGACTGAATAGCCCTGGCTGTGTGAAGCTCTACTTACAAGGATGCCAGTGTGGCCGCCTGTATCCTGCAAGGGTTGACGGAGGCCTGCCCTGCTTTGGCTGAGAGATAGAGGACACGGGAGCCCTTGGTGTGTGGAGGCAAGGGCAGGCAGCTCCTGCCACCTGGGCAGGATCCTGAGACCTCAGCTTTTCATAGCTCTCCTCACTTGGGTCTAGATGCTCCCAATCTGATGGTTCCCCTCAGGAGATACAGTGATCCAGGAAATGGGTTGCTGTGCGAAGTTACAAGGTAGAACTTCAGCCATAAACAAGGCAGTCGTTCAGAAGATTGGTGAAGATCATTGTAGGGAGAGGAAAGAAAGCTGTCTCCCCTCATTCCTAAGGTGTGCTTTTTGGTCCTGCATGGTCTCCTCCATGGGCCACATCCCTCCTCTTCATTAGCAAAGTCAAAAGCAGAAGATGTAGGCTATGGGGCAGCAGGCCTCTGAAACCTGGAAATTTCTGTGTGTTTTAACCAACAGGAGCTATTCATTAAACAGAGATCATCTAAGTAGCAGCAGGACGAGGCTGAGGTTCTCTGTGCACAGAAAGACTCACCAGGCAGAAACATGGCAGCACAGGCAGATATTTAACTCAGCTCTGGACAATCATTAGCCTGGTAATGGGCACCTGCCAGGCACTGAGGGAGGTAGCAGGCTAAACCTCACTAGGCTGAAGAGAAATGAGGTAATCTCCCACCACTGCAGCACTGATGGAGTGCCTTCTGAGGCAGGGGTGCTGGCACCATCCTGGGGACCCTGTGGGGGACCTCGGTGACACTCCCATAGTGAGGCACTGAGGCTCAGACAGGTTATGTTTCCTGCCCAATCCCACACAGCAAATGTACATCGGATCGGAGCTGGGATTGGTCTACACTGGGCCCCAAGGCTAGTGCCGTTTGCATGGGATCCAAAGCCACCTTACATGTGAGTGAGGGTTTTGTTTGTTTTTTAAAACAGTTTTATTGCTCTGAAAGATATTAATTGTATAATATGTATTCTACCGTCTTCAGTGTTTCCTCAATGTCTGAAGTATCACATAGGCAATTTCAGAATGGCTCCTTGCAGCAGAGAAGCCCTGTGCTCTATGATTTCCCACCTGCCTCTTCCATGGCAATCACTCAGCTACTTCCTGTCCACATAAACTTCCCATGCATGGGATCCTACTTGGCTGTGCATGACTGGGTTCCATCACTTTGGGTAACAATGGCCAGGCTTACAGTGCATATCAATACCTCGCTCCTTTTCACAACAAATAGCATTCAGCACAGACAGATCCCTCTTCTCCGTTTATGCTTAGTTTGAGTCTTGGTTTTTCAATATGTAACACAGGTCAGGCTCAAATTCATAATCCTCCTGCCTCAGCCTCAGAGATTATAGGCAGAGCCCATGGTGCCTGGCTGACAGACAACGTTCTGTCCATGCATTTCTTGGGTTGATGGTCATTTATGTTGTTTCCGATCTGGCTGTTGTGGACCGAGCTGGACATCTGTGTACAAGCATTTGTGTGGACATAATTTTCCTGTCTGTGAGTGGAATTTTAATGGTATGTAGGGAGGCACAGAGACACAAACACATGCAGAGATACAGAGAAGCAGAGACATGAGGGCAAGGCTTAGAGATACAGCCTTGTGGAGGAGAGTGCAGCTCCTGGGTCCACAAGCCCTTCAACATCCTGGAATCCCAGCAGGCTTCTCTGTTCACCTCCACAGCCTCCCTGAAACCCCGAGGCTCAGGCTCTGCAGGCTAGGCCCTCCCCCAGGAAAGTAGTGTGGTCACTGGAATCTTTGGGAGCTAGGGGCAGCTTGGGACAACCAGCTGCTACTCTACTTTGTGAACCGAACACGTATGTATGTATGTATGTATGTATGTATGTATGTATGTATGTATATATGTATGTACGTACGTATGCACACGCACGCACACGCGCACACACACACACACACACACACACACAAACACACAAACACACTGGGTTGTGAGCCTAGCCTTTAATGGCTGAGCCATTTCTCCAGCCCAAAACATAGGGTTTTTTGAGACAGGTTTTCTCTGTATTGTTTTGGAGCCTGTCCTGGAACTAGCTCTGTAGACTAGGCTGGCTTTGAACTCACAGAGATCTGCCTGCCTCTGCCTCCCGAGTGCTGGGATTAAAGGCGTGTGCCACCGTTGCCAGACTGCTACTCTGCTTTGTTCCTAGCCTTTGGAGAGGTTTGTGTCCAACCCAAGCACTCCGCCCGGCCAGTGGGGGATCCCAAACAGGGAGGAGCCTGAGGGGCAAGGACAGGTAGAGTCGGGGAGGGCAGCATCACTTGCTCTGCTGGGAGCCAGACAGACCTAGGAACACATCTGAACTTGGCCACTCCCCAGTTTTAGGACTCAGAAAGGACCTGTCTTTGATCCTCAGTTTCCTCATCAGAGTATGAGAACAAAATGGAAAGAGAGAATTAGGAGGACACAAATCCACTAGACCAACGACTCTGACTCTGTCTCGACTTAAAGTATGAAGTATTTCCTGGGGCACAAGGGAATGCCAAGTGATGACCCTGTGTCTCTACTCACCCTAGCCATGCTCTGTGGGCCAACTGAAGCTGGACAGAGAAGACCCTGGAGAATTAATGCTCTAGGATTGGTGCCATGTTCCAAGCTTTCCCTTGGCTGCCTATTTACTTAGAGCAATAAAGTTTAGTGAGAGAATAGAACCGGGACTCGATTGATAGCAGCTGGACCCTGTTAACACTCAGTTCACCAGCCAAACGCTCAGAAAGTGCTGAGTGGCTATCAGTGCTGTGCTCATATTGACTGCCCCACTGGCTGGGACAAAGGAACCGGGTGTGGCTATGCAAATGTTGGTAGCAGGGTGTTGTGGGAACTGAGATACACTAAACTCCAGTCACCCCATGGTCATGAAAACCCTACCAGGGTAGCTTCTTGAATAAGTGTTACCATAGATGATCATTAGAGGGATTTTAATTAAGAGGGAGGGTCCCATACCTCTGTCAAAAACGCATCCACTGCCTTTTACTATTCATACATGACAATCCTGGGGAAATAAGTCAGACAGTGTCTTGGAGCTTGACACCTTGGCTTCCTGGAAGACAGTCCCACACCTAGCATGTGTCCACGAAGCACACAGACCCAGACTAACCTCAGGAGCATCCTCATCCCGGGAGGTTGTCATTTCTCTCTGGCGCCTCCTGACCCGGGAGCCAGTATCTGGCAGGCTCTGTGCAGTGGGCTCTGAACTCCTGAGCAGACGATGAGTGTCATCTTTCTGAAATCCCAAAGGGATGGAGAGAAGCCAGATGCTGAAGTCAGTTAGCCTTGTCCCTCTTCCTGAACTTTAGCCACCAAATCCCCACCCCAAAGTCACCTCGGCTCACCATGTGCCCTTCCTTCACCCATCAGGCATCCTTTACATCCCCTAAGTTGCATGTCTCAGTTGTCCCCAAGTGGAGTCTTGTCCCAGGAGTGGGCACACTGGGAGAAAAGCTTGCATTGCTTGCACTGTTTCTCAGTTTCTGTTCTACGTTCATTTCTGTAGCTGTGATGAGATTCTTGACAGAAGCAACTGCCCCTACATGCATTCATTTCTCTCTGCTCTTAATTGTCAAATGGCTAGCTGCCTCAGGTTCCGGCCTTGACTCCTGCACAGTGTGGGACTGGCCTGGAGTTGTAAGCTAAAATGAGCCTCTTTCTCCTTAAGTTGCTTGCTGTTAGGTTTATCTCATCACAGCAACAGGCATGAAACCAGAAACTGCAGTCCCCAAGGGGCCATCCCTTTGCAGGAGATGTGCAAGTAGTATTTTCCCTCAGTTCTCAGTGATTTTTTAAAAAAAATCTGGGTGATTTTTTTAAAATAATGATCTTGGTTACCTTCAACAGAGGGGTGATTTCTACTATGGACACAACAGTCCGTAGACGTGCAATTTGCAACTCCATCAATTGGCAGATGTCAACATTGATATTCACGTGGTTCATAGCTCTTCATGGACGTGTGAGCAGTGGAAGGCACCCACATGATTATCTGGGTGGATGTGGGCACAGAGAAGCCCACTTTACCCTTCCTACTCTCCTTGTCAAGTCACTTCCCTGTTGTAGCTGTGTGCCCAACTTCATCCAGTTTTGCTTCCTGTATGGGGGGGGGAGGTTGTGGTCCTGAAGTCCTGCCTAGAATTCTGAGGTACTGTAGGGCCATAGTGTACCCAACAGAGGCGAACATGGTTGAGAGAGGACCTGTCTCCGGTTGGAATTCTGAGTCTCTTTGCGGTGAGTCCACAGACAGGATTGACAATATGTAGCCAGTGAGGCTTTTAAACAAACACAGGCCACTCTTGAAGGTGGACTGATAGGAACAAAGGCTCAAGGGGATCCAGGCAGTGTCCTCCAGGCAAAGGGTTAGTGCTCACCGGTTCAGGGCAGGCATGAGGACACAGGTGAATTCCCGGAACCATGTCAAAAAGACAGGGATGCGGATGTACACTTTCATCCCCAGTGCAGGGAGGGAGGACACAGGTGGCCAGCCAGCCTAGCCTACTTGCTAAGTCCTAGGCCAGTAAGAGACCCTAGCACCAAAACACAAGGTGAATAGTGGCTTAGGAATGACACCAAGGTTGACCCCTGGCCTTGACATAAGCACACACATGTGCAAAGACACCTGCATAATACATGTACCTGAGCACACAGTAACATTTACACAAACCACACAGGGACTAGCATGATGGTTCAGTGAGTAAAGGCAGTTGCCACCAAGGTTAATAACCTAAGGACAGTCTTCTGAGCCCACATGGTAGAAGAGGAGAACGGATTTGGGCAAACTGTCCTCTGATCTCTACAGGCATGCTGTGGCATGTGTACATGCTCAAGAATATTACCCTCCTCCACACACAGAAAATAATTGTATTTATGCACTGGTGATCCGTTTATGCACTAAGTTAGACAGGGCTATGATTCAGCATCCACTGGGTACCTAGCGTTGTTCCAGATCCCGGAGAGCAGCCTCTTAGACAAAGTTTATTTGAAAAGAAACTTAAATGGTCTTGGGAGAAAGCATCTGCAAAGGGCTTGTTGCAGACACAGGTATGGCAATGTCAAGATGTCCAGAAGTTCATGTGTCTGGAGCAGGGATAGGTCTCTGGGAAGAAAGGACAGACAATATAGCCCGAAGTTTCAGATGCTTTTTCCCCCCTGATTATTGCTGACTATTTGAGGAGGGACTACCCAGTTAGACTCACTAAAGTCCTTGGGAGAAAACCCACCCACCCCACAGAGGCAGAAGCAGCTTTCTACTTCCATACTTAGATGTAGCCAGGAGGCCAAAGGTCAAAAGAGATCTGAGGACAAACTCTAACAAGAAGGCCAAACCCCAAAACAAAAGGAATGTCTTTGAGAGGGGGGAGTTGGGGTGGTGGGGGGTGGGTGGGTGAGGAAACAAAACCCAGGCAACAGAAGATTACAATGTCTTCAGGAAGTGGAGAGGCATTCTACTCACAAACAGGCAGTTTAGGATAAGAACAGAGGACTTGGGGACAAGAAAAGAACTCTCCAAAATGAAAATATAAAACACTGATTCACAAGACTAAAGCTGAGCAAAGCCCCCCAGCTTCATATGTGTTAACACACATGTATATGTGTGTAACACCCCCCCCCATATCCATCTAACAGTTCAGGACTGCTCACAATCATAGCTGACTAGCACAGAGGGTTATAGGAAAAGAGACTTGACAATGGAGAGAAAGATGATAAGCAGGGGCAGAAATCAATCCAGACATTGATTTCCTTGAAAGAAGTGAGGGACTGAGAAAAATAATCCTTAACCAAAAATGTTTCTAGATGGAGAGAGCCAAATGCCTGGCACAACAGAGGAGATCTGGAAGAAGTCAAAGCTACTAGAGCCCAGAGTGCCCAATGGGTCTCAGTATTGCTAATAAGATGCCTATTCCTCTGTGCCAGGGGTCTCCCCAAAAATCCCACATCATTGAAATAGTTGTCAGGCAGTGTGCCTTAGCCATTCCTGGACATTAGATCATACACTTGCTGCATTGCCAGGCTGCTTAATCCCTTTCCCTGCTTTTCACCTCACAAAAATTCAAAGCTGTTTGGAGAGTTCAGAGCCTGAGAGGGCCCAGTTCAGTGCCTGGAACGGACAGCTCTCTAGAAATGCTAGCCTGATTCTACTCGACCACAGCACCCATCATGTGGGGTTATGACCAAATGAGAACTGGAATTGTGTCTTTCCTGCTTACCCATGTGGCATTCAAGGCTCAGTGTGACCCCTGGCAGAATGTCCTCAGTATATTCCCAGAGGAGGTCCCACAGCTCCACCGCAAGGTAGAGGGATTGGGCATCCGGGTGCGAACACTACCCACCCCTCCCCCATACCGAGCTGGGAGCATCTGCTGGGATTATGCCCAAACTTCTAACTGCACCCGAGGGCACTGAGGCTCAGGACTTGGGAGAGACAGTCTTTCTGAGGACTCCAGGCAAGTGCCTTTAGGTCACTCATTCCATGCCCTTTCTCAGCAAGCTCTGACCCTGGTTTTTCTGGAGCAGTAGGCTGAGCGCAATCGCACTCAGAAGATGCAAAACTGGGATTCAGACCCTACTAGAGGAGGAGGGCGCTCGATCCTCTCCTTGGTACCCACCTGGAGCCGCGCACGCAGGCGGCTGGCGCGGCAGCCTAGCCACAGGCCGAGGCCCAGACCTAGTGCGGCGCCCAGTAGCACCGCGGGGACCAGCAGCGTGGGCGCCGCCTGCAGCGCTTCCCGGCCCAGCTGCAGTCGTGCATCGCTTGTGCAGGCCATGGGGGCTCGGGCGGGTGACCCACCGCATCCCGCCGACCGCCAGCTTTGTGCCTCCGCGCCCTTCCCTGCAGCGCCCAAGCCGGGGGAGGAGCCTGGACCCGCGGCCCCAAACTTTCAGCCATTCCGGGCCATCCCTACCGCACATTGAGCATGCGCAGCTGAGGAGCGCCTTCCAGCTAGAGGACCCAAATGCAGGAGGAAGGGAGCATCCCTCCTCTGATTCCTCGGAGCAGCAACTACTCTGTGGTCACAGAGCACCTAGGCTGCCCCAAACCCTGGCCGGGCAACCACATTAAGCCCAGCAGCAGTTCCTGGGTTGCTGTTGGCCTGTGCCGACCAACTCCCACGCTGTTCCTTGGGACAAGCAGCTACTGCCTCCACACCTGATTGCTTGACTATTCCTTTTAATTCCTTATTTCCCGGAGAAAGATTCTTCTCTAGGAGGATGTGTGGAGTCAGTGTCACATTCGGGTCTCTCTAGAACCCAGATGTCTCTTCATTTTGTCATTCACGGCTCCAGGTGGGCAGGATGGGAGCCAATACTTGGGCCTCTTCAAGGACAGAAATGGACAGGGGAGGTGACTTATCCAAGGTCTGACAGCTCAGAACAAGTTGTTAGTGCCTGTCTGCTCACACCTATAGCTTTAGGTCACACACCTGCTAAGAAACCTTCCTGTTTCCTTGGGGTATCCCTGGGAACGTCCTCCAGGCAATAACCTCATGCTGCAACTCTATGTTTATATGGATGCTCAGGCCTGAGCTTTAAAAACGTAGGAGGCCATGCAGCAGCTATGATCCATGGACCACTCAAACTATATAGTAGGCAGAGGCAAACTGGCTTAAAAAAAAAAAAATAGATGCATTAAAAGCGAATGCTGCTTGTGTTTTGCCCTCTAAAACACTGCTCCCAGCATGCCTGGCAGTTCTCAAGGGTGCAGTACTCGGTGTGAGAGGCATGGCTAGGACACTCTCAAACCTGCAAATTCGTGGCCTTGTCCAGGTCGGGTCAAGAAAGGGGCGTGCGTGTCACTGGATTTGTGGAGAAGCTGGTGCAGGGCTTCCTGGCAGCTGCCCAGCAGTGGGGAAGGCAGGTCACCAGAAAGCCAGAAGACCCACTACTCTCCCAGCTCCTCCCTCTCAGGATACAGCAAAGCTCTATGTCTAGGGGCTTTCACCCCTAGCTTTCTCATTGGCCAAGTGATAGCTTCAGTGTTGAAGGGGAGGCTGGGTAGGTCCAGGGAGATTCCCCCAAGATTCGGAAAATGAGTGCTCCCTGAGACTTAGTTGGATCCCACTGGAGGCGAGGGCCACCCTTTCTTCTTTGCTCCCATCTCTGTTCCTCTGCCCCCTGCGCTGTCTGTCTTGTGGCCTTGGCTTTCTAATGCCTCTCAGGTTTCTAAAGCCGCTGCAGTGTTCGGAAGAGACGGGGAATTCAATGAGCCATCTCTGGGAATTAATGCAGAGACTGAGCTGAGATCTAGAGAGCCAGTGGGCATTGGTGGGGACCCTTGTCACCCTCAGGGAGGGAGAGTTGCGGGTGAACTGGGGGTGGGACGCTAAGGCGCTGCACGGCTCCCTCCCACGCGACTTCAAACTCCAGATGCCAGTGTTCCAGAAAACTTTCCAGGCGGCTCACACTGAGCATGCTCCGTGGCGGGGCGGGCCCGGGGTCCGGAAGCTCGGGGCTCCGCGGGGCCTGTGTGGGGTCTGCGGCCACCAGATGGGGGCGACCGGTCCCACGGGCGCTCGGGGACGAGCCACGTGGGTGCTGGCTGGGGGCGTCCTGGCTTCGGCCCTGGTGCTGGGCGCGGTTCCCCGTGCTTTCTCACCCACTTTCCCGGCACTGGGCCCAGGGTCTCCGTACAGGCCGAGCCCCGCTGGACCCCATCCAAGCTCGCAGGTAAGAAGGCAGGCGCCTGCGTCTGTCTACATCCATTGGGAGAGTCCTGCCCTGTGGGGCACAAGATCAGGTGGAAGGAGAGGCTGGACCCCTGACTGGTGCTGCCTCTAGGTGCATTCTGCATGTACCATGGAACTGAAACTTCCAGACCGGTGGAGCCTCAGGCTCTTAGATAGGGGTTCAAATCCAGATCTGCATCCCAGCAGTTAGGTATCTGAGGGCAAATCACATCAAATGTCTCCCTTTCTCAGGCTACTAGGATCCAGATCATCAGAAGTCACCCCGCATCAGATTAGTTCGTGTATATAGGGGTGCCAGTGTGCTAAGAAAGCTGGCAAGATGGGCTGGGTTTTTACCTGCTTTAGCTTCTGGATAGAGAAGACCACTGGCCCTGTTCGTGGTTTCCAGAATTGGAAAAGCACAGAGTCCTCACTGCCCCATAAGCCCCTCTCCCCAAGCTGGTCCCAAACTGTCCTGCTTTCTGCTCAGAACCACCCCCCCCCCACCCAAATCCGGCCCTTTGCCTCAGCCTATCACCTCTGACTCTTGGCCACTTTTCCCTTGGGTCTCTACCTATTGCCCTATCTTCTGCTGGTCAGCTTTACTTGTCAACCTGACACAACCCAAAATGATCTGGGAAGGCTGTTTTAATGAGGGACTGGTTAGATTAAGCTGGTCTCTGGACATGACCTGTGTTAGAGGTGGAGGGTTATCTTGATAAGGGAAGACCTAGCCCACTGTAGGAAGTGCCATTCCCTGGGGAGGGGGACTTGACCTCAGTAAGATTAGAGAAAGCAAGCTGCATGCTCAGCCTGCATGCATTTATTGCCCTCTGCTCTTGACTGTGGCTGTGATGTGACCAGTTGCTTCAAGCTCTTGGTTTCGAGGCGAGAATAACTTCAACTCAGAATCGCAAGCAGGAACAGACCCCCTTTCCCTGTAAGCTGCTTTTTGTCAGGGTATCTATCATATTCCCTGAAGATCCCTGAGGGATCATCTGCATCTGCGCTCACCATCTCCCTGCCTCCCCAACCACAGCCCAGAGAGCAAATCTAGCTTCGGTCCCCAGGAGGGTCCTGGCCAGTGGTGTGGCCCATTGGCACCGACTCTAGCATCACCTGCCCCACTCTCCCTTCTAGACCCAAGGATTCTCACAAGGCCACTCTTGCTGCAGAGGCTACGGCTTTAAGGGCTATTCTGTTCCCTTTCTGTCACTTGCAGTCTTCGGTTGTCTCTGTATAGGCTGTGGATTGGGCTTTAGGCCCAGTGACTGACATTTTCATTAAGTCCTTTCCCTTACTCCTCCTGGGGGATGTGAGATTCAAGTGGCTTATTTGCAGAGGACAAAATCAAGGCCCGTGAAAGCTGCCGAGACCCTGGCCTGTGCCTTCACTGTGGCCCCCACATCCAGAGCCCAGGTCTTTGCACATCTTGCCCGGGAAGCAGAATGTTCTGGTAGACACTTGACTCTGTCAGGATCAGGTGTGGAGTCGGGAGGAGGGTGACTATTTCAGAGCCAGGGCACTTCACTGTCACAGGTCACTCTGTCCTTGTTGGAGCCTGGAAGGAGCACCTGTCCAGGAGGCCTTGGTGCTCCAAGTGATTGGGTTGCCTGGGGACTGTCTGGAGAGTCAGCACTTTTTCACCATTCTGGGCCATTGCAGACAGTCCTTCTGTGAGCTGAGCCCTGGCTGTTCCTGCCTTGGCCTCTTATCTCTGTGAGGCCTGGGTCTGCACACAGCCCTCAGGGCTGTAAGGTCACTCACTCCCTGACACCCTACTCAGGGTGAGTCTCAGATGCTCCCTCTGTGGTTGTCACAGCCATCACTGGTGCCCCTCTCTGCTTCCTCCTCTCAATATGCACATCTAAGAGCTGTGTTCTGTACAGGGGTTGCAGAGATACATTCCCGATTGCCTGACGATTAAGCACTTTGGAGGGGATGGGGGGGCCTGTGAGGGCTGCTAGAGGAGGAGAGACACTCAGATGGAGAGGCCATGGAGTGAAGACGTTTGGGAGGATAAGTAGAAAGGGCCTTATGGGAAGAGTCCTGGTGGGTGGGGACCTAGGTGGGGAGGGCTCTCTTTGACTTGTCTTTGGCTCAATAGCACCTACACATCCTAGGTCACACCTTTACTTCCTGGTGTGTGTTTCTTGGCTGTCTCCTGGGTGGAAGTTATCTACTGGGCAGGTGCCGTCTTTCATCCCTTCACTGGATGCTCACTAAGGTTAGGTTGCCAATGGTTCTTAAGAGTGGGCTCCAGGAACCCTGGGTTACTGGGTCTTTCCAGGGTCCACAGAGTCAGGGCTATTTTTATGGTGTTCCCGAAGCAGCTTTTCCGTTCCGTTCTGAGAAGTGACATGACATGGGACATTGGGGAAGAATTCACATAGAGGCAGATCTGAGGATTCATGTGCATCTATTAATTCAGACACAGGTGACTTGGCAAAAGTTTAAAACTTTTAATTTGAAAAAGCTAGTGATTTTCATAAAATCTCGTAGTTATGTGGCTATAGGATTCTTATTCCTATTTTAAACATGGATACTTGACTATTCTGCTCTCTTTTAAATACAGTCTTTCTGTAGTGCAGGATAAGTACAGTAAATACTGACAAACAGAATCCATTCAAACCCAGTTCTTCAGTCCTTTCTAACTGTGTGTAAAGAATCACGAAGCCAACACGTTTGGGAGTCACTGTTCCCTTGCAATCCCTGTCTGGTTCCCTAGGGTTTGGGGATGAAACAAGCCAGTTCCTTTTTTAAAGTTAAGTGTGTTTTAGAAGGAGGCCTACTTCTCATATTCATGGTATTACTTGAATATGAAACGATGATTCGGATTGGCTGGAATGATAAACTGGATGTACTGGGTGTGTCTGGGGGGGAGGAGAGAGAAGAGAAAGGGAGAAGAAATGGTAGGAGAAAGAATGAGGCAGAGAGGGGAGAGGGAGGGAGAGATCCAGTAGCAGCCAGACATCATCTGTTAGTCTTTTCTGTGTCTTTGTTGTTACCCTGTATCTTTGTTGTCTTACACGATATCTATGTTCTTATTACACTGTATCTTTGTTGTTTGGTACACTGTATCTTTCATTCTTGTTACACTATCTTTTTTTAATTGTATCTTGATTGTTATCGCATTGTATCTTTGTATTGTTATACTTTATGTTGTGTTACACTTTATCGTTGTTGATACACTATGGCTTTGTTATTGCTACACTGTATCTTTGTTGTTGCACTGAATCTTAGAGTTACTATTGATGTGGTAAAAACACCTTGGCCAAAAGCAACTTTGGGAAGAAAGGGTTTATTTGGCTTATGCTTCCACATCATAATTGTAAGGATTCAGGCATTATGCTGGCCTGCCCCTGTCACCTGGCAGAATGCACTCAGGCAGCCCATGAGTTCTAGTCTGCAGGCAGGTGTAAAGGACCCTTTAAAAGCCAGACCTCTGCCCATGTAAGCTCTCTTTTGTTCTCTCTCTCTCTCCAGCTTTCAGTTGGCCACCAGCTACCCCCCTCTTCTCTCCCCCTCTCTCCTCTTCTGTTCCCAGTGCCTCTGTCTCTTCCCTTCCCCCTCACTCCCCTCTCTAAATAAACTCCTCATTCAAGCTCTGTCTGCCTGGCGTGTTATTCCCTCCGCCTCGCCGCCTCGGTCACCCTCACCTGCTATGGAACCTGCTATGCTCTCCCACGTGCTCCCTGACCTTGGGACCCCACTCACTTGGGACCCTCACTCGGGACCACCCCTCCCCCTTCTCTAGCGTTTATTCTTATAACTGTAACTAAAGAACAACAATAATCCCTCACAGAAAGAAGTCAGGGCAGGAATTCAAGCAGGGCAGGGACCTGGAGGCAGGTGCTGCTGCAGAGTCTATAGAGGGATGCTGCTTACTGGCTTGCTCATCATGGCTTGCTCTGCTTGCTTTTGTTGTCCCCAGGTTATAGTGAATTCAAGTTCAGCCTGGGCTACATAAGCCCCTGTCTCAATTTTTTTTTTTCCTATTCTGTCCTGTCATTCTTTACTCCTCTCCCCACCTGTGCTGGTTAGTTTTAACTATCAACTTGCCAACTCTTTGAGTCACCTGAGGAGGGAGTGAGTCTCAGTTGAGGAATTAACTACATCAGGGTGGCCCTAAGGGCATCTGAGGGGGATTGTCTTAGTTAACATGGGAAGACCCATGAATACGAATATAAGCAGCACTGTTCTGTGGGCTGGCCACTAAGCTGTGTAAGAGTGAAGAGAGTAAGCTGAGTGGCGGCAGCTGCAGCAGCAGCAGCAGCAGCTGCAGCAGGAGGGAGGCCACACTACAGCTGCACTTTGGCTCCGGATTATTTCTAAAGGTCTATGTATTGAAGGCCCGCTCCCAGATCTGTGGCACCATTGGCAGGGGAGGTGAACTGTTCAAAGCTTCCAGACCTCAGCCTATATCCTCAGAAGGGATCTGTTTGCTGTCTTCTTTCTTTCAGTTCCATACCATAATAAGCTAAGCTGTTCCACGTCACCACACACCGCTATCATGCTATGTCACCCAATGCAACAGGTCCTGAAACATCTAGAACTCTGAGCCAAAATGAACCTCTCCCCTTTATAAGACACTTAGCTCATATTTTGTACCAGTAATGGGAATATAGTAACACATCAATGACCAACATGCTTACACATTGGTGGCCATGCCTAACTATTCCATGATTATCCTTTTGAGACTGACAACAATCTACCTTTGTCTTTGTGCAGCACAGCTCAGAATTATCCGTTCATCTTTCTGACCAGCAGTAACTCTGGTCAACTGGGTCGGGGGCCACAAGCATACTCACTTTTCTATGCTCCTAACTGTGATGTACTGTGGCTACTGCTTGGGGCCCTGTTTTTACTTTCCTGAAGTGATGTATTGTAACCTAGAGTTCATTGTAAGCCAGATTTGTCAGGGTGTTTATTGCAGCAACAGAAAAGAAACTAGGAAATCCCGTCTATATAGTGTAGGTTCCAAGTAGTGTATTGTATATGCAGGGTACAAAATATGTATAAGTAATATAATATAAACAATGCTGTTGATAAAATGTGATGGAAATGGCTTTATGATGTTTATGTTACTGTAGTTAACAGAACAAAAGAAAGTCCTAAATCAAGGCAGTTTTCAAATACATTACTGGGAACATCTGACTGGCAGGTTATAGCAAAGAGGGGGACTCTTGTGCTATCTGATGACCTTCTTAGGTTTTGGGTTTCGAAAGCTTGAGGTCTGCTAAGTTAGAACATTCCAGAGGGTTTTACCTGAGAATGCTAGGTCAGATAGAGGTGGGAGATTAAATGGCTGCTAAAGGGAGTAATGGTGGCTCCAGAGCATTTGGTTCTGAACCTGCACTATTCCAACTCTCCACAACCATGGACCTGCAGATAGATCAGTCAGAGGCTAGTTTTTTTTTCCCTGCTGGGAACTTCAGTGCCACGACACTGGAGAGTGAATGCATGGGCGGGGGGGGGGGGGGGAGGCTGTCCCAATGAAGTCCTAGACAGAAAGGAACAAGTAATGTGAACTGGAGGAAAGACCATCCATATTCAGAAGTGGCAAAGAATTGTGTTGCTTTTGATGGTGCTACTCAAGTAATCCCGGAGAAGACTCCATCCCAGTATTCCCTCCACTTCATCTCTGAGCTCATTGCAGCCCAGTTGGTACCCATTACTCAGTCCAAAGGCAACCTGAAGCTTTCATGGATTCATTGTAGCATCTTACACTGGCTCCTTCTTGATAAGTCACCTAGACCCAGGCATTCTGTTACAGTAGCAATCTGGCAACTACCAGAACCAGACCCTGCCTTGGGTGCACCTAGGTCTGGTATATTCCCTTCTTCTCTAGTGCATAGCAAGCAACCAATGAGCAGTGTGTGTGTGTGTGTGTGTGTGTGTGTGTGTGTGTGTGTGTGTGTGTGGCACAGATCAGGATCACTACCAGGCACAAAGGACCTATAAAGTTTGAGGCGAGGTCCTGATTACCCTGGTCTAGGAGCCCTGGGTTCATGGAAGAGAGGGTCAATGTGAAGTCTGCTTGGATCATCACTTGGTGTATGTGGTACCCAGCCTGGCACACTGAAGGGATCCATCCAGCATTGCTGTACATCATCATTATTACCACCAACATCACCAGCACCACCACTTGGTGGGAAGACTGGAACTTTCTAGGGCCCAGTGGAGTACATGGGTTCAACTGGACTCAGCCAGGACCAGATTTCTCCCCTAATTTCTCCTTAGCAAGCTTCCAGTAAGTTTTGAGATGGTCAGTTTTTAGAGAGGGACTTGAGGCTTGGAGAGGCTGGGCGACCTGTCTAAGGATACACAGTGAATGGATGTCTGGTTTTATCTCCCAGGCTGATAACTGGCTGGATCTGCCCAGACTGGGAATGAGCTGTGATTCATGTGCCACCTCTTTCCTCAGAGGCTTGGATTCATGACCCTTCGGCGCTTTTTAAATGAAATATTCAAGTTCCTGAAAACCGGGATCAGCAGAAATGTTCCCCCTGGCATCCTTTAGAGAGTTTCCATCTGACATTTACATCAGACACTTGGTTTTTCTCATGTTCTAATGAGTTTTGTGTTTTATTGTAGTACAGAGATACTTCGAGAGAAGCCCAAGGTCCCTCAGAGAATGGAGTGATATTTCAGAAATGCTCACTGGTAAGTTTCCAGGGGAGAAAATAACTGGAGTTTTCCCAAATCTCTGAAGTCATCATGTATTTAGGAACTATCAAAGAGTGTGCCTGTGTGTTCACTCTGAGACCCGGGCAATGAAGAGAACAAGAAACCTGAGCTCATGTGGATGTGCTAGGTTTGCTGGGGTTATTTCATTATGTCATTGTTAGGAAAAACCTAGTAGTCCTTTAGAGAAGGGTTAGAAGTGTGGTATGTTTATCCCACATCTACAGTGACATGGTACTTGATGTTTTTTAAAAAATGTGTATGGGCCAGCAAGATGGTAAGGATACTCAATGCCCAGTCTGACAACCTAAGTTTGACATCTGGGACCCTCAAGGTGGAAGGAGAGAACCAACTCCTGCGAGTTGCCCTCTGATGTCCATATGCACACTGAGAAATGAGTGCGCTCCTCCCCTTAATTTAAAAAAATGTGAAAAAAGTTTTTAATTTGTCGAATGCTCTATAGCTATTTGACCTTCTCAACGGCCTGGGGTGGTGGCCATTATCACCCGTGTGATGGGCTCCCAGCATCACCTTTAGCTCCAGTGGCTGCTGGAAGGGCTCACAGGACCCAGAAGGATGGTGCTCACATTTACAGGTGATTACTGTGGAAGGTGGAGAGAGGGGGAAGCAAGGTGAACGTGGCGGAGGCGGGGAGGGAGCAAGTCAGAGGAGCAGGAGCGAGCTCCCGGGTGTGTGGACATCTCACCCAGCAGAGTGCGTAGAGAGAGCCAGCTCTCTGGCATCTGGGCAGGGACATCCTGCACTGACATCTGGTCCAGCTGTGGCATCAGTGTTACCCTCAGGGCTCTCATCTAGGTGTGGAGCACTTGAGACTGTCAGCTTTATAAGGAGAGACTTTTTTTTTCCTCTTCACAACTCTATTTCGGTCTGCAGCTGGTTAGTTCTATTGCTCTGGCCTGTTAGTGTGTCACAGCTGGGGCTGTGCCAGGAAAGGCCTGGTCAACTCATGGTGGCCAGAAAGTGAACAAAGGAAGAAGAGAAAGACACGCTGGTCCTGAAATCCCCCCTTCCAGGCCTTGTCGCCTAGTGATGTAAAACTGCAAAACTTCCCATCAGGCTGTATAGCTTAAAGTTTACAGTGCTCCCCACTCCTCCTCCTCCTTGGTGTGCGTGCGTGCGTGCGTGCGTGCGTGCGTGCGTGTGTGTGTGTGTGTGTGTGTGTGTGTGTGTGTGTGTAGGTGTTTGCACATAGAGGCTGAGCGGATATCAGAGGCCATCATTAATCATTCCCCACACTCGTCTGTTGATAGAGCCTCATCACTTGAACCAGACTCATCAGGGCAGCTAGCTGGCTAACTAGTTTGCTCCAGGCATCTGGTCTCTTCTTGGTATCTTACATGGGTTCTAAGGATTTACATTTGCACATCTAGCGTTTGACCCACTGAGGAGCCATCTTCCCGGTCCAGGTGATACTACTGTCAAACAATGCTATGAACTGGGCCAGATTCAAACATGGCATGTCACTTATGGTGAGGCAGAATTGGGGTGGAGAAGACCAGCCAGGAAGAGGGGATCTGCTGGAAGGCAAATGTCCCTCAGAGATCTGACTGTCCCTAAGCCACGGCTTCACAAGTGAGGGTCAGCCCCTCCCCTCAACTCTCATATGAGGAGCCTCTGGAGCCTCAGGCTTGTGGGTGACCATGGGAAGCCTGGCCGACAGGCTTTGCCCTCACTCCCTTTCCTCCTGTCCTAGGTGTCTGGGCAGAGCGAATCCCAGGCCATGCACGTGCAGCTGTCAGTGAACAACACCAGGACTCCCTTGTCAGCCAACCTTTCGGACCTGCTTGTGCTAGACGAGATCACTAGCCTCACTGTGAAGGAGTCCCCTGGAAATAAGACTCGGGACGGAATCCAGACTTTCAGAAAGAGCTTTCTGCAAGGTAACCACAGACGTTGCAGGCCACTGTGGGACATGTGTTAGAATGCCTTCCCGTGTTCACTTAGGGAGGGCCACAGCGGAGCTTGCTTACCGTGGCAAGCCGGGAGCCCCCAGGAACCTCCAGTGTCTGCCATTAAAACCCTGGGTTTTCTGCTTGCTTTAGACAGAGGTGGGGTTGGTTAAGAAGTGCCACATGTTTTTAAAATACAGTCCCAGTTTTATTTTCGTCAGCTTCAGTTGGATACAATGGTAGATCTGTGAATTATAGCGAACCAATGACATATGTAGTTTAATGAATTAATGACATATGTAGTTTATAGTGAATCAACGACACGTAGGTAGCATATAGTGACCCCCTGACCCTGTTGACCAGAGTTACTGCTGGTCAGGAAGATGGACGGATATTTTTGAGTTGTGCTTCACAAAGACAAAGGTGGATTGTTGTCAGTCTCAGAAGGACCATTATGAAATGTTTAGGCATGGCCACCAATGTGTAAGCATGTTGTTCATGTGTTACTAAGCATGTTGGTGCCTCAGAGCACAGCTACAGCGGGATGAGTGAGGTCATGTGACATGGTCCTTGGTCTGATCAGGGCCTGGTTTTGCCGGTTCCCTTTCAACGCCCTTCCCAGCTGTTCCCAGCCGTGGGCCCGGCTCCCTTTTCTTTCTAGTATCTTTCATGGCTCTCACTCCTGTTGGATCATGCCTGTCTCAACCCCGTTCCTTGGCTGGTGCTGAGAGGCCCCTCTGTCATACTCAGAACATACACATCCCTGAGGAGTGGTCTCAGTCTTGCCTTTTCAGGAATTCTAACCTGATTCCCAACTCTGAGCCCTCCTCCTCCCTCCAAGTGCCCATGGGGCCATCTCCTGAATATCTCTGCTCATGCCATGCTTCACTCTAGGTACTCACTAAATTCTGCCCCCCCCCCACAAGGTACACTCTCCTTGCCTGTACCAAGCATGCCACTGGGTGAGGTCAAGGCCATAGTGATGTGAGAGGGTACCAACACCGCCCAGCACAGGCCTGTGGGAAGTGCCCTGGGTTGGAGCTATTTTACCCTGCTTACATCAGGCCTTCGCTCCATCCAAGAGGCGGAGTTTTCTGAGGACATAATCCAAGTAACCTGTTCCTGACCCTACCACACCGGCCCACAACGGTGGCTCTCAAGTTAAGAGACAGGCTACCCCTCACCCAATGAATGATTCTAAAAATCAAATGGCCAATCATATGCTGCTTTCCTGCCTCTCTGACCCATGACCCTATCATCATCATCATCGTTTGCCACCTCCCATTGAAAACAAATGTGTAAGATGGAGGCCTGAGACCTGAGTGGTTTTTATTTACCACCTGGCTAATCCTATCTATCCCCACAGTGCAGTGTCTGGGCTCTCTGTAGATGAGAATGGCTTCTTTATGTTAAACCTCAGCATCCTCTTGTGGGTGTGTGCAAGGATGATCAGGGTGTGGGGACTGTGGTCTTGGGAGGTGGCTGTGAACGCCTTCCCCTTCTCACCCCTTTTGTCCTTGTAAGACAGCAAAGGGGGTACGCTGATTTTTCTAGACAAACTGGTTCCCAGGCTGCATCTTCCCTGCTTTCTACACAGCGTTCTTACTGGCTCTAGGTGTAGTGTCTCAGCTCTGTCTCATCCACCTGCTGGACTGGACTCCTGCAGGAGCTGAGGGTCCTGTTTTCTGTGGGTGGAGTTCCTGTGAGGACCCAGACTAGTGTGCTACAGAGGGATGAAGGGGCCAAGAGACCAGCCCTGTTTCCAGCAGGGTGTGCCTGCTTCTGGCAAGGAGACTTAGAGCAAATTCTAATGTATTCTCCCCACTGGACCACTCCCAGAATCCCCTGGAGTGAATGAAACACACTCCCAGAATCCCCTGGGGTGAATGAAACCCAGATGTTTTTTTGCTGTGGGCCTGTATTGGTGCACAGCTGTGGTAGGTAGAAGGTTGCAGGGGCCAGGGATGTGGCTAGGCCAGGGACAGGGGCTACTTAGGGGCGTGGCTTAGTGTGAGGAGGCCTGCCCCCTTCTTGACCTATGCTTGTTCTCTCCGAGCAGTGGGAGAGTGTTACTCTGTCAGCTACATGGCCTCGCTGGACCCCACAGCTCTTGGGATAGGAGAGAGCCTGGACCTTCCAGCCTTGCTCGTCTTTCAGAGCTCCTCACAGGTAACCAACCCTGTCACTTTCACTTGGGACCTGTCACTGCCCTGGATGGGTGCTTGGGAATAATGACCCCAAGGGCACAGGTGCCATCCTTCCTCCTGCCCTCCCTCCCTCCTCCCTCCCTCCCTCCTTCCCCCTTCTACCCTCCCTCCTCCCTCCTTCCCCCTCCCTTCTTCTCTCCCTTCCCCTATTTTCTTTCTTTTTTCTCCCTCCCTTCCTCCCTCCCTGCCTCCCCCTCCTTCCCCCTCCCTTCTTCTCTCCCTTCCCCTATTTTCTTTCTTTTTTCTCCCTCCCTCCCTCCCTCCCTCCCTTCTTTCTTCTTTGCTTCCTCCCTTCCCTGGGAGATGTCACCTACTGACAAGGACAGCTTCCCTCTTGAAAGCCTCCTCTCCCTCCCTTCTCTGCCATGTTCCATGTTAGTCTTATTCCCCAGTCACCTTTAAGTTCAACAAGGCTCCCATTTCACAGATGAGACAGCTGCGTCACATGGAATGAATGAACACCTTGCCTAAGTTTAGCCAGGCAAGTTCATCACAGAGAGCTGTGTCCCTTCCTAGCCCTCAGGACATGGGGTTTGGGTTTCCAACAGTCTCCATCCCCACTGTTTCCTGAAGAGGGTTTAGGAGTTGGACAAACCCTGCGCTACCCAGCAGCCAGGGGCTAGTTCCCAGGTGTGTGTGTTAGACATAGAGCCAGATGCTCCCTGTGGGTCAGACTCCATTGACTGAAGCATTTCTTTTCTCTCTCTTCCAGAACAGAACCCGGCTAAAAGCCCACTTTACCGTCGCAGTGGAAGAAAAGATAACGGTAAGATGATGTTCAGACACATCCCATACTCATGATCCCCTAGGCCCGTGCTATACCACCACTGGGTGGCCTGAGCTCAGAGCCAAGGGGAGGTGCTGGCCACTGGCCTTGACATACCTGATGCGCATGGTCTTAGGCCCTGGTTCTCTTGGTGACCTTCTGTGATGGTTGATTTTGAGCGCCAACCTGATGGAACTTTGAATCGCCATGGAAACTGGCATATAGAAGGAAGAATTCATTTGGTCTTACTGTTTCAGAGGCATGAGAGTCCATCATTGCAGGAAGGCCTGGCTGCAGAAACAGGAAGCTGAATAGAGACAGGCTCAAAGCTCAACCGCACTATGTGCTTCCTCCAGGAAGGTCATACCCCCTAAAGGTTCCATAACGTTGATCAAACGCACCATTTGACTGGGGACCAAATGCTCAAAAACAAGAACCTGTGAGGAAAATTCTTATTCACACTGCCACAGAAATAAGCCTCGGGGCATGTCTGTGAGGAAGTTTCTAGACTGAGTTAACTGAGGTGAAAAAAACAAATCCATTTTAAATGTGGGCACCGTCCCATGGCTGGGGTGTGGAGCAGACTCTAAAGGAGGAAGTTGCTGAACATCAGTAGTCACCTCTCTCTGCTCCCAGACTGTGGGTAGAGTGTGAGCATCCACTTCACACTCCTGAGGCCATGCCTTTCCCACCACAATAGACTGAACCCCGAACAGGCACCCTCTACCCTGTGAGCTGAAATAAACCATTCCTAAGTGTCTTGTCAGGTGTTTGGTCATGGAAGCAAGGAAAGTGAGCGCTGCCTTCTCTCCCTGAGCAGGATGTGGCAGCCATTGTCTGGCAGGCTGAAATACCACTCTCCACAAATGCTGCTGGTCTTCTGCAGTGGGGCTTTCTTTGGACTTCCAGCTCCTGAATAATGACAACGGAGACCTTTTTTTTTTTTTTTTTTTTTTTTTTTTTTTTAATTATGAAAGCTTGGCCTTAGCTTAGGCTTGTTCCCAACTAGCTCTTTAAACTTAAATTAACCCGTTTATATTAATATACATTTTGCCACATGGCTCGTTACTTCTGCTCAGTACTGGGTGTTCCACTTCCTCTGTATCTGGCTGCCGAATCCCTGTTTCTTTCTGATTCTTTCCCCGAGTTCCTGTCTCTCCCCAGAAGTCCCGCCTATCCTCCCCTGCCTAGCTATTGGCCACCCAGCTGTTTATTAAATCAATCAGGAGGCGCCTCAGGTAGGTGAGGTAAGCGGAGACGTTGTCACACAGTGTGATCAAATATCCTGCAACAGTCATCCCTTTCTTTCCTGTCCTCAAGGTTGCCACCTGGCCCAGCTGCTGGGGGTGGGTTTTATTCTCAGATTACACCTGGACACTGGCTCTGAAGGCAGTGTCGCTGCGTCTACTGTTCACCGGGACTCTGTTTCCCTTTTTGTTTGGCAGTGAGGTTCTTCCTAGCACACACACTCACTTTCCTGTGTCTAACAAGTGTGACTCACTCTGTGAGGGGGGCAGGGAGTCAGTCTGTAGTGTGTACTGGCTCACATAGTGAGGCGGGCCAAGACGTTTCTGCATACCAGCCCTGTGGCGTGGTCCAGGTTGGAAGTCCTTGGGCCTGGGATACTGATGGTGTGACTCATCTGAGGATGGAAGTCTGAGAACCTAGGCCTACAGTCTTAGGCAGAGGAGTCTTGGATTCTGTGACTCATGAACCAGACAAGAGGAATGTGTCCCTGCACTAGGAAGACAGACACATTCATCTTGCCCCTGGATTGGTTCCATTTTGATCCAGCCAAAGATGTGGCATCAGCACATACTCACATGGAATGAATCTGGTGTTGTTCAAGTGCACCCATAGGTATGGTGGGTCTGGGCTACCTGTCTACGTTCACGTTCTGAGTAAGTTTTTTTCCTTGGTCTGTTCGGCTCACCTGCTGATCTTTAATAGGCAAACCCAAAGTCAGGATTTCCCCTGGTGTCCCTTAACTCCATCAAGCTGACTCTTGCATGTGACCAAACCCTGCCACAATGCTCCACACTCCCTCCGAATCTCAGGGGCCAGATCTCCCGAGCAACTCACAACTTCCCAGTCATGTCGTCTTTGACACAGATGGGTGTGAGAGATTCCATTATTAGATCACCTTCATTTCACAGATGGGAAAACCAAGGTCCAGTAGTTTGCCCAATATTCAATGGCTAGAATGGCATGGCCTCTGAGGATCCCTGCCCCCCCCCCCCAGAGCTGGTGACCTCAGAGGCTAGCAGTGGTTCTCATGGCTGACTGAACTAGTGAAGGATTGCTTGAATGTCAACTTGTTAGGACCTAGCATCACTTAAAAGACACCCTCCTGGGCATGTCCAAGAGGTCATGTCCCGAGAGGTGTAACTAACTGAGGGCTGAATACCTACCCTGAATATAGCTGGGGCCTTAGACTGAATAAAAAGGAGGAGGCAAGCCGAATAGCAGTGCTCTCCACTTCCTGACTGGGCGTGATGTGAGCTGCTGCCTCGCGCTCCTGCTGTGTCTTCCCTGCTGTGATTGACTATAACCTGGAGGAAACCTGCCCTCCCTTAAGTTGCTTTCATCCGGTGTTTTGTCATAGCAAGGAGGAAGTCTGGAGAGAGCCCCCTGTGACCTTCAGGTCCTCTCCCAGGGGACTCCCCTGCAGTGCGTCAGAGGAGCATCTGTGAATGTCCTTTAGGGAATGGATGTCACACAGGTATCCTCTGCTTGGCTCACACCAATTTCTGACTCCAAGAGGAGGTAGATGTTCAGTGGCTGTTTCTACAAGATAAGTGAATGGTGGGCTCCCTTCCAGATGTCGGTCCCCAGATGCTGGCCAAGGCCTAGCTCACAGGCTGGCCTTTAGAGAACAGTAGGGAACAAAGCCAGGCATGTTAACTCTTGCTTGCAGGTCTAGCAGGCAGTTGTTTGGCCTTTGATCCCACCCCGCAGCTATGTGAGTGAGACTCAGCATATTGTAGGTGCCAAGGCCCTCAACAAGAGAGATGGGAAGAAAGCCGGGCCCGGCTTTTAGCAAGCCTGCAGTCAGGGAGACGGTCCAAGTCGTGCATCACCATTGTCTTTGTTGGTCCAAAGGAAGTAGCCTGATCTGGTTCATTCTGCGTTCCTTTTCCTCCCTCACCCGGTAGGTGACAATCAGTCAGTAAATATCCCTTGATTGAGCTCATTGTCACCAGTGATGATTGCCAGTCAGCTGAGGAGGTGGCAGGTAGCTTTGTGATTGAGACGGCCCCATTCTCTTAATAGATGTGCCCTGCCTCCCACAAGGATGGCAAGGGGCCTTCTCCAGGGCTCAGGCTGCCTCTCACCTACACACTGTGTCTGGGAGAGCAGGAAGAGGGGCTGTGCAGGATGCAGGCCATCCCTCACCACATACCCTCTGCATAAGGATCCCTAATAGGGGAGACAAGAGGCATGTGAATACAAGAGGCTCCACGGTGTTGCGGGTGTAGCAGGCTCTAAGATCACATGCCCCACTTTGAATCCTGACCATGTGTGAACTTTAGCATGTCCTAGCCTGTCTGGACCTCACGTTTCCTAGACATCAAACGAGAACCATGATGTCACGGGTGTCTATCCAGGCAAACGAGTGAGTCTGCACAGGGCTGTGTGGTTCTTAAAGTCTCTGTGCACATCAGCACCTGTAGCTGGTGTCATCTTTACGTAGGAGGAACGCAACACCAACCTGCCAGTGTTCTGTGATCAGTGCGGATGACCATCATTATGGTATTAGGCTCAGATATCCTGAGGAGCCACTATGGCACTAGGAACATATGTGAGGCCCAGTACAGTATTCTTGGGGGCTGGAGTCTGCTGTGCATAGCTTCGGGGTTAAGCTGATGCTGACTGTAGGATGGACATAACCCCAGGTGTCGTGAGGGGAGATCCATGCCAGTGAGGCTGGACCCTTGGCAGTGGGTATGTTCGGCAGGTCTAACCTGGGCACTTGAAGAAGTCACAGGGTTATATTGGTGTGAGAGTGGTGGCTGGAGGAATTGTTGCCAGACGGAACCGTGACATGCATCCACGTGCTGTGTGGCTGGCATGCCCGAGCATGTGCAAACTACCCCAGTGCCTCTTTAATTTTCCGCCTCAAGCTAACAAGCCAGTTAAGGAAAACAAGGCCTTAAGGAGTTTCCTCTCATTTTACCGCCCATGTCCCAGTCATTGTCTGCCCTTCTGGTGAAGAGCGTCTCAGAGTGTCCCATAGTGCCAGACACGGACTGGAGGTCTCAGATTCCTCCAGATCCACCTGCTGCCTGTGGATTGGGCACTTCTGGCTGGCAAGCACCAGGATGGCAGGTTGTGATGCTCTCTAGGGAGGGTCCCAGGGCCCATGAAGATAGACAGAGAATTCTACCCATGGTCTCAGTAGTCATAATCATCCACTGCCAGCAGTCCTACCAGAGAGATAGAGAGCTTATGTGTATGTGTCCATGCAGTAAAGTGGTTTATTAAATGGGGAGAAGAGGGTGTCCCGTGTGAATTAGGGCTAATGACAGGATCTCTTGAAAGAACGGCAGAGGTAAATGTTCTAATCGGACCAAATCTAAATAGGAAAAGCAATGTATAGAAAGTTAATGTGAGTAATAATCTGGAGAATTAAACGGTCAGACGTTTTACTTTTAAACCCCATAGCAGGAAGGATAACTGAGAAGCTTGAAGAGGTATACATAGCCCACTGTGGAAAGAGCATGTGTTAACCAACAGGAGGAATGCCATACCAGACGCCTAGCTATGAGGTCAGAATTCTCCAACGCATGGCTTTACAGAGAAGCCTTTGAGGCCCGCTGGATGTAACATTACTAGCGAAGCCATGAGCCTCTGAGTTGAGGTGGTGGTGTGCAGGTGATGATGTCATCACTGTTTGCTTTTTCTGCCACACCGCTCTCCAGCCCGCTGACCATTATCCTGACCTCAGCTCCCGAGTGTCCCTCCTGCCTCTAGTACTCTTCAACAACTTAACACAGGACTTTAATGGTCTTCCTTAGAACACAGCCCTTCCTGCATTCCTTCCGTAGGGGCTTCTATTGATGTTTCCTCAGAAAAGTTAACCCCCTTGGCTCCCCCAGGGGCCACTGGGACCCTCTGTTTTCCACGTGGTACCACAGCCTTTTTGTCTTTTTGTCAAGTATCCCTCAGACCAGCATCTCTGCCTGTGGTTACCCTGTACTCCCCAGGCCGGCTGTTTGCCCCCTGCTGGAGGGTCCATGCTACTGCAGCATCAGGCTTACTCCTGGATGGCACTTGACATTTGTTGACGTGAGAGACTGCCTGGGAGAGGCCTTAAGACAATCTGGCCCCATGTGTGTTCATTTTATTGGGAAAGAAGTGGGTGCAGAGGTGCTGGGAACTGATCACATGAACACAATGCTGTACACCACCATGGCTGTGAGGAGTCTTCTGTGATGTGTTCCCTGAGCCAAGCTCTGCCCTGTTGGTGAATTAGCAAGTGTATTAGTCAGGGTTCTCTGGACCAATAAAATGAATTTGTTTGAAGGGGCTTCTTAGATGGGTTCACACAAGATGGTCTAGCTCAGTGGTTCTTAACTTTCCTAATGCTACAACCCTCTAATATAGTTCCTCATGTTGTGGGGACCCCTAGCCATAAAACTATATTCATTACTACTTCATGACAGTAATTTTGCTACTGATATGAATTGTAATGTAAATGTCTGATTGCAGGCTATATGATATGCGACCCCTGTGAAAGGGTGATTTGACCCCCACAGGGTCTTGGTCCACAGGTTGAGAACTGCTTGTCCAGATAGCCCAGCAGCAGTCATCTTCACACAGGAGAGGCTGGGAAACCAGTAGCTTCTCTGCCCACCAAACTGGGTCCCCCAGTCATTCCGGAGTAGCTGCAAAGGCCTAGCGGATTCCTGGAGAGCCTCTGGTCCTCAGCCCACCCTGGAAGGCAGAAAAAGCTGGGCTCCGGGTCAGTGGCGTGTGAAGGTAGCAGCAGCATCAGGGCCAGCAGCAGCAGCAGCAGCAGGGTGGGTGAGCTTTCAGAGTAATAAACTCACCATCAAGAAGGGGGAGAGTGAAGCTTCCTGCACCGCATCTCCTTCTATCTGGGCCGCCACTGGAAGGGACCAACCATACTTATCCTGGGCCTTCCCATCCAAATGACCTGATCAAGAAAATCCCTCAAGGCTGTGCCCAGCACCTATCTCCTAGATGATTCCAGATCTAGTCAAGTTGACAACTAAGATGAGCCGTCATTTCGAGGCTTCATCAGGACGTGTGATGTAGGATTGATGCTTGCTTCAGTCAATCCGAACATTCACTCTTCAGCTGGAGGTCAAGAGTCTTTTTACTGTCGCCACCACTCCTCCAGGCCACCATCCTCCTTGCTCCTTGGATATGGAGCGTCAAGAGAAAGATTTCAACAAAACCTGCTGAAACCTCTTCTGGGAAAGTTGTGTGTGTGTGTGTGTGAGTGTGTGTGTCCCCTTTTCCCGTGTTGGGGGGAGTGGGTGAGCATGGAAAGTCAGTGTGTGTGTGTTCTTTCCTGTGTTCGGGAGGGTGAGCGAGTATGGAAAGTCATCATGTGTGTGTGTGTGTGTGTGTGTGTGTGTGTGTGTGTGTGTATGTGTGTGTGTGTGTGTGTGTATGTGTGTGCCTGTGTGCATGTGTATGTTCTTTACTGTGTTTGGGAGGGTGAGTGAGTATGGAAAGTCATCATGTGTATCCCCCTTTTCCTGAGTTTGGGAGAGTAGGTGGGCAGGATTACTATGTGGCTACTGGGCATGCTGAGATTCCCTCTGCACCAGCCTCTTCACACACAGAAAAGCTGAACAATGACAGCAGTCCCACCACCCGGGAAAACTACTGCTAGCGTGTTAGCTCCCTGCCTTCCAAGCCTTATACATATATTTATCACATAATTGAAACCGAACTTTCTAAACAAGCCTTCATTGTGTCTTTGTAACCCAGTATTGAATTCCTATCTTTTCAAGTCTTCTTTGAAAGGCCTTTTTGTGCGGTATCACTCCTCACAAATGCTGTGAAGAATCTATCAAAGGCGAGGTTGCAGTGAATGTGTGATTAAAGGGATGGGCACGATGAGCGATGATTCTTTGCAAGAGGCAGGGAGGGAAGTCAGTGTGTCCTGGGGGTGGAGGCCACCGCAGCCTCCTCCTTTGCTTTCTGCCTGGATCACAGCATAGGTTCCCTTGTGTACCAGCATCTCTGCTGACAGAGGTTAGCGGTGGAATCTGGCTCTGCCGTCTGTGGGGACGTTTATGGATGAGGACTTGAGGCTGGACCTGATACTGTAACAGCCCCAGTTTTGGTTCCTGCCTCCCTAGTGGAGGGGTGTCACTGGTCTAGTCACCAAGCAGGTCAGCCAAGGCCACTGTCAGCTTTTGTTTCCTCACACTCATTCTGTCATTCAGTCCTACATCCACTTTCTGTTGCCCAAGTTTTCCTCTATCCCTAGCCCTTCTCTGCTTGCAGTAGTAATGGAAGCTCGGGTGTCTTGAGATGCTCTGCAGGTAAGAGCACTGCCCGCCCTTCCAGAGGACCCGGGTTCAATTTCCAGTACCTACACGGTAGGTAGCTCACAACTGTCTGTAATTCCAATTCCAGGGCACTTGACACCCTCACTCAGACATACATGCAATGCACCTGAAATAAAATTAAACCAGGTTACTAAAACGAAATCTAAAACAGATGACCTGACACATGGTGATATGCTTCAGCTTTTGTAATGTGGATGGTGTGTGTGTGTGTGTGTGTGTGCATGTGAATGTGTATGTATGTATGTGCCTATGTGTGTGTGTGAATGTGTGTATACGTACATGTGTGTGCATATTCGCGTATGTGTGTACACGTAATAACAAAATAGGAAGTTTATTGCATTGACATTGTGTGAATTAAGTATTGTGCGCCCATTACTGCTACATAGTTCCCAAACATTCACATCACTCCCAGGGGAAATTCAGTACCTATAAGCCATCGCTCTCGTCCATTCCCTCCCAGCCTGGCAGCCACTCCCCTGCCTTCAGTCTCTGAGGTTTGTAGACTCTGGGTATTTCTCAGCACCTGTCTTTTGTGTTTGTCTTATGCTACCTTGGGTCACCTACCTGACTGGGAATCACAGCGATTAGCATGAGGAAACCTCAAAGTCCCTTCTCTCCATGCAGGTCCTGCCTAACCATGGTCTCCATGCACTAGGCTTCTTCACGGCCTTCCTCATCGCTCTCGTGCTGACCCTCGTGGCCCTGTTCTTCCTGGCGAAGGGTCGGTGTCTGCAGGGAAGTGTGCTGGCCAGATGCTGGGTAAGTCTCCTTCCTGGGGATGCTTTAGTAGGCAGTGGTGTAAGGTGGGCATTCAATCCTGATGCGCCTCAACTCTGGACCATGTCAGACCCACTGGAGATCTAAAGATAGATACTCAGGTCTGCCTTTTCTGTGACAGAACCCTATCCTTAACCCTGGGGCTGGGGATGCATCTCAGTGGTAGAGCAGTTGCCTAGCCTGTGCCCAGGACAATCCACAGCATTGTCAGTAAATAAGGGAATTCATTCATTCATTCATTCATTCATTCATTAAGCAAAAGTTCCTCGGATGATTCCTTAAAATTTTTATTCTTAATTAACACACAGCTGTGTGGATTTACCAGGTAGAATGTGATAGGTTGACACAGTGTGTCGTGATCACTTGAGCACGGCACACCAGGCACCTCAGGCGTTCGTCATTTCCTTTTGTGAGGAAATGTTCAGACTGTCTTCCAGCTAGTGTAAAATACATGGCACCTTCTTGGTGATCAGGCTGCTGCCCTGTACAATGGAACTGTCCAGCGTTTCCCTTCTGCCTACTCTAGCCAGCTTCCCCCCCCCCCCCCGTCTCCTTCCCTGTACCCTCCCCAACCCTGCTAACCATCACTATGCCCAACCTCTAAGGGATCGCCTTTTTCAGATTCTGCTTGTGATGGAAATCAGTGCTTGGCTCATTCCAGATGTAACATCCTCCAGGTCCACACATGTTTTGGCAGTGTGGTGCTTTGAATGAGAATGGTCCTGTTAGGCTCATATATTTGAATATTAGGTCTCTCTCTCTCCCTTCCTCCCTCCCTCCCTCCCTCGCTCGCTCCCTCCATCCCTCCCTCCCTCCCTTTCTCTCTCTCTCTCTCTCTCTCTCTCTCTCTCTCTCTCTCTCTCTCTCTCTCTCTCTCTCTCCCCCCTGTGGATCAGGTTGTAAAGTTCTCAGCTACTTCTCCAGCACCATGCTTATCCTTTTGTATAATGATGATTGTGGACTACCCTTCTCAAATTGTAAGCAAGCTCCCAATTTTATACTTTATTTTTAAGAGCTGCTTTGGTCATGGTGTCTCTTCACAGCAATAGAACAATAACTAAGGCAGACAGGATGGTACCTTTTTAATGGCTAAATAACATTCTCTCATGTGTTTATGTGTGATGGACACTTACGTTGATTTCATATTTGGCTGACGGGTGATTTAAATGTTGTCAGGTGTAAGAATCTTAACATTTTAGCGCTCCACGTGTAGGGCGGGTGTATTCTTGCTACTCCCAATTCATGCTCTAGTCTATACCACCTGCTGAGGCACTTTGGGAGGTTCACTGTTCTGGGGGTGGATCCAGACCCCTTGATCTGGCTTGTGAGTCCCCCATGACCCAACTTTTGCCTGATTTCCTCCCACTCCTCACCTCACCCTCCGGATGTGCCCAGTGACTGGCTTTCCTTGGGCAGCTGAGCTCTTCTTGCTCACACTATTGGGCTTTTCCAGTCCCTTCCTCCATCTTCCCCTCGTGTGTCTCCATCCTCTTTTTAAAATATAAACCAAGCATCCACTTGTCCAGGAATCTTTGTGGGTACTTTCTGGTAGTCTGGGGTCTTGCTGGATTCTCCACTTGCTTTGAGACAAACACCATCTGGACCTTTTAGATCTTTTAGCTCCCGGTCTCCATTTCCACTGGCGTACACCCTGAAGCCAGACTCAAAGTCACTCCATTCAGTAAATAATGCTTCCAGGGCATGGCAGGAGGAGAGGGTCATCAACAATGTCAGGTGTGTCCTTAAGTGCCACCAGAGACACCTGTAGCCAACATGGCTGAGATACTGGAGATGGCAAAACCAGCCTCTGAGCCTGCCCTCCGCCTCACATGCCTGTGTGCTCCTCAGGAAGCAGCCACGACGTCGCGCCCAGGTTTCCCTCTGATGGAGGGTGATGATGAAGGATTTTAAAAGCTATTTCTCAGGCATTTTAAATATATATTTTATTAATTCTTTGGGGATTTCACATAATGTATTTCGATCATATCCATCCCCCAGTCCTCCTCCTAACTTTTCACGAGTCCATCCCCGACTTAAAAAAAAAAAAAATCCACCTTGTCAGGTTTGTGCTTCCAGTACACTCCTAGGTGTGGGAGCATTCACTGGGGCAGAGTCAGCCTATCAGAAAGAAACTGCCTCCCCCAACACCATCAACTGTCAGTAATGCCTTAGTTAGGGGTTAGGGCTCATGAGCCCCTCCCTCCTCTATGGTGAAATGGTCACCAGCTTGATCTTGTGAGGGTCTTGTATAGGTAGCATAGTTGCTGTAAATATATGAATGCATGGATCCTGTCATTTCCAGAAAAAACTGTTTCGCTGTGGTCCTCCTTGACCTCTGCTGGTGTGTGTGTGTGTGTGTGTGTGTGTGTGTGTGTGTGTGTGTGTGTATGCAGTTCATACACTCACTTGTTCATGTGTTCTTCCTAGGTGCCTCCCACCTTGCTTTTTGACACAGGGTCTCTCATTAACCTAGAACTCACCAGTTAGTCTGGCTGGCTAGCTGGCTGTGAGACCCTGTGAGACCCAGGGGTTTGCCTTTCTCTGCCTCTGTGCCCAGCTTTCTAAAACTGTGGGTTTTAGGGCTCCAACTCAGGTACCTCACATTTTTTGTGGCAAGCACTTTTCTGAGTTGTCCCCCAGTCTCAGTAGCAGAGTACTTAGGGCACTTGTGTGAGCTGTTGAAATTGGCATCATTTTCATGTGGTAGAATGGGGGCTGGTCTGAGGCGGGAGGAGGTCCGCCCCTCTGACTGCGCAGCCCTGCCTACCCTTCTAGCATGCAATGTTCCCAGCAGTCCAACTCAGCTGTCTCTCTGCTTCTATAGGTTCAGCACCCTGAGAACAAGCTGGAGCTCTCGCCCTTCACCTCTGCTAATGGTGTGAGCCAGGATCTTTCCTTCAATGACCAAGTGATTGACATCCTGACCTCTGAGGACCCTGGGACCATGCTTCAAGCCTTAGAAGAGTAAGGATTCTCAGTCTTTTCTGCTCTCAGGAGGAGATGGGGTGGGGGCAGCAGGCACGGAGTATCCTTGTGTTCACTTGGTCATCTGTTCACCACTTGGTGGTCAGAACCAAAGTGCTGCTAGGCACTGAATACTATTGCGCCGGCTGGATGCAGAAGAAGGAGGAGCTCCTGGAGCCCTGGAAATGGAGGTGGTATCATCACTCCTGTTTGATGCTGAGATGGAAGAGTCTAAGTGGAGTAAGGGGAAGTACTTCAGGCAGAAGGAAGGGAGGGAGACATAAGGAAGGAGCAGGGGGCATTTGTGAAGTTATGCTGAGTGTGCTGGGTGTTTGTTTACTGAGTACAGACAGCCGGGAAGAAACATCTGTGTGAAAAAGAGACCAGCACCGTGCCCGCTGTGGTTTGCCAGGTGGAACTCTGTTTTGTTGATAAAGACTTAATGGTGTTGTGTGCACAACAGAACATCCTGCCAAACCCCGGATAAAAACGATGCAGACTAACCCAGGTCTTCAGAAACACCTCAGGAGTGGGGTGGCATAGGGTGGGCAGGGGGAGTGGTGTTTTCCACTCACATGAGGACTTGGAGGTTAGGAAGCCTTTCCAGGGACACAGCTGGTCAGCAGTCAATAGGGTTCCAGCTGTTTTAACCCCAGAACCAGGGAGGTGGGGACAGACAGATCTCTAAAGCTCAGTGGCCAGCCAGCCTAGCCTAAGCAGTGTGAGCTTCAGGCTAAGGAGAAAGCCCGTCTCTTAAAGCAACGTAGATGGCTCCTGTGAAATGACACTCGATGTCCTCGGTGTGCACACACACACTCTCTGTTCTACTCTCTCTCCCTCGCTCCCTCTCTCTCCCTCGCTCCCTCTCTCTCCGTCCCCCCCTCAGAAATAGCACTGAGCAGGGGAGGGCCTAGAAGCAGAGCCAACCAAGCACTGCCAGGCCTGTGTCCCTGGGTTTAAGAACGTGCATCCCATGGCACATAGAGTGAGTCTAAGGTAGAGAGCAGTTCAGTTATAACTCCTCCTAGGTCAAAAGCTGTACTGAGTGTGACTCATGGTCCTTTGTGATCTACTTCTTGTCCTTGGCAATGGGGACTCTGCCCTACTTGAAGGACGTTGCTCTCTTGTTCAGTAGCTCTGTGAGCAGCCAGGCCAGGAGCCTTGGGTACACAGGATCAACCTCACACAGTGGTGGGGCTCAGGTCTCTGTCTATTTCTGGCTTCCAGGGTAGTGTGCATGGTTTGGGTAATTAGGCTTTGCACAGCTGTTCACAAGCCCGTCTTCATTTTTGCTCAATTCTCTAATTGGAATGCCAAGGATGGCAATTAAAATTTGTCACCCTGTCTTAGGAAGGCAGCGATTGGGTGGGCAGATGCGAAGCAAGCGCCTGGCAGGAACTCAAGAATACCACCTCGTATATTGTGATATGAACACTGGCAATTATCAAAGCATTTCCTAGCCAGAAATCAGACCCTGCCCCCAATATGAGAATGAAGAGTTGAGTAGGGTGATTTGATTTGAGTAGTTGTTTAATTTGCACATACACATGACTCTGCTTGCTCCTGACTCGGTGAAGTAGTCCTCTTAAGCAGGAGCGAGGCCCCTTCTGCATCTGCTTTTGATTCCAGATGTGAAGGCTGTAAGGAGCCCAGCGCTCCTCCATCCCTGTCACAGGAAACTCTCCAGGGTGTTGCAACTTGCTAATTCTGCTGTAGGGGTGTTGACATTCTGAGTGACTCTCCGGCTCTGGAAGTGTCTTTTCGTTTCTCTTTGGCTGCTGATCTTATTTCATCTGAAGGGTGCTTCACATCGATTAGCAAGCATGGCTTGTGAGAGCTCACCCTAAGAGTGGAACCCATCTGTCCTCTTGGCACCTCACCTTCCTGCCCAGCTCAGTTGTGAAAATTACTTTAGCATTATGGGTGTTCTGCCGGCATGTATGTCTGAGCAGCATGCATGTGTCTGGTGCCCACAGAGGCCGGAAGAAGATGTTGAATCCCATGCGATGGAGTTACATGGCTGTGAGTGAGCTGCTATGTGGGTGCTGGGAATTGGATCCAAGTCCTCTAGAAGAGCAGGCTTAACCTCTCTTCATCCCCACTCCCAGTGCACTCTTAAAATTTATTGACACAACTGTGTTTCAGACTTAGTGGTTGGATACTGGTTTGGGTATCTACCTAGTCTTCCTGCCTGCCTGCCTGCCTGCCTAGAGCTGTCAGTTACCTTTCAGCTTTCTATGTTGACCTCTCAAGGTTTAGGAGCTCCCACATGGAAACGGCAGGGGCTCAGTTTGTATGGAAGTCAGTCTCTCATGGTCTCTTTACTAAGAATAGTCCTTTTCTCTGGTAAGTCATTTGTCCTGCTTGTAATTCTCACTGGAGGGTTAGCTGGGCTTCTCACCCAGCAAGCGGGCAGCTTGATTGCTGCCACATTTCCAGTGCCAGGCAGCACTGTGCCCTTTTCTCCATGCTGACTTATTCCTGAAAGGCTTGCCTATGTGTTCAGCTTTGCATCACAGACCACGTTTCACTAAGAGGGTTGGAGAGGGGTTTGTGTCCTTTGGTTTTGATCAGTTTCCCCGGAAGTGGACTTGGTACCAACGCATGCTGGGACCTGCTATGAGGGAGGAGAAACTGGGTAGGATTGGCTCACCACAGAAGGTTCTAGAAGCATGGTGCACTTCCAGTAATTTAGTTCTACCCTAGCCAGAAACCTGCTCACGCTAAGCATCTGGCATCATACGAAATTTTCATGGGCACTCAGTTTTCAGCCCAGGGAGCTGCCATTCAGAGAGGCTCACTGGCTTGCCTGAGATCAAAGTGGGTGGTGGGGGACTTGCACACAGGCTAGAGCCCTTTCACATGCACTGTGTGACTGAAGAACAGTCTTTTATGAATACTGAGTGCAGATGGTCCAGAGACAAGAGAGCATACAGGAAGAAGTTCAGAGCTGTGCTACTTTCTCTGGTATTTCCCTTACTGCCAGCTCTGAGCCAGCTCTATGCTGTCTGCAAATTATTCTGTATATAGTAGGCGTGTAGGGAGCATTTGTTGTGTTGAAGTTGTAAATACACATATTGAGTATTTACATACTTCTTTCTTGCTAACCATATGGTATGTTTGTTTTTACAGATCCCATCTTTATTTTTAGTCTTTCCAAACATGCTGCAAAGTAGCTAAGTGCTCCTCCTCTGTAAAAGTCCACAGCGCGGGAAGATGGAGCTGTTCACGGGCTTCTTTGGGTCATTTATTCTCTGGGGTTGCTTCTTCATACTTGGAACACTTTAAAATTAATTAGTTGATGGGTGTTTTGGCAGATCCTGGCTGAGGTCCAATGCTGTGCCCAGCATAGCGGTGGTCACTGCCTGACTCCTGGGTTTTCTCTTTGTACTCTATACAGGGGCAGAACATGAATGCCTCGGTGTGGGGACTCAAGGCTCCTCATCCTGATTATCGTCCTCCTCCTCCCTATCCTCCTCCTCCTCTTAGAGACTGGGTCTCATGTAACCCAGGCTAGCCTCAGAATTTGCTAGGTGACCATAGAGGAACTTGAACTACTGATCCTCCAGCCTCCATAACCACAGTGCAGGGGTTATGGGCATGGCGCCATTACTCCTGGCCCGGGAGTTCTGAGAGAAGACTCACTGAGTGGTGTGGCAGCACACATAGGGGTGGGGTGGGTTATGCGGATCTGAGAGTCAGAAAGGGTAGGTAGGTCAAAGTAGCAGCTACATGAGCACAGGGGATTGGAGAGTCACGCAGACCTAGGCAAAAGGCTCTCCACAGCAGCAGCACCTCCGTCTTGTATCCTCAAACTGCTTTTCTTCACATTCTCTGGCTGCTAGAAGGGACTGACTGACTCCACATACAGGATGGGGCTGTGTTACGAGTAAGGTTTTTCTGCCAGCCCTGGTCCCAGAACCTCACCAGCCCCAAATAACACACAGAGACGCTGTATTTGATATAAATGCTGTTGGCCAGTTACTTGTTTCTTATCAGCTAGCTCTATCTTAATTAGTAACCCATTTCTATTAATCTAAGTACTTCCACGTGGTCTCATCTTACCGGAGAGAGGGGATGGCGTTCTACCCTGTAGTCCTCCATCTTGAATCTCCTCCTTACTACTTCCTCTCTCCTCCTTGTTTCCTAGTCCCGCCTATCTTGCTTTCCTATTGGCTAACAGTGCTTTATTCATTAACCAATAAGAGAAACGTATTTACAGAATGACATCTCCCATCAGGGCTGGGTATTGTACTCTGTCTTACCCACTTAGGCAGGAAGTTACTGAGTGCAGGGGCATTCTGCTTTGTTCCTAGGGTTTCCCTCCATGCCTCAGCATGGAAAGAGTGAACATTTCCATGTACAGAGGCCCAAATACTCAGTGAAAGAGGGTCCAGGAGAAAAGATGCTAAGGACCCACCCTGTGGCTTTTGCTGTATTTAGCTTCATAACAAGCCGCTGAGTCAAAGGAAATGTTGGTTTTCTGATACTTCCCTCACATGCTGTGGCTCCCACTTAGTGAAGATTCTCGGGATGTTTCGCCCATTCCTCACTGCCCAGTCCCCATGTTGACAGGGTACAAGTATGATGTTTGGCCCCTACATGGAATCTTGCAATATTATTTCAATGGAAATTGGCTTCTGTTGAGGACCACTTCTCTTTCTAATACCGAGCTGTGTTTTGTGGGTCAGTGGTTACATTAGCTGACTTGAAGATACCAGACATATTCTAAAAGAGGTGGAGACTGCTCAGATTCCTTCTGAATTACTGTTCCTCGTGTTGCTTTATGAGTACTTCCCCCCATTCAGAAAAATGTTCGCTGCTGCGTGTATCAATTGCATATTCTGACTTTATTCTGTTACCTTGCCTCATTGTGTGGTCAGAATGGTTAATTTTTGAAAGAACTAAATAAGAAAGAAGGCCTGGATATCGTTCTCATTTTTATCATCAGTAGCCTATCAAAGTATTAATTGTAATTGGCTCTTGGAAATTCTAAACAGTGGTGTTTCTGAGATGTTACGGCAGAAGTACCAGTTCAGGGAGCAGTACAGGAGTTACAGCGGCAGAACCTCATCCCGTTTGGCCCCAAGTGCCTGTCTTCTTGATGTCATGAAGGATTTCCCAGGGATAATGAAGACATATGTGCAGTTTATTGTTCTGTAAATGATTACAGGTAAATAAAAGGTGACGGGAGTGTGTCCCTTCCCAGTGGGCCTAATGCTATGCATGAGTGAGGAATTTGTCCTATTTATCTTTTTCTGAAGCCATTGGTCAATTGACAATGAGAGTTAATGTTATTAATAGCTTGGAGATTTAACTGATTTAAAGGTACTCTTTTTTTTGACAGTTTTTTCTTGTTGCCACTTCTGACAGTCTATTAAGCGCTCGCGGTGAAAAGGCTACAACCAAAGTGTCTCTGAGCTAGGTGCCTGTTAAGCGATCTGCTCTAACCCCCCAGCAGATAGTATCCCTAGGGAAGGAGGAGCCACAGAGGGGCGAGCAAAGTATTCAGGGCCAACAAGATGCTAGGAAATTGTGCTGTGAACAAAAAAAAAAAAAAAACATTTTTTTTTTTTTTTTTGCTTGATATAAATTTGAACAGCAATCCAAGGCCATCCCCATTATGCAGGTGGGAAAACCAAGTCCTTTACTGAGTTTCTCTGGTTAGTAAGTGGCTTGTTAGACAGCTATGTTAAAGAGTGGGCAATTTGCCTAGCCCAGGCCTCCATGTTTTCTGAGTTAAAGAATGAGTGGTGGATGCAAGACACCTGGCATTGTGTTTTTGAGCTTGCTGTTTGCTGGTAACAGAGCATTGCAAGCTTGGCAGCTCCTGGTAGAGATGCATTATCCTCAGATTCTGGGGTTCAGAGTCTGAGGGGTTCACTAGACAAAAGTCAAGTTTTGAAGCTTCCAGAGGCAGCCTCACTCGGTGCTCAGCCCTTCCTAGGTCTTCAGAGCTGTCAATCTTAGCTTGCAATCTTTCTGTCCTCCTATTGCCTCCTCTGACCCTGATTCCTCCTCCACCTCTCTCTCCCAAGTTGAAAGCCCTCCTTATTGATGTCTTGGTGCTAGAGTCAGCTGCTGAGCAATGGCTCCGTCTGCAGCCTCAGCTCCTTTGCCTTGTGAATTGCCGTCACGTGTTCAGGACTGAAGACATGGCAGGGAAGCCATCCTTCCTTCTGTCCCACCAGGCTTCATTAAAGGTGTGAAGTCTGTTTTGTCTGTCTCGAAGCAGAACACTGCTTTTCTTTCAGAACTTGTGAGGTTCTGTCTGGCTCATTTAGCATTTAGCCGTGTACACACCTCTTTAAGGCATCTTCTGTGATTCTTTCTGGATCCAACAGAGTTTTCCTTGCAGTTAAGTACTTGCTGAGACAATGAAGGAAGCAAATGTATGGGTTATCCTTTAAAAAGAGACCAATGGGCACTGGGGTGATGGTTCAGGGTTAAGAGCACTGGCCGTTCTTCTAAAGGAAGTGCCATGGACTCAAGGTAGTATTTTGCTACAGCTTTTCAGATGTATATATGTATGTATGTACGTACGTATGTACGTCCTGGACATATGCATGTATGTAAATAACCAGGTATCCATTTCTCTGTCTGTCTTTGTATCTGTTTATCTTTTTGACACTTATAGATTCATGTTGAAGGGTTTCCAGATAAGATGGCTTGTCTAAGATTTGCTTTCAGTGCTCAAACACACATGGCAAGGAATAGAACTAATGGGGTTGGTGAAAAGTGACAAAATTGAAGCCCACTGATATGGGCCACAGTGTGTTTTCTACTTTCAAATGCTTGGAATTTTCTGTGATGGTTCCCTTTTATATTGCTACACCCCCATGAAATGACAGACGATGTCTACCACTGCAGAGCATGGGTAGAGGAAGGGTCTCTACACATTTCTGGGTTGGACCTTTGGAAACCAGTTGGGTAGATGTTCTGAGAGGCTTAACCATCCTTCAACATTCTACAATTTAAAGGAAGAAAGGCTGATTTTGGTTCACGGGCAGAGGGAATGCTCCATCATGACAGAGAAGGTGTGGCAGCAGGAATAGCTCAAGGCTGGTAGCAGAAATGTGAGGCTGTTTGCTCACATCTGGGGGATCAGGAAGCAGAGACCAGACAGGAAGCAGGGTGGGGCTATAATCCTCAAGGCCCAGGTTCTGTCATGTAATGGAGTCCATTTGCTTCCGTTTCTAAGGTTGGAGATTGCGACTCTGAATCAGGCAGATGCGGATCTGGAGGCGTGTCGAAACCAAATTAGTAAGGACATCATTGCTCTCCTGATTAAGAACTTGACCAGTGGTGGTCACCTCTCTCCACAAACAGAGAGGAAGGTGACAGCTGCTCTCAAAGAGCAGTTTCTGCTGCTGGAAAAGGAAATACAAGAGGAGTATGAACGGAAGATGTTGGCACTGACAGCAGAGTGTGACCTAGAAGCAAGGAAGAAGACAGAAAGCCAATACCAGAGGGAGATGGTGGCCATGGAGGAAGCAGAAGAGGTGTTGAAGCGAGTTAGTGAAAGGGTAAGGTAGCCCTGAAGGCTGACAAATTCCTCTTTCCTCCTCAAGGTCTCATTAGTTGTCAGTGCTTCAACCAACCCATCCATCCACCCATGCATCCATCCACTTACCCATCCATCCATCCTCCTATCAATTGACATATACATCCACATATCTACCCATTTATTCACCTACCCACCCATCTATTCACCTATTCACCGATTGTTTCATTGATCCATTCATCAATCCATCCACCTATATCCACCTATCTAGCCACCTATCTACCCATCCATCCATCCATGCATGCATCTATTCATCTATCTATGCATCTACCCCTTCATCTACCCATCAATTCAATATATATATATATCCATACACCTATTCACCTAGCCATTCATGTATGCTTCCATCCTCCCATCCATGCAACTTTTCTTTTACTCGCCCATTTATTCATGCATTTATTCACACATCTTCTCTTCCAGCCACCCACTCATTCACCCACCCACCTATCTATTTATGCACCCACCCACACATGATTGTATCTATCTATTGATCTACCACCTACTTGTGTATCTATCTGTATACCCACTCACACATATTCCTATCATCTACATCCATCCATCAGTTTGCCCTTCCTGTTCACCTACACTTCCATCCATTCACACATCTATCCACAAGCCCTGTACCCTGCACCTGTCCATCCATAAGAGCTCACTAGGATTTATGGGTATCTTACTGCCTCTCTCCTTTAGGCTAGAAACTTCGGACACCACGTTGAATCCAACCTCTTGCATTCATTCAAGAAGCTCATGTTATAATGAAATAGTCTCATATTTGAAAAAAAAAAAAAAGGACATGAATCAGCCATGTTATAATACAGCTCTGTTCATGGTGCTGTAGTGGTCACGGGGAGAGTAGAAAGGCTTCTTTAGCAGAGGGTGTGGCCATTCATGGTTGGTTGTGATGTCAGAGTAAGTACATGTGTCCTTGGGAGACTACTGTTTGCTAAATCACAGCTCCGTCCTGCACATGTCTGGAGCCAAGCATGCCTGGACTTACAATTGTTGTGAGACTTTTCCTGTGGAGACCTAAACAAATGTCTACTCCCTCTTGACATGGCATCAATGACAGACCAGGAAAACGATGCCCCCTGAGTCTGGCTTAGTGAACCATCGAGCTTGTTGAAGTTATTATGGGGCATGGGAGACTCGAAGCAGTTGCATTACCTTTAAAGCCCACCACGGCATGACTAATGAATGGGGCTGGAGAGATGGCTCAGCAGTCAAAAACACTGTCTGTTCTTCCAGAGGATCTGGGTTCAATTCCCAGCCCCCATATGGCAGCTCATAACTAGCTCTCACACCTTCACACAGATACACATGCAGGCAAAACATGAGTGAACATGAACCAAAGATTAACTTAAAATGAATGCCTCACAGAGGCTGCGTCCCTTGAGTTCCCTGCTCTATTTGCAGGTAGCCATGGGTCCCCTCCACAGAACAATTATTGGGGAGGAGCCTTCAGAGTTCCCTTTACTTTCTGACTTTAGTTCATTTTGTTTACTTCTTGAGTCTACGAGCCTCTCTCCTCCCTCTAGGAGGGAGTGTTAATTTGGAAGACATTGTTACACAAATTATCCTGGGTCTGCATCTGGTGCCCTATATATATCCTAAGTCCTCTGAGCGCCCCTCAGAGTGGATGGGCTAAGCAACGAAAGAGAGATAGTTAAGATGCCAGTTGCCAAACTGAGAGATGCGGTCTCCCAGGCACAGCTGAGCAAGTCTGAATTGTCTTCCCTCAAGAGAGGAGGGTGTCCAGACCATGTGACCTATACCTGCACAGGTGTGACCACCCGTGTGCTCTGGAGGCAGCTTGGAGGAACTGCCTGACAGTTGCCTCCAGGCCCCACCTGCCAGGCAAACATAGTATGTCTCAGGGAGTGAATGAAAGCTCTCAGTTGGTGGCTCAGGGTCACTCAGTCTTCAGCAGTCAGCGCTGCAGTGGAGGACAAGCAGGGTTCACTTGTGAGCCACCTGTCCCCCTGATCCAGGGGTCTGCTGCTTCAGTCCTCTCTTGTTTGGGGTGGGGCTTTGTGGCCTGTGTAGATGCTATACTAGCTTCCTGTGGCTGCTAGAACAAGGTGCCACACACACACACACATACATACATACACACACACACACACACACACACACACGCGCACGCACGCACGCACACACGCGAGTGTGTGTGTGTGTGTGTGTGTGAGAGAGAGAGAGAGAGACAGAGAGAGAGAGAGAGGGAGAGAGAGAGAGAGGGAGAGAGAGAGAGATAATGAATGAATTCTTTTGTGGTTCTGAAAGCCAGTTCAGGTTATCAGCGGGACCCAGCTACCTCTGGGGTCTTTAGGGAGGGCCTTCCTGGTTTGACGAATTTGCTGGTGGTTCCTTGTGTGTTTGGAGTTGTAGCTAAGTTGATTTAACCCTGCTCCATCCTCTCGTGGCCTCTTCCTGGAACCCTGACGCTCTTCTCTGTCTCCTGTAAGGAAACTTGTCATTTGATTCAGGACCCTGGATGTACATATGAGATCCTTCACTTGGTTTGACTTGCAAAAACCCTTAGAAGTTCAAATTTATTTGTTTCCCAAGTTATGAGGTCAGGATCTAGACTTGTGCATGTATTTGGGGGTGGATGCCATTCTGCCCACTCTCGATTCTCTGGTGAGCTCCTCCCCCCCACCCCCCACCCCTGTCCTTCTCTAATGCTTGATCTACCACTGTGGTTCAGCCCTCCCTCACCTGCCCAAGCCAGGCTCTTAGGGAGAGTGCATTTAATAACTTGGAATGTAGTGATTCAACCCCAACATCACCTCATCAGAATTTGTTCTGAGTTTTGGGTATTGATTTTCCCTACAAAAATAGTACAAGCCAGCTTGGACAACAAAGTGAGTTCCCTATCAGTTTAGTCACATGGGAGACCCCAAATAAAATAAATCCAAAGCAACAGTTTGTAGACTGAGCCTTGGACACTAGTCCAGCCTGGACTGTTTTCATGTAGCCCATGAATTCAGTATAGTCTTTGCACCATAATTGAATTGCAGAAAACCCAACCATACCTCACATGGCCTGCAAAGTGTGAATTTTTCTTCTGGTTCTCCACAGAAAAGTTTTCCCATTCTATTAGAAAAGCCCTCTGCAAAACCCACAGTGGAACAGAGAGCCATTTGCTTATCATTGATTGCCTACTTTTATTAAATGCCTGCTGTGTGCCTCACCTAGAGACACAGTGATGGCTTTAAAGTCCCATGATCTCTCCAGACAGCACCATGAGCTGGGGACCAAGTCAGTCACTGGGGGGGGGGAGATACATTTTGTATTCAGATCACCACACCCCTTCTGTTGCTATGATGAAGTACTCTGACAGAAGAAAAGAAGAAAAGGATTCATTTTAGCTCACAGTTCCAGGTTACTCATGGTCCAGCACGACTGGGAAGTCGAGGCAGCAGACACTGAGAGCAACTTGTCATATCATACCCACGATCAAGAGCAGAGAGAAACGCACACAGCATGCTAGTGCTCAGTTTGCTCCCTCGGCTCTTGCGTAGTTTAATATCCAAGCCTAGGGAATGGTGCTGTCCACTCTTAGCATTGATTACATTAATTAAAGTAACCCAGACAGGCCCCGTCGATGTGCCCACAGGCCATCCTGCTCAAGGCGTTTCCTCACTGAGACTCTTCCCCAGGTGACTGTAGATGCTGCCAAGTTGAGGTTTGCGGATTATTGCCTTCTTTAAGGAAACCTCGCACATAAAACACATGAAGTATTTACTCTTGAAGACGGGGAAACCGATGCCCAGGAAAGCAGAGCTTCACAGCTCAGCTCTCTGAGGCTGCCTGAGTTCCTGACCTGACCTTCCTTCTCCTCCTCCTCACCCATTATAAATAGCACCCTGAACAGAGGTAGCAGAACACTGGAGGGCTACAGATGCCCACAAAATGTGTGTGTGGTGCAACACAGCAAGGCTGGTCCCTCTCTTTTACCTAGGCACTTTTTGCCATTTAAGGACCTGTGTCCTGCCTGGGTCCAGGGAGACTTCCTAACTCCTTCTTAAGCTTCTGAAAGAGAAAGATTCCTTCTGTGTGAGAACTTGACATTGCATGTCTGATAGACATATTTTTACAAAACAGTTTTACATTCTGCCAGTCTCGATGAATGGAGTACAAGGAGCGTAACCAAGGAAATCGTAGTTTCACATTTTGAACGGTGTAGAGCTCTGGGACAGCTCAAAGCCAGCCTTTGGTTGGCTGAAGCACCTTGCTGGTCACACCTCCTTTCTGTGAAAAGCCCCTTTCACTGGGAAGTTCAGTAGGGATTTGGTGCAGACTGCTAGGTGGGGGGGGGAATTTCTAATGATATCTTACTTACAGTGCACATTTACTGACAGCATCTAAAATAGAAACCCTTATATTAAAACTGTGGGTTTCTTCAAGCAGGGTGGCTTATGACCGTAATCCCAGCGTTTGGGAGATAGAGGCAGGAAGATCAGGAGTTCAGAGTTACCCTCAGCCATCTGGTAAGCTCAGAAACAGTCCAGGCTACTTAAGACCTTCCTTCTTTCTCTAAACAAAACAAGGGCTCAGCAGTTAAGAGCACTGACTTCTCTTCCAGAGGACTTGGGTTTGATCCCCAGCACCCACATGGCAGCTCACAACCAAGGGGTATGATACCCTTTTCTGGTCTCCGAGGTGCTAGACATGCATGAGATGGTACCAGGCCCACATGTTGCGCACATCCATACATGCAGGCAAAACAGTCACAACACAGAAAATAAAAAGTATTAAAACTCGTGAAACAACAAGAACTCTGGTGGGTTTAGTGTTTCTCTGAAGGAGTGGGCAGATCAGACCATGCTCTGCTCCATGCGCATGCTCACTGGTCTTGCAGGGGTAGTGTGCTGCCTTCTCTCTGTGTGGCTTCAGAACCCACACCTTAAAGTTTTGTTGATGGAGAACTTAGGCAAAGGGCCAGAATGTCTCTAAGCCTATGGCTCTGACCCTGCAAATGGGAAGATGTCCATTTTTGATGGCTGTGTAATGAGCCACTCACGTCCAGGCACTTACAACAGCAGAATCTCCCAGCTTCCATGACAAAAGACCTAGAGCTCAGCTGGGTCCTGTGCTCAGGATGTCTGAAGCTTGCAACCGAAGTCTCCTCTGTACTTTAGCATGTGTAGGGCTAACTCTCAGCTTCTGGAAGCTTCCTTTGACACTCCACAGTCACTTTTGGGTTTATGGCCAACAGAAGAGAGACTGTCTCTCTTTTTAGTGAGTACTCCTCTATAAAGGCTCACCTGTGACATAGCCATTTCCACCGATGATGGAGCCTTCCCTCAACCCCATCTTATCCATAGGCCATGAAAGAAGGACCTAATTCATCAAGACACTGGGGTGGGGTAAGGAGATCAGTGGGTAAAGAGCCTGCTATGCAAATGTGAGTGTCTGAGTTTGGATTCCTAGTACCCATGTAAAAGCAGGCATGGTGACACATAACTAACTCCGCCTCTGAGAGGGCGGAGACAGAGCCCAGGGGCTCACTGGTGAGCCAGCCTAGCCGAAATGAAGAGCTCCAGGTTCAGTGACAGACCTTGTCTCAATGAGTAAGTTGGACAATGGAAGAGGAAGGCACTAAATGTTAACCTCTGGCCTTCATGTAGGTATGAGCGCGCACATGCATACACACACACACACACACACACACACACACACACACAGAGAGAGAGAGAGAGAGAGAGAGAGAGAGAGAGAGAGAGAGAAGTGGACAGCCCATCATGTTCCAGGTTACACCCTCACACATGGAAGTGTCACCAGACATTTCCACTGGGGTTGTATGATCCCACCTACCCAAAAGTGATAGAGGAGCTCCAGGTGGAAGTCCTGCCCGTGGGGTGCAGCCACCCCAGATCTCAGCACAGGCAGCCAGATACCATTTCTCAGCAGCTCTTTCCCCCTTCCTGGAGAAGCTGAGCTCAGGACTGATTACTGGCATTTTTCTCATCATCGGTGATGGGAGTCATCTTGGGAGTCTAACTGTGCGATTCGGAGGTTTCCATTTCTTGAAGACACTTTTCAAGCAATCAGATTTGCAAATTGGCACATGCCCGCCCACTGTGAACTTTCTGTTTTATAGCTGCTCTGGCAGAAAATTCAGATAACAGGGAAGGATGCGTTGGAATAGCACCTTCCTAGGACTCACACTCAGCAGGCTCACACTGTCAGCTTGGGGCAGTGTGTGTGTGTGTGTGTGTGTTTGTTTGTGCATGCATGCATGCCTGTGTGCATGCTATGTGTGTATGCCTGGGTGCACTGTATTTATACGCAAGTGTTTTTGTGTGTCTGTGTGAGTATCATGTATACACACACACACACACACACACACTTGTCTATCTTAGGATGTACTGCTGTGTGAACACACATACGTGTACATAATGAAGATGTGTATATCTGTACATGCACATACGCCTATGTACATTGCACATGGTTCATATGTGGTTACATGTGCACATTGTGCCTATATATGACATGTGGATGCAATACAATGTGGGCGTGCATTGTTTGTCTGTTTTGAGTGTGCTTCCGTGTCCATTGCTTATGTGTGTTATCTGTGTGTATATTGCACACATGGGTGCACGTAGGTGCACATTCACATCTGTTTGTCTGTCTCTCACAGATTCTTCTTCTCTCCACAGTCTGCTGCAGAGTGCAGCAACCTTCTGCGGACCCTCCATGGCCTGGAGCAGGAGGAAATGCAGAGGTCCCTCGCCCTGCACCAAGCAGAGGACTTTGCCCAAGCACTCAGGCAGCTGGTTGTTTTCCAGAGAAATGAATTACACAGCATCGTCTATACCCAGATACAGAGTGCTGTGGCCAAAGGGGAACTGAGGCCTGAGGTGGCTAAAATGCTGCTGCAAGACTATTCTAAAACACAGGTAACGTCTGTGCTCAGGCTTGCCCCATAGAGGCATTTCTAAGCCCTGAGTGACTTTCCCTCCTAGAGCTGAGCCCTGTTTTCTTTCTGTTCTGGGCACCGATGAGCTCTCTATTCCTTCTTCCTTCTGATAAAGGAATGAGTTTCAGGTGTGCAGGGCAGAAGGCGGCCCATAGTGCAAGCGGTGTGCTCACACTTCCGTGGGCTGGATTCTGCCTCTATCTGTGTCAGCTGTTGGGCCTGGTGTAGTGAAGGTTTAATGAGCTGATCCCTGGCAAATCATTTAAAGCTTCATATAAAATGTTACACACACACACACACACACACACACACACACACACACAGGCACATACAGTAGTACAAACATCATTAAATGTTAGATAACGCACCTACATGTGCATGTATATCTAGGACAGAGAGGGTCTATACCCAGATGGTCCCGGAAACACGAGTGTAAAGGTTGTTTGTGTAGGCTGAATTGGTTCCTAGTTGGTAGTGACGGTAGTTTCCTGAGCGTGTCAGTATTGCAGGCAATTTCCCCACGTCGAAATGACGGAGAACAACAGAGGAGCAGCCAGGAGGCCACAGGACTCAGCCTTCATCTAATCTTTAGCAATGGCAACTGAGGGTGGCCATCCAACTCTAGCTTCAGATTTGGGGTTCTGGCAGATGCTGAGTGGGCAAGAGAGGAGAAGTCATCACCCCAAGACTGTAGGAAGGAAGACTCCCAGAGAGAACACACCACCTCTCCACGTGGAACTGGGGTTTCCCCCATGAGCACACTGTGATGGCAGCTGTTCATGTATAACATCCCTGACCTTGAGTTTACTTCATTCCCATGATGCACGGCACTGATGCCTAGTACCCAACACTGAGAAAGAGCATGTCACTGACATTGGTACTGTGTATACACTGCACTGCTCAGGTGTTAGAGCTGGCTGTGAACTTCCCGATGGCGCGTGGATCTGGCTTTACAGAAACCAATGGAGTGTTGCCGCAAAAATCCCAGCTTTGGGAGCTCTGGAGCCCCGAAGGCCCAGGGAAGGCCGGCTTTGCTTCACACTCCTGACCATGCAGCATCTCACCGAACAGTGCAGATCCTCAGATGCTCAGACACGGTCAGGCCTCAGCTTATGTGAGAGGGGCCTGTCCAGGCATCTTTTCTCTCAGTGGGTCACCAGAGTCTCCACAAAGAGAAGCAACCCTGGCTCATGGGATGGCCACTGGTGCAGCTGCTCTGAATGGACCACTATTGTCACTGGTTTGCTGGTGACATCTGGGTTTGGAGGACAGGCCCCCCTCACCTGAACCATAGAGTCCGGAACCCAGACCCAGGTTGCTGACCTCAGAAATCTGCCTAGGTGCTTCCAGTCTCATGGTATGAACTGGATTTCCTCATCTGTGCTCAACCATGTCCAGCAGTGTAATGTGTGATGTGAACTTGGTTTCCTTATCTGTAAATTGGAAATAATAATTCTCTCCTCCAGGTAAAATGGGGGGAGGCCCAGAGCACTCTTACTCAGAGGGCACAGACTTGAGACAGCAATTGTTACTGTGACTCCCCAATGCTGCCCTTTGCATCCGCCCTGTCTGTCCCATCTCCTCAGCCACCATGGGGCTGAGGAAGTGGTTGATTCACCCCAGAACATCGACATTGACTCAAAGTGCAAGGCTATGGGACATCCCAAGCTGGGCTGTGTGGTGACATTTTGTTTATGATCTAACAAATAATGCTTGCCTGAATATCAGAGTGCAAAGCTAGCCACACTAGTTAGCCATAGAGGCCAGGCAGTGGTGGCACACACCTTTAATCCCAGCACTTGGGGAGACAGACGCAAATGCATCTCTATTAGTTCAAGGCCACCTTGAGCTACACAAAGATGATCTCCTCACTTGGGATCCCATACCTTTAATTCCAGCACTTGAGAGAAATATAAAGCAGGAGGAGATAGGAGCTGAAGGGAGTCGGAGGTTTGATGGAGAGCAGTGCAGTCTGGGGGTTGGTGGATCGCCTCTTTGGTCTCCACATTGGTAGAGGTGAGAACTCTGTAGTGGCTGCCCGCTTTGCTTCCCTGATCTTAGGCAAGCTTTATTTGTTAGATCATCAACAAATTATCACCACAGGGCTGTGCTTGGTGGGTGCAGGCTGAATGATGGTAATACATGCCATCTTTGGTGGTGCAGGCACATTGCTGAGGGGGAGATGGCTTACATCTGGTCACCAGGGCAGGCCTCAGAGCCTTGTTATTTGCCCTCCCCCACTTCCTCATAGCCTTTGCTACGGCAGGGAAGGTCAAGGTGTTCACCTCGATGCCAGCCTGTAGACTGCCTTCCAAAAGGAAAGGTCGTGCTTTAAATGTTCACAGATGCTTCCCGACGTTCTAATGAGGCATATGTCTCATCCTGTAAAACAGGAGAGTGTAGAGGAGCTGACGGACTTCTTCCAGGCCACCAAGAGGTACCATCTCAGCAAGAGGTTTGGTCATAGGGAGTACCTGGTCCAGAGCCTGCAGGCCATGGAGACCCGCGTGCAAGGCCTGCTGAGCACTGCAGCCACTCAGCTGACAAGCCTCATCCACAAACACGAGAGGTTTGTGTGTAGCCGTGGGGGGAGAGGGGGCAGAGAAGCTGCCCCAGCCTTCCCATTCAACAGCAGAAGGAGGCTGACCCACTCCCAAGACCAGTCCCTCCTGTCCACTCAGCTCTGCCCGAGTGCTGTTGCCTGGTTCATCGAGGGGATTCTTTTGTTGTGAAATTCCCTCGCAGTAGACATTTCAAAAGCATACGTGGTAGTCAAGACAATTTTACGATGACCCCCTACCCCCACCCCATGTCCAAACCACTCAGCCTCTGCTAGCTTTATATTCCTGTTTTGGACCATTCAGAGGAGCAAAATCTGAGCCACATTTTCTGGATAAATCCATGAAGAAGGCTGTCATTGACTGTGTGGTGGGTCAGCCCACTACTGTTCAGGCTTAAGCACCTGAAACACTAGCATTGGCCCTCGCCAGTGAGAGAAATAGACACGGAGGTTTGGCTTGGGCCCACATGGTTTTTCTCAGCAGTTCTGGGGTGGTGTCAGGTGAACAGTGTCAGGCAGGGCTCTAGAAGTGCCACTCATTGCCTCTTGTCACAGTCCCTGCCCAGGTGTGCCGTGAGGCAGCTTCCTTGTAAACAGTGAGATGTGCTGTCTCAGTATAAAACACCAGGGACCTAGCTGTCTGTGTAGTTGGCCCTGCTTGTGACCAAACTAATTCTACGCTTCAGGTCATAGTATGGGGACTTTTCAGTTTCATAAAGATTCAGTAAGATGCAGACTGTGTAGGCTTTTCCCGTCTTAAGATGTTAACGGATTCATCTCTGCAGTCTGCTTGGCATTTCTAATTAATTTTCACTGAAGTGAAAGGAGGGAAGAAGGGCCCCTCATTTTTCTCCGAAGAAATGGCAGCTGCTTGGCTACCCCGAGCAGTGTCCAGGGAAGGCCATCTTACCTCTTATTTTGAGTTTTGATTTGAATAATGGGCACAGACTTAACATTCCTCCTCACCGCCTTCCCTCCCTCCTCCCACCCTCCCTCCCTCCCTCCCTCTCTCTTGCTCCCTCTCCCTCCCTCCTTCCCTCTCTCTCCCCTCTCTCTCTCTCTCTCTCTCTCTCTCTGTGTGTCTTTGCATGCTTACCTATGTACACATGTGGAGGCCAGGGGTTGACAGGGTGTTTTATTCTCTGGTTTTCTACTTTACTAATTAAGACAGGATTTCTTCACTGACTCTGGAGCTCAGAGATGGGCTATCCTGGGTGTCCAGTAGGCTCCTGGGATCTGCCTGTCTCTGCCCTGTCCACCGCCACCACCATTATTACCCCCTTTCCTGCCTGGGGTGACAGAAGCATGCTACTATGCCCACTTCGCACATCGATGCTGCGACCTGAGCTGAAGTCCTTGTGTTTACACAGCGACTGTTTTAGCCACTTAAGTGTTTCCCCAGCCACAGACTGACAACCCTAAAGCCCCTGTTTCCTTCCCATCCTATCCCGTTCAACCAGGAGTGTCTGGGCTGGGCTGAGCTGGAGGACACATACAGGGGATGCAAACAGACTGGGAGACATGATAGCAGGAGAAGAACATACTTGCCAAGGCTCTAGGACAAATAGAAACACCGGGACCGACATTGGGAGAGATAGTATTGGGACTGGCTCGCATAGTCACAGACACGGGGAAGTCCCGCTACCTGTCCAAATGGTTTTTGTGAGTCAGTTCCTGTTAGAAGGCCACAGGACCCAACTGCTGGCACGTGAATCCCCATCTGAGGGCAGAGATGGTGTGGCTGACACACAGTAAGCCGTGGCGCTTAAAGAATGGTGTCTGTCCTTCATACTCTAAGTTTGCTCTTCTTGGGACTTCACAAATTGGGTGACAGCAGGCTTCAATGCCAATTCATTTGGTGCATAGTCTGTCTGGAGCCTGGGAAGGCTGAAACTGAACCTGCTGAGGGGTCCTGCTGTGCCAGACCATGCATAAGGAAGGCACTGCATGGTGACCGTGCTTAAGAGAGGGCGCAAGGGGACGAGACTCCCTTTCACAGTTAGCCCACACCTGCAGTGACAGCACTGATCATCTCTTTAGATTAAAATTTAACTTAGCATATGAAGTCATGCGTTCCATGTGGAATTTTCATAAATGCATACCACTACATTTTGTTCACACACACACACACACACACACACACACACACACACACACAACACACACACCTGTCCCTTCTCTTGCTCTCTTGCCGGCCTCCTCCTCTCTCACAAATCATTCCCCTTTTCCTTCTTAGCTCAAGCGTTTTGAAGGGAACATTCAAACTGTAGCATGAGTCCCTTGTTCGCATGCTGGTGTCATCGGAATGTCACCCAGGCGTCCTTAGACGTCTCCACAGCCCTTCTCTGCCTTTCCCTCCGCTTGACCCAGGATTCTTGGTCCCCCCTCCTTTCTTGGGAAGCACTCTTCATACCCAGTGATCATTGCAGACATCTTTTTCTCCTGTTCTACCTATGTCTGATCCACCCGACCGCTGGGGCTGAGCGTTTTCCTTCCATCTTCAAGTACCCTGGCCTCACTCTGCTGGTGTGATAACTTGTGTCCCAGTGGCATGTAGCATTCTAGCCTACAGAGGGAAGGAGCCTGCATTCCCTGACTCATCTTCTCCATGTAGGGCCGGGTACTTGGACGAAGATCAGATGGAAATGCTGTTGGAGCGTGCACAGACAGAAACCTTTTCAATAAAACAGAAGCTGGACAATGACTTAAAGCAAGAAAAGAAAAGGCTCCACCAAAAATTGATAACTAAGAGAAGGCGGGAACTTCTTCAAAAGGTATGTGAGGCACTGTGGTCTTTATCTTGGCAGAGTCCTTCCTACCCACGGGATGGGTAACAGGCATTGATATCAGCACCGGATGACCAGAGCGGGTGGCATGAGGTGCTGTCTGTGGTTGATTAGTAGTGACTTCTCAGCACAGCAGAGTTTGCGGTGGACTATTAATGTCTGCATTGGAAAAGAATTGGAGGATGGTGATCCGTGCTGACCTTTATGTTTAATCAGTATTGAGTGTTAGATAAGACAGTGTCTTTAATCCTTATGAGATGCAAAAGTGGCAGTGGGGAAGGCTTTCCAGAGCACATAGAATAGATGGGGCCTGAGGACAAATAGCCATTTGAGGCAGGCAAGAGGGATGAGCACAAAGTTGCGGGCAGCGCGACAGCACTGTGTGCCGGGTTTAAGCGCTAAGACCAGAGTGCACTGCTGAATTTAGCAAGCTCCGAGTGCAGAATGGGGCTGGAATATGTGGAGGGGTGAGGTCAAGGCTGGAGGAGAGCTGGCCAAGTCAAGGAGGTGTGGAATGCTAGCCTGAGGGCTGGACCTACAGTTCAGACCCAGAAGGTTGAAAAGCTTTTAAGACGAAAAGATGATTTAACTTGCTGGAAGACAGAACCATAGAAAGCTGGCAACTACCCAAATTGACACAGCCCCTTGAGCTTTGTGAGAAGTTAGAGCAGATTTGGAAGTCACATGCAACCTCAGGGACTCCAGGGTGACATGAGGTAGCTGTCGGTCCAGCTGGGTGGAGAGGAGAGAAGGTCCAGCCAGGAGGTTTTCAGCTAAATCATTAGAAAGTGTTTTTTTATTTTAATTCTTTGTTAATCTCATTCATGAGTACTATGCAATTTGATCTTATCCACCCCTAACTTCCCCCTCTAACCCCTCCCAGATGTGTGTATGATGATTCTGCCTGTGTGTGTGTGTGTGTGTGTGTGTGTGTGTGAGTGAGTGTGAGTGTGTGTGTGTTTGCCATATGCCTACCTACTGGTTATCCCGAGAGCCCCTGGAACTGGAATTATAGATGGTTATGAACTACCATGGTGGTGCTGGGAATCAAACCCAGGTCCTCTGGAAGAGCAGCCATCTCTGTGGCCCCTTTCTCTCTCTCTCTACCTCTCTCTCTCTAATATATATATTTTGTAATATGTAATCTATCAAGTCTAACTAGTGGTTCCCGTAGTCACATGGGAGTAAGGCAGATCACTGGAGCATGGGCAACACACCGGGGGGAGAGGTGGTCACATCTCTGAATAAGCCCGACTGTCACCTGACGCAGTTAACTGCTGTAGTTCCTTGGCCAGGAGTGGGGCATTGTGAGCCTTTCCTCGTCATGCCAGTATGTTCACTGGTTTGACTTAACGCAGGCCTTGTGCATGTCACCACAGTAGCTGAGAGTTCATCCTTGTCATGTCTGGGTACCACTCTCTTAGGGCCGGCCACTCTCTAAGTCCTCCAGCTCTTACAGTGCTCTCTGACTGTCCCATGTGCCTCTGGGGGAGGAGGTGTGATGTAGATGTCCCATCTGAGGAAGACACGACACAGTTCTTGTCCTCTGCACTTTGAGCAATTGAGAGTCCGTGTATGAACCACCGTCAGCTGCAAGTAGAAGCTTCTCTGGCCCAGGCTGAGATCAGCACTGATAAGAAAGCCTAGAGACTGCTTTTTAGTATCATGTCATGTCCAGCAGAAAGTCAAGCTTCCGACTAATAACCGAAGAACATCTCATCACGAACCGCCCCTTCCAGTTCTGAGGGACTAACATGGGAAAAACAGAGTCACACTCCCTAGACGGTCTGGCCCCATCCAAGGTTAATTCTGGAAGGAGGGCTTCCACACTCCATACAGATTTTGGCAGTGTCCCGCAAGCATTATTTCTAGCAGTCACCTTGATAAATATTCTGAGTGACACAGAGGTAATAGCTCCATGAAGGCTATATGTGATATCCACAATGCAAAGGATATGGCCGGACACAGGCAGTCAGTAACTCAAAAACTACTGAAGGACTGAAGGAATGGCTGAGTTATCACAGTGTGAATGGATGGAAGAGCAGCACCTCATGTTCTTAAATGGAATGGATGTTCTGGGCCTGCAGTTACAGGTGATGCCATCATGGGCATGCCCCTGCAGGGCAGGTCTTTTCTACTGCAGACCCTAGCTGCTCATCACTCAGGAGGTCCTTTCTCCAGGACTTGTTTGGACTCTTCAGAGGATCTTAAGAGGATCCAGTGACTTCCTTGTTACGTTGTCTCTCACAGGCATCAGCAACATTGGCCAGGCACATAGTAGGGCTAACAGCAAGTGTGCGTTGCAGCAGACTTTGCCGTAGGCATTTCCCCAAGGGCTGAGCATGTATTGAGCAACTCACGAGGGTCCCCATTGTAGTGTAGGTACTGTTATTAATTGAGTACCATTTGACAGATGGAGAATTAGAGGCAGAGGGAGAGCCAGACTTGTGGACGAGAGAGTCAGGATAGAACCCTGGTGGGCTTTACCTAGTCAATAAATAGCTTCTTGTCAAGCCTCAATGTTAAACGTGTGTGTGTGTGTGTGTGTGTGTGTGTGTGTGTGTGTGCGTGTGCACGCGCGCGCTCAGCTCTGAACTGAGGGTCTTGCACAGGCTAGGAAAGCACTCAGCCACTGAGCTACATCCCCAGCCCTGTTTTAACCTTTACTCTTTACTTTGATACAGGATTCACCATTTCCCAGGCTGGGCCCTGAATTTGCAATCCTCCTGCTTCAGTCTCCCAAACTACTTGGGGGTCTATGCCACAAGAGCCTGGGGTTTGGTTGTGCCAAGGACAGTTTTCTAAATGTGAGATTGTTGGGGACAAGGCTGTGCATACATACCTTTCATGTCCCCTTAAGTTTCTACAGAAAGCATTGTCCCTCATCACCCCTGAATCCCTGTGCTGTTGCGCCCATGGGCCCTGTCCCATCCGGTTTCCCTTTCTCCCATTTCTGCCAGCACAAGGAGCAGCAGAAGGAGCAGGTGTCCCTTGGAGAGGCCTCCAGCACTGCAGAGGATGCAGTCCAGTACCTGTGCCAGTGGAGGAGTGTGATGGCTGAGCACATTGCTGCCCTGGAGGAGCTGCAGGAGCGTCTGGACCAGTCTGCCCTGGATGACCTCCGGGTCCTGACGGTGTCACTGTCTGAGAAAGCCACGGAGGAGCTGAGGCGCCTGCAGAGCACAGCCATGACGCAGGAGCTGCTGAAACGTAGTGCGCCCTGGCTCTTCCTGCAGCAGATCTTAGAGGAGCACAGTCGGGAGTCTGCCACTCGCACTGCGCAGCTGGAGGCAGAGGAGAGAGAGCGTGGCCAGGAGCTGGTGCAGGGTGTGAGGCAGCGGCTACAGCAGGATTTGCCAGAGGCCTGCACCGAGGAGCAGGCAGAGCTGAGGCATTGGGAGCACTTGGTGTTCACGTGAGTGATGATGTGTGGGTGCTTCAGCATCCTTACCCATCACACTGGGAAGGGAGTGGTCCATGCGGGAGGGAGAGACAGGATGACTGACCATGTGACGCCATCGCCGGACAGACAGTATCTGCAGTGTTTATTAGCTATACATACTGGGCCTACAAGTCACAGGAGTACATATGACCTGCAGGGCTGTCATGGGATGGGTGCTATAGGCCAGGTGGGTACCCAGCTTCTCTGGGGGACATATATTTATGTGGGTCATCCAGTGTGTTGTCAGGGAGTAAAGTGTGCCTGATCCCTCCATAGGAAGTGTGGTATGAGTTGGGTTGGGTAGTCAGGCCTGGAATTTCAGCACTTGGGAAGTAGAGGCAGGGACATGGGCCAATACGCGGCGCCAGCCTGGGCTATGTGATGCCATGCTGCAAAAAAAAATGCTAGGGAGATAGCTCAGTTGATTAAGTGCTTGCTGCACTAACATGATGACCTGAGTCAGGATCCTGGAACCCAATAAAAGAGCTGAATGCAGAGTCTGTAATCCCAACGCTGGGGAGGCAGAGACAGGAGGGTCCATACAGTGTCACCGAATTGGCAAACTCCAGGCTCAATAAGAGACTAAGAGACTCTCTCAAAAGAATAAGGTAGGGAACGATTGAGGAAGACACCTAACACTGACCTCTGGTCTCCACATTCATGTGCATGCACGTGTACATATACCTGTACACCTGTGCATGCACACACAAACACAGATCTGTACTTGCATTCACAACATAAAGCAGCAAGTAAATGAAAACGAAATGCTACCTTGCCAAGCATGGTGGCACACTCCTGTAACCCAGGCATTCACAGGCAGGAAGAGATCATGAGCTTGAGGCTAGCCTGGGCTACATAGTGAGACCCTACCTCCCAGAACTAAACCAAAAGAGTTGTGCTGTCTGGTTCAGGGACTTGAAGAGTATTTGAGGCTTGCATGAGGTAGTTGAGGCCCTCTCAACCCACGCAGTGTCACCAGGAATCCAGGCAACACATGGTGTAGCCACAGCCTCACTGATTTTGCCTGGCATGCCTCCCACTCACTCGTGATTTTACTGTCCACACAGAATCCTGCAATGGCTACTCCTATAGGACGCAGCCATCCATGGTGACCAGGTGCTGCATATGATGTGTTAGACACAGCTGGGGGAGCAGTGGGACAGTCAGTGGCAGAATCCAGAGAGGGCTCTGTCTGACAATTGCACTTCCTGGGACACTTGCCAGTTACTTGTGCCAGCCAAGATGTGGCTTGACCCACAAAGAGGACCTTTGGAGTATAATAACGGCAGTCCACAAAGCATGGAGGGCTTGCGGGAGGGAAAGGGGAGGAGCTCCAGCCATGGCCAGTGTGGAATGAGCAGGGCTGTGTAGACAGAGAGACACCCTCTGTGTGAATGTGGGAGAGATGCTAAGCCACTCCTGGCCTTCCTTTCTTGCCTGTAAAATGAGGTGATGATACCAAATCATTTGGGGTGCTTTCTGCAGTCACGATGCTGTCTGAAGCGTGTGATGCAAGCGCCTGGGTTGCCCTTGGGATCCTGTGAGTAGACACTGAGTCACGCAGTGTCTATCTGAGCCCTGGAGGAAGTTACTCCAGTTTTGCTGGCTCTGATGGTTTAATACCTCTCCCAGAACAGTGCTCTTCCCAGGAACCAGCCTTGCTGCCAGGAGAACTGGCCAGGTGTGTTCAGAATGTGGTATTGACTTTTTATGTGTGTGTGGTATGTGTGCAGTGCTTGTGTGATATGCATATGTGGTGTGTGTGTGCGCGTGTGGTTTGTGTGATATATGAATGTGTACATGTATGTACATGTGTATGTATGCATGTGCATGAGTGGGTGGATGTACCCATGTGACATCTGAAGAAGCTGGGTGTTGTCCTCCATCGCTGTCCACCTTATTAACTTAAAACGGGGTCCCTTACTGAACTGGAAGCTTCACCATTTCTGGTGGGCTGGCTGGGTGGCAACCTCTCAGGATTTGCCCGTGACTGTTCCTCAAATCCGTGGTTACAGGTACACACAGCCATACCTGGCCTTTTATGTGAGTGCTGGGGATTTGAACTCAAGTCCTCATGACTGCACAGCAAGTGTTCTTATCCACTGAGCCACTTCCCAGTGATGTTGTCTTGCTTGCATTCAGCAGTCTCCTGGTCAGTCCCACCGCCTTTGTAAGTCTGGCTTCCCTTGTCTTCCAATGTCTGGTTAGTTGTTGCTTTCTTGCCCAGGAGTACAAGATGCTGTCTCCCTAGCACAGTAAGAACCAAATCCACTTCTTAAAACCACCATCTGTCTTTAGTCAACTCAGGCGATGCTCAGCCCAAACCTTCCCACAGTCCCATTGGTTCAGGACTCTCTGCTGTGTTTGAATTCTATCTGACATTCTCATTATCCAATGACCATTTCCTTCTGCTTCGTTTGAACACTTATTGCGGGAAATGTTTCCAAAGCCACTGTTGAGTTAGCCATTTAGAGAATAATGGGACATCTCAATTGGCCATCAGCAAGCTCTTATGATTTCTCCAGGGGTTGAGGAGGGTTAACTCCCAGGCTCACACTGCCAGCTGCTTCCACGCTTTGATGATTTGAGACCCTGAAGATTGTGACCTGCATTTCTGAGGCATTAAGTAGAAATAGTTCTTCACTATGGTTCTGAAATCCACATTTGTAAGCTGGATGGGCTACAGCAAACCCACTAAGCAAAGTGGGAAACCGATGCAGAGAAATAACAGTGTCTTTAAACCTCACCCATAGAATCCAAACCAAGTGTCTGGCTTAATGCTGAGCCCCACCAGGCAGGATCCTGTCTCCCACATACCTGCTTTCTGATGGTCAATGATAGGGCTGGGACCCGGCCATAGGGCCAGTCTATTAGAAGGCTAATGAGAGTAATGACTATTCATATCAGAAACCTTGTAGCTCGGGAGTCCTTGTTACGAGAGGGTAACAGGAAGAGGCTGTCCTGGGAAGAGGGTCCAGGAAGAGGCACCCAAAATCTGGGAGGTGTCTTAGGATGTCAGCTGAGGGGATCCTGGGCATCCCTGGAAGTCAGACTCTATTTCCATCAGAAAACATTCTAGAACTTTTCAGTCCCACATTCTACACTCAGATCTGACCATGCGGAGCCCCACCCCTAACTTCCCAGGGCAGGTATTTTGCCAATATTTCTCAGTTTCAAAGCCTTTACAGTGCTCGGTTTATGCAGCTTCTGTTGATAGAGACCTGCCAGGAAAATCAGGCAAACCTTGCTTGTGTGCTCAGAAAAATGTTCCAGGAACATAGATATATGCACACCGTCCAAAGTGGGAGCAAGGAGGTATCACTTCCAGCACCGCTCATTCCCCCAGGTTCAAGGCTGGAGGAAGGCTTCTCCGCGAGGCAGCCAGTGTCTGCTCTGGGGGCTGCCACAACCAAGCAGCACCAAGTTTTCTCCTGAAATCCAAACGAGGACCTGGGCGTGGCCGTGTCCCCTCTAGCTGCTCAGGGATGCTCTGCTCCTTGTTTTTCTTAGTTTTGGCCATCGTTGCCAATCCTTGGCTCTTGTTGACTCACAGACATACCACTTCTTTCCTCCGCCTTTAGATTCCCTAGCTGGAACTCACCCTGTGCCCATGTCTCCCATGCTGATTAAGGACACCACTTATACTCTGAGCCTTCTCTTTTCTAGTGCCATCTAATCTTAACTTCTCTTATTTGTAGCAACTCTCATCCCTAGTGTGGCGTGGGGTTGACCTTGAACAGATAATCAGGGGGACCCAGTTCAGTTCCCAGCAGTCCACCATCCAGCCTGGTGCCCAGCATGGACTGGGGTGTTAAATGAGTCATTGGTCACCATCCTTTATGCAAGACTCAGTGCTGTGCTCTGTGGTGGTGTGTCTTGCTTGTCTGGTAGTGGTGGTACACTGCATTGTACACACTAGGTACTCAAGAAATACCCAGGATGGCATGGGTAAGTATCTAAAAAGCTCTTTGCTCTAGAGATTTAGCTCATAGATGTTTCGTCTACAGCCTCCCTGCCCACCCCTTGCCATGTTGTCTCTGACCGTGTCCGTGGTCATTGTCCCCTCTCAGGAGGCTCTGCTGTGCGGCCATCTCGTTGTCTGAAGAAGACCTGCTCAGGATGAGGCAGGAGGCCCAGGGCTGCTTCACTCAGCTGGACCGGAGTTTGGCTCTCCCCAGAGTCCGGGCACGGATGCTGCAGCAGCAGGTACAGATGGCCTGGCGGGAAGCAGAGTTCCGGAAACTGGACCAGGCTCTGGCTGCGCCTGAGCTGCAGGTAGGGACCATGTCTGGAATGCCCATTGCAGAAATAACTGGGGACCCGTGGGGACTTGTTCCTCCATTGCCTCTGAGCTCATCATCTCCCTGTCCCCCATTCACTACTCTGGGCATGGTGGCCTCTCAGTTTGCCCCGATCTTAAGGTCTGCAGTAGACCGTGATGGTACCAGTCCCAGCAGGAACAGTGACCACCAGCATCCATGAGTGTCAGCCTTCTCCCAGCTCATAGCCACATTCTTGTGTTTCTCCTGAGCGTGGTATAGGGTGTCTGGGAGTCACCTAGTTAACTCCTGCCTCCAGCTCATACCACTTTCTGATTCAGGGGTCCAAAGGGCCCTTTGCATGTGGCACAGATGTCGGTGGTGGTCTTCTCAACTCGGCTGAGCCATGAAAAGGGGCTCTCACACTGTCCTAGAGGCTGACATCAGACAGCCACCTTTCGTGGCACCTCTTACGTGCATTCATCTTCAAGATCCCCGTGGACCAGTGTAGGATAGACCTGACCCAAGGCTGCAGCGCTGCTTGGCCTTTTCACATCTTGCCATGTGCCCTTGTTCCGCCTAGGCCATTCCTTAGACCTTTGCACCACCCATGCTAGGCTCAGCCTCTGATTCCGAGAGCCCAGCATAAGAGGAAGCCCTTGAACTCTCATCTTCCTCTGCCTGCTATATGCTCTGTAGTCTAGCAAGTGTCAGCCCAGGGTGGCCTCTGCAGAGGAGCCTGCCCTGAATGCCTGTCTAAACCCACTTCTCATGTAGAAGTTGTCACAAAACTGTCTCTCCACCACCATGGCCTGAGGTGGGAGCTTGCAGTTTCAGCCATGCACATACCTCCCTTAGGCTTGGGAAGAAGCCACTGCCTTCTCTGAACTGTTGTTTCCCACAGTCCAAGGCGAGAAAGCTGCGTTCCAAGGGCAGAGGCAAGGCAGATCTTCTGAAGAAGAGCCTGGAGGATAAGATCCGTCTGTTCGAGGAGCGGGCCCCTGAAGACCTGGCCGACAAGGTAGGACTGAGCTCTGACTGTCTTCAATGTGCAGAGCTTAGAGAAGAGAGGCCACCCATCGCCCCCCAAGCCTCAGGCCAGAGAGGGTCCAGTCCTCCAAAGTGCACTGAGGGAAACCCTCTTCCTCCCCCTCTCTGCCTGGAGATCCTCCATCATTCCTTAGCTTCTTCTTTCTTGGTAGCTACCATATTTGTGTGTGAAATTTTCTGTACATCTCTGGGAGGGGGGGTGCGTGCGTGCGTGTGTGCGTGTGTGTGTGTATGTGTATGTGTGTGTGTGTGTGTGTGTGTATGTGTGTGTGTGTATGTGTGTGTGTATGTGTGTGTGTGTATGTGTGTATGTATGTGTGTGTGTGTATGTGTGTGTGTATGTATGTGTGTGTGTATGTGTGTGTGTGTATGTGTGTGTGTGTGTGTGTGTGTGCACATGTCTGGAGGACTAGAAGTTAACCTAACATGCCATTCCTCAGGAGCCATCCACCTGGTTCTTTGAGAGAGCATGTCTCACTGGGACCTAGGGTTCAACAGCTAGGTTAGGCTGGTTGGACAGTGAACCCCAGGGGCTCTTTCCTTCTCCCCAGATTCTGTGTGAACCAGGATACATGGCGTTTGTCATGGGTTCTTCAGGCTGAACTCAGGACCTCATGTTTTGGGGGCAAGCACTTTACAACTGAGCCATCCTCCCTGCCCCCGCCCCACGGCATCTGCATTGCCTTTTCTTGCTTGTCCCTTATTTGCCCGGGTGCTCAGTGCGGCACAGTGTGCCCAGCCTGGGTTCCTCTTTACCAGGACAAGTAGCTTTGCCCTCTGCTCTCCCTGGGTGCTGTCTCCATCTTCACAGATCCTCCCTTCCAAGAAGCAAGCACTATGCTGCTCCCCTCACCTCTCCGCCGCCTCTTTCTTAACTTCATACCCGGCACACTGTCCATCAGCAGGGGGAGTCTGCCCGCGTGGCATGCTCTGCAGATGGGACATGAGGTTCCTGGGAGGAGCCGTGCTAGAATGAGCACTGTGTCATAACTGCTGGGGTGCTCATGTGCTCCCTGTTCCATAGAGGGAGTGTGTCCAGGGGGAATGTGGCCACACGGCAGAGATGCTGGTTTTTCATGCTCTATGCTTAGGTTTTGGTGGCTTTTAAAATTAAAATGTCAATACCTTTTGATTTTTTTTTTGAAACAAGATCTCACTACGTTGCCTAGGCTGGCCTTGAACTCATGATCCTGCTGTCTTGGTCTCCTGAAGACTAGGATTTCAGGTGTGTGCCACCACACTTGGTGTAATTTGGTGATTTTTAGCATGGGTGTTTCAGGACACATGTATGTAGCCTGGATCTGAGTTCTAGGATTTGCTCTGGGTCTGGCCAACTGCTCCTTTTGGGTATAGTCATGGGGTTAACATCTCCAGGGACCTGAGACTCATGCCCTTCTCATGTAGACATTAACTATTGTTGAAGAATGAGACAAAGACAGGGCAGAGACGATGAACCACTACCTTCTTAGTGTTACGGCCAATTCAGAAGACACAGATCAGTCCATCATGGAGACACCAAGACTTCCTGGGGGCATTTCTCAGGCACTGTCCATCTTTTGTTCTTGTGAGAAAGTGTCCCTTGGCCTGAAGCTTGCCAAGCAGGTGAGGCTGGCAGGCCAATGAGCCCCAGGGGTCTGTCTGTGTCCATCATCCCAGCCCAGGGATTTCAAATGCATGCATACCACCATGCCTGGGGGTTTGTTTGCTTGTTTTAGTTTCTTTGTTATTCTCTTTCTATTTAAAAAAAAAAAAAAAATTCATTTTACATACCAATCCCCGTTCCCACTCCCTCCCTTTCTCCCCTTCTTCCCCTCCACCTCTCTCCCTTGCCACCCCCATCCACTCCTCAGAGGGAGTAAGGCCTTCCTTGGGGAGTCAACAAAGTCTGGCACACCAAGTTGAGGCAGGGCCAAGCCCCTCCCCACTGTGTCAAGGCTGAGCAGGGTGTCCCGTCATAGACAATGGGCTCCAGAAAGTCTGTTCACACCCCTGAGGTGGGTCCCGGTGCCACTGCCAGCCCCCTCCAAAAGATCAAGTCACATAACTGGCACCCACATTCAGAGGGCCTGGTTTAGTCCCATGCAGGGTCCTCGGCTGTCAGTTCATACTCTGTGAGCTCCCACTAGCTCGGGTCAGCTGCCTCTGGGGTTTTCCCCATGATGGCCTTGACCCCGCCTTGTTTATAAGATCCCTCCTCCCTCTCTTCAGCTGAACTCCTGGAGTTCATCCCAGTGCTTGGCTGTGGGTGACTGCATTTGCCTCCATCAGTTACTGGATGTAGGTTCTGTGGGTCACTAACCTGATTAAAGAGGAAGACCGGTTCAGGAACCCTCTCCACTATTGCTAGGAGTCTTAGCTGGGTCATCTTCTAGCACCAGGATTCTCTCTAGCCCCATAATGGCTCCCTCTATCAAGATATCTCTTTTATTGTTCTCTCCCTCCATTCCTTCCCCAACTCAGTCTTCATGATCCTTCACATTCCCATCCCCCATCCCCTCCTTTTAAACCCCCTCCCAGTTTTCCCAGGAGATCTTAACTATTTTCCCTTTTTAGGGCCTTCTCTGTGTATCTCTCTTAAGGCCCCTCTTTTTACCTAGCTTCTCTGGGGCTGTGGACTGTAGCCTGGTTGTCCTTTGCTTTACATCGAATATCCACTTATGAGTGACTACATACCGTGATTGTCTTCCTGGTTCTGGGTTACCTCACTCAGGATAGCTTTTTCTAGTTCCATCCATTTTCCTGCAAATTTCAAGATGTCACATTCTTCACTGCTGAGTAATACTCCATTGTGTAAATGTCCCACATGGTCTTTATCCATTCTTCAGTTGATGGCGTGCCTGGGTTTTAACATTTGTTTTTAATGAGGATTCTAGGCCTCGAACGCTGATTTTCATGTGTGCAAGGCAATCACTTTGCCAACTCCCTACTCTACCTGTGGCCTTACGTAACAGGTTAATCTCAAAAAGATCTGTTGCACTCTGGCAGGTGCCCATAGCAAAGGCATCCTTGTGACTCAGACAGCATTGCTGCTCCTCCAGCATAGAGATAGATGTCCTCGCTCTGTGCTTGTGTGGTTTGTGTTTCTTCTGGGTAATTGTGAAGGTGATGGCAGCTCCCCCCGATAGAGATGAGGGCCACACTGAGTTTACTCTCTCACTATAGTTCTCCAGAGAACCACAGTCAATGCGATATACATACAAAGGCAGCTAGACTGGAAAAAAAAATTGCAGGTCGGGAACCCTGAGCTGGAGGAGTAATTCATGTGGTCCAAAGCCCAAGGCTGGGGATGATGCACTGAGTCTTGGCGTCTGAAGCTGGATGTGCAGTAGAACTAATGCATGCGCAGGAGAAGGGTGGTCCAGCTTGAGAGGAGAGTGACTTCCCCCTTCCTCAGCTTCTGGCTCTCTTCAGAATCTTGGGGGTGCCTGATGCTCATCCAGGTAGGTGAGGGGATATTCTATCCCGTTCAGCATTCATCTCCCCAACATGCAGAACCCTGGGTACCCCTCAGCTCAGCCAGTAAATACCTGTAGTGAACACAAGGGTCCCATTTCAGGGCTGGGATGTCCTCTCTCCTGCCACTGTATGGACCCCTGTGTTGAGGAAGCAGAGAGTATCCACGGCTCTGGTTGTTATGTGGCATGATCAGAAGTGGATGCCTGTCTTCATCATGCTCTTACTGTTGTTTGATGTATATATATGTTCATGTGTACACGTGTGTGCAGGTCAGCATGCTCCTGTGTGCACATGGCTGTCTGTGCAGTAGAGGACAGGATGATGACCTGTGCCTTCCTTATGTATTTTCTACTTTAAAAACAAGCAAACAAGCTCTCCTTCTGAACCTGGAGTTCACTAGCTGGCTAGGTCAGCCTTGGGAATCTTCCTGCTCTGCCTCTCCAACACTAGGGTTCTGGACATACACTGTCCTGCCCAGCTTTAATGTGGGTGCTGGGGATGTGGAGTCAGGTCTCTGGCTTGTATCTCAAGCACTGGGGCCACTGAGTCCTGTGCTTCCCATTATCCATCTAATACATACCTATCTGTAGATCTGTCAAGCATCTCTTTGTACATTTCCCCTTAACACTGAAACTTGGAAGGCCCCCATGCCAAAACATGGAAATCATCATTGCCTTTCACCCCAGTATAATGTCTCACCACATGTGGGAGTGTTAAACCCATTTAACCCCCTCAATAATTGGACACATAGGTTCTGAACTTGATGTTTCAAGCACTGTGGATTCTCCGCATGAACTGCTCACCTGCTGTACTGGGTACACAGCAGCTGCCACTGTGCACCTCACATTGAGAAGATGGGGGGGGGGCGAATGATCTCCCAGCTCCTGTCACAGAGCTGGGAGCAGCAGAGCAGAACATGAAATGTTGTACTGTGCATCCTTGCTCATTAGTGGGTCCATTTGATGGACACCTCAGCTCACCCTTGGCATGCTTCTGCTGCTGCTTTTGATCAGCAGACATGAGAATACTCATAAATATTCCTCAGGAGCATGTAAAGCTCAATGAAGACGGCATGACCACGGTTCCCTTCTCCCATTGTTTCTCAGTTTGTTTTAATGACACACACCTCCCCCATCCTCACTCCCCCATTCATTATTCATTGACTGTCTCCAGTTTTCATGATGTGCCACACACATACCTTTCCTCAGGAGTGTCACAGCTGGGGAGTAACTTCATCCCTGCCCCTCAGCAGCATGTCCCATTGTACATCTGCAGCTGCCCGGCCTTTGTGCCAAGGTGGCTGGTGTTTGCTCGAACACCTCCTCGAGGTCCTCTTGACTTCGCAGGCTGTTACTGTTCAAGTGAGAGTGTTGTGCTCATCTTTGGGTGGCCTGACTAGAGAGAGTGGATGGCATGGGTCCTTACAAATGTCTGTCTTAGGGAGGGCAGAAATGCTCACATGGCCACAAAGCCCAGGAAGACTCCAGCTAGTTCTTTTGTCTGTCCTTAAGCCTATTATATAGGCAGCTGATGCCTCTCCATTTCCCTGAACCACTGAGGGAGAAGTGTTTTAGCTTCCTACAACCAACCCCCAAACAAAATCCAGGCTCCGTTATTTATATTCATGGAACTGGGAATGGAATCCAGGTCTTTCTTTGTGTATGGCAAGTGCTGCTCCACTAAGCTAGCCCTAGCCCATCAGCTAATGCTTCAGATTACCGTGTGTGTGTATGTGTGCGTGTGCATGTGTGTGTGTGCATGTGTGTGCGTGCATGCGTGCCTGTGTGTGCCTGTGTGTGTGTGTGTGTGTGTGTGTGTGTGCATGTGTGTGTGCTTGTGCATGTGCATGTGTGTTGAGAGGCCAGAATTCAAACACAGGTGTTCTTCAAACACAGTCACTGTCCACCTAGCTTGTTGAGATAAGGTCTCACCTGGAACTTGTCATATAAGCCTGGCTGACCAGAGTCCCAGGGATCTGCCTGTCTCCCCTGCCTCTCAACTGTGGGATTATAAGTCTGTGCCACTGCACACTGCTGTTTTACATGGGTTCTGGGAAGTAAAGTCATGTTTTTATAATTATGCAGGCAGAACTTAAGGTCTGGGTCATCCCCCAGCCCCACAATGGATTTGGATGCTTGGGGGAAAAAAATCTTCTCCTTTTTTACACTGTTATTTTAAAATTTTATCTTCATAATTTTTGTCTAATTTATACATACATTCTTTTTAAAGAGTCAAATACTTATAGAAAGATTGTGCTAAAATGAAAGAAAGGAAGGGAGGAAGGAAGGAAGAAAAGAAAGCAAGCTGGAGTAGCCCTCCCTCCCAGCCACACACACACACACACATTCTAACTTTGAGTCAGGTCATTTGAATTTCAGTCATGGATCTCTAAACTCATGCAACTCACGCTCACCTTACTATTTCTTGATTTCTCTGCTTTGGAGTATTGCTTTTCTCTATGAAAAGTGGGAATCTCATTTTCGGTCCACATAGTTAAATGATTTCTATTATTGATACCACAGAGTTATCCACAGATGAATCATGGAGTAAACCAAGGTTGGTTTTCATCCTACATAACCTTTTGTTTTTCCTGGAGTTAATATTGTCCATTTCTTTTCGTTTTTGTTTTTCCTTTTTTTGTGTTCACAACTGACCTATTCTTCCTGACCAAATGTGCTCTATCAGAACCATCTTCCCACAGTCACCTCCCTCTGTGCCCCTGACACCTGCCAGGTTACTACTGAACATGGGTGCATGGGCCTCGCACACAGCTCCTTTTGCGGCCTCCTTTTGGGTTCTTATTTTCCTTCCTCCCTCCCTCCTTCCTTCCTCTCTCCTTCCCTCCCTCCTTCCCTTCCTCTTTCCCTCCTTCCCTCCCTCCTTCCCTTCCTCTTTCCCTCCTTCCCTTCCTCCTTCCCTCTCTCTTTCCCTCCCTCTCTCCCTTCCTTCCTTCCTTCCTTTTACTTTCTTTTTATCATTTTGTCTCATTTGTGAACAGCAGCCTAGGTTTCATCGTTCAATCCTTTGAATTTTTCATTTCCATTTCTGCCTCTAAGTTTTTGAGAACTCTTCTGCCCCATGGTCTCTTCCTAGAGTAAGAGTATTCTTTTATTGTTAATAGCTGCTATGGCCCCCCATCTTTCTCTAAGAATGTGATTAATTTTTAAAGGTTTGTATTGTAGGGGGGTATATGTGTTTATGCCTACCTTTATTTATTTATTTATTTATTTATTTAGTTAGTTAGTTAGTTAGTTAGTTAGTTAGTTAGTTAGTTAGTTAGTTTTCGAGGCAGGGTTTCTCTGTATCCTGTCCTGGAACTGGCTCTGTAGACCAGGTTAGATTGGAACTTACAGAGATCCACTTGCCTCTGTCTCCTGAGTGCTGGGATTAAAGGCATGCCTGCTTGTCTGTATGTGCACTACAAGCGTGCAGGAACCTGAGGAGGCTAGAAAATGGCATTGGATCCTCTTGGAGATATAGGTGGTTTTGAGATACCTGATGTGGATGCTGGGAACCAAACCCAGGTCCTCTGCTGGAACTTTGAGTGCTCTTAGCCACTGAGCCATCCCTGCAGCCACCAAAATTGACTTTTTAAATTCCTGAGTACTCAGCCTCCTGTGTGCTTGCTAGGAGCTCTCCTAGGATTGTGGTTCTCCTTAGTGAGTTAGTATGCAAATTTGCATTCAAACTTTCTCTTTTCAGTGTAGAGCCTTTAGGTGCAGCTGGCTTCCTTCTCCAAGCTGAGATGTTCCCATAGAATAAGCCCTGAGTCATCTGCTGGTAGAAAGGGTCCGCGGGAGTGACCTTCGAATAGAGGTCAGGCGGGGGCATCTTCGCAGCTTTCTTATGAGATGCTCAGCCTTTTCTTTTCTTCAGGCTCATGTTGCTGATGCTTTTTCTCTAGGGTTTGGCTCATTCTGCCCAATACAGTATCTTGTTTATGGTGTCCTCTACTCTGCCTGGCTGAGATTTCAGCTTGGAGAATCCAAGTCATTTATTGTTCCGTCATTCCCGTTCGTGCTTTGACTCATATCCTCTGCAAACAGAAATGTTTTGACTTTCTTCCTTTGCTGTTTGTACCCTTTTTATTTGCTTCTTTTCTCTTGCTGCTCTGATAAGACCTCCAGTCTTATATTGAATCAGGGTGGAGAAAGTGGGTGCCTTTGTCTTGATACTGATCTTAGTGGAAATGCTTCAAGATTTTCCCCCACTGAATATAATGTTGGCTATAGGTTCATCATATTTAGCATGCTTTGATTTGAAATATGTTTCTCCTACTCTGAGTCTCTTCAGGACTTCTAGCAAGAAGGGATATTAGATTTTGTTAAATGCCTTTTCTGTTTCTGTTGAAATGGCTATGTGATTTCTATCCTTGGAACCATTCATGTAAGTTAGGACAATTATTGACTTATATATATTGAACCATCCCTTTGTCCCTGGTATAAAGCCAACATATTTATGATGAATGATTTTTTTAAATGCATTCTTGAATGCAGTTATCAAGTGTTTTGTTGCGGAGCTTTGTATCTAAGTTCATTGGGGGAGATTGTTCAGGACTTTTCCTATTTTTGCATCTTTGGTCTTGGTATCAGGACAACACTAACTTCATAAAGACTTTGGTCATATTCCTCCCTTTTTATTTTGAGGAGGATTGGTAATAGTTCCTCGAAGGCCTGGTGAAACTCACCAGCAAATGCACTGGAGCCTGGACTTGTTTTTAGTTTTAACTTCTTCAACTTCACTAATTGGTTATCTCATCTTGGTATGATTCTGGCACATCATATAGGTCTAGAAATTTATCCATTTCTTTTAGATTTTTCCAATTTAGTGGAGTGTATGTTTTCAAGGTTAGCTGTAATGATTTTTGGAATTTCACAGGTGTCTGTTTTTGTCTCTAATTTTATTTATCTGAGTTTTCCAACACATTTGGTTCATTTTTTGTCTATTTCATTTATCTTTTTATTTTTATTTTTTTTAACAACCAGGTATTTGTTTTGTTGATTTTTTTTTATTTTGTGTTTGCTTGTTTATTTCCATTTCATTATTTTCTGCTACAAAATTAATGTTTTCTTTTGGGCTAGTGATTTGAGGTTTACTTGGGCTTTTTTCCCCAGAACTTTGCTAAGTTATTCATCTGAGATCTCTCTGATATCTTACTTGGATCCATAAAATTCTTACTTAAGACTGCTTTCATTGTATCACATAGATTTTCATATTTTTTTTCATTTTTCTTTGATTATAGAAAAGCTTTTATTTCCTTCTTGATTTCTTCAAGGGCCTACCCACCATCCGGTGGTGTGTCTTTAAATCCCTGGTCTTATGTATGTTCTTGGGTTTCTCATGCTGTTGATTTGTTCTGTTCATATTCTATTATGATCAGAGAGAAGACAAGGAATTATTTCAAATTTCCTAATATTTGTTGAGACTTGATTTGTGTCATAAATACATTACCTATTTTGGAGGAAGTTACATGAACTAGTGAAAAAAAAATGGATATTCTGCAGTATTGAGGTGGAATATTCTGGAGTTGTCTGTTATGTCCATTTGATCTATGATGTCACCTAATTCATATATTTATCTATTTTTGTTGGGATAACCTGTCAGTTGGTGATAGTGAGGTAAGAAAATCACCTTTGATACTGTTGTGCTGGGGTTAATCTGTGACGTCACATTTGTTTTATGGAATTGAATGGACCTGTGTTCAGGGGGTCCATGTTTGGAATCTTAATGCCCTCCTGAAGGACTGTTGCTTTTATCAGTGTGAACTCACCACCTTTATCTTTTCTCATCAGTTTTGGTTTGAGTCTGTCTTGTCAGATACTAGAACAACGAGACCTGCTTGTTCCTTAGGTCCATTTGCTTGGACCACCTTTCTTCATCCTTTCACCTTAAGGTAATGTCTGTCTTTTACAGTTAGGTGTGTCTCTTAGAGGCAACAAGTGGATGCAGTACACCCGTCTGTGCCTTTTTAGTAGCGAACTGAGACCATTAATAGTCAAAGCTATTTGAAAGGTGCGTGTTGGTTCTTGCCTTTGTGGTGTTTGGTTTTGTTCTTGTGGATAGAATTGTTTTCTCTTCAGCTCAAAGGATTTCCCCCAAGCACCTCTTGTAGAGCAGGCTTCCTGATCACAAATTCCTTTAGCTTTATCTTATTTTATCTTTCATTCAGCTGTGGCGGATAACTTTGCTGGGCAGCGTTCTCTCAGTTACTGCCTTTCAGAACTTGAAATAATCCTTTTAGGCCTCCCGGATTTTAAAGTTTCAGTTGAGTAATTCCCTCTTGTTCTAATGCCATGCATGTGGGCTGCTGCTTCTGTCCTGCAGCTTCCGGTATGCTCTCTGTTCTGTAGTGTTTGTTACAACACAGTGAGGGGAGCTCTTGAAATCCCCGTTATAGTCATAGCTGTCGCCATGCTTGTCAAATGGCTCTCCCATCTTGTCTTCGGGCTTGATATTCTACTCTGTTGGTGATCCAATGTGTTGCTGAGATTTTCCAGAGTTCTTCATTTGACTTATTGATTTTTTTTTCTACCATTTGAGATTGTTTTTTTTCCTCAGATTTCTGTCCCTGTTGAATTCGTGTTTCGTGTCATACCACCGCCACCTTTGTTATGTTGTTCGGCTGTTGGATTTTGTTCCCCATTAGCAGTTCATTTTCCTCTCTGATTTCTTTGAACGTACTTATCAGCATTTTGAGTTCTGATTTCCCTGCCTTGGATTTCCTTTACCTCACTCTCCTTAGGGGCCATTTCTGTAGGGTTAATACTTTCTGGAGGAGCTACGACGTTGTCTTAGTTCTGTGTGGTTATTTTTGGGGGTCACTGTTGCTTTTTCTCACATCAGCTGTTTCTGTTCCAGGGAAGTACTCAGAGTGCTCAAGTGTGGGGGCCAGGTAGAGTTGAGTGTGTGGGTCGCAAAATAATTGCTCAGTCCGTGCACTCTGGGTGCCTGTTATAAGCCCTATATCGTTCCCTGGACAGGTTGCTAACTGTGGGATATTTTCACTGTGCACATGTGACAACCGGCTACCAACAGTGACAGTGGGGAGTGCACTACAAGTTTAGTAAATTAGACTAGGAGTAAAAGGAAGGTAGGAGGAGAAGGACTGAGTACTGGAGGGACTTTGGAGAGAAAGGGAAAGGGAGGTAGGTGTAGAAGCTGGGAGGCCAAAGTTGGGCCCCTGTTAGGGCGTTCCGATTTTAGAGCGGTTAAAGCTGAAGATGGTTATAGTTGAGAAGTAAAACGAAGAGGGGATAAAGATGAGAGAAGAAAGGGAAGGCGCAAGAATAAGAGGAGCATATCGGAGGCGTGGCTGAGGGGCATGAAGAACAGGAGGCTGGTGAAGGCGCTGAGACAGTCCCGCAGCCCAACTGAGCAGCTTACAAGCAGGAGCACACACGTTCTGAGGCACGTAGGTGAGACTAGGCGGTAAGTCACGGAAAGGAGTGAGCTGCTGGCACCGGTGGGCTAAATTGAAAGGTGAAGTCCTTATGTCCCTCTGGCTCTGGTGTGATTCACCCAGCGCTGTGCAAGCATGGGGCAGGAGCTTTGTTCTCTGCAGCCTGTGTGTAGGTCCTTTTGTGGTAGATCTCTGCCCTCCTGTGTCCCTCTTCTGGTCCTGGAGAGCCTGTGTACTTAAGGAAGTACACCCACCGGAACCTTAAAGGGCATCTTAGGACCCAGAAGGGGCTTCCTTGATCTTCTAGTCCTATTAGGGAAAACTAGGAAGGAAGTTATTTGAACTTCCCATTTAAAATAAGAACATTTAGCAAGGCTTTGTTCTCAAATGAGTGTTATTATTTGAGATGCATGAATATGTAAGGAAGCCAGCCATTAATACAGCATAGATATGCAAATCGGTCTTTACCCGGGATTCTCTCTCCAGGAATCGGAACTGATCTAGAGACACAACTCACCAGGTGCTGGAATTAACAATAACGCTTTCCAAAGAAAGAAAGGGGGATTGTGGAAAACCCTTTTTAAACATCCCCTGTCCTCATTGTTCTTAGGGTACATTCAAAAGGCTTTTGCTTTCCTCACTTTGAAGGTATTCACTCACAGTATTGTGGAGCTATCACCTCTCTCTGGCAGGGCACTGTACCTTCAGCATCAACCCAGGAGGGAAGGCTGAGGCTCGAGGAGCTCACGAGGTCTACAAAGGAACCATTGACTCAAGGGCAGCACAGGGGTCTAGTGTAAGGAACCAGAGGTTGCTGCCCGATTACAGGCTGGAGGATGTGGGAGGGAAAGGGGCATTTTCCCTCTTAGGCTCATGGCCACTCATTGTTAGGGACACTAGGGAAATAAGGGAGTGGGTTAAGCATGGATGAACATCTCTCCTGGTCAGCTGTTAGTGGAGGCTGGTTGAGATGGGAGATCAAACATCTAGAAACACAACAGCAGCAGCAACAAAACAAACCAACTTACTTCTGTTTCAGTATTTGCCATCGGTCTAAATGGGAATGGAGGAGCTTTACAAATGGCAGGACCATGGCTAACCTCCTGCTGTGTTTCGGGTAGTCGGGGAAGGAGGTGGAGCTTTCTTTTCTCTAGTTAGCTTCGTCTTTGACTTCTGAGTTCTGGAAATATTGGGCCATGTTCCTTTAGGAGCGAGTCTTACCTTTCCCGTCTAACCCTGTCCTTCTCCTTCCCACCGTCTACCCTCTTCTTGTCCTACTTTTACTTTGTCATGGTTGATCCTCTCTCTTTTCCTTTTTACCATTTCTATTTTTTCATACAATACAATTTGATCATATTCTTTCCCAACCCCTAACTCCTCCCCAACTCCCTACTCCCCTCATCTCCACGGAGAGAGAGGAAAAATGAAAACAAACAAAAACTCAGTAATACAAAAGGATCTAACCAAACAAAAACAAAAAGCACACTCTCAAGAAAACATGGAGTTCCTTTTGCGTCGGCAGTATCGCGAGGCATAGCAGCATTAGCAGATTTCCCAGTGCACGTGAACTCTTACTGCTCAGTCCAAGGATATCCGTGTAGACCCAGAACACAGGCTCTCTCTGCCCTGCATGGATTTGTTCAGATGGGACTTGCCTGTCGTTTGTGCTTTGGAAGCAAGGATTACTGAGAAGGGGGGGGGTCTTTCTCCCCTAAGAGTGCAGGAGAGGGGCCATCCTACGATGTTTTCCATGGCTGTGGGGACACCTGACAGCTCGTGAAACATGATTACATGGGAGGATTTTTTAATCTTCTATACGCAGTTTCCTAAGTCTGTCTTCAGAGGAGTTTATTTGGGAGACAGAAATGATAGTTGTAGGACTGAAGACAGGTTTTGCCTGAGGTTGCCATCACTAGGGAAGCTAAGGGATTAAGGTAAGTGGTAGGTAAAAGATGTCAGGAGATGAAAAAGCATCTGGATGAAAAACAATCTGGAAAAACAAGTTACTTGTTTCAGGAATTCTCATTGTTTAGTGAAGGTGGGCCATTGCAAGGTGGTGTGACCACAGCCAACATTCCTGACTTTAGTTTCTATCAGACAAGTTAAATTTGGCATGACTGTCATTCTTGTGACTACTTTCTGCTGGTCAAGGGCAGGGCAACAAGGTTCGGGACAGTTTTTGGTATTGGAAACTTTGGAGGAGGGACATACTATCAATGGCAACTTCTTGATAAGGACTTTACCCCATGATGCAAAGCATATTGGTTAATTAAAAAGACAGGATAGAAATCTGTGCCCTTTAAATTAGGGTCCAAGGAAGCAAGTAGGTTCAGTAGTGGAGGTCAGCAGACAGCCACATGATGATAGAAGGTGGGAAGGGACCTCAGAGACAGAGAAGCCCAAAGTTTCAGGGAAAGCTTTCCAGACTCTGGCAGAGCAGTCCGTCTTCTTTGGTTGGCTATTGGCCTCTACCTATTTAGTTTCAGTTACCTTGGAAACCCATCCATGATGGATACCTGGTTCTCTAGACTGTATAGAGATTGGGTCTAGTGTACGATCCTGAGAACCTGGGAGTGTTGTGTTTGCCTTGGTGCTCTGACAATACACAGAGACAATGAAAGGCATTGAACCTGGTGTCTTCAACAGCCCAGACCTTGCCTTGCTCCCAGCAGAGACTCAGGCTGCTGTCTTCTGGCCAGGGTCTCTGGGATCCTCAGCACGCATGTCTAGGCGGCAGTGGACTCTCGTCTCCCACAGCCCCTCAGATCCTCTGGTTCTGTTTCCTTCACCAGGTTCGAGGGGAATTGCTCCATGAGCGAGTGCAGAGGCTGGAGGCCCAGGAGGCCCACTTTGCTGAGTCACTTGTGGCCCTGCAGTTCCAGAAGGTGGCCCGGGCTGCTGAGACCCTCTCTGTCTACACGGCCTTGCTTACCATTCAAGACCTGCTGCTGGAGGAGCTCAGTGAATCCGAGACACTGACCAAGTCAGCCTGTGTGCAGATCCTGGAGTCCCACAGCCCGGTGAGTGGGTTAGGGTAGGAGAGGGTACCTACACCATCGGCTCCCTGAGGTGCATGGTGTTTTGTTTGCCATGGAATAGGTTTCTACCACATGTCCTGTGTGTGAAGTGGGGACCAAGTGAGGTGACTTACTAATTATACAAGGGCACTATGCCCTAACCAGCCCTGCCCCAGCTCTGGCTCTTGTCTCTGAGCAGACACCCTCTGAATCCCCACACTCTGGGGAAAGATTGCCTCTTACATCCCAGACGTGAGTCCTAGTTGGGAGCATTTCTTTGTGTTCTGTGGAAACTCATCATGCATCTTTCAGTTAGGGCACATCAAATGCAGCCGTGTCTCGGGCTGGGTGTTTGATTTTTAATAATGCAGTCACTCCCACACACTATGTTCTTTCAGGCTGAAGAACTGTCTCCATGGACCAAAAGCTCTGGTAAAGCTGTTCTGGGGACCAATATTAGGTCCTTTATATGCAGGTTTATGAAATATATTTTATTCTATTTTTTAACTATATGTTTTGTGTGAGTCTGTGCACATGAGGTGAGCGTAGAGGCCTGACGGGTATTGTCTCACCGGAAGCTAGAGTTTCAGACAGTTGTGAGCTGCCAGAAGTAGGCGCTGGGAACTGAACTCAGATCCTCACAGAGCAGTACATGCTCTAGCACCTACATGTAGACTTTCCCCTCATATTTTATTAATCCTTTGAGAATTTCATACAGTGTCTTTTGATCATCTTCACCACCCCTCCAACTCCTCCCTTCTCTACTCTCCCAAATTTGTGTCCTTTTTTTTTTTTTTTTTTTTTTAAACTCCCAAGTATAGTTTGTGCTTCCCATATACTCTTAGATGTGTGGCTCTCTACTGCAGTATGGTCAACTTACCAGGGGCCACACCTTTAAGAAGAGAGATTCCCCTTCTCTCTGCAGCTATTCATTGCAATAGCTACTCTGCTAGGGATGGGACTTCTGGCAAATTCTTCTGCCCACGACAGGATTTCATCTAGTTTGAGTTTTCTTGGGCCTTATGAGTGTCGCCACGATCATTGTGAGGTCATGCGTGCAGCTTCCCTATTGTGTGTGGAGTATTCTGTCCTTGTATTTATCTACCACTTTCCTGGGACTTGCAGTCTCGCAGCCTCCTCTTCCGAAATGGTCCCAGAGTCTCTGGAGGATGGGTATGATACAGATGTCCCATTTAGGCTGGAGAATTCTAGAATCTCTCTTTCAATGCCAATTGCGGGTCTCATCGTGAATCACCATCTACAGGGAAAGGCAGCTCCTTTCTCTGTTGAGGGTTGAGAGTATGTGTGGGGTTTGTTTTTAAGTCTATGGATTACCATAACAGCTTCCAGGGAGGGAAAATCTTTCTCTTACTGAGGCCCTGGGCAGGCAGGCGAGTGCTAAGATGTGACCGCTGTGGTCCTGCTGACAGTTCCTTACCTAATTGTGCTTCCTAATGTTATCCTTTAGGCAGGATCGGTCACAGATTGTAGTCTTGCACTGTCCTATGGTTCAGCTCTCAGTCACACACTGTCTCGGGTGACTGCTGAGCTGTGCTGCTGTTAGTCTCAATTCCCAGGCAAAGAGAGTGTGCACTTGGCAGATGTCTCCTTGTGGGTCAGAATGGCCATTGAATGAGGCCGGAAGCCAAATCTGTTTCTGACCTTGACAGACATGTCAGGTTCATAGATCTTAGGCAAGCCCTGTTGAGTTTGCGAAGGTCGTCAACCGTGATTTCTTTAAAGTGGTGCAAATGGCCATGGACGCCAAAGGACCCGGGACTATTTTCAGTAGATCTGTGTGTATCCTGTCCTGTAAGATTTAATTAATCAAGGTTAGTATGGAAGTGGGTTTATTATAGATATTCTAGCCCCACACATAAAATGCACATGCTTTCTCCTGCTTCATGACCTCCTGGAGGTATTCCATGAGCTGAGCTGTCCTAGAGCAGGCTGGGCTCACAGAGAAGTCAGATAGCCAACCAGAGGCTGACACTGCTGCTGAGCCTCAGACCCAGCAATTTAAGGAGCAACTTTGTTGGAGGGGATGAAGAAATGAGACTGTGGATTTCCGGTGAGGTAATACACCAAGGGAGGGATGTGTTCAGCCTGCTATAGGGATAGGGCAGACCGTAACTGTGAAGTTTAAACCCATGCTCTACTACCATGTGGAAGGTATCCAGAAGGACCACAGTGAACTCATGAAGGGTATCTTCAGGGTGATAAACAAAGTTGAAACTGTTCTAGGTCACTTGACTGTCCCTGCCCAAAGGCATCATCTCCAGGCAAGAACATTCTCTATGGGACCTTAGGATTTCCACAGGCTAAGTTCAGATGATCACAAACCCTTGAGGGAAAAATAAATAGAAGTCACACATGAGCCAGTCAAGATGACTTAGGCACAGGAGAAGCCCAAATAATGACATTAAGATCACCGAATACACTAAAATGCATTCAGATTTTCAGCCAGGATGTAAAGTAAATCTGACATACAGAATTACATAAGAAATTACATAAATTTGTTAAAGAAATTAAAGCTAATGTAAAAGTGATTCTTAGTTTAATTTACCTACTTGGAGCAAATGCACAATTCTAAACTTGCATGTACTTCATAAAAGACTCAAAATAACAAAAATAAACTTGCTAGACCATGATCTTAGTTTGGGATTCTATTGCTGTGAAGAGACACTATGACCATAGCAACTCTTATAAAGGAAAACATTTAATTGGGGCTGACTTACAGTTCAGAGCTTTGGTCCATTATTGTCCTATAGGAAGCTTAGCAACATATAGGCAGACATGGTGCTAGAGAGGTAGCTGGAAGCTCTAAACATGGATTGGTAGGCATCAGGAAGAGAGTGAGTCTCTATGTCTGCCTTGAGCATCTGGGACCTCAAACCCTGCCCTCAGTAACACACTTCCTCCAACAAGGCCATACCTCCTGAGAGTGCCATTCCCTATGAGACTCTAAAGTCCATTTTCATTCAAATTGCCACAGTCATCGAAGTGGAAAACTTCGGTTCTGAGAGGCAGCATGACAGGCTGAGCTTCCAAAGCACAGTGATGGTGTAGATAGACTGTTGAGGCTGAGGGGGCTCTCTGACACACACATATAAACCACAGCCAGCAAGTAGCAGATACACTTTACAGCACACTTCATAGATGTTCCAGTACCTGACCATGGGATGTCAATAGTGACCTCTTTTGACCAAGGGACAACTAAACTCAAATCTGTTAAGAGAAAACTATTAAAAAAAATCCAAACTTTGAAAAATTTAAAATATATCTCTAAATAGTTCCATAGTCAAAGAAGTAAAAGAGTTCAAAATATATAGAGTTTTTTTAATAAAGATGTATCTATGATGTATCAAAATGTGCTCATTTTGTGAAAGTTTTAGAAAGAAATTTATGTCTTAAATTTGTATCAGAGAAAAAATGATCATAACTAAGGATATGTATGTATGTATGTATGTATGTATGTATGTATGTATATTTAAAGGGCCTGAAGCTGAGAAAAAGACGATGTGGGGGGCACTAAGGGGAATTGGAGAGAGGTAGGTGGTGGATGGATATGATCAAAATATATATACACAAATAAGGGCATGAAATTTTGAGAGAATAAAACCCTTTTGTGATGGGTGATGTCATTCTGTAAATATGTTTCTCATACTGGTTAATGAAAAAAGCATCATTGGCCAATAGGAAAGCAAGATAGGTGGGACTAGGAGACAAGGAGGAGAGAGGAAGTAGTAAGGAGGAGTCAACATGGAGAGATTGGAGAGAGCAGACCCGCCGCCCCCCCACCCCCTCCGGTAAGATAAGACCACAGACGGATAATATATAAACTCTAGAAATGACAGAGACATCTTGCCTGGTCAGCCACTGGAAGTTCTTCTGTAATGTTCCACTTTTGTCTTTTTAAATTTAGGGTAGAAAGAAGTGAACCTGTATGTTACAGGGTCCCAATGGGTGTCCCTAGCGGGTGGGGGAAAGTAGACATGACACTAACAACACAGACACCAGGAACAAGTTGTAACAACGAGCTTACTTTATTTCAGGAAGGGGTAACCCTTATACTCCTCCCCCTGCCCCAGGCGAGGATCCACTGAGCTGAGCTAGTCTACAGCTGAGGTCACTGTCCATAGGTCCACGTCATCTCTCATCAGACTGGGCTGCTGTTGTATGAGTCTTTGGAAACCCCAAAGCCTACCTCTCCTCTGACAAGGCCATGCCTCCTAATCCTTCCTCTACAGTTCCATCAGACAAGGATCAAGTGTTCATCATATGAGCCTTTGAGGGCCTTTCTTACTGAAGACATCACCAGGCTTGTGCTCCCATCATCCCCGACACTAGAACGTTCACCTTGTTTTGTCATCCTCATATCACAGGAGACCCAGGTGGTACCTGACAGAACTGCAGTTGTGAACACAGTTGTAAACTTTGTGTGCAAAATAGCAGCTAACTTAACCAATCCATCTATTAGAATAATTAATCTATCATGGACAGGCAGGGTTTTTTGTTTTTGTTTTGTTTTGTTTTTGCTTCCCCAGGAATATAAGGACTTCCCAGGAGTTTAACACGAGGACATTGGTTTACAAAACTCCCTTGCTTAACAGGTTAAAGGGGAGGAAACAGCTCACGTGACCATTTAGTCACAGACAGAGATAGCGCCCATTCCAGATGCTCAGAATGTTAGTGGCAGGAGGAAGCCTCCCCAGAGCGTCTATCAAAACATTCAACGAGTGCTTCACTTGGAGGTGACTGTCATGGAGATGGACCAGTGCCCCAAATTCCAGTTATAGGAAATGAGCCTTTAAGATGGGAAGGCAGCCAGGCATGCTGGCACCCACCTTTAATCCCAGCATCTGGAAGGCAGAGGCAGTCCTATCTCTGTGAGATCAAGGCCAGCCTAGTCTACATAAGTAGTTCCAGGACAATGAGGCTACTCAGTGAGAATCTGTGTCAAAAAAAACAAAAGTCCAAAACCTAGCCCCCTATAAAATGGAAAGCCAAGGTCTTTCAGGGAGTCTAGACATTGAGACACTGAGACATCTGAGTGTCTGAGATGCTCCTTTGGGCCAGAACTATTCCCCTCAGATGCCGCTCTTCTACTATCCTACTATCCCTGGGACACACCTGCCCTTCCCATTTCATCTCAGAGCTCTTGAGCAACGTCAGAGCGTCACATCACAGTTGCCTGCAAGGGGAGAGCCCACATGCCCTACATTAGAATCAGATCACACATTCTTGAGCTGACGGTGAGATGGTGGATGAGCTGCACCTGCCTGGGTTGCATGGGAACAGAAGGCAGCCTGCTCCGCTCTCTTCAAGGCTCTTCATTCTGTAGCATGATCGCTCTGTGCCAAGCACTTTCCCGTTGGTAATGAGCTTCTAAGCTGTTGAGCATTTGGAGAATTTAAAAAGCATGAAATGAAAAGCTTTGGAAGAAACAATTCCTAAGGAGAGTCCTTGGCGGGCATCTCATTCAGTGAACAATTTAGACTCCTTTTGTGAAATTGGATTATAGGAAGGTGCAGCGGGACCGCATGGCAAGGCTGAGCAAGTTTAAACAGGATGGGGTTGCTCAGAAGAGGAGTAACCCCAGACTAAGGCCCCTGCTGTATTTGCAGCTCAGTGTCACTTGCCGAGTCTTCCTATGCTTTACTGTCCTGGTGCCCCAGTCACTCTGGTGGATGATTCTGCCTGAGTTGTCACACTTCCAACCCTGCCACTCAGAATCACTGCTCTAAGGCACCGTGAGATCAAAAGCAAAAGTGGTGTTTCAATCAGCCAACATTCACTGAGCTGTCACTAAGTCTAGGGCACTTTGTGCAGTGTCTGAAGCTTAGAGCCACCCCGTGACATTTATATGACCAGGTGAGAGGCACAGAAGCAGCCACTTATGAAACACTGTTACTGAGGTCCCCAAGTCTTAACTTCCTGAAGGAATTCAATCCAGAGGCTCAGAAGGTTAAGCAGAAATGCATTTAACAAAGCAAAGCACGAACTCAAAAGAGATTAGAGTAGGCTATTCCAAAGCTGGGAATAGCATCTCTGAGGATTCTGGGTTGTGGGTTTAAAAGATATTTTTATGAACACTTATGAGGTGGGTGGTGTAGTCATAGCATGCGATGTCTCAAAATACAGTGGATCAGATTTCCCATGCTCTTCTAGAAAAGTCTCGGGATGGTGGGGAGGCACAAATCCGCAACAAAAATGATATCATACTTGTCATACTCCTGAGAACGCAGGCCCTTCATAAGCACACATAGGTGGCCATTGGGAAAGTAGACTGTCCTTTCCTTTCTGATCTGACAAGATCCTAACTTCAGCTTCAGGGATGTTCAACCACAGAGGGTCAGCCATCCTGACTTCTCTGAGACACAGCTACAAAGATACTTATAATGTTGCCTCAGTGACCTCTGTGACTCTTGCCAATCTGGCATTAGTGGGACTCAGCCCTTCTCCTTCATCTGCAGGAGCTGCAGGAACTGGAGAGGAAGCTGGAGGAGCGGCTGGTGCAGCAGGAAACTTCTGAGCAACAGCAGGTCCTGGAGAGCTGGCAGCGGTGGACGACGGCTGAGGGCCCCGGGCTGGGCGAACCTGGGGAGATGGATCCTGAAAGGCAAGTCTCTGCCATGCTGCGGCAGGCCCTGAACAAGGGCCAGAAGCTACTGGAACAGCAACAGCAGAGGTAGGTGGATGGTTTACACTCTGGGTGTGGCGGAGGGGTCTGATTGCCTCTCATCTTCCTGCCTTAGATGACATCCCCATGCTCCGTACAAGCTGCTGTTGTTGAAGGATGCCAGCTTTCTCCTCTGATCTCTTCTATATAATTTATTGTTTTTTTAATATCATTGAGGTTTACTCACAATATTTTGAACTTTTAAAAAGCATTTTATTTAATCTTTTGAGTGCGTGTATGCACGATGTGTGGGCCACTGCACTTGTGTGGAGAACAGAGGACAGCTTTCTGGAGCTGGTTCTCTGCTTCTGCCTTGTAGGTCCTGGGGATTGAACTTGGGTCTCCAGGGTTGGTGCCTTTACCTGCTAAGCCACTATCTCAATAGGCCCTTTTTAACTTTTTTTTATTTTCAAATAATTATAAGCTTACAAGAAACGGTGAGGCTGTTAGAGGTCCCACGAGTCCCTACCCCGCGTCCCCACCTGGTAACTAACACCTCAGTGTCATGGCACAGCAGCAAAGCCAGGAATAGTGCTGTCACAGAAAGGTGTCTGTCCGCATCCCCGGAGCTACAGTTTTAACCCTGCTTCTGTGGCGCTACAAAACAGACAGCTCTCCACCTTGTTTTTCTTTGCTCTTTCACAATTAACATCAGACAATTAGCTTTTGCCCGTGGCATTCCGTGCTCCCGGAGTAACACCATTTCCTACAGCTCTCTAACTCCCCACTGAGACGATGCTATCTATGTGTAAAGCGGCAGATAGAGACTGTATACAGCACACATTGACTGGTTTGTAGAAGTATACAAATTAACAGGAGGAAGCACTCCACTTGGTTTCTGGGTGGGGAGATTACACCGATTTTGTTTGAGTTTGTCTCCCCGGTAAACTCGACATCAAAGTGCAGATTCATCGCCTGGAATTAACAGACAAAGGGGCTGAGCGTCTGCCAGGGAGGCATAAGTTGATTTATCTAGGGGCTTTTAAATGTTTTATTATTATTGTCATGTTCTCTCTTCCCTGTGGGAATCTGCACAAGTCAGGGTTTGAGTTGTGCCTGCTCAAGCCTTGGGTTGTGATAGCCGCTAAGATTGTGGGGCCAATCAGTGGCCTCACCTTTGACACTGAACCCACATTGGGGGTACAGCAAGCTCTTGTCACAAGGTGGCAGACGGCCTTGCCACCAAAGTAGGGATGTCTGTGGCCATCTGTGACTTTGGCTTTGCTTCAGTAAAGGGCAGAAGCAGGTGTGGACCCCAGGTGCTTTAGTGTGAGGTGTGGACCCCAGGTGCTTTAGTGTCAGGTGTGGACCCAGGTGCTTTAGTGTCAGGTGTGGACCCCAGGTGCTTTAGTGTCAGGTGTGGACCCAGGTGCTTTAGTGTCAGGTGTGGACCCAGGTGCTTTAGTGTGAGGTGTGGACCCAGGTGCTTTAGTGTGAGGCATGGACCCCAGGTGCTTTAGTGTCAGGTGTGGACCCAGGTGCTTTAGTGTGAGGTGTGGACCCAGGTGCTTTAGTGTGAGGTGTGGACCCCAGGTGCCTTAGTGTCAGGTGTGGACCCCAGGTGCTTTAGTGTCAGGTGTGGGCCCCAGGTGCTTTAGTGTCAGGTGTGGACCCCAGGTGCTTTAGTGTCAGGTGTGAACCCAGGTGCTTTAGTGTCAGGTGTGGACCCAGGTGCTTTAGTGTCAGGTGTGGACCCCAGGTGCTTTAGTGTCAGGTGTGGACCCCAGGTGCTTTAGTGTGAGGTGTGGACCCCAGGTGCTTTAGTGTCAGGTGTGGACCCAGGTGCTTTAGTGTGAGGTGTGGACCCCAGGTGCTTTAGTGTCAGGTGTGGACCCAGGTGCTTTAGTGTGAGGTGTGGACCCAGGTGCTTTAGTGTGAGGTGTGGACCCAGGTGCTTTAGTGTCAGGTGTGGACCCCAGGTGCTTTAGTGTCAGGTGTGGACCCAGGTGCTTTAGTGTGAGGTGTGGACCCAGGTGCTTTAGTGTCAGGTGTGGACCCAGGTGCTTTAGTGTCAGGTGTGGACCCAGGTGCTTTAGTGTCAGGTGTGGACCCAGGTGCTTTAGTGTCAGGTGTGGGCCCCAGGTGCTTTAGTGTCAGGTGTGGGCCCCAGGTGCTTTAGTGTCAGGTGTGGACCCATCAGGTCCCCTTGGCTTGGCTGAACCTCTGGACTTTCTCTACACTCTAGGGTGAGAGACGAGCGTCAGAACAGTGCGGTGCTGGAAGATTCTCTGGAAAGCATGGAGGCTGACACCATGGCCAGTCTGTGCAGCCAGGTGAGAGGGCCTGCCCCTATTGGTGGACATTTTTCCTTTCTCAGAACAGACATCTTCCCTATGTCTGATGGGGATTGGCCTTGATGCAGGTTCATGTCAGCCCAGGTCCAGAAGGCATGCTAATGATGACAGCTATGATGTTAAGCCTTTTGTCCCCAGGACAAGACAAAGTCCCCTTACTGCCAAACATGTCCCGTTTATAGTGAAGCCTCAGATGGCTGTGTCTGCCTGGTGTGTACAGACGTCTTTTGTTAATGTTGTCTACACACTACGTTATAACAGTGGCTCTCATAACAGCCACAGTCCTTCCCCACAGCAGAGCAGACACAGTGGACCCTCCGTCTTCTCCTTTCTTCATTCTGCCCTCTCGTGAACGTTCTCCACACATAGATCAGGCTCTGGCAGCCCTGACCTCAGACTCCCCACATCCCTACCCTGCTTTGCTGGACACTGAAATCCCCACCTCACCCCCCCCCCAGGTATTGCCATGTAAAATCCCAGGGAAGGGCACTGATTGGCCAAGGGCTAACAATGGCCACCCTGCAAGAGAGGAGAGACTTTTATTTGGGTCTTGGTGGCTTTCACTCTTTTTTTGTTTTTGTTTTTTTTTTGAGTGGGGGCAAGACATTACTCAAACTTAAACTCATGGCAACCCCGTCTCATCTCACCTCCTGAGTGCTGGGAGTATAGTGATGTGCCACCTCACTGGACAAAGCCCAGCTGTCTGTGTCCTCACTGAACCCTTTGCAACAACAGTATTGGCAGTCTCACAGTCTCATTTTACAGATGAGGGATTTGAGGCATAAGGAGGAATGAACATATGGCCCAAGAACTTAGCATCCGGTTCGGTGAGGCTGGGCACTCGGCAAAGGGCTTGACCGGTACAGAGTTGGTACATTTTTAAGCCTTTCATTTTGAAATCGTTTGGACATGTTAGGGTATAGAAAGTTACACCATCCATCTTTCATTTCTTGTTTCCTTGGGTTTGCCCGGAACCATATTAAACCTGGTATGAACTGTTCGTGCGGCTTTCTGTCCTGTTATCACAGAGATTTCTTGTCACCACAACAAGGATGCAGAATGGTCCGACCCAGCTGAGACCCTCCCTATGTGTTATTTCACAGCCACCACCTCCTCACTCACCATTCCCCACCTCAGCAGCCATGGCTCCATTCTGCACCTTTCCTCCACGTCCAGCTACGGTGATCCCTGTATGGTACTGCACCGCCTGCATCCTGTGGAAATATACCATTTCAACCCATCGTGTAGCCCTTGAGCTCAGTAGCCCTTCCTTTTCATGGCTGAGTGTCATTTCACGTGCTAGTGCATCAGTAGCTCTAATCATCCACTGGCATAGGGACACTCAGCTATTCCCAGAGCTTACACCATCCAAAGGGCCTCCCAGAAGTGGAGCAGGGAATGGAAAAACATGCCTGATTGTCCTGATATATGCTCGGCCTCTTGTGCCGTGGTTCTGGCTTGCTTCAGTGAGCTAACCTGGGAGGGGTGGGTGAGCTGTTAGGGACATTGTGGATGCCAAGGCTGCTGCTGACCACAGACATTCTTTTGACAGCTTTGTGAATTCAGAATGTTTACTGGGCTGAGCCACTGAAATATTTATTGCCCCAGGACAACAAAAACCTTGAGATTGTCATGAATTAGATATTGCTGCCCTGCAGGTCTGGAGAGAGCCAGGGCTTTAGTTCTTCCCTGTTGTGTTCCCATAGGGACTGAGGCTGGTGTCGTACCTCTCAAAGATGACAATGGTGCCAGGGAGCACGCTGCTCCGACTCCTGAGTGTGGTGCTCCCAGTGGCTTCGCAACCTCCGCTACTGGCCCTGCTGGACACAGTCAGGGAAAAGCACTCAGACCACGCAGCAGAGCACAGCAGCAGCGGGGAGCAGGCTGAGCAGAGCAAGAAGAGGTGAGCTCCGGGTGGGAGGTTGGTCTGGGAAAGCCAGGCGTGACCAGGTAAGAGGCAGAGGGAAAGGATGTCACCCATGGACCATCCCAGCAGTCCCTCACCACTCAGAGCCCAAATCTTAGTAGACCCGAGTAGTCGGTCCCCAACTTCAAGTGAGTCTTTGGGCCGTACATTTCTCCGCAGACCAGAATGTTTATTATACATACCATTAAGGAGACATTAAGAGTGCATAGAGAGGAAAAGAAGAAAGTGTGCTGTGCGTGTTAGCATTTGGTTATCTTTCTTCCCTGGCAGCGTGTTTCTCTGCTGTGCTTTGTGAATGTGTATATGTATACATGTATGTTTCGGTGCGTACTGAGGTGTGTTGGTGTGCGCGCTTGCATGCATGCATGTATATTTTGCCCACATTAATGTGAACAGGCTGTTCATCAATTCATAATGGGGTTATGTTCTGATAAATGGATTGTAAATTGAAGGTGTTGTTAGTGGAGAATGTGGTTAACATGCCTCACGTGTCCAGTGTCTGGGCCCAGCTGCAGGGCTCCTCACAGTGTCTCCTGGGGCTGACAGAGAAGGTTGCCCCTCCTGTAGCCTGTACCCCAAAGATGCCTGGAGAAGACGCAAGTTCACATTTCAAAGCACCATTTCTGCTGAATGTCTCTTGTCTTCCCACCTTTACGGAGTGAAAGTGAGTGGAACCGTCTTAGGTCTTATGCCTGGGCTTGGTGAGGATGCCAAGTACTTATCCTCACTGTCAGCTTTTATGGCCTTGGAACACAGCAAACTTCCTTATTCCTGCCCAGTTCTTGTGCCACTAGAATGCATTTCCTGCTGTTCTTATGGGTTTAAACATAATGTCGCTCACTGACATTGTTATGTTTGGTGACTGCAATATGTTACCAACAGTGTGCCATAATGCGCGTGACTGTCCCCTGTTCTGGGATATGCTGTTGGGGCCCATTGCCCTCTCACCACAGACCTACCCACAAGGGCTTTTGTTTAGAGTTATGGTCCATGTCTGAATCGAGTCAGGAAAGGCTCATCAAAAGACAAGGTTCCCAGCCAAGTCTGAAAACCTATGTTCCATCCCTGGAATGGAAGGAAAGAACCAACTCCTGCAAAGTTGTCCTCTGACCTCCACATGCACGCCTTAGCATGCACACACACACACACACACACACACACACACACACACACACACGCACGCACGCACGCACGCACGCACGCACACTTTTAAACAAGGAAAAGCAGGAAGCATGCTGTGAAGGCAGGAGGTTTGGGGAGCTCTCAGCAGTGACACTGGAAAGTAGAGTCTATGGGAACCAGAACATAAGGTGAATAAACAGATTGAAAGTTGTGGAAGACCCAGCCCCAAACTCAATCACGATCCTTAGGCAGCTAGGATGGGCAGCTAGAGAACTATTGACATGGCCCTAGTGTTACTGGAGCAGGTGTCCTGAGGGACATTACTTTCCTGGTAAAAGGGACAGTCTTTCCATCAGTCATAAACTTTGATCAAAGGCTTACGTTTGCAGAAGACAAAAAGAGAGGTCAGAGTGAGCGAAGGCGGGGTCGGGGCAGGCGTTTCAGAGACTAGACGCACTCACCGTCCTAGTGCCTGTGGGTCCGACACAGTTATCCAAGTCAGATTTGAGTGGACTAAGAAGACTGGATATGGGTATAGCTGGAGGATTGGGTGTGGCTCAAGGTCTACTGGGAGTGTGTTCTGAAGTCTGGGTGTGGATGTGAGCAGAAGGCTAGATGTGAGCTTGTCAGAAGCCTGGGTGTGGGAGTGGCCTTGGCTCCTGATTCCTCCGTAGCTGTGGTGTCTACACACTGCATTCTGAGACAACTTATCTCCAAGGCTGTGTGAGGGGTTGACAGGGCTGGGCTCTGAAGAAGACTATGCACCTTCCCTCTCTTAGCCCAACTTCTGGTCAGGCCGGGGGGTGGAGCAGTCTCTCTTGGGACCGTGGTGCCTGGACATCACATCAGCTCAGAGTCTTGAGTTTTCAGTAGAATCTGGCAACTAGGAGAGACCAGGTGACCTGAGGGACATGTGGGATTCAGGGAAGTCGCAATGTGCAACGGGAGTCAGTAAACACCTTTAAATACCCCCACGGGACTCTCTTCTTTACACAGCTTGCCTCCACCTGATTTATGTTGTCTGTGGCCTCCTCCAGGTAGGGAGTGTTTGTGGACCAGGCTTGAGATTGAGACCCAGCGAGTCTGTCAGTGCTCCCGGTGGCAGTCAGAGGCCACCTGAAGGGATGGAGCTCCACAGGTTTTTTTTTTTTTTTTTTTTTTTTTTTTTTTTTTGAGAATCTGATTTAATTCATTTATAAACTCTGACACCCTCCTCCTGCATCAGAAAACACCAGGGCTGGTGGCAAGCTTTGGACAGCAGACTGAGAACAGATTTGGTGAGTCGAGGATTGGAAAGGATGCTCTGGGCCCGCCGAAAGAAGGAGAGGTGAGGAGCTGGGGCAGTGTGGGGGCTGAGGGGGCTGCAGGAGCATGGCCAAATTGCCAGGGAGGGTGTGGGAAGGTGGGAAAGTTCTTTCCCTGAAGAAAACACACCTTTGTTCTTGGCCTTGGTTTAAAAGCTGAAAACAAGCCTGGAGCTCCCAGTAGGAGCATGTTCTCCTAACATTCATTAGCCTTTTAATTACTATATTTATTTTAGCTAATAGCGGGTTTTAATGAGATATAATTAGAAAAAAAAAATTCCTTAGAGTTCATCAGACTTTACTGTTCTCAAAGCCTTTTTACTGATTGTTACTCTGAACCTTCCAGAAGGTGGAGTTGATAAAATCAGAGTTTAGGGAGGTCCAATGTAGAGCAGCTAGGGAGGGGAACGCTGGCCGTGGGCTGTCAAACTCACTCTCCACTTCTACGAACCTCCAGGCTTGCCTCTTCCTGCCTAGTGCCTGTCTCTTTTAGCTGTGATCCTTGCACACTTAGATCTCAGAGGGGAGGAGGAGGCCATTTTGCATTGCCACAGAACCACAGAACACGAGTCTCCTGCAGTTCTAAATAGAGGAGATCGGAAATATGTCACATTAGGTGGCGCATAGCTGCTTAAAAGCAATGACAGTCTCAGGCTGGGGCAGTAACTCGGTTGGTACGGTGCCTGTCATGCAGGCATGAGGACCTGGGTTCATATCCCCACCTCCCAGATGCAGGCAAGGGCCTACAATCCCAGTACTGGGGAGGCAGGGACAAGAGGATTGCTGGAACCCAGTGGCCAGCAAACCTAGCCAATAGGTGAGTTCCATGTTCAATGAGGGACCCTACCTAAAAAAAGCAAGGTGGAAAGTAGGTGAGTACGCCATTGTAGGCCTCCACATACATATACACATGTGTACACACCCAGAGAAACATGCACATATACCACACACGTGCACACACAAAGTAACATAAGCTGGACACATAATGACTTAAAGATTATCACTCTGGAATTGGTGGGTGTCCAATCCATGCCCTTTATAGTTTCTCAGCGATGAATGCCCTGTGACTCGGTGTCATGAATTGTCTGCTATGGAAAGCATGGAACCATTGACAATAGATTGGTGTCTTAGGGTTTTTTTGTTTTGTGTTTTGTTTTGGTGTGGTTTGGTTTGGTTTTGCTGTGAAGAGACACCATGACCACGGTAACTCTTATAAAGAAAAAAATTTAGTTGTGGTGGCAGCTTACAGTTTCAACAGTTCAGTCCATTATCATCATGGTGGGGAGCAGCGCAGTGTACATGCAGGTTTGGTGCTGGAATATCTGCAAGACCTACATCTTGAAGGCAACAGGAAGTCAACTGACTGTCACACTGAGGGAAGCTTGAGCAAGTGAGACCTCAAAGCCCGCCCCCACAGTTGCACTCTTCCTCCAAGGCCACACCTTCTAATTGTGTCCCTCCCTTTGGGGGCCATTTTCTTTCAAACCACCTCAGTTGGATATCGGAACACAGTACCCACGAAATAAGATCAGGATATTCAGTAGGAGACGTCAACTCAAGTCCAGACCAGAAATGACTTTGGATCTGCTTAGTTGTAAGGTGTTCTCCCTGCATTCATACTTTCCTGTACTGATGTGTACAGAGTGGGCAGCAGTCATGAAAGGCCTTGGTCTCAGTTTTCAGCAACAGACAGTGTAAGAGAGAACTGATTCCCAGGCTACAGAGCAGGGGTGTGTGATGTCAGTGGAGCCAATCTTGCACAGCACCTCCTGGAGAGGTAAGAGCTTCCCAGGTGAACCCTACTGAAACAGCCTTACACCGAACTGCTAGGGGCCAGGGCAGAGTCCTGTGGCTTTAAGGCCACATGTGGCTCTCGGGAGCAGTTGTAATGGCAACAGTGGCAACCAGGGCTCCAGGGACAGGATTCCAGCAGACCTGTCCTGGGGTAATTTCGAAGCCTGCTGCATTCTGTCTCAGTTGCATTCTATCCAGCTTCTCGCAGTTTTCTGTGGGGTGGGTTTTTAAGTGTTTAATAGGGAGCTGGTAGATGAATCGTGGAGATGGAGGGAACTCTGCCTGTTTCCATGGTGTAATATTCCTGGGCAACAAGCTAACAGTGTACACTGGGCTCACCAGACTTCTGAACCTTTCACACTATGAGCTGGTGAAGGTGGCCAGCAGTACATGTCACTGTAGCTCTCATCTGATTTTATGGACAATCAGTGGTCGAAGGGGAGGAAAACTGTTTTAAATATAGTACATAATGATGGGGAAATGACTCAGTGGGTGAAGTGTGGTCTCTGTGGTTGACTGAATGAGAATGGCCCCCATAGACTCTTAGGCTTGAATGTTTAGTCACAGGGAGTGACGTTATTAAACACCTTCTTTTATAAGAATTGTCTTGGTCATGGCGTCTCATCACAGCAACAGAACAGTGGCTGAGATATTGCTCTTCACAGGACTAGAGTTTGATTCCCAGCCCCCACATCAAGCAGTTCACAACAGCCTGTAACCCCAGCTCCAGGGGACCTGTCACCCTTTTCTGATCTCTGTGGGCAGCACACAAACATGGCACATGCAGACACACAAAACAAAAATGATTCCTTAAAAAAATAAAATGAAATGACATTTATTTGGGATCTGAGGACCAAAAGGGGAGTTCTCTGGGAAAGTGCCAGAACACTTAGGAGGGTCAGAATGGCCCAGAATACAGGATCTAACTGTCTCTTCTCTCTGCAGCATATTGAAGACGGTATACACGCCTGTCCAGGAGAGGGTGATGTTCCCTGGAAAAGGAAGCTGGCCACACCTGTCCCTAGAGCCCATGGGGGAACTGGCACCCATGCCAATCACAGGGCTGGACACCATGGACATATTAAACACCGGAGAAAAGATCTTTGTATTCAGGAGCCCAAAGGAGCCAGAAATCTCCTTGCGTGTTCCTCCTAGAAGGAAAAAGAACTTCCTGAATGCCAAGAAGGCCAGCAGGGCCTTGGGCTTGGACTGACCCCAGGGGAAGCTCCAGGGATTATCTTGTCAGGTGCATCTTTCCTCCAGCTCCACTTTGTCTGTCTGTCTGTCTGTATCGTACAGCTTGCAATATATACATACTTGCAGCATAGACACAGTACCACAGACATTGGCTTTCCAGTGCTCAGGAGCTCTGGTCCCCTGAGTCTCTGTTTGGTTCATTCTCTTTTGTGTCACAGGACACAAGCACACCTTTCTTCCAGGTCCACATGACCAAGATCTAGAGGAGACCGCCTCACCCCACCTTCCTCATACAGACTGCTGCTTGTTGTTGGGGTGGGTCCCTACCAGTTTATGTGAGAAAGGTACAGCTCTCTATAGTTACAGTGTGTGTATATGTTCTGTTTTTCATAAAGGGAACTTGTTTAAATGAATGTATAATGGTGGACCTCATTTTTGCTTTCTATGGGGATTTGTGGTTGGTTTAGTCTATGCTTTGCCCCCCACCATGGTGGGCTCCAACAGAAAGACCCACCCTTTCCTACAGTAGCCCAAATGTGCCAGCCCTCTTGTTGCCAGTTCAAGACAGAGATGTTTTTCTCATTTTACAGTGAGAACATTCAGGAGAAGTAGGGCCCTAAAGCTGATAAGTAATAGAACCAGGCTTCACCGTCTGTGGCCTCAGCCTTGGTCCATTCTCTGGCCTTGGTCAATGGACATGCTCAGGGCTTGTCTTAGATAGGGTTTCTATTGCTGTGAAGAGACACCATGACCACAGCAACTCTTATTAAGGAAAACATTTAATTAAGGTGGTGGCTTACAGTATCAGGGGTTCGATCTATTATGATCATGGTAGGACATGGTGACATGTAGGCAGACATGCTGCTGGAGAGGTAGCTGAGGGTCCTACATCTTGTAGGCAACAGGAAGTGGATTGAGGGCCACACTGAGCAAAGCTTGAGCTAAAGAGACCTCAAAGCCCACCCTAACAGTGACACACTTCCTCCAACAAGGCCACACCTATTCCATCCAAGCCTTACCTACTAATAATGCCACTCCCTATGACTTTATGGGGGCCATTACACTCAATACTACCAGGGGTTTCCCTGAAGACATTGGGAAGCCACCTCCAGCCCTCACAGCTCACGTGGGACCTTTGTGTTCCCTTATCCCCCTACCCCCAGGCTCACCACAGTTGCCAGGCCTGTGCTGTGGGCACTAGCTTACAGACCAAGTATATCCTCTAAAGCCAGGGAACTCAGCTCCTTCCATAAAGCAACATTGAATCTGCACGGAGCCCTCAGCATCTTCACACACACACACACTTGAACTCATGTCTAGATGACGTACCATGTCTAACACAATGATGCATGCTGAAAAATCACTCTCAGAATGCTGTTTAGGCAATAGTGACATGGGAGAAAATAGGCTTGCACATTCAATACAAACTCAATCAAAATTAATTTAAAACCCACACTTGATTGAATTCCTAGATACAGAAACTCTTGCTATCAAGGGTGGACTGTAGGTACTTCTTGGGAAAAGAAATGAGGGATGGAGACAGTTGGGGTGGGAGGTGTCATCCGTGATAAGATTCTCTAAAGGCTGGGACACAGAGCAATGGTTTAATGCTTACCTCGAATGTATAAGGCCTTGGGTTCCATCTTCAGTATGGCCCAACAGAAAAGGGAACAAAAGCCACTCCACCACTTCTCTGTAAGCACGGTACATGTGTTGCTTTACTCAGGGCCCCTCTAGGCCTCAGTGTTTGGAGGTCCAGTTCTGGCTCATTGCTGGTTCTAACACTTAAGGAGCGTCTGACCCCAGATCTGTAATTTCACCTCCCATGGCTTTAATGTCCTTGTTTATCAATTCAGATGCACTGAATGGCTGGGCTTTAAATAAAACTTTATTAGCTATAATGAAGTAGACACCAAGTATCTGATATCCTGTTCACTGAAGTCACTGGAGACTCTGTCACCAATCGTGCATTGGTTGAATGTAGCATCTGAAAAACTGTAAGTGCCTTAACTCTTTGCCCTAAGAAGCCGTGAGGCAAAAGGGGTGCTCATGTGGCCACTGTCCAGAGGCAGGCTTGGATCAGGGCTCTGCATGCCTCTGTGATGGGCTGTGAGGCCCTGGATACATATCTCCACCCTTCATTGCCTAGGCTGAGACTGCTCCTCTGAGGACGAGTTGGTGTGAGATGCTGACAAAATGCCATCTCCCGATGCCCACCACAAGCCAATGCCTATGGGACAGCAGCCAATGACTGCCTGGATATGTAATTGATAGGTTGGGGCTGACAGTATTGTGACATAATATAATAAGCGTGTTTTATCATTGCTTCCTAGCTTTTTAATTATGCTGATGAATATTTAATGACCCACAAAGCTCTGGTAAATAGCAAGCAGCAAGTAAAAGAAGAGCAGATGAAACGGTAATCTTGCTGGGCCTTCAGTCGATGTCTGTTCAGGAAAGGAGGGAGGGAGAAAGGACACGTCACCTCTTATAGACCCCTCCACACCCTAACAGCACAAACACACAGGCCCCCAGCTGACCTTCAAGAGCCAAACTACATCATCTCCAATTTCATTTTATGATTATGCAAAAGAATGCTCTCCCTCATTAGGAAACTAGGGGCTGAGATGCCAGGAGCATCCCAAGAGGAATGATTAGCTCCCTGGCTCCTGCTATTAATTTGGTTGTGTGGTTTTGAAGGTCAGTTAATAGCAAATTCTCAATTGTTATCTACTATTGAACCTCCTGGGGATGGGGATAAGGGGTGGATAATGAAATGGAGTTAGTCCCAGATTAATTTAAATTAATGGGAACCTCAGGGAGCCTTGAAGATGGAGGGCTGGCCTCACCCTTTCACGGTGGGCCTAGCATTTGACAACTTCCAGGAGCAGGATGCAATATTTGTACTCTCTCTCTCACACACACACGTCTTCAGTTGCATTTCTGGCCACAGCCCTGAACTCCTCATGGCTGTGCATGGTCATGCAATCCAGCGGCCTCTTTGTCACTTTTTATTAAACCCTGGCAATTTCAGAATGTCTCCCTCCTCCCTAGCTGACATTTGAGTTTGTGTGTCAGAGAAACATGGGATCCAAGTTCCAGGGATACAGCATTGGCATGCCTGGCTTCCCGTGACTAGCCCTCATCCACTGTTCGTGTTGCAACACCCTAGCCTTGCAACCTAGACTGCCCTTTGGCTGAGCACGGGATGTGCTCTGCAGGGGAGAGCTGGACTGTGGCACTGCCCTCAGGACACAGACCCTCAGGACAGACAGGCACCCTTTGCAGTCATGTCACCATACCTGACAATCAAACACAGCTGTGCACCATCCTGTGGCCTAGATGTTCAGAATCCTCCCGATTCAGAAGGCAACTTAGACCCTCTAGAACTGGCCCCTTGTGAGAGGCGGTGGGCTTCAGAATTGCGCCTTATGTGGATGAAGAGACTATTTTTGGAGACAACATCTGAGATCTTCCTTTAATGCCCTGTGAGTCATGGAGACTGGAAGACCAGGCACTGGCTGCTGCCACCTGTGTGAACGAGTGGGTGGCAGGCAGGGAAGTATTATGTAGGAGACTCTGCTTGGCCCAGGACTTCATCAGCCTCAGCAAGGTGACCATGGGTGCTTCTCCTGATGTCAGGTGGTATCTACATGGGTGGATAATCTGGAAAGTAAGAACTTGCCTATAAATCTATCCTCAGCATACCTTAGTGACATTGCACACAGGACTCTAGCCCTTGGAGCCCCATTCCTACAATTCCAAGCTGGAACTCTTATCACAACTCAGGAGAATAAATACACAACTCTCATCTAGGAGATCACCTAGGGCCAGTTCTCATCATGTGTGTTCACCTATGAACTCATAGTCTCTGTACAGTATTTCACCAGCATGCCTCTGAAAGGACCGGAATCGGCACAGGACACACCAAGGCCAAATTCTCACTCAGCACAAAGGAGACTTATTTGCCCTGGAGAGACAAGGAGCAAGAAGTCAAGGAACAAGAGACAAAGACAGGAGATAGAGGGAGGGCGGGGTGGGAAGGTGGTGGAGTAGGAAGCAAGCCAGTAAGCAGTGATTCTCCATGGTTTCTGCTTCAGTTCCTGCTTGCTTCCTTTGATGATGGACTGCCATGTGGAGATGTAAGCTCCCTCTGGCTTGCTCAGCCTGCTTTCTCACAGTTACCAGGACCACCAGCCCAAGGAAGACACCTCCCACATCAATCGTTAAGCAAGAAAAAGCACCACAGGCTTGAGCACAAGCCAATTTGGTGGTGGCATTTTCTTGACTGTGTTTCCTTCTACCCAAATAACTCTCTAGCTCCTGTCAGTTTAACATAAAAGTAGCCAGCTCGCCAGACTCCTAAGGAAATTGATTACTTAGTAAGGAAGTGAGGGGAGAGTGAAGGGAGCTCTTTCCTCCACACAGGTATTTCCGGGATGTGTTCTAGGGTTTCTGGGATGTGTTCTAGGTGTGCCTCAGAACGTCCGAATGCTTTTATAACTAAGAAAAACAATAACCATAACTATCTGTCTTCAACTCCATCAAAGACCACAGAAGGATAGTATATAAACTCTAGAAATGACAGAGACATCTTGCCACCTAGACAGTCACCCAAAGTTCTTCTGTAATGTTCTATCTTCAGCCTGTAGGCCATAGTGAGTCTGGCAGACTCCTCAGCAAAGCAAAATCTTTAAACTGTCCACCTGTATTGGCAGATTGTCAGTCGCTTTTCCATGTGTCCTGCAGAATGTCTGGCAGACTCTTCCATGAAGCAGGAACCCTGTAGCAATGTCCATCTTGTTTCAACAGTCACTTTCCTGTGGGTCCTGCATGTCTCCTTTTAAACCACATAGTTGAACAGTATAGACAAGAGCAGTATCTTGCCCAAATGGCTAGACTTACCATATTGGAAGCAAACTCCATAACGTGTTTCTTCAATTTCCACCTTCCCTTCTGACACAGGTGGTGTTGCCAGGAGCAGTTATGTCTCACTGTCAAGAAAAATCCTAAACCATTTTAAATGCCATATTCTGTAGTAGGACTTTGAAAGGTTTTAAAAATATTTATACATCTCAAATATATCCCTGCATATCTAGAAATCCTAACTAACATAAGTTTTGACTATTATAGGTAACTATAATCTGTACTAAGTTATACATTACATTTTAAAATGAGCTTTATAAACACAATACCTAAACAAGAGGAGAAATATGCATATCACAAAATTGACCTTAAATTGTATCAATAAATGAAAATCAATTCCAAAACAAAGTATTCTGTTCTAATCCCCTTTAAAAGGGGTTGGTTGTGATCATTAATCATTTATAACCAACCCCATCTAAATGAAAGAAAACATTTATAGAGAATATTTGGGAATTTGGTCGTTGTTCTTTCCAAATTGCTTCCTGCTGGCTGGAGATGCTGTAATACCATGGGAATCCTAAGAAGATGCAGAAATCTTGACTGTAGTTTGCAAGGCTGTCTTGTCCCAGCTGTTTTGAATGTTAGATCACCTGGGACTCTGTTTCAGGAGGTCTTGCTTGATCAAACCATGTTAGTCTGGAAGGAATCCACAGCTTTTCATTTTCTGTGGAAACAAAAATAGAAATTCTTTTCCCCAATAACCTGTCCTTAGAATTAAATTTTGAAGTCAAAGCATTTAAAAAATATATACATGGGGTTAATTCAGCAGCATTGATAATCAAGTGTATTTTAGCAGTTGTTCCTTCCTTAGCAATTGAGCAATTCAAAGACAACACAATAGCATACAATACACAGATTCTCTGGGTATTTCCTGTCTTTAGGTGGCTTTTTTATTGCTCCATTTCTTTTACTTCTATTTTTTCAGTTTTTGAGACAGGGTTTCTCAGTCTCAAATTCACTCTGTACACCAGCCTGGCCTTGAAATCACAGAAATTTGCTTTTGCCTCTGGCTCCCAAGTGCTGGAATTAAAGGCGTGTGCCACCACACCCTTTCTTTCCTTTTTTTTAAAAAAACCAATTTATCCTGTTTCTTTTTCTCTCCAAAGTCTATGTATATTTTTAAACACATTGGAAACCTTTGGAGATTTATATTTATCTGAATCTGTCTTTACTGTAAATCTTTATCTTTTTCTGTCCCCGAGTCTTTTATCTGGTAAACAACAACATTGCTTAAATGAAAGCCACAGCAGTTTTAGCCATTGTCTACCCAAGATGATGGGGGTTATGTGATGGGAGATGTCATTCTGTAAATATGTTTCTCATACTGGTTAATGAATAAAGCACTGTTGGCCAATAGGAAAGCAAGATAGGCGGGACTAGGAGAGAAGGAGGAGAGAGAAAGAGTAAGGAGGAGTCAACATGGAGAGGCTGGGGAGACCAGATGCCTGCCCCAGTCCCGGTAAGATGAGACCATGTGGAAATACATAGACCAACAGAAATGGGTTAATACTTAAGGCAGAGCTAGCCAATAAGAAACAAGTACCTGGCCAACAGCACTATATAAATTCAGAGTGTCAGTATGTTATTTGGGGCTGGTGCAGCGGTGGGACAAGAGGTTTAGGATTTTTCTTGACAGTGAGACATAACTTAAAGATAAGTTACATTTAAGGCTTTAGACTCACACAGATAGGATAGATGATAGAAGATTTTCTTTAATTCCTTATTATGTTAATGGACTAAATGTTGTTAACTATAGTTTTTATTTGATAATTGTTTTGTTATATATTTTACTATGTTAAAGTTAAAACCCTTCTTTTTATTTTACAGAAAAGAGAAGATGATGGGAGATGTCATTCTGTAAATATGTTTCTCTTATTGGTTAATGAATAAAGCCCTGTTGGCCAATAGGAAAGCAAGATAAGCAGGACTAAGAGACGAGGAGGATTCTGGGAGATGTAGTAGAGAGGAGTCAAGATGTAGGACATGAGAGAAGAGGTTTGGACCCTCTCTCTGTTAAGAGAAGAGCATGTGGAAACTTAGATTGATAGGAATGGGTTAATATTTAAGACAGAGCTAGCCGATAAGAAACACTAGTAACAATTTATACAGCATCTCTGTGTTATTTGGGGACTGACGCAACTCTGGGACCAGGCTGGTGGGAAAGTGCACTTAACACGTAGTTCCAACCAAGTTTTCTATCTGAGGATGCAGGCTGGCATAATTCTTAATTATCAACCTCCCAACTTGCTGAGTCAACATTTATTGAGCATCTATTGTGTATCTAGCCCCAGCTTGGTATAGGTGTTTAAGCTGTGTTCTGCAGTACAGTGGGGTTGAGAAGAAGGGGACCCACCCATTTAGAGGGTACTGCATAGGTATTGAACATTGTTGTAGTGACTGCTGGTGCCATTAGTAAGTTTTTTGTTTATTTGTTTGTTTTTGTTTTTTGTTTTGTTTTGTTTTTAGTTCTTATTGTGAGAGTTCCTTCTTGTTTATTTTCCTGTAAATGAGCAAAGATGTTGAGCCATAGGGTGATTTGGCTCTCTCATTGGCAGGCACTTGACTCTCCTTGAGCAAAAGTCAAATCACCAGCCAGATAATCCATATACCAGTAGTTGCCACCTTGAATCCTGGACAGACATCTTGGGGAATCTACACACTAGTCTTATGGGACTTTCTCTGCAGCTGTTCCCATCCAGGCCAGAGGGGATCCGCTTTCCTTGTGACGTAGCAGAGTGGCCGCTATGATTGGTTCAAATATAAGCCTTTGTTTGCATGAATGTTTTGCTGCTCAGGATGCAAATGATCTTTCTCCAGCCATACAGCAGGCTGGCTGTTCAGCAATCTCAGCCATCCTCACGTGCTGCCTTCCCTAGTGTTGCCATACATGGCCCCATCAAAGACTTCCTTTGAGTGGTCTTTTATTGCCTGTTTTCAGTAGAACTGGTTGAGGCGGTCACAGGAAGCAGTGGAGGCAGTCAAGACAGCTGATCTACGGTGGACTAGCTTGCTGAGTCACAGAGGCGATGGAGCAGCTGGCTGCCTGTGTGCTCCTGGAGAGGGCAGCCTCAGAGAGGGTAGCCATTGGATCCACACAGTCCTGGAAGGAGGAAGAAGTAAAGCTAAGCAATCGACAAAGCTACAAAGGCAAAGGAGTGGCTGCTACAATGACAGCTGCAAAAGTGGTGGATCTAAAGACCAGAGGCCACCACCAGCAGCAGCAGCACCATCAGCAGCAGCAGCAGCTGCCTCCCAAGCTGTGACCACTGAAAATCAGCTACAGCATCATGGGCCGATGAGTAGTCTAAAAGTGCAATGGGGGTAGGAGACGAGAGAGATGGTGATGTTATGGGTTTGGGTCGCTCCGAGAATCACCATGACCATGAATAAATTTTAATAAGACAGGGTTTTTTATTTAGGTGCTGTTGTTTAACATGGGTTCAAGACTGTACATGAGAGCACCACTAAGATATCATATCAGCCCAGGGCTTATACAGAGAAAACCCACAAGATTACATGTATTCTACCTACCTGTAGGCAGGGTCTTATTTTAACATATACACCTTGCAGTTCTCCTAGTCAATTTTTTACATATAGTAAGCAAGTTTGATTGCAGAATCAGAAATAACATTTAGTCTAATGGCCTACTATCTTGTTAGAACAGCAAATTTTATAAGATCAGTCAATTTACGAATAGTCTTCAACATCTGGGAAAAAAAGGGAAGTAGGTGGCTAGGGAGAATCCTGTGCAAGCTAGAGGCTTTCATGTTAGAGGTAGTCTTTGCGTTTTGGTCTCTCAAGCATAGTAAGTTTAAACTTTAAATGTAATGTTAACCATCACGGTTTAGGCAAGGAGAGGATGAGATGGGGTCCTGGGCTGAAGCTGGAAGATTTTTATAAAAACTTCCAAGTCTTCAGGGTCAAGGGGCCCAGACACCACAGGCCCTGATGCTTTCATACTGGTCCTGCTCAGTAATGTCTGTCTGGAGGTAGATAGGAATTCTCTGGCATCTGTGGTAGTACCAGAAGCGGGGAGGGCATTTCTACTTGCAACGACAGAAGTCATGGCAACCTTTAATGCCGTTTGGTTTGTGAGGCTGTAACAAATGTGCCTGGATGAGAATGGTGACCACCAAATCACTAATGGCTATAGTTACAGTGCCAGGGGCATCACCTAAACAAACAGCAGTGACAGCAGCATGAAGTAGTGATACCTCAGGGACAGCAGCAGCAGCAGCAGAGCAATGGCCATGTGCCACTATTGAGAAGTGGCAAGGACCACAAACACAGCAGCCGAAAACACATCAACAGTGACAGTACTGCATCAGTTACAACAGAGAAAACCACCAGCAGCAGCAGCTACAACAGGGTTTGCAAAATCAGTAACAACAGAGCCCCCACCAGCCCCCTCAGGAGCGATCACCTCAGCAGCGACCCCCAGCAGTAGCTTCCAGTAGCAGCCCCTATGGCCACCAGCCATTCTCCCCTGCTAATGCAATCTCCACAACAATACCTACAAAACATTTTCTTTCCCTGGGCTTAGGCTTAAATGCTCACCTTTCATTATTCATTATGGCCTCTGCAATAACTACTTGTCGCTCTGATAAAATTCTATGACCCAAAGCCACTTATATAAGAATGACTTTTGACTTAGGGTTCTAAAGGGAGAGTCCATAATGGCAGGGGAAGCGTGGATACTAAAAGCTGGAGCGGGAAGCTGAGAGATCACATCTTCATCTACAAACAGGAAGAGGGAGTGAATTAGAAAGAGAGGCATTGCACTCTTCAAGCCCACCCCTGGTGAAGTACTTCCTTCTGCAAGTCTGCACCACAACCCCAAACAGCACCACCTCCTGGGAACAGAGTGTAATTCTTGAGTTCAAGGGCAACATCTCTCATTCAAAACACCACATCTCCCAAGACCTTTCTGGAAACCCTAACTAGGATCAACTCGGAGCTGCCTAACTTTTCTAAGTTCTCTTTTTTTTTTTTTTTATCGAATTATGAACATCTTGTGGCTCTCCTATTTTTCTTTTCTTTTTTTTTTTTTTTCCAGATAGGTCGTGGGGGGTGTGGTCCATGATCCTATCCCAAGGGGTGATGCTGCCCCACATTCAGCAGGGTTGTCCATCCTCAGTTAAACCAATCTGGAAACTGCTTCCCAGACATGCCCAGAGGATGTCTCCTAGGTGATTCTAAAGCCAGGCAGTCCGACAATGAATCTGAACCATCAAAACAGTCCTGAATGGAGGAAATAAAACAAAGGGCAAAGTTCCTTTAGTGCCACTGCACCCCTGCAGGGGCTTCTCAGGCTCCTTCCAAGGCCCTTGGACCCAATCTTGAACTTGCCATGTGTAGGCAATTCTTTACAGGGGTACGTAATATATTCATTCTGGGGCCTCTCCATTTAGACCTGACTTCCAGAACTTTGCTGTGTTGATGCAGCTGTCCCCATAAGATGAATGGCTATAGCAAAGGGCAGGGATGAGCTTTGCATCTTCCCTTGAGGTGTTCCTTGAGGTGGCTTCTGGCATCCCTTGGTGGGAATAGTTGGCTGTCACGTTGCCAGTCAGCTTCTCTCTCTCTCTCTCTCTCTCTCTCTCTCTCTCTCTCTCTCTCTCTCTCTCTCTCTAAGTCCTTGTCAGATGCACCCCACTAGCTTATGAAACAGGGGAGAACTTCTGCACTTGGTATGTGCCATTGTTTCTGTGAACATGATCATCTATTGAACTGAACGAGCAGCTTTGGAACGAGCAGGGGGAAGTGGCTGTGGCTGTGGAGAAGGGATCCAGGCTTGCCTGGGGCTGCTGCTCCCCATTGGCAGCTGTAGGACCTTCAAATGGTGTCCCTCAATGTCTTCCTTTATGAAATGGGGTTGCTGACTATGCTTCCTCACTGGGCTGTGATGCCTCTCTGCGTGCTAGGACCTCTGTGCAGCAAACACTTAGGCATCTCATGGTTAGTAGTCAACTCAAGATTCTTCTGGGCCTCCGTTCCTAGGCAGACTCTGCTCAGTCCCTTTTCTGGAGGGTCTTTGCGGTTTCTTTCCCTGTCCCTTTTAAAAATAATAATAATAATATATATATGTATACATACATACATACATACATATATATATATATATCTGGAAGCCCTTCCCATTCTCCCAGTAATTTTAGGGCAGCTTGTTCCGTTGATTTATGGCTACAATATCTTCTCCAACATGTCATAGGAAATGAATTCAATCTTTTAGTGTTCTCTGCTCTTCTCTGAATTGCCTGATGTCTTTGAGGAGCCAGGTGCCCCTGCTTGGGGCTACTGATTTCCCTCAGTGTGAGTGGGCCCAGCTGAGGAAGGATCACCGGGCTTCTGTCTGAGTGTTTGGTCTCTGGGCTTCTTCCTGGAAGGGAAGACTGGCTAAGGGTTTTGTGTCATGGAATAGCATCTGTCAGGCTGGGACAGACAGAGTGATGCTCCTTGCTGTGGAAGCTCTGATGATGCCTACCATTAGGAACTTTGTCTCAACTCCCACACTACTTCAGTTACTTTATAGAGTAGAATTCCATTTTTTTTTTTAAAAAAAAAAAAAGAAGCAACAAGGGATGAGGGTAGAAGGAATGGAGGAGAGTGGGTGGGAGCCCCTATCTTCTGTGGACAGATTCTCAGAGGCTTTTGTTTTGAGATGGTTTTGAATTTGTCAAAGGGCTTCAGAGATGGCATTAAAATTCCCTAGTGCCATTCACTCACCTTCCCCCAGGGTGAGCTTCTTATATAACCTTGGCATACATGTCAAATGAAGACACATTAGTAAATTACTGTTCAATGAACTAGGAGCATGTTCATCTGGTGATGGTTCTTTGCTCTGCATAGCCACCAGCTGTCTCATTCCTTAGCAGTCACTCTCCTGGACCTCTGGTAATTCATAGCCAGTTCCCATTTTCCTTCCCTCCCTCCTTACCTCCCTCCCTTCCTTCTCTTCTAACAGGGTCTGACTATGAGTCCTGGCTGGCCTGGAACTAGAATTGAAAGTGTGCACTATTACGCCAGATGTCTGTTTGTTTTAAATTGAGGTTAGTCATTAATACAAGAGAGTTTCCCCATGCCAGGCCTGTCTGCCCCTCATACTCACCCATCACTCTGTAATGAGATAGAGATTTCTTTTCTAATGGGTCTGGACCTGGGCCATCAATGGAGCCACTGTTCCCAGCAACTGAGCTTCTAGGATCATACTCAGAGTTTGCTGGTGCCAAAGATAAGTTCTAGGAAAGGTGGAGACCTTGTTAAGGCTTGGGTTCTGTGTTTCCTGCTTCTGCTTGATCCTCTGAGCAGATTTCCAGCTGTTTAATAATGATGTAGACATTTGGAAGTCCATTTTGCTGCTGTTTCCCAAGCTTCCTTGAGAATCTGGTGGCTGGCTTGGGGACAGACAAGAAGAGCAGAGTCAGAAGTCTGTTAGACTCTACCCTTAATTACTAAGTTCTAGCTCAGGAAATGGCATGTGTGTTCAGGTTGCTGTAGCATAATGCCGTAGACTGGGTGGCTTATGAAGAAGAGAAGTTTGTCTGCTGTGGTTCTGAGAACCGGGAAATCCAAGCTGGAAGGCTGGTTCAGTGTGTGGTGCAGGTCCATTCCCTGCTTCACATGGGGCCTTCTCACGCCTCAGCCTCACATGGTGGAAGGGACACGCCTCTGGCCTTTTGAATAAGGGCACTACTCCTACCGTTGAGGACGCTACCATCATGACTTACCCACCTCCTGTCACATGAGATGACTTTCCAGGGAGATTCTTTTCCTTTTATAGGGAGATGACACTTGACTTTGTAATATGATGGCCCCAGGGTGTTTTCTTGACTGAGTGCTGCAAACGTTTTCTGAGCAAGGTCAACTGGGAAATGTTTCGGCTCTGTGGGCTATCCAGGCCTCTGTTGAAAGGTCTTGGGGTTGACACTGTAGGGGTAAAACTGCCTTATATTGACTAGACACCAGCAGGTGGCCTGTCAGGGTGACAGCAGAGGCTTAGGTCCTTGCCACTGCAGTGTGGTCTGCGTGGACCTGGGTCTTTGAGGTTTAAGGATCATCTCTGAGACACCCACAATGTCAAAATGGTGTAACTTTCACTATCTAGAATGATGGTTCCTACATCCACCCAACTGGGTGGGCGAGGGATCCACAGGCTCCATACGTGTAAGCAAGTGAACAACACAGTCCCAGAAAGTCCCTGAAGCTTACAGGTTTCAGGAGCCGCTTCTTCCCCAGGGTTAAACAGTAAAGACTGCCAAAGAGAGGAGATTTCCCCATCTGTTGAGAAGCCTGTAGTTGTGCAGAGTGTGCCAAGATGGCAATATTCATGAGTCATCCACTACTGGTGCTGTGTTGGTCTTTTGTGCAGTATAGCCGCCTTCGAGTCACATAAGTGGCTCTAATACACTCATTGGCTCACCAAGTTGGCCTTTTGGTGGGATGATTCTTTTAGTCTGCTGTCAGTGGCCCTGTCTGGGGTAAGCAGATGTTTTCTGTGTCTCCCCAGGCAGGTCTCACACAAAAGGAGGGATAATGTGTATGATCTGATTGTTCCTCTGCCAAAGCCGGATTGAGGTCATACACTCTGGGAATGAAGGTTGGATGAGAGATAAGTGAAAACTCATTTGGGACTTGGGCCCCTTGAAGAGGGGCAGTCCTTGATGACATTGAAGAGAGAAAGCCCTGGGGAGTGGGTGGGGTGGTCTTGTCCAAAGCAAGTGCTGCATCGATAGCAAACAAGCAAACAAAAAAAAAAAACCATTTGTTTTCCCCTCAACTAAGCACACGGTGTGAAAGCTATGAGGAACTTGCATGGACATTCCCGGAGAAAAGCTATTCCTGATGTAGATTAGTGTTGCCACGGGGCCAAGAGACTTGGCCTAGGTGGCACTGACCTCTGAGAAATGGTTGCAGTGCCCTACACAGATGAAAGCCGAAAGTCATCCCCGTGGAGAGGAAAGGCTGGAAGGCAGTGAGGAAGTCAAGAAGCCTGTGAACATTGAAGACACGGGCTCCTGCGCTCCTGTGTGTAAGAGGGCCCCCTGGCAATTCAAGGACATTAGTACGCAGGTCTGTCTATGTGCCCCATATTCTGGATTTCTACCCTCCAGGGCGGATTCTCTTTTTATAAACGCATAGTGATAATATAAATGGTAGTCAAGTGGGGAGACCCTCGAATAGCCAAGCTCATCTGTGGGAAAAGTCGGGGTGTCATTGTCACAGCACCCCATCTGCTGTAGCCTGGGTTTTATGTCTTAAAGGGGTGGCCCTAGAAAGGTGGTATTTGGAGGGAGTGAGACATTTAAGAGGTGGGGCCTTGAGGACTTTAGGTCTCTGGGGCAAGCCCTTGTGGGACATAGTGGGACCTTGACCACTCATTAGTCTTTCTCATCCCTGACTTGCAATGTGAGGCAGTCCACCACATACCCCTGCCATATCCCACAGGCTGTAGAAAGAAGCCAAAAGAAACCTTTTTCTAAGTTTGTTATCTCAGACGTGTTACTATAGTGACAGAAATCTGATTAGCTCACCCTTCCATCCCATCTCTGCTTCTAATTAAATCCGAGCCCCTTATCTATAAGAAGGTCCAGCCCACCCATCCTGGAATTAAGAGCAGTCTTACAAGGAACGTTAGAGTGATCGTTTATTCCAAACAAGGTACATGGACTGAAACAGCGCCAAGAAATCTGGGTTCCCCACCCTGCGACCTCCATCCTTCATTCATGTGCTCATCCCAACGAGAAGTTGTAATACTTCCAGGTCACAGTGTAGAGAAGAGCAGCTGGGACACCCTGGAGGACAGGAGGGACAAACAGGGCCTGGAGACATGGAGTGGGCAGGAGACAGATATGAAGAGACTCGGGTAAAGGGAGGGTAGCAGTGCCGTTCTCTGAGGAAAAGTGTAAAACTTACTATACATTGAAAGGTCTCTCACGAGATCTAAGAGATGACACTGACAGACTCAAATCACAGCAGAAAAGTAGAAAATAGAAATGGATGTAAAAGCCGAAACAGTTGATCTCAGCACGGATGTCCAGACCTCAGAGGCTCCAGGCAGGAAAAAAAAAAAAAAAAAAAAAAAAAAACAAAACCAAACAAACTGTAAACTTGGAGGGTCCTTGGTCCACAGAAAATGGACCTGCCATGTCAGCAAAACAAGAAAGTAGCTCCAGCAGAGGAAGAGGGGGATGGTGATTGTGATGGTGATGGTGATGATGATAATGAGGAAGATGAGGAGGAGGATGAAGATGCTAATGATGGTAAGGTGAGGAGGATGAGAGTGATGACAGATGACTCTCGGCTGTCAGTCATCACTGGGTCACACGTGGGATCTTATCATGCCCTGTAACAACTCTGAAAGGTCAACCTTCTCTTTCCTGTTTGAAAGTGAAGAAACTGACCCTTGAGCAATCATGTGACTTGCAGACGTCTTCCAGTCTTGGCAGCAGCTGCCGATTGGATGCAAAGCCCTAGGCTTCTTTGCCTCAGCATCCACAGCTCCAGAGTCAACTGATCTCTGGCCAGGTTATAAAATGCTTTGCTTCTGGAGTGATCCTGCTCTCATCCTCAATAGACTAGGTTGATGGGAGATGCCATCATACGGCCTTACACTAGGTAAGAGGCGTCAGGGAGGCTCCAGCTCCACAGCCAGGCACCCTTTGCATGCCAGACTGACTGGCCTGTTTTATGCCCTTCTTGGGAAAGAAAATCTGGAAGGATGGTGGGGATTGAGGTTCTGTTGCAGGATGAGTCTTCTCTGGGATCCCACGCCACTCTGTGGGAGGAGGAAGTAACCAGAGATGCACCTGAGTGCCATCCAGCATGAGGATATGGGGTATGGCAAGAATTGGTGATTGCTGGAATCCAGAGTTTGGGGTGACTGTCCATGAGTCAGGGAGAAGCATGTCGACAGCATGGAGCCCCTGGGCTTGAACTGTATGCTGCACCATTTCAGAAGACCAGGAAGTTTGTGGATGACTCTTCTTGGTTGCTTTGAGACCTGGGAGTCCCAATAGAGGGGCAAACATGCCAGCTATTTGTATTGTTGAAAGTCCATCTAACAAACTAGGATGGGCCAAATTGCAAAGTTAGCATGGTTGCATGGTTTAAATTTTTTTTTTTTTTTTTGAGCGAGGGTAGGAGGACAGACACTTCAAATGTTGAGATATGTTAATGTATAAACACTTTTATCAATGCCCAAGGATTTGCATGTAAGCAGTCCAGCTGGATTCTCACAGCTCTGTGGCTGGAGACAGGGCAGAGAACTGTTAACCCCTTCCACAGATGCAGAAAACTGAGGCACAGAGAAGGTGTGACTTGCTCAAGGTCACACAGCGAATCAGTTGAAGCAGGGACCAAAGTCCATGCTCCTCAGATCTGAATGCAGAGCTCTTTCTGTATCTGATGTTTTAGGGATAAGATAGGGACCATCAGGGCACAGAGGAGGAATTCTTGGTATCAGGGCAGAAAGGGTGCCATCTGGGCCGGAGAGCTTAGTTGTTGCAGCCTCTGGTGCATGTATGGGTCAGTATATTGTTGTTTCGACCGTCCTGCAGCTTGCTTGAGACCTGGCTTCCTGCTTGGCCTTCCAGGTCTGAGATCTGACCATCATGTCCCTGCTGCCTCCTGAGCCTGCAATAAGCACAACACAGACTGGTTAGTGCTGGCAGGATGGGTACGGTCACACACTTGTGAGAGACTCCTGATAGACAGCTGGAATCTGCCCCCCCCAGAAATACATAACTCTGTGGGAGTCCGCAGTGTTCCACTTGGTTATGCCTGGTGAGTGACTTAATACACAGAGTCTCAGCTTCTCTGTCTATAAAATGGAGATCATAATTCCAACCTTGTCAACCCCTGTGGTATCACGGATGTAATTAATTTGCTCAAGTTCAAGCTGGTTGGTGAACTCATGCACCATTTATTCTGTTTATACCCATAGATGTAGTGGTAGCCATGCCTGGGGGGCAGGGGCTATGCTGGCAAGCAAAGAAACCATCTTCTTTGTCCTCGCAGAGCTTATGCTAAAGAGGAGATGGGTAGCGGCCAAAACATCCCAGAGACAAACATCTGAATAACCAAACATGCAGACTGATAAAAACAAAACAAAACAAAACAAAACAAAACACTCCAGGAAAAGCCATGCAGAGGGATCAGGAGCCCGAACACTGCATTGCTTAGCAGCTAGCCACCTGTTATAGGTTGGGAAATGTCCGTATCCCTCCCTCTTCGATCTTCAAGTTCAGGTTCACTCACTATGCTACAGCTGTCGCTTGCCCATTCATGGTACAGGCCAGAGGAGGAACAGAGGCCTTCAATGGACCAGCAGAAGAACCCAGGCTCTAACCTCCCTAGTTGCTTTGGTGAAGCTGCTTAGCATCTCTGAGGACCTGTTTCCTTAGCTAAAGCGAGGTTTATGGTGCATAGGAGGCTACAGGATCAGATAGGTGTAAGGGAAGTCAGCAGTATGGATCTGGAAATAGTAATTCCTACTATTCCTGGGACAGTACATTCAATAATTCCAGCTCTTGGAAGACAAAGGCAGGAGGATCACCATACGTCTGAGGCCAGTTCAGGCTATAGTGTTTCAGGCAAGTCGGGGATGCATAGCAAAAACTTGCCTTTTAAAATCCAAAGAGGGGCTGAGGAGATGGCTTGTCTATAAAGTGCTTGCTATGCAAGTTTGGGTTAGAGTTATAGTGCTAGATATGGTGTCCTGGAATGCCAATACTAGAGAGGCAAAAACAGTCAGATCCTGACTGCTCACCAATCTCTGACCTCCACATGCAGACACACACACACACACACACACACACACACACACGGGGGGGGGGGGGGGAGAGAAGTTACACCTTACTCATGGGCTTCAGGCTTCAGATGGAATTGGCCTGAAGTATATATAACATTACTTTCAAATGGCATAGCAGGTGGTGGCCACACACCATGGTCTTCATTAAAGCAAAAGTCCATTTGATTAAGAAAAACAGTGCCTGGCATGTTCAGGGTGCAATGGATGATCTCAAGACGAGCCATATAGAATCTGCACCTCAGACAGATGGCAGCTGGGTGTGAGTGTGAGTGTGCCAGGTATATATGTGTGCACCAATGCCCGTGTCTGAGTGAGCTCTCTCAGTGGCATAGCACTGTTACATAGGACAGTGACTTGGGGGGGGGGCTTTTCCCTGCTCTTTTCTCCAGCTGCCAGGACTAGAAGCTGGTGGGCTGTTCTTCTGGGATACTCTGAAGCCTGGTGCTTTCCCCACCACAGTATCCATCCATCCACCCACCCATCCATCCATCACTGATCCACCCACCCACCCAACCATCCATCCACCCACCCACCCAACCATCCATCCATCCACCCACCCACCCATCCATCCATCCACCCACCTACCCATCCACCCATCCATCCACCCACCCACCCATCCATCCATCTATCCATCATCCATCCATCTACATATACATTTCCTACCCATCTAACTTTTAATCTGATTGTCTATAGATATATCTGTTACTTGTCTATGGTCACATTCATGCATTTTACCATCCATTTGTCTACCTGCTCTCATATCTGTCTGTCATCCCACCTGTATACCTTCCTACCATTTCTCCATTTATGCATCTACACATCCTTCACCCATTCACTCACCTTCCATCCATCCCTAACAACATATTGACCCATCTAATCTGTCTCTCCATCCATCTATTATCTTCTCCATCTACTGAGATATCCACTTACCCCGCAATCCATCCATGCATAATGCATATGTTATGCATACATCAACCATCTGTATATCCATCATCCATCCATGTATCACCTATCCGTCATCAGTTTCTGCTCCCACAGACTTTCTGCCCTCCATTCATCTACCTGTTCATATCTTATTCTTCTCCTCATCTTACCCACTTGCCAGGCTCTCATTTGAAGTGGTCAGAGAGCAACCAGGGAACCCTCGCTGTGAGGAACTGTCTTCTGGAATCTATAAACAAGGCTCAAAGCTAAGGCCACTACAGTGGGTCCCAAGAGCTCACACACTTTCAGTTCACATACCAGATATGCCTAACTGATGAGGAACAAAACAGGACTGTACAGACTTACAGATTGGTCAGTGGGCAGATTTGAATGCTACCCATGTAGATTGTCTATTTCTATGACAGGAAACATTGAATTTCTAAGCAAACTTGCCATTTTAGCTATCAGTGTTGAGAGAGAACCACAGGGGATGTTTACAAATGCTCTAAGCTCTGGTGCTAAGCCATGTCACACCAAAGCCAGAAGGACCCCAAATGCCAAATCCTGTAGTCCCAAGAATTCAGATAGAGATGTGGCCTACCCTGCTTCTCTACAGATAATACAAATGGACAGACAGACACACACCACCTCAAAGCAGATTTGAAATGATTAGGAGGTTTCAGAAAGGCAAATGTGCCAAATGGAGCCATGCCCTTGCCTCTAGGTTTATCCTTAACAAGCTGGCTATCACTAATGTGACAGAAGATAAAAGCATGTTCAGTAGATTCAGGGACGGAGACAGCAGGTGGACTCACACACAGTTCTATGGATCTTGAGAACCTGATGAGAAGGGTAACTTATCCCTGAGCCAGTGTTTCACAAGTCTAGGCACTGCATCACTCTACCTGGAAAGCAGACACCTATATTTTCTGTCCAGACTAGAAAACACGCTTATGCTAGCCACAGGCCCCCACGAGGCTCTTTCCCAACTGTTCTCCTCCTCCTCCCCGTCTGAACTCCGATGCAGGTGGAATTACGGACTCCTAATTATCTGGTTGGAGATAGAGGACAGGTATTGAAGCACAGAAAGCAAAGAATTGGTTGGGGAAACTCAAGACTCTTCAAGAATGCTTTTGCCTCCTCTAGAGAGCTCCAGCAAGTCTCACCAAACCCCAGGTTCCCATATCCAAGACTGCACCTGGGAGCTACTGGAGTCTTTGGGTGCAAGTCCTTGGTGTTGAATTACAAGTGAGGCACCCACAGCAGCCTTCCTGGCCTCTCCCCAATTCCATCTTCCTGTAGTGCAAAGGGAAGGGGCAGAAAGGAGCTGAGAACTGCTGGGGGCCACAGCGCGTTGGAGAGGAGCCCAAAATTCACGTACAAAACACTATTTCTGACCTTCCTGGCTGTGCACCGTTCCTGGCAGAATTCTCTCTGGGTTCAGGGAGGCAGCCACGCTTGTGTCTGTTGGAGGGGCTGTTTCTTCTGACACTAGGCATTTCTCTTGCCATTTCCAGCCAGCCTCAAGCACTAATCAGTCCTCTTCTCCAACCCATTTCTTTCCCAAAACAGCCAGAGGAAAGAGTGGCTACACTCATCTTGGGTTCCCATCGTGTTCATGGGGTTTCAAGTTCGGAACTCTCTGGGAGCTCCTCCCCGCCTTCTCCAGCTATTGGTGGTGGTAGCCATCCCTTAGTGTCCCTGGGCTATGGCAATATCTCTCTCTCTATCCATACTGGCTCTTTCCAGTGATGTGGGGCTACCCTCCTTCAGAGGGGCTTCATAACTCTCAACAGAGTGGTGTGAAGTGCCAATCTATGGCTCTTTCCTAAGAAGCCTGTGTATAAAATAAGGGCTAATCAGTGGGTAACAATGTAAGGATCTCACAGGGGAAGTTGTCAGTGTTCTATGTGCTTGCTTCAGAGAATCCTGCTAATATTCCATATCTGACACATTTTCCCATTGGTGTTGTCTCAGCTTCCTTTCCTGTTGCTCTGATAAAACATTATGACAAAAGCAATTTAATGATCAAGGGTTTATTGGAGTTCCAGAGTACAATCCATTATAGCAGGGAAGTCCCGATGGCCAGAGCTTCAGGGAGTTGGTCATGTCAATCCACAGCCAAGGAGGGGATAAATGCAAGCTGCCTCACAGCTCCCTCTCTCCATTTATATAATTCAGGAGTCCAGCCAGGGAATGGTGACACCCATAGGGGAGGGGAGGGGGGGTCTTCCCACCTAATGTAATGACATTCAATGATATCAGGATAACCCCAAGAGACATGTTAAGAGACCCATTTCCCGGATGATTCTAGAGCTCATCAGATTGTTAACCAAGCTTATTTATCATACACATTGCTGGGTTTCTTCACTTGGAAAGCACACTAATGTCTCTAAATTGTCAAAATGTTAATAAGAGTCAGTGTGGGGTTGGATCTTGAAGAGGACTTACGGGCCCGAGTCCCCCCCAAAGCTGTGTGGAATCTCACGCAGCTCTCTCTAAAATGTTTCAACAGTAACTTCAGGCAAGAGTCTCTCTCTCTCTCTCCTTCTCTTTCTACTCCCCCCTCTCTCTCACACACACACTGTGCCATACTTAGTATCAATACTGAAGCAGGTGGAGATGACTGTACAGAAACAGTCATGGTACCTGATCTAGAATAGCTTTCACATCCTTTCCGATGGCTGTGTTTTTCCTGTCCTTTCCTGCCTGAGATGAGCATGCTGGGATCAGCTGCCCTCTTGAATATCATACTTAAATTTCCTGCGATGCAAACCTGAGTGTAATTGGCATGGGAGCCAAGTTCTCAGGAAACTGTTGAGAGCCTTCTCAACCAGCATTATCTCTACATGAAATTTCCTCCTGAAGTTTCAGGGCCCCTGACTTTATTTTCCCTAGCACTGTCCTGTACTTTGGAGAGGCTGCCACTCTTGTTGGTGTTGCTAGGGACCCAGCAAGCTTGGGTCTGTCCTGCTTATGCCCTGTGTTCACTCCTGTCCTAGATGGAGGGTACACCATGCACAACTGCTGAGACTCAGATGCCATTTGAGCAGGCTTCTTAGCCTTTCATTAGCTGATGATGGGGAATTACATCACCAGCAGACAGACAGATAGACCCTGCGCAGCCACTGCCAGACTCACATCATCCCATGCCTTACCTGCCTAAGTGTAGAAGTTCCCGCATGCTTCATCTCTTAACCCAAGTACCAACAGCAGTGACAGCTATCCTTTCCCTGCTGAGCATCCTCTTCTGCTTGCTGGACTCTGTGCCACAGACTCTACATCCTAAGGAGCAATTCTTCTCACTTTGCTTTGCTGGCAAGCAAGCTCAGAGAGGCTAAGGACCTTGCCTCAAGAACTTCTGAGGGTTCCACATTATCCCACACCTCCAGCAGAGCCTACTTCTTTTGAGGATTAAAAACCAGCTCCTAATTCCAAATCTAGAATCATCCTTCCCTCCAGGGCCTGGGCATGGCTCCCTCTCTTCCAGCACCAGGGCTGCTGGCCTTCACTCACTGTTGGTGGGGCTGGACCACCTTCTCCTGGGGCCCTTAGTTCTGGGGGATAGGCTTAGTCCAGAGGTGATGGAACCCAAGGGCGACTGCATTTCTTCTGGGTGCCTTGGCCTGGGGGGACAGACTCCACCTGGATGTACAGAACTTACTTCTCTCGATTGAATATGATAAACTCCTTCCGCACTGTCTCCAAACACTGTTGCAGGTGTCCGTTCTGCCAAAAAAAAAGCACAGAGAGGGGACTAAATGGCAGGGCACTGGCTAGAGGATGTGGCAGAGGGACACTAAGGGCAACTAGTTTATTTAAATTATTTAAATGAGAACTGTGGTCACTTGAGACTTAGAAACAAGCTCAGTCAGTGGCTGGGGCCAGCAACTGTGTGTGCAGACAAATGTGTTTCTTGGTTTTAAGGGGTAAAATCATAGAATCCACTCTAAGATGGAACATGCCAGGTGCTTCTGAGTTTGGGCTCCCTCATATTTGGATGCTGTTCAAGCCTGTTTCAGGATGCAGAGGAGGAGATGTTCAGAGCAAGATGCTCATGTCAAGTGGTCCTTCCAGGATCAGAATGCTATGGGGATGACCCTAGAAGTTGAATGTTGGTGGTACCTGGTGCAATGAAGCCACTTCCCCTCTTTGAGCCTTTGGGATGACTAGCTCAGGGTCACAGGCCTGTGACACTTCCAGAGACTGGCAAGATGGTTTCATTTTATTTTAGAGAACTAAAATAAGCATTTTATTACCTTTATATTAAGGTAACTGCAACATATTTAAACTCCTGTATTTTGTAGGGGAAGGGGAGGATGTAGACTGAGTCGCATCTCCCCCCCCCCACCCACCCAAGAGTATGTCGAGCTCCTCAGCCATAATATCTGAACATGGCCTCATCTGCGATCAGGTCTTCAAGTTAAGGTGAGCCAAAATGTCATGTTGTGGGGGCTGAAGCTAACGACCAGTGTCCTTGCATGAGGAGCACAGAGTCCGAGACCCGGAGAGAGAGGCCATGTTTAAGGTGGAGTGATGGAGCTACCAGCCAGGGAGTCCTAAGGAAGCCAGGTGAGCTGGGATGGGTGGTGGTTAGTGACCCGAGAGGAAAACTGATGAGATAATTAGTCAAAGGTCAGACTGCAGGCAGGAGTGAGGAGTATGGGGGTAAGCAGGGTGCTGTTGGCACAGGGGAGGGATTGCAGTTTTAAACGACAGTGTGGGCTGAGGAAAATGTCAAGAAAACTCCCCTGATTCCCCCCACAGTGCAGATTTATGTTTCTGCAGAATGAGAAGGTACCTGACTGTGTAACCGGGAAAGGCAGCGATGGATAGAACGGCATGGGATTTAGGAAAACCTGGGAGGCAAAGCTCTGGGCACACGTGTGAGGGTTAGCTGGGTTAGCTGAGGTGGGGGGATCCACCCTAAATGCGGGCCACACCGTCTCATGGGCTGGGGCCCCAAAATGAATAGGGAGGGAGTGAGCTGAGCACCAGCATCCATCCCTCTCTGCTTCCTGACTGTGGGTGCAGTGTGACCAGATGCCTCAAGCACCTGCTGCCATGCCTTCTCCACTGTGATGGACTGTCACAGTGCAGCCTGAGCAGATGCAGGGGGTGAGCCCTGCAGGATAGGCCCTTCACAAAAGGTACACAGGGACAGAGGTGCCATGTATTTTTCTTGGGTGTCTCAGTGTGGATGGTACTCCCTCTGTAGCCATCCTTGCACAGACCTGCACTATGAGAGATCATTCATATGCTGGAGGCATACTTCAAACAAGTGGTAAAGTCAGCTCTCTGTGATGCCCCCCCCCCCACAGATCCAACCGACTGAAGTCCGAAAATGTTGAGAAATGAAATTTCTAGACGTTTCCATAGAGCAGAACTTAAGATTTGAAGTGCCTTGAACACCATGCAAAAATTCACAGGAGTGAAGTGACATGTGAGTCACCCTCTTTAGCCTCCCTAGTGTCACAGAGCCCTGGCTGCCTGCCAGCATCTCTCTTGTCTCACTCAGGCACCCTGCAGATAGGCCTGTGCTGGCGAGTTCTGTGTTGAACAGTGATGCCCAACACCTATGTGCACAGCATTTGTCCTGTGTCACGTGATGAAAGTGATCCTAAAGCAATTTGCAGCGTAATGGTGGATGTGCCCTGGTTTTTAAACAGTCCATTATTTTATACAAGGAGTATGAGGATCTCCAGGACTGGCATCAAGTGGGGAGCCCTGGCACCACTTCCCCAAGGGCACAGAGGGAGGGAAGGGCTGAAATGTACCTTTGAATAAGAAGGAACTTTCCTCCACACGTCCCCTTCTTCCCCCACAGAACCCTCCCCTGGGGGCTCACCAGGGGACAGCTGTCCTTTGCGCTGTCTCTGGACCTATGCTTGGCCAACCTCTTCTTTTTTTTGTGAAGCGGCTTGGATTCTAGAATCATTTCTTCAAGTTCAAACGTGGGGTCACAGTTCAGTCTCCCTTTCTGGGGGGAAGCGGATAGAAAAGGCATGGTTTGGGGTTTATTTCGTCACCAACCGTGCATCCTTTCCACATAGCCAGGCATCTCCACATTTGGTGGTGACATTAGCTGGCACCCTGGGTTCTCTCTGATGATGAATCGATACAGTCTCACCACACACACCATCCCTTTAGAGACGCAGTCCCAGCGGGGGCAACCACAGCCTCTTAACTCCCTGTGTCTAAATCAGTGGTTCTCAGCCTTCCTAACACAGTGACCATTTAACACAGTTCCTTATGTAGTGGTGACCACAAAGTCATAAAATTTCTTTTGTTTCTACTTTGTAACTTTCTTACTGCTATGAATCATAATGTAAATATCTGTATTTTCCGGTGGTCTTAGGCAACTCCAGTGAATGTGTTGTCTGAATTGCAAAGGGGTCAGGACCCACAGATTGAGAGCCACTGATCTAAATCCTGTGACTCTTTTTATATGTAATTTTACTTTATTTATTATTTAGTTTACTTTACTAATTCTTTCATCATAGACATACTCACATGTCATTATCTTCCTTATTATGGTTTTTCATAATTTAATTTAAATTTTAAATAATGTACTTTTGAGGTAGCCTTGGCTGAGGCAGAGTCTTACCAAACTCACAGAGATCTACCTGCCTCTGCCTAAGCCATTTGCCCTCTGTGTCCTGCTTACTACCTCCTTCTCACAGCTGAAGCTGTCCACATCCAGTCCAGGCCCTGCTGCAGGGTGGAGCCCCACCCATCCTGACTGTCCTGGAGGGCTGCTGTCTTGATGACCACCCCCCTCGACTATGCAGCCCTGTGATTATGGCATCAACAGCTCTGTAGTCGCACGGGGAATCCTGGTGCTGTGGCTCTCTGGTCCTGGGCAGGCTTCCTCACTTCTGGAGACTCAGGACGGTGGGAAAGCCTCACTTCCAAAGAATCAGCTCATGGTTTCTTAAAAATACTTCAGTCCTTCCTGATCTCCGTGTCCCCAAGCCTGTGAGGGCATGGCTTGCTGTGACACAGTTAAGAGGATCCAAGCCAGGTGCTACCTCAGGCATGGGCAGCCTGCCTCTGAGTTGGGTGACTCCAGGTGACACACGAGCCCTGCCCTGTGTCCACCATTATGTGAGATGAACAACTTCAAGGGCTGCTGGGATCCACTGAGATAGACCCACTAAGTATCCAGTGGCTGCCCCTTCAAGAACGGGCATTTTCTCAGCTGTCATGGTACCAGAACCACCACTGGAATGCTAGCTGGCCTTGAACCTAAGTCACAAGCTAGGTAGGGTTTGCTGACCACACCAGTTTGGACAGGCCGTCTCAAACCTGGTCAGTGAAGACACACCCAGAGAATGGAGAAAGATGGGGCTTTACAAACGGACCCGGGACAAATCCTGGCTCTTCCCCTATGAGCCACTAACCCTCTGTGAGCCTCGCTCGCCCTCCACAGCTGTCAGGTGAGGGCCATGAGCAGACATGAGAAAATGAGGCAGGACTTTTGGGGCTACACCCTGCCTTTCAGTGGGACCCGTACACACAGCGATGTCTGTTCTGTTTGTTAGGGTCTACCGTGAGTCCCGTGAGCCTGAGCTCCTCCCATCATCATTGACTTCTTGACCTTAGCTGGGAATCCCTTCCAGGTTACACAATTTTACCTCAGCATTTGCCATCTTTCGAGGAAAACCTCGAATTCAGGCTCCAGTCTCTCCTGAGAGGCCTACCATCCATCCATCCACTCAAAAGCATGCCTTGATCCTGCCTTGCCAGAGTTCTGCTGGCCTTGTCCCAGGTCATCTTGGGAAAATTACTTTACCTCACCCGGAATATTTACAAGACCCGCTCTCAGGACAGTGTGTAACTTCTTGCACAGGGAGTTCTAAGAACAATGCCAACACCGAGTGCACACTCAGCCATGTTGGCTCTCATCACCCACACATTCACAGTCACATGACAGTGGTTGCCAAGGCCCTCTAGAGCCTTCTAGAGCATTGCCATGGGATTCCTGAGAAGAGGCCAGTGAGGATGGGCTCTCAGCAAGATGGCTGTCTCCCTGGGACCAACCAGCAACTGTGCTAAAACAGGAGAGTGAGGCCAGGGAGGCTCAGCAGCCTGTAGGCCCACTGCAAGAAGCACACTTTGGAAATCTGGTCCAGATATCTTGTATCTCCGTGAACCATGAACCTGTTGGTACCTTATTTCTGTGACCTCCAGGGAGTGCACCAGTCAGCAGCAGGGGTCATGCTTAACGCCAAGGCAGGGATCTGCTAAAGGGGGCATTGACTCACATTGGGCACAAAGCCGGGCATCAGTGCCTTCTCAAACACCGCATCCCAATTCATGTCAGCCATGTAGGTGGTATTCTGGATGTCACTGAGGCTGGACAGGCGGCTCTCAGGGTCCTTGGTCAGCAGCTGCAGTCAGAGGGCAAAGGCACTTCTGTGAATGATGTATCTCACCTGGGTGAGCACGGATTGGAAAATGGAGTCTCACCAATACGTAGGGTGTCCTTGCAGGCCATGCTGGGCAGTGGCCTACCCTGTCTGGGTTAGCTCCAGAGTGACATATGTACTCCTAACGCTAGGGAGGGACTTCAAGGTCAGCTCTTTTTTTCTAAGGCCATATGGCAAATGACTCTTGGGGAGGGGCTAAGCTTTCAGACTCCATGTCCCTCTCTGGGGCTCAGTTCTCTGAAAAAGCAACTTCTCCCTGCTGTTCACAAAAGCTTTGATTGGGAAGAACAGGCAGGCTGCCTCATCTGAGGACTTCTGACTTGGTTTCACAAGAATGAATCCCCCCCCCCATGAGTTACAAGGTGACCTCTGTGACCTAACTGAGAGGTCCGCTTTTACCTTTCCTTGAAGGCCAGTTTCTGCTAATGGAGTTAGAGTGTGAAAACAGCTACAGAGGGGTTCAAGAGATGCTCAGTGTTTAAGAGCATTGGCTGTTCTTGCCGAATTTGGTTCCCAGCATTCACATGATAGCTTACAACTGTTAGTAACTCAAGTTCCAGGGGCTCTGGTACCCTGTTATTACCTCCACAGTCTCCAGGCATGAAGACAAAACACTCATACACATGAAATAAATAAACCAAAAAATAAACAAAAACAACACAGGGCATTGCTTTGCATTGTCTGTGTTTTTTATATGCATGCACACATATGTATAGATGTATGTGCAGGCATGTGTGTGTATGTGGAGGCCATGACTTCCTCTATGGTTTTCCATCTTATTTTTGTGGAGTTGGCTTATGGGTTTGGCTAGACTGACCAGCAAGCCTCAGGGGTCCTTCTGTCTCCGCCTTCCAAGTGCAGCATAGAGCTGCATCCATACTTTTAGGTGGGTGCTGGGGATTCGAACTCAAGCTGCCATGCTTGCCAAGTGAGCACTTTGCCAAAGGAGCCATCTATTCAGCTCTGCCCTGACTTTTGGAACACTCTAGTTCATGAGATGCAAAGACCACTGATCTACACTGGGCAGGGCAGGGCAGGGCAGGGCAGGGCAGGGCAGGGCAGGGCAGCAGGGCAGCAGGGCTTACCTCGGGAACTGCCACCTAACAGGGAAGACCAATGGCCTGATGACCTCCTGAGATTGTCCCTTCACCTTGCCTTGGAGCAGGATTGGTGGCAGCTCCTTCACTTAAAGCACAGGGTCAGGGTGAGGCCCAACAGGGTTGGTAAGGACCTGGCATGTGCTAAAGAGGAGTGTGTCACTCCATGCCCACAAGGGTCCCTTTCCCATCAACATTTCTCTCCCAGCTGTCAACTGTCATTGCATAAACATCCCAACCATCAGGACCACAGAACATGAGAGGCAGCTGGCAAAGACCCCTGCTTCCCCAAAGCAGTGGGCACAGACTTAAACAGGCTCTTCTTGGATGGCATCTGGGAGGTGAGTGTTGAGAACAGCTGTCCCAAGAGCAAGCTGATGCTCCTGTGTGCACCAAGCCCCAAGCTTCTGACTCACTGGGTTTGCCGAGGGACCAGGCACTTGGAGGACCAGCATCCATCCTACTAGCAAGTTCCCACCATAGGAATTCTTAAAACCTGCCAGGCCAGCAGCTGCATGCAGTAGATATTTCTGATTATTAGGCACTTGCAGAGAACTGAAAAGAGCCGGGCTATGCTGTCACACACTGCACTGTGCTGGGTTTTGTGATCTATGAATGCCCCCATGGCTGGGCTTTGTGATCTATCAATGCCCCCATGGCTGGGCTTTGTGATCTGTGAATGACCCTATGGCAGGGTGTTATTGCTTTAGCTGTCCCTTTCACATAGCTCCCTGACCTCTTACCTTCTTCAGCAGGGCCACCATGCCCTCACACCACATGGAGGAGTAGTGGACACGCTCCACCTTGAACATGTTGAGGATCTCGTCAATGGGTGTGGCCGAGTGGATTTCATATGGCCTCTGTAACAAAGGACAAAGCCAGAATCAGGGAGAATGTCTTAGAAGGGGCAGCCCACTTTCTGGAAGTCTGTGATGATGGAAAATTATTCAAGATGCTATGGCCCATTCTCTCTCACACCGCAGGGCAGTGCAAAAGGAGGGCATGGGGGTGATGTCTCGGCCAGAGGACGCTGGGGCATCTTTCTGTGAGTGTAAGGGGCAGGACTGTGGGTGCTGGGCACAGGCTGGGTGCTGGGCACAGGCTGGGTTCTGCTGCCTTCTATTGAGCACCCACGGGGACATCTCTAGTTACAACCTCCGTCTGCTGGAAAGTCAGTCACCACCTCTCCTTGTCTTGACATGCAGACATGTCGCTGGATATGTGTTGGGTGTGAACGGAGGGTGGGAGGAAACCCACAGAGCGCAAGCTTGTGAGCTCAGGGGTGCTCTATGCTCTATGGTCCCTGTAGGAGATGGGACAACCAGAGTACAACACTACCGCCTGGATATGGGCTAGGGACTGGGAGGTGGGGCTGTGCCCCCATTTCTACTCTTTCATTGGGCGGTTCCACCACTGACTCCGCCCCCCCCATACACTGAGGACAAAGAGCGCCAGGGAAGAAGACATCCCTGTTTCCATCCTCACTTTAAAAGTCAGCAAGCTAAGGCTCAGAGATGGGGCTTTCTCAGAGACCCCGCCTCCCTTCCCCTGCTCTCTCTAGAAATCCAGGTGAGGAATCAGCCAGAGGCCAAATGTCATGTCACTGACATTCGAGTTTCTACCCTTGGCCACTCACGAACTCTCCTGAGTTCTTCATTTCCACCAGACTTCCAAGGAGTGTCTCTCTGATATCTGAAATCTTTCCAAAAACTAGAAGGAGCAGACCATCTATACCAGCGCTAGTGGCAATCATGGGAACTCTGTGTGTGGGTCTATATGCGTCATGTGTATACATGTTTGTGTGCACGCCTGTGTGTAAGCCAGATCTTGAAACGGAGCGTCTTTTTTATTCTCCTTCTACCTGATTTTTTGAGATGAATTCTTTTACTCAACTTGAAGGTCCCCAGATGGGTTAGACTAGCTGGCCAGAGGCTCCTCATGAGCCTCCGGTCTCTAACTCCCCATCCCTGGGGATACAGGTGCTTGCCACTGCCTCTGAGTTTCACAGAGCTGCTATGGGGTCAGACTCAGGTTCCCATGCTGTGTAGTTCTTTACTGATTGCACCGTGACCCATCACTGAGCATGGAACTTCAACATTCAGACATGGGCAACACGTGCATTTAAAGTCAGCCTGGGGCGCTGTGGCTAAGGCGTTCCTAACGTCTACGTTCCGGGTTCAGCCCTCCTCAGTTTGGGAGGGCACAGCGATACAGGTCTTCCTCTGAGTTAAACAGCAAGCATTAAAGGCCACGCTGCATCTTCTAGTAGTGCTGGATTTCACTACTGCTTTGTTCTCATTGTCCTTAGGATGCCCTGTTTCAGAGCTGCTGTCTTTAGAGGGTATGGTGATTTAGAGGCCTGATGGCAAAAGCAGTTTCCAGCAGCAGAGACTGGGTAAGTCTTTATTCTAAGAAACTCATTTTTTTTTTTTTTTGAAAAAGCAATTTGCCATGAAATAGGAGGCATAGAGGGGGAGAACTGGTGTAGGCTGTCATTTTATCTGCTACAGTGAGGCTGGCCGCCATCTGATCCCACACATGCCCTCTAATCCCTTTACTCAGAATAGCTGCCCCTTTAGGCAACTTGAAACTCCAAAGCCTGAGAATGTTTCCCCTCTGGAACTGGTGGATGATCTCCACAGAGATTGTAAGTCTGAGGATTGATGAGAAAGCCAGGACCACCCTGTGTCCAGGAAAGAGCAGAATTACTTCCAGGGCTCCCAGTTCCAGGCACTGTGGTCTCTCTGCTTTGCTGAGACAAGTTCACCAGCCCTTGCCCCTTTAGGTTGAGCCCTGAACCAGGATGCATGCAGCGGTTCTCGGCTCTGCACTTGAGCCCTGCTCTGTAGAGTGCCCCAGACGTCCTTCCTCTATTTACTTGACCTCTCTACACCCCAATATTTTCACTTACAGTCAGCCCCCAAGAGGTATTGGCTGGAGCTAAAGATGAGGACAGCACAGGGAGGCAAGTTGTTGGCAGTCAAGCTAGGAAAGGCAGTATTGTCCTGACTAGATCTCCAAGCTTTACCCTCTACAGATAGAGCTCCCTTGCATGTGGTCTCCTGGGCAGGTGTCACTCGGTCCTCTTGATCACTGTGGCAGAGGCTCTCAGTCTAGGGCAGTTTGCCCCCAGGAAATATTGGGGTGTCATAACTGGATTGTCGAGGTTTCTGCTGGCTACATTGTACAACTACATTGCAGATCACCTCGTGAACAATCTCCACCCCAAAGGTCAGCCCAGTCCAAATGTTTATAGCATTGGGGTTGAGCCTCTTAGACTAGGCTCTGCCCTTGTAGCAGAACTCAGAAGCACATGATGCTTAAGCTCATGCCCATGTATACTTACCACCCTGTCACTTCCCTACCTAAGTACAAGGGATGGCACTGTACCATCTACCCCTCAAAGCCCAACACCTCAGGGCTCTTCATGGAAGTCCTCTGTGTACCCTATGGCAGGTGACAGGGTTCTGATGGGAGATGTCATTATGTATATATGTTTCTCATACTGGTTAATAATAAAGCACTGTTGGCCAATGGGAAATGAAGATAGGAGGGACTAGGAGACAAGGAGGAAAGAGAAAGTAGTAAGAAGGAGTCAAGATGGAGAATCTGGAGAGAGCTGGACGCCAGCCGCCTCCCCGGTAAGAGAAGGCCACGTGAAAATACATAGATCAGCAGAAATGGGTTAATACTTAAGTACCCGGGCCAAAAGAATTGTATCTAATACAGGGTCTCTGTGTATTATTTGGGGCTGGTGCAGCGGCGGGACAAGACTGGCGGTGGGAGGAAAAACCCTACTCATTACAGGGTTCATTGACAGCAAAGTCTGCCTCAGCCTCCCTTCTCTGTCCTGCTCACACTGATGCTGACAATTCACAGGTGAACCATCTTAGAAGTCATGCAGGAACTCCTGTGTAGTGATCGATATTATTTATGATTTATTAAAGCTTGCCTGAGGATTCAGAAAGCAAAGTCAGCCATAAGCTATAGAAGCCAGGCACACACCTTTAATCCCAGCAGAAGCTAGGAGGTGCTAGTAGACACCTTTAATCCTAGGACTCGGGATTAAGAGATAGATAGTCGGATCTCTGTAAATTCAAGGCCACCCAGGTCTACACAAGAATGGATCAGTCTAAAAGAGAATTAAAGCTCACACCTTTAATCCCAACATTAGGGAAGTATGTAAGACAGAGGCAAGGTCTCAGAGAGGCTCTCATTCTCCAGTCACACTGAGGAGAGGCAGCAGATTGAAACTTGGTGAAGAGCTTGTGTGTGGACCAGCCCTTCCTTTCAGCCTGAGCTAGAGGTGAGAGCTAGTGACTGGTTGCTTTGCTTTTCTAATATTCAGTTTGAAGTTTGAACCCCCAATATTTGTCTCTGGGTCTTTTATTTATTTGTGTTACACGCCTGCTCACACAGTTGCTGACAGTTTTCACAGGTGAACCAGCTTAGATGCCACTTGGGGTCTCCCAACTGTGTCCTCAATGCTCAAGCTGCACCCATGGATCCTGTGACACCGTCCTGCTGTATGCTGCCATCATCATTAGCACTCTGCCCCTCGGCCCCATGCTACTAGGGCTCTGGCCACATTTTCTACTACACAGTGACCGTATTCATTATCTTCCTTTTATGAATAAGGAAGCCAGGGCTCAGGCAAGTTAGTCATGAATTACAGTATGAAGAAGCATTTCTGCTCCCACACCTGGGGACTTATCATCTAATAGATGGCAGCCAGGCTGGGCTCAGCATCTCCCCCAAGGGCCTGTGTAGTGTGTGAAGGTTGCTAAGCTGGGAAGGTCACAACAGGCCACTCTGGGTGGGAGCCTTGTGGAAGTTAGGAAGCTGGGGTTTGTACAATGCTGATCCCCAGGTACCACACTTTACTTGATAATTTACATCCCTAGTTCTTTAAATCTCCACACATCCTTGCTGGGGAGATGTGATGGAGGTTGACAGAGGATCTGAGCACTCCAACTGCTTAGAAGCCCTGCTTACGGCCACCCATGGGGTCCCTAATGAGCCAGTGAGGTTCCTCTCAGAGTCTCTTTCCTTGTTACAAGGAAGCAGTTCTCCTCCAAATGATGAGGGACCTTCTCTGTTCATTACAGATATGTGAGGCAGCTTCTCTCTACAGTTAAGGAGCCTCCCGCATCCCAAAGGTGGCATCCAGGGTGGCAGGGTGGCATCCAGGTAGGAGGGACAGTGTCTGCACTGCAGGTCACTAAGTCTCTTCTGCCTTTTCTGTTACTCATGCTCCAGGCTCACAGAGCCTGGCTGTGGGAATTGCAATCACAAGTGGTACTCACCTGGGTCTTTTTTTCCCAAGGCAGGTTTGCAGAGACAAGATCTGAGATTCTGCTCTAGGTTCCAAGAAAGGCTATGTTCCCTGCACCTCTTACCCAGCCTATAAATGACCTCTCTTTGCTTGCACGGGAGACCAGGTCTCTCTGTTCTTCCTGCATAGTGCCCAGTTCTTCATGAGAGAGACAGCAGGTTTTATTTTTATTTATTTATTTACTTACTTATTGTCAGAACTAGGGCATTTCTGAGACCCTGGTTGACAAGCCAGACCAGCAGCACACATCCTCGCCTGCCTTCCCTGGAGCTCCCACACCTCTCTAAGCAGGAAAGCCCACTGCTGCCTATTTTGTCTTTGGGAAGCCAGGAGCCTCAGTTCTGTCAGAACTCTGTCACTGCCAGTGTGTGTGTGTGTGTGTGTGTGTGTGTGTGTGTGTGTCCTTCCAGGAAGAAGGATGACTTCTGAATCCCCTGTCTACAAGGAAGGTGAGGAAGGCGAGGAGCTATTGGACTGGCCATTTGACTAAACTAGGGGTCTCTAGTGTGAAGACGAGAAAGCAAGCTATGTCATAACTCACTGAACAGTCCTGCCATGCAAAGACAAGTTGGGGGAAAGGCCACCCAGCTCCTCACAGATGCACTTTCTGGTAGTTACACAGTCCCTTATCCCTGTACCAAAGGCCTTCAATGGCCTGTGACTCTCTCTCTTCCCTGGAAAGTGTCTCTCAGTAGAAAACTCACGAGAATGAAAAATGAAGAACTTAATTTTGAAGAAGCAGGCTTTCTTCTATCCTTGTGGGGTTTTGTTTGTTTGTTTCTTTGTTTGTTTGCCAAGACATTGCTGGCAACTGAGTTCAAGAGCAGGAAAAAAAAAGTTGACTGAACCAGAGAGCTGCTCTCATCATACATTTATTCAAGAAGCATTTCTTCATGCCTGATCATCCAACAGAAAGGATTCTCTCCCTCTCTCCCTCTCTCTCTCTCTCTCTCCCTCTCTCTCTCTCTCTCTCTCTCTCTCTCTCTCTCTCTCTCTCACACACACACACACACACACACACAAATAAGATTCTGCCTTTAGGCCATCACAAGGGAATCCACAGAAACTAACCTGGGCTCATAAGAGTTCACAGACTCTGGGCTGACAGCTTAGGAGCCTGCATGGGACTGACCTCAGCCCTCTATATGTGTGTGACAGTTGTGTAGCTTGGTCTACTTGTGGAACCCTAGCAGCGGGAGCAGGAGCTGTCCCTAATGGTTAGGCTGGCTTTGGGGAACCTAGTCCTCAGACTGGGTTTCCTTGCCAGCCTTAATACAAGGAAAGGATCTTAGTACTGCTTCAACTTAATATGTCATGCTTGGTTGACACCCACGTGAAGCCTTCGTCTTTCTGAACAGAAACAGAGGAGGACTGGATGGGGGAAGGCAGAAGAGAGGTGGGAGGAGGGGGAGGAAATAGGAGGCGAGGAAGGAGGGGAACCGTTGGGATGTAAAATAAATGAAAACTTTTTAACTAGTAATAACAAAAGATCCTGCCTTCATGGAGGCTGCCCTCTGTTACCATGAACATGCACATATGTGTTAGACTTGTGGACAGTGTGATTAACACCTTTCGTTTTGGCCAGTGGATCCAAAAGCAAGGAGAGGACCACAGTCAAGGGGCAAATGTCCTCTAACACCAGCCCCACAAAACATTATCTCCATTACATGACTGAGGAAACTGTGGGCCTGGGAGTTGAGATGATGTAATTTTTCAAAGACACTTGTAGAGAAAAACAAACAAACAAAAGAGAAAAACAAACAAACAAACAAAAAAAAACACACACATCCCAAATGCAGATTGGTCACAAGAGTTATGGCTTAAATAAAAATATGAGCTATTGCTCTCTTCTCTGCAGAGATGTAGCAGGCAAAGGAGATGCAGACCCGGCATTCCTGGTAAACCAAGACCACGTGGAAACACACAGATTGATAGAAATGAGCTAGCAAATAAGAAACACTAGTAACTGGCCAACAGTTTCATAATTAAGACAGTGTCTTTTTGCGTTACTTGGGGCTGATGAGGCTCTGGGACCAGGCTGGTGTGAAACTGCTCATAACGGAATGGCATATACAACGTGGGTACTAGAACCTCCACTTAAACCTTGACAAATGCTTAAAAAGGGATTTTAGAAACAAAAGGACAGAGACAAGCAAGGCTTTTTGGTAGCAGCATTTTTCTCGGGTGGGCTCTGTTTTGCTAGAGACAAGCAGAGACTGGTACGGCTCCTTTAAGGGAGGTTTCCCGACTCAGCATAAGCAGAAAAAAACCCACAGGGCTCTTTTAAGAGGTTCTGCTACCAACTGAATGGTGTGTACAACAGGGCAGCTGGCAGTGGCAGTGACCACATCTCCAAGCCGGCAGCATAGACCAAGGCGGTGAGCACAGCTCTCAGTGCTGGCGGTAAAGGTTACCCCGCCATCTTTGATAGACTGCAGCTAAAGCAGCTGTGGCTTTCATTTTAGCAATGTTATTATTTAGCAGATAAAAGACTTGTGGCCAGAAAAAGATAAAGATTTATAGTAAAGACAGATTAAGATAAAGAACAACCTCTAAAGGTTCACAGTGTGTTTAAAATATATGTAGGCTGGGAGAGAAAAAGAAACAGGATAAAGTGGTTGTTAAAAACATAGAAAGAAAGAGAGTAGCTGGGTGTGGTGGCACAGGCCTTTAATTCCACCACTCGGGAGGCAGAGGCAAACAAATCTCTGTGATTTTCAAAGCAAACCTGGTGTACAGAGTGAATTCCATGGCAGCCAAAGATACACAGAGAAACCCTGTCTCAAAAAATGAAAAAATAGAAGTAAAAGAAATGGAGCAATAAAAAAAAGCCACCTAAAGACGGGAAATACACAGAGAGTCTGTGTACTGTATGCTATTGTGTTGTCTTTGAATTGCTCAATTGCTAACGAAGGAACAACTGCTAAAATACACTTGATTATCAATGCTGCTGAATTAACCCCATTTATATATTTTTAAAATGCTTTGGCTTCAAAATTTAATTCTAAGGACAGGTTATTGGGGAAAAGAATTTCTATTTTTGTTTCCATATAAAATGAAAAGTTGTGGATTCCTTCCAGACTAACATGGTTTGATTAAGCAAGACCCCCTGAAGCAGTGTCCCAAGTGATCCAACATTCAAAACAGCTGGGACAAGGCAGCCTTACAGACTACAGCCAGGATTTTTGTGTTTTCTTAGGATCCCCATGGTATAAATAGTGTCCCCAACCAGCAGGAAGCAGTTTGGAAAGAATGATGCCCAAATTCCCAAATATTGCTTATAAATGTTTGTTTTCATTTAAATGGGAATCACAACCAATCTTTTTAAAGGTAAAAAGGGGATTGTGGTATAGAAATTAATACTTTGTTTTGGAATGGATTTTCATTTATTGATACGATACAATTTAAGGCAATTTTGTGATATGTATATTTCTCCTCTTGTTTAGTATTATGTTTATACAGCTCATTTAAAAATGTAACATATAATTTAGTACAAATTATATATAGTTACCTATAACCATCAAAACTTGTAATTATGTTGGTTAGGATTTCTAGATATACAGAGATACATTTGAGATGGATAAATATTCTTCAAACCTTTCAAAGACTTACAATTTATGGCATTTAAAATGGTTTAGGGTTTTTCTTGACAGTGAGGTACAACTGCTCCTGGCAACAACTGTGTCAGAAGGGAAGATGGACATCGAAAAAATTTGTTATGGAGTTTGTTTCCAATATGGCAAGATTAGCCATTTGGACAAGATACTGCTCTTGCCTGGATTGTTTAACTATATGCTTTATAAAGTAGGCATGCAGGACCCACAGAAAAAGATACAAGGTGGACAGTGCTACAGGGTTTCTGCTTCATGGAAGAGACTGCCAGAAATTCTGCAGGACACAGGGAAAAGTGATTGACAAACTGCCAATACAGTTGGACATTTTAAAGTTTCCTGCTTTGCTGAGGAGTCTGCCATACCCACTATGGCCTATGGGCAGAAGATGAATGCACCAATTAACAGAAGAACTTTGGGTGACTGTCTAGGTAACAAGATGTGTCTGTCATTTCTAGAGTTTATGTATTATCCTTCTGTTGTCTTTGATGGATTGTTATGGTTGTAGTTTTCCTTAGTTAGGATTAAAGATATGTTACATATAAGACTTTAGACTCACAAAGATAAGATAGATGATAGAATGTTTTCTTTAATTCCTGATAATGTTAATGGACTAAATTTGTTCTTATTTTTTGTTATATATTTTACTATGTTAAAGTTAAAGCCCTTATTTTTATTTTAGACAGAAAAGAGGAGATGATGGGAGATGTCATTCTGTAAATATGTTTCTATTATTGGTCAATGAATAAAGAAAGCCCTGTTGGCCAATAGGAAAGCGAGATAGGTGGGCCTAGGAGACAAGGAGGATTCTGGAGATGCTGCAGGGAGGAGTCAAGATGTAGGCCATGAGAGGAAAAGAGGTCAGGACCCTCTCTCCTGTAAGATAAGACCATGTGGAAACACTTAGATTGATAGAAATGAATTAATAGCTAAGACAGAGCTAGTCAATAAGAAGCTCTAGCCATTGGCCAACAGCTATATAAGTAAAACCAAAAAAAAAAAAAAAAATTGAGCTGTTGGTTGTTAGATGGTACCATCATCTTCAGCAATTCAGTTCAAAGGAGCCAAAAGTAAAAACAGGCAGGCACTAACTGTCCCAGATCATCCTTAGAGATTCTGAGTTATTTATTTGGGAACGATTTGGGGTGGGCAAGATGAGAGAGAAACGACAGAAAGAATACTCAGTCAAGTGAGGAAGTTGGGCTCTGATGCTACTGTGAGTTTAGAGGAGGGAGCTTGAAAGTAAGAGGCTAGGGTGCTTCATCCTGGGCCATTCATCTACAGACCTTCTGTGACCTCCTTCCCTGAGTGGGCAGAAGGATCTCCTTGACTATCAGAAGAATGAGTGGCTGGGCCAGAGCTCCCTGAGGGGTGGCTAAAATCCTGGTCCAGCACCTCCTTCTGGCATCTCACCAACCATGCAGATTCATGTTTCCTCTCTACCTCATATTCCACAGGACTTACCCAGCCTCGTAGCAGCTCATAGGCCGTGATACCCAGTGACCACCAGTCCACAGGGTATGAGTACCCGGGGCCTCCATCCACATATACCTGGAAGACTTCTGGGGCTATAATGATAAGGAAGAGAGAATATTAGTCATACCTGGCCTTGGGCATAGGGAGACAAGCCTGCTGGTAGTTCCTCCACTGTCACCAGCAACTGCCCCTGGAGAGCCACAGTAGGCTTGGAACAGAGCAGAAAGGGTCTGAGTGTGTGGCTCCATGGTAAAAGGCAGGGAGGTGCATGGGCATGAGTCATGTTGGGAGACCCTAGCATAGCTCACACCTCTACAGTGAAAAGTAAGACCTGAGCCATGGGTTGGGAAGACTGCCATTCTTTCTCTGTATCAACATGGAGCAGGTGGCCAGGTACGAGGATGCTGAGTGTTCTGTGCTTGCAGCCAAGCTCAGGAACAATCCAGGCAGTGAGTCAGAGACAGTAGACAGAGTGCACTTCTGGTGGCAAAGACAGGAGGTGGCAGCTGCTGTTGGGGTATGTCCCTGTCCAAGGAAATGTTTTTGAAATGGGATAGAAGAAAAGGTTGCAGAGCAGTGTGGAGGTGCTACCCATCTCAGGATGGCAAGGTTGGCATGGCTAATTTGATGTTATGTGAATTTTAGTTTCCCGTGTGTTCCGCAGAGCAACACGTGTGACTGAAGCTGTCAAGGCTTTGTGTAGCACTCAGAACAGTGAGGAGAGCTTGGATCAGGGCAGGGTGGCTGAATTCTCCTTGGTATACTAACACACTGAATCTGGAACTTAAATCTGATGAGCAATTCCATTCACTCTGAGTCGTTGTGGAGTGTTCTCAATCATAAGCTTCCCTTCCCTTGAAACCACAGCCTCTGAGGACATACAGCCATTTGACACCTTCCTCCTTTGTTCCTTCCTCCTTCGTTTCTTCCTTCCTTTCTTCTTTCCTTCCTTCCTTTCTTTTTTCCTTCCTTCCTTCCTCCCTTCCTTCCTCCCTTCCTTCCTCTTCACTGAAGCCCCAACTGGTTATGTTGTAGACAGTAAGATAATGGGGTTTGGCTGGAGCAGAGTTTAACGTATCACTTAGCATCCTTTCCTGTTTTGTCAAATGTGGACAGTGATTTTGGTTTATCTGCTGGTGTACTGATTAGCTTTGTGAACTTGACACAGCCTATACTCATCCAGGAAGAGAGTCTCAATGAGGGATTATCCATACTGGACCATGGACCATGGACATGTCTGTAGGGGATTATTTTAACTAAGTTAATTGATGTGGGAAGATCCTATCAACTGTGGGTGGCACCATCCCCTAGGCAGAGTCCTGAACTGTGTGGGTGGAGGAACTATTCTGAGCACAGGCAGTGAGCATCCCTACATTCACATCTCTCTGCTCTTGCTTGAGAGTGTGATGTGACCAACTGTGGCTCCGGCGGCTGTGACTATCCCCACGGTGATGGACTGTTACCCAGAGTTGTGAGGTTAAATAACCCTTTCTCCCCAAAGTTGCTTTATGTCAGGGTGTTCTATCACAGCAACACAAATGAAGCTGGAATAGCTAGATGCCTGGGACGATTTATCAGGATACCTGACTCACACTGGGCACTCTCTAAATCCAAAGCCTTTTGAATGGCAGTCTGATTGTCACTAAAACCTCCCCTTTATCTGTCATGATCATCCACCCCACCACCTGCCCAGTCACAAACAGCAGGGCTGTAGAGTCTACTTTAAATGCCACCCTCCCCAGCCTTACGGGTTAGCATTCTTCAAATACTGTAGGCTTCAAAAGTTCAGCTTTGTTTTTGTATGTCCTTTCCTATATCAGCCAGATTCTAAAGTCAGTGAACTCACTTGTTCCTTACCCCATGCCATCATCAAGGCAGCTATTGAGCTAGACAGAACCCATAAGAATTTACTTTCCTGTACTACAATCCATCTACCTGTCTGCTTCTTCCTGTCCTGGAGGATCTGGGAGAGAAAGGGTTGCATGGTGTTTGTATACGCAGCTCCAGGGCCTGATCTGAACACTACGGTCTGATGACAGCTTCACAGGTGTACCCAGGGTACAGGGGGCACCAAGTGTTTCTCAGTGCTTCTCATAAGTCCCTGTCATGCCCACAGTCCTTAGCACACTTGAGACTCAATGTAGAAGCTGCAGGCGATGGATGCTGCTAGGCTGCTGAGTGGTTGGTGACAGATGTTTGCAGTTGCAGGGAAGCTGATTCCCTGCTTCTGCACTCGTGTGGCTGAAGACCGAACAGAAATGTTGATGCCACAATCCCTGCACAGCTGCTTTAGTGGCTCAGAATCACAGTGCTTGGATTCAGGGACCAGGTGGGAGTTGGAAACCCGACAAAGTCCTGGCGTGTATTGCTTAATGAATGACAGCTCCATGATTGCCAGCTGCTCTGGAAGGCTTCTGTATAAATTGAATCCTTTCAACTCTCGGTGAGACAGGTGCAGAAGGCACTCTGTGGTGAGGAAGCAAAGACAAGAAGGGTGCAGTGGGATGAATGGCAGGCCCCAAGCCCCGCCCCTAGTTCTCGTGAATGCCATCACATTGCCAAAGGGTCTTTGCGGATATAATGAAGTGCCTCATGGTAAAATCATCCTAAGTTTTGATTTGGTCTCATCCCATGACTAATGTCTTTTTAAGAGAGATGGGAGATGATTTAAGATACAGGATGGCCAAGTGAAAAGGGCAGTAGAGCATGGAGTGAGGTACCACAAGCCCAAGGAAACCTGGAACTACCCGGATCTGCAGAAGGTGCAGGGATTCTTCTGAAAGCCTTCCAAACAAGCATGGCTCTACCACACCTTGTTATCTCAATTCCAGTTCTGAAACTGTAGCTTTTGCTCTGGCTAATGTAAATTTGCTCTGCAGCCACAAGAAGCCACTACATGGTGAGGGACTTGCCAGGGTCACCCATCTATCTTGGCACAGCTGGGATCAAATGACTCTCAGGTCCCTGACACAGCCCCCTACCCTACTATATACTGGGCACTGCCAGGAGGGACTGGGCTTCCTGGGTAGGGCTCTGGCTCTTCCCCTTCCACATTTCTCTGAACAATGAGTACTTTGCACACTATGCCCCCGACTAAGTCTCCCTGTCTCTATAGCTCTGGTACAGCTCAAAGACTGCTCCTGGAAGGAAGAGGCAGCTCAGTTGTTGGCTCATTCCTCAACTTGATCATGAACTGCCTTTGGTTGGATGCCCATTATTGCCTTGTGTCTCCTGCATCCAGCTCCATCCCCAGAGCCTCCTGCTCCTGTCTATCCTTCTTGAGGCTGAGTAGGTCCCATTTTCTGCCATGTGATAAAGACCACAGCATGTGCTGGTACCGGACATCTTACTGACATGCCAACTGGCACATACATGGTCCCCTGCAGTGCTGCCAGCTCTGGGAAGGCTACCCAATACCCATGGAGAAAATACCTGTCTTGGAATCATGAGGTCTATCTGCATTCAACCCTGCTTGACTTCCCAGAGCCTTTCAAGTGCCAGCATGCTCTGGCAGTTTCAAAGGAGCCCAACTCAGTTGCATGGATTGGCAATATCTCCACAGAATCCTGGTACCATTGTGTTTTTATCTCTTAGGGCAATACAGGGTACTGGTGCAGGAAACCAATCTAGATGTGGCTCCAATTCTGCAATCTGCTGGCAGCTTTCCAGGCTATGCAGAAGTCAGTGCAGGCCTGGATACCACCAATACATGTGATTTGTTTCCCCTGCATAGCTACCTACTAGGATAAGGTCTCATTTATAAATCAGGTCCCGTAAGAGACTAACAGCAATAGCAAGTGATAACATAGATCATGATGATACATTGTCCTGAGACACATGCGAATGTGTTCCCTCTTTCTCTCTGAAAATATCTTATTACACTTCCTTTATTCCCTTGTGATGGTGTGAGATACACAATGAGGTGATGGGAGGTGGATAAAGTGTAAGGTAGCGTGTCAGCCTCACCTCAACACAAGTTATAGTGATAGTCTGCCAATAACTTAGACGTCTAGGCAACTGATGGGAAGATAGTATACAGATGTATACAGCATGGATGCATTGCACAAAGTTGATTAACCCTCCTGGGCTGGAGGGTGTGAGAGAGATTTCACCTTCCTGCTAAAAACACACAATGTAAAACTCATGGCCACATACTCGTGTATCAGCACACTATATATTTTTATATTCCTAAATATCTCCAAGTCAATGTGTCAAGCCTGATGAGTGAATTTGAACCCAAAACCAAGATTTTAAGTTTTTAAAGTTATGTCTATTTATTTACTTAGTGTGTGTGTGTGTGTGTGTGTGTGTGTGTGTGTGTGTGTGTGTCATGGTGCCATAGTATATATGCGGAGATCAGAAAACAACTTGTGAGTCCTGGGGGTTGAACTCTAATTGTCAGACTTGGTGGCAAGCGCCTTTACTCACTTATCCTTCAACCCAAGTTTTTTCTGTGGAGATCCATTAACGTTACATTTGCATAAATTAGGATTTCTCTATAGCCTAAAACAAAAACATGTGACCTTATCATTAACATGTAGATTAATAAACATTTGAAAGTGTACCCATTTTGTATATGCTAACCTCCCATTGGTCATCTATATTATCAGACAAACTATCACAATATGGAAACATGCGTGTTTAAGGAATACACAGATACTTTGGACTTTGATCACATTTTCAGAAGTACTGTTTGCTTTTTGTTGTTCCCAGTGGGATCATGACAATGCTGGGTGCATTCTACCCACTCCATGGACTCCTGTGAGTCTACTATGGATATGTGGGATGGACTTGGACACCATGGAACCTTTGGCTGCACTCCTAGCAGTTTCCAGTTATATAACAAAATCAGCATCACCATCTAACTGCCTTGACTGGCAGCCAAACATTCCTTCCAAGGTAGGCTTTTAATTGAAATGAGTTTCTGAGCCAAAGGGCATCAGGCCATCACACAATTGCCCTTCGAGAAAAATAAGGACACATGGAATTGGGTGAGAGAAGTTGTCAAATGTACATTTGGTAGGATTTGCCATCAATGCCCAGAGTTAGTGAATAAGGATCCCACTAAAAATATGGGGAAAATATAAACACCAGCCACATTACCCTCCCTCACTTGCTGTTCAGCTCCATGGATGGTGCTGAAGATTTTGGTGTGCACTGGAGTGTTAAAAGCTATTTAGCATGTAGCCTGCCAGCTGACAAGCTACCCCAGTCTGTCACTCCAGGTAATTATGTCCTTCTGGACTGTGAACACAGAGTTACTGCATTTCAGCCAGGAGGGTCCCTTAGAGATCTTTTCTCTCCTCTCTTAAATGTTCCACAGAGAAGCCAAGGTCTGGGAGTTCAGGCCATCTGGTCTACCTGGGACCAGGAATGGCCTCCTCTCCACTCCTTGCTGTGGCAATATCTCTAGCTTGGCCTCTCAGTCTCTGAAAGCCCTACCCGTGGCACCTCCACAATGGGTCCCGCCAGACACTTTCCTTTTAAACCGACCCTTCTCCTGGACTGCAGCTGACGCCAATTGTTTGCCCACCTGCACAGTTGAAAACCTGGGGTCACTGTGGACTTGACCCCCTCTTGTAGCCTCTGCCACTGATCACTTGATCACTCTCCAAGTCTCCTCACTTCTCCCTTCTAGAATTTTCTTCTCTGGCTCTCTCTAATTTCTGTGTTGATCTTTTATCATCTCTGCCCCTTAACTTTGTGCCCAGAGAAATCTAAGGACATTCAGCGAACAGAGAGCTCAGACAGATAGTCACTTGTCACTACTCAGCTGGTTTCCCATACTTACAGACACAATGGCCTCGAGTGAGCTACTTAAGCTCTTATTTGTGCTTCAGTTTCTTCATTTGGCAAAAGCAATAACAATGTCTTCTTCTATGTAACATTATTGAGATAGAAAGTGGATTTATGTTGGTCGCTGAATATACAGTAAGTACTCAATTAACATTCTCTGATATTGTCCTTGTGTTCAAACCACTCACTCTAAATTATTACAAAACTGCCTAATTATTGTACAATAAACTTCAATATCCTTAGCACAGAAGCTTCCTCAAAACAGGCCCCAGTCACCTACAGCCCCCTTTCTGGCCCCTGTCCACATTGAACCCATTGTATCTAAGGAAACACTGGGGCATGCTTTTAGATGTCTATCGATTGCCTTAGACTATTTGCAGTTTTATCTTGCTGGAGATTGTACCCAGGACCTTGCACCTGCCAGACAAGCTCTTTACCATGGAGCTACAAATAATCCTCAATTCTTGTCTGCTAGTCTTTACCCCATGTGACATACTTTCTAGTTCCCATTCATACTTAAAGACCCAGGTTAACTTTTACTTCTCCTGAATAATAATAACCAAGTCCTTTGCTATTCCACAGTTCTCTTCTTCCTGCATTTTAAAAGCCCAGTACAATCACAGTAGAAAGGGACTAAGTCATGGAGACCTGGCTTCCAACTTCAATGTCTGCTTTCACTGTCTGGTAGTCATTGGTCAAACGTTGAGCCTGTGAGTAAGTCTTAGACTCCATGGATTAAAGACCACAATGAGGTAACACGGGACAAGCTTCTTTTCTAGGCTGGTGCAAAGCAGGTTCCCAACAGATGCAAACTGGCTTTTAATACTGCAGTGTGTCTTTGCATGGGCAATGAATGCGAACACAGGTAATCCAGACACATACTATACATGGTCATAATTCTTTGCTTTAAAGTGTACCAATAACTGTGGGAAGTAGAGATAAGCAATGGGTCTGGGCACTCTCTGAATTCCTCAAGGGCCATTTAATTTTGTTTGGCTCTTCGTTAGCCAATGAACTCGGGTGTCGCTCTCATATTAATTTGTAATAAAATGAAACTGTCACCTCAGGTTATTGGTTTCTTTCTGAGGTTATTAGTAAGTATTTGTGGCTACAGGAAACTGCTTTTGTTAAAGTGTTAAGACATTTCTCAGCCATAGACCATTAGGATTTCACAGTCTGTGTGGGAGGAGGAAGGGGAGAGGAAGTCTAATTGACTACGGAAGAAATAGAGAAGCTCTGATAAGAGACAGAAATGAATCATGAACAGTGCCAGAAAAGCACTTCATGTTAAATGGGTCAGATTCTTCTAGTAGAATGGATAAGAGGTAAATGTGGGTCCTCTGGAAGTGTAGGATGTGCTCTTAACCACTGAGCCATCTCTCCAGTCCCTGGCTTGCAGTGGTTCTAATGGGAAGAGCAGAAACACATCAACACATTAACAGTTAATGTGTGAAGCAGGGGACAGACTTCTAAACAGCATCTCCTGCAGAAACATTAATTTACATATGGATGGGATATCCTGCATTCAAATGTCTAGGATCAGATGTGTTTTGGCTTCTGATTCCTTCAGGCTTCAGGATGTTTGCACATATGTAATGAGGCATCTCCAAGGTAGGTACAGGTCTCACAATGAAAATAATTCATATTTCCTGTAGCCTCGTGTACATAGCATGGAAGTAATTTTACATAGTTCTAGGGCACTTGCCTTTTCATTGTGTCTTGTCACATGAGGTCATGTGTAGAAGTTTTTATTTGTGGTGTAATTCAAAACATTTGGAACTTGGGTTTTAGATTTCGAGATTGGGATACTCATCCCTAAGACTGCTACTTAAAGGGTTCTGGGGTCTTTGTTTGTTCAAGACAAATGATGCTGTTTAACATCTTCTGGTGAACTTGCTACACAGCCGTAAATTGTACCATGGGATGCAGGCACTGTGTGATCTATTCTTGCCTCACTAAGTTCATCTTCCTTGCTTATCGGCCAAATCTGTTCTTAGATGCTTTCTGTCAATCAACTCCTTGCCTATGGGTCCTGGCTAACATCTCCCTGCAATGCTGTGTGTGCCTGCTTCTGAACAATGCTGACACATCTTTCAGGATCCAGATCAAGTATGCAGGGAAGTTTCTCTGGCCTCCAGTCTCATTCCTCCACCCCACAACACCTCTATTTCCTATCAGAGTTCTCACAAAGACCTTAAATAATTCTTCACTGTGGTTGCATCAAATGTTGGAGTGTCACTTCTAGCCTGTGCTGATGAATTTTAATAATCAGTTTGTCAGAATCTAAGAATCATCTGGGAAGAGGGTCTCTATGAAATCCTTTCCAGAGTAGGGTGGCTGTGGGCAGGTCTGTGGGGGATACACAGAAGGGTCACAGTGAAGCTCATGGGCCTTGGTGACCCGAGCTGATGGCTTCTCTGGCACTCTCCTTACAATGAGTCATTTCTCTTTAGAGAGTGAATGCATTGCTATAGTGACCTCCCACAATACCCACGTGTTTTCACTACAACCTTCTTGGCGGCAGGAATCAGCAAGAGACAACAATCAAGTATGTGGTGGCCTCATGTCTCCCAGTGTTCTCACCAGTGACAGATTAAGATGTCTTTAGGGCCTGCCTGTGCCACTCAGCTTGGAGCTCCAAAAGCAGGAGCTCAGCTCTGGCCTCAAGCACTTAGCATAGATCCTGGACATAGTACTTAGCACAGGAAGCCATGCAGGTAATAACATTGTTAACAGCAATGACAACTTCTCGACATCAGTCGGAGCCATCTTCCAGGTACAAGGCTGTGTACTTTCCACAGTTCTGGCATGTTATCCCCGCCAAACCCACTATGGTGGTTTGAATAAGAATCCCCCCACCCCGTAGGCTCATACATTTGAATGCTTGGTCCCCAATTGGTAGAACTGTTTGGGAAGGGTTAGGAGGCCTTGTTGGAGCGAGGCGTGTTACTGTGTGGACTTAGAGGAGCTCTATTTGCAATTAGTTCTCTCTTTGGCTTGTGCTTGTGGATCAAGATGTGATCCTGCCTGGCTGCTGCCATGTGATCCTGCCTCCCTGCCATGGTGGTCATGGGTTCTAGTCTTGGGTTTTATAAGTCGCTTTGGTTATGATGCTTTGTCACAGCAATAGACACACAACGAAGACACTCGTTGAAGCACACTGCAGTACTGTCCACCACTCCATTTCCCAGAGCAGGAAGCTAAGACTGGCTGCCAGCTGGCCAGTTAGCATTCCCTGATTTCATCACGAGGGACGCTTGGTGAGCATTGTGTTGGATATTGGGAGTCACCCCTTACTCACTGTACCCGTGGGGGAAGCCAGACTTTCAGGGAACCTATCTCCATCACACCTGGCCGCTGATGCTCCTTCCAGGCCACTTGTGCCTGGTCCCCAGGCTTTGACCCTCCTCTCTGACCTGTTCCTGTTCTATAACATAATGGGCTCTCTCAGCTTGCAACGCTGTTTTGCTCCTCTGGGCCTCGATATAGGCTGGTCCCTCGGCCTCAGTTCCTTTCCTGGTCTTTATCCAATAGAAAACACCCTCTGTATCGCCTTCTGCAGGAACCCATCCGAAACTACCCGTGAAGAGGCCGTTCTCCCCTGCAGCCTGCTCCCCACCTCAAGCTGCTGTTTCTCCCTGTGCTCTGACACATGTCTCTGCCCCCCCCCAGGCCTGAGCCTCAGGACCAGTGCTTCATCTGTCCACCTTATGCTCCCCTCCGAGTCTCACACTCCCTTCCTGCTAACTGAAACCTTGCCCAGGGAGTGTCCCCTTTCCATTCTACCTCAGCTGGGGCACTTCTGACTGCTATTCTGATACATCTTAGAGGCTTCTTCCAACCAATGGAGAACCCCATCTTCCCTTTCAATGAATGAACGTTCAGTTCTGGGCATGTATCTCTTCTAGAAAAGTCTTAGTGTATAGCCTTCCAGGACCTTACTCATCAGCCTGCTCTGGAAGCCATGCGTGGAGCATTCTGGGAACTTGTTATCAGGCCTTGGAAGCAAACAGCTCCAATGAGTAAAAACAACACACCACCCCCTGGCTTTGGAAGTTCAGAACTTTGGGACCTTTGGGGGGGCTTTAATAAGCACCTTCCCCACAACCCCGAAATATGTGGCTGCTGCTGTGGACCCCACAGTCCCTGAAAACATGGCCATTTAGAGATCACCTTCCAAAGACCATGAGCTTCTCTTCAGTGCAATTGCTCATTAATACAGGCCCAAAGCTTCTCTAATCAGGACACCAGAAGCCCTGAATCGTACATACAGCAGTGACAATAAACTGACTCCTGTCCGAGAGAGAACAGCTTTTTTGTAGGACCCAGTGATCAAAAGCAGCTTGGTAGAGAGATGGGAGCATGGGCTTCAGACCCAAAAGACTTCAAATTCCAGCTCCCTGTCTAAGTACGTGTGTGTGTGTGTGTGTGTGTGTGTGTGTGTGTGTGTGTGTGTGTAGACAACACACCAGTCACGATAAAAACACCATGTGGTGATTTCTATAGAGAAAGAATCAGACAGAAACCCCAAAGCATGGAGTGAGGGACCCAGACAGACTGTATGTATGTCCAGATGCCCAATGCCTGGCTGAGAGCAGCCGATGAGGTGGCTGCAGCTTGCCTCAGTATGGCAGAGATAAAGCGGGGGAACTCCCTTCTAGGAAAATGCCCGAAGGAAAACTATTAATGACTTTTCTCCCTGTGACAAGATACCTGACAGAGGCTACCTAGAGAGGCAGGGGTTGGATTAGCTCAGTCATCTTGAGGAAGGCATGGCTGTATCCTGGAGGCAAAAGCCCATGCATCTCTGGCAGAAGGAGGGAGGGGCCGCTTGCTGGCATCTCTGTGGATCAGAAGTCAGAAGCCAGCTGGGCTGTGACTGCCAGTGTCTGCCCCTGAGGTGACCCACTCCTCCAGCTAGTACCCCAACTTTCCAGAGTTCCAAAGCCTTCTGAAACATGGCTACCCACTGGGGACCAAGTGTCTGAGCACAGGAGGGGGCAGTTTACACTCACCCCGTAAGAGTTAAAGGGAGAGATGCAATGGGGTGTGACAGAGAGCTGTGGGCAGAGCGAGGACAAGGTCCAGGTAGAGAAGGCGTGGAGGTCAGCACCATGCACTCACAGCAAGCATCATGTCTTAGCTCTGCCTGACCGTCTCCCTCCTTCCCTCCCTCCCCTCCTTTTCTCTCATTTTCCTTCTCTTTGTTCTGGGGCTCGAACCCAGAACCTCAAGCATGCAAAGCAAGAGTTCTGAGTGCCACTGAGTGCTCCAGCTCCTGCACAGGTGAGTCTGGGAAGGGAGAGACGCTCTTCTGAGTCACGCCTTCCTCTCGTAGTTCAAGAGAACATGTTTCACTAAAAGGGAGCAGCAGAAGAGTATAAGGTCATTCTTTTAAAAAAATATTACAAATAAAAGTGGTATGAGCAGACTGAGGCCCTTATCATAAAGGCGCACAGAAAAACCTATCAAGGGAAACCCGACTGTCCTAGAGCAGGGGAGAGACTCTGAAGCAGACAGAACCATCTCATTAATATTCCACAGTAAATCAGGCCTCTGAGTCCCCATCCCAGGCCACCACTTTCATAGGGTTGATCATGTGACTTGCTTTGCCCAGTGGAAGATTGGGAAATGAGATGCAAGCCAGTGGTACCATTCTATGCCATCTTAAATACTTCAATCAGATGGAGAAGCTCTCCAAGCCTTGGATACCTTATGTGTGGAGGCCATACATGGAGGGAGGGCCATCATCTTTATCCTGGTGACTCCTCCTCTGATGAATGTCCTGAGTGAGTATGGGAAGCCCAGATTGGCACAGGCTACCAACAGAGCTTCTGGGAGCCGTGCACAGCTACTGTTGTAAGGGGTTAAGTTCTCACATGGTTCATATTGCAGTGGCTGAGGGATAATACCAGCATTCAGAATTAGTAACGGCCGATGTCATTAAGAAGTCTAAACAGGTCACAAAAGAATAACACAAATGACAATAGAAAATACCCCAGAAACCAGGCAAAGAAGCCAGGAGAAAGGAGAAATGAAAAGAGAAGCATTTCAGGGATAAAGTGCACCAGAAGGCACACAAGACAAGCTTCAGGCAGGGCCTTAAAGCAGGTAGAACCAGCAGCAATCTTATAGAAAGTCAGGACTGCAGAGAGACAGCTCAGCGGGTAAAGACCTTTGGTACCAAACCTGATGACTGAAGTTTAATCTGTAGAACTTGCAGGGTGGAAGGAACGAGCTGACTGGAAAGTTGTGCTCTAATGTCCACACACAGGCTACGACGGCAATCATGCATGAGCATGCATGGATGTGCATGCCTGCATACACACACTGAAAATGTATTTTTTCCAAAAGAATGGCATGAAGAGGCACAGCAAAGAAAGTGACAAATACTGAAGACGGCAGAGGAGACCCAACAGGTGTCACTTCTGCAAGAAGCTGTAAGAAAAAAAATGGCTGGAAATCATACAAAGACAGACAAACATGTGACTAGGAATACAGATCCAGAATGACCAACACCAAGGCTAAACGACATTCTGTCAGCCCCATTGGATCCTGTGAGAAAGGATGGCAAAGCTTTGCTCCTATCTGGTGCAGAAGATATTTTTGTTTTATAGAAAATCAAGGAAAGGGGTGTTGCTGAGCAGGGGAGGCATATGGAAATGCCCCCCTTGCTGCAGAGGGCAGGAATCCTCCCGGGACAAGTGGAGCCCTGCGTAGGATGCAGGAGGTGAATGGGTGGCCTCTGACGAGGCATGTGCAAGTGTGGAATGCTCACCCATGTAGGGTTTGGTGCCGGCCATGGAGGAAGCCTTCTCTGCTCCTTTTACGACGGTAGCGATGTTGAAGTCCGTGATGTGCACATGCCCTACAGAGAGAAAACAAAGTTAGCCAGCTCCGTGGATGTCTGCGCTCTCCCACTGTGTGACCAGAGGCTTTAGTCTGTGGTCTACATGGTAGGTGCGGGGATACAGACAACACAACTTGTGTCCATCCCCAATTGATGTCTGCCTTTCATAGCGTTTATTCTGCATTCAGATTTTAGAGTGAGGGTTCATCACTGTGTGCATATTATTTGTGTGATTATGCTTGTGTTGAGGGGCTGGATGACACATGGGTTGATGGATATAAAGTTAAGATACACTGATCTGGAGATGGATGATCAGTCTGGGTGTCACTTGAGACATCTTGGAGGGACTGTGGTGGGGAGGGCTGTGGTTTACTGTGTTCTCTGGACTTTTAGCATTGACCGTGATGGACCAGAGGTGGAAGGGGACAGCCTTTGTCCTACCTAATGCTATGGCAACTGATGGGATTTGAAAAGACCCTATGATATAGATGCCTAAGAAGTGAGAGAGGAAAGAGATAAAGAGAAAGGGGGAGGAAACAGGGATGAGGGATGCAGGTGAAAGGAACGGGGAAGGAAGGGGAAAGGCAGAGAATCCTGTTGGGTCTACACTTGCTCTCTGGGGCATTTGGCATGTGAACAAACTAGCCCAGAGGGACAGATGGAAAATCTGAGCATAATTTTTTCTCCCAGTCATCGTACTGTGCGAAACAGCATTTTGCCGTTTAGAATGAGGCACTTGCACACAGATAAGGGCACAAGCAGAGCTGGCATGGTAGGCACTTGAAGGTCAGCTGCTGGAGCAGGTGCAAGGAGGCCCAGAAGACAGTGTGTGTGAAAGGCATGCCCAATGTGGTCAGCCACGGTGGACCAAAAAAGCAACGGTAGCCTCAGACACTGACACGGTACTCATACCACACAGGGGCTGGCCCCAGAACTGCGGATTGCATCACAAGCTCCCCAGCCTCCCATGAGAAACTACTTATTGGCTTCTCCAGGATCCAGGTCGGTCCCAGCTGGGATGACCTGTGTTTGTGCTTCACTGCCATCATGTCCCCCAGCTAAGACCAGGCAACAGTGACCAATGGGCAGGCAAGTTCACCTCGCTGAGTGCTCCATGGGGCATCTGTGTGAGGGAGGCATCAGCCTTTGCTGTGCTCCACACATGAGCAGCTCCATGCCTGACATACCTGCAACCACAGATCGGGTTCCTGAGCCTTGGATGTAGCTTTTATTCAGCTTTCTTCCATTTGTCCTGCTCTTTAAAAGCTCCAGTGTTTATATTGGGAAAGTAATGCCAGCTCATTAGAATAAGAAGTCAAAGAATGTAGGATGTTTGTGAGTAACCTGTGTGTGCATGTGTTTGTGCACATCTTTGGGTGGGGTTGCACATACACACAAATGCATATGTATCTAGAATCCAGAGTTCAACATGGGGGGGTCTTCCTCTATTTCTCTCGCTGTATCCATAGACACAGTCTTTTGACCCTGGCTACTTCCTCTATTTCTCTCGCTGTATCCATAGACACAGTCTTTTGACCCTGGCTACTTCCTCTATTTCTCTCGCTGTATCCATAGACACAGTCTTTTGACCCTGGCTACTTCCTCTATTTCTCTCGCTGTATCCATAGACACAGTCTTTTGACCCTGGCTAGACTGGTTTGCCAGCAAGCTCCCCGCCCCCCCCACCACTCCCATCTCTGCCTCCCCAGAACTGGGATGACAGGTGTACCCTGGGCAACCAATGTTTCATAAAGTTCTAGGGATCCAAATTCACTTTACCCCTTGCTTTCCCTTTACAAGCTGCCCCGTTTCTCCATGATCCAAATGTCATTGGCTAGCTTCTCCGCTAGTTATCCCTTTGTTTATGTAAACACATATTCACATAACCTGGGACTTTAATGTGTTCTTATAACAATGAAGCTATTGTCATGGCTCATCGTTACAAGCACTCTTACCCAAAGGCCTGGTCCCGCTGCTACATTCGCCCCAAATGAACACTCAGACACAGATACTGGTTATAAATCTGTTGGCCAATCACTAGGGCTTATTATTTGGCTAGCTCTGTCATAATTATTAGCCCATTTCTATTAATCTATGTATTTTCAGGTGGTCTTATCTTACTGAAGAATGTCTCTTACAAGCACTTACAAGGCTTTAACCCGATACCGGGATCTGTGACTCCTTTGCCTGCTACATCACAACTGTTCTGGTGGGCACTCTTGCCTACTTTTCCCAGACTTCTCCTCCTCTCCTAGTCCCTCCTTAGTCCTGCCTCATTGGCCTTTGGCCCAACAGTGTTTTATTCATCAACCAATAAGAGAAACATATACAGAATGGCAACTCCCACCAACTCATCCTGAAAATGATGAGACTTATTCATGTTTAACAAGCATTTTTCCAAGTTAGAACACACAGGTTTACTTAGGATGCCTACAATCCCAATATCCTGTGTGTTAGATTGTCCATTGTTGCTGTAACCACATAGCTGAGGCTGGGTGACTTAATAAGCACATATCTTTGGAGGCTGAAAACTCAAGTCTGGGTAGAATCTTCTCTTGTCCTCTAGGAGTAAGGCAAGTGGCTGTGACAGAAGCCAATCATTCAACACTCCCCAATCTTATCTGGAAATGCAGCCTATAATCCATTTGGGATTAACAGAACTTCAGAAAAGCAGTCTGTTTGTTTGTTTGTTTGTTTTTGAGAACGAAGTACTTCCTTTTCAGGAGGAAGCAATGATGACATTCTCTGCCTTCTTCCCATGTCACATGGGAAGCCAGTTATTCAGGGTCAGTAGGATGACAAAGATGAACACGGGAAAGGGAGACAAATGAGTCCAAAGCCGGATCCAACTCCTTCACACCACTGCACTTCAGCCATGAGTGCTGTACAAGACAATCCCAAACCAAACCAAGCCACACCACCTTTCAGTGTTCTAGAATTGTTCGAGTCAGGCTCTGGGTCACGGGTGAGGGCTGTTGTCCCAGTTGATGCTGTCACCGACGACTCTGGCTTGGACAGGTCATTTGCTTTCCACAGGTTTATGTTTCTTATCTGTGGGGCTGAGACACCATTAAGCTTTGGTTGGGGTGATGTGTTCGTTGTTTCTCTTCTCCTATGATAAAGTACCATGACCAATCAACTTAAGGAACAGTGGTTTACAGTTCCAGAAAGCTAGAGTCTACAGCTTGGCTGCAGGAGAAGGAGGCTGGATGATCACATCCCCACTGTACACAGGAAGCAGAGAGAGAAAAAGGGCAGGAAGGAGGACTATAAACCCTCAAAGTCCACCCACAATGGTCTTACTTCTTCCAACAAGTCCATGTTTTCTAAAGCATTCCTAACCTCCCAAGATAGCACCACCAATGAGGGCCAAGTGTGCAGGTCTATGAATTTATGGGGACATTTCTCCTTCAAATACAGTGTGATGGCTAACCTGATTGCCAACCTGACAGGATCTAGAATCATCCAGGAGACAAACTCCTGGGCACACCTGTGAGGGGTTACCTAGATTAGGTAGCTGAGGTGGAAGGACCCACCCTAAATGTGGGCAACACCATCCTAGGGACTGTGGTCCTGGAAGAAAAGGAGAGACACCATGAGGGGGCCAGCGACATTCGTCTCTCTCTGTTTCTTGACTGTGGGTGCCATGTGATCAACTGCCCCACACTCCAGCCACCTTGACCTCCCTGCCATGATGGACTGTGAACCTCAAACTGTGAGCCAAAAGTGAATCCATCTTTTCTTAGGTTGCTCTTGCTGGGTATTTTGTGACAGAAACAAGAAGAGCAAGTAATATGGATAGTTAAAAAAATTAAACTGAGGATGTGGCATAGTCTGAAGGAAAAGCTGGGTAGGGCGTGGGATGCTGTTAGCCCCTGAAGTAAGATTTCTGTTAACAGAAGGAACCACGAGGGACCAGCAAGGAGAGGAGAACAGCCTTGGAAAAAGTCAGGGCAGAGGTAGGCTGTGTTGGACCTTCAGAACTGTAGGGACATTGGCTTTTACTCTTTCTGAGAAGGTTGGGACCTAACCTGACTTGTTATGAATGTCACCTTGGGTCCCTGCCATGAGTAGATTATGCAGACAAGAACAAAAGCAAGGAAAGTGGGAAACAGTTTAAAAAATGCAAACCCTTTCCAGTGTAAGCTGCACAGGGCTACATAACTGCTGAGCAGACCTCAAAGGACACATGAGTAGGCTGAGTGCCGTTATAAAAGGGTCATTACACTAGTCACCTCCTTTCCCCTTCCTCCTTCTGCTATTGGAGGATGCAGCAACAAGGCTCCTTCTTGGGAGCAGCCTTCACTAGACGCTGCCCCTGATGGTCTTCAATCTTGAGCTTCCAGCCTTTGGATTTGGAAGTTCTATTATTTGTAAGCTACTCAGTCTAAGGGATTGTTACAGTATAGGAGCAGGCTAAACATAGTCCCTTTCTTGATTTTAAAAATAGCTCCTTGCTTGCTTTAGGTAGACACAGGGAGACCTCTACACCCTTCATTCCCTTTGCAGGGTGTTGTCTTTTGCTGAGAAGACACACCATGATCATGAAACCTCTCCTAAGAGAAAGCATTTCACTGAGGACTTGCTTACAGTTTCAGAGACTCAGTCAGTCCATTATCCTCATGGCCAGGAGCATGGTGGCAGGAAGGTAGGCATGGTCTTGGAGACGTAGTTAGGAGCTACATTCTGTTCCAGATGCAGAGAGACATGAGCCAGGCCTGGCATGGGCTTTTTAAACCTCAAAGCTTGCCTCCAGTGACACACCTCCTCCTCCTCCAACAAGCCCACGCCTCCTAATCTTTCTCAATTAGTGCCACTCCTTGATGACTAAGCATTCAGATATATGAGCCTATGTGGGGCCATTTTCATTTAAACCACCACAGATGTTACCTCCGTGATGTCATCCAAACCCAATCACCTTGGAAAGTCCTTACCTTAAATACTACAACCAGACCCCGATCACATGAACCGAGGGTGGGACACTCTTCACTCCACTACATCCTGGACTAGGACTCTCGTGGATACCTGTTCTCCTCTCCATTGCTATCCCAGCTTCCTGCACGTCACCTTGTTCTCTCTCTGAGTCCGGAAATACTGCCTGGCCTGGAAAAGGATGTGCTGAGAGGTTACTGAGTAATGTAGTGCCCGGCCCAGCAAGTGCACTCTGTTGCCTGCCTGTCTTTGTTGGGCTAGCAGAGACAGCAGAGGTTGGCATTGTTCTCGTCCATGGGTTCGTAACAGGGACCCTTCTAGGCCTGCTTCTGCAACCCACATTGGCGAGTGCTGAGTCTCTAGGGAACCCCTGGAAGAGTTGCAGAGACAGAGAGTGGAGGAACAAGCCAGGTGTTAGAATGGAAGGGACAGCGCCCACGGCCACCTCCTTCCACAGTCATCCGATTGCAATTTGAGGCAAACCATTTCTGAGTATCTTGCTCACCCTAGCTGGCTCTAGGGATCCACCCCATGACCAAGACAGGACTCAGTGGTGCTGTTTAGATAAAACAACTGGAAGCCTGGGGAGATAAGAACCAGAGGCAGCAGCCTTGCCTGTGGCTCTCTCTGGCTGCCTCTGCTTCCCCATGCTTGCTGCTAAAAATAGCTGTGCTTTTGGGCTCTCTGCATGGGCCATGGAGGGGGAGGGTGCTGTTGATCTTCCACACAGATCTGCTATCTTGGGCACTGCACACAGCTCATGTTTTCTGGCCACTTATCTGTATGGAGATCACAAAGATTTACCACAGGAAAGAAAGAAAGCCAATGAAAATCCATGCGCAAGCTTATCAAAGCTTCCTTCACTCCTGGCGAAAGAAGATTGGTCTCAAAGCATGCCTTTGCCTGCTATTCTGTGAGATTTAGCTTCTTCCCATCCCACAGTTGTGAAGAAGTAATGCAGGGCTTTTAAGAGAACTCATCTGCTGCAGGAGCCTCTGTGTATGGGGCATGTGTGAAACCCAAGCTAGTTAAAAAAAAATGATGTCCACTGAGACAGTGTCAGTGTGACCCAGGCTGCCTGGGCTCAGCTCTCCTTGTCCTCACTTCTGAAATAGCCATGAGAAGGCCATAGGTAATGAGTCCTCCAGAATTTGAGCCAGAGAAGCAGGGCTGAGTCACCCAGGCCACTGTGGGCCAGCCGACAGTCAGAGAGCCTTAGTCCTCGAAGCAACCAGTCATTTTTATTAGAGTGGCCTCCACCCCTGCGGGACTTAGTGTTTATAGCAAGGTTAGCGCTGCCTAGCCTGCAGCACTTCCACTCCCAAGACGTGGGAGCCAGCTGACTGCTCCTTGGTAATGCTTTTAAAGTGATGTGGTAGAGTGATACCCAACTTGATTGTGCAATGGAAGATGGACACACCCCTTCCTCTTTGCTCCACATCTTCCAAGTCCCCAGGAGCTCTTAGTCCCTAAGCAAGGTCACTATCGCCTTTGCTTACCAGGTGCCTATCTTCCTTCAGCTCTGTTCCCCAACTCTCATGGTTGTTCTACTTGGCTACTGGTTCAGACTTCAAATCCCAGCTCTATCTTAAGACTTGAAGCCTTCCCTATGAGAAGAGGAGGGAGCGGGGAAGCTTGCCTGGGAGCTTTGACTTTCATAGAATGAGCATATTTGAGCATCGTCGATAAAATATTCACGTGTGTGTCTACCGAATTTTAAAAATCACATTGAAATGCAGCCCTCTTGTCTCCAAGGTGGCACCCAATGAAACAAATAGCAACATAGGTTCCCTGTTCCACAAGACACTTCCTAATGTGGTTTTCAAGAGGGGTGGGTGGGTGGGTGCTGCCCCAATGTACTATGTAATGACCCACTTAGGAATATGCAGGGTTCTGCTCTTGGTTATGTTCATACTGAATAGCACCTGCTCAAAAAAAAAAAAAAAACAAAAAACAAAAAAAAACAAAAAAAAAACAACTTATTCATGAGATAACTGATCAAAGATACACAAAATTAATTCCTGCCCCAATCTCTATCAAAGGTGTGACATGCCTTATGGAGTCAAGAACAACATCATTAGGTTTCTGGCTTGTCTTCTGATGCCCTGCTCAGAGCCTCCTGAGGCCTTGGGACTGCACATGGGGGAACTTGACCCGGAAGGTTCCCATCCAGAGTCTGCAGAGCCCTAGTCCCGCCTCCACCCACAGGAGGAAGCAAGTGTGGGCCTGTTTCAGGCTGCCTTCTGGTGCCCTACTTGGAGCCTCCTGAGGACTGGGGACTGTGCAGCGGGGAACCCATTCTGGTAGATCAAGTCATGCAGAGTCTGCTGACATCGCAGAACTAGTGTCAACTCAACCCACCTGGAGAGGGAGTCTCTCAGACCTGCCTGCAAACCATGGTGAGGCCCATCAAAGTATTGGTCTGCTTGCACTGAGCAGAAGAGAACCTTGGATCCATACCCTCCAGGAGAAGAAGAGACACACCTTCACCCACTGGAAGAAGGGATGGGACTATGACAATATAATAGCACATTCAACAACAGAAAAAACAATATGATGCCACCAGAGTCTAAGAACTCTACACCAGCAAGACCTGAACATCCCAAAACAAATGAAGCAGAAGAGAACAACTTTTAAAACAACTTCATGAAGACGATAGAGACCCTTAAAGAGAAAATGTGAAGACCCTTTAAAGAAATGAAGTAAAAGACAAACCCAAAATTGTAAGAAACTATTCAAACAGTGCAAGGTTTGAGACCTGAAATAGAGATAATTAAAAACAAAAAACAAAACAACAACAAAAACACAGTTTGAGAGAATGCTAGGAATAGAAACGCTTGGTAAATGATCAGGAACTACAGATGCAAGCATAACCAACAGAATACAAGAGATGGAAGAGAAAATCTCAGGCATTGAAGATACACGAGGAGAAATAGATTCATTGACCAAATAAAATCTTAAGTCCAACAAATCCCTAACACAAAATATCCAGGAAATATGGGACACTGTGTAAGGCCAAACATAAGAATAATAGGTATAGAGGAAGGTGAAGAAACCCAAATCAAAGGTGCAGAAAATATACTCAACAAAATCATAGAAGAAAACTTTCCCAACCTAAAAAAAGACATGTCAATGAAAGTACAAGAAGCTTACAGAACACCAAATATAGTGGACCACAAAAGAAGTCCCCTCACCACATAATAATCTAAACACAAAACATACAGAATAAAGAAAGAATATTATGAGCAGCAAAGGAAAAAGACTAAGTAAATATAAAGGCAAATGTATCAGAATTACTCCTGACTTCTCCATGGAACTCTGAATGCCAAAAGGTCGTGGATAGATAGATATTCTACCAACACTAAGAGACCAAGGATGTCAGCCCAGTCTACAATACCCAGCAAAGCTTTCAAGCACTATAGATGGAGAAACCAAGACAATCCATGACAAAACCAGATTTAAACAATACATATCCACTATCCAGCCCCACAGAAAGTTCTGGAAGGAAAATTCTAACCCAAGGAAGTTAACTACACCCATCCCACTTTACCAACAGCTAAAAGAAAAAAATGGGGGGGGGGGTGGAATCCACACACAATACCACTACCACCACCAAATCCAAAACAAACAAGAATTAACAATCAATGGTCATTAATATCCCTCAATATTAATAGTATTAACTCACCTATAAAAATATACAGACTAACAGAATGGATATAAAGACAGAAACCATCCTTCTGCTTCATACAAGAAACATACCACAACTTCCTAGACAGACACTACCTCAGAGTTAAGGGTTGGGAAAAGACTTTCCAATCAAACGGACACAAGAAACAAGCAGGTGTAGCAATCCTAATATCTAACAAATTAGATTTGAAACTAAAATCAAAAGAGATGAAGAAGGTCATTTCTTGTTCAACATACTGTGTTGACTTAATCTATCAAGATGAAGTCTCAATTATGAACATTTATGTCCCAAATACAAAGGCACCCACATTCATAAAAGAAACATTACTATAGCTCAAATCACACCTTAACCTCACACACTTATAGTGGGAGACTTCAATACCCCACTCTCAACACTGAACAGGACCACCAGACAGAAACTTAACAAAGAAACAAAGGAATTAACAGAAGTTATGAGCCAATTGGGTTTAACAAACATCTATAGAACATTCCATCCAAACACAAAAGAATATAACTTCTTCTCAGTGCCACATGGAACCTTCTCTAAAATTGACCACATACTCAGCAATATAACAAACCTCAATAGGTACAAAAAATTAGAATAACCCCCTGTATCTTATCAGACCACCATGCTTTAAAGTTAGAATTCAACAACACAACTTGCAGAAAACCTACAAACTCGTGGAAATTGAACAATGCACAATTGCACCATTCCTGGGTCAAGGAATAAATAAAGAAAGAAATTAAAGATTTCCTAGAATTCAGTGAGAATGAAGACACAACATACCCAAGTTTATGGGACACTTTGAAAGCAGTACTAAAAGGAAAGTTCATAGTACTAAGTGCCCACATGAAGAAACTAGAGAATAGTCACATTAGAGAATTAACATAACAAATAAAAGCTCTAGAACAAAAACAAGCAAACTCTCTCTGGAGTAATAGAAACCAGGAAATAATCAAATTGAGGGCTGAAATCAATAAAGTAGGAACTAGGAAAACAATACGAAGAATCAATGTAACAAAGAGTTGGTTCTTTGAGAATATCAACAAGATAGACAAACCTTTGCCCAAACTAATCAAAAGGTAGAGAGAGAACATGCAAATTAATAAAATCAGAAATGAAAAAGGGGGGCATAACAACAGACACTGAGGAAATCCAGAGAATCTTCAGGTCATACTTTGAAAACCTGTACTCCACAAAATTTGAAAATTTAACGGAAATGAACAATTTTTTTTTTTTTGGATAGATATCACTAACCAAATTTAAATCAAGAAAAGATAAGCAACCTAGATTCCCCTGAACTGAAGAACTGATGGAGAAAATGTGATACATCTACACAATGGAATACTACTCATTGGGAAAAACAAACAAACAAAAACAAAACAAAACAATGGAATCTGGAAATTTACAGGCAAATGGATGGAACTGGAAGGAACCATCCTGAGTGAGGTAACCCAGTCACAAAACATGGTATGTAGTCATTCATATATGGATTTTAGACATAGAGCAAAGAATTACCAGTCTACAATCCTCACCACCTGAGAAGTTAGGAAGCAAGGAGGACCCTAAGAGAGATATACATGGTCCCCTGGAGAAAGGGACAAGATCTCCTGAGCAAATTGGGAGCATCAGGGAGGGGAGAGGGAGTTAGAAGAAAGAGGAATGTTATGAGCAGTTTTCCCACCAGCCTGGTCCCACAGCTGCGTCAACCCCAAACAACAACACAGAGATTAGATATAAAACTATTGGCCTGTTAGTAGCGTTTCTTATTGACTAGCTCTGTTTTAAATATTAACCAATTTCTATCAATCTAAGTATTTCCACGTGGTCTTATCTTACCGGAGAGAGGGTCCGGACCTTCTCCTCAAGTCCCTACATCTTGACTTTTCTCCTACATCTCCCAGAATCCTCCTTGTCTCCTAGTCCCACCTATCTTGCTTTCCTATTGTCCAACAAGGCTTTATTCATTAACCAATAAGAGAAACATATTTACAGAATGACATCTCCCATCAGAGGAGGGGAGGGGAGAGGACACGAGGGAGCAGGAAGATTGAGTCAGGGGAAGAATAGAGAAGAACAAGAAAAAGATACCACAATAGAGGGAACCATTACAAGTTTAAAGATAAATCTGACACTAGCTAGGGAAATGTCCCGAGATCTACAAGGATGACCCCAACCAGCAATCTAAGCAATATTGGAGAAGCTACCTTAAATACCCTCCCCTGATAGTGAGATTGATGATTACCTTATATGCCATCCTAGAGCCCTCATCTAGTAACTGATGGAAGCAGAAGCAGACAACAACAGCTAAACACGGAGCAGAACTCCTGGAATCCAGTTGCAGAGAGGGAGGAATGATGAGCAAAGGGGTCAAGACCAGGCTGGAGAAACCCACAGAAACAGCTGACCTGAACAAGTGGGAGTTCATGGACCCCAGACTGATAGCTGGGAAACCAGCATAGGACCGACCCAGACCCCCTGAATGTGGGTCTCAGTTAGGAAGTCTGGGAAATCTATGAGGTGTCTTGTAGTAGATCAGTATTTATCCCTAGTATATGAATGGACTTTGGGAGCCCATCCCACATAGAGGGATACTCTCTTAGCCAAGACACATGGGGAGGGCCTAAACCCTGCTCCAAGTGATATGGCAGACTTTGAAGACCCCCCCACTGAAGGCCTCACCCTCCCCTGAGGTGCAGAAAGGAGATGGGATATGGGTTTGAGGGGTTATGGGAGAAGTGGGGGGAGAGAAAACTGGGTAAAACAAGCTTGATTCAAATTTAAATAAGGGTGGGGGAGAAGAGCATCATTGTGGGTTTCCAAGGCTTCATGACCCAGATACTTCCATTTACCATAAGGTCACTGAAAAACCCTAGTCAACTGTGGAGATATGAGCGTGTGTGTGTGTGTGTGTGTGTGTGTGTGTGTGTGTGTGTGTGTGTATTCATGCATGTACAGGTGAACATATACATACAGGTGTGCATTCATATGTATCTGTATGAGTGTAGAGGCCAGAAGCAAACCTCAGGGCTTGCTGTTCAGACATCATCCACCTTGTATTTTTGTTTCACAGACACTGACACTTAGTTTCCTATTAGCCTAGGCTGGCTGGCCAGCAAGCCCCAGGGGGCCACCTGTCTCAAGCTCACAGTGCCAGGATTGCAAGTGTGTATCACCTCTCCTAGCATTTTTCTGTGGGTACTGGGGATGGAATTCTCATTTTCTCCTGGTAAGAGCTTTATCTCCTGAGCCATCTCCCAGGTCCCTTGTGTGGTTTTTATATGCAGATGCAGGCTTGCAAACTAAATCCAGAGTTCTGGGTAGAAGTGTAAAATTGTCAATCAAAGCTGCCTCCAAATTCCCTCTTGGCTTCTTTTTAGATCCACACAGTATCCTGGGAACTTTGGACATCATACCCCTCCTTTGGCTGGAAAGATCTCGGCTTGTCACCGGCCTGAGGTAGTTGTGGGAATCAAGAGTCCCTAGGATATTTCCTCTGAATCCTGGGAGCTAAATAGAGCCTTCAGCCCAAGCACCTGCAGCCTCTAAGAATGAAGGAGGCAGTAACTCAAGGCAGACCTGCTGGTAGACAATGTTCCCATCCACATTGCATTGTGGTGTGAGGAGTTGAATGGTGTTCCAAAAGTTCATAGGCTGAATCTCAAGCCCCTGTAGTTGAAGACAATGTGGATTTGGAGATCCGATGTTTAAAGAACTAAAATCAAGGCCAGAGGGGTGGGTTCTAATTAAGGCTGCCTGGTGTCATCATGAGGATAGGATACGGGCATGCACAGTGCTGAGTGAGGACAGTAGGAGGACGTGGTGTCTATCTGCTGACCATTTCAGAAGTCTTTGGTTGAAGCTCCCAGGTCCCTGTGCAGAGTTACATCAGCTGCATCAAGTCAGCATGCCAGACTGTGACGGACAGGTTCCCTTGCTGCTCGTGTTGGGGTCCCATGGGGCTAATCTGCTCCCACTGCTCCATTTCCCATGCAGTAGCTCTGGTGTCTCTCAAACCCCACTTGGCATTTATTCTTCAGTGGCTCTCAGGCTCTTCAGGATGAGCCCCAAACCACTAAATGGGGGAATGAGGCCCAGAGGGACCCAACCCCATCCAGGAAGTTTCCCCAGCTATTTCCCAGGGTGCTTCCTATTGCGCCCTCATCTACTGCCTTGACTGTAGTGACTCCCTTTGGCCCTCCTACTCATGCCTCCTGGCTCTCAGTAGCTTATCCAATCCACACAACACTGTGAGGCCCACAAGGCTGGAACCACAGCCTGCCCACCTGGGTCCTTTGGTACAGTAGCTTTGGGAGAACTGCACATGGCTGTAGGGATCACACCAGAGCCATGGAACAATCAATGATCCTGATCTTCCCTATTGGCTTTCTAAAGCAGTTCTCATGCGTGAAAGGGCTAAGAGCTCCAAGGAGTTGCTTGATGGTCCAGCCTGGATCCTGCCTCACAGTTTGAACACAGAGATGCTCTGGGTCAGCTATCAGTGGTTGCTGCTCAGGACCGCTCTTTCCTGAAGGGTCTGCTTCCCTGGGAGCCCTGCAGAAGAACTTGTACCTCTTTGCAGCATCATTTCATCTGCTTCTATGACCTGACCTTGGGTGTGTCTGAACAGAGAAAGGGGACCTCACATTTTCAGCACCCCTGCACAGGACTAGGACATTCCTTCACTATAATCTCACACTCCCTGGTCCTCACTGTGCCCTGTCATCCACAAACTGGGATACAAACGGCAGTGACTTCAGAGATGCTAACTGCAAATAGTTCAACTCAACTTACCATGACAGGACATTGCCCAGAAACTGACACATGTCACAGTCGGGACTGGAACAGAATAAGGGTTTTCTCCAGCACCTAAGATCCACTCCTCCAACCACATTCAACTCCCATGCCCCAGGCTAAATGGGGCCCCTAGAAAAGGCAGGAGGAGACCTTGACTCACCATGCTCGTCCAGCAGGATGTTGTCTGGCTTGATGTCTCTGCAAGAGAACACAGGCAGAGGTGTGAGTCCTAAGCCAGCATGGGGGCCACCACAGGCTCAGGCTACAGGACAGAGGGTACTCTAGGATGTTGTCTCTTCTGTTACCTCCTCTCAGAGGGCTGAAGCAAGTGTGACAACAGGATCCCCAGGGGTCAGAACTTCTTTCTGGACCCTGAGCCTATTGTTTGACTATTTTGTTCTGAGACATTCTTAATGTTGGGCCTTTCAATGCTGGCTGAAATGTTCAGAAGCAACTGTCACTCTGTATGTTGAAATCCTTGTTGTTTTTTGTCATAATAGAGATGGTAGGTTGAGTGAGCCATGTGTCAGTAGGCAGAGGAACTTCTCCACTCTGCTACTCTTCAACCTTCATGTCTGGGGACCCCGCTGTGTCACTTTGTGGGTACAAGAAGAGACTCTGGATAAAACACTGTAAAAACAACCCAAAGGGGACATGGCTCAGTCAGTGAGGTGTCTGATGTACAAGCATGAAGAGCTGAGGTAGCACCCTCAGCACCCATGTAAAAGTCAGGGGCACTGCACTGTGGTGGACACAGGCAGGTCCTGGAGCTCACTGGTCAGTTTGAATCTATGAACTCCAGGTTCTGGGAGAGACCGTGCAGAAAAATGTAGTGTTCAGGGGAGACACTTGACACCAACCTCTCTCTCTCTCTCTCTCTCTCTCTCTCTCTCTCTGTCATACACACACACACACACACACACACACACACACACACACACACAATTCACCATCTGGCCCTTATGGAGTGGGTCTGTTGAACTCTCAGGAACTGAACCACGCAGACACAATTTGGATAGGAGTAGGTTTCTAGAAAGTTCTATTTGAGGCGGTCTGGCTTGATCAAAACACATTAGTCTGGAAGGAATCCACAGCTTTTCATTTTCTGTGGAAACAAAAATAGAAATCCTTTTCCCCAGTAACTTGTCCTTGAACTTAAATTTTGGAGTCAAAGCATTTTTTTTAATTTAATTTATTATTTTACATGTCGATCCCAGTTCCCTCAAGCCAGAGCACCTGAAATAGAGTACCAGGTGATCCTACATTCAAAACAGCTGGACAAAGCAGCCATGCAGACTACAGCCAGGATTTCTGCATCTTCTTAGAATTCCCCATGACAGAACCCCTTACCAGCAGGAAGTAGTTTGGAAAGAACGACGCCCAAATTCCCAAATATTATCTATAAATGTTTGTTTTCATTTAAAAAAAGAAAAGAAAAAGAAAGTTCTATTTGATATTCGGTATTGCCATGCTAGCAAAGAGCCTCTACTAACCAAGGAGCACATTGTAAAGTGAGGGCTCTGCTCTTTGATCCACGCATCTGGGAATCCAGCATGGTACCAGTCAATCTTGTGCATACATGGAACTTGAGGGGCATAGGAAGGAAGGGTAAGCATGTGACAGCAAGCTTCAGTCCCCCAACTTGCTGCAGCAGTAAAACTATAGATTTCAGAGACATACCCCACACATTTAGAGTTAACGTCACAGCGGTGGTGTGGTAACTAATGACAGCTTTCTCAGAGATAAAGAGTAACTGCCCCCGAGTTGATCAAATATTAACTCTACCTGAAGAGATGTGCAGGGTTATTGCTGATGCTAGGCAATTTCTTCCAGGGGAGGAGAGAAATGCACGGCATTTATATTTCATTTCTGATTCTCATTATGACTTTTCAAGCCCATGAATTTTGATGCGCATTAGGTACACAGGCCCTGCCACCAGGCTCACAGGACACCCATGTGACCAAAGAGATAAGGGAGCCCCCAGGGAAGGATGAACTTGAAAACAAAGAAAATTAAAACAATAGACAGGGGTTCCAGTGTCAATGTGTGAAAACTAGGTCAGCAAATGCTAGCTCCCTACCGGAGTGGCTCAAGATCTCTCAAGGGGGACATAAATGTGTCAGGAGTGTGGTACAGCCATCTGTGAGAGTGTCACAATGAAACCCACCCCTTTCTTCAATGTGTATTCACAAATACTGCAATCAGACTACCTGTACATTATCAAGCCATTTACAAATTGAGCATGGAAGGGAAGGGGCTCCCAATACCATGCCCCAGGCTGAGGATCGATTGGAAGTTGGTGGCTGCGGAGGAGAGAAGAGTCACTTTTCTTTGTGGGAAGTGGCCACTGGTATGTTGCCCATGCCCTAGTAGATGGCCTCACATTCATGCTCGTATGGTATGGGCAACACTAATTGGGTTCCATGCAGTATAAAAAATAAGAAGAGGATCTTGGCCCGTAACTGGCTGAAGCTCCCTACTCCACCAGAGGCCATGCTGTCTACCTGAACTGCAGGTAGGCAATCTGCCGGTGGGCCTCCTTGACTCGCTCAGTGCCCACCCAGCCTACCTCTGACCTCATCTTCCCTCCTGGTCACCAGATCCCAGCTCACAGCTCCAGTAGAAGCATTCTGCTCAATGTAAGGCCATACTGGCTGCCAGAGCTCCAGATACTCACACATTCTACCCCAGTTGACCCTCCCCTCCTTGCCATGGTGGAGGCCCCTTTTCAACTAGAGGCAACATTAGCCACCAGGGCTCTTGGCAGGTAGCCCATCCACAGACTTTCTCCCTTCTCTCGGTGACTGTCCAACCTCCCACCAATTTCCTGTCTCCTCCTCCCCACCTTGTCGCAGCCCCCCACTTAGGTGGAAGCTTGGCCACAAGCCTTGCCATCTGCCAGAACTCCAAGTAAGCTGCATGCCTGGGTACCCCCTCACTCCCTTGGTTCCCCCACACCTATCCCCAATCTTCCCACCCGTCCCCATTGCTGTGTCCCAAATTCCTGCTCAACCAGAGACCACCCCAGCCATCAGAAATCCAACCCCCAACATGGGTGGGTGGTGTATCTCTGCTCAACCACAGGTCACTCTGGCCAGAAGGCCAGAGAGCAAACAGAAACCAAGGAACAAAACACCTACCAACAAAGGAAAACTCAGAAAGTGGTACCTATATCTCTAATCACCTCAAACCCAGATGCTTAGTTGCCAGCATAAAAACATAATCAAGGCAATATGTCACTACCAGGGCCCAGCTATCCTACTACAGTGAGTCCTAAATATTCTAACACAGCTGAAGCACAAGAAAAAGACCTTAAAACCAACTTTGTGAAGATGATAGAGGAAAAAGAAAGCCAAGAAAAAAAAAAAACAGTTTAAGGAAATTAATAAAACAGTTCAAGACCTGAAAATGGAAATAGAAACAATAAAGAAAGCACAAACTGAGGGGACTCTGTAAACGAAGAATGTAAGTAAGTGAACAGGAATCTAAGGTGTTGAAGATACAATAGAAGAAATAGTTACATTGGTCAAAGAAAATGTTAAATCTAAAAAAATCCCTGACACAAAACATCCAAGAAATCTAGGACACTATGAAAAGATCAAACCTAAGAACAAGAATAGAAGAAGGAGAAGAATTCCAGATCAAAGGCCCAGAAAATGTTTTCAACAAAATCATAGAAGAAAAATTTCCTAACCTAAAGAAGGGCATGTTTATAATGACACAAGAAACTTACAGAATATCAACTAGATTGGACCAGTCACATAACTTGTCACATAACAATCAAAAGTCCAAACATACAGAACAAAGGAAAACAACTAAAAGCTGCAAGGGAAAAGGACAATTAACACATAGAGGCAGACCTATTAGAATTACAACCAAGTTCTCAATGGAGGCTTTAAAAGCCAGAAGGGCCTGAACAGGTGTCCCTTCAGACTCTCAGAGACCACAGATGCCAGCCCAGACCACCATACCCAGCAAAACTTTTAATCACCATGAATGGAGGAAACAAGATATTCCATAATAAAATCATATTTAAACAACATCTATCCATAAGTATAGCCCTATAAAAGGTACTAGGTTAACTATACTCATAAAAACAGAAAATAAGTAATATTTATACCAGCAAAACCAAAAGAAGGGAAGAAAACACACACACATACACACACACACACACACACACACACACCCCACCAACACCACCACAACAACAACGACAACAGCAACAGCACCTCTACCAACAAAATAACAGGAATTAACAATCATTGGTCATTGACATCTCTCAACACCAATAAAAGGACACAGACTAACAGAAAAGGATGCAAAAACAGGACCCAACTTTCTGCTGCATATAAGAAACACATCTCAACATCACAGCTTGACATTACCTTAGAGTAAAAATTTTTTCCAAGGAAATGGACCAGGAAACAACTTGGTGTAGCTATTCTAATAACTAACAAAGTTAAATTTAAATCAAAACTAATTAAAGAGATAGCAAAAGACACTTTATACTCATTAAAGGAAAAATCCACCAAATGATATTTCAGTACTTAACATTTATACCCCTCCCAAACTAGATCAACCATGTTTGTAAAAGAAATATTATGAAAGCTTAAATCACCCATCAACCCTCACACATGGTAGTGGGAGACTTCAATAGTCCACTCTCACCAATGAACAGATCATCCAGACAAAAACTAAACAGAAAAATATAACAGCTAACAGATATTATAAGCCAAATGGACCTAACAGACAACCGCAGAACATGTCACCCAAACAAACACAAAAGAATATACCTTCTCAGCACCTCAAGGAACTTTCTCCAAAACTGACCACATATGTGGTCACAAAGCAAGTCTCATCAGATACAAGAAAATTGTAATAACACCTTGAATCCTACCAGACTTTTAGTAACCCTCAAATTATTACACAAAACAAAAACAGGAGGAACATTGCCAAATTCATTTTATGAGGCCACAGTCACCCTGATACCCAAACCAAATTAAAATTTTACAAAAAAGAAAAGTATAGACCAATTTCCTTATGGACACTGATATAAAAATACTCAATAAAATAACCACAAGTAAATCTAAGGACATATTAATAAGATCACCTAGCATGATCAAGCAGGCTTCAATCCAGAGATACAGGGATGGTCCAAAATATGAAAATCAGTCAAAGTAATCCACCACATAAACAAATTGAAAGAAAAAACCCATGATTATCTCACTAAATGCCTAAGAAGCCTTTGACAAAATCCAACACCCCTTCATGATAAAAGACTTGCAGAGATCAGGGATGCAAATGACATATCTAAATGTAGCCGAAAAAAATTTATGGCAAGCCTATAGCCAATATCAAAATAAATGCAGAGAAGCTCAAAGCAGTTCCACTAAAATCAGATGAGGCTCTCTCCATATATAATTAGTATGGTACTTGAAGTTTTAGCTACAGCAGTAAGACAGCTAAAGGAGATCAAGGGGATACAAATTGGAAGGAAAGAAGTCTAAGTGTAGGTATATGCAGATGAAATGGTAGTATACATAAGCAACCCTAAAAATTCTATCAGGGAACTCCTACAGACAATAAACACCTTAAGCAAAGTGGCTGGATACATAATAAGCTAAAAAAAAAATCAGTAGCCCTCCTATATACAAATGACAAACAGAGTGTGTATGAAATCAGGGAAACAACATCCTTCACAGTAGCCACAAGCAATATAAAAAATCTTGGGGTAACTCTAATCAAGCAAGTGAAAGATTTGTATGACAAAAAATTCAAGTCATTGATAAATTAAAGAAGGTACCAGAAGATGGAAAGATCTCTCATGCTTATGGATCAGTAGAGTTAGCATAGAAAATATGTTCATCATACCAAAAGCAATCTACAGATTCAACACAATCCCCATCAAAATCCCAACACAATTTTTTACAAATCATGAAAGGACACTACTCAATTTCATATGGAAAAACAAAAACCCAGGATGACTAAAACACTCCTGAATAATTAAAACAAAAACTTCCAGAGGTATTACCATCCCTGATTTCAAGCTATACTACCGAGTTACAGTAACAAAACTGCACAGTATTGGCATAAAAACAGACACATTGGTCAAGAAGATCCAATAGGAGACTCAGGAATAAATCTACATAAATGGGATACCTGTTTTTTGATAAAGAATCCAGAAATATGGAAATACACATTGGAAAAAAGAAAGTATCTGAAAGAAAATGGTGTTGGTATAACTGAATGTCCACATGTAGAAGAATGCAAATAGATGCATATTTATTACCCTGAACAAAACTGAAGTGTAAGTGGATCAAAGACTTCAACATTAAACCAGGAACATTGAACCTAATAGAATAGAAAGTCTTCAAAGCACTGACATAGGAAACAACTTCCCAAACGCTGATAGCTCAGGCACTAAGATTGACAACTAATAAATGGGACCCCATGAAATTGAAAAGACAAAGAACACCATCAATAGACAACATGGCAGCCTACAGAATGGGAAAAGATTTTCACCAACTCCACATCTCATAGAAGGCTAATATTTAAGACATATAAAGAATTCAAGAAACTAGGCATTAACAAACCAATCTAATTAAAAATTTGGGATACAGAGATAAACAGAATTCTCAATAGAGGAACCTCAAATGGCTTAGAGAAGAAACGTTCAATATCCTTGGCCATCAGGGAAATGCAAATCAAAACTATTTTGAGATTTCAACCTATACCTTTCAGAATGGCTAAGACCAATCAAACAAGTGACAGCTCATGCTGGCAAAGATGTAGAGTGAGGCGGACACTCTTCCATTGCCATTGCAAGTGCAAACTTATACAACCACTATGGAAACCAACATGGCAATTCCTCAGAAATTTGGGGATTAATCTACCTCAATACCCAGCTATTTCACAGTTGGGCACATACCAAAAGGATGCTCATCCTACCAAAAATTTGCTAAACAATGTTTATAGTGGCTTTATTCCTTATAGGCAGAAACTAGGAACAATCTAAATGTTCCTCAAGAAAATGTACTTCTATACAATGGAGTATTACTTGGCTGTTAGAAAAAAAATGACACAATGAAATCTACATGCAAATGGATGGAAGTTAAAAAATATATCCCAAGTGGGGTAACCCAGAAGCAGAAAAAAATATGATATGTACACACTTTTAGGTAGATATTAGCTGTTAGGTAATTGATCACCATGCTACAATCCATAGACTCAGAGAGGCTAAATAACAAGGAGATTTCTAGGGCGTATTCATGATCTCCCTGTGAAGGGGGAACAGAATAGATTTTGTGGATGGGCTTGAGGCTTGGGGGATGGGAACAGGAGGGATCAGATGGGAGAGAAAGGGATGGAGGGAGAGAGTACATGGAGAGACCACTGGAATGGGCAAGTATTTAAGGGGTAATGTAGAAATCTAGTGCAGTGTAAACTTCCTATAGAACCTATGAGGGTGATCCTAGCAAGTTCTCTTAGTAATGGGGCATAAAGAGACTGAAACAGCCACCTTTGGTAACCTGACAACACTCTCATTGTTGAAACCATGACACCAACCTGGTCATAAAACCTTCGACCCACAATTGCCCTGCCTGTAAGATGTGCTAGCGTGATGGTGGCTCTGAGCTTGTAGCAGTGGCCAACCAATGACAGGCCCCACTCGAAGCCCAAACCATGAGAGGGAGACCATGACTGACACTGCCTGGATGGTCAGGAACAGGAATCTGATTGTCTCAGAGACCTAGGGTAGAACCAAACATGACTGTCAAATAAAAATAAAATAAGGTCAATTAAATGATTCTAAACAATATCCTGCTATACCCATAGGTCGGCGCCTAGCCCAATTGTCATCAGTTCTTCTCTTAGCTGATGGGACGGATGCAGAAACCCACATTAGGTGGATCTTGGGGAACCCTGTGGAAGAGGAAGAGGAAGGCATTGAGGCCACCAGTGCAACATGTCCCACAGAATCAGCTGAGCAGGGCTCATAGGGAATCACAGAGACTGGAGTGGCAGTCAAGGAGCCTGTATGAATCTGAGATAGGTCCTCTGCATACATGCTGTGGTTGTGGAGCTTGGGCTAGTTGTAGGACTCCTTACACGGGAAAAGGGGTGTCTCAGACTCACCTGCTCTTGGAACCCTTTTCCTCCTACTGGCCTACCTCATCCAGGTTTGTGGATTTGTGCCTAGTCTTATGCATCTTGTTATGCTGTGTTCAGTTGATTTCACTGGGAAGCCTGCTCTTTTCTGAAGGGAAACGGAGGAGCAGTGGATCTGGGGGAGAGGGGAGGTGGAGGCTGTGGGGAGGATTGGAAGGAGGGAAGGCTTTGGTCAGGATTATTGCATGATATAATACATTTAAATAATTTTTAAATAAATTTTACATTTTCTAGCAAAAAAATGAGAAGAGAGTATGAAGTTGGGGTGGAGATTTGTTGGGGGGGGGGAGACAAGAGAGTGTAGGAGGTTGATATGATCAGCCATACATGTGATTGGACACATGCATGGAAGAAACATACACAATCCCACAGTGAAGGGGAAAGGGACAAGAACCTCTGAACAAATTAGGAGCATGAAGGGAGGTAGGAGAAAGAGAGGAGAAGAGGAGGGGGAGGAGAACATGAAGGATCAGGAAGATTGGGAAGATGAACAGAGGAGAGCAATAAAAGAGATACATCAATAGAGGGAGCCATTATAGGTTCAAAGAGAAATCTGGCACTAGGGAATTGTACAGAGATCCACAAGAACGACCCCAATTAGGAATCTAAGCAATAGTGGAGAGGCTACCTTAAATGCCCTTCCCCTATAATGAGATTGATGTCTACCTTAAATGCCATTCTAGAGTCGTCATCCAGTAGCTGAGGGAAGCAGAAGCAGACACCCACAACTAACCACTGAGCAGAACTCCTGGAATCCAGTTGCAGAGAGGGAGGAGTGATGAGCAAAGGGGTCAAGACCAGGCTGGAGAAACCCACAGAAACAGCTGGCCTGAGCAAGTGGGAACTCATGGACGTCAGGCTGACAGCTGGAGAACCAAGATAGGACCAAACCAAGTCCCATGAACATGGGCGTCAGCTAGGAAGACTGGGCAGTCTGTGGGACCTCTGGCAGTGAAACCAGGATGTATCCCTAGTGCAAATGGACTTCAGGAGCCCATTCCCCATGGAGGGATACTCCCTTAGTCTAGAGATACAGGGGAGGGATTAGGTCCTACCACAAATGATTTGACAGATTTTAATGATCCCTCATGGAAGGCTTCACTCTCCCTGTGGAGTGGATGGGGGATGGGATGGGGGGTGTTGGGGAGCCTGGGAGGATGGGAGGGAGAGGGAACTGGGATTGATATGTAAAATGAGAAAAAATTAAATAAAAATTTAATAAAAATTTTTAAAATAAAAACTGTAAGAGCGACACTGGCTGTGGTGGCATGTACGCCAATAAGAAAATGATGAAATGGATGAGGCAGGAGATCATGAATTCAAGGCCAGCTTGGGATGCACTTTGGAAAGAAAAAGAAAGAAAGAGAAGAGAGCATCACACATTAAGGCCCGAAGCTGGGGGTATCATGAGGATTGGGGTGACCTTTATTGGGTTGTGGAAATCAGGGAGAAGTTAACTGTGGTCCAAGGAGCATGGACCTCAGATCACCTGCAGGGCCAGGGTCCAAACATAGAATTAGCACGTGGGTGGGAAGATTAAAAAAAAAAAAAAAGAAAAGCCATGATCTGGCATGCAGGCCTGAACAGTGTCACCAAGTTCATATCCACCCATACCCCCAGAGCCTGTTTGATTATGGGGCCCAGACCCAGTGAATTTGGTCTTTCCAGAACAGATGGAGATATGAGTACACAGACAAGGAACAAGGCATTCTTCAGAGATTGGAGATCCAAGAGAGGCAGTGACAAGCTGAGGAGCCAGTGAAAAGTTTTCTCCGGAGCTTGTGGGGGGAAACATAGCCCTGAGTACTTTGGGATTTAGACCTTGGAGAAAGAGGATTCCTGGTTTTTAAGCCACCAGTGCTGTCTACCCTGGCATAGTGGATGATGAGCTGGTGGGGATAAGGCTCCATGGGCAGGTGGGGAGCTCACTGACTCTGGTACAACCTTGGATGAGCCCATTACCTGTCATACTACATTGGCCACAGGGTCCTGGACTCAACTCAGCTTCCTGCTGGAAGCACAGCGGCTAGCAGACTGTGGCTCCCAGGAGCACTGGCCCAGCGCTGGGTGCCTCCCAGACTGAGCTACAACAGGCAGCAGGAGCTGTCAGGACAGCAGCTTTTTAAAAGAGCTTGGAAGAACTCCAGGGCAGGTCCTCTGACTTTTAGAAGGTGAGTTGTCTGGATGTGATTTTCTAGGCAAGGCACGGGCCAAGCTGGGTGGAAGTGGTGGTGGCATAGGGGTGCTCTTGGGATTTAATAGAGAGCTTTCTGGACAGAACATCTTATCAGAGACTCATTCATTCCTCCCGAGCCTGTTCTTCACAGCGATGGTATCTCAGCTCTGGAATGTCTCCCTGCTAAAAAGGAGCTGCTGTGTGTCCACAAAGGACACAAGAAGTGTGGTGTGGATGGGGGCGGTTGTGACGACATTTGCTGAGGACAGTCTCATCATTTCTGAGCCAGGCAAGATGACACCCCAATAGAATGTATGCCTGCGAGGCTATCAACCCTGGGCTTGCCCTGGGATGAACTCCGACCCCTGCTCAGGAACATCGTAAAATGTCAGCTGGGTGTGCTATTTTTATGATCAAGGAGGACCAGGAGGCTGTTTCTGCCTTTGCCCTTTGCTGAGACTTCTTAATATTCTGCACTGGTGATCTGAGGCAGTGATGGAGACAATCGAAATGCCTAGAGGGGTTTTAATTTGCATTTTCCTAATTGCTAAGGATATTGAACACTTTTAAAGATAGTCCTTAGTCTTTTCTTTTTCTTTTTTTTTTTTTTTTTTCCTTCTATTGAGAAGTCTGTTCACATCCACAGTCCAGTTTTTTTTTATTGGGTTGTTTGTTTTTTAAACTCTCTGTATCTAGATACTAATTGGCTGTCACCCTCAGGTCAAAGCTATCTGACTGGGTGAATGCTGGTGGCTCTCAGTGGGAAACAGATACTTGCTTACTACTCTTTATTCTTTTAATGACACTTTGAAATTCAGGATACTTTGTATTTATCATCCATCTCTCACATATGAAGTTGCATGTCATTTAGACCATGACTTTGCAAAATACAACTAGTCCTGTCTTTTCCCATAAGTCTCCTCATGATTCTCTTGGTCCAACAGTCCTGGTGGGTAAATTCTGAGTTCTCTGCTCAAATATAGTTATATAAATGACATGGGAACACCAAGATGTGGATGCAAACTTTAAACCTGTCAACTAAGGACATTAAAGATGGCCAGCAAGCATACTAAATATGTGTAAAAAACACCCATGGTTGACTTAAAGTGTGGAAGAAATTCTTTCAATGTATACAAGCTATAAAGTGAGTGGTGCCTTACATATAACCCAAAGCCCCACATGGCTGCGGACCTCACTCTCTTCCTGTTACATCTATGGCCAGGCCTTGTTTGGGGATGGTGCCTTGCCTTCCTCAGCTAGGCCAAGAGAAGCCACCAACATGGTGACACAGCCCTGAAGTGAACTGGGTGACCTAGCAGTTGTACTTGCCTCCATTATTCCAGGCACATCTCTAGAGATTTGACACTTTCAGAATATGCAAACTGGTCCAAGGATGTACCAGAAGCAATGGCTTCCTTCATGGATGAGGCAGGTGAGCATTTATCTCCATAGGCATGATTAGAGAGCTACCTTCCTGTGAGCTGAAGCAACACTATATCCCATAGCTTTCATGGACCACCCCCCCCCCACTCCCAAGGTCAGGTTGCTTTTTCCTATTTGTGCTGAGCATAGAACTGAGGTGGTCTGTGCCTGAGTCAGCCTGCTCTACCAGACCTGGAGCTCTTCAGGAGGAAGTCCCCATGGAAGCAGGTAAGCAACAGTTGGAGTGCATGAGTGGATGCTTGCCAGAGGCCCCACAGCCACTGCAAGCAGCCCAAGATACGATGGAATATAAAGGTTTCAAGTTCAGGCAGACCACTTCAGTTCAGAGTTCTCAGTGCAAAGCTCCATTCACACTGGCCATGCATTCCATGGCCTTCTCCTTCAGTCCTGTCCACCACGTCCTCATCCTCGACTGCCTCCTCCCTAGCTCAGATTCCAGGTCTCAGGTCCATTCTTCTCTCCCAGACTCTCAATTGTTTCCTGATTTCCCAGTCGGAATCCAAGACTCAGCACTGGCATCTTTACCCAGTTCCCAAACTCTGAGGTGGGATGCCACAGGGGAAACATACAACTCCCAGAATTAGTGTCACCCTAAGTCACCATCCATCACTCGCATGTGGCCCTTCAAGGTTTCCCTCCTCACCCCTTTGCTCCTACTTTCTCTCTCACTTCAACCCTCAGCACCTTATACCGCCAAAGTCCTGCAGTCAGACTCCATTCCCTCTTTTCTCGTGGGCCATAGGCAACTGAACAATGGATCCCCTTCCTCCCACTGCAGAGCAGGGTCTCCCCTGGCACCCTGTCTGTCATCACTGCACAGCTGCCGCCCTCTGGTCAACTGTCTCATGAGCCATTTGACGAAGAAATGAGAAGCATCGCGTGCCACTTTATGAAGAGAGTTTTGGGCAATATAACGTCACGTGACTGAGACTGCAAACCTAAAAGAGTGCACCTAGACGATCTGGTGCAGCCTGTGGCTCCACGGCAAGACTGTGAGATGGGACAAGTTCAGTATACTGGCAGGATTGTTTTAAATCTAAACAGGCATGAAACAGTAGGCATACTAGGCAGGAGGAATTTTTCCTATGGGATCATCATGTGTATGGTCTCTCCTACCCGGAATTATTATGTCAGACATGGCTAAACTTACAGAGCCCACTCCTCACCTCCCAGTCCTGGTAGCCTGGCTCGGTCTGTCTCAGTCTGCCTCCATCTGTCTGTCCCAGGCTGCATAGCTGAGCAGAGCTTTACCCTGAGGTCTTCACTTTGTTGTACCCTTACCTGGAAGGTACATGTTCTCAAACATGCATGGATGCCTCTGCTGGTCTCAGCTCCCCAGCACCCTGTCACTTCCAGCCTTGGCTTCTTTTCATGTCCCCATCACCCAACCGGAGTGGAGCGGCTTGCTTACTAACTAGCTTGCATGAGAGCAGGTGCTTTCATATTCATAGAGGCAGCCCCAGCAGGCACACAAATAAAAGGAACAGTGGGCTCTGTGGTTGCACGGCGCATGTGTCCCACCGCGCAGGCCTGGACCTGAGCTGGGTTGGTCACCTCATGGCTTCCCTGGTGGCCCTAGGTCAGCAACATGAGGAACTTGAGCTTCCTGGGCCAGCCACAGCCTTCCACTCTGTAGACAAGGCCCCAAACCTGCATTTTCTTCCAGGCTCAGTGGGGGTGGGGGGTGACAGCTCTGCTCTGCTTACAGGGTGTTATGATTTGAACCATGTTCCTTCATCCCCAACCCATGTTAAAAGGATTTGGAAGTGGGGCCTCAACATGCTGTCATGAAGGTGGTTCCCCCTAGAGCTCAGGAGAGACCCAAGCCTGCAACTTGCTCGACCTCCTCATGCAACAGCTGTGTTGTGTTGTGATGCAACACACAGGCCCCCTCACCTAGCGTTGGTACCTTGAGCATCATGGATCTCAGTTTCATAAACCCTCAGTATGAGGTATCGTTGCAGTGACAGAAAGCGTACCATGGCACAGGCAAACAGTTGCCTCACAATTGAAGGCTGCGAACCCTGAACTCATTCAGAAAAGGAAAATTTGGGGAACTCTTAATCTCTACTCCCACGCTCCCAGCATGAGGTGCAAGCTTGTTAAAACAGGGCCATGGTGGCCATGCCTACTTTCTCTGGAAGCTGTGTTTAAGCTTCTGGATGATAGGAGCCAGGTGTTCTTGGTTTGACTGGAATGAAGGGGGAAGGGTATTCACCTGCTGGCTCATGAATGAGTCCACATGGATGGTAGAGGAACAGACTGGCAGGACAAATGCATCTGTATCAGGAGGACATCATACAAATACCCCATCGCCCTTACCTGCCCATGGCTGACCACAGAGTGGTACCACAGGAGGAGGGATTTCTTATTTTCCTAGGGAGTCTTGGTTTGCAAGCAGAGTTTGCATGGCACTCTAAATGAACGGATACCACGAGGGTTGCTATTTTTAGGGCTCAGGTGCTATCAGTTTTATCCACTAGGTCATGTTGCTAAATGTATGAGAGTTGCAAGGTCTTGGACTGTCAGTGTTGGGAGCCACCTTTACAATCTGCCTCAAACCAACTAGCTCTGGGTCTCATGGCCTGTCTGAGTCTCAGTTTCCTCATCTATAAAGTGAGCTATCAGTATGTCTGCCTCCAAGTGTCCGAGGGTTAGGGGAGCTTCCAGGAAACCCTGTGTGCTAAGGCACAGTGGTAGGCCAAGAGGGTGTCCCCGGGGCAAAGCAAGTGCTTTGGAAACATCGAAGAGTACCAGGTGGATGTGGTGACACAGGCCCATAATACAGCCACGGAAGAAGTTGAGGCAGGGAGAGTAAAAATTCAAGACCAGCCTGAACAATTTGAGAAGACTGTGTCTCAAAATAAAACTACAAAGTGGGCCAGAGATGTAGCTCAGTGACCGAGTGTCAGCATAGCAAGTCCTAGGACTAACGTCTCCCAGTGGGAGAAAAATGGATGAGCTCCATCAGGCTTTGTAATCAGAGAGATTAGGAAAGGTGCTGGGCTGGCCAGGTCAAGCATGAGTGTGAAGTGTCTGAGGACACCCACCCCCCTCCCCAGTTTCATGGAGGACTGTGGGGGCTGGCAGGGCACACACACAACTCCCTCGGTCTCACTGGGTCATGTTTGAGAAAAAGTTCTTCTCTAGCATGTCACATTCCATCCTAATTAGATGGAGGAGGAGATGCCATTGATTCAGGCATCGATCTCTTGGATCTCAGACACTTGTCAGTCTTTCCTTCTAAGAGGAGGAGCCGTTCATTTGGTGAGCAGTGCTGTCTAGCGCTGACTAGTGCTATGTTTTATTTTTATTACTGTGTGTGCGCGCGTGTGTGCGTGTGTGTTTCATGTATGGAGGACAGAGGACAGCTTATAACAATTCTGTCCTCCCCTTCCACACTCAGGAACCCACTAAGCCATCTTGCCAGCTCAACTAACACTATGTTGATTCGATCTGATCTGCATTTGTAGTCTGAATACTAATGACCCCTATTGGCATTCTAAAGGCCAGCTCGAAGTGCAATTAAAAGAGGTGCAGGGTGGTGCTTGGAAAGTGACTGGGTCCTGTGGGTCCCTTCAGGGAGGATTTAGCATCTTCACCGAAGAGTGTGGGAGAGCCTTTTCTTGTGGTGAGGACACAGAGACACATCATCTGTAGGAAAATGCTGATCCTTTTTGGGCCAAGCTCCTGGAGTGCAATCAAAGTGAGGGAGGAGCAATAATATGAATAAAGGAGTCAAGACCATGATGGGAAACCCACAGAATCAGCTGACCTGAGCTAGTGAGAGATCCCTGACTCAAGTCTGGCAAGTGGGGAACCTGCATAAGACAGAACTAGACTCTCTTAATATCGGCGAGAATGGTGCAGCTGGGACAGTATCTGAGGCCACTGGCAGTGGGTCCAAGATCTAACACTAATGCACAAACTGACTTAATGGAGCCCATTCTATATGGAGAGATACCTTGCTCAGCCTAGATACAGGGGTGTGGGGAGTGGAGAGGTGCCTTGGTCCTGCCTCAACAAGAAGATGGGATAGACTTAGTAAACTTCCTAGTGGAGGCCTTACCCTCTCTGAGGAGCAGATAGGGAGGTTGGGGGGGGGGATAGGGGGTTTAGGAGGAGTGGGAGGAGAGGAAGGAGGGGGAAGTAGGATTGGACTGTGAAAAAACATTAATATTGTTTTTAAATGCTGATCCTGCTAACCTTGACCTTGATCTCTTGAGACTTAAGAACTGTGAGCAATGCATTTCTGTTGTTAATAAACTTTCTAGTCTAAGGTGCTTTGCTACAGCAGTCTGAACAGACCAAAACAGTCACCAGATGGCCACAACAAGCATAGCTACTGCTTCTCTGAAGAGAAGATTGGCTGCATTTTGGGAACTAATGTGTCATAGCAAAAAGCATTAAGACTACCAGAGAATGCTGAGTGATCAGCACCGGGAAATATGCAGATACGGGAAGAATTTTAAAAGCAGAGAATTCACTGGGGTTCCTGCAACAAGTTACCACAACTGCGTGGCTGAAGTTCAGTCTCCAGATGTCTGCAGGCCTGCACTCCCTTTGAGGGCTCTGAGGGAGAGTCCTTTCTGCCTCAATCAGTTTTGGGTGGCTCCCAGAGCTCTGTGGATTGTGGCCTTTTCACAGCCCCCTCTTCCTCGTCTGCCTGCGGTGGCCTCTTCTCTTTCTTAAGGGCCTGTTTACTAGAGTTAGGGTTCACCTTATCTAGCATGATCTCATTTTAACTCTGCCTGAATTGCATCAGCAGAGATCCTATTTCCATATGAGGTAATAGTCTGAGGTCTCAGACAGATGATAATTTGAGAAGGATGCAGTACGGCCACTGTGATGGTTTGAATGCAAACGGCCCCCATAGATTCATAGGGAGTGGCATTACTGATGGTGTGTCCTTGTTGGAGTAATTGTGCCAAAGTGGTGGGATTTGAGGTCTCAGATGCTCAAGCCAGACCCAGGGGCTTACTCTTCTTTTCCTGCTGCCTGCCAATCAGATGTAAAAAAAAAAAAAAAAAAACCCACCCAGGTACCTCATCGTGTTTGTCTGCATACTCTCATGCTTCCCATCATGATGATAATAGACTAACCCACTGAACTGTAAGCCAGCCCCAATAAAGTGTTTTCTTTTTTATAAGTGTTGTCATGGTCATGGTGTCTCTTTACAGCAATAAAACCCTAACTAAGATAGTCACTGAGCCATTAAGGGCTGGGAGTGATGACTCTAGGGATCAGGAAGAATTCGGGCAGGTGCTGACACTCAGGTTGCAGAAGGATGATCATTGTGTGGAGGCAGAACTTCAGGTTTAAGAGGAGGTGGTCAGGGAAGGATGCAGTGGATAGCAGAGGCCTTTCCATGAACCCTATAGGACAAGATGAGAAGTCAAGGAAGTCAACAGTCATGGCAGTTCAGGTCCTGGAAACCACTTGATGGTGTTCCCTTCTCAGAGATGAAAAGTATGAGGCCCAGCAGAGGGAGGGAAGGATGGTGGTACCCAAGCAGGACATGCTGTATTGGGTGTGCCTGGAAGATGTCCTGATGGAGTTGGCTGACTTGATAAACGAGCAAGCAAGGAAGAGAGAAATTCATGATGGAGATATGGACATCACCTCCAGGCCTGCTTAGGGACATCTCAAGCCTGTGCTAACACAGACCCAGAGTTATGCACGTGGATGGTCAGGGCTGCCTCCCCACAAAATAATCATGGCTCTAAAGTTTCACCCATGCCAGAAAGCCAGTCCAGGCTACAGGCTAACCCCAACCACAGCTTTTGATTGTATGACTGATGTCCTTGACTTACAATTCAAGTCAGGCAACCTTTTCTGACCTCAAGTGTGAATGAGATGAGGCTGCCTTACCAAGCTCTGGGACCCCTGTCTCTTAGGGGCTCAGGTGTGCCCATACCAATCTAACATTGGGTCCATGGTAAAAACAAAGCAAGCAAGCAAACAAACCAACAAACCTTAAAGTCTCTACTCCTGGCATGGAACCACATGCATAAATCAGTCTGGATTGTGAAATGAGTGGCGCAGGAGGAGAAGTGGGACTTTAGTCAGAGACTCTCCTTCCTTTTGCTGGGGCCATGGGCTCAATGCATGTGCTTATTGTATGGTCATAATTGTAAGGGCAGAGATGCAGCCGGAACCTTATTAAACAGTTCATTGATCCAGAAAAGGTGGGAATAGGGCTATCATCTCCTTTCCAAACATTTGGAAACTGAGTCCCATGTATGATGAAATATTACTGGCACTTTTCATGGGATGACGGCAGCTCAAATAGCAATGACAATATCTCATAAGTGAGACAGAGCCAAGGGCAGGGATGGGCGAGGAGTTGTGGGCTGTTGAATACTCCAGGGATGGGCGAGGAGTCTTGGGTTATTGAATACTCCAGGGATGGGCAAGGAGTTGTGGGCTATTGAATACTCCAGAGCTCCTGAAGGAAGAAATGCTCAGCCTTGGCAAACATAACCAACACACTCATGATCTAGCTAGATGAAGACAGGACCAAGGGAGTGCCAGGGTGTCCTGTTTGCCATGTTAAGTTAGAGTTAACCTTAGAACAAGTAGCATCACCTTGGAAGAGGAAACTTCTAGTGTTCGGATTGGCTCGTGGGCATGTCTGTAGAGGGTTGTCTTGATTGCTAATTGATACAGGAAGGCCCAGCCCACTATGGGTGGCACCAGCCCTAGGCAAGTGGACTTAGGCTGTTCAGGAAAGCTCTCTGAGTATGACCCCGGAAGTGAGTGATCCAACAAGCATCATTCCTCCATAAGTTCTGCTTTGAGTTAACAAGTTAAGATCTTGTCCTCACACCCCTCAATGGTGGACTGTGACCTGGAAGTATAGGTCAAATAAACCCTTCCCTCTGCAAGGTTGCTTCTGGTCACGGTGTTTTATCACTGCAACAGAATAAAACTAGGATATGGGCCATGGCACACTTCATGAAGTTTGGTTCTTACTTCCTACACTGTTCAGAAGCCCACCCTTCACCTTTCATATCTCCTTTTCTTCTGGATGCCCTGGTTGCAGATCCTTTCTCTCGCCTTCCTCAAATGTAAGTCCTGGTGCCATGTCCTTTGCTTGGGGTTGACTGTGTTGTACAAGTCTCATGGACCAGATCAGATCCAGTGAGGGTCACATAAGGTAATTTACCTGAAAATATTTATGCTGGCTCTTGACTTTATTCCAAACAACTCTGAAACTTGCTTTATACTATACAAATCACTAAGGGGTTGTACAGTATGTGTTAGTAAGAAAGTTGGGGCATGGGCTCTCTGAAGTCCCTGCACTGGCTTTCTTAAGTGCTAGAAATATCTCTGTGCAGAATTCAGCAACTGTGTTCTGGATTCAAGTTTTGTTTTTGTAAATAAAGTTTTATTAGGGTATCCTTGTTCCTATTCATTCATTGGTGTATTTTTTTTTTTTTGTTCTGTTTTGTTTTTGTTTTTTGTTTTTTGAGACAGGGTTTCTCTGTGGTTCTGGAGGCTGTCCTGGAACTAGCTCTTGTAGACCAGGCTGGTCTCGAACTCACAGAGATCCGCCTGCCTCTGCCTCCCTAGTGCTGGGACTAAAGGTGTGCGCCACCACAGCCCAGTGTATTGCTAACATGGCTATCTCATGCTGCCATGCTCTGTGAGCCTGTAGCTTCCGTCCTCCTTTCCTCCCTAGTCCATCTGGTTTCATAGCATCTTCACACCGACATCAGCGGGATCATGACAGGGAGCAGACTTGAAACTGAAACACTCTCCATGACTACACCTGAGACAGGCTCTTTTGGGCCCTCATATCAACTTGACTTCATCTCAGACTGACTGTTATAAAAACAAACAAGCTAAATCAATGCCCTGCTTAGTTTTCATTGTCATCTTGGCAGGACTTCCTGGGAAGAGGAAACATCAAATGAAGAATTGTTCAGCCCAGGTTGGCCTGTGGCACAATTGGTCTGCACCCTTGCCCCACACCCTCTTATAAGAGACAATGAGAGCCCAATCAAGAGTCACCACCAGGTCTGACTGGCCAGTGGGGAGGATGGAAAGAGATGCCCCCATCTTCTGAAGCTATGTGAGAGTTGCCTGGCAGAGCAGATGCATGGCATCCTGCCACTGGTGGTATGCCTGTTGCCCACCCTCTGATGTTCTAAACAACCAAAATGAAAATGAGAGTCGTAGATACAGGTGGATGAGGTTAGGTTTGGCTCTTAGATAGCGGTGACTGAACTAAGGAACGTATCTGTAGGCACCCAGTGGGAGCTCTTTCAGGGCTGGTAGAACATCTGGTCATCGTGGTGTGCGGCGACAGATGTATGCCACAATCTCAGGCTGCTTCTTTATACACTAGCATGGGGATGGAGACACCACGTATCTCCATCCAAGCAGCAAGTGGGATTGAGAAAGTTCCAGGGTTTCTCTGTGACAGTTCTGTACACACTTCATGCCTGAGGCCAGCCCCATGGTCATAGCTAACACAGACTCAGGTTGTGAGACATTGATTCTGGACAGCCATGTGCCTCACTACAGTTCAAATGTACAGATCCCAGGAAGGGCAGCTGTGGGAACAGCTCAGTATATCTGTCATAGCAGGTAGTATGTATCGGTGGGGAAGCCCCATCTTCATCCCTGTAAAAGGCAATGCAGGGGTTGGAGACTCTCCCCTGGGGAATGTGACGCCTCTCGGTTGAACCGATGCTCTGTTCCCATCAGGTGTATGTGAGCTACACGTCTTGGGCTGCCTTTAGAAATGAAAGTGGTAGAAAGAGAAAGCTCTGCACACAGTAACTCTCTAAGGTGCTGGGAGAGAGACCAGACCATCAGCCACCAAGGCTGCTTGAACATGCACCCCACTTGGACATGCTGACATCCTTCTGTGCCTGGATAGTCATTGCTGTAACAGAATACCTGAGACTGGGTGATTTATTCAGGATATGGTTGTTCTGGGAGTTGCAAGTTCACGATCAGGTGGCCACACTTGAATAGGGCCTCCTGCTACATCAAAACCTAGAAGAATAGTAGATGGACAAGAGATGCATCCCAATCTCTGCTGGTAACCAACTCAAGTCCCCCAAGAATGAGAGCTTACTCTGTGAGAATTAACCCAGTCCCGCGTTATGGTAATTGTTTCATGTGAAGAAGTCCTCAAGGCCCAAACATGTACAAGAGGTAGCCTTTCAACCCTATTACTTGAGGTGATAAACTCCAATATGAGTTCCGAGAGGGCAGACCACATTCTTGCTGTGTTACTCCCCAGGGACTTATCTCAAGGTGGCAGGGCAGCCATCAGAGCATGCGTGAGATAGAAGTAAAAGCTATTTGATTTACATGTCCCCGTGGTGGGGATTATGGAACACATTAGCCAAGGTCACACATCCTACTTAAAAGTTGGCCAGACAAGTTCAATAGCTATGCTGTATTGCTTAAGCCATCGTGTCAACACTGGGTTAGCAGAAGCTGCCAGCCACATGGTCCCATGTTCTGCTCTGGTCATCCCCTTCCTACCTTCTCCCACTAGGACCCCCAGCTTCTCTTGAGATGGGGTGTTGAAGGGCAGACAGAAGCTGTTGTCCAACCAGATGGATGCCTCTAGATCCTTCATCATATAAGCCAGTTTCCTGGTCGCTGCTCCCACCCCCTGTTCAGTCAGCTTTGCTCTTGGAGGACGCACACTTTTGGCATCTTTACTCTTCCTTTCAGAAAAGCAAAAGCCATTCAAAGAGCTCCCCTCCAGGAGCCTGTGGTATTTCTTGATCTTGAGAGTAAACATCCTCTCCGGCCACTTTGATAAAACCATCTTCATGTCTTGTTGAGCTGTCTCTTACATTTCTATTTCAGCTTCATTCCTAGGGGAAAGGGGAGTGCTTTCCAGGGGAGAAGGGTCACTTAGTTTTCCTCTGAAATTAAAACCTAGATTGGCGTGAAGGGGATGCATGGAATACTGGCTCAGGCAAGTGTAGGCTTATGCTCTTCCAGCCAGCTCCCAAGGTCTACAATGCACAAGGCTTGGGGAAGCCGTTCTGACAGGGCCAGGTGAGGGTCACAGACTTATAGAACGTAGGTGTGCAGTGGGCATGTGATTGGCAGCCACCTTCTGGGCCACCAGCAATACTGTTGAATCACATTTGCGTTTCAAACTTTGCAGACAAGAAACCTGACGTCAACTCAAACAAAGACAAGGTCAGAATTTGGACCTGTGTCATCTGCATAAAATGCCAAGTGTTCCAGCTTGTTACAGGACATCATAGAGGCCACCAGCAGCAGCAGCAGGCCAGATACATCAACTGCTACTGCAGCTGTCACTTGGGGGGAGGTGACTGGGCCACCCGCCCTGCTCTCCCCTACACTGACATGTTGCTTTGGTCTTCAAAGGCTCTGTCTTTCTTCATATGTCACCTTACCTTATGTTCTGTCACCTGGGGTGTGTTGCATGCTCATTCATTCCACTGTACAAGGAACAAAACAAGAGCCCAAGAGATCAGTGGGCTTGCTCCGGGAACACAGAGAGCAAGTGGCAGAGCCTGCTTCAGCCCAGCCCGTTGATGAATGCTTCACTCTTCTATTTTCCTTGTTCCTCCCCAGGACAGCAGGAGGCGGCGAAGGGAACAGATGGGCTGAGCTGTACTGGGATACACCTGCATTTCAGTAGCAGTGTGTGCCTTTCTTTTATTAATCTCCACAGAAACTCTGAGGCTGGGGAAGGAAATTAGATCAGGACAGAGGAGATCAAGGGCTAGTGAGTGGCTCCCTGTATGGGATTCTCAGTTCCTGACATCACACTTGATGAATGTGGTCTGTGAACACACATCCGTGTGTGTGTGTGTCCACGCACACGTACGTGCATACAGGCATATGTATGACCACACATGCAGAAGCCATAGGTTGAAGCTGGGTACCTTACTTGGTCACTGATCTACTTTTTTTGGGACAGGGTCCCTCACTGACCCTGGAGTTCACTGATGGGGCTACACTGGCTGGCCAATAAGCCCCAGGGATCCTTCTGTGTTAACTGGCCCAGTGTTGACATTTTAGACACTGCCTGCTTTTTAATGCAGGTCCTGAGGATCTAAACTCTGGTCCTCGTGCTTGTGCATCAAGCACCTTAAGTGATGAAGACGTCTCCCTAGGTCCCGTGCATGCATCTCATGGAAGCAACCCTAGGCATGGGGACACATTCAGAGTCCGCCCATGGCGGTTGCCCACCCACGCTTTCTGCAAACAAATTGGTGAGGGTGCAGTGCTGAGTCAGCTTCCACACCAGCTTCCTCCACAGCTGCCGGACGGGGAAAGTCCCCGTCCTCAGCAGTTTGAGACTCAGAAACTCGCCTTAGAAGCGGGCAAACACACACTCCAGTTCCAATGACTCACTAGTCAGTCCCTTTTGGAAAATGAGTAATATCCACATGGTTGATAAGCTCCGCTTAACTTTTCAATCTGCCGCAAGCAATGTTGGTAAGTTCCACTTACTGTCACTTACCACAGGGACATGTGTCTTCATGCTTTGAGGGATTTCTCACACACAAAAAAATCTCTCCCTGCCTACAACTCACGCCACTTCTGCTATGAACAGTGGATGTGGGGCTTCTTAATCATGCAAGTGAGTATAGCTAGTCGGGAAAGCTAAATAATTTTAAAAACACCTCTTCCTCTGGGTCTTTTGGGAATTCCCTCCCCATTCACCATGGTCCTACAAGGCCTCCATGGGGTTCAGCCCACTGCAGTGTGAGTCTGTGGTTTCTGATGTCTTGTTGGAGTACATAGGAATTCATTTGAGGCACGTTATGAAGAAGATCAGTGCCTGCTCTAGGATGAGCATGACTCCAGAAAGCCAACCAGCGGATTCTCTGGGGGTAGATCTATGAATCTGGTGGAAAAGAAGATTCCACTGACTTGCGGTGGCCTAGCTGGGCACAGGGCAGTGTGATGCTGATGGCAACATTGCCGATGGCTCACAGGGACTCTGTTTGCCAAAGAAGCCCCAGAGATGCTCAAACTCTGTAACGCAGTCCTGCTCTCAATATCTCAGGTGCAAAATATCAGGCACGGTGACTTTCCAAACTCCGTATTCCTACTCAAATTTGACTTTTCTTTTTCGCAGTGTGTGAGCAGGCAATGAAGACAGTTACACGTGCCTTTAGTATCACAAGGTAGTCAGTCACTGGAGCAGAGTGCCGATGCTGGTGCAAGAGACTTAGCCTCTGCTAAATCTTCCACTGTGTTACCTTGAACCCCCATCTTTGTTCTGTTCATACTCTTGGCTATAAAATCTATGTGCTTGTTATCTGTGTTGTCCAAACCCTGATTTTTAGAATGAACTGAGTGCCCCGAACTCCACTTATGGCCTTTCAGCTTCATGGCAGCACAAAAGGCACCCACGACAGTAGATGCTGGACTTGGATTTGGAATTGCTTTATTCTGAGTCTCCCTATGCAGCTCAGGCTACTCCTGCCCCAGCCTCCCAAGTGCTCAGATGACAGCAGTGAGCTACTGTGTCTGGCATGGATTTCTCATTTTGCTCTTCCCTGAGGTCAGTAACCACCATGCAGTCATCTCCCCCAAAGCTCGGCAATGGCAGCAAGCCTCCCCAAACTGTGGTCCTGTGCAGTGGAGCTATGATGCTCGTGTTTATAAGGGCTATCCTGTAACTCTGGGAGCACCTGCAGGGCTAGCTTTGAGATAATCTTTAAGAGTGCCATCTAGATTAAAACTTAAAGCTGGTTGTCTGGGATTATATGTCTCATTCATGGTGCTGCTCCCTCATTTCCTTATTGTTTATCAGAAGTGTTTTAGATCACGTTTTTTTCTTTTTTCATTCTTTGTTTTCTTGTCTCTTTCTTTCCTTCTTTCTTTCTTTTTTTAATAAAAAGCTATTTTACTAAGCTTGCTCCTGTCAAGTTCCTACTCTCTTGAATTCATCAAACAATCGCAGCAGATTGTTTCCTGGTAGTTTAATGGGATCAAGAGATAAGAAGGAGACTAAGAGGTCATGGCGACATCCTTTGAGAGTCAGGATGAAGACAGTCCAGCTTTATCTGGTGAATGCTGGGGAGTGTGCAAGCGCCATTTTTAGGAATCGAAGTGTTAGTTTTGAGTCAGGAGGAATGTATAGTAAGGGCTGAGTTGGACTGTCCTGTTAATTCGGGGAGAGAGAGAGAGAGAGAGAGAGAGAGAGAGAGAGAGAGAGAGAGAGAGAGAGAGAGAGAGAGTCCCTGTTTGCTTCATAGAGAGGGGAGGAAAGATACTTTGGGGAAATGTCTCATTGTGTGTGAATATACCGAAAGGTAGTTAGGCTCCTTAGTATTGATTATTGTCTAATTAGTTAAGAAAATTGAATTCTTCTATGTTAAATAACAAGGTGAACACCTCAAAGGGACAGTCTTGCCCAGCAAATCCCACAGCTAACATAAGCCACAATTAGTAAGCACATCAATTAATATTGCAACAAAGGGTTAGTCAGTCACAATAGGGAAGCTTGGGGCTGCTTCTACTCCCATAATTCTTTGTCAGAAAGAAGAGTACTACTGTGACATATTTTACTCTTCATAGTTCTGGCAAGCACATACTTTTTATCTTGGCCTCAAAATCTTAGGGTACATTTTGCAGCTAGCCAAGGTCATGATTCTAGCACCAAGGTCCAGTGTGCCATTAACGTACAAAGTCTGTATCTCAGTTAGGGTTTCTATTCCCATGACCAAGGCAACTCTTATAAAGGAACACATTTAATTGGGGTGGCTTGCTTACACTTTCAGAGGTTCAGTCCACTATCATCATGGTGGGGAGTGTGGCAATGTTCAGGCAGACATGGTGCTGGCTACATCTTGATCAGAAGGCAACAGGAAGTGGACTGTGACCCTGGGAGGTATCTTGAGCATAGGAAACCTCAAAGTGCACCCTCCCCATCAGTGGTACACTGCCTCCAACAAGGCCATACCTACTCCAACAAAGTCACACCTTCTAATAGTGCCACTCCCTATGAGCTTATGGGGCAATTACATTCAAACTACCACAGTCTGCCTTGAATCTCTGAGGAGACATACCACCAAGAACCTGGACTCTTGATCCCATATCAGAGACAAAGAACCAAGTAGGGCAAACCCATATTCTTTGGGTGTGCATATTCTCATGTATGTGATGTTTATGCATGTGGATGACAAGATTGATATTATATGTCTTTGATTGTTTCTCTCTCTCGCCTTATGTTTTTTCAAGGTACAGCCACTTCACTGAACCCAGAGACTACTGCTTGGTTGATCTAGCAAGTCACCTTGTTCTGGCAATCCTGTCTCTGACTTGTGGTCCCTGGGACTACAGGCAGGCTACCACATTTCCATGGCTTTGTATATGGGTGCCGGGCATCTGTACTCCAGTCTTCAATATTTGCGCAGAAGTGCTTTGCCCACTGAGTCATCTCCCTGGCTTCCCACCTTGAGTTTTGAGACAGGGTCTCTCACCAGGATCCGAGGCTCTCTGATTTGGCTAGGATGGCTGGCAAGCAAGGATCAGTCCTATCTCTCTAGGACTGGAATTGCAAGTGTGCCCCATGCTGAACGTTCATATGTGGGTTCTGGAGATCTAATCGGCCCTTGTGTGGCTAGAGAGCCAGTCATGGAATCACCGAATGAGCGTCTCCAAAACATACCCTGGGCTTCCTGCTTCATTTCCAATGACTAGAGTCGCTGTGCCCTCATTAACTTCCTATTCAGCTTCCTCACAGTGGACATGGCATTCCTTGAAAGCTGTTGTGGATCTGCCCCAGTTCTGTCACCCAACAATGTGGCCTTGGATTAGGTGCCTCATCATGCCCTCTTCAAGTCTTTCTTTCCAGGTAACTGAACTGTGGCAAAGCGTGGTGAACAGGTTATCTATCTGTGGCTCCCCAGGAAGGTTCTTCTGATCTCCAGCAGGACACTTTGCCTTCTCTTCACCAAAGTGAAAGGGGCATCCCTCTCCTTCTGCCTATGGTCAGTCTTTCACACAGCAGTCTGAATAAGCCTATGAGAGGCAGCCAGCATGAAACCATATTGCAAGCATAGATCTAATCACATCACTCCTCTGTGGAAACCTAGCAACAGCTTTCTGCTCTTCAGGGTAGAAGCTGAGGTGATAAATCCTATCACCATCTAGCTCACCTCCCGCATGCCTCCTGGTCCACTCCACTCTCTGCGACTACTGTTCCAGTCATTGTTGGGCTTTTGTCATCACTGAGACATACCAGTCAGACTTCCATCATAGAATCACCACAATGCTGTCCAGAAACATTGTTCCCAAAGTGATACACTTCATCTCCCACTCCCCCAGCTCTCAGCTCACGTGTCCCTATTTCAATGTCCTGAAAGCTTTCTGAAAACAAACCATACCTCCATCTATGAACCTTCCATCATTATGAATTCCTTAGCATGTATCATCACGCAAGGATGATGTAGACATCTCTGGTTTCTTGTCTCGTCTCTCTCCTACAACAGTATATTCACCAAGGAGGCAGGAATCTGATCACTGTTTATTTCTGCATTGTTTGCCTGGCATGGGATAGGTTTCTGATAAGCCACTATTAATAGACAAATAGATTCATGATTGGATGGATGGATGGATGAGTAGATAGGGGGATGCATGTATGGATAGATAAATAGGTACATAAATGGATGGATAAATTGATGAAGGGATGGACAAATATATGGGTGGATATATAGGTAGGTAGATGAATGGATGGATGGATAGATTAGTAGATGGATGGGCAGATAGATGGATAAATGGATGAATAGATGCATAGACAGGATGAATGGATGGATAGAGTGATGGGTAGATGAGTGAATGTATGACTAGCATTTCTGGCACTAAACAGGATGGCGGGTCCAGCACAAGGGAAATAATGCCAAACTCCATCTTAGGAGTTCCCAAGCTTTAACTATGAAAATATTTACTACTTTCTACTTTCCTCATCTCTGCCTCCATCTGATTTGGAAAATGATTTCAATAACCCTTGTGATAGTTGTTACAAGCCGAAGCCTACACTTGGTGACCTTGAACCCAATGTTCTTCATAAGGTGACTTGAAGTATTTACGAGTAAAACACTGATTGGTCCAAACATCTGCCAACACCTTTAATGTACCATTTCTTCCCTTTGGAAAGATCTGCTACCAACTTCACTAGTCAAAATCTTCCTCATAGTTCCAAGACTTTTTTCCATCACCCTAGGCAAGTGTTATGCCTACATGACACCCCACATACTAGACTGTTAAGAGCATATTGAACTTGCATTCCTTGCATTCCCCCATTTGACATGGGAGTATGAGAGGTTGCATCAAATTGCATATATGCAGCCACAAGTGTGTATATCTGTACTCATACAGACATGTGTTTCCTGGCACATGGTGATAAGAGCTTCAATATGGCAATTATTTTAGTATCTGGAATTACCCCTTCAAAACTGTATTCTCTCAAGTGCACATATTTTGGGCCGGAGTCTAATTGTCTCTGTCTTAACTCCTAAGCTTTGAGATTGTCCCTTCATGGTGTGCTGAATGACAAGGAGGAAGATGCAGAAGATTCCACTCAGGGAAGGACTCAACTATGGGGCGATCACAGAAATAAACCTTTAGAAATCGTGTTCCGGCAGTGTGCTGACATTTCAGAAAATGCTGACCTGCTTTCTGGCCACCTTGTTCTTTGTCTTCCTTCGGAACATCTTCTGTGAATTAGCCTCTAATTCATTGGGCTTTTGCAGAGATCTGTTTTCTGCTCCCACATTTTGCTCCCAAATTTCAACAACGTCCTTTGTCGTGAAGTTGAGACCTGCCCTATTTCGAAAATTTATTATCTAACATAAACACTCTCTACCCAATTGCAGATGCAATTTGTACCCAGGGGACGGGACAACCCTTCTAAGGATAAATTGGATTCTCGTGTATCTCACTTCTCAGTCCTCACAAAGTCGTAAATCTTCAGAATGCTGGCTTGGAACAAAGGCTCCATAGCCCTGCACTTTGAAATAAGTTACCCCTGAAATACAATGGGAATATCCATCCTAAATGGCAGTGCACAGGAAATATATATATATATACATATATATATACATATATATATATATATATATGATTTTTTAAAAGTTTCTATGACTTCAAACCACAAATAATAAGGAATAACGAGGGGGAGGTACATTTTTCTTTGTTTTATTAATTCGTTAATAAAAAATTAATTTTATTAATTCCAATCCCAGTTTTCCCCTCCCTCCTCTCTTCCTGCTCCCCCCACTCCCTCCTCAACCTCCCTTCTCCTCCTTGGAGAGGGTAAGGCCTCCCCTAGGAAGTCTTAGTCCATCCTATCATCTTATCTCATTGAAGCAGGACCAAGGCACCTCTCCAGCCCCACAGCCCTGTGCTAGGCTGGGCAAGGTATCTCTCCCTATAGAATGGGGTGCACTAAGTCAGTCTGTGCATCAGTGTTAGGTCTTAGACCCACTGTCGGTGGCCTCATGTATTCTCCCAGTCACACCATTGTCACCTATATTAAGGGAGTCTAGTTTGGTCTTGTGCAGCTTCCCCATTTGCCAGACCCGAGTCAGCGATCTCTCACTAGCTCGGGTCAGCTGATTCTGTGGGTTTCCCATCATGGCCTTGACTCCTTTATTCATATTATCGCTCCTGCCTCACTTCAATTGTACTCCAGGAGCTTGGCCCAAAAGTCAGGTGTAGATTTCTGCATCTACTTCCATCTGTTTATGGGAGAGGGTTCAAGCCTCTGTGGGGTTGTGGATTGTAGGCTGGGTATCTTTTGCTTTATGTCTGCTATCCACTTATGAGTACATACTATCTATGTCCATTTGCCTGCAAATTTTTAGGATGCATTGTTTTTTACAACTACAGTAGTGCTCCATTATGTAAATATACATTTTTTTTAATTCATTCTTCAGTTGTGGGGTATCTAGGTTGCTTCCAAGATCTGGCTATGACAAATAATGTTTGTGGTGTGAATGTGCCTCCTTTGGGGATATGCCCGACAGTGGTATTGCAGAGTCTGCTTAGGGAGAGGTCTTAGTTGTCATGATTGGACACTTAGTTTCCATACAATTGTGGGAGAGGAGATGAACTACACAGGCTATAAAAACAGGTCATGCCAGCATTTTCTAATGTTGATGAATTATTGTATTATTATTTTTATAGTATGTTAAAGATATGGGTGGGTTTCCTAAGAATATTTTTGAACATATAATCCTCCCACCCCCCACTCCTTTTTTGCTTCTCCATTGATATCCTGGCTTCTTCCCTCTCCTCAGGTCTTGGGCAACCTGGTCCTGTTCCTGCTCCAGACTCCTCTCCTCTGCCCCTGTGGTTTCTCCTCAGTAACGGCCTGTCACTCCATGCCACCCTCTCCTGGGACTGAGCTTTCTCTTTAGGGAAACTTCCCTTGAGCAAGAAGGCACATTTTGCTCTACTTCACCAGAGAGATGACAACTCATTAAAGTGAAATTCAAAACAGAAGAGGCAGAGTAGGGAGACCACGCAAAATCTCCCTCCAATCCTGATGCACAAGGAGGTGGCTTCCGGTGCTTTCTGCCTTAATAGGTGGGCTTTTTTTTTTTTTTTTTTTTTTTTTTACATAGCCAAGCGATTGATAAGTTGTAATCTTCTCTGGATTGTATAAAAAGAAGATTGAGCATCATCTATGGATGCACTCTAATCTCATAGTCTCTTAAAAGGATGTGTATAGTACTAGGCAAAGTTCCCCTCAGGTTATTTATTCACAAATCATTGGTTATCGTAAGTGGGGCTGTTATCACAGCCCCAGGTTTGAAGCAAGCAGGACTGGAGCCTTAAGACTCCATTCTGGTAAGTGAAATTTTCTGGTTAAAGTTAGTGAATATGTAAAAGGTGCTTGATTTTCACAGGGTCGAGCATCTTTTCAGAGGCTAGCTTGCAATGACTTCTGCTACCATCAACAAACACATATTCAGGCTTCCCAGAGAGTCTGGGATGTGTTACACCAGCAAATGCCCTCTGCTTCAGCAAAATGCTTCAGCAAAAGCACACTGAAGGCGTCCTCCCTCCTCCCAAGTGTGTTTGATTCTCAGGACCAAATCTTAGCTTTGATATGGGTGTCCTTTAGGATTATGAGCTAGCATCAGCAGAGCCCTCTGAACAAACTGAGACCACTCTGAGCCCCATGGTGCTCAGTGGGCACTCAGGGATGTCTCAGTACAGAAGGAGGCCATGCATTTACAAGTGTATGCATTTCCAACTCACTATTTGGCACACAGAAAGTACTGTGAAATGCTGGCTGACTGGCTGGAGAGACCCTAGTATTTAGTTTACTGAGGAGCTTGCCAGAGGGAAAGTCCTCTGCCTGAGCAAATTATTTCAATTCCTCAGGTCTCCTTAGGTCATTCCCTCAAAGTGTATGCATTTATTAAATACCCACTGTGCTCCTGGACCTATGCTGGAATAATACTGAACATCTGCTCCTGGGAGCTTAACATTCTGTTCATCCTCTGTCCCCAAGAGGCACCAGGGGAGAGGCCTCCCTAAGGTGTGAGCAGGGCCACTGTGGGTAGTCAAAGGAATGGCTACTGCTCTTCTCTCTTAGGAGCAATTGGGGGTCTTCATGAAGTTCAGTAGGGCTGTAATAAGACAGCAGCTCTGTTCTGTCTTACCTGTTCCTGTCCTACACTGGGACTTGAGGATTTATGTTCTTAATATTCCCGAGATTCTGCATTTATTTCACACAATGAGCATAAGAAGCGGTTTTAAGAATCCCTAAACACTGTATGTTGGCACTCTTTCCTTGAGCTAGGAGTGTCATGCAGGCCTGCAGTCCCAGCACTCGGGAGCCCAAGGAGGATCATGAGTTCAAGGACAGCTTGGACTGCACAGTGAAATTCTGTCTCCAAAACACAAAACAAAGAATTCCTCCTGTAATCAAAGATGCGTGGGCAGTCAGCAAAGGGACATCTTACTCCAGCAGCTTTAGCAAAAGTGGGGCGCTCAGACACAGACCCCAACACCAGAGGGTCCAAAACAAGTGTTAGCATGATGAAATTCTTGCCCCACAAGCCTCGGTGATTGCTCTCCTGTACTTTGCTAGTCCTTCCTCTTCTCCTCCAACTCCTCTTCCTACTTTCCTCCTCCATCCGACTCCTTCTCCCCCACCTCCTCTTTTGCTATTGTATCGAGGTGTACATGAAAGCATTAAGAGAGACAAATAGTTCTGGGACTTGGTTACAACGCAGCAATGGTCCCATGCACAGTCCCACCGCCCTTACCCTTCTGTATCTCAGACTGTAGCTGCAGGGCTGATCTCCCTGCTGCGGATAAACTCCCTGCCTCCAAGGTTTTCACTGGAGGCTGCTGTTCCTTCTGCTACCGAGGATGAGCTTTTGAAAGGCTTTCTTTCCTCTCAGCCCCTCAGACAAGCTCACCTTTCCTTTCTCCTTGATGAAGGAGAATTCGTATTAGTATTCGTCTTAGTTCGTATTAGTCTTAGTTCGTATTAGTAATACTTGGGACTACATCTCACTTTGTAGCCCTGGCTGGCTAAGACCTTGCTAGCTATGTTAACCAGGCTGGCCTTGAACCCAGAGATGTGCTCATTTCTGCTTCCTGAGTGGATTAAAGATATGTGCCCTAGGACCTAGCAATTTTTTTTTTGTATTTGTATATGCATATACAGGCGTGCGTGCGTGTGCGTGCGTGTGCGTGTGTGTGTGTGTGTGTGTGTGTGTGTGTGTGTGTGTGTGATGGGGGAGGGGTGTCAGAGAACTTTCAGGAGCCAATTCTCTCTTTTTCCCATGTTGTTACTGGAGACTGAAGTCAGGGCACCAGGCCTGGCAGCAGGTATCCTACTCACTGAGCAGTCCTACTAGCCCGGAATGAGTGCTGTATTTAGGTGAGCTCACTTTCCAGGTGATTCTGTTGAGGCATCAAATGCAGAAACGAGCATGCAGTGAGCTGCAGTGTCTATGGGTGCTGCCCCTAGGGTCTCTGGAGAGCCAGGAACTCTTACTTTTTCATCAATGCGTTTTAAAAAATAAATTTATTTTCTCACCAACTCAATTCCAGCGACTTTACTAAACACCTCTGAGTTTTAAAAAAAAAAATACACTTGGAAAAATATTCTGCAGTTTAGAATGTTGGTTATAGTTATTTTATTGTTCTTAGACCCTGTGTCTATTTGATGGTTACTCTTCTTTTAAATTATATATATTGTGTGTGTGTGTGTTTGAAGTTGCAATCCTTATAATTTTTACTGTACTCAGGTTACAGGACAGACTGTGGGAGTTGGTTTTCTGATAATGTGTGGGTCCTTAGAATTGAAAACTCAGATTGTCAGGTTAGCAGAAGGCACCTCTATCTAGCCAGCCATCTCACATGCCTTGCATTTAATGTTCAGATTGAATGCTGGAAGATTGCCCTTCCTTGTTATGATCCAGCTGGGAACTGATAAGGATTGGGTGGGGCTGAAGGACTCTAAGATAGTATCTAAGGTGTCCCAGGCAACCTCTGAGGTCACAGTCTCTCCTCTTGGCTCAATCCATTCCTACTGAAGTTACTGGTGTTTCCCTGTTGGGGAATGAAGGCCCAGCAGCACCTGGCTGTCCCCACTGAACATGCAGAACTTTCTTTCAGCATTTACTGTACATCAGGTGATCTGGCTGCCCTATGATGACAGATGGCATGTGTCTAGGGCCATGTCTAGGGCAGGAGTAGGAGAAACTGTACCACACCAAGACTACCTGCTCTTCAGTACTTCCTGGAGGTTATGCTTTAGTCCCGCCCCCTTCCGTAGAAATGGCTGTGGATGGCTGAGCATTGTGGGGGGTTCTGTAGTGTCTAGCAGTTTTGACTCCCTGAGAATTACCGCTTAATTTTTGTATCTGCTGTCCTGTCATTTATCCCTCCACATCTTCCTGGATCCCTAGTGTCTTGTGATGGTCTCACCCAGTTTTCTCCATCCTTATGAATTTGTCATTAAAAACAAACAAACCATTCCTCCCCGTCATTCTGTCATTTACTGGGATTTTAAGGAGAAAATGTAGAGCGGTGTGTGTGAATTAGGGTGGGGTGGGGCTTCCTGTGGGTGAGGTTGGGGGATTGTTTGAATCTGCCTTCATGACCAAGAAGTCCAAGGCCTTGCCTTTTCCAGGTTTTTAACTAAAACTTTCTAAGTTAGGCCAGGATCATAAGGACATAGCGTGACCACAGGTCTCTCCCCCCACCCTCCATCCTCCCTGTGAATTGCTGCCCCTGAAAACAAACTTTGCTTCCTGTGGTATGGCTGGGGACAGGCAGCAAGACTGAGGTCCCCCACAGAGGCAGAAATGCTAAGCTTTTAAAGCCCAGTATCAGTAATGGCTGCCCAAGAGGAAGACAGCTGAGCTCTGCCACTCACTGATTTCCAGGGACAGAAAGAAAGAGTGGACTCCCCCCTCCCACCTCAAAACCAGGCCAGTGCTACCTCCCTGCTGCTCTGAGGCTCCCAGAGCCCGTTCATTCTTCCCTTTTTCCATTTGATTGTCTGGAGTGTGAGGCTCCTGTGGAAGGTCTTCCCGGGTGTCCCTCTTGTTACACATCTGGCTGGGAACTGATGGGGAATGAGGGAGGGGCTTAAAGACTCTGAGCCGGGATTCTAAGGCATCCCAGGCAACCCCTGATGTCACAATCTCTCCTCCAGGCGAAGTCACATTCTTTTGAAGTCACCCCCCCCAAACACCTTTTTTGATAGAGAAGCCAAGACCAGCCAGCTGCCAGCCCTGCACTCTACCATGGTACAGAATGGTGGACAGGCAGTGGTCCATCTCCACTCAGGCAACATGGTGGTTTGTGGTCTGCTGGGAACGTAAAGACTGTATCGAAGCTGTTCAGCCCTTTGCTGGCCTCAATGCACTGCAGCCATTAAGCAACACTTGGACAAATTCTCTTCTACCACAGCCACCTGTCAGCACCCCGCCCTCCTACCCACAGTATTACCTGTGGATTATGTGGTATCTCTGCAGGTACTCCAGAGCGAGGGCCAGCTCGCAGATGTACAGTTTCACGGCTCCTTCTGTGAAGTGCACGTTCTGCTGTAGGTGGTAGCGCAGGTCCCCGCCCAGCAGCAGGTCCACCACCATGAACATGTCTTCCTCATCCTGGAAGGAGTACCTGGGAACATAAAGGGACACAGGTTAGGGCTGGAAGCATCTCTAATGTCCTTGGGGCCAACATTCCATTTTCCAGCAAGGCAGACTGGGGCCCGGAAGGATGCTGATGTTGCCTACGGCACGTTGCTGTGGGAGGTGAGCAGGCCAAAGGTTTTCGATCCCACACTGCACCACCTCTGCACTGTGGGGTCACTTCATTTCTTCACTGTCTGAGTCCCAACATTAATTTCCCGCCTGGCAGGCAGACATCCTGTTAAGTAGCTGAACTCTCCTATGCCGTGGAAGCTGGTTTTAGTTTGTGTTTTAACCCCATGCTGTTATATCATGTATCTGGGAGGTTGGACACCAGATGGCCAGCCTGTGGGATGATTGGAAGGTGGTGGAATTTTAGGAAGTAGAGCCAAATGGAAGGGTTTTGCCCTATTAAAACGGCCTTGCAAGCACAGACTGAAGTCTCTGGAACACTGAGCCAATAATAAGCCTTTCTTCCTTTAAGGTTGATCAGCTCAGGCGTTTTGTCACAGCAATGGGAAACTGACTGACACATGCTGTCAGGACTTGTAGTCCCCAACTCCAAAGAGGAGTCCTCTCTCCAGCAAGCCTGATACCCTCTGCACATGCTGCTGCTTCCCACAGGAAGTTCATTCCCAAATCCCCTGAGCATAGTGATGCTCTAACTCAAGTCCGGGAATTTAAGGTAACTGGCCGCTTTGGCTCCTGGCTCTTGGAAGCTGGCCAGATCCTATCCTAATATTCATGAGCCAGTGGTTCCCACTGATGGCTAATACCAAGAGCAGCCATGTATAAACCACTGCAGGTGTGAGGTTGCTGTAGTTATAACCCCACAGGAAGGTGGTCACGGAACGTGAACAGGAAATATCTTGGTGTTTTGAAAAACTTTAGGTCTTAGTATGGTATTTAATTCTTTGTCTTTGAACTGAGAGAAAGCTTACGGAACTCATCTTGAAACATGAGGATAGCAAGAGATAGCACATACTGAGAATACTCAGTACCTTCAGAGATGGCCTCACAGCATGGGGCATGACAGACCGCCCTGTACCAATGGGTATACAGCTTGCTGGCCTCGGTCATTTCCCTTCTTATAATGCCTTCACAGTGGCTGTATGCACACACTCACTTCACCTTTAATTACTTCCCAAAGGCCAGGCTTGTGAATACCATCCACATATGACTTCGAGAATCAAACTTTCAACGTGAGAGTATTGGAGACATGGTCACACCAGGCAGAATGAGAAGAGCCACCTGAGTGTGTGTGTGTGTGTGTGTGTGTGTGTGTGTGTGTGTGTGTTCCTGTGTATCTGCTACTGTGTGGAAGGCCTTAGAAGTCCAAAGATGATAGCATGCCTTCCATGTAAACTCAGTTTACATTCCAGGAGATGATGGACCATGGGCCATCACATGGTGCCCCACACCCTGTGCTCTCTGTTCACTGGTGGGCTGTCGAAGGGAAGCTCATTAAGCATTCTAGCAGAATCCTTAGACGTGATGTTGGTTTTCTGGGGGAAGCTTGCAGACTGGGACAGCTGTTAAGGAGACAACTGAAATGGGAAGAGAACACCATTTAATCAGTAATTCAAATTTGGGTTGTTTCTTGCTATAGATCTGTATTTTGCTCCAGGCCACAGACCCTGCTTTCCCAAGGAGACTCAAAGATACGGCTGAGAATACAGAGTGACCCTCCATCCATCGATCTCTGCTCCCTGTGACTGACTCTGTGGCTCCTCCTTGCACTAGAATGCACTCATCACAACGCTGCATATTGTCATGGAAATGATGGGGATGCTACATGGGAGAGTCTGCCCTCACACAGTGACCCTGACCTTCTGAGAAGTCTGGATAATTAGGTTCTCCTTCAAGCACAAAGCTAGCTGGGAGGTCCAAGGGCAGTGCTAATCCTGGCTTGGCTGTTGAGTAGGCCAGTGTGAAGAGTGCATTGTTTGTTAGTGTGTGCGCAGGTCCTTGTGGCCACGTGTGCACATACATATGAAAACTAGAGCTCAGCCTTAAGTGTCATTCCTTGGGCGTCAAGTTCTCTCATTATTCCGTAGCCTTTTGATTAGGCTAGATTGGCTGGTCAGCAAGTCCCAGGGATTCCTACTCTTCACTCCCCAGTGCTGGGATTACAGGTGTGTGCCACCACACCTGGCTCCTTTTCATTGTCCCTGGGGATGGAGCGAGGGCTCTCCCGCACACACAACAAGTTTTCTTGCCAACTGAGCCATTGTAGTTATTACTCTATTATTTTTAAATATTTTAATTTCCCACTTTGCTCCAAATGACTTAAGAAATTCACTACACAACAAAATAATAATAATAAAAAGAACAAATGAGAAACTTAAGAAAAGGGGGGTTGGGGACTGGAGAGATGGCTCAGAGGTTAAGAGCACTCTGGCTGCTCTTCCAGAGGTCCTGAGTTCAATTCCCAGCAACTACATGGTTGCTCACTACCATCTATAGTGAGATCTGGTGCCCTCTTCTGGCCTGAATGGATACATGCAAGCAGAACACTATCCATAATAAATAAATCTTAAAAAAAAAAGAAAAAGACAAAAGAAAGATAGAGAAGGAAAAGGGGGGTTGGAGAAATGACTCAGTGATTAAGAATACTGGCTGCTCTTCTAGAGGACCTGGGCTCAATTCCCAGCACCCACATGACCCTTAACTGACTGCAATTCCAGTTCCAGGATATTTGATGCCTTGTGGCTTCTGTGGCACTGCACACACACAATACACAGTCATACATGCAGGCAAATTCATAAAATAATTGTTTAAAAATTTAAAAATGTAAGGAAATAGAGGTAGACAAGACCACCCCTAGCTCATGCCCAAGGATCCTTTCTCCTTGCCAAAAATGGACCTAGAGCCCAGAGCAAAGAAGAAAACGGACCGTGTCCCGATTCACAGTTGATAGGGAAATAGATAAATAGTTTAGGAAAAACATGCATTCTTTGGTTGTTTTTACTAACCCACAATTTCACTTAACTTACAGGCTATGGTATGACATTTGACAATGTACAATGATCAAATCTGGGCATTTACATGTCTGTCACAGCAGACATCTGCCATTTCTGGCTAACTAGAAATGGACAATGAATGACATGTTTTTCTTGGTACAGGAAGCAGATGGAAACAGCTCCCACAGAGTTTTTAATGTGGCAAGCAGTACATCTATGTGAACTAACCCCATCTGGCATGACAAGTCAAAAAAGGATTTTTTGTTTTAAATCTGATAACTGTTGAGTTTGCCTTGGATGAGTTCAGTCCCATTTGGTAGATATAGCCTTGCATGGGTCATATAACCCGTGAGCTGTGCTCTCCATCATGAGAAACTGCCTGTCTCTGAACATGCCCACAGTGCTGAGGCTGGAACCATGAGCTGGGATCATGCTTGCTCTGGAAGAAGCCTTCTCTGACCCTCAGAGGCTGAGCTGTGTGTCTGCCAAGTGCGCTGTAATGGCAAGAATTCAGGCTGGCATGGCACAGGTTAGGTAGCATCCACATTCCCAAATGCTTTGAGTTCCCTCTGTTCTTCCAACCAGCCTATGGGGTGAGGCTCAGAATGAAGCACCGTTGTGATTGGAGTATAGAACCCCCTCCACAGGCTGTGTGAACACTTGTTCCCCAACCGGGAGGGTGTGGAACCATTGAGACCCAGAGATCTGCTGCTAGGGGTGGCCTTTAAAGGTTACACCCCCTCCAGTTCCAGGCAAGCTCTCCCTGGTCTGGCTCTCCCATGCCAGGCGTCTGCCCTGCCTTCACCATCATGGTGGCCGGAAGCTCCTGAAACCTTGGGCCCAAAGAAACCATTTTATGTTTTAAAAATCCCAGGGTCTCTTAAAGCTCAAAGATAATAAGTAATCCTAAAAACGATACGCAGGGCCAGGAAGTGGCAGAATGGATAGTTGAACCGTGACGATGCACCTCCAGGACTCCTAGACCATGCCTGGTGCTCTAGAGTCCTTTGTTCACAGCCCTGTGACCTTCTCTCCTTATTTTGTTCCCCTCTACCAGCCAGGGAACTATCTGCTTACAGGGACCTGCCACATTCAACACTGGGCCCTTGTGTCTGGCCTGGTTCCAAAGTATCACACATACTCAGGAAGCAGCGGATGACAAACTCCCTAAGTGCCAGTAAACTGTGAGACATGACCGCCAGCTATGTGGTCCATGGGAAAGGAAGCTGCGCAGAGAGAAGGATGGGGAAGAAAGGTTTGTCCCATGCAGAGCATGCAATTCCTGTCACTGCCTACAGGAGGCCCCCGTGTCTTCTTCTTCACACAGAAGCCATGGACTTGCACCAGTGTGACTATGTCCCCAGCATCTCCCCCCTACCCCCATAGCCCTCCCACTCAATAATTGGGAAAAGGAGAAGCCTTGTTTGGCATCATCCTCTACTCCCTCACCATTTGCAGGACCGTCTGCACATGCCTACATCCTGCCTGCTGTCTTCCAGGCTAGCAGCTGGTGTCTGGGGTGGGTTTTGTGCAACCACCATTTCCTCAGGTGCTGATAAGTCTGTGTCAGAGCCCTCTGGGATGTAGGTCTAAAGCTAGCCTCTCCATGGTGTCTAGAGCTGAACTCTATGGTGAAAGCACGTGCATCTGCCAGACCTGACCTGTCTCTGCATTTTATCCACACTCAAAGATGCAGACCATCCCTCCACCCTCACCCCCCTAGCCTAGGACAGACTCACCATCATCCTCACATTCCAATAGTCACACCCCAAGGCCAAGAGAGGTTGGAAAGTCCTAGGTCATTAGGTCACATGTGCCATGCTCTCCATCATCAACCTGGTGTTGCTTACGGACCCAAGGTCAGCTAGCTAAGAGGCAAGGCAAAAGCCCAGGAAGAAGCCAGAGAGGAGCTTCTAGAGCAAAAGTCGGAGACAAAACGTGAGTCCAGTTGTCTCACTTATTCAGTGAGCAATCACACCTACCTCACTCTCACCCAGGGCTGAGATCCAGTGACCATGCCACAGAAAGAGTGTTTTTTAATAACAGGGGAAGTATGGAATTGACAGGAGGCCTCTGTGGGGAACCCAGAAGCCTCAGACTTCCATCAGCCTGAAGCCCCCCAAGCCATCTTCAACATGTCTTTCAATGCTTTTCTTCCTGAGGCAGAAGTCATTGGGTACCTGGAGATGTATCTGAGGATGGCCACCAGGAAACCACAGCAGCCAGGACAATCACAGTCCTTGAAGGCCTTTTGTCATTACTGTGTGTTGACTGCAGGAGTGAAGTACTGGGCATTGCCTTGATCTTCTCAAATCCAATACCACCTCTTAGGAGAGGAGGCCCTACCCACTACCCTCAGCTCTAGTGATTCCTGGCTATCTAAAGTCCTGCACAGAAGGAGCTAAAAATAGTCTTGTCTGTGACAGAAATCCAATAATGGGACGTCAGGCCCCCTGTCCGCTCTCATTGTACAAGAACAAGGAGCTTATCAAGCCTGCACTGTGCTATATACACAGACACCTTTAATAACATTTTTAATAACCTTCACAATAACAAACATTTTTTACTGTTTAAATTTGACTTGAGTCACAAAGTCCTCTAACTTCTCAGACATGATGGCTGTCATTATTCTTCACAGCAAGCTGGCTCCCATCTCCTGTCTCAGGAAGTCAAATGGGGCTGGTCAGCCATGTTCTGCTTCCTGCACGTCAAGAAGACAGCATGTGGGGGGGGGAGGGAGGGGGGAGCAGGGAGGATGCCTCACATACCACCCAGCTCTCCAAGCCAAAGCAGCTAGAGCCCAAGAAGTTTTGCAAGGAGGTTAAGGTGACAAGTGGGCTTGTCTACTGCTAACTGGAGACCTTTGGTGACTGCAAGTAGCTCCGATCTACAAATGCAAATGTTCCTTCGTCACAGTGACCTAAGGATGGTAACTTAGAGCCTTCGGGCTTCCAGAGGCTCTTTTGTAGCTGATGTAGGATAAGTAAGTAAGAAAAGAGGGGTTGGATGTGTGCTGAAAGGGAATGAGGCTTGGCATGATGGGCACGCCTTAATCCCAGCATTCCACTCAGGAAACAGACGCTGGTCTACATAATGAGGTTCAAGGCTAGCCAGGGTTACATAATAAGACCCTGTCTCAAAAGTAAAAACAAGAAGGAAGTGTGTGGGCAGGGCAGTCAGGTAGCTGTGATCTTCCTGGGCTCAGTTCCAAAAGAAATCTGTGCCTTGCTTCCCCTTGAGAGAGGAGAAAATCTCTGAATGTATCGGTGGGAAGGGTGACCCTCACCGCTTCATCCACTTGCTCACTCGGGATATCAGCATCTCTGTTTAACACCTGAGACATGCTCTAAAACCACGTGTTCTGTATGAAAACACCATCCCAAGATGAGCTTGGTGGCACAGTCTTAGAATCCAAGCTACCTGCAAACCAGGAGGATTGCAAACTGAAGTTCTGCTCAGGCTACAGAGTGAGTCAGTCAAGGCCAGGCTGGAGGAGCTCTGTCTCAAAGGTAACAAATAAAATGGGGTGCTGGGGATATAGCTCAGTGGTAGAGTGCTTATTTAGAGTGAGTGGGGCCCTGGGTTCAAGTCCCAGTTTTGATGTAAAAAAAAATTTTTAAAAATCAAGAATGGATTTCCTATCATTATTTTTTAAATGGAAAAAAAAAATTTCAGTTGATTCTTAATCAATCCAAATGTCTCAAGTTTTAAACGTGCAATGTAAAAAAATAAATTAGTAAAACATGGCACAATGTAAACCCAAAAGGCCAGAGGGCTACATTTTAAATAGCACATGCTTGCACCATTCCACCCTCAGAAACAAACACCAGAGGGGATGACGTTTGGGGATTTGCAGCCACTTGACAGTCCTGCCATCAACTCTATCTGAGACCCACAATCCCCGTGGCAATATGCATTTAATGCGGCTTTTCAAATTGACAACTTCACTTGGTTCTGACATATCACTAGTTTGATTTTGAATGTAATTTGAGCCTTACTTGACATCTTCTTAGTAAAAACAATGTGTTCTGTTCCAGCATTGTAAACAGAATCCCTCATGTAAACACCAATGGAAAATGTACTGTTTGCTACAACTAGGGCTGAGCCGTTTGAAAGTACCAGTGTTCCTTTGATTTTGATGTAAAAGTGGCAGTTTCACATGGCTCAGCCTAACAGAGCAATTCATCATTCAAGATACTCTAGGAACTTCCCAGAACACGCTGAATAAATTTAGTCAAAATCCCCCCAAATTCCTTTCTGTTCTATTCAAGATTGTTGTACCTGCTGGATCTTTTGCCTGAAAATCTCTCAGCCCTTCCTTCACAGCTTTCTTTCCCATCTCTTCATCTTATCTCACAGAACCACTCCGAAAAGTCTCATCCCTCCATTCAGTGTTAAAATTCTCCCATTGTCCCGATACATACAATTCCAAGCCACTCCAGGCCTTTCTTTTCTTTCTGGCATCTTTCCCAATCTGAAACCTCCTACATATCCAGGCATTGGCTCTTTCTGTTTCCAACAGCAAACACAGTCTCCCCAACAGAGTTCCGGCTTTGTCTCTACTAGTTGTTTTTGTGATGGATGTTGGCTATTCTTAACTTCACAGTTTCTAAAATCACTGAGGAGCTGAGGAAGTATACCCGTGGTGGTGTTCATGAGGGCATTACCAGAGAAGGTTGACTGAGGAAGGAGGACCTGGGTCCCAGATGGAATAAAAGGGTGGTAGGAGAAGCCAGTCAAGATGTCACCTTGCCTTTCCTTGGTTGTCTCTCTGTGTACACACAATTTGATGGGTCTAATATGACTAGCGTGCTTTTAGGGAGGATCTCTTGGCATTGGATAAGCAATCAGAGGGGTCATCCCTCTGGAAGACAAGTTCTCTCTCTCCTAGCAGTCATTAATTGCCTATAGTGCTTCACACAGGGGCGGGGGCCTTGAGAGTTCCCCTGTCCACACTGGCGTGTTAACTGGTGTTGTCAGTGTTCAGGTAAAAGCCAGAGAGGACCAGGATATTGTGCTTCAAGACTGTGTGTGTTGTCTGTATAGGACAGGGAAGCTGTGCCCGTGAACTCTCAACAATCTGGCTGTCTAGATTAGATTACTGGAATTTTGTTATGATGAAATTTTCTCTTAAACTTATTCTGACTTTCTGTTCCTCCTTGTACAATTTTTAGTGATTTACACATTTTTATTGAATTACTTAATTTGTTTAATTTATCTAATTTGGGGGCATAAAAACTTCACATTACTTTTTTATGGTCCTGTTATTTCAGATAGCAATACTTCTTGGCTCATTTCAGGTTTGATACTTTGAATGTAGTTCACGCTTTTCCTGCCTAGTCTCTAGTTGTTGACTTATAGTTTTATGAATCTTTCAAAGATTCAGCTCTCTTCATTTTCTTTACTAAGTATGCATTTTCTGCTTCATTAGTTTCTGTCCTAACCTTAATATGGGAGCATTTCCTAGCTTCCTTTGTTATTCCTTTCTCCTCTAACTACTTAGAAGTATATTCATCCATAATGTGAATTTCAAGTATTTCCTATGTTCACATTTGTCTTTAGAGAATAATTGTTACATGAATTAAATCATATCAAATTACTTTTTGTTTCATGGGAGTGTTTCGTGTGTCTTTCTCATTTTCTGGTTTGAGGTGTAATGGCATCTTTTCTTCCCTTATTTATGCAGGAACAGAGGGAAACGTCTTCAATAATATAAATGCATATAAAGAAAACCCATAACTCTTCTTATACTTAGTGGTGAGAGACTGAATGCTTTCCTCCTAAAATGTTTACTTTCAACATTATTTCACATCGTGTTACTGCAGTAAATCAAGAAAAAAGGCATGCAGATTGGAAATAGATAAAAGGTTGCTGTTTTCAGAGAGCATGGTTGTTAATGTATATGGGCATGCAATAAATATTATATGCATGGTGTCTATAAATCCACCTATCTCAGAGTTATTGATTTGTAGTCTAATGTAAGCAATCACATTGTCTGAAAATAGAGACTACCCATGTGCACATGCGTGCACACACACACACACAAACACACACAATTCCTACTCCATAGACTGTGACCTCGAGGCTGCAATGCACAAGATCATGCTTATAGAAAAACCAATCATGTTTCTAACAACAAAACTCATGGAAGCCAAAATTTTCAAAAGAAAGCTTTACTATTTAAAGTCACACCAGAGTGACAGAAATACTAGACAGAAAACTAAAAACCATCTGCAGGAAATGAGCAGTGCGTGACAGAAGTCTGAGAAGGCGGAATCACATGGAGCCTGTGCCATGTTTCTGCATCAAAATATTCAACAAAGGTAGAGATCATCTCCAAAGTGAATCACATAATTGCTATCAAGAGCAAAAGTGTTTGGTTGTGGACTTATCAGGCATGGGGGTTGCAAGGATGTTGGACAAGGTGTCACAGACAGAGAGCCCCTGGGTGGATCTCAGAGAAGGTGACATGGGATAGGAGCTCTGGAAGTTCACAAAGATTATCAAGTTTGTTAATTAAAGATCAGTTAAAAACACACACTGCTCAATCTTCATCCCATCTTGGTGTTTGGGACTGAGCATGTAGAACAGAGTGCTCTTAAAGGGCACCTCACTACCTCAGAACTCCATGGGGACCAGTCAGAAACACCACACAACATCAGATCCCATTCCAGACTGCAGAGCCGGAAACCCTGAGCTGCACCCTGCAGCCTGTGTTTTCTCAGCTGTCCACGTTCTGCCCGACACAGCTAAAGGGGCAGCGTTGCTTCGTTAAGTTCATAACTTCACATGGCTCAGTCTGTACCACTTGGTCCATATGTGTGAGTAGAGCATCTTGGGTATGGGACTAAGTGGCAGATGATGGACACATATGATTTAGTTGCAGGTATTCTGCAGATGCCCTTTGTTGGGGTAAATATAAGTATGTCTTTAATATTTTATGTTAAATAATTAAATAATATGAATAATATGTTTATATATATATATATATATGAGGCCCCTGAGTTTGTGAGGAAGCAAGGGATATGGTGAGGGGAAAAAAGAATGGTGTAAATGTAGTACACATACATAAAATTTTAAAAGTAAAATTTTAAAAGCATCATTGATTAATTTTAAAAGACATCCAAAGAAGACTTTTAAAAATTCAAAACTTAGAACAGACTCTAGAAATGTATAAAAATACACATCCAACCTACATGGGGATCATGTTAAGAAATGCAAAGACCATTTAGCCAATGAAGATCAATGCCAAATGCTGTGTTTGCAGAAGGCGAATTTACAGGGTCCTCCCAACAGGGGAAGGAGATGCATTTGACAAACTCAGCATCCTTCCATGGTAAAATAACTCAACAAACTAGAATAGCTGGGGCTTCCTCGTGCCGACAAAGAGCATCTGAGGAGAAGCCACAGCTAAATCAGACTCCACTAGGAAGACTGAATGATTCCGCATAGGATCCAGGGCAGGAATCTCCCCTCTCTGCCTTCTGATGCCATTCTGAAGCTCTGCTGAAGACAGTCGGAAACATGCAGAAACAGAGCCCACCCAGCTTAGAGAGGACCCAAACTGCTCTCTGCTCACACGCTTCCTGATATTTTATACTGAAAACTGAAGGCCCGTTAACGAAGCCTTTTCTCCACACTAGCAGATGAGTTCATCTGGGATGAAGCCACGGTTCAGCAGACAACAGGCCACGTGTGCTGCTGGAAACAGACTAGAGTGAATGGCCTGAAAATCCTTTCAGTAAACAATGTAATTTTATAGCGTGGAATATTAAAAGTGAGGAAGTATAAGATTTTCTCCTTGAAAACTACAAAATACCATAGATAGAAATGAGAGCAAGGATGAAAAGGGCCAGTTGCAGCTCAGAAGAGCTCAAATTAGGGGAGCAATGCCATTCAGATTGTCCTACACAGCCAAGACAATCAAGACTGAAATTTCTAAATGATATCCAAATTCACAGGAAAGCACGGAAACATGGGAATGCTAGATTATGGGAAATGCCTTGTTCAAACCAGACAGTTTGCAACTAACTCCTCCAGTTTTCTAGGTCATCTCTTCATTTTCTGATAATATGCTTTGACCCAGAAATGTCTTTAATTCTGACAAAATCTAAAGGTTCATGCTGGTGTTTATTTTCAATATCTCAGAAGATCTGCTTTACCTCGTAGCCAGCTTGTGCCATGTTCATTTCCTGCTCTAGTCACCGCCTATTATGTTCAGTCTGGAATTGCCTTCCTTTCTTGTGACATTTGTAAATAAGTGGTAAAATGATATGTACCTTTTAAAAAATCTTTCAAGTGAGAATTTGGGTGTTTTCTAGAGTTCCATATGCTCTGTATCTGCTGTAGTGGCTAACATGGTTTGATTAAAACGTATACTTCAAAAATAAATCTTTCAAAAAGCCCTCTGAATATGTTAATCATTTTAAAGATGAAGGAAAAATAACAGTCTAAAGGCTCTTAAATGACTTGCCAATCCAAACACAGCAATATGAACACTTGACAGACCATGCACAAATGCCATACTAAGGATCAACTCTTTATATTGATTCTTTGAATTCTTTTGTGCAAGCACATCCTAATAGGTTCACCTCACAGTGAGGCAGCAGAACAGAACGGGCACATATTGCAAAGAAGATAGGGAGTCCTAGAGCATCCACACCCAAAACACTAGACCCCATCTAACTAAAGAGGATCCACTGAAGCCGTCACAGTTGCCATGGTCTCGCTGTGATGTTTAAGAATGGGGTCCTGCATAAGCTCTCTTGATCTGGGGATGATCTGCCTTCTTGTGGGTCCATTCCTGAAGATGAAAAGGAGACACACAATTGCACACAGGATGTGTGAATCAAATGGAAGCAGGGTGTTGATACAGCTGTGGAGGGCACCAAGTTCAAGCTTTCTTACGTGTCTTTCTAAGACACAAAGTTAAACTTTCCCTGTCTTTAAGCCAAGCTAGCAGACCAACAGAAACAACAAAACCAAGCAGACATGGGCTTCCAAATGTCCTGTTTTCATTAACAGAACACAGCGGGGGAGAACGAACTGCGGAAGACAAAGTTCCTGCACGCTCCAGCCTCAGTCATGCCTGTTCTGTGGGGGTGGGAAGTGGACTAGCTTCTCCACCAAAGGGTTAAGCAAAGCAAAACTTCATTTTAAACAATGGAAGAAGCGTCTTGTCAGTAATTCAAATCTCACCAGCATCAGCGCTTCTTGAGATCAGAAGACAAACATGCTCACGGGCACATTCTGCTCAAAAGTTACTTTGCGTATCAGCTGCCCTATTCTGATTAGCCAACTGGATAAGAATGTGAGGCAGGGCCTGGAGAGATAGCTACATGTTAACAGCACTAGCTACTCTTGGAGAGGACCAAGGTTCAATTCCCAGCACCTACACGGCAGCTCATAACCAGAGATCAGATGCCCTCTTCTGGCCTCCATGGGTACCAGGCACAAATGTGGTACACGGACATAAACGGAAACAAATACCCATACGTAATAAGATAAAAGGAATGTGAAGCCAACCCCTGACCCCCAGACTGAGGCATAGGGCACTTCTGTGTTAAGAACAACCCAGCAGGACTCCATGGTATATACCTTCCAGCAGAAGTAAAACTTTGCCTGGCTGAGTACTTTGGATTGTATGGTCATTTTCTTGGCTTCCCAGACCCATTTCTAACCCAAGGACTAGTGGTTAAGTGGCAGTCAGCATTTTCTCATGAAGCATCCTCTAATCCAGTCTGTATATTGGGAAACTGGGACACCCGGTGGCTTTGTGCTCACTGAAGGCAGGTTAGCGGTAGGGAAGAAATGGGGCTGGGTGTCAGGAGAGCACTAAGGGCACACCACAGGCCCCATGTGCAGCTGAGCTTGGTACATGCTTTGTGAGTCTGGAAGTACTTCCCTTTCCAGGAACAAGATTGTAATAGTAATAACAAATGACACCGTTAGAAAAAACAGCCAAGAAGATGCTAGAACATTTGGGAATTTGTGATACTTAAATCAGAAAAAAAAATTATAGTTCCATCAAAATACAAGAAAGTGTCTGCCTGTGTTTCAGCCAGTTTTTTTTTTCTTCTCTAAATAAGCTGCTGCACGAAGCATTGCAAGCCTGTCATCTGAGTTCCCGAAGACGTGACAGGAGACACTGGGAACATCAAACCTGGTCGTCAAGTTGCATCCCAGGGAAGAATCTGGAAGGGAAGCTGGTGTGACAGGATGGATTGCTGATGGAGAGACCCCAGCTGAACTCCCCAAAGAAATGTGTGCATCTTAACACGTCTGCCTAATTTATATTTCCTTTTATAAAAGATTTATTTTATCTTGAATTGTGAGTAGTTGCATCAGTGTGTGACTCTCTGTGTCTGGGTGGGTATTCACAGAAGTCAAAGCATCTGGTCCTCCTGGAGATGAAGTCATAGAGTTGTGTGCCTCCTAATGTGAGCTCTGGAATCTGAACTCGGGTCATCCAGGAGGCCACTGTCTAGTTTTTAAAAGATAATTATAACTTGATCAAATGATGCCAATTAGGCTGAGGCTAATGTAGAACATTAGCCTCATTTATGTTCAATGAGGAGATGCTTTGGAGCCATAGTGATAGCATGGTGTACCAGATCACCTGCAGATGTGGAGTGTGGGGGATTAGCCTGTAGAGTTTGGTCCTGTTTTAAAGGCCTACACACCTTTCCTGGGGCTTCCTTGGCTCTTGGGATTTGGGCCCTACCTTCATCTCACTAGGGACCCAAGTCTAGCCAGGCTCAGTGTGAACCACCTATAACGCGACTCAGCTCACAGAGACCCTTTCTGGGCTTCCCCTATGTGGCTCCACTCCTTCTTTTATCCATTTTGTCAGGTTTCCAGAGCTGTCACGATACACCTAGTGCTGCAGAAGTAGCTAGGGCTTGATGCAAGCAGCCAACAAGTTTTCAAAGCCCAGGCCTGTAGGTGTACAGGAGTCAGCAGACAGAAGACCCTTAGGGGGCTGAAGAAACCTGGGAGAGGATGCACTTATGCTGACGTTTCTTTACTACTTATCTCCTCAAATGTTTTAGCATTCAGGTACAAGTCACAGTTTGAAGTCTCTTGCATCACAGCTCATTGGTAACAGATTTAAATAAAGCAGATGTCATAGACGCCTGAGATCATGGCTGGAGAGCAACTGTCTACCATGAAGTGTGAAGATCCAATGCGCTGGAGCAGAACTTCTTCACTCTGTCGTCATAGAAAAATCAAAAAGTTGGGAGAGGCTGAGTCAATGCACACTATCAAATAATACCAGATAACTGCTTCCCTTGTCTATCCTAACATCATTCCTGCAGCAGCATCCACAGCCAGAAAAAAAATGAGGTACAAAGAGCATCTTCTAGTGTGGGATACCATTCACAGTACTAAGTGGCACCAGCTTCCAGTCTCCCTCATGGCTGGGCTGCCGCTCTCTCTCCACTGTGGCTGGGAGGCCAGATGAGTCAACCAGAGGCTTGAAAAATAGATGCACAAACTTGGTTTTAGTTACAGTTGTGTGACCTCTTCTCTGCATGACCTTGGACAACATTTGAGGTATGGACTCTTTCCTATGACCTGTGGATTGTTGCTTATCTTCCCACGCTCCCCCTGGGGACTGCAATTAACCTTGTGGTAACTCAGGAGTCCTTCCTCACCCCAGCATGAGGCTTAGACATCCATAATCCTCAGCATGAGGGAATCCAGTGTTTGTTGAGACATGCAGCAGAAAGGGCAATGTGGGAATAAAGACAACATACTGTCATAAAATGTTTCCCTTTTGCTCAGTTTCAAGAACACAAGAACAGAATTGAAATTGGGAGAACTGTGTTGTGCCCATATGAGCTCAGCCATTATGAACACCAAGTCACTCGGAGTCTCTCTGATCTTCCTCATGGGGTCTCAGCAAGATGATTGAAAACGTGGTTTGCCCCTTTTGAGAAAGCCCTCTGCTGGAGCATCTCATGCATCCTAGAGTCATGATCCAGAACATACTCCCTAGGCTTCTTCTTGAGCCACCATTCCTTTAGACTTCGCAAGTTTAGAACCTTTTTGCTTATGGCTTCTGTTTGGACTGTTTAATTATGGGCAAACAATAGTAGTATGCAGTCAATGTTCTGACAAGACATGGTGAGGTTGAGGAGGAGTTAACAGAGGCTGAGGAGATGGATCAGTGGGTTGGGTTCTTGCCATGCAAGCATGAGAACACGTTTGGGGTCCCAGTATCCAAGTGAAAAGCCTGGTGGCATGAATTGGCAATCCTAGCATGGGGAGACAGGGGTGGCAGGCTCCCTGGAGCTCACTGATCATCAGTCTTGCTAAATTGGTGAGGTTCTGGCTCAGTGAGAGACCCTACTTCAAAATTAAAATGTGGAGAGAGATAGAAGGAGACACCTGACATCAACCTCTGCCCTCCTTTTGAACAGAACACATGTAAGCATGTACCTCATACACATGTGCACAGACATATGAACACATACAAATGTATAAAAAACACAATATTTTTTAAAAAGGAACTGAGGTTCTGCAGTGATGGCTCAGTGAGTTAAGTGTTTGCTGTGTATGTATAAGGGCTGAGTCCAGATCCCCAGCATACATGAAAATCCCAGTGTGGCAGCACATATCTGTTACCCCAGGGACAGGCCAGGGTCATGGGGAAAGACAGGAAGATTGCTTGAGCTGGCTACCCAGCCAGTCCAGCCAGCGAGCTGCAGGTTTGGTGAGAGACTCTGCCTCAACATAAAATAAGAGAGAGCAATGGAGGAAGACATCTGACATTGTCGACATTTATCTTTGGCTTCTAAATGTGCAAGCATAGATACTTGTGTGCATGCACACACATGCACATGCATACACACACACACACACACACACACACACAGATCTAGAGATGTCCAGGCAGGTCCATATTCACCAATTTCACTCTGGAGACACTATAGCTCATAATGGCCATCATAGCTGAACCCCAAAGAGATTGAGGGGATTGCTAAAGTACACAGTGATGGAGGGCAAGGACTATGGCCAGTGTCTATACACACTCGGAGCTCCTCTGAGAGAACTGTGCAGGGAGGCTGGTGTGCAGGCTGAGTCCTCCGCTGACCACAGCACACTTCCTCAAAGATTCTTTGGCAATCCCAGCAGTTCTCTGTGGAATTCTGTCACCTCTTCCCAGAGCTCACACCACTTCTCAAGAGTTCCATCTGTGCGTGTAATCTGCCAGCTGCCATCACACGTCTCCCAGACCATTAATTAAGACTTTCTTTAAAGGCAGAACTAACCCACCCCAACCATCCCGTAGAGACTGTCACGTGACCCCAGATTATACGCACAGTGTGCGAGTCATGTTCCACAACTGCACTATCTCAAAAACATAATTTCTCCAGGGAGAGTCTGTGAACCAGCTCTGAAGATATTTTGTCAAAATCCAAATGTAAGAAATTGCTTCCAAATGCTGTTGATACTGATGCTGTTACTGCTCGGCATGTAGAAAAGACATGATTCATTGTATTTGTCCATTAGGGGAGTGCATGTACATCAAGATACTGAAAACACTCATGCACTTATTCCTTTCCTCCAGGGAAGGAACATCTAGAAAAGCAACTCAAAGAAGCAAATCGATATGAGGAAATAAGTGTCTGCACATGCATGCTAAGATGTTCATCTTTGGTTAGTAGCAAATATTAAACCTATCTGTTCCTATCGGTTCATAATAGAATAAATGTGTGTCTCTCCTTCCATATCATGGACCTATATGCTACCAGTAAAGCCTTCATTTCACTGCATTGCAAGGAAAGCACAAGGGATCATATTAAGTAGAAAATAAAAAAGATGAAAAACTTACAGCCTACACCAATTATATAAAAATAGGTATTTATGGTCAAAGATTGTCTTAACGGGAAAAATGGAAACAGTTCGTTGGGGTCAGATGACGGAAGTTGCAGCTGCACCTATGACTTTCAAGTCAACACAAGGGCAACAAATGCTTGAAGCTAGCCTGCTGTAACTCCAAGGAATCTGGGAACATCCCAGTGTCTCTCCCATGTGACTTGAGGCAAAGGTTCAGGACCTCCTGGGACCACACAGTTTTCACAGCTCTGATGTCTTTGCCTTCACTGGCACCAGCATCTACTGAGAACAGTTTTGCAGAAGTCCATGTACAGCATGTGTCTACAGGAATGGGAATGGGTGCTTCCCCAGGGACAGCCTTCTGCTCTCAGGAGACACTAAAAGCCCAGCCTCCTCACTCCCAGGAGTGTATTTCTGAGGTGAGAATCTCATACTTTTTTCCTGGATTCTAGCAAAGGACCCATGTCTTGGAAGAGAAGAGATTTTTCTGACATTTTTGCAGGAAACGTCATTTGAATGCACAACTGATCAGCAGAAAACTGTGACAAACACCAAGGAGACAATTTTTGAGACGTGTGTAAATAAATGTTCGTAGACGACAATCGGAAGCAGGGAAGATAAAGAACTCTAAGTCTTTCTCCTAGGGCTCTGCAGGTGAAAGCACTTGTCACCCAAGACTCAACTCACTAATGAAAGCAGTCCGTCTTCTGACCTCTACAGGTGCACACGGCATGCGTGCATCTTCACACCCACTTAATTCTGTAAGCCTCACTTATAATGACAAAGCATGATTAATAAGTCAAAATGAAAGGCATAAACTGAAATAAAATACTCCTCAAATACACACCTAGCAAAATAACTTTTATTAGTAATGTATAAAAGTCTTCCATAACTCATAAATTATACATACACACATGTACACACATACTCATACATACCACATTCATGCATACATTCATACACACTCATAAACACACACCACATACACACACACTCACACACACCATATACACATACCAGATTCACTCATAAACACACAACACATTCACACACTCATACACAGACTCACAAACACACACAAAGACATACATTCATATGCTACCATATACACATTTACACACACATCACATTCACACACTCACAGACTCACAAACACTCACACAGTCATACACACACTCATTCACTACCATACAACATCCACATATACACACTCACAATCACATTCACACACTCACACAGTCATACACACACTCATACATACATACACACACCTCACATTCAAACACAGACACACACACAGTCATACACACACTCATACACTACCATACACACACTCCACATATACACACTCACAATCACATTCACACACTCACACAGTCATACACACACTCATACACACACACACACCTCACATTCAAACACAGACACACACACAGTCATACACACACTCATACACTACCATACACACACTTCACATATACGCACTCACAATCACATTCACACATACACACGTTCACACATATAGAAAACTTGGACAAGCACTTCACAAAGGAAAATACAAGTCCAGACTGGTGGAGGAAATATGCCCCACCTGTTAGTTATCGGAGAAAAGTAGGTTAAAACATACACATGTGCCAGCACACTACTAGAAGGGGTCGGATGGATGAGAGTGACAGCTCCAATGTCATTAGGGCCATGGAGCAAACTGAACAGGATATGTGGATGGTATAGCTAAGGTTGCAGAAAGGGCTAAACCCCCACAGAGCCTTAAAGACCTAAAGATCTTTGGGGCAGCACAAAAAAAGTTCAGTCAACACAGTGACATCAGCAACTTACATCTTGGAAATGCCACTCTTTCCATCTTAAATGCATAAGCATTTTCTTGCCTTATGCATCTAAGCCTGTCCGTCTACTCTTAGCAGTTCAGGGAACATCTCTCACCCAGACTACAAGGACTAAACATCAGCTGAGACAGCTACCATTCCAGTATTTGAGCCAGGTCACCTGTGGACACCTTAACTCTCTGAACAGCTATATTAGGGGTCTTGGCCCAGCTGTCTGGTTCTCTTCAGTGCTACGGATGCCTGCTTCTTGGCAGACTTAGGACTACATCTCAACCTTGGCTGTGTGTGGGCTTGACTGACATTAGGATGGTACAGCTGGTGATAGAAGGGGATCCATAGGGTGAACATCTGGGGCACCAGGATGATGTGGCTGAAAACCTATGAGTCCAAGGACATGAAATTTCAAGTAAAAGACAAAAGAATCTACATAGGCTGGTAATCCTTTGCTCTATGTCTAAAATCCATATATGAGTGAGTACATACCATGCTTCTTTTTTGTGACAGGATTACCTCACTCAGGATAGTTTCTTCTAGTTCCATCCATTTGCCTGCGAATATCAAGATTCCATTGCTTTTTTCTGCTGAGTAGTATTCCATTGTGTAATGCACCATATTTTCTCTATCCGTTCTTCAGTTGAGGGGTATCTAGGTTGCTTCCAGGTTCTGGCTATTACAATAATGCTGCAATGAGCACAGGTGAACAGATGTCCTTGTTGTATGAATGTGCATCTTTTGGGTATATGCATTAGAGTGGAATTACTGGATCTTGAGGTAGACTGATTCCCATTTTCCTGAGGAACTGCCATACAAAGTGGGTGTACGAGTTTGCACTCCCACCAGCAATGGAGAAGCATGCCCCTTTCTTCACATCCTCTCCAGTATAAACTGTATTTGGTGTTTTTGATTTTAGCCATTTTGACAGGAGTAAGATGGTATCTCAGAGTTGTTTCGATTTGCATTTCCCTGATGGTTAAGGATGTTGAGCACTTTCTTAAGTGTCTTTCATCCATTTTAAATTCCTCTATTGAGAATTCTCTATTTAGTTCTGTACCCCACTTTTTAATTGGATTATTTGCTGTTTTGGTAACTAGCTTCTTCAGTTCTTTGTATATTTTGGAAGTCACAATCCACACCACCAGAAAAGCTAGAAAACAATGAGGTCTCCTGGAGAAGGGGAAAGGGACAATGTCTCCCAAGCAAATTGGGAGCATGGGGGAGAGGAGATGGAGTTAGGAGGAAGAGAAGGGGAGAGTTGGGGATGAAGGAACAGGAAGATTGAGTCAGGGTAAGAATAGAGGAGAGCAAGAAAAGAGATACCATATTAGAGGGAGCCATTATAGGTTTTAAGAGAAATCTGGCACAAGGAAAATATCCAGGAACCCACAAGGATGACCCCAACTAAGAATCTAAGCAATAGTGGAGAGGTTACCTTAAATGCCCTTCCCCGATAATGAGATTGATGACCTTATATGCCATCCTAGAGCCTTCATCTAGTAGCTGATGGAAGCAGAAGCAGACAGCCACAGCTAAACACTGAGCCGAACTCCTGGAATCCAATTGGAGACAGGGAGGAGTGAAGAGAAAAGGGGTCAAGACCAAACTGGAGAAACCCACAGCAACTGCTGACCTTAACAAGGGCGAGCTTATGGGCTCCAATCTGAAAGCTGGGAAACCAGCATAGGATTGACCCAGATTCCCTGAATGTGATGTTAGTTGGGAGGACTGGGCAGTCTCTGGGGCCTCTGGTAGTGGATCGGCATCCGTAGTGCAGGAATGGGCTTTGGGAGCCCATTCCACATAGAGGGATACTCCCTCAGCCTAGACACATGGGAAAGGGTCAGGGCCCTGCTCCAAATGATGTGACAGACTATGAAGACTCCTCATGGAAGGCCTCACCCTTCCTGGGGAGCACAAAGGGAATGGGATGGGGATGGGTGGGGGAAACGGGATGGGGAGGGTTGGGGAACTGGGATTGGTATGTAAAACAAGCTTGTTTCAAATTTAAATAATTTAAAAAAAAAGAATCAACATAACCCACCCAGATTTCAGAGTTAAAGGCAGAGGAATAAATGGATGGATGATTAAGCCCAAGGCTCAGAAGATCATGCACAGGGCTCTGAGCCAGCTCCTGGAGCTGGTGCTGCAAAGGAAGGAGACAGTGTCTGGCCTGAGGCAGGAGAAACAGAGAGAGCTCCTTGGATCTGGGAGTCTCAGAAGGATGGGGTGAGAGCCCTCTCCTTTGCCTCTGTTCTTGATTCTCAATCAATTTCCCTGGATATTTCTAAATGCTCTGTCTTGATCCATGAATCCTGTGAGAGTTTCTCTTCCCCACAGGATCCTGGTGGCATCTCTTCATAGTAGAGCACACACTGATATCTTCTCACAGTCTACTTCTGTTTTAACCACATCCAAGGAAAGGCAAGCCTCGGCTTTTCATAGCTCTCTCGTTACCCTTCCCACTTTGAACACCATTGCCTCTAACATTGGGTGATGCTGTGATTTCTGTTTCAACATCAAATATGATTTACAAGACTCTGGGAGAAGGAATGGCCTCTCGTTTGTGCCACCTGTATTTGTACATCTTTCCTTTCTAAGGAAGGCTGCTAACAACAAGCCCTTGCTTTCCTGCAGTGGTGTCCTCATATCACATCCCCTTCATTCGTGCCTGACCTCTTAGATAACTGTTTCCTTCAGCATTTCCAAATGTAACATCATTTCCTCATCTGTGCCCTTGCTGCTTCCAGGTGGGAAAATCTACAAACATTCTAACTGGCATCCCTATGGTGATGGTTAATATTGTCAACATAGCAGGTTCTAAAATCACCTAGGGACAATTCTAGACTAGGTTAACAAGACCCGCCTTGAATATAGTCAGTGTCTTCCCACGGCTGGAATTCAAGGCTGAATAAAGAGAAGAAAACTGAGCAGTAGCAGGCATCTCTTTCTGCTCTCTGGCTGCAGGTTCAATGTGACCAGCCTCACGCTCCTGCCGCCATACTGTCACCACTGTGACGGACTGTCACCTTCAAACAATAAACCAAGATAAGCCCTTCCTTCCACAAGGTATTTTGATATTGCAACAGCAAAATAATGAACACACGTATGTGTCATTTGTTTGATTTCAATATGGATTTTTCTTCACTTTTAGTTTTCAAGTTTCTCATAGGTTGGAGAGATGTCTTGGGGGTAATCCCAAGTAGGATTTTCTGAGCTCCTTTAGCCATATAGTTAGGTGTCCTTCAAAATCTGGGGGAAATGGCCATACTCCCAGAGGATCTACCCAACCACCCCAAACTAGTTCCTCGATTTCTGCTCATCTCCCCTGTGGTTAGGATTGGGTGAATTCTCTTTACTTGCTCTTGTGCTCAAAGAGTCTGTCCCCTGTCATTAGTGTTCAGTTCTGGGTTCATCCTGGGGCTGTGATCTTCTTAATATAATAATGTTTAGTTCCTATCTGTTCTTCCGTAGAGCCAATTCTTATCTGAAGCTCTTTTCTTTCTCCATTTATTTCAGGAGACTCTGTCATCGCTGGCTGAAGAATTTTTACTGCTTTAGCCCATCAGATAAGAACACAGTCTCACTTACCTGAGGCCTGGCACACACTGGCTTCCTCCCTTGTGTTTATTCTAGAGAAAGATGGTCCAGGGCTGGAGAGATAGTGCAATTACTAAAGTGCTTACCGCACAAACATGAGGACCCAAGTTAAATTCCTAGAACACATGTAAAAATGCCAAGTGTGGTGGCACATGCCTGTAATTCCAGCTGTGGAGAAATGGTGACATGTAGATCCCTGGGTTTGCTGGCCAGCAATGAATGAGCTCCAGGTCAGTAAGAGACTGTCTCAAGAAACATTTGGCTCTTGTAGAATGACACTCAAGGTTGAACTCCCCATAAGTTCATAGGAAGTGGCACTATTAGGAGGTGTGGCTTTGTTGAAGTAGGTGTGGCCTTGTTGGAGGAAGTGTTCACTGTGGGAATGATCTTTGAATTCTCCTATGCTCAAGCCATGCCTAGTTCAGGTCACTTCCTCTTGCCTGCAGGTCGAGATGTAAGGATTCTCACAGCTCTGTCTCCAGCATCATGTCTGCCTTCCCAATACCATGTCACACAGTCTCCATGATGATAATGGGATAAACCTCTGAAAATGTAAACTACCTTAATTAAACGCTTTTCCTTTAGAAGAGTTGCCATGATCATGGTATCTCTTCACAGTAATGAAAACGCTAATTAAGACAATCTCTTACTTCCCCACACACGTGCACTCACAAACATATCACACACACACACACACACACACACACACACACACACACACACACACAATGTGCTACATGGTTTGTGAGCAAGGCCCTGTTCAGCAAGACAGAGGATAAAACTGTGTTCTTTATCCCTTCCCACTGATCTGGCAGGCTATGCAGCCTGTTTCTGCTCTGAAGTGTGATGGAACACATCCTGGCTATAAGAAAGTCCAGTCAATTAGACTTTGTGCCCACGGAATGAGTGAACGACACTAGCAGGAAATTGTCAGCAGCATAAAGGAGTGAGAGGGTGTAAATCAGCAATTTGTCAGGGGCAACGAAGCAGAGAGAGTTGGGCCTCCTGTGAAATTACCATATGTGCTAATTGTACGTGCAGCAGGAATGGTTGGCTGCGCTCATTTACATTTGATTATTATATTTGCAGGTTTTAATTGCATTTGAATATTTCTGTTGATAATGCTGTCAAGCTCATCATTGGTTGTCAGCCACTCAGTGCTGCTTTGGCTGAGGAAATGCAGGTGTCCTCCTGGGGCTGGCTCCCTTTTCTACTGAGGATAGCGATGCTTGTCTGACTGGGAGCTGTCCCGGGTGCTGATTCAGAAACACCAGCTCAGAATTCCCCCTTCATTCTTCTTTCATGTCTTAGCATCTATGAGATTTCGGGCAAGTTACTAAGCCTCTCTGAATATCACACAGGGCAGAGCCACTGTATAGAGCTAGAAGCCTCAATGGTCGAAGGGCTTGACATGAGGCAAGTCTTAGCCACCAGAGGCTGTTAATTCTCTCCTATACCTGTCCCCTGTGTACATTGACTTGGCGATGTACCAACCTCCTACTGTCTCCTTGCTTCCTTCCTCGCTTAAGAGTCTGACTCTCAGCCTCTCTCCTATCAGGGTACCTGTCTGTTGAACATAGCTTGCATCGTTCTCCATAGCCTGCAGGACCAAGCCTCAGAATTTGACATACAAAGCCTCACAAGCAGGGTGTACACTGTTGGGGAAGGAATGGCTGACTTATACCCAGTGTGGAAAGCACTGAGGGCAGATGTCCTCACCACCGGCATGTCTAGAATGGCCCCTGCTACAAACAGAGGCATTGGCCAAGTTGTCCACTTTGCTGAGCAGCACAGTGCCTAACTGGTCCACACAGGCATGGCAAAACCCAGCCCCTTGTCTGGACTCTACAGAGCCCTCAGGCTTCATCATGACAGTGCTGAGGCTTGGGCCTTTCCTCCTGAGCATAGACTTCCTTCACCCTCCCTCTAGAATTCATCAGCCCCTGAAAGCCTCAGTTCCCATAGCCAAGGGCAGATTGGAGAAACCCCTGGTTTACTGGCAGAGTCTTGGGCTGGATCCTTTGAGTCTTTTTGTGTCTCTGTTTTGCTAATCTCACTTTTCTGTCATCTCTTCAGCTGTCTGCTTCTTACAGCAACTCTGTACTCCTGAAGGACACATCTCAATCATCGTGGTACCCAGACAGGACCTGGTGCCTGCTGGGAGTGTAGTATATTTATATTTAATGGTGAAAATCTCTTCATAATCCATTCCAGAGGCTGGTGGATATTTGGTAAGGGTGGTGTGCATTTTCATTGTTGGAAAAAATTAGAGGCATTTGGGCTTTGGTCTCTCTCTCTCTCTCTCTCTCTCTTCTCTCTCTTCCTCTCAGTAAGAATGAGCTATCATCACCCTAATATACTGAAGAAACTGAGACCCAGGATAGTTGCATTACATCGGTCTACATTTGTATAGCCAGTACCTGACAAAGCTAAGACTTTATTCCATGTAGCTCATAGTCATTTGGTACCAGACTTTGCACAGAGAAGCTGGGATGGGATCTCAAAAAATAATCACTGCCCACACTTTTATTTATTACTATTTGGATGAGAGGGGAGCCATTGAAGGATAGAGAGTGAATGAGTGGCATGATGTGACCCAAAGGGCTCTCTCTGCTGTGCCCAGAAGGGTCTGCAGGAGCAAGGAGACCGGCAAAGCCAACAAAGGAGATGGAGGTCAATGGCTGTGGCTGAGAGAGGAAGCACTGCCCCACACTCAAGACAGGGCCCTGCCATGCACATTGTGATGGTAAGTTTTGTCAGCTTAGGGAGTCTCAAAGGTTGTTGCTTAGATCAGGTTGGCATGTAGGCAAGTATCTAGGAGATGACCTTGATTTGATTGCACTTACTGAGGTGGGAAGACCCCAGCAACTGTGGGCAGCTGCATTCCTTAGGAAGGAGACCCTGAGTTGTGTGAGAATGCATAGATCAATTGCTTGCTCTCTGCTTTTACTGGAAGTGGGATGTGACTAACCACTTCCAGTAACTTTTACTATGACTTCCCCCATTATGATGGACTGTACACTTAAACTGTCAGCAGAACAAGTCCTATACTATGACATACTTTCATCACTCATTCACAAGGTACCTCCTCCTTGTGCTGTTTCCAAGATCCAGAGGCAATGGCAGACCTAATTCCTGACCTTTCATGAGGACCGAGTGTCATTTGCCCTCAGAGGGTGTTATCCTGGGGATAGGTTATGTGACTAAGTCCCCAGGTTATAAAAGTGGTGAGAGAGTGGACAGACAGATGACAGATAGACAAAGAGCTAAGCTCTGCTTGCCTGCATGTTTATAGTATGGTGGTGATATACTTCAGCTGGGAGAGTATGGCTGGTGACATGCTTGTCAGAGCAGTAGAGGGATAGTTCGATGGCTACTCTTTGGAGTCCCCTCTTTCATGTATCAAACTCCCTTCAACTGATCACTAGTCCTGGGTGCCTGAATTTGGAGTCTCTCTCCATATTTTACGATGGAACTTTTCTGTCAATTACGTTTACACTTGGCTAAGAGGAGCAGCACCCAGCTTCAAAGGTGTGAGATGAAGCATTTGCCAATTCTACGTGGCTCTCAGAAGCCACCGAACACAGTGTAGGTCCCAGGAAGGTCACATCTTCTCTTTGAGCTTTGTGTCTGCAACTCTGTCACAGACAGGAAGCTGTAAGATCAAAAATGACCTCCAGAGCCCATGTCCTACAGTCTCCTTCCGCTGATACAGAATGATAGAGAATCAGATCAACAGTACGTGCATGCTGCCAGCAGCACAAGACTCCTGGAGATGACCGCAAGCCACTGTTTAGATTAAGAATAACCTCTTAGAGCATCTTTGAGAAAATGTCTTGATTATGTTAATAGATATTGGAAGACACGTCTTAACTGTGGCTGGAGCAGTTCCCTATACTGAATAGCCCAGACTGTACAAAATATTAATTCACTGTTTTCTGGTCTTGACTGTGGTGGTGAAGGGACCAGTTCACCCAAGACCCTGTTGCTGTAGTTCCCTGTCGTGATGCACTATAACCTGTAACTGTGGGATAAATAAATCCTTTCACTTTCAAGCTACCTGAGAAAGACCTTCAGCCTCTCTAAAACCCCTCACACTCCAAGGACTGAGCTGGCTGTGAATCTCTGGGGTGAGGTTGAGAGGACTCTTAGTGAAGACCTGACAGCCCAGCTCTAATACTGGTGTCCTCCTCAGCCCACAGCCACATTAACTTCACAGAAACAGACGCAGGCATTCTCCTCTTTATGGTGCTGGAAGCAAGTGGTTTCCACAGCAGAAGTCTTGGCTTGTGGCGCTGTCTGCAGCATCTTCAGAGTGCTGAGGGAGTACCCCACATGTAAACATGGAAGGCTTCAGTGACTCATCTGAGCTAAGAAAACAAAGGGTTGCCTCCCATCAGCTGAAGTTAGAGGGAATCCATGCAGGCCAGCCCAGTGGGCAAAATAATGCTGCATGGAAGACTGGAACATTAATTTGAACCATGTAGAGAGATGTGGTATTAGTTCAAGCTGTACCCCCTTGAAAATGGGTAATGAGGCTGGAAAACCTTCTGTGACAGCAACAATTATGATAACAAATCTCTTAATTATCTCTAATACACAGATACTTTATACAAATGAAAAGCAGTGCTTTCTTCTGTCTGCTTATGAAATATATCACAACCTTTGATGCTCAGGTCATCTAAATTGCCATCCACCAGAGACCATGGGCTAGGAGGCAGGCGGCTGAATTCTGGTTTGGAAATTTTATTCTGTCAAAACATTGTTGGCCCTTGCCCTCAAGGAACTCAGAAGCTGACAGACATATCACAGAAGAGACCTAGTCATTTTAAGCCAAGTGACAAGTGACATGATATCCTGTGATATTAAGAGTTCAGAAGATGTGGTGGCTCGCGGCTAGAGCTAGTTTCAAAGGAGAGGGTGTGTGTGTAAGAGGATCCTTGAAGATGAGAACATGGAGAATGAGGAGAAAGAGGAGGAGGAGTCAGGCATCCACAGCAGAGGCCTCGGCATCTCTGTGCTGTAGGATTCAGTGGCAGATCCATCCGGGGGAACCTGGATGCTTATTCTGTGTCTCACACAAGCTCAGAGCTGGGTGGCTATAAATGATGAAGAACAAGGCAAGAACTGTGGTGAGACAAGTCACTCTGGAGACTCTGGAACTTTGATGGCCCCATGGTGGATGCGACTGCAATTTGAGAGAAAAAGACAGTGACACCCCGTGGTCCCAGGACTTTCCTTCAGGGTTCCTGGGCCCATGGCAGCATCTCGGAAAGGAGCTGGCAGGAGCACATGTTTTAAAGAGAACGAGGGAGCGCTGAGACCCACAGATGAGGCAGCCAGAGGAGAGGAAAGGAAAACACAGAAAAAGGGTAAGGCCACAGGACTGCTGGCAGTTTATACCTGCGCTACACTTACATCGCCCCTTTTCAGGGAAGAGGGAGGCTCAGGACAGTGGGAACCCAGGCTTCATGTTGAATAAGCAGCGGAGTTGGGACCCAGGCCAAGGTCAGTGTGACTCTGAGTTTTGTGGTGGCTTGGCTGAGGCTGTGGGTCTCACTTGGCCTTCTTACACCTGTGACTCCAGCACAGGCCTGGGGGAGAGGTAGTAACTGAGCTGTGCATGACCCTCAGTTGAAAGCAGGGTGAGACAGCCTCCCAGAGCCACGGTCTCGTGCACTGATGTGTGCGCCAAACACAGCAGCTGCTCGAAAGCCTTGCATTTTGGAGGCGTGTGTTTGGCAGCAAAGATTTTCCACCAGATATTTTGTTAGTTGTGTGACTCTCGGCTGGCTCAGTGCTGGGGCATCAGATTAGCCCTCATCTGCCACTTGACATTCTGGATTTAATCTTACTTTACAAAGGGGTTTCTCATGCTGCTCTGAAAGACAGCATGGTCGTCTGAACAGAAGGAGGGAGTGTTTTCTACTGATTAGAGAGGCTCCCATTTCCCCTCTGGCTGTTTCCTCTCCCCACTCACCTCTGGCTCTGACAGTTGTCCCAATTGTGGGCTTTTTGTTCAAGAGTCTAAAAGCAGGCAATGCAGTTTTCCTGCCCAGTGCTGCCTGCTTCTGGTCCATGAGTCATTGGACATGACTCTGTGAAACAAAGAAATCCTAATGACCCTCCAAGGCCCCTCAGCTTGTGTCCTGCGACATGTCTATCTCCATCAGTAGCAGAGCCAGCAAACACTCAGTACATGGAACCATAGAAACCATGCCTGCTGTCTGAGCCCACTCCTCTTACATGGACATAGGATGACAGTATGTCCATCGGAACAGCAGCATGCCATCCCTGAGAAGGCTTCAATAAGAAAGAAACATCAACGGCATGAATCAACCCAGAGAGGGTGATCTCTGAAGCAGGACACAGAGACAATATTGAAACAGATTAAGAGATAAGGGTGCAGAATCTGGTATGCCTAGCCTCAAAGTTGGTCCTCTCATTTAGAAAGTGTGCTTCCCTTAATTTCTCTCTCTCCCATTCCATCAAATGGAGCACATGTGTGATACCTAGTGTAAAGAATTGTATTAAAAACTAGGTGCAAACTATAAATAAAAAACCCACAGTGGACATTGCCTCATATCCATCAAGGTGGCTGATGTAGTATGCAAGCATGCGTGTGCGCTCACATGAGCTCACACACACACATTCGTGCATGTGCAAGTGTGAAGAAGCCAGGAGATTTAGGAACTTCTGGTCAAATGGTGGTGGTACAATGGGAAACCGTGGGTGACCCTCCTAACAAACTACCATACCATCCAGCAGCCCTACCTCTGGGAATGTATCCAATAGAACTCAAGTCAGGGTGGTATGTGGGTGTCACAATCACACAGCAATCCTCATAGCAGCCAAGAAGGGGAGGGCCAGAGAAGTAGATGTCCATGCAGTAGAAGATTATTCACTCTTAAAAAAGAAACAATTCTGTCGCATGCTGCCACACGGATGACCCCCCAAGGACATTGTGCTCGGTGAAGCAAACCAGTCACAAAGGACAAATTAGGATTTGGCAAACTGAGTAACCAACAAGAGATCTTGTCTCAAGGTGGAAAGGTAAGAGGCAACACCTGAGGTTGTCCTTTGACCTCCACACACCTTCCATGGCATGTGTGCATGTGTGTGATAACACACACAGAAAGAGGGGCGAGCAGGGGTAGGAAAAAGAAGGGGAGAGGAGATGTTTTCAAATCCCCTTTGCTGGCACCACTAGTCACCTAAGTTACTCCCCCGATGCCCCATCCCTTGGGGTGGGAGCATTAGCTCACCATGGTATAATGCTCTTGCAAAGGCCAGATTTCAGAGCTCAGTGCCTATGTTGACTGAATCACAATTGCCTGTAACTCTAGTTCCAAGGGGATGTGACATTCTCTTCTGGTCTCTGTGGGTGCCTACATGCATGTGCACAGATCCACGTATAAACGCATACACAGAGACATACACAGATGTCCGTGGACATGCGAACACACACACACACACGCAAAACAAAAATAAGTGTTATAAAAAAAAGAATTGCATATGTTAACTTTTTAAAAGCAATGGTAAATAATAAATTTAAAGTATAGGGCTGAAGAGATGGCTCAGTCGTTAAAAACACTGACTGCTCTTACAGAGGAGCTGGGTTCAAATCCAGCCATGGCAGTTAACAACTATCTGTAAGTATAATTCCAGGGGTTCTGACATCTTCACACAGGCATGAATGCAGACAAAACACCAACTCATATAAAATAAAATAAAATCTTGTAATAAATAACTATAAATTGGCCAAGGTACAAAAAAAGCAAAATTCAATGTCATAACACACTTGAAATACCAATGCTTCCTCATCCAGAAAAGAGATAAAAAGTGGATGGGGGAATCCTATCAATCCAGAAAAATCTTAACATTATAGTATTTCTAAACCCACCAAGGAACAGCCAACATGCAAAGACATGAGATCAATTCCAGAAGTGATAGACATTCCTAAAGGAGACAAAAACCAAAGCTGTGCTAAGACCCCTGGAGGAGGAGATCCTCCGTGGATGCAGCAGAGGGGAGCTAGCACAAATAGACAGACATAGCAGCCTTTTGTGAGCTGGTGAAAGTAAACAAGAATTTCAAGTCCATCATCAGCCTGATGGGGCAGCACCTGCAGTTCTTCCCAGGGGGTCTGGTTCTGTCAAATGCTCAGAGGTCAGGTGGGAGGTAATCATTCAGGAGGCATAGAACCTTCCCAACATCATTATACTCACAAGTAAAAAGCAGGTTGTAGGTCCAGGGAGCAGAGAAGGAGAGGGAGAGGGAGGAAAGGAGGAAGAGAGGGAGGGAGGGAGGGAGGGAGAGAGAGAGAGAGAGAGAGAGAGAGAGAGAGAGAGAGAGAGAGAGAGAGAGAGAGACTCAGCTTCTTGGAATTTACAGGATGTGAACTAGGCAAGAGAACTAACTACACAAAGTCCTGTGAGATTTGGGGTGTAGAGCTGTCCCCGGTATAAAAGACCCAAGCTGGAGATACCACCCTCCAATAATCCAGGTTGTAGAGCAAAGAAGGAGCTCTCCCATGGCCCAGGAGCTTAGAAACTCAGATTACCCAGCAGAAAGAACTTTCAGAACCAACAGCATGCTATCTCCACCCTCAGGAGGAAGGCATTCTGACCCCACACTCTGACTCAGACTGGCCCTGTCATAAAGTGGGGCTATTGGAATTCACAATGACCTGTTAAGTGCTCCTTGAGACTCCATAGAGAAGGGCTCCAGGGTGCCAATCAGGGCAAACTGCAAGAAGGAGCTGTTGATGTACTGAACAGTCATGTGCTCACAGCACACCCCATCTTCACGTCCGAGAGTGCTCTGACAAAAGCAGCCTAAGGAGAAAGGATGTATTCTTCTGACCTTCAAGGGTACAGTCCATTGTGGTGAAGAGGTCAAGACAGCAAGAGCTTGAAGCACTTGCTCACGTCACAGCCACAATCCGGAAGCAGAGAGGGGTGAACGATGCTGCCCAGCTTCCTTCTCTATCCATATAGTTCGGGTCCCAGCTGGGGAGTGGTGCTGCCCAAAGTGAGACCCCCCACACTCAGTTAATGCAACCAAGACACCCACAGACATGTTCAGAGGCATCTCCTGAGCCATTCCAGATGCTGACAAGTGGGTAACACTAACCATCACAATCCCTGTAACATGTGCAATCATTACACGGTTTTTAATGTTTTTAGTACTTCCCTAAGTGTTTTAGCCTACAGTGGGGGAACTCAGGTGATTCCATTCCAAAAAGAATATTCTGTCCTCTTGGGCTGGAGGAGGGTCAGATGTTCTTGATCTTTAACTAGAAATTGGTAGACACTACTTACCCACTTATTTTCTTCTGGAGAGAAGAGCCTTGGTGTCTTTACCAAACTATAATTTTTAAATAAAAGTAATAATATATCTGCAGCAAGGCTAAGACCCAAGCCAGGAAGGAGCCAGGTTAATTCAGTCTCTGGACTGCAGTGACAGGACACAGAAGTGAGCAAGCCGTTTCAGGACATAAATATTACTTTGTATCTATTATTCATTGACACAGGTTTTCCAGACAATGGAATTAGAATGCACAGAAAATGAGAATATCCATTACAGAGGATGGAGTCAGCATGCACACAAACATTACTGAAGTCAGATTTTCATAGAGACGAGTGCAACTGTGAGAACTGTGCTCTGCCGTGACAAAGTTCAAATGAATAAAGAGGGAGAACTCATCATCAGATGACAGTGGATTTCGGTGTATGAAGCCTGCATGCTACAATACTGGGCAGGTTTGAAGAGTAGACTTGTGGACCTGCCTGTGTTTGCGACAATCACTTTGTTTTAGAAGTAGGAGCTGCTCAAGCATAATGCTGAAATGTACCTTGTGCAAAAATGAAAATAATGAGGTTCCAAAGACAAGAAAATGTGTATTATCTGTGTGTGTGAGATGTCTGTGTATACTGCACACGCACATACATAAACACACACAGGTGCAATTTAACCCTGGTGTGAGCAACGGCTGACTTCTTACTAAGGACAATGAAACCCAGAGGACAGCAGAGCCAAGTTCTAGCATACTGAAAGAAAAAACAATCAACACTGTCCTCAGTAAAACATCATTCACAAGAAAGAGAAGGTTCAAACATTCCCAAAGGAAACACAGACAATTATCCCCAGCAGATCTGCAGAAGATACTGAAATGCTCAGCTAACAGAGAGCTGAGGGAAATGACATCAAATGCCGGGCTAGGCCTACAGTGAGGAATGAAGACCTTGCATGCTCACACAGCAGCCAGTCGAAGGAATGCATCTTCGAAAGTTCATCCCTGGGGCTGACGACAGTCTGTAACCTAAGCATGAAGGCTGCTACCCTGTGTTTACAATACTTAAAATAACATGGCATAAACATGGTGCAATGCACACAGGGCATGCTTGAGAAGATTAACAGCACCATCTGAGATAGAGGGAAAACAGAAACATCAACGCCTTCCCCAGCAAAAGATGGAGAACCATGTCGATATCTTTACACACAACACAATCTTCTCATAGTAATAGCAAAAAAAAAAAAAAAAAAAAAAAAAAAAATAGATTCTACAGTACTTGTGTGGATATAGCTCAAAATACAAGCTAACAGCAAAGCAAGTAGCCAGGGATTCCTGTCTGTGATGTCATGCTCGTGTCATGTAAAGACACACACGCATGCCCCAGCATGCTTATGCTGTGTGAGTATCCATGTGCAAAATTGCAAGGCCACTGTGCAGACAGGAAGGGTTGGTGCTTATGTTTTATGCTGTATTCATTCCATTATCCCATACGAACAGTGGGAGGCACACATGTGCGTGTCCTATGTTGAGCCTGGCCTAGAATAATTACACGTTCCTTATAGAGTTTGTTTTAAATTTAAGCCAGAGAATGAAGCCAAAAGCACACAGCACAGTAAGAACTTAATAAACACATGTTGTTTTGGTAATTAAAATAACAAATTAGGAGTTTCCAGACCAAAAAAAAAAAATCTCTGCAATTTGTGTTTTTAAAGGGAAAATGTAGAGGAGTATCAATGAGACTATTGACTACTACTAGAGACATGAGGTGTTTTGTGGCTAAGGAAAAGTTTCCCTTCATGCTTCCTCCTGCCTATGGTGACAAATGGACTTTTCTGGGTCTCACTATGTCAATAAAGCGGCATCCTCACTGACATCACTCACTTCAGACTTAGCTCATTCTGCAAATAAATGGCAAAAATAGTGTATGGCTAAGAGGGAGCCAGATCTCTTGCCAACCACTTTCCTGTGGAAGACAGAAATCTGTTGGTGGCCTGACAGCCTATGCTTATGACCTCCAGACACAGTGAGGCCTTTTTCTGGGCAGCATTGTAAACAATGCTTTCTTAACACAAGAAGGCCGTCTCCCTAAAACAGGCCTCCATGTTTAGTTTTAGCTGTATTCATTCCACCAAGTCCCTCCCCCCCACCCTCCACCCCTCCGTCTACCGCTCCACCCCTCTCTCCCTTGTTCAAAGCATTTTCCCAGAAGGAGACTCACTTCAAGTCATTTCATTATCCAGTCATGGAGGATGCCTTTAGTGGCTGTAACAAGAGCGGTGGATGTTGCAAAGTTCTGGGATGGAGGAAGCTCAGGGTGGAATGGGTGTACAGGGACTGTATTGGGGTACTGGGGGGGTCAGGCAAAGGGAATAATTCGAGAGAGGGCCTTGCAGAGGATGTGGGGGGCTTAGGGGTTCTTGGAAGAGGGAGTGGCAGGGATGAGGCATGTGGGTATGACATATGCAGTGCTCTTGGAATAGGACACACAGTCCATATTCCCTACACACAGTTAGAGAGTAAAACTAGAGGTCAGGAATCAAATGCTGATCTTCAGTCCTTCTAGAACAAAACTTCTGTCGCTCATTACAGCTATGCAAAGAAAGGTTCTGAGCAACAACCACTCATTTTGGTCATTTATCAATTGTAGGGCCCTGCACAGGGCCTGCATGGACCCCCGAGGCACCTTGAGAAAGCCTGAGCTATGGGCTGGAACATTCTGCAGCTTTAGCTGGAACATCTGGCCCCGGAGTTGTTACTGGTACTCTGCCTGATTTGCTAACACGCATCTGCTGGGGAGGAGCTAAGCCCGAGAGCTCCTACTCTTGACCCTTGATTGTTTTCTCCTGTGCTGTCAGTGTATAAGCCCGCTCCTTCCCCTCAATAAACGGCATTCAGCGACATTTGGCATTCGGCTTTCCACTTTCCAGAATTCCTGTTGTACGAATGACCCCCTGTCTTGTCTTTTATTTAAATCTCTAGACCTTCGCCTGATTAGTGGAACATTAACTATTATCTTAATTGTGCAAATCCGTAGCTTTATACAGTGCATAATGACGAGACCCAGGTAGCTAAGATTTTCATCACCTTCAAACATTGATGCACATGTATATGTGATCCCAAGCACATGTGTATGTTTATAATATGGGTATACATGTGAATGGGGGTGCCTGTGTGACAGAGGGTGTGTAGGCCAGAGATCAACCTTGAGTATTATTTTCAGCTACCATTTACCTTGTTTCCTTGTTTTTGAAACAGGTTCTCTAACTGGGACCTAGAGTTCCCTGATTAGACTAGGTTGCTCGGCTGAGGGCCATCATGTCAGAGGAACCCACCTTTCTCTGCCTCCATAGCTCTAGAACTGCAAACATTCAGCACTATGTCTGATTTCTGCGTGGGTCCTGGGGGGCTCATACTCAGATCCTCATGCTTGCACAGCAAACAAGTAACTGAGTTTTTGTGGCATCCCGTTTGTTCTAATTGTTGTGGCAAGTGCAATGAAACCATTGTTGTTTTCATCAGGTCACACGGTCATGGTACATGAAGGTATCAGGAAACCAAACTCTCATTTCAAACACACCTATGGCGTGAAGCCAAGTGTAGAGTCCCTGTGGTGCACTGCATGCCCAGTTCTACCATTCCTCTTCTATTCCACTGATCCAAGGTAATGCTGAGGATATTAGTCAGAGTGAACAAAGAAGTGTCATCGGGCCTTTGGCAAAAAACCCCATCTAAGTCCATCCTTTCCACACTCCTGGAAGTGGAGGTATCCAATGCACCACTGGCAGCCATATGAGCAGTCACCATGGGAACAACCCTCTGATGTAACTGTGTCTCTGGAAGTAACATGGACTGTGAAAACCTCCCCAGCTCCCATGTGCACACAGTACCTAATGGCCATCATTCTCAGTAAGCCTCAGACTTGTCTCTCACACCTCTCTCTCTCTCCATCTCAGCATAACCTTTCTCTCAATGTATCCTGCTGTCTTCATATTTCTGATCAAGCCTCTGAGAAAACATCTGTCAGTTCTTCTGCTTCCCCAACAATTAAATCCAGCTGGGCCTGGGGACCTCGTTTAAGGAGCCAGTTCATTTTTATTACTCTCCTGAGTGAGAACGCGTCACATGATGGGTGGAGTAGAAGCAGGGTGTTAATAACGGACACCTGCAGTGTTTTCCTTGCTCACAAAGCAACTTCACTTGCTGGTCCTCACTTGAGGTTCCAGCTGTCAGTCACAGTACCCCCTCCCAAGACAGGAGGGAACTGCCTGAACCAGGCTGGCCAACCTCATATTACTATCCTTCCTCACATCCCATCCCAAGGGGATGCAGGGATAGACACATGCCCAAGGCCAGACAGACAACATGTTTTCCAGTGTTGTAGACATAGCCTCATTCTGCTGGACCTCAGCTTCCTCAATGGCTAGTTCTACAAGGTTCCAGGTGATTTCTTTTCCAAATTCACCAGAGAGTTTCCTGTGCTGCACATTCAGTGAGAAACAGTTCAAAGAAGGGCCAGTGTTGGGACAGCTGCTTTGACAAGCTGTCTGACTGCATCTATTCATACTCAACAGACACACACAGACACACAGCGGCTCATACATGCCATATCTGTATTTACACCACCAACACTATGAGTATTTATACCCAAAGCCTTGCACCTGACTGCCTCTAGCAGGGCTCATGGTACCTGCCTCAAATCATAGATGACTTGATGGCCTATACAATTGATAAACACATTGTGACATATTATCGCTGGAGGACACTACATAGAAATGAGAGGTAGCAATGTACAGATGTCTACAACAGAGGAACCTCACAAAATGAGCCAGACACAGTGATTCATCATAGTGCTCGGAGCGTGTGTGCTACAGCCACACAAAGCAGACGTAGGCATAATGGACCTATACCATATACAGCTAAGGGAGAAGCCACCTTGGGGGACATGGCTGAATGATGCTCTGCCGGTGGCCTGGGTTCTGGTCTTTTTCTTTCACACATGTGGGTGCACTGGGCTTTGTAAATACCCTCAGGTTGGATATTTATAATAGGTGCCCTTTTAACGGGTACAGGGTAGCTTTTTTAAAGGTAATTTTGCAACCAAATAACAAAATATGTTCTTTACCCCAAGGAGAGGTGTTGCTAGGTCTCAGTGGATCTGACAGTGCCAGAAGGGGGCTGTGACACTTGGAAGGGTGAGATGCTAGAACAAGGACCAGAAGGCACACCACTGTTCAGGGGAATGAGCTGTGTGAATGAGGGCTTTCCCAAGTTGCCCCGGGGAGCACTGCTCTGTCCACCATGGCAGCACAGATGCCCTTCCTCCGACAAGATGCCACACACCTGCCTCCACCCCGTAGTCACCCCGAGCTGTGTTATCTTCAACTTCATTTCCCTGGAGCGGAATCCTGATTCCAACCCCTGCTGCCAAGTCACCATTATCCCCCTGTGCTTTGAAGAGCTGGTTTGTGGCAAGAGCAAGACCTCTGTCCCTACTGCCACCAAAAGGCCATCTTCTCTCCTGGCTTTCTGGCTGCCTCTCTGCCCTGCCCTGTTTGAAGCCTTGCTTTGAGGAGAAGTGGCAAACCAGACCCTACAGTATTGACTGTGTTAAGTACTTGAAATGCTGCTGGAGAGAAAAGTCCACACTGAACATTATATTTAGCAGGCAGGACTGGAGTAGACTGTGCTGGGAAAACTCCTTCAAGGACAAATTATCTACCCAGAGAAGTAATCAACTCAGATGGCTTTAAATTAGGACACCACCTTTTCAAGGATGGCCCTGGTTTTAATGTTTGGCTAGAGGAAGCCTGCTCATCTGAAATTCACAGGGACCAAGTTGCTGGGCTGAGTGTAGTGCGCTCTCCAGGCTCATGATATAGAGACCTCTGCCATTCTAGGCGCTGCTTACAGTGGACTCTTGAGACATTCCCATAGCGATGGGTGGGTATGCCATTATCATTCCCAATCAGCAAGTAGGAGCAAAAGCCCTAGGCTGCATACTTGTAAACGATGGCACTCTTGATCACTACACTGTTGCCTGTCCGTGCAGCGCGCTGAGGTTTCTGTACAGCACCACATGACAGCAGGCAGTACACTCCCCATTTCACATGTGACAAGACTAAACTTGGCTGAGATGGAATGTCTTACCCAAGTGACCCCTAGTAAGGGGTGAGGGCAAGTCTGCTTCATCACTGAATCCACGGAGCACTCCAGGAGCAGAGAATCCCAACTGATTTAATTTCACAGCTATCTCAAGTGTAAAGTTTCCCTACATGGGGCTTTAGTTCTAGAAAGTTCGCATGAAAAAAATTAAATAATAATAATAATAAACTAACAACAACAACAACAAAAACTTTTTTTGTCACCTCTTTTAAATATGTGGTGTGAACCATTCTTTTGGATAAACCTGGAGGTTATTTCTGAAGTTTTTCAGACTCCAAGGAGTTAAGGATTCTGGGAAAGTTTATCCACACAAAAATAGTTCCAAACTCAACTTGGATCTGTACTTTTTGTGTCCCTGGATAGGAAACACAAGGATGAGAATGTACAGGTATGAGACCTCTGTTTCACGTGGACTACTGAGGTTCCAAGGCCAGAGTCATTTGAACGTGCTTTGAAAAATATAGGATGAAGCCTGTAATTACAAAATAACTAGCCTATTTACAAGACAGATGCAAGAGTAATGAGATTTAAGTCCACAGGATGCTTGGTCAGCACTAGTCAGTGACACATACTCAATGGTCCCCTTCTGTGTAGTAGGTAACTATGCCGCAGAACAGAGCAGTGACCAAGAGAGACATCTTCCCTTCCTCTGAGAGCCTCTGTGATCTCTCTCGGAGCTGGTCTATAAAGAGGTGCCACTGGAAGCAAAGGCTACCATTTTACAGAGTTCAGCCTGTGCTCCAGGAAAGGTGCAATGTGAACTTTGTGTCTCATAGCTCATTTCAGACACGGTCATTAGTATACCCATTTTACAAAAGAGAAAACATGACAGAACTTTTAACTCATTCCAATTAGAATTTATGCAAAAGAAATCTTTGAGGACACTAATAAAAAGCCCTGTATGTCATTAAACCTTAAATTAATTACTGAAATAACTCAATGAAGTGAATTTTAGATAATCAGGCTCCCTTTGAACTTATTTTATGGGCTACAATTAGAATTGCTCAGGGAAGGCTCTGTGGCCAATACTAAATTGTGGAAATGGTTCAGGGCATACCTTTTTAGAACTGGTGAGGGCAGAGATGTGGCCCTATTCCTCCCAACCACATCTCAAGCAATGAGTATAGGCCACACAGGAAAGTCACACGGTTGAATGAATGTCCACTGCCTTCGTGATGGGAAGGCTTCCCCCATATATCTTCGTCTCCTCTCTCAACTCTTTGGTCTCAGCGTATAATTCTTCTAATCCATGATACCTTTCCTGTCCCCAACTTCCCACATAGATAGTGATAACTCTCTTCTACTTTTCAGAGATATGTTTCTTAAGAGCTTTGCTTACAAGAGTCTCTCTGCTTCCTCCCTAACCATCAGTTCTCAAGCCCTAACTCCTCTGTTCCCTCTCTCCTGTCCACCACTGATCCATGCAGAATTGCTCCTTCAAAGGTCAAGTCCATGCATTCATTGGCCATTGACATTTACCAAGTGTCTACTGTATGATAGGCAGGCAGGCAGGCAGGCAGGCAGGCAGGCAGAGCACTGGGCAGACATGTATAGACTTCCCCTCTGAGGGCACCAGAAAGACAGTCATGAAAAAAGAGTAGTGAGTGAGTGTCTAGAAGCAGCAGGTGAGTACCTACAAGGAGGACATAAAGTCAAGCGAGAGTGATATCTACTGGTCATCACTCTGGCAGGGGACACCAGGCACTCTGCACAGCCTTACAAGGAACCAGGAGGACATTACTTGCTGCCTTGTTTCGTTATTTCTGTAACTTTCACCACAAGTTCCATTCCTATGGACTCTAACCTATTTGCTGGCATTCCCCACCCATGACCTTGGCATCAAACATTTTTTTTTCCTACACCTCCATCTCTACCATCCAATGAATTTCTTTCTAGTCTTTTCCTATAGCACTGGGGCTCCCAAGACTCCTGTCTTTCCCTAGGTTCACTGGCCCTCTGCAATGATGGCAGCTGCACATCTAGAAAAGATGCCCAATGCCACCACCTGTTCTGACAAAGTCACACAGGCCCATGTGCATAGATCTTCAGCCCACAGTGAGAGCTAGGGGAGACCAGTATTCAGTTGGGGACCTTTGGAAGATCTCATCACCTCTTTAGGCTTTGCACAGGTTGGAACTGCTTTCATAATACTTGGGTTTCATTTGTTAAAATAGCATCATTTCTTAAAGGTAGGGTGGGGTTCTCTAAAGGCTACATATGACACATGACATGTATGGGATGATGATGGAATGATGCCTCCATATCCTGGGGTCTTCTGGGGTTTTCTAGGATAGTGAGCCTGAGTATAAACACATTGATTTTCAAACATTTTCTGAGTTTACTCTCAACATCTCTTTCAAACTCTTGCTTAGACCTCTAGTTGTTTCTGCTTGGTGCCTGAGATCTCATTATTATCAATGAACACCTGGACTTCAGGCTCTCCTTGCATTCACTCAGATACAAAAAGCAGCATCAGCCTTCCATCCTGTCTGTGGTGTAAGAAAATGATTTCCAGGTAGCAAAATTATAAATTATAAAATCTTTCCTAAGTCAACTAACGTTTAATAATCTGCTAACATGTTGCAGCATTGAGCGCAAATGTCACCTTCACAATAAAGACACATTTGACCTCTTCAGGCCAATGTAATATTATCAGCCATTGCCACAGATGTGGGACTTCTTGCCAATCATCACAAAACCCAGAAGCTCATAGACAGCTAGTTCCTGTCCTATTGACCATTGTCTTCCTAGTATTATTGCATCTTGGTTCCTGGCACAAAGTCAAAAACAGATGGGTGGAAGATGGGTCCATGGATGGATGTTTGCATAGATGGATGCATTCATAGATGAATGGATGGACGCATAAATGAATAGGAGGATAGAAGGATATGTGGATGGATACATGGATGGATGCATGGAAGCAGAATGATGGCTTTGGGGCCCTATAAAATATAGGCAGGGCCTCTGCTCTGATGGCTTCTGAGTTAGTTGAGTTGGCTTTATTTTATCTTTGGAGCTCTCAAATGCTGAGGGTCCTTAAGATCCTTCTTTAGACTGACCTTCATAATTACTACCCTATAGACTGGTTTTCATGAAAACCCTCAAATCCACCCACCTTCTACACATTTCTTCCAAGTATAATCCAAGTCACCACCATCATCTACTAGCCGCCATGAAAGCCACATGAACTGGGGGCTTCCTTCCACCTCTCAATCTATCTTCAGACAGCAGGCAGGACTATTGTTTACAGTTATCAAACAGCTTGGTAGAGTAAAGATGATATTCAGATTTATGAGCATTACTCCAGGAGGAGTCAGGACCTCATCTTCTCTGTGGGCATGCTGCTAGTAGATGACAACATGTGGACTCTGTGTGATGGCCACAGCTGTGTCTTAACAATATTCACACACATTTAAGCAGTTTGCTGAGTTCTGAGACCCTTGAGACACTGCTATAACACAGGCAAAAACAAGGTAATAATGATCACACTCACACTGCAGTGATAACAATGGTTGGGAAGAATTCTCAGACATCTCAAGTCCTTTTTACACAGAAATTTCCCAATCTCAAAATTCCACGATGCCGAACCAACTAGCCATTTCACACATGTTCTGGATGAATGACTCAGTAAATCAGGATCCAGTGTCAAGACCTAGTACTCACCGATACCAACATTCTTCCTCTCTGCCTCCATACCAAGTGAGAAACCTCTAGTCTCCCATTTCTGTCAGGGCATGAAATGCATCCTTCCCTGTCTCCATGCAATAGAGCCAAGGGCTAAGCCCAGCTGTTGCTGCAAATTCGTTTTCTCCAAATTATTAAAGCAATCAGTCAGACAGCCCTCGGAAGCCACATTGTATGACTGTAACATTTGTCCAGCCCTAAAAAAAAATCCCCATAAACACAAATGCAGAATCCTGTTGTTAAAGTCAAATGCTGCTCAGTGATCCCCATCGCTTGTATCCTCTTTTCCTCCAGGCCTCACTGCTCTTTGAGATACCACAGCAGAGTAGTCATGGGCCGGCACCATTTCAGTAACATCTGGCTGATGGCGCTGCTCCCTCCCTGTCGCCTTGGTCAACTGCTCTGCACTACACCCCCACACACCAGCTCTCCTTTCTCATAAAATGTACAACGACCTCCTGGCAGGGGAGAGCTGGACATATTTCAGTTCTGGAGGTCAGCATTCTCTTTATGAACCTGAAATTGTATCAGTCAATCATAATCTTGCCTCATCAGTGTGAAAGAATGTGAAATGATGCCTCCCAATCAATTTAAAAGTATGTACTGTGTAAGGAGGCCAGCATTTAGTGTTACTCACAAGGCAACACATCATCAGCCACGGGGATGCTGAGCATCGGTAGTTGACATCATCAGAGTTGGTTACTTATTAGGTCAGTGGCACATACATATGCACAGATGTCCTACAAAAATGTGGTGTTTAATACACACACACACACACACACACACGCACAGGCACACGCACACACACACACACAGAGTTCCTAGGGAAACTAAGGTTCTCCTCGCACCCTTAGTCCCAAATAAGACAACCTTATATATTTACACCCTCTGGATGCTCCCACCACTGGTTTTAACTATCATGGGGTTTTGGTGATTTCATGCTTAGCTAGAGATACCAAACTTACCTGCAGCTGGTCCAGAAGGGACCAGCATGCCCTCGGCATCTCCCTCCTCTCTCCAAACCTCTTACTGTCTGCATGTTCCTGTGTGGACCATGCTGCCAATATGCATCCCTCCTGGGCACTAGCTGCACTTCATTTTCCTCCTCTTCTCCCTGCCCTGTCTTTTCAGCCTAGGGAACGTCAATCTAATTCTCAGATCATACTCAAAATTCCTTCTATAAAGAGCCCCCCCCTCTCCTCGTCGTAACTCTAAGGCTAAACAAAGGTCCCTTGCTTGAATGTCTCAGAGTTCCTTGGCTTCTATCAGAAAAACCACCTCACCTTGTCATTTTTAGGCCAGGCAATTTCACTGAACTATAAAGTCTGGGGGAAGGGCTGCCGGATGGTTTCGTCTCTGTCTCAGGGGTCTAACAGAGTACCTGGCACCAGGCAAAAGATGCTCTTTGTCTTTAAGAACAGTCATCCAAGCATGGTTCTCAGACCATCAGGATCCAGATTTGCAAGGACCCCAGAGGCTCTGCTCTGAAGGGTAGGGCACACCAGTGTGAGCTGGAAGATGCTACCAGGTGATCCCAATACAATGAAGCTTGGGAACCCCTGACAAGTAGTCCGGTGACAGTCACAGCCCAATAGTCATGACAATACTGCCAGCTCTGAAAGACAACTTAGAGCGTACTGGGAGATGATCTCACCGACTGCCTCTGGATAAGGAGCAGTCAGTGTTTTCCCAATGCAAAGAGGGACTTAATAAGAGAAACACAGGTGCCTGACTCCACAGGTACACACTCCTCTTAAAGGCAGCTCTCACTAGATAGTTTTCTGAGCCCCCAAAGGGACTCTGTGTCAGGTAAGGTGAGCTGTTTCTAGGCTTTCATTCATCTCTAGACCTCCCAGAGACACTCCAATTCTGCCTGCTCTGGGGGTTTAGCAAGTATGACAGCTGGCAGGCAGCTCAGTGAGCAGAATGCCTGGTAGAAAGGCGTGAAGACCTGGGTTCAGATCCCCCAGATCCACATAAATCCAGCAGCATGCTTCCCAGCATGCATCTGTAACCTTAGCACTCCTGCACTGAGATGGGATTTAGTGGGAAGAGAATCCTAGAAGCTTATGCAACAGATAGCCTGGTGTGCACAGTGGAGAAAACAAGAGACCATTGCCAGGTATGATGATGCACACCTTTAGTCCAACTACTTGGGAAGCAGATGCAAGCAAGTGGATCTCTGTGAGTTCAGAGTTCAAGGCCAGCCTGGTCTACATAACGAACTTCAGAGCCGTTGGGGTTATATGGTGAGACCCTGTCTCAATCAATCAATCAATCAGTCAGTCAGTCAGTCAGTCTGTCTGTCTATCTATCTATCTATCTATCTATCTATCTATCTATCTATCTATCTATATCTATCACTAGAGGACCTTTCTCAAATAAATTACACATTGTGGAGTGGGATGCAAGGTAACCCTCTGATATCCACAAGCTCACTGTGGCATGCATGTATCTGTATTCACACACACACACACACACACACACACACACACACACACACACATATGCATGGAGCAGCATTTAATGTTGACTAGATTTAACAAACTCATTAAATCTCCCCCACCCTGCAAGGAGCCAAACAAGGAGGATTTTTGTCAAGGACTATACACAAGGAATTCAATTGACTCCAAGCAGGAGGCTGACAGATCAAATGTCTCTGTCACCAGGAGACTGAGCCGTGAAGCTGCCTGCACTAGAATAAAGGGTACTGGCTGCCCTAAGAAAGGCAGATTGCTTAACTGTATGCTCTTAATTGGCCACTGAATAGACAATCGTGGTGACAGGTGTGGTGGAAGTCCTACAGCCACATTAGAGGAAGATGCAGCATCTGATTGGAGTGACTAAGATCTTTTCTGTGCCACCCCAACAAGAACCGTGTTCTTAGACAATGCCGCTCACATTGCTGTCCCCACAGTTACCAGGATGTTTCCCTTTCATGAAGAAACATGCTGCACACCACGCCCTCAATGCAGAAGAGAAAGTTCTCGTGGGACTTTGTGTCGTTATTTGTTCCTGAAACAAATAGTTCAATGGTGGCTTCACATAACAAGGACATACACTGAAAAATCAATGCGAGCCTCTGAATGTATGCTTCACTGCTGGGTGTCTTCGCGTCAGATCCTCCAGTGGATGGTCCAACCTTTTCCACCCGGTGTTCAGCTCAACCAGCATCCAGAGGAGGCTGATATCATGGAGTAATTCGGAGACATGACACCTGTAATTTCTCCCAAGATGCTATGCTGCTTTTGCTTTGAGCCATAATATCCTGGCCATACATCTCACACAATAAAAACACAAATTTCAAATATTGGATGCTGTGCACTGAAATGCAAAGAAGAAATGCAGTCACTTGTCCCTGCAGTGTTCTGAACACGCAAAAACACTTAGAAGAGCAGAAGGGAATGCCCGGGCAATCATGGGCTCACAGGGGACTTTTTGCTTCTCTTTAATTTCCTTGCCCTAGTTTGTTTTATATCACTCTGATAAACACCCCATGACCAAAAGCAACATAAAGAGGAAAGGACAGAACCTGGAGGCAGGAGCTCACGCAGAGCCATGCTGCTGCTGCTTACCAACTTCTCCCCATGGCCCACCAGGACCACCTGCCTAGGGGTGGTCTTGCCTATGGTGGGCAGGGCCCTCCCACACCAATCATTAATCAAGAGAATGACTGATAGACCTCTGCATTAATGAAGGCATTTTCTTGCCCAAGGTTCCCCTTTCCAGATTATTCCATCTCATGTCAGGTTGACAAAGCCAAAACACCCTAAGAAGCACATTCTTCATGCTATTATCAAGTTCTGATGGTCAAGATGAGGCACTATGGGATAGGGCTGGACCACAGACTACAGGAGCAATGCACAGAGAGGAGGAAGTCGTGTGTAGCCTTGATTGTCCCTAAGGATTGGGTACCTTCTGTCCTTGAGTGACGATAAGAAAATATTTGGCTACAGTGTTCTCTAGAAATAACAAACTGAGTCTGGACCTAAGTGCCATTGTGTGCAAAAGCCCACATCTCTTAACACACACAGATATTGCTTATAGTGGAGAATCAAGTATGAGAAGCTGAGTTTCCAATGACCAGAAGAAAACAGGAAGAAATATTAGCTTTGAAGTTGGAAAGCAATTTCCAAAACAGAAGTTACATGAACCTTCAGAAGAAAGACTAATCTCTGACTTCTATTCAAACCTAGCCCTTGATTCAAGTTGCCATAAAATAGAAAGAGCAAGCTATGAACTGCAGAAGATGTTCCCCGTGCATAACACCATCCCTTGTATTAGCGATGATCATGTTGTCAAACAATAGCGAGTGGCATAGGCACAGATAGCTGTGTTGCAACCTGGAACAGGGAATAGGAAGGCTTCTCCGAGGAGATTGTGACTTCAAAGAAGTCAGCTTCTCTTCTGGGAGCATAACCCCTTAAATCAAGGGGTGTGCCGGAGCCCACTTGTGGAGAAGGCACAAGCCACGTTCCATGAGCATTTCATTAGAAATAAATGTGGGAGCTTGATTTCCATCTGCCACCCTTCTGGCTCTGTGCCTCCACTGGGTCTAAGCTGAGGCAGGCAAAAAGGAGGGTCAGTGTTGTTTATCCATCTCTAGTCCTGGCAGAAAGGAGTGTACATTTGATTCTGATGTTTTTGAACAGAGATGATCAGACAGAAGCTTGCTGGAAACTCTGCCTGGCAGCTGCACAGAACACAAACTACTGGCTGAGGATGAAAGGGGGGGCATTAGTTGGCTTTTGCCATTACCTGGGGCAGAGAGGAGGATAGTTTGGCAGCAGGAGCAGAGAAATTATTAAGAACTTTCGGATTGTTAGTTGGCGGCAGTCTTGTAGTTCTCTAGACCTTTCTTTGTGTTCAATTTTATCTTCAAACCAATATTGGCTCCCTCTTTTATGTGTTTTCTCTCTCCTCTCTCTCTCTCTCTCTCTCTCTCTCTCTCTCTCTCTCTCTCTCTCTCTCTCTCTCTCTCTCTCTCTCTCTCCTGTCTTCTATTCCTAACCGAGCTCAATCTTCCTGGTCTCACGTGTTTTCCTTTCCTCCCCTTGTTTTCTCCTACTTCTCTCTCCATTCGCTGCCCCCCCCCACTTCCCCTGTGCTCTTGGGGACTATTCCCTTCCCGGTTCTGTGAGGGACTTTATATGAATCTCTTAGAATACACCTTGTATCCTAGTTCCTCTGGTGATGTGAATTATAGGCTGGTGATCCTTTGATCTAGGTCTAAACTCCATATATGAGTGAATACATATTATGTTCCTCTTTTTGTGACTGAGTTACCTCATTTAGGATGGTTTCTTCAAGTGCCATCTACTTGCCTGCGAATTTCAAGATTCCATTATTTTTTTCTGCAGAGTAGTATTCCATTGTGTAGATGTGCCACATCTTCATTATCCATTCTTCAATTGAGGGCATCTAGGTTGCTTCCAGTTTCTTGCTATTTGAGCATCCGTGGAAAGGCTACCATAAATGCCCTTCCCGGATAGTGAGATCAACAACTAACTTATCCATGGAGCCCTCAACTAATACCCGTTGGAAACAGGAGCAAACACCCATACATAAACACTGAGTCGAACTAGAACCCAGATGCAGATGGAGAGGACAAGACCAGGCGGCAGAAACACATAGAGACAGCTTACCTGAACAAGGAGAAGCTAACAGGCCACCAGACTGATAGCTGGGAAGCCAGCATGGGACTGACTCAGGCCCCCTTGAATATGGGTCTCAGCCAGAAGGACTGAGCAGTCTAAGGGACCTCAGACAGTGGAGCCAGGATGTATCCCTGGTGCACAAAAGGACCTTGTGAACACATCCCCCATGGAGGGATACTGCCTTAACCTAGAGACAGGAGAGAAGTCCTAATCCCTACTTCACATGACTTGTCAGATCTACATGACCCCAACTGGATGGCATTCCCCTACATATGGAATTGGGGTGGAGGGATGGGAGGGGAGGGTGATTAGAGTGCATGTGAGAGGGCAGAGAGGGTAAAAGGAAGGGAGGGAGAGAGAACTGGGATTGACGTGTAAAATAATAAATTAAATTAAAAAAATGCTTTGACTCCAAAATTTAAGTTCAAGGACAAGTTACTGGGGAAAGGGATTTCTATTTTTGTTTCCACAGAAAATGAAAAGCTGTGGATTCCTTCCAGACTAATGTGCTTTGATCAAGCCAGACCGCCTGAAACAGAGTACGAGGTGATCCTACATTCAAAACATTTGGACAAAGCAGCCTTACAGACTACAGCCAGGATTTCTGCATCTTCTTAGAATCCCCCATGACAGTGCCCCTTACCAGCAGGAAGTAGTTTGGAAAGAATGATGCACAAATTCCCAAATATTGTCTATAAATGTTTGTTTTCATTTAAATGGACTTGGTTATATAAAATTTAAAAAAAAAAAAAAAAGAACTTTCATGATCCGCGGTTGTGTCTTGTGCAGGAGGGAGAAGAAGGAAGCAAGGATGAGCCCCAGAAGGCAGAGCAGAAGGAATGATGGATGTGAAGTCCTGAAGACAGACGCCCTAACACAAGCAGTGGCTCTATGTGTCCTGACACAAACCCACACAAGGGCATGCACAAACATGTGTAGGCAGGACAGTGCTGCCACCAAATTACAGTGGCGCTAAACTGTCATCTAGTAATGCCATGGCTCGTGATGTCACAGAGCAACATGCTACTCGCATGCTTGTGATGAGGGTGTGAAAAAAGCCCGCTATGCCATCGGCATATGAAAGCATGGCCCACATGGCTACATGCATCGTTTTAGCATTGAGCATAGCCACAAATGGTTGCATCAGGTTTCCACTATGCTGTGCTTTCCTTCGTTGTTTTAGAAAAGAATCCTTCTCATACCAGAGGGTTTCTTGTCAAACATTGTGCTGTGTGGTATAGTGCTGACAGCCTCTGCCTACCTCTGATGCCCACAGATTCTCTCAGATGCATCAAGATCCCATGCTTCTGGATTGCCCTGCACCCTGCATCCACCAGGCTGTGGGCATGTGCTCTGTGATGTCTGCACACTGATGAAATCACCTGGAAATATGTTTTTCAGGAGGTGCCTGGGGTGATTTGAGGGAAAAAATGTCCCCCCAAAGGGAGTGGTACTATTAGGAGGTGTGACATTGAAAATTTTCAAGTGGGTGCGGTCTCATTGGAGGAAATGTGTCACTGTGGAGGCGGGCTTTGAGGTCTCATGTGCTCAAGCCATGCCTAGTGAGACAGTCTACTTCCTGGTGCCTGCATATCAACATGTAGCAGCTCCTTCTCCAGCACAAAGTCTGCCTGCACGCCACCATGCTCCCCACCATGATGATAATGGATTAAACCTCTGAAAATGTAAGCTACCCCAATTAAATGCTTTTCTTTTATAGGAATTGTCACAGTCGTGGTGTCTCCTCACAGCAATAGAAACCCTAACTAAGTCAGCACCTGCCCTGGCATCTTTTCCTGTTGCTGTGATAAAATACCCTGAGAAATGAAGCACAAGAGAAAAAGGTTTGCCTGGCTGACAGTTTCAGGGCACCTGGTCCATCATGGCGGGGAAGTTAGAGGGGAGGAAATTGAGACTGCTTATGACATTGCATTTGCAGCCAAGGAGCAGAGAGAGAGAGACCAATGCTGGTCCTTAGACTGATCTCTTCCTTGTATTCTGTCCAGGAACCCCAGGTAATGGACCTGCCTACAGTTAATATGAATCATCTCACATCATTAAGACAATCCCTTACAGACAGGCTCATTGTTCAGGTGACCCTGGATGCTATCAGTATGACAGTTAACACTGACAGCATAGCTTCTTGACCATTTTATGCAAAACATGAATGTATATGAATACCTAGAGAGTCTATTTTACAGAGGTAGAATACACGGTCAACGTGGAGCAGGTGCTTTAAAGAGATGATGACCTGCTTGCACTATTATTTCTCTCCGCCACAGTCTTGAGAAGCCAGATCCTCTCACAGCCCAAAACCTCTCCTAAGGCTGCCCTCACTCTCAAACACTATTCTTACATCCAGTGACACCAATTCAGGCAAATACAGCCTTTATGTTCAAAGCAGATAGACACGAACAGTGCAATCCTATCCTCAGCCAGCATGGCAGCTTCCAATTACATCACACTTTAAAGAGGCTCAGACATGGGAGAGAGTGCCTGGCGACCTTTGCTCACATGGCAAAACTGAAAAGCCTGGTGAGCACTGGACGGGACGCAGAGGGCATCCTAACTCCAGGGCACTCATCAGCTCAGGCTAGGCAGCCAGTGGAGGCTTCTTCAGAGCACCCCGGGGGACCAGGCCTCACCCATGCTTCCTGTACTTGCTGCGTGGCTACAGTCACCCAGAGCTTTGGAGAGTTCTTATTAAAGACATCGCCAAGGCCACCACATGAGCTCTTGGGAACTACTCACTTTGGGAATTATCACCCAAGAGTGTGGCTGCAACAGAACGTTCCAGCTCTGTCCCTCAGTGACCAACTCACACCAGGCAGGTTTTTATGCATCCCGTGTCTCAGTTTCCCCATGGGGGAACCAGTGTATAGCAGAGCCTAGCACCTGATGGCTGGAGTGTCCTCCGTGTTAGCAAGTGATGACTTGACCACCCGTTCCATACACATTACAGTTCCTGTGCCCAGCAGAGCTGAGCGATTATTGTTACCTGGTTATCAGTCAATTCTCATCATCTGTAAAGGAGGAGGTGGCAAGGTCATAGTAGCCCTGAGCAGTACATTAGATGCCCACAAATAGAAGTTCATAGAAAAAAAAAGGATAAAGGGCCATTCACTGAATTAACTGTCTGAGAAACTTGTGACTGGGGCATTTTAGAGTTTAATGCAGGTGTGATTACTGTGTCAACTAACCGGGTTGTGAAACAAGACTGTTTGCTTTGTCTTCCTGGGAACAGATGGGGCCTCCCTCCCAGAATGAATTAACACAAGAGTAAAGGCCAACAAGCAGGAATTTCATTGCCCAGGTTGATTTGACTATTCATAGTAGCCATAGTGGTCAGCCTAGGCACCCATCCACAGAGGAGAAACTTCTGGGACAACCACATCGATCAAAGTGCTGCTTTTCGGCTTGCAAGATGTCTCAGGAAGTAAAGGATTGTTGCCAAGCCTGACAAGTTCAATTGGATCTCTGGGACCAGAAGGAGGAGAGATCTGACTCCTGCAAATTGTCCTCTGACATCCACACACCTGTCATGATGTGCACATGTCCCCATATATTTATGTACAGAAAATAAAACGTAATAGATAGTTTAGGTGCCGCTCTATAACGTGGACCCACTGTGTTCCAAACCCCATAGCAGATGCTTGGCAAGTGCTCAGATATTGTATGAACCTCACAGAACTCTCCGAGGACTTTGAAGGTAGCAAACTCTGGGCTAACTCCTGTTTTCACTACTCACTGTCAGTGTGGCATGGGCTACTTTGCCTTTGTCTGCTGAAAGTGTCCATTTTCTGCAGAAAGGGCTCTGCAAACCCATTCACTGTCATTTCTGGATGCTGGCAATGCTTCTGTTGACAATCACTTCACACCTGACATTGTGAAAGAGCTGGACAAATCCTCAACGGCTTGGTGTTGCAGGATGCTTGTTTACACTGTGTGAAGATTTGTCACTGTGGTTGGTTTAGTAACGAGCTTAATGGCCAACAGCTAGGCAGGACTTCTGGGCAGAGAAACTTAGGATGAATCCGGGCACACAAGATATGCCAGTGACACATTGAAGAAGTAGGGCATGTGGCACAGAGGACAGGGAACTGAGCCACATGGCAAAACGTAGATTAATGAAAAGAGGTTAATTTAAGTTATAAAGTCCAGTTGGAAAAAAAAAAGCCTAAGCTAAGGCCAAGATTTCAAAATTAATAATAAGTCTCCATGTCATTATTTGTGAGCTGGTAGCCTCCCCCAAAAAAGTCTGACTACAGTCTGGGAGAAATTACTTGACTAAGTGACAGCATATGCTTTCAAACTGCAGGCCATTGGACTCCTGGACTCTGGACTCCACAGTTAGTCCCTCAGTGAGTTCACTACATGACGCTGGGGATGGCTGTGGACAGCTACTACCCCATGGGGTTTGCATGTTGACAGACCTCCTTATATACACCAACTTCACCTCTACTGTGACCCGTGTCTGGCAGTGCCAGGGTTATGCTGACTTAACAGATAAAGAAACTGAAGTCTAGGCTGGTGTGGACGTAGGTGTAACTTAAATCTGCCCCCATTTTACAAATGGCTCCTGCATAGGGATTGGTAGTTTGTCCTTGGCTTGTTGAGCTGTGTCACTGAATATGGCCCTGTCCCCAGTGCCCCAGAGCCCACAGCTTAGGACAAAGAGAAGCCCCAGCCCTGAGCCTCAAGTGGCCATGACTGCACTCCACTTTTTTCTCAAATTCACACAGGAATGAATGCCTGCACTTACACCCAGCCTGAGACGTGATACAGTGGTGGCACGATGCTATTTTGGCGGGGGGGGGGACATTATTTGGAGGGAAATGGCTGTGCTGCATATGTGCCAAGCTGTGGGTGTGAGACTGACATTCTAAGCTCCAACAGAGGCAATTCAGTGACACATGATTTAAGCCTTCCAGGAACTGTGTGCTGCTACATCCAATCCAGGAAGTCAGCCTCCAGACACGCAGGCATCTGACCTAAATTCTTATCTGTACACAAAAACCTCTACCCTTGGAGATGATGGGGAAAGGAATTTCTACTCCTTCCCTCCACCCATCCATCTTGACCTGGCCCAGACCAACATCTCCCTTGGCATCTCACATGCAAAGGAGGAGTAAGGGCAGGAAATGGAATGGAGCCCGGGGGATGCACTTCATGGGAGGGATGGCTGAAAGGGCACAGTACCTGCTGGGGAGGACTTGGAAGATTTAACCAAGAAATTTAGGCTTTTTCGGAAGGTCCTGAAGGTGCGTGTCACTGGGGAGAGGAAATGACTCCTAGAACACCCAGGTTAACTGGGGAGACAGGACGGTCATCCATTAGTTGGCACCAGGAAAAAAAAAAACAGTTGCATTTACCATGTAGGCTTGATTACATAAAATCAATACACAATTCCAGTCTCCCATCTTCTCCCTACCCATGGTGCTAGTCGGCTTTCTTTAGCTGTGGCAAAACCCTTGAGACAGCACGGAAGAAAGAACGATGTCTTGACTCATATTTTCAGAGCTCTTTATCCACAGTTGTGTGTTCCTGCTGCTTTGGAACTGTGGGGAGATGGACTCCATGATGGGAGTCCCATGATGGAGCGGAGCTGCTTGTCTCATGGCAGAGTGGAGGGAGAGGGAGAGGGGGAGACAAAGGAAGAGAATTGGGGGCTGGGCTCCCATAATCCCCTTCAAGGGCATGCTTCCATCGATGTAACTTCCTCTTACCAGGCTCCACCTCCTAGAGGTGTATAGCTTCCTGATGGTACCATCAATTGGTGTTCTTCACAGCTGGTGAATGTTGCTTCTGGAGGCTGGCAATCACTAAGCAAAAATCCTAGTACCATGTATGGAATATCTCTTTAAGAGTGGTTGGCCTTTAGGTTATAGGTCTCTAAAGCAACACAGGCTCTTGTTACTCTTGGTTGCCCATCAGAACTACATAACAAGACCCTATTGCTGAAGACACCTCATTGGTTGCAAAATATAAAGAAGTCAAGCTTTCCTGAGCTAAGTGTACTCCCTGCTAGCTAGCTTTTATGGTATTGGGAGATGCTGTGTCTATTGCTGGAGGAGAAAAGGAACAGTCTTACCCAGCTGTAAACCCTCTGAGCTGAAATAGCAGCCTACCAGACAAGATTAGCCTGCTGTGCAACACTGGCATGGCTGTGGCAGAGAAAACCAAAGACTTTCTACTCAGACTTAAGATCTACTCGGTACTGTGAGCACAGGTTTGTTTGTTTGTTTGTTTGTTTAATGGCTGGGGAAGTCAAATGCCTTAGGAAGGAACTTACTACTATTTTTAAGCTAAATTGACATAGTATCAGACTGCCTTCTAAATTTCTATGTTCATACCCCTAGAGAAATGTTCTCTGCAGTGAATGAGTGAATAAAGAGGTGGATAGATGCTCAGGGTGTGAGAATAAATGACAATTGCATGTTCAACCTTAAACATACCACCCTCTCTAAGGCTCACAGTGTCTAAGGCTCTAAGTGTCACAGCAGAGAGGGTGGAAAGAAAGAAAGAGTTGAAAGGCAGAGAGAAGGGATACAAAATGACATCTTCTAGGCATGGTGCATCCAGTGCAATCATTAGTTCACAGCAACTGTGGTTATATGTGCTCAAGATTGCCCCTATCAACAGTCAAGGATGATGTGAGGACTATTGGGATGCATCCCTTCAGGAAGCAGGGACGTCTTTATCTTCAGTTACATACCCACTGTTGAGCCTACCAGGCTCCAGTGGCTAGCTACAAACCCACGTTCACACAGCTTAAATTTAGTAAGCCATACAACAAAACAAAAATATAAGGGAAAGAATTTGTAGATGGAAGGGAGTAGGGATTGACAGATGTGGGAAGGAGACAAAGGAGAGTAATCAGAATGAATCGTACATAGTGATGGAATTACCAGGTAACACATTTAATAAAGAAGTATTATTAAATGAAAGCATAGAACTTCCAGGTTACAATGAAAATTGTCAATTCCTTACCACACGCCACACAAAACTTCCATAATGTAATTACTCAGAGGGAAAAAATATCACTAGAAGGCCATCTAAGGAGATGGACTTGGGGATATTTGGATGGAAAGATTTTTTTTTAATTATCTACATCCTGAACATGTATTATCAGGGCAACAGAAGAAGAGTCTCTTCTTCTGAAGAGGAGGAAATGGATTGAGAGAGGTTGACTGACTTGTCTAAGACTCTACCTCGAGCTCCTCATTTACTGATGCTCAAGGTTTTGCCACACTGTAGGATGTCCCTCACGGGCTCCCGTACTTGCGCAGTTGATGTCCAGTGGGTGGCACTGTTTGGGGCTATGGAGCAGCTTTGCTGGGGGAAATATACACAGCTAATGGGCATTGAGATTAAAAGCTCCCTGCCATTTATGCTTTGCTCTCACTGTTTTGAGCTTGAGATTGAAAATGGGAGCCCTCAGCTCTCAGCTCCTATTGCCAATGCACGCCGCTCTGTCAGGATGGACTCAACCCTCTGGAACCAGGCACTAAAATAAACCCTTCCTCCCATGAGTTGCCTTTGGTCGTAGTGTTTTATCACAGCAACAGGAAGCAACCAATCCACATCCCCAGCCAAGGCTCTGTTGTTCCTGGGTGCATACTGAGCTGAGGTTAATCAACTAGCCAGTTCTGTCAATACCCACTCACTGTGTGATGAAACCACACACAAGCTTGCATCGCCAAGACACACATCAGCAGCTGCATCTTACCTAAGGTTGCCCCGGGTTTCCTAAAGTCACAGACACCAGGAGACTAAAGTTCACGGCGTGTACCTTACAGGTCACCAAGTCTCAGGGTCCACAACCCCACAGGTGACGTGGTTCGTGTTTCTTTCCCATCAGTTCAAGCAGCAGAAGAAGCAAGCTGTCCTGCCTTACTCAGAGTCTCCTGAATAGGAACGTTCTGCTCCTATGCTTGGCCCACCCCATGCTTTAAGACTGGAGGTACAATGTTTATATCAATCGCTGAGCTTCACACAGATCTCAAGTGGGATTTTCCTAAAGCAAGACATTCCCGTATTTTCAGGTTATCCTGCCCACCTGACCTATCGGTGGGGATAGCCTTTGGTCTGCGGGGCTAGACGAGGAGCAGTTATATTCTGTAGCAACAGCAGACATGAGGGCATAGATACATTTGAGAACATGGATCAGTCAGGGACGTGGGTATGAGTGCAGCTAGGGGTAAAGCTGCTTTTTTTTCCTAAGCATTATTTCCTGCCTGCTCCTTCCTTCAGCATCCTGCCAAGGATGTCTGTGCCTCTTCCCATCATATCCATATGGGATGCTATCCATTTGATGACCTAACATCCTAGTGGGTGAGGCCACAGTCTCCACGGGGCAAGCCTTGGTGCACTTTCTGGCCACCCCTTCCTGCATAGAAGAGTTCCAAAGAGCAGCTGGGCCTCCGCCTGCAGCCATTCTGCACATTCTACCTGGAGGGCCGTGTCTCAGTAGTTTCTGTCCTCAGAGTCTCCTAAGGCAGTCTTTATTAACTAATGCCTGATCCTATGGCTCAGAGCAATGCAACCTGGGGACAGGTTTCAAGACCACAGTCTCAGAGGCATGGGGAGGCTTGGGGGGAGGTGTATCTGGATGAGTGTTTACCCCAGTTCTCCGTTCCTGCAGCTATATATAAACTCATACATCTCTACAACTGGCCTGACTTGGAGAAGAAAGGCTGACTCCAGCTTCGAGGCCAAGCCAAGTCCTCCAGATTTGCTATTGGCAGGAGACTGCAACGAGGTGTGGGGTGTTTGCCAATACTTTAATAAAGAACTCTCTCCCATCTGCCGTGGGATCCCTGAAGAGCCGCTCATCACCCAAGCCCTCAAGCGGAATGGCATGTGGGTGGAATTGGGTACCAAGGCTACCTCATAAACAGCTCCTCATACTTGCAACCACTTCAAAAATAGAGCCACCGTGTCCAGCTATCTTGGCAAATTCATAAATTATTGTGGGTGGCTCTCAACATCACCTACAAACAAATTAATGTTAAAAATAGATAGAGTGATTTCAGAGCAAGGAATCATAATTCTAAGTAGAAAAAGGAGCCTGGGAAGGAAGAGCAGGAAGTGTAGCTCTGTAAGCATTCAGGAAGTAAGGGGGCATGTCAGCTGGCCAGGTGGCAAGAACTATTGGGCACTGGCACCTCAATCTGAGACCTGGCCATTATTCCTATTTCATACATCCTGCAAATGAGTCTTGGTATATTGTCTAATGTCCGGTGGTTGGTGGCCTGAAATTCAGATCTGAGCCTGTCATCTGCAAGTCTCTACTCCCACATCACTAGGCAGCATCCGTGAAGTTGCTTTCTCGGAGCTTCCTCACAGCCAGAAGGCAGAGAGGAAGACTTCCTATTACTATAACAAAGACCAAGAGGAGAGGAAAGGGAAAGGCTGTTTTGGAGGCTACTGGGCCTGATGTCAGTCCTGTGGCAGAAGGGTCCTGGGAGGTCAAGGGCCTGCAAAATGTTCAGGTCACAAGGAGGAAGAGAAACAAGAAGGGGCAGGAATCGGGTCACACTGTCCCTTCAAGAGCTTATCCTAGGAACCCAAAGGCCTCTCCCCTGGTTCCACCTCTTGTATGTTCCTCAACGCCTCTAGAGACCTGGACCTCTACACAGTATTTAAGATCCAGTCTGAGGAAGGAGCACACACACACACACACACACGCACACGCACATGCATGCACACACGTATACTCATACTGTTCACCAACAGAAAGAAGGGATCAGGGCTGGGAGATGGCTCCATGCGTAAAGTACTTTCTGTGCAAACATGAGAACATGAGGTTTGATCCCCAGTACCCACATAAGAAGCCAGGCATGGAGATCAGGATCCCTGGGCCTCACTGGCCAGCTAGTCCAGATGAACTGGGATGTTCAGTGGGAGATCACCTCAAAAAAAAAAAAAAAAAAAAGGTAGAGATCAATAGAAGAAGATACATGATGTGGACTTCTGGCCTCCACAGGATTCACACAAACACACTCTACACATACTACATACCCATGCATCCCCCAAAAGATCCCCCCAGAGGATTCCAATTTCCTAGGAACTATATATAGGCTTTTCTCCCCATCATCCCAAAAGCTGAATTCCTTGGCATCCTCAGATAAATGTGGGGAAGTTTTGCAAATGTGGCATTGGGCAGGGTTTTCTGATACAAGTAGGAACTCATGGGTGGGTGGGGAATGGGAGGGAAATGCTCTCACATATAGGGACCTGGACAACCTAGGAAGCAGCTGAGGATGAAGGCTCTGGGGAAAGTCCTGTCTGTAGAGTGCAGTGCAAAACTGCCTGATTTAATAACGTCTTAAAGCTCAGGCAATTTGGAAAAGCAAAGAGAAGGGAAAAGAAAATTGAATTTAAAGACAGCAAAATAAAATCTTCTTTAAACCAGCTTCACTAATTTGGAGAATGCAGAAATTAAGAGAGGTCTGTGGATGCATTCGAGGGGCAGGTTTTCAGGGGAAGTGAAACTGGAGACCCCGACTTGACATCACACAAGGTTCCCAGTGTGTCTTCAGATGTCCCGGGGTACCCAGTCACATAGCAACGAAGATGTGCTAATGGCAGACACTTAATATGCTCTTTAAAACAGGTCCCCGAGGCACCTGCTCTGTCTACACCTTATTAAACTCTCCGCTTCCTGCTCAGTGCTGAGAACACAAACCTGCCTCAATATAGGTTGCTTCTGCACGAATAACCACTTTAATTAAAACCCTATTCATTTCCTGTGCCTGCTTCCAGCTGGACCTTCGGTTGACACAGCCCAAGCCCCCACACGATTGTAATGTCACACAGAGGAGGCCTGTAAGCCTAGAGGTTTCTTGAGATTGACATCCAGATGCATACCCTGGTCCTGCACATAGCTCATCAGAATCTCATTACTCCCGCTGTGCAGACCTAGTGGGTGTGAACAGGATGGAAATTTCCGAAAGAGTGCAGGCTGATTTTCCCTCTCACTACACCTCACACACAAGTGCATAATTAGGAGGGAAAGGCAAGCATGACCCATCTCCTGTAGCTGCTGTGCCTGGGTGACCCGTCTCCGATAAATGCCATGCCTGGCTCTCCTGCAACTACTCTGTGTAGCAGTACATATCGGCCTCCTATTGTTTTCAAACACCCAGAGTCACATACAAGCCAAGTGGGAGTGTGGGGAAAAGGCCAGGCTCTTACATATGGACATACTAAAGCTTCCTTCCTCCTCTCTGTTGGGGACAGAGTGTGAAACTGTCACCCTGTAGATCATCAAGTGTAAGTGCAGAGCCCAGGACCACATGTTCAGGATGGACCAAGAGGGTCATTTCTACACCTCTGTCCTTCCAGGTGGACTATCTCCTCCAGGGTGACACACAGCAGCTTCTCTTCTGTGTCCTCAGGGACCCAGCTCAGATACCCACTGACCTGATGGTCCGAAGGCCAGAGCTGTGCTAAGAATCCCAGGGACACTGGGAAGCAAAGAGAATGAAAACAACTGTCAGGTTCTGCCTCTTCCCCCATCACCCTGAAGCTGGGGACAGAGGTGTCCTTACAAGTAGCTCTCGGGGCCAGTTCTGACATACAGTTCCACAGTATGCTTCAAAGAGTTGCTCATTGCAATTAGCACCAAATCACATCAGGGGTGCAGTGAAGGCTGGACCTTTGGAGCACACCCATGGCTGGGCCACTATCAGGCCACCCTCACTCTGCAGTAATTTCATGAGGTCCCTTCCCAGGGATGGCTTGCTGGACATGGGTCAGCCACTCAAAGTGTGAAGAAGAGAAGTTGGCATGCAGACAGAGGGTAGAGAGCTTCAGACACTTACAGCTGCCGTTGTTATTCCCACAAAACGCCTGTAGAATGTGCTCTGTCCCCAAACCCATCTACGCCACCCCACAGGGTACACACACCGCTCTCAATCTCTCTCACATCTTTTCAAAAGATTTGCATTGGCAGCTGCCAGTTTCAAAACCTAAGTGTTACAGGAAAGAACTGGAAGCAAGTAGGGGGAAGGGAGGAGGAAAGAGAGAGAGCATCCAGCTCCCAACAGACGGTGTCATGCGGGCTGCCTGTGTCCTGCCCGTGCCACCGGCAAGATGACAGATGAGTTCCGGTTGCCTTTGACACCTCAAACACCACTGAATGCCGTGCCAAACCCACTCACTACCATTTCAGTAGCACGTCCCTCTGATTACAGGAAGGGACTGTCTTGGTTTGATGCTGACCTGGTCCAATCACCTTCCTGTTCCACGTTGTCAGTGGAGGACTTGAACTTGGTTCAGAACTGTGGCAGGTGAGAGGACTTACAGACGCCATTCAAGTTCTGGGGGGGGGATGAGTTCATAATTGCCCTCAGATGAAGACAACTGAAGCTGCTTCCTTACCTAGGGGATCATATAGGGCAAAACATACATCAGTAATGACCTTGTGATGTCCCTAAGAGTGCAGGCAGTTCTCAGAGGCAAAATGAAGCTCCTGTGGGCAAGTGAGACCTGTGTGTCATTAGGCCACGGCACAGCCTGCCCTTGGAAGTTAAGTCAGTCAAAATGGTGCAAGTGGAGCATCACTTCACAGGGTCACTTCTGCCGCTAGGCTGGCAGGACCGTGGCTGGGACAGTTGTCCAGAGACATTGGAAGGGACAAGGAGAGAGGACGCTGAAGGACTGAGGCAGCAGGAATCATATAGAAGGACATTTTATAAGTGACACTTTTCCTACTGCTGTGTGAGCAGTTAGCTGTAGACCCATCTAGGACATTGACAGATCAAAGGTCTCCATGATGCTAATTAGAAAGAAATCAAGTGTCCAGTATGAAGAGTGGAAGAAGGGATTGCGGGGAGACCAGAGCAAGTTGCTCTGGCACCTGCCTTGCAGGAGAAACGTCACCTCCATGCAAAGTAGTCCTAGAGCTAAGCATGGAGACAGCAAAAGCAAGATCCTGGCTCTCATGGGTCGCCCAGCCCTCTGGAAGCAGGCAGGTCCCAGTCCCTCATGAGCTTCCTAAATGACTGTATCCCCAAACAGGGATCAGTGCAAGCATGTGAGTCAATATGACAGTACAGTCAGACGGCCACATGTGACAGCCACTCCTTTAGTTCCTAGGGACATGTGGGTAACAAGTTGAGTGGGACCTGGGTCCCAGGATCTCATGTTTCCTCTGATGATGGGAAATGCCCTTAAGGAAATAAGTGGACGCGCCAACATACAGCACAGCATGGGGTTGCGCTTAACCAGAGTGTTTTGAGAATTTCCTTTCTGGGCAGATGTAAATGACCCCCACTCCTTCCTTATAGCAACACCCTCCCCAGTCCTTATAAGGCCATGACAACAAAGTATGATTCCGCTGAAGGCCTCCCTGGGGGACCAGTGAGTTTGTTTGGGTCACTTACACACTGGAAATTCTTCCTCCAGCACAGATGATGGCAACCCCATAACTGCACAGATGGAGCCCTTTCCGTTAACCTCCCCAACCTATATCCTTTTGTACCTCCCTTGAGGTGGAGGGCACATGGGATCAGGGAAGGGTTACAAATTTCTGGGGGGGGGTGGAGCGGATCAGGAGAGGGCCCAATGATCTTCTGAAGGGAGTCAATAGTCAATAGTCAATCACCATGGAATCTTGGAAGCAGGCACAGATAAGGTGGTGAAGATGGTGGCTATTTTTACATAGAGGACAAAATTCTACAACACAGGGTAATGCGACGGGGGTGCCCTGGAGCTGAATGAAACCAGGTCATCCAGAAGCCGGGTGGTTCCTCAGAGGAACAGTCTGACTGTTGGCTCTCCTTCAGGATCTTCTGAAAGAAGCCTTCAGGACAGTCTGTCAAAAACCAGGAGCTAGAGTATGCACAGATGGATCCCAGGAGGGATCAAGGTGTCTGGTGCACATCTGGCTTCAGAATCAACAAACATCCTAAAGTCCTCACATATTATTGGGGGTGATGATCCTCATGTTCCCATCTTCTAAGACTCTTCTCACTTACAAATGACCACTAATGTGACTCAAAATACAAACCTAAGTCCAACTATGAAGTCCTTTGGGGCACTGGTAGTTGCTCCATGCAGGGCAGAACCCAGCATGTTGGCACTGACCCAGCTACCGTGGACAAACCCAGCCACTGAAGGCACCCTGGATGAGCTCCGTGCACCTGCTACTTGAGCTGACCGTGTCTGAAAGCTGCTGGGTGAAAGAGAGGCTTCCACGGACCTGGGAGACAGACCCTGCTCAGACTTTGGAATGAGAAAAATGTGTTACAGTAGAGTCCTCCCTGGAAAGACCCACACTTGCTGGGGTATTGCCCCTACCCTGTGAGCCCTAATCTTTCATCTAAGCCTAGAGTCACCCAAGTGTGTTCCCTCAGTTCCTTTTTTTTTTTTCAACTTTGCATGGGTAAAAGGCTGGAGATTCATACAGGGTGGGCTGAGAGGGTGTGCAGGGGAGCACCCCTAGTCTGCAGATAGAAGAGATGGGGGGGATGGGGGAACCAAGTATGTGCTTACAATCAGGCTCAGAGCAGAAGCCCTGAAGGGGCCCTGCAAAGTTCTGGGTGATGCTCACTGTGTACTTGTTACCATGACACACCACACGCCACCATTCCTCAAAAGGAGCAGTGGCAGGGATCATGTGGTTCAAATCAACAAGGCAGGGAGAAAATAGGGGTTCAGGAATAATCCTCTGAGAGCAAGAGGGTTAAGAGGTGTGAAGGCTGCATCTTGACATTTCCCATCAGATGCCCCCCCCCCCGGAAAATGTCATGGGTTGGAGACACAGCCTTCAGATTTGTCTTAGTGAGGTCTTGATCTGGGGCCCTTGGGAAGTAACTAGGGATAGGTTTGGTGCTGTGGGTGGGCTGCCCATGATGTCAGGAAGGGAGACCTGAGTCAAGCCTCCTCTCTCTCACTACCCAGTATCCACTAACACACTGTGTTGCGTCCCTCAGCAGGTGCTGGTGCCGAGCCCTTGGGCATCTCAGCCTCAAACAGCCAGAGCACTCGGGAGGTGTGCAGACATGATGCCGACTGTGATGCAGACTTCACTTGATTGAAAAGCCTGGCAAGAGCTGAGATGTGAAATTGGCAGAGGGGTTGCCTTGAGGGCTTCCTGAGAAAATCACCCCAGGCGGAGGCAGCACCTGTGGGCTAAAGATCTGTAGGACCAGTGTGAGGTGGGATGATGGCAGGATGTCATGTGACTTTGAAACATGGGGATTCAGGGCCCTGCCATCCCCGCTTAATTACACTGGCTCAAGCAGGAGAAGGCTTCCCATTAAAATGGATTATATTCTAGTGCAGTTTTGACGCTCCTTGGGATATGAGCTTAACATAAGATTTCTTGGTCACTGAACATCCGTGGGCTTTAGCTACACATTCACTGCCTCCTGCCAGCAAATTCATGCATATAAATTGTCAGCCAATGGATCCTTATCAATTCCCCAGGCTTTCTCAAAAGCAGTGTAAAAACGTGCATGGTGTGACACCTCAGAATTCTCCTAAGGCTGTCACCCCCTAGATCTCAACTGGCCTGAGCTCATAGAGCATGGAAGGAGTGCGGTTGTTCCCCCATTTTACAGGTGAGAAAGCTAAGGCCTTTCAAAGGATATGCGCCCATCAAGAGCACAGTCTGCCTTGTTTCCCCTACTGTCCTCAGCACACTTCTCTTGTGTTGAAACGCAATCCTCTCTCATCTTGATACTTCAGAGGCTTAAATATGAGCCCACTTACTGAAGCTCAACAGATCCCAGGCTATGGTGTAAGATTTGAGCCTATCAGGATATTCAGGAGCCAGCTTGTATTGACACACTGGAAATCAACTACAAATTTTTCAAGTTGTCTGACACCAGCTTGTTAGATTGAAGTCGACAATGGGTGCATCTATTTCTCAGAGAATGAAAAACACTAGGGACCAGGGAGTGCCCCCTTTCCCTGCCCCTAGGAGAGCTGGTTGTTAAACTTTACTAACATACTCTGGCTTCTCATCTCAGAGCTGCTCCGGTGCTCCAGTGAGTTTGTAACCTCGTGTGAATAATCTAAGCCCCCTGGTGTTAGCCTCTCTAACTGTAAGCTCGAGTTGAAAGTCAATTCTTCTCCTCACTGAGATCAAAGAGAGAAGGCCTTGCAAGATTAAGTGACAATAAATCACTGTCACTACAATGTTTGTCAGTGTCAAGGGTCCTGCTGGCTCATGTGCTTGAACACAGGTCCTCAGCCATGGTGCTATTGGAGGAAGTTGTGGGGTCTTGGAAGCTGGTCCCCAGATGGAGCAAAGTGGGAGACTAGAGGGTGAGTTGTGTGGGCTGTCGACTGGAGGGTGGGTTGTGTGGGCTGTAGACTGGAGGGTGGGTTGTGTGGGCTGTAGACTGGAGGGTGGGTTGTGTGAGCTGTAGACTGGAGGGTGGGTTGTGTGGGCTGTAGACTGGAGGGTGGGTTGTGTGGGCTCTAGACTGGACATGGATCTCACTGAATTCCCTGCTTTCTGATCTACTGATTCCACCAGCATCCACTGCCTCAGGCAGAGTCCCAACCTCCATCCTTTCTGCCATGAACTCTTATCCCTCAAACTGTGAGCCAAAATTAATTCCTCCCACTTTTGGCTGCTTTAGTGGTATTTGGCTGCTTTAGTGGAGCAAGTGGGAGACTAGAGAGTGGGTTATCTGGGCTGTAGACTACAGGGTAGGTTGTATGGGCTGTACGGAGTAAAGAAACAATTACATGCATGAAGCAATATTAACTCGGGAATTTAGTTACAGAAAAACACATGGAAAATGCAGAAAGCAGTCAGGGAAATCTGCAGGAAGATGCCATACTGTGTCTCCTCAACACAGAGGGTCTCGGTAATCCTGGCTTGTGCACATGACCCTTCTAGTGCTCCTTAGTAGACTTTTTGGGTCCCTCAGTAATTTCCTGACATACACAGCCATTCCCCCTGGCCCAGCTGCAGTCCTCCAGAGCCCTGATTTGCAGTGTGGCCACTGGCTTCTTACACAGCTGAGTGTCAAGGTGTACCTGGTGAGTCATGTGGCTCACACTCATGGCCACCTCCCCTTCAGAATAGCAGCCACTGACCATAGCAAGGAGAATGGAAACCCGGAGTCTTCACAGCTTGAGCCAAAGACACCGAGGACACTGCACATGTTAGGACAGTCCAGGATGGGAAAGGACCCTGGGCAAGACAGCACAGCCTCTTCCTCTGAGGCCAAAGGTTACCATGGTGATGAGAGTGTCCTGGATACATGGAAGCCAATGACATCACAGTTAGAAGTGTAAAAATCTCACCGGCATTGTCCTCCTACGTGTCAGGGTTTGAGCAGGGTGTCTCTTGATCCCCAGCATACCGTGGGTGTTTGGAATCTCACTGTTTTAGTAATAATGGGGATATGAGGGAGAGTGGCGAGAGAGTATGGGGAGGAAAGGGCAATATGGTGCTGCCAGTGTGGGCCTGACTTCTGTCCTCTGCCGGCCGTGGAAGACGGAGGTGACAACTGTCCTAGTACTAGCGCTGTATGCACCACAAGCACCCGGCAAACATAATAGCACTGAAGCACTGAATGTCCCCAGTACCGGACACCAAAGACCCGGTGAAGGAGGAGGGCTGTGTCCCTCCACAGCGGAGCACTGTAAGGGAGGATGCAGAGCTGTTCCATCTCTGGACACTGAGGAAACAGGGCAGGGCCTGACCTCCACCAGGAGTCCAGTGCACAGGTGTCCATTGCTCGGACACTTGCAGGAGAAAGGGCAGGCATTCCCAGGAAACCCCGAGTAGTGGAGCTCCAGCAACAGAGCAGGTGGGCGAGGGCCTGGAGGTGAGCACAGTGTTTTAGTTACCACTTAGTTACAGACGACTCAGTATGGCTGCTGTAAAATGTGCCGCGATGGTGCAAGGACAGAAGGGCGGGGTAGACCGGACACTGTGTCGGAGCCCAGCCTTGGCGGACATTGTTCTGGGGACTTTCGGGGTCGACAGTGATGTTTCATTCACAAGCCATAGGCATTTTGGTAAGATTTGCCCAGTCAGATAGACTGGCAATATGCTGTGGTGTGCACATGCTGGTTTAGGTGCTGTCTGGAACTGCTTCTAAGGAGATGGCAACATTCTTCTACAAAGGGAAGATCCTTTGCCACATGTTGTGGCTTCCAGTCCCCTGCTCAGCCTCCTCCTCATCTCCCTGCTCCAGCCAGAGGAGCTGTCTTTAAATGCCCCCACAATCTTATTTTAATAAAAGGTCTCAGGGTGGCATACGGACATCCGGGTCTTGATTTGTCCTGTGTCTACTCATAGAAGGTTCTAGAAACATTGTTTGCATGACAAGTATTAACACTACATTTAGGACCTGCCTTGTAAGGTTCTCACTCTCAAAGCTGCTTTGTCCAGATGGTAGCAAGTGGCTTCCTTACCTAGTTCTACATTAGCTCCTAACAGAGAATCTAGTGAAGACAGCCAGTGAGGTTGAGGGAAACGAACCTCAAGCACACTATCAAAATGTGAATAAATTGCCTATCTACCAACCTTTAGTCAAGCCAACAACATGATACCCCAAGCCCAAGGTACATCTTCCAAAGTTCTCATGTCCTGTGCTGAAGGAGAGGGGAGAAGATAACTCCATGCAGGGAGGTGAGAGGTAACCCAATGGAGGGATGCTCAACCACAGCCAGCCTGGAAGGACCCTGGTAACCATGGAAACCACTCATGGAAGAGGTATCCCTGTCCAATACTAAGCAGGTTACTTGTTTCTGATCATTCACTTGATCTATACACAACATCATGACCTCACCATCCTTTCTCTTTGGCTTTACAGATGAGAAAACAGACAGGCAAGTAGGCTTGCTCTCAAAGCCTGTGCCCTCCCCAGCACAAGCGGCCACAGAAGGGCAGAACATGAAACTGCTTCCTGCTCCCAGCACTGGAGAATGGGATTCCAGGGCTAGGCAGCCAGCATGGTCAATTCTGGTGAGGGTGATGGCTTCTCCCCTGGCTTGCAGACAACATGAACATTATATATTCTCTCCGCCTTTCCCCTTGCTCTCCTTTTCTTCTCCCTCCTTCTCTCCCCCTCCCTTTCCCTCACCCCTTCTCTTTCTCCTTCTCCCCTCCCCCTCCTGTGGCTTCCATTCTCTTCCTCCTAGAAGGACACAATTCTGTCTATGATATAATCATCTGTCTCTTGATCCTCCATCTCTTCATCAAAGTTGGGGTCTGGTTTGGAACCCCTTTGGTCCACAGCTGCCTCCTTGCTGATGTGTAGAGGGCTGGGATCAGAACTGATGAGGTCTGGCTTAGAAGAAGAATATTGGGCCACCTTGTCCCCTTCCTTCATCCTGTCCCTACCCAGGGTTCCTATGTGTGAGCGCACACGCGCACGTGCGTACACACACACACACACACACACACACACACACACACACACACGCTGTCACTCAAGTCTTCCTCGTTCCCCTTTGCCAGGATTGTCTTAATCCCAGGAGAGCACCACAGCTTCACTTTAAACAGGTTAAAATATTGCACTTGACAGCTCAGCTTGGGTTATCACAGCTCAGGAGCACAGATCATTCATTCCACAGAGGCAAAGCTGTCATGGAAACTAATCAATGCTAGGCTCCCAACAGTGCCAATCACAGAGCCTGTCAGTGGGGGAGAGTGATGAGAGTGAGCCTTCCCAAGGCTGCAGTAACTCGCCCTCTATGAAAAAACTCCAGAAGTGGCATGCAATTAATGCAAAGCAGGGCGTCCTTAGGAACCCCAAACCATCTCCATACTGCTCACACTCCTCGGAGGGCAAAAAGGCCACACAGGGTGGCAAGAAGGGAGGGGTCTGACAAGGAGAAGATGGGAAGGGCATCTGGCAAAGCTAGGAAGTGTTCGGTCAAGGAGTTAGGTGGAGGCCAAGACAGACAATGTGTCTTCAAGTCCCATCTGTCTGCTTACTAGTAACATGACTCAGTGGCCCCGTCTGTAAGGTGGGGAAAATAGAGTCATAGATTAAATTCATGAGGGGTGTCTGCCTGGAATGCCCAAGTGGAGGGCTTTGGAGTACCTGGCTAAGGCAAAAGGAAATCCCACAAAGGCCCAGAGGCAGGGAATCATTAGCAGGTAGGCATTTATGGGATGCAAATCCAAAGCAGAGATAACAGTCAGGGATGGAATAGAGAGAAATTTCCCCAAACACGGACTATAATAGACAGGGTGTCAGATTCAGGAGTTGGAATTTAGCACCTCCATTCAGGGCAGCCATGCTATATGGAGAGACACAGACTCCAGGTCCTTCTTGCCATTAACACAATGTGTGAAGCTTTCTAAAATACTGGATACCATTTAGCATTCTCATAAGCCCTGCTTCATACTTCCTCAGATGCACAAAAACAAATTCAATTCTGATTCACTCGATCACAGAACAGAACTGAAATGAATGCTTGAAGATTCCCTGGTGAAAGTACTCCACAGACACCGAGAGGCTGTAAACCCAGACACCTGGATCCTTTCCCTCTGGCAGGGCCTGGACAGCGCCTGCCCCCAGGGCGCATGCCTCCTCCACACTCACCACAGGTTCACCAGAAATGGGTGCTCCAGTCCCTGCATGATCTGCAGCTCCCGGAACACGTTCCGCACCTCGTCCCTCTCCACACACTTTTGCTTGTTCATGTACTTCATGGCGTACATCTTCTTTGTGTCTCGCTTCTGCACGATGCATACCTGCAAGACAGCCAGCGGGAACAACACTCAGGACAAGTGGGGAGAGAGGAGGAAGAGGAGGAGGAGGAGAAACGTCAAGCCCTCACTGACATTCCATTCCGTGGCTGGGTTTCATCCATTCCGAACACTCACTAGCAAAGCACCTTGGCTAAGCCTCTCTGCATCTACAAGGGAGGGGCCAGACGAGATCTGGCATTTAAATGTGAACAATTAGTGCTGGCTGTGAACTCACTCAACACTGGAAATGCAGCCATAGATTCAGAAGACGGGAGGAGCAGCCCTGCCCTCTAGAAGTTCACAGCCCAACAAAGGCACTAGTGACTGCAGTTTCTCAGCATGCATGCCACAGGCTATGACCCTGGGATGCATGCACACATGTTGTGGCTCCCCTCATATTGCAGAAGCAACTGGGACACATGGTGCAGTCACAGTAAAAATCCTCGCATCCAGAGAATACAGCCATGGGACACACGGGCATGCATGCTTTGCCCAGTCCTGGGATTACACCATAGGTATTTGTGTGTGCCTACTACACACCCTACCCCAGTGACCTCATTGCTGGGACATTTGAGAAAACCTGGAGGAACAGAGGAGAGCCAGCCCAAGAGAGAAGTTCTCTGTGCACAGGCAGCAGAAGAAAAAGCCTGCTGGAGCCCGCATGATGCCAGCCCAAGCCTCAGATGCTTCGTGCAGATCCGAGGACTTGGTGTTTGCCGCGATGGGTTGCAGTCTTGCTTTGGTTCAGTCTTTCCTTGGTACGCTTCAGTTCCCTTCTGTGGTTGGAATGTTTCTTCTGTGCCTTGTATATTAGAGGTATGTGACTTGATATTGTTTTTAACTTATAGAGGTTATACAGTTGGGTTGGATTGAGGCTCAGAAGAGACTGGACTTTTGAACAGTGTGGGGACAGACCAGGACTGTGGGGGCTTTTAAAGTTGGAGTGAATGTATTTTCCAGTATGGGATAACCATGACATTATGAGGGTCAGGGATAAAATGTTTTGAATGAGGAACGTCCCCATGGGCTTATGTGTTTGAACACTTGGTCCCCAATGGGTGGCACTGTTCTAGAAAGTTGTAGAATCTTTAAGTGATAAACCTTGCCAGAAGAAATAGTCTATTAGGGCTGAACCTTGTCTTATAGCCCAGTTACCCTTCCTGTTCCCTCTCTGCCTCCTGTGAGGAGGAGTCCACCCAGGTACACAGTCCTGCCACCGTGGGGCATTTGCTTTTTTATCTTGCTATCCATGGTGCACTGTGTCACCTTAAACTGTTAGCCAAAACAAAAGACAAAAAAACAAGGCTTGCCTTTAAACTGCTTCCTGTGAGGCATTAAATCACCATGAGGAGAAAATCCACAACTAACTTGGTCTTGGTTACCCGCAGTCAACAATGAAAATATTACATGAAAACCTTCAAGAATAAATCACTCATAAATTCTAAATTACCCATCAATTAAGTGCACCACCCTCTTACACTTTCCCACTCCATCCTCTCTAGCATATCCACACTGTATGAGAAACACTCGGAGATCCTCTGTTTACATACTATTTGAGAACTTCTACATGTGTATAATGCATTTTGTTTAAACCCATCCCCTTCTTCTTTTCCAGTTTCTCCTTTACCTCGTCATCTCTAGTCTCTGTCAATTTTATCTGCTCTTTTTAAACTCACTGACTCCATGCACTGTATATGGGTGTAGAACAATCTACCAGAGTGAGACAGCCTCCCAGGGACCTCATCTCTGAGGGAAACTGACTCTCCTCCTCCCAGCAGCCATTACGTGCTAATTGATCCCCAGAGAGGGATGGGGCTTCATGAGTGCCCCCACATCCATGCTGGGGTTTGGGCTGGCTTGATGTGGTGTGGGTCTTACGAATGCAGTCACAGCCACTCTGAGTCCATGAGTTCAGCAGCCCCATTATGTCTTGGAAATACTGTTTCCCTGAAGGTGTCCACCACCTCCAGTTCTTAAAAACCTTTCCACCAACCCCTCCAGCCTGAAAACACTTCCAAATTCCCTCCAGAAAGCAAGTATTACCCTGATACCAAAAGTAAAGCCCAACAAAAAAAGTGAATTATAAGCCAATCTCCATGATAAACATAGACACAAAAATTCTCAATGAAAGACTCGCAAACCACATTCAAGAAACATCCAAAAGATTATCCATTATGATGAGGTTGATATCCCAGAGACTCAAGGATGATTCTGTATGTGTAAATCAATCGCTGTAGTACAGTACTTAAATAGTCTCAAGGACAGAAACCACATGACTGTCTCCTTAGATGCAGAGAGGTATGGACAAAAGCCAACATTCCTTCATGATAAATGTCCTGGATAAATTAGCAATTCTGGGTACTGTGCCAATGCAATCAGGGCAACTTACAACAAGCACACAGCCATCATCATGTTAAACTGGGAAAACTCAAAAGCATTTTCATTACAATCAGGAACATGACAAGGGTCTTGATCATATAGTGCTTGAAGACTTAGAACAGTGAGACAAGTTGAAGAAGATATAAAGGGTATACTAATATGAAAAGAAGAAATCAAAGTATCTTTATTTCCAGATGATATGACTCTATATATGAAAGAGTCCACCAGAAAAGGACTATAGTTGATGAATATGTTTAGCAAAGTAGCAGGATACAAAATTAACACCAAAAAAGTAACTTCCCCATATATATGTAAATGAAAAATACACTAAAAAAAAGTAAGGAAAACAGTGTTGTCCATAATAGCCTTTCAAAAATCTTGGAAAAAAAATCTAATCAATTCAATGAAAGGCTTGAATTTAAGACATTGAAGAAGATATCAGAAGATGGAAAGACTTCTCATGCTCACGGAAGACCATTCTGCCAAAAGTAATTTACAGATTCAATTCAATCCCCATCAAAATTCTAATGCAACTCTTCACAGAAATTGAAAAAAAGAAACAATCTCAAAATTTGTAGGAAAACACAAAAGACCCAGGGTAGCCAAAACAGTCCCAAGCAATAAAAATACTGCTGGAAGTATCACCATCTTTGATTTCAAGTTATATCCTAAAGCTATAGTAATAAAAAAAGAGCATGGTGATGGTCTCACCTTGCACAAAACTCAACTCCAAATGAATTGAAGACTTCAATGTAAGATCTGATATGCTGAACCCGATAGAGGAGAGAATATAGAAAGTGAAGCTTAAAAGCACTGAAAAAAAAAAAAAAAAAAAAAAAAAACTTTCTGAAAGGGACCTGGCCACACAGGTATTAAGAACACATGATAAATCAATCTTATAAAACAAAAACGGTTCTTACAGAAGAGATACTATTATTCAAGTAAAGCAGCAGCGCACTATAGAACAAGGGAAACTCTTATCAGCTATATATCTGACAACAGGTTAGTATCTAGAATATGCAAAGATCTCAAAAATATTTAAGCAGCAAGAAAACAAACAATCTAATTAAAAATTGGAGCATGGAACTAAACAGCGTTCTCAAAAGATGAAATACAAATGGATGAGAAACATTTTTTCAAGTGTTCAGCATCCTTAGCCATCAGGGAATAAAATTTCATCTTACAGTTGTCAGAATGGCTAAGATTAAAACAAACAAACAAACAAAACACACACCAAATGCTGGTGTGCATGTAAGAAATAGGCACATATTCATTAGTGGGAGTAAAATCTGGTGCATCCAATAGAGAAATGAGAGTGGAGATTCCTAAAAAGCTAGAAACAGCTACCACATAATTCAGCTAGACCACACCTGGGTGTATACCCAAATGACTCTTTGTCCTGGCGTAGAGAAACCTGTACAACCATGTTCATTGCTGCTCTATTCACAGTAGTTATGAACTGGAAACAACAATCAACGACATGAAGTTAAAGGTCTGTGATTATTCATTGTGCAGTAAATTTGAAACACTAACTATAAGGAAGTAATTGTGCCATGCACAAAGGCCTCCAGGGGCTCTGCCTGGTGGGGATTCAAGCTGGCTCCTGAAGCCCTGAGACCGTGTCTGAAGGCAGACAGTAGTGGGTGGATAATGTCACCAATCAGGGCCTCTTGTTTCTGTTGCTTCTCATTTGCATTCTGAGGAGAGGACAGGAAACCAAAACAGGAGATGGGAAGACAGTAGATTGAAGGCAGCACTGTTCTGCATCTCAACAAGTCTGCAACAAATCACCAGATGCATGGTTTCAGGAAGAGCCTTTGCTTTGATGATTAACTGAACAGTCACTTCTGAAAACCTGTGTAGTTCCATGAGAGTTAGAAGAGGTGTGGATTCTGTCACGTGAATACTGTACTGGACAGGACACCTCTCAACAGAGGAAAGGTGGGAGGTGGGCTGTCTCCCTCAAAGCTGCCCAATTCTAATTCATCAATTTCAAAACAGAAATGCATGACTCATATAAGCAAAAGAAAGACAATATGACTGATCTTAAAAGTTAGAACTCCTCGACAGCTCAAACTAAAGATAACAAAGGATTAAAATGCCAAAGAATTTGAAAGTGAACTTTAAGAAATCATAAATACCTTTAAAGAGGGTGCAAACAAGTGAAGGAATAAAGTAAGAAGTTCAATTCAGGGCCTGGATAGCAAAGTTAGCAATGTAGATAGGAAATTAAGATTATGGGAAAAAAACTCAGAAATGTTGTAAACGATAAGTCAACAAACCAACCAAACAAAACAGTGATTATCACGGTAGGCTAGTTGAAGAAGAAATATCAGGCTTGGAAACAAAACTAAGGAAATACTATATTCACCAAGCAACCAAGAAAAATAAATAAGTATGGCTTCAACATTCAGGAACTCTGAAACATGACCAAATATTTAAAAATCACAGGGTAAAAGAAGAAGCTGAGTTTCAAATGAAATACACAGAAAACATGCTTAGAAGAAAAAACCCAAATCCAAGGAAAAGGAATGAACCACAAGTTAAGAACCCCTAATATACATGACTGGAAAAGACTTTCCACATCACACGGTATTTAAAATGCTAAGGCTGCAGAATAAAATGCAGTATTAACAGTCACATGAGAAAAACACCAACATACAATAATAGACTCATCAAAATGTTCTCAGACCTCTCAGGAAAGTGCTCAAAACCAGAAAAGGACAGAGTGAATTCATTCAAGTTCTGACAGCAAATATCTACCAACCAAGAATGCTATATCCAACAAAGCTATCTTTCAAAGCTGATAAAGGAATAACTTCCATAGGAAACACAACTTAAATGATCTGTGAACACCAAGCCAGGGCTGTGGAAAGTAGCTGAAAGAATTCTACACAGGGAGAAGGAAGAAAGGTGGTCACAAGTAGAATGCATAGGAAAGAAACAATGAGAGAAATAACCAAACACATAACTAAGAAAGAGGTAGATATGCCAAGCTCAGTTATCCAAGAGTCTCCTGAGAGGAATAAGACAGAGAAAAAGAAAAATACACTAATTCAACAAGAAAAACCAACAAAAGTACATGAATCAGAAAGTATTTCTTGATTAAAAACTAAGTATAAATGGCCTCAACTATGTAATTAAAAGATGAAGACTACCTCACTGAATCAAAATACAAAAGTCAACTGTTAGCATCCTTGAAAAAAAAAAAAAAAAACACACCTCATTGGCAAAATACAGACTGAGAGTCAAAGGATAGAAAAATACATTCCAAGCAAGTAGAAGCCTGAAAACAAAACAAAACAAAAACTCAGGATAGGAAAGTCTAGGCAAAACAGTAACAGGTGACTTCAACCAACACCCCATTTTCATCACTAGATGAGTATTTGTTGTTCTTGTAGAGACTTGGGTTTAGTTTGCTTCACTGACATGGTGGCTCACAACTATCCATAACTCCAGTTCTAGGGGATCTTAAGTCCTTGTCTGAACTCTGAAGCAGCAGACATACACATATGTACATGCATTGATATATAACAATAAAATTGAAGACATAATTGTCTATCTCAATGCTGAATTCTACCATACGTTTAGAAAAAATGTCAATGCTCTTCAAAATTTTCCATAAGAAGTACTACCAAATTCTATGCAACCAATTCATTCTATGCAACCAGTATCACTGTGATTTAAACAATAGCAGCAAATAGTTAAGGACTCAATAAAAAAGGAACTGCAGACTAATTTCCCAATATACATAGATGTAAAAAAGAAAATCAATGAAGTTTTGAAACCCAATTTCAAAAACCTGTTTCAAAAAATTTTGCACACCACAGTGCAGTTGGTTTCATCACAGGAATGGAAGGACAATTCAACATGAATAAATTAGTAAGTATAATGTGACATGTAAATATAATCAAGGATAAAAACCATGAGATTATCTTGGTAGATGCAGAAAAGGCCTTAAAAGTCCCTGGAGAAATTATGACTAGAAAGAGCATAACTCAACATAATCAAGGCTATATTTGAAAAGCTTACAGCCATCATTATACTAAGTGGGGAAATACTGAAAACATTCATCCTAAAATTGAGAACCAGGCAAGGGCGTTCACTGTCTTCCATCTCATTCATCACAATGTGATTTTTTTTACCCAGTAATAAAACAAGAGAAAGAAAGAGATGTAACATGAATAGGAAAAAGATGAACTAAACCTTTTTCTATGCTTTGGTGCATGCATGCATGTGTGTGTGTGTACACTTATGTGTTTTTGGAGACTACAGGACAACCTTAGGTTGTCGTTCTTAAGCTCCTTGCTACCTTTTCATTTTTAGACAAAGTCTTCCTTCAGCCTTGACCTTACAACGTAGGCCAACCTGGTTAGTCAGGGAGCTCTAGCGATCTACTTGTCTAGTTCAGGGCTTAGAGCCCACACCACTATGCACAGCACTTTTGTAAAGTTTTGGTCCTGAGGAAGTACTTTATAGACTGAACTGTCTCCCCAATTATCTCTATTTACAAACAATATTATCCTATGCTTATAAGGCCCAAAAGATGACACCTGAAAACCCTTAGCTGTAATCAATGCCTGGACAAAGTTGCAAGATATAAAGTCAACATACAAAAACCATCCACTTTTCTATATACTAATGAATGTGCTGAGGTAGAAATCAGGAAACGGGCCAGTCCTTCTCACAGTAGCCTGAAACAGATACCAAAGGACACACCTAACCAGGAAGGTGAAGGACCCCTGCTGTGAAAACTTTGAATGTGGCAGGATGAAAGTGAGTGTACCCAGGTGCCAGGATGACAGACATTCTAAAGAGACACTTGTGACCCTCTCATTGGCTGTTGAAACAATGGTCCCCACGGAATTGGAATTTCCCCACCAACTCATGCTGGAAGAAGAAAAGGCCTGGAGCCTGGTACCAGACAGGGAGGAATTTGTCTTTTATAAAGTGATCTCACACTGTTTTGACTTTGTTTTTTCATCTTTGACAGATTTTTTAATTAAAGTATGAATAACTATTTCTTTTATTTTCCTTTTTTATTTAAATTAGAAATAAGTTTCTTTTACATGTCAATCCTAGTTCTCCCTTCTTCCCATGCCCCCTACCCCATCCCTTTCTTGCTCCCCAGGGAGGGTGAGGCTTTCCATGGAGGAATCCTCAAAGTCTGTCATATCATTTGGAGCAGAACCTAGGCCCTCTCCCATGTGTCTACACTGAGAGAGTATCCTCCTATGTGGAATGGGCTCCCAAAGTTCATTCCTGTACTAGGGATAAATACTGATATACTACCAGAGGCCCCATAGACTGTCCAGGCCTCCTAACTGACACCCATGTTCAGGGTGTCTGGGTTTGTCCTATACTGGTTTCCCAGGTTTCAGTCTGGAGTTCATAAGCTCCCCCTTGTTCAGGTTAACTGTTTCTATGTATTTCTCCAGCCTGGAGAGGAGGGCATGCGGGAGCAGGAAGATTGAGTCAGGGAAAGAATAGAGGAGGGCTGGAGAGATGGCTCAGCTGTTAAAGGCTAGGCTCACAACCAAAAACATAAGAATAGAGGAGAATAAGAAAATAGATACCATATTAGAGGGAGCCATTATAAGTATAAAGAGAAATCTGGCACTAGGGAAATGTACAGAGATCTACAAGGATGATCCCGAACTAACTATCTAAGCAATAGTGGAGAGGCTACCTTAAATGCCCTTCCCCAGTAATGAAATTGATGACTACCTTATATGCCATTCTAGAGCCTTCATCCAGTAGCTGATGGAAGCAGAAACAGACACCCACAGCTAAACACTAACCCAAACTCCTGGAATCCAGTTGCAGAGAGGGAGGAGTGATGAGCAAAGGGGTCAAGACTTTTCAGAGCAGCCTGGACCTCATGTCAGAACCCTGAAAACAAACTTGAGGTTGTCATCGAACCACCTTATTTCTTGTTCTTGCCAGTGTAGCCGCATGGAATAAATGTCCCTTTTCTGACTTTCAGTTATTTGTTGGTTTCCTTGGCCTATTGAGAGAAGGTGGCCTGGTCTATTTGGTTAGGGCTGCCAGGACACTGTCAGGGCCCTACCGTCTCCAGTAACACCTGCACAGAAGGATTGTCAGGCGATGGACACACCAATGCCTGAAACCAGCCCTGGAGGTCTGGAACAGCTCCTCCTAGCTCTCAACCTCAAGACCGCTGTGGCATGGAGGGATTAACTGAAACAAGCTGCTGAGTGGCCTCTATGCTGGGCGGGTGATCAGGAGTGAAGACCAGCACTGTCACCTACAGTCACTCTGCCTAGGTCCTGGGAGTATCTGAAGTGAAACTCTAAAAGTAGGTCTTAAGGGGGCACTGACACTCCTCAGTAAGGCTGCTGATATCCACAGGAAATCATGGTTAATGAGGCAAGAAGAAGTGATCTGACCAAAGCCACCCTAAGCTGCCCACAAGGCAAGGCCCCCAATTAACTTCTCATTAGTAGAAATCAATTGGGCTTTGGGGTTATCATTAGTCACTGTGATGTATTGAGACAGATAAACAAACACTAGATGGTGTAGACCACGGGATTTGCTAAGGAAAGCGTGTGCCAAGAGCATGAAACTACAGAGCCAACAAGAGGATGATTCACACAGGGAAATCCACACCACTCCAGCATCCCATGGGTATCATCTCTACTCCATGTCCCCAGCACTGATAGCCTTGACTTATGAGCACCCTAGAAACTCCAGAGGACCAGTGAATTTTGGAATTTTGTGGGTTTTGTTTGTTTATTTGGATGATTGGTTGGTGTTTTATGTGTGGGGGGTGGTTGTTTTTGGGTTTTTTTTTGTTTGTTTGTTTGTTTGTTTTAAGTGGTGAAAAAAAAACCGATGTCCGATGTGCAACCAGGGTTTGGTGGATATAAGAAACTTTCTAGAAACTTCTTGTTTGGCTATATCTTCATTACCTATTTCTATATAGGACTCTCATTACCTGTTGGTTGTTCAGCCATCACAGGCTCGTGGAAAGACTGGTGATGTTAAAACAGAAGTCAGCATGAGCTGGGAACTGAGGCTGCATCTTCTGTTGTGAGCCTAAACTGTCACTTCCTACCTGGGTCCATAAGACTGGACCCCAACTTCAGTGCTCATCCTTGTCTCCCTTTGAGACCTGCCTGCAAGCTGTGAGTGAGAAGTGGGACCCTCAGCGCCCATCACACCACTTGCTGGCCCTGCCATTTACGAGTGCCTATTGCTGTGCCTGGTTCCTGGGGTGTTTCCATTTCTCAGCTTTCTTAACCCTGTGAACCAAGTCCTTGACCAACCTCTTTCTGCATATGCCACACCTTATTGATTCTCTATTTCTGAAGAGTCCCAACCAATGCACTGTCAACCATCCAGGTCCAGAACTCGGCCTTTGGATTCTATTCCCCAGTGTGTCTGGGGAGCTGTAGAGGCCCCTTATGCTGACACCTGATATTTTCTCATCATACCCTAAAGAGAGAGCATACACCACAGCTCATTATTATTGTGATGGACCGTTTTATAACATCTTAACACAGGCTAGAACATGAGAAGAAGAACCTCAGTTGAGAAAATACCACAGGCAAGCCTGTAGGCATCATCTTGATTGATGATTGATGTGAGAGGGTCCAACCTACTGGGGGATGGTGTCACCCTGGGCTAGTGGTCCTAGTGCTTTAAGAAAGCAGACTGAGCACGTCACAAAAAAACAAGCCAGTAAGCCATTTCCTCCATGGTCTCTGCTTCAGTTCCTGCCTCCAGGTTCCTGCCTTGAGTTCCTGCCCTGGTTTCCCCTTCCCCTATAAATTGTTTTTAAATCCTGGTATGTATCACATCAATAAAAACCTAATTAAGACAATTGCAAAATATCAGTCCTTAGTCATTGTTTTCTAGGACACCAGTGTAGGAATTGAACCCTGATGGGAGATGTCATTCTGTAAATATGTTTCTCTTATTGGTTAATGAATAAAGCCCTCTTGGCCAATAGGAAAGCAAGATAGGTGGGACTAGGAGACAAGGAGGATTCTGGGAAATGTAGGAGGAGAGTCAAGATGTAGGGATTTGAGAGAAGAAGCCTGGATCCTCTCTCCAATAAGATAAGACCACATGGAAACACTTAGATTAATAGAAATGGGTTAATATTTAAGACAGAGCTAGCTGATAAGAAACGCTAATAACAGGCCAACAGCTTTATATCTAATACAGAGTCTCTGTGTGTTATTTGGGGCTGATACGGCCGTGAGACCAGGCTGGTGGGAAAACTGCTCATAACAGGACCCTGTGGAGGAGGATTCTCAAAGAGGTCTCCATGGCGGTTGCTGAACACAAACACTGCCTTTCAATGGCCTGGGAGCCACAACCTCTATCATTTTTGCTGGCATTTACATGAGGCACTCTTCAACTGACATAAGCAGTATTTGGTGTCAAAGGTAACAGAGGCAGGTGGTGGATGGCCATGGGTGGTATGTTTCAAGAGTTGGTGCTATGTTCCAAACTGTTTTCTCCCAAATTCATACGCTGAAATCATAAGCCCAGGCCATAGAATGTGGCTATTTAAAGAGAAGCTTATGATGATGGCATTGAGGGAAAATAAAGTCACAGGACGGCCCTCACCCTCTCTTCCTTGGGTCCTTTTAAGGAGAGGTAAGGACATAGATACACACTGAGACAATGACTATGTGAAGACACCATCTGCAAACCAGGAGAGAGGAAACAGTCCTGGCCATATCTTGAACTCAGAATCACGACCTCCAGAGCAGCCATGGCTTGAATGTAAAATGCAGCCCCAAAGACTTGTTTGTTAAGGCTTGATCCCCAGGGATGGTGATGCCATGGAGTAGTGACTGGACCATAGGGTTCTAATTTCATCAGTGGGCTAACCTAAGTGTGAGTTCATAGGTGAATGCACTGTTGGCAGGCGGGGCTGATTGGAGGAAGCAAGTCAAAGAGGGGTTACCGTTGAAGGATATACTTTATCCCCATTCCCTCCCCTGCTCTCTAAACAAATGTGGGACGTCCATGCCTTGTGCCTATGTGCCCCTAGTGCCCTTTGGGGTGAGCTAAGTTAGAAGCAGAGCCCAGGAACCACTCACTGTGGAAGATGCTGAAGATGTGGGCGATCATGGAGGTCTGCCTTCTGGTTGGGGAAGCAAGCATCTTTGTCAGGAAATGCCATTGGAGAGAACCTGCATCTCCTGTGGCAATTAGCAACTTATTAAGTTGTTTCCTGGAGCCAGTGTCCTCTAAGAACACCTCCAGCCAAATGCCTAATTAATATGAAAGGAATAAATATTTCATTGCAAGCAAATGGATTCCATCCTTCCTCGCCATGTCTGGGGGAGCAAGGGCAGCTCATGCAAGCGTCTCCTTCAGGCTCTAAAAAGGATTCTGACGTAAGAACAGCATCTGGGGAAGTCCGGCAACTTGCCCAGAGGCTTGTAGTTGGGCCAAAACTGCAAGCCAATTCTCATACACAAAACGTTACTTCACAACTTAATTAACTGCCATAGTTTTCTGAACAGAGCAACCACATGTTCTGAGTCCCACCTGCCAGGAATGGCGCTTTGTGTCAGGCAGACCTAGGTCACCCTGTGCACACAGACATCTCTGTTTGCCTCATGGTCTTTGCACCGCACTGTCCTCACCGCAGAACTCTTGTACAGGCCTGCTGCTATCTGAATACTAAGCTGATTTTTCTGCTTCTAACCAAGTGCTTTTGATTGTTTTGTTTTGTTTTTTGAGGCAGGGTTTCTCTGTATTGCTTTGGAGCCTGTCCTGAAACTAGCTCTGTAGACCAGACTGGCCTTGAACTCACAGAGATGTACCTGCCTCTGCCTCCTGAGTGCTGAAATTAAAGGTGTGAGCCACCAACACCTTGCCTAATCGAATGCTTTTCCACAATGCATTTATACACACAGCTGTACAGACCTGGCAGCCTGGGATGAGGTAGCTGACTTGGACTTGTGGATGGTGAGTGCCTGTCTGTGCGTAACAAAGCAATGGTGAGTCTGGGTTATCGCCTGGACCATGCCAGCTTTATTTTATCCAAAATCTTCCTCTGAGGAACATGGAGGGCTATTATTGTGTAACTCCAGGCTAGTTTCTGTGATTTTATGCATAGGCTGCCTCTTGCCAGTCTGAGAATTTTAATTTATTTTGCTTCAATCCTGCAGTCCTCATACAGAGGGGCCATCACTACCAGGGAAACTCCTAAGTTGCTTTTCCCGTGGCTTCACACCACCCTCTCCTGAAAAGAACTCAGCCCTGTTGGTGTTTAAGTCCATACCATGGTACCACCTCTCCCTGGACTTCCCTTCTGTTGCTCAGCCACCAGAGGCCAAAGGGAGCCCACAGGGATGGGAGTAATCAGCAGTTCCTAGGCTGCAATAAACCTGTGGGGTGCTATCGAAGCAAGGGCTTGCCTTGCCCACCTGACTCGCAGCTCCTCCAACTTCCCATTGTCTCTTTCTCTGCTTGGAGCCTCATGCTTCCCCATTAGAAAAGCCTTCAACATCATCCACTGTGGGGAAAATGGCTACCCACAGTCAGCTTTCTGATACTTAAGGGAAGATTCTACTGAAGGATTGTGAGTGGTGGAACTTGAGTCCTACAACCCTTTGAGCCTTCAGCCCATTGCCAGTCCAACCATGTCTCATCACATATCCATCTCTGGTGGTACATGACAAAGATGGTGATTGACAGCTACCCTGGACTCCAGTGAGTAGCGGATATGTCCTCTGAAGGGAGGGAAGTTGGTCCTGTAAGAGGGAGTGTGCTGAACAGCACTGGGAGTCTAGCGGCCTCTGTGACCCTCCATTCCCAAGCTACATTAGAAATATGAACCAAGCAGAGTGTGTCAGGTCACTCACTGATCCAGGTGCCTACAGCTGATGCAAGCCAGACTCAGCTAAACCCAAAGCTTTTTCACCAAGTGTCCAGAACCCTCCGTTATACCTCAACTACCCCAGAACTCAGACCCAAATGGGTTCTTTTTTTTTTTTTTTTTTTTTTTTTGAAGGCTAATTCTTTCTAAATTCAGTAATCTTAAACCTTTTCCTTTGGTGCCACATGGGAAGCCAGACTGCTCCCAGGATGCATGTGAAATGTGATTTCTGCAAAGTCTGTGTGCATGCACACCTGCTAATAGCCAGGCTGTTATCATCGTTCACAATGAACTCTTAATAAATGTTGACAGGTGGCCTGACCAAGCAGAGAGCAGAGCCCCAAACAGTCACTCCTTGTTAGAAGGGTCTGGCCCTGTGGCAGCCTGTTCCACTACAGCAAAGAGCGGCCTCAAGACATAATCAGCATTGACCACAAAGGCGGCCATTATTTGATATTTCAATCACGACAAAGCTACTTTCCAGCCAACCTCATCCCAGTCACCTGACATTAATGTATATTCCCCAAGAATCTGAACGTCTTTAAGACATTGCTACACACTGCCATGCAAATAGATGTAAGGGAGCTTGGGACTTCTAGAAGATGAACTATAACCATGAGTTTCTAAGACTCAAGGTGCAAAAAGACAGATCATGTGCCACAGGACAGGGTGAGGCAGAAAAGGCAGACATTGTGGAGGGATGATGGGGAAAAGAGGATTTGAAAGATTGCAATGCCACATGCTGACCTGTCTAGCAGCATGTCACAAAGATAATAGAGGTCAGGACTGTCAATGACAGGAGGCCACAGAAGAGAGCTATGAAACCCCAACTGTGCTGTAGACTGGAAGTGGTGCCTCAGGGTCCATTCAGCCATAGAATCGGGACGCTAGGGTGGGAAACAACAGCAGGGGTCTTAAAGTGTTGGCTGCACTGCTTTCTTGCTGCTAAGTCAGCTAACATCAATGGGGTCGAGGGCAAGCCTCCTAGATTTCTGGGCCACAGCTGTTCTGAGGAATCCAGAGATGAGGAGCCTCTGGTATGACACAAGCTCTGCTGCGGATACCCCCTAAAGAGAACATGTAATGTATCCATAGCATGAAGTCCAGCTGAGAAATAGAGATGGGAACACATGCCCACACAAGAGGCTGAGTGTGTAGGGCTCACTGAGTTAACTCTCAGATGGTCTCTATGGTCCAAATAAAAGAGAGGAAAAGTAAAAATAACTTATTTTTAGGACTGCTTAGAGCCTCTTGGGGACTGGGGACTGCATGCAGGGGAGCCCATCCCTGAAGACAGGCTCATCCAGAGTCTGCCAGCTTCCTAGTCCCACCTTCAACCACACTAGGAGATAAGCTTGGGCCTGTTTCCGGCCTGACTTCCAGGGCCCTGCTTGGAGCCTTCTCAGGCCTGGGGCCTGCACACACAGAGGGGAGCTTGACTCAGTGGACCAGCCCATCCAGAGCCTGCCAGCCTCCTGGTCCCTCCTCCACCCATGGGAGGAGCCCACCTTCTGGTGCCCTGCTTGGAGCCTCCTAGGAACTGGGGCTGCACATGAGGGGGCCTGTCCCATCAAACCAGCCCATCCAGAGTCTGCCTGCATCCTAGTCCCATAACCACCCACGGGAGGGGGTAAGTGTGGGTCTATTTCCCACCTGCCTTCCCGGGCCCTGCTTGGAGCCTCCTGAGGCCTGAGGACTCCATATCTTATCAGGCCACTATGCTTTAAAATTAGATTTCAACAACAACACAAATTACAGAATCCCTACAAACTCATGGAAACTGAACAATGTACAATTGCGCCATTCCTGGGTCAAGGAAGAAATAAAGAAAGAAATTAAAGACTTCCTAGAATTCAATGAGAATGAAGACACAACATACCCAAACTTATGGGACACTCTGAGAGCAGTGCTAAGAGGAAAGTTCATAGCACTAAGTGTCCACATGAAGAAACTGGAGAATAGTCACACTAGAGAATTAACAGCACAACTGAAAGCTCTAGAACAAAAAAGAAGCAAACTCATCCCGGAGGAGTGGATGCCACGAAATAATCAACTGGAGGGATGAAATCAATAAGGTAGAAACTAGGAAAACAATACAAAGAATCAATGTAACATAGAGTTGGTTCTTTGAGAAAATCCACAAGATACACAAACCTTTATCCAAACTAACCAAAAGACAGAGAGAGAACATGCAAATTAACAACATCAGAAATGAAAAGGGGAGCATAACAACGATACATAGGAAATCCTGAGAAATTTCAGGTCATACTTTGAAATCTGTACTCCAAAAATTTGAAATTTTAATGGAAATGGACAACTTTCTGGATAGATATCACTTACCAAAATTAAATCAAGAACAGATAAGCAATTTAAATAGACCTATAACTCCTAATCTCCTAATGAAATAGAAGCAGTCATCAAAAGTCTCCCAACCAAAAAAAAAAAAAAAAAAAAAAAAAAAAAAAGCTCAAGGCCAGATGGTTTCGATGCATAATTCTACCAGAAATTCAAAGAACAACTAATACCAATACTCTTTTTATGAGGCTACAATTACCTTTGTACACAAGATACACAAAGACACAATTAAGAAAGAGAAATACAAACCAATATCCTTCAGGAACATTGATGCTCAAATACTGTCAAATCAAATCCAAGAACACATCAGAGAAATCATCCACCATAACCAAGTAGGCTTCATCTCAGGGATGCTAGGATTGTTCAACATATGAAAATCCATCAATGCAATCACCCACATAAACAAACTGAAAAAGAAAAACCACATGATCATCTCACCAGATGCTGAAAAGGCCTTTGACAAAATCCAACACCCCTTCATGATAAAGGTCTTGGAGAGATCAGGGATAAAAGGAGCATACCTAAACACAATGAAAGCAATATACAGCAAACCAACAGCCAACACCAAACTAAATAGAGAGAAAGTCAGTGTGATTCCTCTAAAATCAGGAACAAGACAAGGCTGTCCATTCTCTCTATATCTCTTCAATATTGTACTTGAAGTTCTAGCTAAAGCAATAAGAAAACAAAAGGAGTTCAAGGGGGATACAGATTAGAAAGGAAGAAGTCAAACTTTCACTATGTGCAGATGATATGATAGTTTACATAAGTGGCCCCAAGAAAAACTCTTATCAGGGAACTCCTACAGCTGGTAAAGAACTTCAGCAAAATGGCAGGATACAAGATTAACTCAAAAACATAACCCTAATATATACAGGCGATAAAGGGGCTGAGAAAAAAATCAGACAAACATCACCCTTTACAATAGCCACAAACAACATAATATATCTTGGAGTAACACTAACCAAACAAGTGAAAGACCTATATAATAAGAACGTTGAGTCTCTAAAGAAAGAAATTTAAAAAAGATACCAGAAAATGGAAAGATCTCCCATAGGTAGGATGGACATAGTAAAAATGGCAATCTTGCCAAAACCATTCTACAGATTCAATGCAATCCCAGCACAATTCTTCACAGACCTTGAAAGAACAATACTCAACTTCATTTGGAAAAACAAAATACCCAGGATACCCAAAATAACCCTGTACAATAAAGGAACTTTCAGAGGCATCATCATCCCTGACTTTAAGCACTGTTACAGAGCTATAGTCCTGAAAACAGCTTGGTATTGGTGCAAAAAAAGACAGGTAGACCAATGGAATGGAATTGAAACCCCTGATATTAACCCACACACCTATAAATACCTGGTTTTTGGCAAAGAAGCTAATATTATACAATGGAGAAAAGAAAGCATCTTCAACAAATGGTGCTGGCATAGCTGGATGTTTGTATGTAGAAGACTATGCACAAAATTTAAGTCCAAATGGATCAAAGGCCTCAACATAAATCCAGCCACACTGAAACTTTTAGAAGAGAAAGTGAGAGGTACCCTTGGACATATTGGTACAGGCGACCATTCCTGAACAAAACACCAGTAGCACAGACACTGAGATCAACAATTAATAAATGGTACTTCCTGAAATTGAAAAGCTTCTGTAAGGCAAAGGATACAGTCAACAAGACGAAACAGCAGCCCACAGAATGGGAAAAGATCTTCAGCAAACCCACATCTAACAGAGAGCTGATTTCCAAAATATAGGAAGAACTAAGAAGCTAGTTACCAAAACACCAAATAATCCAATTAAGTGGAATACAGAACTAAATAGAGACTTCTCAATGGAGGAATCTAAAATGGCTGAAAGACACTTAAAGTGTTCAACATCCTTAGTCATCAGGGAAATGCAAATCAGAACTAAGAAGCTAGTTACCAAAACACCAAATAATCCAATTAAGTGGAATACAGAACTAAATAGAGACTTCTCAATGGAGGAATCTAAAATGGCTGAAAGACACTTAAAGTGTTCAACATCCTTAGTCATCAGGGAAATGCAAATCAAAACAACTCTGAGATACCATCTTACTCCTGCCAGAAAGGCTAAAAATAGAAACACCAAAGACAGCTTATGCTGCAGAGGATGTGGAGAAAGGGGAACACTCCTTCACTACTGGTGGGAATGCAAACTCATACAGCCACTTTGGAAATCAGTATGACGGTTCCTCAGGAAAATGGAAATCAATCTACCTCAAAATCCAGTAATTCCACCCTTAGGCATATACCCAAAAGATACACATTCATACAACAAGGACATCTGTTCACCTGTGTTCATTGCAACATTATTTGTAATAGCCAGAACCTGGAAGCAACCTAGATGCCCCTCAAGTGAAGAATGGATAAAGAAGATGTGGCACATTTACACAATGGAGTACTACTCAGCTTGGGGGGGGGGGGGGAACCCAGTGGATTTTGAAATGCACAGGCAAATGGATGGAACTAGAAGAAACCATCCTGAGTGAAGTAACCCAGTCACAAAAAAGATAAACATGGTATGTACTCACTCATATATGGATTTCAGACATAGAGCAAAGGATTACCAGCCTACAACTCACACGGCCTGAAAAGCTAGAAAACAAGGAGGATGCTAAGAGAGACATGCATGGTCCCCCAGGGAAGGGGAAAGGGACACGATCTCTGGAACAAATTGGAAACATAAGGGGGAGGGGAGAGGGAATTAGAAGAAATAGAAGGGGAGAGGAAGAGGGGAGAGGAGGGCATGAAGGAGCAGGAAGATTGAGTCAGGGAAAGAGGAGATCAAGAAAAGAGATACCATAATAGAGGGAGTCATTATAGGTTTTAAGAGAAATCTTGCACTAGGGAAATGTCCAGAGATCTACAAGGATGACCCCAACTAACAATCAAAACAGTAGTGGAGAGGCTACCTTAAATTAGATTGTTGACTACCTTATATGCCATCCTAGAACCTTCATCTAGCTGATGAAAGCAGTAGACACCCAGAGCTAAACAGTGAGCCAAAGTCCTGGAATCCAGTTGCAGAGAGGGAGGAGTGATGAGCAAAGGGGTCAAGACCAGGCTGGAGAACCCCACAAAAACAGCTGACCTGAACAAGGGGGAGCTCATCAACCCCAGTCTGATAGCTGGGAAACCAGCATAGGACCGACCCAGACCTCCTGAATGTAGGTGTCAGTTAGGAGGACTGGGCAGTCTATTGGGGTCTCGGTAGTGGATCAGTATTTATTCCTAGTATCCCATTCCTCATAGAGGGATACCCTCTCAGCCTAGACACATTGGGAAAGGCCTAGGACCTGCTCCAAATGATATGACAGACTTTAAAGATTCCCTATGGAGGGTCTTACTCTCCTTGGGGAGCAGAAAAGGAATGGGATGGGGGTTAGTGGAGGGGCATGGGAGGCGGGGAGGGTGATGGAACTGGGATTGACATGTAAAACAAGCTTGTTTCAAATTTAAATTAAAAAATTATCAAAAAAAAAAAAGAAATTCTTTTTAAAGAGGAAGTTTCCACCTAGATATAATCTATCACAACCTCCCAAATGTTAACAAAAATACTTAAAACTAAGCTTTCTGAAAGGTGAGAGACAAGAGTAGTATGTACTTTAGATATAAAAACAAACTCTAACATCATCTATAGAGATTTAAAACTTAAGAAACCACAGGACATTTGACAACTACAGTAGAAAGGCAGACAGGGTAGAGACAGACCTGAGCAATTGCTGTGTCCCTCCTGCATCGTAGATAAATATTATGAAATAAATAAGATGTGAGTTCCTAGAGCAACAATTAAAAAATATATATAAGTGTTGTTATGGCCTCACTAGAGAAATTAAAAGGAAGTTCTGAATATTTAATCTAAAAAATACAGGATAGGAGAAACAAAAGAACAAAAATATTGGTGATAAATAAAATCATAAAAACATTGTATACAAGCCAAACAGTTCCAATAATTATATCAACCACAAATCAAATGAACTGTCCAATTAAAAAGGCAGAGTTTGTAAAAAAATAGATCTTTTAGAAGCAAGATCTAACTATGTGCTATCTTCATGGCATTTATTTTTAATGTGAAGGGCAGAATGAATATAAATAAAAAAATATGCTATGTAAGCTCTGTAGCATAAATAGATGACATTGATTAGGTTGATGCCACAGAAAGTAAAAGTTAAAATGAGAGTATTAGCAGAGATGGAAAAAGCATTTCATAATAATGGGATCTATTCACCCTGAGAATATAACAGTAAGAAAGGTGTATGCCCCAGACTCCAGACCTCCAAGAGCAATATGCATACAGTGGCAGATTTGTGGGAAGAAATGACAACCCCGGTCATATTAGAGTTTGGACACAACTGTCTGAGATTAGATGACCAACTCCATCTCCAAATCAGGACAGACACAGATCTGAACAGCAACAAGATGTCACTTCTTTTCTCTTGCTGTAACAAAATAAAAGAAAATTAAAAACACCTAACCAAAACTTACTGAAGGGTTTTGTTTTGGTTGGGTTTGTGGGTACATCGTTCATCCTGACGTGGAATGCATGATGCTGGGAGTGTGAAGCAAGTGGTCACATTGCATCCACACTCAGGAAGCAGAGTTGAATGCTGAGGGCTTGCTAATTTTTTTGCCTTTCATCATCCCAGACCAAGAGATGGTCATCGCTAATGAGATATTAGCAAATGAAACAAAATTCAATGATACGTGAAAAGGTTGAACCAACATATCCAACTGGGATTTGTCTGAGTTATGGTTTAAAACTTGAAAACCAAGCAATGTCACTCTTAAATGAGAGATGCAGTGTGACCATTTCAATGGACACAAGGAAAACATGTGGCAATTCAACAAGCAGACATGACAAGCCCTGCAGCAGAATTTCAAACTATGGACATTGACCTGGGGTAAATGGCTCTGCGGAGATGTTCCAGCCTCTCACAATCTGGGGTCAGGGCAAGGCTACTGCTGCCTCTGAGTAGAACTATTACCTCTATGGAGACTTGGGGTGGCACTTAGGGTCAGGAAAAATCCACCCTACCGAGAAGCCTCTGACCATCTAAAGTCTGATGTCCACACAGATAACCATTCCCTTGGAAACATCCTCAAAGGTGTCACTCTGAGGAGACCTGACCACTCTCCTTTTAACACTCTCCAGAAAACAAATGTCCCAGCCTCCAGGGCTCCACCCATTCTCTGGGAACTGATGGCTTTAGGGCGTCTAATGCCTCTCATCAAATCCCTCTTTTCCAATGGTCTGGTCTTTGGTGATCTCACTTACAACCCCTGTGACATGGGCCTGTCACAGCACTGTGCCATGGCAGGAAGCGGCTGCTTGATTTGGTAAAGGAATTCTCAGGAAAACTTGGAGGTGACTTTGTCATCACCACAGGAACCAGCAGCCTCTCTCCCACTAAGCTCAGGAACAAAGCCAAGGAAGGGAGGGAGCTCCGCAGGTACAGCCCACATGAGGACCTGAGTTGAGATCCCCAGAACCCATGAAAATCTGGGTGAGCATGGTGACACATTGGTATTTCTAGCACTCAGAAAGTAGAGATGTGGGGTCCTCAGAGAACACTGATTGGCACATTAGCCTTATATCGGTGAGTTCCGAGTTCAATTGAGAGACCCTGTCCCAGTGAATAAGTCAGGTGACTGAGGAAGACTCAGGCCTTTACATACATGTGGACACACAAACACACACACACACACACACACACACGTTCTCACACATGGATGTACACATACATACCATGAAAAAAGAAAAACCTCAAGGACAAAACAGAAATGCCCATCCTTGCGATTTCTCAACTCGTAATGGGGAGTTCAATCATTTCAATAAAGTAAGAACCCTAAAAGCACCAGGCAGGAGACAAAGGTTAAACTACCTGCCCTGGTGAGCTCTCTGTTGTTGTAATAAAACTCTGAGCAAACCGATGTGGGACTGAAAGTGCTTATTTCAGCCCAGAGCTTACAGTCTAAGAGAAGTCAGGGAAAGAACCTGGATGCACGAACTGAAGCAGAGACCCTGGCTGCTTACTGGCTTGCTCTCCTATACAACCCAGGACCACCTGCTTAGGGATTGTGACACCCACAGTGGACTGGGACCTGTCACATCATGATGATGCTTATGGGCCACTCTGATGGACGCAAATGCTCTGCTGAGGTTCCCTCTTCCCAAGTGACTCCAGTTTGTGTCAAACTGACAAACACTAGGCAGGACATACAGCTCTGATCATATGGAAGATTTCCTGATAAAATCTCCTGGAAGCTACACTCCAACTTTCACTATCAGCTATTTAAAGAGCAGGGTTTCTGGGGCAGCATTTGCACTCGGTGTCTTCTGGCAGTGGGGACTTCACAGGGATCTCCTGTTTACCCAGAGATGCTATGTAAGGACGAGTGCCTTCTGTAAACACTGACCAATCTACCAGGACACTGGAAGTCCCTCTGGCTCAAAGGGTGGTGCAAGTCACTGGACAATACAAATACCTAACACTTTTACCCATGTGTACCAAGAGCTTGCAAATGGGGCATGAAAACGTAGGCTGCCCTTGCTGCCCCAGGGCAGTTACGTCGAGACTGTCCAAGCTCAGCATCAAATCATTAACATACAGTGGCTAGCTACTGGGTCTGAGTTTTTGAGTCCAACTCACTCTATCCAGAAAAAGTAAATAATAGCATTTGAGTGAAACAGAGTGCCCAGCTTCTCAAAACTACTTAGAACAATTATTGCTAAGAGAAGTTTGGCAATAGGGTTTGCTAGGGGAACTTCTTTGCCCCTAAAAACCACACCTCCTAATTTTTTATGGCCTTTATGCCCAAAGAGTCAAGAATCACAAATGTAATTTAAAAAAAAAAATACCAAGTGTCCAAAAGCCAGAAAGAGCCATCTCATGTAAAGTTTGGAGGAGCGGGATCCATTCTCCTGGTCTCAGCAATGTTAGCACAATTGCCACTGGGAATCACCTAAGCAGACTTTGCAGTTAATTCTATTCTCAGAGTAAAATACAACAGAGTTCAAGGAAACCATTTAGGCTTGCTTTTGTGTCTCAGATTTACCAAATAGAAACCTGTCAGCAGGAACTGCCCAGTGGCCAGCACAAAGCCACAGAAAACACACATGCTCGAGCCCCAGCACCCAGACATCCACATTTAATTTTTCTTTTAAAAAGAGCGATGTCCTTACCTTCCCGAAACTCCCTTTACCAATGGCCCGCAGAATCTGGAAGTGGTCAAAGTTGACTGTAAAAAAGGAGAAAGTGACAGTCAGGTCAGGCTTGCCTCTCAGACACGGTGTCCACGGGTTACCCACTTGTTCTGATGGCTTCTGTCCACCGGTGTTATCCATCTCACATCAGCGCCTGGCCACTGAGGCATAGCCTGATGAAGGACATCTCATTTTCTCCCAAACACAGCTAAAATTTCACCATGGGTGCATTGGAGGAGACATCTTGTAGGGACCAAGGTAGGTGACAACAGAAAAGTTCAGCTATTTGGATTTCATATTCTTATGTGTATTTTTCCCTTCTCCCGGCAGAGCTGTCCCCACTGTGCCCCACCCCCACCCCATTCACTCAGCACTCTCACAGTCAGACCACAGCTTGCCTGTACCTACTGTTGCAGTCTCACAGTCTGCTCCTTCCACACAGTGGGTCTTAACACCTAGCATTAAGGCTACTGCAGGCTACTGACCCATACCACCTTCCCGGTCTCACTCTGAATCATTCCACCCCTTGCCCCTTTTAGCTGCTTCTGTGCCTTTACCTTCCAGCCTCACTGACTGGACTCTACCCCATCCTCTGCATCAGAGCAAGTCAGCAAGGCATGGCCATACTGCTGACTGCGTCCCCTATCCCTGTCTCCTCTTGCTTCTGGTTTTCCAACAGGGTTTCATGTAACCCAGAATACCCCTTTTCTCTACCTTTGGAGGGCTGCGATTACAGATGTACCACAATGCCAAGTTTGTGCAGTGCTGGGGGTTGAACCAAGGACTTCGTGCATACTAGGCAAGCACTCTACCAACTGGGATTCACCCTCAGGTTCCCTCTCTCCTTTCAAACATGCCTACTAGGCTTCGATGGCAGAGCTCTCTCTCAAATGCCCCTTTAATGGCTTCTGTAGGCTCAGAGTCCGCCTTCCAGGGGTTGGATGCTGGAATCTGTCTGCTCTCTGTCACACAGCTACTCTCATGGCCTCCAGAGGCTTCAGTGACATGCCAGAGCCTGCCAAAAGTATCCCTAGCCTTTAGTTAGTTTGAACGGATGACTACCACCAGAATAGTCTTGGGGATTCAGACCCACCTTGAACTTCATAGATACAACAGACCCTGGCAGTGTAATGCCTCCTGCTGACCGTGGTTTCAGTAGGCCCAGTAGATGCCTGCTGAGCAGCACCGACCTTCTCAAAGCCAAGGATGCATCTATGGCTCCTTTCCCTCCCAACCCCACATTTAGTCCTTTGTCAGCATGGGTCTATTTTTTTCTCTTTAATCTGTCCATCCTGAGGCTCCTTTGACTTCTACCTTCTTCTGTCACCTGATGTTGAAAGTGTCCTCTCAACCTCCCAGCCCTCCCCTGGGGCACATGTAATAATGGTGATAATCATGTCTGTCCACTGTTTACTCCCTTGCTCTAACCCCTCTATCTTAACCATAGAGAACATACTCCTCCCTGAACAGCATGGTGTCACCCCACACCCCCACAACCACCCTCATGCTGCAGACATAAGTCCTTTCCTTCCTAGTAAAGCTGTCTCTTCTCCATCTGATACTCTTTTCCCAGTGTCCAGTTGTCACCTTGCTGTGTCCTTCTAGGTCCTGCAAGGGGACCGGGCCTGAGTTCCAGCTAAGCATGCAGTCCTGTAGCATGGTAACTTCTACTGAACACACCATTCTGGGTAGCTCAATGGGACTTGATCGTTTTTCTTTGCTAGACGCTGAGTTACCTGGGGCCAGAGGTCATGGTTATTCTATTTGCTGTTACTCCCTTAGCACCTTGACCTTGCTTAGCACACTGTGGTACTCCATAACTACTCATTAACTGAAGGGATGATTGAGTGAGCTAATCTCCATATTCATCGTGCCAAGTGCATAATAAGTCTTTGGTAAATATTTTTGCATTTGACTGAATTACAGCCAGTTCTCAATAACTAGGAAAGACATGCTATTTACGAAGATGAAGGGGATTGATTAGCTCACTGCATAATTGAAGTTGGGGTGTGGAAAGTCAATGAACACAAATAGTCCTTGTATATTAGACTTTGCCAGGCCAAAGCCAGAATCTGGTGAACTGTCAAACCCGACGTGCTTAGAATAGAGAGGTTGGGTTAACAGTTAACTAGCTAAACTTCTTTTCCTTAACACAGCTCAGTTTACTTTCAGAATAACTTACTAGGACCAGAAATTCTTTATTTCTCCTCTTATCCACTCACTAAAGGTTGAGGGAGAAGAAGAAAGCAATGAGCTTGGGCCACAGCACAGGCGGCTGACATGTGCTGGATCGTGTGCATAGCTTAACAACTTCCATGGTTCAGAAAGTAAATGTCACTGTGGGTCTCTACCCACTGCCCTCCAGGCAGCATAGCCAGCTCTGCAGAGGCATGACTTGGGAACTACCAAGACTTAGATGCTGAGGATGCTGAGTCCCTGCCTGGAAGCAGCTCTTTTTCCCTATCAGAAACAACAACAACAAAAACAATGCTGTTGTTCAATTGGTAGAGCTGCTGTCAGAAGATTCCTTTCTTGATAAAAGAGCCAGGCACATGGAAAAAGTTTCTAAGTCCTCTTTTATCATTGGATTTGGAGCTCCGTTGTGATCTTAATGTGGAGCAAAGGGATAGTCATTTATGCCATCAATATAGAGGTTACATTACCTTGATTTGCATCCCATTGCTCAGCAAGTGGATGAGATGTCACTTACATTCTGTGTTCCCTCTTAATACTAGGTATGATAAAAATAACTCCTACTTTTCTCAACACCATGTCAAATGCCTAACAAAAACAGCCAGAGAGTTTAACATTAGTTCAATAATTCAGAGGGAACAGCCCATCATTGCTGGGAAGGTATGGCATCTGGAATAGGCTGGTCTAAGGTATAAGGAACTTGCAGCTTCTCACATGGCACCAAACAAGAATGAGTATAAGCATGGGTAGGCTGTTACCTTCAGGGCGCATCCCCCTGTGACCTCCATTAGCTAGGCCCTCTGTCTCAAAGACTGCATGATCTCCCAAAACACCACCACCAGCTGAGGACCAAGGGTTCTAACACACAAGTCTGTGAGGGTGTGGCAGTTTGCTTCTTGTTACTATAATGAACACAGCCAAAAGAAACTTGGGGAGGAGAGGGTTTATCTCAGCTTACATGTCCTGATCACAGTCCTTCATGAAGGGAAGTGTGGCACCTGGAGGCAGGAGCTGATGTGGAGGCCATGAGGAATGCTGCTTACTAGCTTGCCTATCCTGGCTTGCTCAGCCTACTAGACTACCTGCCTAGGGCTGGCATAACCCTCCATGGGCTGGACCCTTGCAGGGACCCTGGTGCTCACATGGGTTTAGCCAAAAACTAAAGCTGTTTTGAGTAATTTACATGTAAAAATCAGAAAGTCCCCCTGCCCCAACACACACTGCTGCCTGGTATCATATAAGAAAGAACACCGCAAAGTCCTCCTGCCCCAACACACAATGCTGCCTGAACACCACACACCTGTTTGGCCACATCTTTACCTCTTGGTTCCAGACATCTACATCCCTACTGTTTACTGATGACAGATCCAGCCATTCAGGCATGACATGGTTTGGAAAAATGGGTTTGGCCCTGTCTTCGATCCACTGCATCCCTGCAGGGAGCTTGTCACTGGTCTGACAACCCCAGCAGGCTCCTCTGTTTCTCTTCCTTGCTTCTTTGCAGCTGAGCATCCAGGACCATGAGCTTATTCAGCAGCATGCACTGTGGATAAACAACTTCATGTCCCGCAGAATCCCCAGTGTCCTCTGAAGGTGCATCCCCCTGGGACTCCTTGCCAGTGTACAGCCAGGCTCCTGTACAGCCCCAGCCTAGCTCCCTCTACCTGCAGGGCTTAGGCCTTGGTGCCCTACCTTGGCTGCATCCCAGGCCTCAAATGTCTCCTGCCTTCACCAGCCACCCTACCTGTAATTGCCGATAGTGAACAATCAGACCCAACTCCTGCTAGGGTGTGTCCTCCTGGGAAACTGAGCTGGGATGGCATCCACAGAGAACCAGGAATATGTAGAGGGAAGAACATGCCTTGGAGGTCAACAGGCTGCAATCCAATGGGGCAGGGATAGTTTCACATGAGCGAACCTGGGTGATGTGCCAACTTATTTGGAAACATGTCATTCAAATTAGTGCCTTTTTTTTTTCTCCCTTCCTTCCTTGCATCTGTTCTTTCACGGCACTCTCATGTAGCCCAGGTTAGCCTCCACCCCTGTGTGTACTCCAGGATGACCCTCTGATTATAGGCAGGTGCCACCACACCCAGTTAAGTGGTCCTGGGAACGGAACTCCGGCTTCATGCGGTCAGCTCTTGAGTAGGTGAGAGTCAAAGGTAATAGCACTAAAGATGCAGGTCTCAGTTCCAGGCTGGAAGGCCATCACTATGTATCCTCATCCATGGTGAGTAGAAATACAACTGGGTGTTGACTTTGTCTCTCGGCAAGTCATTGGCTTAGTTCAAGACCACAGACTTAAGGTCTTCAGCCAACCTGGAATGGCTAGATCTCCATTAGGAAGAGCCAGATGATGGTGGATGTCCTCCTTCTTTATGTGTGTTTCTCTTATTGGTTGATGAATAAAACACTAATTGGCCAGTAGCCAGGCAGGAAGGATAGGTGGGACTACCAGACGAGGAGAATTCTGGGAAGAAGATGCAGATGGTGAGCCACGTGGGAGATACCATGTAGCTACTGTGAAGATAGAACGTACCACACATTCTCTGGTAAAAATAAGGCCATGTAGAAATACATAGATTAATGGTTATGGGTTAATAATTAAAAGAGAGCTAGCCAGTAAGAAGCCTGAGCCATTGGCCAAACAGTTTATAGTTAATATAAGTGTCAGTGTGTTTATTTGGGCCTGAAGGGTAGGGAACCAGGTAGGACAGAAGCTCTCTCTAGAGCCAGTATCCTGAGAACTATACACACAAGGTCACCATCCAGGGACTCAGCTAACTGGGGCGTTTTAATTTCACTTATATTGATGGGACAAAATACCCTAATTTAAAGAGCTTCATAGTTCTCATCTTCATTTATTCACCCTTAAATGGTTCAGGATCTGCTGCCTAGGGGATGGTGCCTTCCACATTGAGCAGGTCTTCAATTAAATCAACCACACAAACATGCCCATAGGCGGACGTGACCTAGACAATCCTTCAGTGAAACTCTCTGCCCAGGTGATCCAAGATCGTATCAAGTGGACAGTTAAACCTGACCATCACATGAGGAAGAAAAACATGTATAAACATCCACGGGCTGTTTTCTTGTCCCTAATAGTACAGTGTAACAAGCACTTCAACAGCATCTTCCCTGAGTTAGCTGAAGTTATCTAGAGCTATGTAAAAAAAAAAGCCAGAGTGTCCAAACTGTGGCCCATGGGTTATGAGAGCACATACATTTATTTTGTGGGACACTGCAATATGGTATCACCATCTACAAAGTCCATGCTCCAAAATCAAACAATTGAGTTATACAAAACAAACAAATAAATGCTTTAAATAAATTTATAATTTTGTGTTAGGCTACATTTATTATTATCCTGGGCTACATGTGGCATATGGGCTGTAGGCTGGACACTCCTGGTTTAAAACAAACAGGAGGATGCATTTGCAGTTTTGTGAAAGTAAACTAAAGATCTAGGGAGGTTGATATCTCAGGGGCTCCTGGACATTACCCTTGAGCTCGTCTTGCATACCGGTTGCTTCGTCCAAACGCTGGAAGTCACCATGTCAATCCTGGAAACTCCAAACATACCCCAATCCCAGTCTCTGTACATCTGTGGGCTCTGGCACTGAGTACAACCCTCTTCCATCTTTTGCTCCTGAGATGAGACAGGTCTCTTTCACATTCATGTCCAGGGCTAAGAAATTCCACTGAAGGGTCTGCTCCTGGCCAGTATCCATGCTGGCTGGCAGGGCTGATGCAGGAGGTCAAGGCTGGTGTTTGATGTAGATGCTCCATGTGGTCCTGCTCTGCCTACATGCTCCACACTCCACACATGAAGAGAGAGTCTGGGATTTGCTTCACAGAGCCGCATCACTGCTTTTAGCCTCATTAAAAAGTGTTTTGTTTCCTTGTTGATAAATGTGTTTAATAACACCCCAAGCCTTTTTCTTTCTAACAGTCTACACTCTTATCAGCAAAAACACTGAATCTGTAAGCAGCCAGGAATTTGCAGGCCTAATTCATATGGGTAGAATACAGCAGAAAACTTTAGTTCATAAGTTAATTTAGAGCTGGTGGAAAATTCATGGTAAGCTTCCAAGAGAGCTTGAGGACTCAACTGTCAATCTGTCCTTCGTCCCTGTAACTGATGTCTTCATTCTCTTTCCTAATGCTGGGACAAAATATGATGACAAAGACCATGTAAGGGAGGAAGAGTTTAATTGTCCAGGGATAGTCTGTAATTGCAGGGGTCAAGGATGCAAGCACACTTCATCTGCAGTCGAGAGCAGAGAGCAATGGATTAGCTCATGCTTGCTAGTGCTCAGCTCACTTTATCCACTCTTATACAATCCAGGATATAGTGTCATCTGTAGTGAGCATGTCTTCCAGCCTCAGTCAGTGTAGTCAAGACAACCCCTCACAGACAGACCCACAAGCCAACTTTATTCAGACAGTTCCTTACAGAGGTTCCCTTCCCATGGGGATTCTAAATTGTTGGCAAGTAAAATTACCTTGATGTATTCTTTTCCTAGGAATACATCGTCATCAAGGAGCTTAAAACAGCAGGAATGAATTATCCCACTGTTCAAGAGGTCAAAAGTCCAGGGACAAAGTGTCGGCTGGTCTGTGACATCCATGAAGAGTCTGCGTGTCCTTCCCTAACTCAATCATCAGTCCTTGGCACTCACAACTGTGAGCAGTGAAGAAAGCTGAGGGAACAGATGAGTAAGATGCTACTTTGATACAGACACTTAATGAATCCTCCATTCACTGCCATATGCTTGGGGAATCCTAAAACACCTGCTTAATGTCCTTATAAGAGGTGAAAATCAGAGCACACACACAGAAGGAGGACCGTGGAAAGACACAGAGATGATGACATTTATAAGCCACAAGTATGGCTGACTGCTTGACCGTACCCTGGGCATGTTTCCTGGATGGAATGACTGTCCCCTGCCTGTCACTATGAAAAGAGATCTCCTCCGTACTGACATTAAGACTGAGCACATATCTCCAGTCTCAGCCCCTCTACCCACCAGTCTGGGGCGTTGTTTCCACACCTGCAAGATGGAACTGCTAATTTCACCTGGCAAAGCCATAGTAGAGATCATAGATCCCTACAAAGCGGCAAGCACTCTACCGGGAAGGCCAAAGCCACCGGGTAAACTATGGTCACTACAGTGGCTGGGTGTTAAGACAAATGCATTTGGAGGAGGGAAACCGTTAAAACCTGAAGGAAATGATGGTGCCTGGGCATAAATATCAGCTTCTGGGGCTTCAATCTCCGTATCAGCCTCAGAACGTGAAACACATCACTTGATCGGTCGAAGCTTCATCCACAGTGTGTGATAGTCCTCCCACTCAACAGCTCATGCATTCTTTCCACAACTGGAAATGCTCAAGGAGGTAAACTGTGAAAACAAAGCCTTCTGGAATAAGGCTTTAGTCATAACACGAATTGCTGAACACATGGCTGGGTTTTGTCAGCTTCTGGGAAGAAGGTGAAACTTGCCAACAGAAGTCTGAAGAAAATGACAATATCTGTGATGAAGCAAAGCCAGACACAAGTCTCCCAGGACTCCCGGGCTCCCTGAGGCTGAGCAGCTTCATTTTCATGAAGCTGCAATGAAAATGGTTCAGGTCTCCCTTCTCTGTTCACGGGAACGGAAATCTGTTTGTCCAGTCCTGGTACCCTTTTGGAACCCACTAGGTGAGTTGTTCTTTTCTTTCCTGAGTGTCAGAAATGACACGGCCTGCCTGCCCTTTCTTAGACATCACCCCGGGGTCTCACAGGTAAAACTCAGATACACTCAGGTTACATAAACAGACGTGCATAACACTTGTGGATTCAAAACTCTATGGCGGGAAGAAACAAGCGTCCTTGCATGCGAGCCGGGTGGTAATGGGCCACAGGTTAAGAAGCAGCAGTATGCAGAGCTAAGACCCAACTCCCATTCCCAGTCCTCACCTTTCCGATCTCCTGTCTGTAAACACCGCACTAAGCAAATGGGGACAGAAATTTATTGTGATAGAGCACCCACCTGTGTCAGACAGGGGACAAATGCCTAGGACAGACCCATGCCCGGTAGAGCTGGGGCCCAGCCTCCTGTAGCAGAAGGTAGAAAATGAGAGCCAATGGAGACCACTATGAATGGTGATAAGCAAGGAGGAGCCCACAGGTCCCCAGGGCAGAGGGCTCCAATGAGCATTCTGGCCTCTCAAAGCAAGTGGCCCCAGAGACGAGACTAGAGGATTGAAACCCCTGTCCTCCTGTGAAGGAAAACACACATATATTCTCTGCTTGGAGAACAGTGAATACATAGGCCCTGGGCAGAACCAAGGACCTGACGTGAGCTGCAGTGAGCAGTATAGCCAACCCCTCTGATGAGACAAGCACATGGACATCTATTATCTATCTGTGCTGACAAATAGAATAGCATGGAATAAATAAAGTCCTACAAACTCACAGCCTACTGAGACTGAATGGTGAAGAAACAGTCAACGTGAACACACCAATATCAAGCAGGAAGATTCAATTAGTGAGGAAAAGCCTTTCCCAAAGGAAAGCCTGGGGCTAGACAGCCTCAGTGGAAAACTCAAATGAGCAAAGAAGAGCTGCCTATCCTCAAACTCTTCCCCCAAAAATGTCAATCCTTCTCTTGCAAAAGAACTCAAAGGAGGGAACTCTCAGATTTGTTTCATGGGGCAAGCATTGTCCTGACACCAAACCCAGACAGGCTGGCTACAAGGAAAGAAAATGAACTCTCTTTCTCTGAGGAAGAGCCTGAAAAGGTCCTCAACAAGGATACAGCAGAGAAATCAATAGCACATTGCAAGGAACCCTTGCGGAAGAGTCTAGACAGGCAAATCTCACCATCCCTCACCACACAACAGATAAAAGATGGAAATCAGGGCCCATCTAAACAGATGGAAACCATGTGACTGTCATCTTCTAGAATCCCCCTTTAGATTTCCATCCCCTGTAGTTCAATCTGCACACAGTCCTCTAGAATAAAAGCCTTAAGCTACATCAGCTTGAAAGGAAAAAATCCCCAACAGAGTTTGGTTTATAACATAAAGTACTGAGGCACTAAGCCCTGAGCTTGCCTAGGACTTGTCACACTGCTTGGAAAATCACTCAGCAAAGCCTGTGAATTAAATCATGGTGCAGGGGCCACATTCTACTTCAAAAAGTAAACACAGGTGAATTAAAAAGAAAAATAAGTGGACAAAATCCCACATATCTTCATTAGACAAGCTGTTGGTGAAGAGATATAGTTCAGGATATTAAAAGTCATTCCTGAAACAGCAATGTCAGCATTGTGGTTGAGAATAAACAACTGAGAGCTTCACCTGTAAGATCAGGGGCGTGACACTCCAGCTTAGTGTCTACACTGCTACTTAGGGTATTTAGTGTGCCACCAGCAGCAGTCAGGCAGGGATGAGAAAGAGCTTCAAGTTGGGCATGGGAGCCTATGACTGCAATCCAGTTCTCATGAGGCTGAGACAGGAGGATTGCCGTGAAGTCAAAAAGAGCCTGGACCACAGTGAGTGCCAGGCCAGGCAGGCCATTACAATAATACATTCCAGTTTTCCAATCTTAAAGAGTTAATTCCTACAAATTGCCATATCTTGTACATAGATCCTTAAACACTAAAGATTCTTCAAAAATCCCCCCAAAGTAATCGACGGAATAGGTAAATATGCACAATAAAAGATCAGCATCCCACATACTGCCAATAAATTATCTAAAATCCCACCAGTAACAGTGTCAAAAGAAATAATATATGTACTATACACTTATTAAGGACGTGAAACAAAAGAGCAAAGACAAACAAGGCTTCTTAATAATAACATTGGACTTGATTTTGCTAGAGACAAGCAGCGACTTGCGTGGCTCCTTTAAGGGCGGTTTTCTGACTCAACATAGAGGCAAAAAAGCACTCTGCTTTTAAGAAGCTCTGCTAACAATTCAAACATGCTCATAACAATGTTGGGTGGGGGTGCCAAGCAATCTTGAACAAGGACGGTCTCCAACCTGTGACGTGCACATCATCCAACTGCCCCATAGAATAATGAACCCAATGACAGTATTACACATCGCATCATTTGAGGAATGGCATGTTCTGGGGGAGATGGCCACTTGGTCTCCACTTCCTTGCTTTTAACAGGAGACAGAAGGGAATTGTTTCCAAAGACTTGAACAGAGGGGAAGTGAGTTTTGTGTCTGTACTGCTCACTCCTTTCTAAAATCTGGCATTTGATAAAAGCTCTCCAGTAGAAAAGTGTCAGGCAGATCTTCTGCAGATTCGAGTGAAATGTTTACCTGAATTTTTTTTTTTGTCACAGTCATTCTGTACTGGAGACACCCGAGGCATGAGCCAGACATCATCCCTACCTTTTGGGAACCTCACAGCTAGCTCACACTGACTAGGACTCTAATCTATCATCTGTAAGAAACATTCCCAGTACACTAGGAAGAGGTCTCACAGGGAGGGCCACAGCTGAGGCCAGGGGCCTCCTTGGGGAAGTGAACTTTACCCTGGGATGGGAGATTGGGCAGGAGTAGGGCGATGTTGGGAGAAGGGCTATGCAGGGGATGGGAAGCCTTCTCAGATTCTAAGCGCAGCAAACAGGCAATTCAGACCCTGGCATGGCAATAGGTATGGGTGTTCAACAATGGCCACCACCCCTGGAGAGAGCAGGGTCATGGAGATACAGCAACAAACAGGTAAGAAAGGACAGAGATGAAAATGATGTCCTTGACCTTGAGGGCTAGGGGAATCCTGTCAGGGAGGGCTGGTCTAGAAGAAAAGGGGTAGAAAAGAAGAGAGGTATGAGAAGAGAGACAAGGAGAAGAATGAGGGGGAAGAGAGAAGGAAGAGAGATAAAGTTACAAGGGTAAGAGAAAGGCACAGCACATGGGATGGTACAGTCAGTTTCTCCGCTTAACAAGCTTATCAATCAGCATGACTGCTATGCTGTGTAACAAACATTCCTCAGCTCTTCATAGCTCGTAACAACGCCTATTTGCTTTTTCATTTGTAGCAAACTAGCCAACTTGCTGCATTTTCTGAGTGCCTCAGGCTGCTGGAGCTTCTGTAACAAACTATGATGGGTGGGTAGCTAATAGACAGCAGTCATTTCTCATGATCCTGAAGTGGGGATGTCCAAGGGCAAGGTGTGTGCTCAAAAGTCTTTGGCTCCCATCATCTTACCACTTCCTCATGTGATGAAAGGGGTCGGGTGTGCCCCTGAGATCCCATCTGTGAGGGACCCTCCCGTGACCTCTTCACCTCACAGAGGTCAATGTTCTCAGTCTGTATTAATTGCCTGACTTGCTGCTATGATAAAGTGTCTACCAAACATTTGAAGGGGTTAGTGTGCCTCACAGTTCCAGGGTACAGTTCGTCAAGGTGAAGAAGTTGTGGCAGCAGATGGTCACAGAGCATCTGCAGTCAGGAAGCAGAGGCAGATGAATTCGGGTCCTCCGGACCCAAGCCCACACACGCAGTGGCACAGGCATCGTCAAGGTGCATCTTCCTACTTGACCTGATGGAAACAATCCCTCAGAGCGTGCCCAAAGGCTTCTCTCCCAGATGATGGTAGATCTCATCATGTGATCATCAATTCTAACCACCATAAGCACAAACATCTTAACCACAGTATGTAGACAGTCTGACTGTGTGTGTGTGTGTGCGTGTTTGAGTGTGTTCTGCTCCCATTGCTATTAAATGTCTCTCCCATCAAACAGTGGCACATTCTTCTGTTCTGTTCACTCTTCAGTGCAGACATGAGATGAATGCATTCCGCTGATTTCTATAAGTCATACTCACTCACGTGTTGACACCTAGAGCTGGCCTTGCTCTGCCTTTCCTACCCCTGGATGATTGCTGTGTTTGTAGACCCAGCCATGATTCCCTTTACATCCTCTGCTTAGATCCTTCTACAACAGAAGTGCTTTCTCAGACCCATTTTGTGATGTGGTTTTTATGTGTCAACTTGACTGGGACCCAGGGTGTCCAGATATATGGTTCACATTATTCCAGATGGCAGCTATCCAGGTATATGAGGGGAAACTGTAGGAATCAATCGGGAAAAGCAGCTGGCCCTCTCCAACATGGATGGCCCCATCCTGTCATAGAACCATGGAAGACCTGCACAGAACTGAGCTGCCGCCCCTCCTGCTCCAGCTGCGGCCATTATTCGAGCTGAGCCACCAGCTGCTTGTGGGTCAGGACCCTGCAGACTTTCAGAGTGAACTGTCCCTGTTGCCTCTCCTCAAGCCTGACAATTGCAGTTCTGGGCACGTGACAGCCTCATAGTGGTGTGAGTCAGTTCTTTATAAGAAAACTCTTTGTGGACCCTCTTCCCATTTCTGGAAGGTTCTAATGGCATCGTGTGGCAGATACTGTCTGTTCCTCACCTTCCTCTTGTATGTCCTTATGTTAAAGCCTGAATCTGTCTCTACACTTGAGAACATCCTTTTGTGAGAGGAGGCTGCTGTGGGCTGTCTATCAGGTGGGAAAGGAAGAATCTGGAGTGTCCTGGAAGCAGCTCTCATCCAGTAATGGGTGGGCGTGAGTGGTTAGCATCACAGGTCCTTGTAACACCAGGCAGGGTGGTAATAAAGCTTGGTCTCCACTGTTTTTCAAATCCCACGGCATTCTGTGTTCCCACGGCACCCTGCATGAAGATGCAGCTTGTAGTGGCTGTTTGCTCCTTCCTGTATGGTTCTGCCTCCACCCAAGTGTCTGGGGACGGCGTTAGAAAGGCACCTCCTCTAGCTGGATCTTTTTCCTGCAGTTCACTTCTAGAAAAACCCAAACTGAGACACTGCCATCAAAGGGGTTCACACCCAACTTGAAAGAACAGTTCTCAGAAAGAACTAAACCTTCCACGGAACCTTCTAAAAAGCTGATTGCGTGATTAGAACATCAGTGATTGCACAGAGATTGGAATGTTGCAGGTCCAAAGCCTAATTACAGTTTATCTTGGTCTATCTTTAGCCTTTTAAATAGCTGTTCTTTGATTACCTCTGTGTCTGACCTAACGGAGGAAACCCTTTAGAATGTCTTGTCTTAACAAAGCCCTAGTTTCTAGCAACCAATACGGTAAGAGTGGCATCAGACAGTGACTGAAGCCTGTGGCTGAGAGATGACCCTACTTGGCTCTGCCGTGCCTTCTTAACCCACCAGTGTGGCTGACTCATGCCTTTCTGTGTTCCACTACTTTAAAAACATCATCAAACTGTTAACACATTGCAGCATGGAATTTGTGGGGGGGCACCTAAATCTGTATTCCAGGGCCATGTTCACTCATTCGGCTGCAGAATAAGCTCTCTTACCCTTTTTGCATCATAGGACCCTCGGTACCTCCTTCCGGGTATGTATTATATTCTATGGCTGTTGGTGCATTTGTTTACTAGCTTGTCACTATCTGTAACAAGGTCACTGGTTTCCTTGTGTCCTCTGTGTCCTGCCCGGAGTGTGTTGGGTGGATAGTGGTGGAGCAGCCAACCCTGGACATAGCCCTCCTCCTCATTAGGAAAGTGAGACCATGGTGGATGCCGGAGAGTGGCTTCTGGCTTTACGATCTGAGAGTCTGAGATGCCAGGGCTAGCAGGCAAGAAGGGACCCAGTGTCACTGTCTGACAAGGCTTTAGATGTGAATGTGGCCTCCGTCAGCTTTAATTGGACGGGGTACCAGGACGGGGTACAGCTATTAAGAGGGGGAAAAGGCAGAGAGAGGAACAGCCTTCTTCATGGGGCCTTTGGTGTCTGCTAATGGGATGCAGCCCGGGGCAGCTCCAGCCAGGTGTCTACACAGAAATGGCCTTTTACCGTTCCCATTCCTGGAGACTAATGAGTGCTCCACACTCACACATACCTGTTCTTCCCTAATTATTGTTTTAGGCACTCTCCTGGTTTCACTCATGGTTTCTGCTTGTTATTCCAAGAGGTAGAAATTCAGCCTCCTTGGTGAAGAAGTCCCCAGACCTCTGTGTTGGCAGATGAACCTGAAGCCCCTGGCATGTGAAGGTGCGAAACACAGCAGGAGCTGGAATGTCCACCCTGCGAGTCACTTCACCTCCTGACAGAGGAGAGGCTATGTGGAAAAACCCTTACGACTCGTTAATACTGGTCGTCAACTTAACAAGGTCTTGAATTATCAAAAGACGGGCTTTGTGCATCCCTGAGAGGGATCATCTAGATCAGGGTGAGCCATTCTAAATGCGGGTGCCAGCTTGAATGAAAAGGAAAAGGCAGTGGGTACCACGTTCATCCCGTGCTTCCTGATGCCCCTCCCATGGTGGACGGCACCCTTGAGCAGGGGATGGAAACAAGCCCTTCCTTGCTTTCATTGGTTTTGACAACAGTGACACTCTTCTGGCGTACAAGTGTACCACACTTAAAGCACGTATCTGCACATAGACACAGACCCATATGTTCTCATTATTTCCTTTTCATTTCACTTTCCATCCTGACTTTAACCTTCCTCCACCCCCTCCCTTCTGCCCCTTCCCGCAATCCTCTCCTTGTCTGCTTCTGTTCAGAAAGGAGAAGATCTCCCATGGGGAGCAACACAGCTTGAGGCGGGACCAAGTTCTTCCCCGTGTATCAAGGCTGGGCCAGGTAACCCATAGCCAGCCAAAGCACCAGGGACAGGCCCCACTCCCAGGAGTCCCACAAGCAGTCCAAGCCACACAACTGTCGCACACATGAAGAGGGCCCAGGTTGGTCCCACAAAGGCTCCCCCAGCTGTTGGTCCAGAATCTTCTAGTTCCCACAAGCTCAGGATAGTCATGTGTGTGGGTTCCCCTGAAACAACTCTGGTCACTCCCTGCTCCCACAATACTTCCTCTCCCTCCTCAACATGATTTCCAAGCTCCACCCAGTGCTTAGCCGAGGATTTCCATATCGGTTTCCATCAGTCACTGAGTGAAGGCTCTCTGATGACAATTGGGGTAGTCACCAATCTGATTACAGAAAATGGCCAGTTCAGGCTACATTATTATTGCTAGGAGTCTTAGTTGAGTTTATTCCTGTAGATTTATGGGAGTTTCCCTTGTACCAGGTTTCTACCTGATCCCCAAAATGTCCCCCATCAACAACTTTCTTTCGTTACTCTCCCCTTCTGTCCACCTCCTTAGCCTGATCCCTCATGTTCCCATCCGCACCAGTCCTGAGTCTACCCTGAGATCTCTATTTCCCCTTCCTAGGGAGATCTACGCGTTCTCCTTTGGGCCCTCCTTGTTACCCAGTCTCTCTGGGATCTGTGGGTTGTAACATGGTTGTCCTTTACTTTACAGCTAATATCCACCTATGAGTGAGTACACACCATGTTTGTCTTTCTGGGTCAGGGTTACTTTACTCAGGATAACTTTTTTTTTTTCTATTTTCATCCATTCACCTTCAGATTTACTGATGTTGATTTTAACAGCTGAGTGATATGCCATTGTGTAAATATACCACATTTATCCATTCTTTGGTTGGGAGGTGTCCAGATTGTTTCCAGGTTCTGGCTATTTTATATACACTGACATGGACGTAGCTGAGCAAATGTCCATGTGGTGTGATTGAGCACCCTTTGGGTATATACCCAACAGTGGTATACCTGGGTCTTGAGGTAGACTGATTCCCAATCTTCTGCTCGACTGCCATACTGATTTCCAATGCAGCTGTTCAAGTTTGCACTCCCACCAGCAGTGGAGGAGTATTCCCCTTGCTCCTCATCCACTCCAGCATAAGCTGTCCTTACTGTTTTTGATCTTAGGCATCCTGAGTGGTATAAGATGGAATCTCAGAGTCATTTTAATTTACATTCCCCTGATGACTAAGGATGTTGAACAGTTCTTTAAGTGTCTTCCAGCTGTTTGAGATTCCTCTGTTGGGAATTCTCTGTTTAGATCTGTGCCCCATTTTTAAATTTGATTATTTGTTTTTTGTTTGTTTGTTTTTAGCATCTAGTTTCTTGAGTTCTTTATATATTTTAGAGATCAGTTCTCTGTCAGAAAAAGGCCCATCTTAACAAAAGCAATCTATAGACTCAACACAATCCCCACCAAAATTCCAACACATTTTTTACAGGCCTTGAAAGAACAATACTCAACTTCATATGGGAAAAAATTTCAGGATAGCTAAAACAATCCTGTATAATAAAAGAACTGCCAGAGGTATTCCTATCCCTGATCTCAACCTCTACTACAGAGCTATAGTCATTAAAAACTAAAAGATAAAATAAAATAAACATGGTATTGGCATAAAAACAGACACACTGATCAATGGCATTGAATCAAAGACCCAAACATAAATCCACAAACCTATGGACCCTTGGTTTTTAAAAAATAAGCCAAAACTATACAATGGAGAAAAGAAACCAGATTCACTAAGCATAACTGGACATCAGCATGTGGAAGACTACAGATAGATCCATATCTATGGCCCTGCACAAAACTCAAGCTGTACTGGATCCAACACCTCAACATGAAGCCCTATTACACTGGCCTGATAAAAAGAAAGAGTGGGAAAGAGCCTTGAATGCATCCACACAGGAGACAAAACACCAGTAGCATGGACACCGAGACAGACAATTAATAAATGGAACCTCCTGAAACTGAAAAGCTTGTATAAAGCAAAGGACACTGTCAATAAGACAAAATGACGGCCTACAGAATGGGAAAAGACCTTCCCCAACCCCACATCTGACAAAGGTAAATCTTGAAAAGCAAATATTGTGAGGTACTATTTTATCATACTGGTGAGAGCTGGTGTTGACTAGGTGTGGGCATAAGGACACCAGCTGGACTTTGGAGGCTGACGGAAATGATTCCTGGGGAGTAACCTGTGGGGAGCTCGTCAGTTCTAAGATGTTCCGACTCCATGACTCAGCTGTGCCACCGCTTCTCGGTGGGTGTCTTTTGGTACTTGCCTCCCAGAGACTCCTGTGATGTACATTGGGAAACTCACATGAAGATACTCACTCCCATCCCTCATCAGCAGAACGAGTCGATAAATCATGACATCATCAGAGGGTTTGCTTCAGAGCGGCCAAGCTAAATGAGCCACACCCTGAGCGTAAACATGGAAAATGATAGCAAGGGGGGAAAAAAAAACAAATCAAAACAAGATGCACAAGATGCAGAATGATCTAGCTCCATCATGATGGGGTTTAAAAATAGGACATATTCCTGGAGTTACATAACGTTAAGCAGAAGCCCAAGTCCCCATGCCATGAGCACCCAGAACTGGAATTGATCCAGCTCTCTGCATCTCCTACTTCCCTGCATGCTTTGCATGGGCCAGGCTGTCTGATGCTCACAGCAACCCTGTCAAGTAGATATGATGATGTGGATTTTATAAGTGAGGAGACAAAACCATGGTGGTGTGGAGTAACTTCCTCAGGTCGCAAAGCTGTGAGGTGTCTCAGTCAGAAAAGAGCAGGTGTCTCTGGTCCAAATCTGAAATATCCCCACAGGGTCAAACATTTGAACATTTGGTTCCAGGCAGTGACACTATTTGGAGAGGTGCAGCCTAACTACAGGAAAGGGATTTCTTGGGGGTAAGTAAGCCTCACTTTCTGTCTGGTCTGTTTCCCATTGTACAGAGATGCCAGAGAGTGAAAGTCTCATGGTCAGAGCTGCCTGCCCCCATGCCTTCTTCACCCCCAAACCATGAGCCAAAGGACCTCCCCCCATTCATTTAAACTTTCAGGCTCTCAAACAAAACTAAAAGAGTAATCAACAGAGCAAGACCTCCCCCTCCCCCTCCCACCTCTCCACTCCCATTCAGTCAATAGCAGGCTTCCAGCAGATGCATAATGAACCTTATCCACTGGTAGAGGATGCTAATTTGACTAGATGCTGGACAAACAGGAGGGTTTGGGTGAGTGATCAACAAGTGATCCCATCTTCCTGCTCCAATGTTACTTTTACTCCAAAATGCCTTCTTTAGAAGAGCACACTCCAGATGTAAATCGGCAATCTTGTCAGACAGAAATCTGGGTTTTAGTCTTATTATTGGATTGCCCACTATTCAGCCCCAAAGGGCGGAAATGCAAATTGAAGAGATGTTTTGAATTTTTTTTAAAGTCTTGCAGAAGCCTAAGTCATTATAGTCGTAATTGGGGCACAAGATAGAATAAAATTCCCATTGTATCGAGATAAAGATAAAGGGATAATCATTTCTATCATTCTATTCTTGAGAAAGAGACAGTGTTTCTAACACACTCCTACATCAATGGCCATCACAATTGCCCATCCCCTCATTGTGAGCCAAATGGCTGTTCTTCTGGCATTGACAAAAGGAGCAATTTTAGTTTTTCTGATTCTTCTCTTTTGCTTCCTCTGTTCTTTCATTCCTTATTTCTCTCTTTCAGAAGAGCAATGCAATGCATAAATGCCTGAATCAGAATATCAGACGTGGTGCCTCCATCGACAGCCGACTCTCCTGGGCAGCCGTCAACTGTTTCCTACTGTTCTTATAATGCTACGCCTTGGGCAAGCTGAAGTGTGTCCCCTGCCCCAACACTCCTACAATGTCTGCCCAGCCCACTTAAGCCAGATCCCCTCCATGGATGTTCACGTCATCTTTACCACGATGTCAAGAACCTGGGATCACTGACTATGGTGGTCTTGCTACGTCTCAGGTATGTGGCTATGGCAAACCACTTTGGAGGTAACAAACCGAGACCCTCTGCTTGCTACTTGACCTAGTTGGACTTTTTGAATCTAAGACTTCATTTAAATATGCAGATTTCTGATGTAAGAAAACCAGTCATCTGGCCACTCCTGGCACAGGGTCCTGCAAGGTCTGCTGGAGCTAGTAGTGGCTGCCCACTCTCTGGGCCAGCCCCTCATGGAATCCCAGGGGTTCATGAGTGGAAGGACCCATGTCTCATGGTTGTGACAACTGTCCCCAAATGCAGCAGAGCTGAGTATCCCACACATTTTTCTAACACCATACTCAGCCTTCCCTGAGTTTCTGGGCCCTTCCTTTCACCTAGAATATTTTCCTGCCCTAATCCCAACTGAAGCCATGTTCCTCTGTCCAGGCATCAGATGTAACCATGCCCCAGGGTTTTCTCCCCATGGCCAGCCTTTTACCCCACTTAGTTGTAAACACATACATTTTTTTCTCTCTCTACCTCTCTCTCTCTCTCTCTCATACACACACACACACACACACACACACACACACACACACACACACTATAGAATACACGCATACCACATAAAATAAACACAGGCGTACACATATACACACCAGTTCACAGTGTAGAGACTTGAACTCATTAATGTTCTGCAATAGGACACAGTCTCTAGAGTGGACAAGAAAAATGCCCCCACCTGACTTAATGTCTGCATTCTATGTCCTAGAAGCAAAAAAGCAATTAAAATTCAACCTAAGTGCAAAAGACTCCAAATCATGAAAGCAACCCTGAAAACAAAGGGAAAACCTGGAGAGAATGCACTACCCAAGTTTAAAACATTCTAGCCAAACGGCCTGACACCGGCACAGAGAAGCATAGGCCAGAGAAGCCAGAAACAAATGCATGTGTTTGGAGCAACCTGCAGCAAAGGCACCAAGAGCTTATATAGGGAAAAGGTAGCCCCTTTGATGAATGATACAGAGAACTATGCATCCATACACCAAAGAATACAACTAAGCCCAATTCTCACCAAAAGTCAACTTAAATGACTAAGCTTAGACATAAGACATCAAACTCTGAACCTGTAAGAAGAGAGTTGTGGTGATCATGTGAGAATGTCCCCCATAAGCTTATGTGTTTAGACACATGATCCCTGGCTGCTGATGCTGCTTAGAAAGGTTATGGAATCTTTAGACGGTACAGTTTGCTGGAGGAACTGAGTCATTGAGGGAGGGCTTTAAGAGCTTGTAGCCTCATTCATTTCCTCTTCTCCATCTTGGCTTCTGTCTTGGGGCTGAAAATATGATTTCTCAGTTTCCTACTCTGATCACTTGCTGTGTGTCTCCCCTACTGTTACGGACTCTCCCTCTGGAACCATAAACCAAATAAACTCTCCTTTAAGTTGCATCAGTTATGGTATTATTGCAACAATAGAAAAGTCACTAGGCATAGGGGAATACATAAGATTTAGGATATGACCCCAAAGGCATAGGTAATAAAAGCAAAATACATAAAAGGATTACATCAACATCAGCAGAAGGAGGAGCCAGCTTGAGAATCAGAGAAAATAGCTACAAACTATTCACTTCTGGGGGGGGGGGGAGCAGATGTCCAGAGCACACAAAGAACTCAGTATCAAAACAAATAGCCCCTGGCAGGAAAAGAGCTCAGGCACCAAAGTGCTTGCCTTGCCAGAGTAAGGGTTGGAGTTTAATCCCCAGAATCAACATGAAGAGGAGGGTGTGATGATGCATGCTTGTAATCCCAGAGCTGGCGAAATGAGAAGCAGAGCCAGTCCTGGAAGCTTGCTGGCCAGCTAGCCTGGCTGTCTTGATGAGGTTTCAGACAATGAAATACCTCGTCTCCAACAAAAGCTGGGCAATGTCTGAGGAATAAATCGGGAGATTGTCCTCTAATTTCCATATGCATATGTACACATCTACACCCAAAATGTCCCCACAAAATAAAATATCAAACAACCCATTGTAGATATGAATATAGAATGTTTCAAGAAGGCATAGAAACTGTCAGCAAGTATGTGAAAATGCCCAGTATCACAAATTAGGAATATAAAGCAAAGCTACAGTGAGTGGGACCTGTGTCCAAAAATATCTAATCTCTTAGGAAGGCTGAGGAAGGATTGCGGTTTCAAAGCCTGCCAGGGGAACTTAGTTGAAGCCTTTCTCAAAATTATACACACACATTCAGACATACTTGGGTATATAGTCAAAATGAAAAAAAAAAAAAATTAGTGGGACGCTCAAATACATTGAGGGCATAAATTAGCACTACCATTACAGAAAAGACTATGGATGCTCAGAAATAATCTAGAACTAGAAATAGTATTTGATATAGTTCAAACAACAGGGTAGCTTTCTCCTCGTGATTGAAATGCTCCTTCCTGAAGAGAAAGGAGACTCATAATATGCTATAGTGGTTCTCAGCCTGTGGGTCAAATGACCTTTTTACAGGGTCCCAAAACACAGACATTTATATTACAACTCATCACAATAGCAAAATGATAGTTACGAAGAAATAACAAAAGTTAGTTTGTAGTTGGGGGTCACCACAACATGAGGAACTGTGTTAAAGGGCCACAGCATTAGGAAGGTTGAGAACCACTGTGCTAGAGAAACTGACAAGGCTCAGAAAGTTCATGAAATTTACAAGATTCATAAAGCCCCTCCCCTGTGTTATAAAAGCCAAGGAGCACACTCTCAAGAAGAGCTGCCTGCAAGTTGAGCACTAGAGTTGCAGCTTTCAGGAGGCATCATCCATGGTGGGATGGGCTTTCCAGACATGCAATGGTCTTTGAGTCACCCAGGCTCCTATAAATTAACACCAATAAACTCATTAATTCACTAAGCTAGACGTGAGTGGAACTTTGGTTCATCAAAGATGAACATCTAGGATAAGCATGTTTCCTCATGTCTCACTCACACCCCTATTGAGTGCACATCCTAAAGGAATGAAAGTCTATGTTGAAACACTTGCTCCCCGTTAACTGCAACAGTGTTCACAGTAGCCAGGATATAGTATCAGCTAGAAGAAGGGATAAAGCAAGTGTAGTACATTAGTGCCTTTCAGTCACTAAGGATGGGATCCTATCAGATGGAGGACCTTGAGTGACCATGAGTCAGATCCAAAAAGGCAAACGCCACATGTTTCTCGTGTGCAGGAACTAACACAGTCTGTGGTAGTAAAGGCTTGAGTGTGGTTATCCGAGACCAGGGGGGTACTGCAGGAGTATAAGGAGGGTCTGTCCCAGAACACAAACTTTCAGGGACTGGGCATTCAACTAAATGATGAGGTGCCTGCCTTGCATGAACAAGGTCTTGGGTTCAATACCCAGCACCACCAAAAATGTTTAAAATTTCAGTTAGGCAAGAAAAAGGTATCTGGCATTGAACACTACTGTCTCTGGTCAACAGTGATGTCTAACTTCGTCATGGTGGCTAAAATAAATTTGGAATGTTTCAATATAAATAAATGTTAAATTTGAGCTGTGGATTTGCTAATGAAACACTAGACACTTGTATTAAAATGTCACACCATGCCCCATTGACAGGTAACATGCAAAACCATTGTGTATCAATTTATAAAAGTGTAGCAATCCCTCCTGTGAGACCACTGTGATAGAAGCCACTCCCATAAGAGACTAAGAGTTGTCGTTCCTAAGCCTCAGACATCCCCTCTGAGCTCCACTACAACGTTCAGAAGCCAGGACAGGGTGAAGAACACAGAGATGAGAAGCAGGGATGTTGTGCCAGCCCTAAGGGTCTGCCAAGCGCTTTGCCCTTGATGAGTGTAGACGTGTCCATCCAAAGTCAGGTTTCCATTCCCAAAAGACAGTGTGTGTACATATGCATCCATGCACACGCATTCCTACATGTGTGTTCTGGAGCAAACAGTCAATATTCACCCAGGCAGGTGACATCCCTGGGTTCGTCTTTGCCTACTCAGAAATTTTCAAACTCAGCCAAAGCTGCGTGCACAGGGCTTTCCCAGTCTCCCCTGAGCACGCAAATAGCTTTGAAAATCCACACAGATTTCTAGAAACAGATAGGAACTTTTAAAGACCTCACTTCCCGGCATCTCATTCCATGTCCTTTCTTCTAAACCTCTCTGATCTGTCCTTAACATCCACTATTCCCTACCACCCTGTACAGCAGTGGCTAAAATTTTCCCCTGCCTACTGTGGAGGGCAGACACACTCTGTGCATGGTTGGCACCATCCCATGGACTGGGATCCGGACTGAATTAAAAAGGTGAAAACTCTAGGTAAGATGGCCTTCTCCCATGGGCCAACTGAAAGGTCAGCTAGTACAACCCATTATGAACAAGGTTATGTTCTGTACCCTTGGGCGCAGGGATGCTAGCTGCTATTGCTGGGCTATCACTGAGATAAAACGTGGAGAATACTGAGTTTAAAATATCATGAAGGTTAATGCTTTGGGTTCAGCACCTTTCCTGAGTAAGCAGCCCTTGGTGTTGACTTTTCCAGGGCTATTTCTGGTAAGTCATGTCAGGTTTGCACACTCTTATAGGAGTGGTGCCTACCACTGTTGCATGCATTCTGTTGTAGTTGGTTTTGGAGACATGGAAATTGTGTTTGATTTTGCAGTATGCTTCCTCAAGTCATGTCAGCCATGTTTCTAGCGCACGCTCTCTGCAGGAAGACGGCTGTCGCGAAAGCATGTCATGAAAGATGTTCAGACATGATGCTTAACTCATCACACATGTCTATGAACATGCATGCCTCTTTGATGTTCCCACTGTGCTCTCATGCTGTGCCTTGCAACTTCTAGAGGAGGACGAAGTGTTCAAGTGTCTCCTGCTGGGAGCCTGTGTGGCAGGCGCTGCACCCGGCAGGCCCTGTCTATTATCTCATTTAACGGTTTCATTTACCCAAATGACCCAGTCCCGTTGCTCGAGTAAAGAAACAGAGCGCAAGGTATTCAAGTACATTTCCCAGCTAGTAGTCTTAAGCATCAGGACATTTAAGATGGTTTCTATCCAGCACCCCACCCCCGCAGGATGGTCTTGATAAACTGGCCACAGAAACATTTGTCAACAGAGAATCTTAGAGAACGTTCTGGAAAACGCTGAGCTAAAGCCCAGTTAATATCAGAAGTGCTGAACTGTGCTTCCCTCGTCCGCTTTTACTGACATATATTATGACAGAGTCCCTGGCTGTGGCATTAAATATTGATTGAAGGAGAGGACACATATCTTCAGCCTATAGATTTTCAATACAGAGCTTGATGCCTCTTCTGGTGTGGGCATTAATAGCTGTGCTTAAGGAAAAAAAAAAAAGAAAAGAAAAGAAAAACAAGAGTCAGGAGATTGTACCCTGAGGCTAAACTCGACAATATGATATCAATTTGTAAGACTGTGGAAGGTGAAGTGGGAAAAGTTGATTTCATAGAGTGATTTTCCCCAATTATAAACACAGTTTCTCCAACAAACACATTTCTTCCCAGGGAAGAGAAAAAATAAAATAAAATTACAGCAAGGAAAAAGCGGGTGGGGGGGGGGGAGAGACTTCACACCGTGTACTTGGAGACCATTCTTTCACTATAAATCCACCATTTTCAGGATTTCTCTTTCTCCATCCTTAGAATCCTGCCATGGATTTAATCTTTATTGCAGTTAAACTGTCACTCTAGGTCCGGTCAGCATGAAACATGTAAAAATCCTATTTTCGTTATGTGAAGCTTCATAAACATCATCAGTTTCTGCCTTCATGATATTCTACTACAGGGATACAGTATATCCTCTGCCTCTTCCACCCGTGCTGACTGCACACAGGTAACCCTGACTCTGTTATAAATGCGCTGGGACAAACATCTCTGGGGATCCACAGCTGCTAGCATTTCAACGAGTTGATCCAGGCAGCTGGGACTCGGTGAGGTACATTCAAGGATGCCAGGCGACAAAGGTACACGTGACAACCACTTCTCCAGCACAGGGAAGTGGAGTCCATGTGGGTGAAAATGATGCATGGGGCAGTTGAGAAGCATTGACAGGATCCACATGTTCACCAAAGCGACTAAAGTGAGAGACAGCCAAGACAGCAGGGAGGTTGGAGGGGCAGATATCCCGGAGGGAAAAAAAAGACACACAGAAACGGAGAATACAAAACAGTTATTAAAGAAAAGGAGCCCACACCAGAGAAAGCGGCATAGGGGTGATTTGTTCTTTTGATATTTAAATGCAGATGGCTCGATTATTTCTGTCTTTAGTGAGCATTGGGCATGATACTAGTCTTACACAGTGTAAAGCATTGATGCCCAGTGTATTTGTGGAGCCCATTGTACTGCTAGTCTCTGAGTAGGGAGGTATATGAACATCATCTCACTGGGCTACTGTAAAGCAGATGTGGTCTATAAGTTGTCTTGGCCATGATGTCTTGTCACAATAATAGAAACGTAACTAAAACATTGGTGCTATTTGGGGAGGTTATAGAACTTTCAGGAGGTAGAGCCTTGGTAGAGGAAGTAGTGGCTGGGGGTGGGCTTTGACGGTTTGTAACCTTGCCCTGCTTCCTATGCGTGGATGAAATGTTATCAGCCAACTCTCTGCCGATGCCACCATGCCATGTCCTCCCTGCCATGATGAACTCTAGACCCACGAGCCAGAATGAAGTCTCTCTTCTCTATGTTACTTTTTTAATCTTGGTGTTTTGTCACAGTAACAGAAAAGTAAATATCCTTCACAGTGAAAACCAGACAGTCAAGTATAAAATTGCACCAAATAATAAAATCATGTATGCACAGAAAGAAAAATATCCTCTTGAGAAATTAAGCAAAAAAATTAACACTGGTTTCACAGTATTGGTGTTTTGGTTTTAGTTTTTGTTTGTTTGTTTGATTGGTTTGGTTTAGTTTTATTTGGTTGATCTGTTGTCTTGTGATTTGGGAGTTTTTACAATTCTTTACTATCAACATGTATGATTTAGTGACAGAAAAATGTGAATGGACACAGAAAACACAAAAGGATCTGTGTGGGCAGGCACTTGGAAAGAAACGCTGTCAGACACTGGCTGAGAATTGCTTCAAGATTGCCAATATACGCTAGGAGTGTTTGGATGGGCCAGGAAGTCCAAATACTCCATCATTTCACAGACCCTTCCCCACTAAAGATAAGAATTCCTGATACATGCAAGTCATCTTTTACAAGCTTGGGCAGGTGTGGGATACTGTACTAGCAGATCTTCCAACCAGCCATATGTGCTCCAGGGGGACTCACACCCATCTATCAGAGGCCCCAAACCCCCATCCTCTCCATGAGCACAGTAAAGCCCTTCACCCCGTCCATGAACTCCCCAGGACCCCACTTCCTTTTCCATTAGTTCCCCCATCCCTGCATCCTTCTCTATCAGGGCACCCTCTGGCTTAGGCATGGAGTGAAGTGTGGAGTCAGTTCTAGCTCCTGGAGCAATATGGTGAGCAATACTGGTGGGCTGAGGTCTATGCATAGGAAACAAACACTCGAGTGAGCAGAGGGACTGTGAGAGCAATGGCAGGGGTCACACTGTGGGCTTCTCTGTAGTCTGGGTGAGAGCTGAGCAGTAGAGGAAAGCCAGAGTCACAGAGAGCCCACTGTTCTCAGTGGAGAATCTGGACACATGGGCTTACCATGGACTGTAGGAAGAGGGGCCTGATTAGGGGCAAAGGTGAAGATTTCAAATATTAGCCAGGCACAGTGCTGCATGCCCATAATCCCAGCATCTCGAAGACTGAGGCGGGAATACTCCCATAAGTACAAGGCCATTCTGGGCTGTGTAGCAAATACCACATCATCCAGAGCAACAAAGCAAGACCCCCCCCCTCAAAGCCACTTTTAAAAGTTCAATTCGATACCTAAAGTAAAAACATATGTACAGTCCTTTAACTCACCGACAGCAAGCCTAACTTAAACAAATATTCAAAGTGGGACACAATTCTCTTTGTTTGCCAGAAGGTAGTGAGACAGACACTGACTAAAACGAGTTTGGGTACCTTATGATCCCATAATGGTGGCCACATAACCATGGCAAAGATCCACACAGAGTTAATCATCGTTACCATGTTGCAACCTGTAATCAGCCCAGATACAGCTCATCAGCTTAAAACATGGCATCCACAGCATTAGCTGGTAAGACTCAAAATGCTCTTGATGTCACCACAGTTCATCTTCATGAATATGCAGCACTTAATAGTTAACAAAAACCAGTGTGAGCAGATAGGCTTGCCAGCAATCCAGAATGGCATTGCAACCCCCAAAACGTGAAAAGGGATTTATCCCCACACTTCCATCCTGAATATAAGAAAATGACTCTGAATTCAGAGTTTAAAAAAATCAGAAACAAGGGTGAACAATTTAGTATCATTTCTAAGAAAAAAAAAATTGAATACATCAAATGTCCAAATAGGGGACAAGTAAGAAAATTACAGTGATTGCTTTCAGTGGGATAGAAGTCTGTTGTTACAGGATAAGGTTATGCACCACTGTATACACTGAACTATTTGTTCCTTTGGTCTTCCTCCCCCACAGCTGCAGGATGCATTCCCATGGATACTGGGACCTTGTGACTCCTTGACTCTGGTCTGCCTGGCCATGTGACTTCTTGATACAAAGCCATGTGACTTCAGCTGGATACAAGCAAAACATAACTGTGCATGGCTGACATCAAGAACCTTGTGTGCTTAATAGAGAAATTGATGAGTGTTTCTAAAGCAGTGTTCACAGAGGAGTAAAAGGTGTGGCCTCTGGGAATCAGTGAGTGGTCGTTAACAAGACCCTCACATTCCATTTCTAGTCCATTACATGATTAGAACAGAAAGCAAGCCGAACACCTCTGGTAACATCATATTACACTTTCTATACTTGTGCTTTTCTGGTCATAACAACCCCTAAAGCACACATTTTTGAAACATCAGTGACTGGCTAAGACAAATTATGAATGCTGTCACACCCTGCATTCCACAAGTCACAGTGCTGGGACCTAACACTAAACAAAAACTTAATGGGTCACTAGGATTAATTTTCATACCTCTAGTCTCTCTTGGGAACTTTGCCTGCCTGATGAGATAGGGATGGAAGAGATGAAGCTACATAGACCTTGGTGGTTGCTTAGTAACCCTTGGCAGATAGCGGGGCAGCTGCAGGGTTCTAAGGAACAGAGGGGGGTGCTAAGAAACAGGTTCCAAGAGTAATGGGCATTCTTGAGAATAAAAAGAAAAACTAAAAGAGGTCTATCCTTAGAGAATTTGCCACTGCCACTTTGCTACAATGCTTATCACTTAACTGCATTCTAAACCGTATCCGTATACCCATTTATCTCACACCCTCAGCAAAGAAGCTTCTGTTTAGAGAAGGCCATTCATTACAGAAAACCACAACTGGTCATAATGCAGAGACCAACTGACCCTGGGGTGCTCAGCCCCAATGATATATCTACGATACAGCTAGCTCCTGCACCTCAGGCTCAAGGCACATCATGGAAGAGTAGGTAGAAAGATTGTAAAAGTCAGGTGACAAGGAAGTATGATGTAAGATTTTTGTCACCCAGAAACAACAGGGAAGCTACACCCATGATACCTCAACAATGATATATTAATAAATATTCTCACTAGGAAGAGGAAAATATCCGGGAGTCAAAGACAGAGGAAAATATCCTCTAGACAAACAACAGACAAGTAGTGACTGCCAAGAGATGGAGAAATAGTCTCTTCCAGGCATGACCTCCCTAATTGGTTCTCCAAAGGGCTCAGCCCTGAAATCATATAAACACAAACAATACTAATAGACTAATAGACCCAGAAGGTTGTGTTTGTATATTTATGCATTATACATATATATATATATGTGTGTGTGTGTGTGTGTGTGTGTGTATATATATATATATTCAATTTGAGAGAAAGTGAGTGAGATATGGAAGATGCTAGAGAGACAAGACATGGGAAAAGATACAGGAAGGAAAGGGAAGGGGATGAAGTGATGTAATTATACTTTAATTACTTTGAAAAAAAACACCTAAAGATCAAAATAGGTGGCCAGTCAGCTAGAGCAAAGCTCAACACTGGTTATAGGAATGTGACAAAGGACCATATGGCAGGAGAAGCTACAATGTCTCAAGTTGAAAGTTCATTGAACAGAGTGTTATAGAGCACATGAATACATCCTAAGATCATAAACACCTGCTGATACTTGTGATGGCTGTCCCCAGTGGTTCCCATGTGGCATCTACAATGCACCAGCCGCAGTGGCTAGCTTGCAAAGAAATTCCTACAGCCGTGGAGAAACAGTGTACTATGGGGAAGATGATGACTGCATAGACCAGCTCCACATGGCAAGGACATCAGGATCAGCAGAGTCGTGGGGGGACCTTCAGGGAAAACTGAACTGCATGGACAAAGGCATGAGAAATTTCAGGAGTGATGTGGAAATTTACACACGCACACAAGAGAAAAATCTAGAATGGGAAGATGTAAAATCTTAAATTTCATTGGATAGAATCAAAAGGGAATCCAAAGACAGGATCCATGAACTTGAAGACAGTTCAACAGCAATGTTTATCAAACTAAAGCAAAGTAAGAAACCTCCCTCCTTCTCCCTTCCCCTCCCTTTCTCTCTCTCCCTCTCTCCTCCCCTTCCTCCTCACATACACATGGGTGGGAGCTCTCTCTCTCTCTCTCTCACACACACACTCACACACACACACACACACACACACACACACACACACTCACACATGCACAGGATCAGAAGAATTCTTTCCAGTGGTCTAGTACACATGCCCCACCTGCTGTAAGGAGAAGAATATAGATAAAAGTGAATGTGAAACAAAATAGAGACGAACAACCAAAATTTTTCCAAATTTGATTTAGGTTGCAGGTCCAATCTGCAACCTAAGAAAGTCTCCAAATAATACATGGGGAAAAAAACAACAAAGGGAATCAAGCACATCTCCACACATTGCATACAAATCGATAAAAGCCAGTGTTGACCACAATATCTGGAAGCAGCTGGGGTGGAAAAACATGCTCTCCAGAGAACAGGGTGCTTGGAGTAGCAGGGGCTTCTCTTCAGAAAGAACAAAGAATGCGGTCGTTTCTAATTTATTTTACTTTTTATATGTGCATGTGATTTTCCTGCATGTATATTTGTGCGCCATATGTGTGTCTGGTTCCTGTTGAGGCCAGAAGAGGGTGCTGTATCCCCTGGAACTGAACTTAACAGATAGTTGTGAGCTGACATGTGGGTGCTGGGATTTGAACCTGGGTCCTCTGCAAGATCAGCCAGTGCTCTCTTTAACCCTGAGCCAGGTCTACAGTCCCAGAATGGTGTTTTTAGAGTGTCTTTAAAGTGTTAAAAGAAATTTGTCAGCTTTGTATTCTGTGTCCAATCAAAATACATTTGGAAAACAAAACGGAAGTGTCTGGACTGACAGGGTCACTGAACTCTTGAACTCACCGTGGCTGCAGTTGAGCTGTATAGTATCAAGTCAGTCAGGACCCCAGCAGGGCTAGGGGCTGTGGACAATGAGACCCACACAGCTGTGCCCCACTTTCCATGTGGTTGCTGGAATCCAAACTGCCCAGCAGGTGCTTTATCAACAGATCCCCTGCTCAGCCCCGAATATGAGTTTTGGAATACACAACCATGTAAAAAGGTAAGGTTGCCAGTTAAAACGGTTCAGTCTTTTATTTGAGCCTGATAAGCATTACAAAATAGAGGGTCGGAGGAGAAACAGTAAGATAAAGAGATGGCTCAGCAGTTAAGAGTTCTGGCTGCTCTTCCAGAAGACACGGGTTTTATGCCTAATCCTTCACCTAAACACTAGGTAGCTCACAATCATCAGTAACTCCAGGTCCATGGGATCCAAAGCCTTCTTCTGGCTTCCATGAGCACAATATTCACACAGTACACAGACATACATGTGGATAACCACACACACACATAAAGGGGTATTGGTTGTTTTTTATATAAAAAAATAAAAGAGGGAATGGGTAGTATGTAAGATACTCATGGATTTTGGTGTAGAACATACTTTCAAGTCATCTCAAGTTATTTGAGAACCCCTCTGCTTTGCAGAATTCAGACATAAATTTGTAGCAGAGTCCAGCCTTGTTGATTACAATAGATACATCCAGGAGGATGGAGCCTAGGAGAGTTTACTGTAGGAATCACCGAGAGGCAGAAGACAAGATGCAGAACAATTTCTAGCTACACAGAGAACCTGATCAGGTGTCTTATTCAGTGACCAGGGGGGAAATAATGGTAAATTGCAGTTTCAATTCTCTCCTTACCCTTTCATCCTACAGGAAATAAAGGAGCTGATAAAACGGTACTTGTGTGAGATTGACAGCCCCAATTGGAGATGTACTTCAGAAGGATGGAAGAAACAAAATAGCAAAGCAAATCTCTTTTAAATGCAAATCCACAGAGAGCAAACTCAAGGCTAAAGCCAGGAAGGTATATTCTGGAAAACTCCCCCATTCTCCTGAAGACTGTCGAATAATTATACTCCGGAGAGGACATTTAAGAAGCCGTGTTAGAACTTATTAAATACGGCACGAAGCAACTTTTCGATTTTGCTTGAAAAGTGTGCTTTAAAATAATTGCATTCTTAATGGAATTAATAAATATCGTACACCACTAAAATGATCAGCAGAGAGCTCACTGGGTTTAATAATCTGTACTGCTGCCTATGAGTGCAAGCTTTCTGGCATTTTCCACCAGACCAAGGGACTAGAAGCCATTTAAACCACCTGCAAACGTCTTCATGTGAATGTGTAAATCACATACAGGTGTCAAAAGAACTGTGTAAGTTAGGTATGGCGACACACACCTCCCTCAAAAGGCTGAGGCAGGAGGGTTGTAAGATTGAGACCAACCTGGGCTCTAAGATCCTGACTCACAAGCAGAAAGAGGAAGCATAGAGGAGAGGGAGGGAGAAGGGAGGAAGGCTCCAGTTCCAAGTGTGAACGTTGCTGCACAGGTTCACCTCAGTGGTCAACATGACTGTGTCTGGAATCATCTAAGAGACAAGCCACTAGGCACACCTGTGAGGGTCATTTTTGGCCAGGTTAACTAAAGAAGCCCAGGTCAAAACTTAGCGCTTTCTACTTGCTTGCCTCCGTCTTTGTAGCAAGTGCATCTACCCTGCTGCTGCTGCTGCTGCTGCCGCCGCCACTGCTATCGATCTTCTCTAGTTTCAGAACCCAACTTCCTTAGGCTTCCATTGTAGCTGAAGATGAGCAGCTTTCCAGGAATCCTCCAGGTTTTCAATACCAGGTTGGTCTGCTGAGATATCCAGCCTTGTAGTGGAGTTCTCGGCCTCTCCCCCATATAGATGGCCCTGTCTGGACAAACTATATTGTGTGAGCCAACCTAATAACTTCACTGCTTCTTTAAGTATTGTGGTGTGTGTGTGTGTGTGTGTGTGTGTGTGTGTGTGTGTGTGTGTGTGTGTGGTCATTCGCATTCATGGAGGCCAGAGAGGGTTTTGGGTCCCTTGGCGGTATAATTACAATTGTATGTGGGATAGTGGCTTGTGTGGGTACTTGGTCTGAATTCTGGTCCTCGTGATTATGTAGCAAGTGTTCCTAATAGGTAGGCCATCACTCCAGCCCCTCTTAGTCTATATTCATTCTATCAGTCAGTTCTTCTGGAGAACCCTGACTAGTATCACTCAAAACAGATGGGCACATGTGACCCTCCTCCACTTCTTTTGGATTTTAATGTCTCTGATCACTAGTTTCTTTCCACCCGCCCACCCTACAAGTCTGCAGTCAGCATTAAAGCCTAGCAACAGTTTCCGGATTAAAAGTCTGGTAGCGCCTCTCCTACCATCAGAGCCAGCTGTGTGCCCTGTGTGCAGCCTGTGCAGCATCCATAGCTTGGCTTTCTATTCCACTGATGCACTTACCTTTGAAATTTTGCTTGGAAACATTACCATAGCACATGCTTAGGAGCCACAATGAAGCTGCACTGGATCCCTGTGGGAATATGGGCAGGTATGGCACCTGAAATACAGAATTCTGGGACTCCTCACAGTGTGTGCAGGCTTGGAAAAACCCAGAGGGTTAAACAGGTAACAAGGTCTTGTCTGCACATGGGTAATGGAGAGTGCCGTTGCTAAAAGGTGCCTTCTGGTTTAAGCACTGGAAGAAGTATGGGTGTCCGCAGGCATGGAATGGCCAAGGAACCCTGTCACATCCTTTCTTGTGTCTGCCTTTGGGTCTAGACCCCTATAGACTCATAGACTTGAACGTTTAGTCACCAGGGAATGGTGCTATTTTGGAGGATTACAAGATGTGGTCTTGTTGGAATAGGTGTGGCCTTGTTAGAAGAGGTTTGCCACTGGGGATGGGCTCTCTCTCTCTCTTCTTGATTCCAGTATCACAATTGCCTGTATGCTGTCATGATCCCTGACATGATGACAAAGGACATGTAAGCAAGTCCCAATTAAATGCTTCCTTTATAAGAACTGTTGTGGTCATGTCTCTTCACAGCAATAGAACACTGACAAAGACAATACCCACTGTCCACCTCTGACCTTTGCATGTACACACACACACACACCATGTACAGTGAGCAGATTGTTAACTAGCAAAGATGATTCTACATTTATTTCATGCTTTTGCCCCTGTCTTGCTTTATCTTGCTTTCTATTTACAGAAGTCTCTGTCTTGATTACCTTTCTATTGCAGTGATAAAGCACCATTATTAAAGGCAACTTACAAAGTAAAGTGTTTCATTTGGCTTGTGGTTTCAGAGGGTTAGAATCCGTGATGGCAGAGTTAAAGAACAGCTGGGAGCTCTTGATCCACAGCCACAAGGCAGAGAGAACACACAGGGACTCACAGGAGTCTTTGAAACCTGAAAGCCCACCCCCAACAGCACATCTCCTAATCCTTCCTTCCCAAACTGGGGGATCCTCCCCGATTTCACCAACTGGGGACCCAGCGTTCAAACATACGATCCTATGGGGGCCATTCTCATTCAAACTGCCACAGTCTCCGTCTACTTATAACTGAAAAAGAACATTCCATTGAGGAAAGCAATGTCCATCAACACAAGGGGAAATGTCAAGGAATTGTACAGGAAGCTCTTGGCTGTAGCAAAATGACTCTTTTAGATATAATGCAAATCTGGACAGCTTGAGGAGAGCCATGCAGGTTGGAAGAGTGTTCCAGGCATAGGGAGATAAGTAAGACCGGGGCACAATTGTATCCCCTGAGACAGTGTGGTTAATATTGGATCCCAGATCTCAATAAGCTGCCAGTGTGTCTTATACTCCAGTCAGAGACTGCCTCTGTTGCTAATTAAATATAAGTTCCATTCCTTGTTCCCTGGATATTGCCTGTATTTTCACCAAATATTTTAATGATACTTATTATTATGTATATAATTGTGACATCTCCAAACATGTAGATAACACACTTTGATTGTATTCTCCTCTTGGTTACCATCTTTTCCCCTCCCACTTCCTCTGGGCCCTTCCTGTTCCTCTCTCTATTTTCATGTCTTTTTTTTTTTTTTCTTCTTCTTCTTCTTCTTCTAGATTCTACATTTGAAATCATGAGAAATTAGTCTAAGTTCAACTTATTTGGCATTAGTAATGATGCATTTCATCCATTTTCCTGCAAACAAGTGATTTGTTCTTCTTTGTGGCTTCATAATCCTTTCCTGAGGGTGCATGGTGCACCACATTCTGCATCCATTCACTGACTGTCTTCATGCTTTGGCTGTCCTGAGCAGTGCAGTGATAAACATGAGCTGGTGTCTGCAAGACACTGACCTGATCCCTTCAGGGATACACCTAGGGCTTGTATCTGAGTCACATGGCACTCCTATTTTTAGTTTTTTTGTTGTTGTTGTTGTTGTTGTTTTGGTTTTTTTTTTGTTTGTTTGTTTTTTGACGCTTCATACTGACTTCTAGACTAATTCACATTCTTACCAACACTGTATAAGGGTTTCTTATTTCTCGAATCCTGCAGCATTTGCGGGGGTGGGGGGTGTTATTATTGTTTGATGAGGGGCAGTCCTGGGGGATGAACCCAGAACCTTTTGCATGCTAGGCAATTGTTCTAACCCTGAGCTTCATCCCCAATCCCAGCTGGAACTTCTATGTAGTCTTCATTTGCATTTCCCTGACAACTTTAAAAATGAATCCTTGGTTTTCACGTATTTATTGGCAATTTGTACTCGGCTTGAACGGTATCTGTTTACACTCATCCGCTCCTGTGTTGATTGTACCCCAGGCTTCCCTGGTGTTCAGTTTTTGGTTCTCTTTCAAGAGAACATTTTGTTACATCAGTTTCACATCATCCAACCAAAGATGCCTAATGGTACTGGCCACATCCCAGCTGGCAGGAGGGTTTTCCAGTAGTTCACGAGGTTTTTGCTGAAACGTTTTTCTTACTAGACTTAGTTCCTTTTCAGAGGATTAGCTCCTGTATCTGGGCACCTTGCAGTTGGTCTTCCAGTAGCACATGTATGCAGTAGCACATGCATGTAGTAACACGTTTGTACAGTAGCATAAGCATGCAGTAGCATGTGTATGCAGTAGCACATGTGTGCAGTAATGTATATGCAGTAGCATGTGCGTTGGCATGTGTGTGGACATAGCCATGCACGGTGCATGTGTGGTTGTCACAGGACAACCGTGGCTGTCAGTTATTCTTATTTGAGAGTAGGTCCTCATTGTTTGTCCCTGCTTGCCTGCAAGCCTCTGCAAGTTCTCACATCTCTGCCTCTCACCATGGGAGAGTTTGGGGTGCAAGTTATTCCTCCAGGCTTTGCACGCACAGGTGACTCAGGGCCATCACACCTGCCCACAAGCACTCTACCCACTGAGCCATCTCTCAAGCGTCTCTCCTTGCTTCCAAATACCCAGTTCTGTTTTAACCATGCCCAGCCTTTGTTTCTCACCCGTTTCATGTAATATCAACACTGCTATTTTGGAAATTTGATCAAGAACATCAAGAAATGTTGTATATTCACAAGCTCATGCATAGAGTTTCATGCACAGTCAGTCCTACAAGGCCAGAGGTCTTCACCACACTCACATGGCAATGTCGAACTGGAGTTCTTTATACTTTCTGTATATTAATCCTCTGCTAGATGAATAGCTGCAAAACTATTTGGCTTGAAATTTGCTTTTCCAAACATAACTTCTCTTTGGTTCCATATTCTGTTTACTAAGAGCACCATTTCCCATGCTCTCCCTCTATATCTAGGCCTTAGTCATGGAGGTATGTTTCTTGGCAGAGTAAACAATGGAATCTTGCTTTTTAATCCAGCCATCCTGTGTGTATCTTTTCATTTGGGATAATTGAGACCATTTACACCCAGGGTGATGTCTAACTCTTTTCTGAGTCTCACTTGGTTGTCTACAGAATTTCTAAGGTTCTTGGGCGTATATGTTCTTGTTGTACTTACCTTCCTCTTATACATATGCAAAATTCCTTTAAATATCTTCTTTAATGTGGGACTATTGATCATAAAGTCCTTTATCTTATGTCTCCTAGAAGGTCTTTGTTTCTCCTTTAATTCTAAAAGGTAACTGTGAGTATAGTAATCATTCTGGGAGTCTGTCAGAGCTTGAAACACATCATTCTATGAGCTCCTGGCTGTTAAGTTTTAGCTGAGAACTTCGCTGCTTCTGGCGGGTTTGCCTTTGTAAGAGACTTCACATTTTCCTCTCGCAGCTTTCAATCTTCTGTCTTTGTGCTGTGCTCTGGAGTCTTAACTGAAATGCAGTACAGAGTGGTCCTCTTCTGGTCACCTCTGTTCGGGGTTCTAAATGGCCCCTATAGCTGAATGTCTATATCTTCCCTAAGATTTGGGAAGTCTTTCGTTATTTCACTCAGTGTGTATTTTTATGCCTTTAGTTTTTGCCTCAATGCCTTTTCCTGCTCCCTAAATACCTAACGTCAGCCTTTGAACACCATCCCAGGGGTCTCGTGTGCTTTGTCCATGGTAGCTGCCTTTGCTTCACTGCTGAGTGTTAAAATTCATCAGCTGTGTCTTCAACCCCTGGGGATTCTCCCCTTTGCTTCATCTAGTCTGTTGGCGAGACTTTCCACTGTTCCCTTTTGAATTACTGTTTTTGTTCCCGTTCTGCTGCTGTGATCTCATCAGAAGCCACTTAGGGGAGGAAGATGTTTATTCCAGCTTATAGGTCACAGTCCATTGTTGACAGAAACCAAGGCAGGAACTCACGCATGAACTTGAAGCAGCACCTGGAGAGCAAGTCCACAGCTCAATCAGGCTCAGGCTTCACTATCCTTCTGATAAGGACCAAGACCACCTGAGTAGGGAATGGCGCTGCCCACAGTGGGATGAGCCTCCTGATTCAATTAGCCGTTTAGACAATTCCTTAGGCATGTCTATGGGTTGACATGTGCAATTACTCAGTTGAGGCTCCCTTCTCAGATGACCGTGCAGTGTGCCAACTTGTCAGCTAAAGCTAACTGGGGCACCGACTTCATATTTTCGCTTTTGATTTCTTTTCATTTCTCTTTTAAAATCAACCCCCTTCCTCTCCCAGACTTTCCCATCACATCTCGTTCTATCTTCCTGAGTGTTGAGATTTTTGAGTGTGTGTGCTTTTTAAAATTCATTGATGTTTTGAGTCCTTTTTTAAAAAAATAAGTCTTATCTGGTAGTTCATCCCCTTCAGCATATTTTGGAGTTGGCTGCAAGAAAATCATAAATGTTTGGAGAAGCCACACTGCCTCGCTTTTTAAGGTCTTCGGCATTCCTATGTTAGACACGTATATCTGTTGAAATTGGTATTTCTGCGTTTTTATATGAGAGTCTTTTGGGGAAGCAGCCATCTCTTGATGTTATCTCCAGAGTCAGTGGATTGTTGTAATGTGTTGAATATATTTCCAAACTGAGTCGGTGGCTTCCTCTAAGTCTCTGCATATGCAACATTAAGCTTCAGTGCATCCTCTCCATGCTCTACCTCTCAGAGGAGCAGCTTTCTGGCCATTTCTATTGTTGCACCATGGAGAAGCTCGAAGGTACAGCTTGCTTCTAACTAGCTATCCTAATTGCTCCCAAACTGGGTACCTTGAGTGCTTCTGGAAGCACTAGGCTTGATTCCCTTTACCCTCTTTTCAAAACCTTTATATTAAAAGAAGACACCTGTAACCTCTGAAAGGTTACACGGCTTTCGACTGCCTATTCTGACACACAGTCACAAAAAACATAAATGCAATGCTGCTCCATTCTAAGCCGGCGGGACCCATGGACGAGTCCACAAGACAACAGAGCCTCCAGGGGCTCAAAGTAACTAGGATTGCAGCTGTGTTTGACATTGTAATGATGCTCACTTTGCATGAAGGTTGCTGTGTACCTGAATTATCAGCTTGCAAAGCCTAGAATCACCAGGGACCAGGCCTCCGGGTATGTCTATGGGAGGTTATATAGATTACATTAATTGAGGCAGGAAAACCCACCCACTCTGGGTGGCACTGTTCCCTAAGCAGGGGATGCTGAACTGCACAAGAGTGGAGAAAGTGAGCTGAGCCCGGCTGAGCAGGACGCATTGCTGTCTTCTGACTTCTTGCTTCTGCTGCTGGGACTGCCCCACCAAGACGACCCGCAACCTGGAATGGTTGCTAGGATAGATCCTTTCTCCCAGAAGTTGTGTTTGAAAATTTTATTTATCACAGTAATAGGAAAAGAAACCAATACAGCTGCCATGTGCCTGAGTTTGGGCGAGGAATTTTTAAGTGAAGTTTACTAATTTAACTCAGTAAAGATGAACTTTAGAGAGATAAAGCAGGCTCTGGACCACCAAGATCCACCTTGAAAACCTATTACAGTTCTAATCTTTACCTAATAGGCAGTGGGAGCCACCAAAGGGTGTTAAGCCAGGAACTACCATCATCGTCATTGTGGATTAGTTATGGTGGTTGCTCTTGATAAAAGCTGCCCCCTAAAGTACACATGTCTGGGAGAGGGATGTCCCTAGAGTCCAAATGATGTGTGATATTCAATTCAGACAGATGTTATGCTGCCTAATTTTATGTCAACTTGACATGGGCTAGAGTCATTTGGGAAGAAGAAACTGCAACTGAGAAAATGATCCCCCATTTTGGCCTGTGGGCAATCCTGGGGAGTACCACACAGAGGTGGCACCACCCACGATGAGTTGAGCCCTCCCATGGCAACCATCAATGAAAACACTACACCACTACACCACCCGCCATAAGAAAAGTTCAGTAAGTGCAACCATCTTAAAATGAAGACATCATGAAGGACTAGAAAGGGCCAGCCCAAGGCAGAGAAAATATGTGCATCTCACAGCTGATAAGTAGGCATCAGGTAGGATTGCAGAAAACCTCTGCAGATAAAAGCATATACTTCCGCCAGGGAGAAAGAAAGAAAGAAAGGAAGGAAGGAAGGAAGGAAGGAAGAAAGAAAGAAGCTGTGAAATAGCCCTTTGCAGAAGCAGAAAAACAACTAGGAACTAAACTCGTGGAACCTCAGGTTTGTTAACAAGAGAACACATTGAAAGCTGCAATGACATACAGCTGCATGCACATCCACCTGACAAAGAGAAAAGCTTGGTAACACAGAATGCCGGCAAGGCCAAAGAGGCCAGCTGCCATCCATCTGATGGGAGATGTCATTCTGTAAATATGTTTCTCATACTGGTTAATGAATAAAGTACTGTTGGCCAATAGGAAAGCAAGACAGGCGGGTCTAGGAGACAAGGAGGAAAGAGGAAGTAGAAAGGAGGGGTCAAGATGGAGAGTCTGGCGAGAACAGGACGCCAGCCCGCTCTCCAGTAAAAGTACATGGAAATATTAGACTAACAGAAATGGGTTAATACTTAAGACAGAGCTAGCCGATAAGAAACAAGTAACTGGCCAACAGAATTATATCAAATACAGAGTCTCTGTGCGTTATTTGTGGCTGGCACGGTGGCGGGACAAGACCAGCGGCGGGAGGGAGGAAAACCTTACTCCTTACATCCATCCATCAAGGATAGCAAAGGCTACATCCAGAAACAAGTGTGAAAGGCAGCAAGACCGTCCCCACAGGGTTTCAGCACTGCTCCCTCGTTCACTCTCTGTAAGGGTTCAGATGAAACATGACTGCTTGCCCTGTGGGGACCATTGCTGGAAAGGAAACATTCCTTAAGCCTTACATTATCATTGCAACTTTCCAGGTAATGCGTAGACTTATATGTGTAGCTACACACCATATTGTTTATCAATATATGCTACTGTGTAAATATAGGCAACCAGAAACAGAAGATCCACAGTGATGCTCAAAAAAAAAAAAAAAGAGGGAAGAAAGAAAGAAAGGAAGAAAGAAAGGAGAAAAAAAGGGTTGGAGAGGTGGCTCAGCAGTTGAGAGCACTGTGTGCTCTTCCAGAGGTCCTGAGTTCAATTCCCAGCAATCACATGGTGGCTCACAACCATCTATAATGAGATCTGGTGCCCTCTTCTGGCAATGCAGGCATACATGCAGACAGAGCATTCATACATAAAAGTAAAATAAATAAATAAGCTTTCTATAAAAAAAAAACGAAGCTTAGCTATAAAAGAAAAGAGAAAGAAATTACCAATTGATGTGCTGAAGAAACTGCAAGGCAAGTTTAGAGAACTGTAAGCCATTGATGAGATCAACTCAGCAACTCCAGAGCTGGAAAGGTAACGGTTAATGTGAGGAACCTAATGATTGCACTTAACAGCAGAAAGACAGACTCAACATGATTAAAATAAATAGGTGGGAAGGAAATATTCAGACTAAAACAAAAATTACTCAAGCCACAAAATTATGGTCAAAGCTACACAAGGTCTCCAGGGAAAGGCTAACGCCCCTATACTCTCAGTGTGATGATGTGGGGAGAAGGAGCCAGCATCAGGAACAGTACTAGGAGGCAAAATAAGATCCTCTAAAGCTAACACATGTGAAGGCAGACTCAGGAAGCTGTCTCCACGAGCAGGGACAGCCAGAATGTCACAGGTGATACGATGTGCTGCACTCCTGAAAAGGGAAAATAAACCCTTAAGAGCCGACAGACAAGGAAAGTTATAAAGAAAAGTTAAAACAACGTCAAATGGAACAGAAGCAGCACCAGAAGCCACCTCAGTCAGAGTGACCGCGGGGACAGAAGACGGCTCGATCTACTTCAAACTGCTGAAGGAGAAAATGGCAAACCGGAACGTGACAGACACAAATTTTAAGACAGGTAGGAACGTGGAAGAGCTTGTCACCAGTGGGCTGACACTAGGAGGAAAGGATTGCCAGAGGAAGTAATTCAGTGAAGAGAAAGTAATTTTGATAAGTTGTACTTTCACTGAGTGGTTTTTCAAAACAGTGATCTGCTTTGAATCAATTAGGGTCTGACTGTAATATCTCCCTATGAAAAGGTTATAAACTAAACACTGGCAAGTCAAATGCAAGATAATACCGCACCACAACAAGTAGGATTACTGGTTAGGTTTTTGTTTTGTTTTGTTTTTTGTCAACTTGACACGAAGTAGAGTCGTCTGGGAAGAGGGAACCTTGGTTGAAAACACACACACACACACACACACACACACACACACACACACACCACGCCACACCGAATTGGCCTGTGGTTAAACCTATGTGACATTTTCTTGGCTGGTGATAGCTTATTAATGTAGGAGGGCCCAAGCCATGGTAAGTGGTTCGGGAGCGTAAGAAAGGGGCCTGCCATAGGAAGCAGGTCAGAAAGCAACATTTCTCCATAGCTCCACTTCCTACTCCCAAATTCCTGCCTGGAGTATCTGCTCTGACTTCCCTTAGAATTGTAAGCTGGAACAAACCCTTTCCTCCTTAGGCAGTTTTATTTTGTTTTAATTTTGTTTTTGTTTTGTTCTGGTGTTTTAGCACAGAATTAGAAACTACAACTGCAAAATATGGGTTTACTTACTCCAATATTGAAAAGTTGATTTAACACTTAAAAATCAATTGGCTCAATATTGCATTTGACCAGAAAAAAAAATCCACGTACTATTTCCATAGACAAGGGAAAAGCATTTGTGAAAATTCAACTGCACTTGTAAAAAATGAAACTAGTTAGCAAATCAGGATAGGAGAAAATTCTATAGGTATGGTTGAGTGAATGGAGGTTAACAACATAGCCAACATGACACTTAACTGTAAAAACTCAAGTGCTTGAGGGACAGATGACTTCTGGTTAGAGTAACAGGCAGCGTAGGCTGAGTTATGCTGCAATAACAAGCACCCCAAACCTCCGTGACTTAGAGCAGCCAAAGTCTCTGTGCCCCATTCCTGGCTAGCTGGGAAAGGGCGTGGTCTCTGGTCCATGCTGTTCTCATGCTCTTTGAGCCATGCAGAAGTAAAATTCTGCCTTCTGGATAATTCTGCTTGTCTTAAGGTACAGATATCAAATGATACCTACCAGTTGGTAAATATTTAACCAAGATAAGATTCACTTCCATGCTGCTCGTTTTGGCCAAAGTCCTTCACATGACCTTCACAACCTCAAGGGGACAGGGAACTTTTAAGTTTTCCCTAGCACAAAAAGAAAGGGGTGCTTGGACAGCTCAGAGGTTAAGAGTGCTTGCTGCTTTCAGTGGGACTGCTTTGAGTCTCTGTTTAGTTTGATGTTGGCTGGTGGCTTGCTGTACATTGCCTTTATTATGTTTACACATATTTCCTTGTATATCTATTTTCTCCAAGACCTTTAGCATGAAGGGGTGTTGAATTTTGCTAAAGGCTTTTTCTGCATCTATTGAGATGATCGTGTGACTTTTCCTTTCGGTTTGTTGGGTTTTCATATGTTGAACCATCCCTGCATCAGACTGTCCACTCTCTCTGTATCTATTCAATCTAGTACTCAAACTTCTAGCTAGAGCAATAAGACAACAAAAAAGGGATAAAAATTGGAAAGGGGGATACAAATTGGAAAAGAAGTCAAACTCTTGCTATTTGATGATGATGATAGGATATTTTACATAAGTGACCCCAAAAATTCTACCAGGGAACTCCTACAACTGATAAACACATTCAGTAGCAGGATATAGGAGTAGCCCTCCTATATAAGGATGATAAATGGGCTGAGAAAGAAATCAGAGAAACAACACTCTTTACAATAGCCAAAAGTAACATAAAATACCTTGGAGTAACTCTAACCAAACAAGTAAAAGGCCTGTATGAAATTTATGTCTTTAAAGGAAGAAATTAAAGAAGATATCAGAAAATGGAAAGATCCCCCATGCCTTGGATAGGTAGGATCAACATAGTAAAAATGGCAATCTTACCAAAAGTGATCTACAGATTCAATGCAATCTCCATCAAAATTCCAGCACTTCACAGACCTCGAAAGAATAATACCCAACTTCATATGGAGGAAAAAAACCAAGATAGCTAAAACTATCCTGTACAATGAAGGATCATCTGGGGGCATCAGTATCCCTGACTTCAAGCTCTACTACAGAGCTATAGTAATGAAAACAGCTTGAATTTAGCATAAAAACGGACAAGTGGACCAAAAACGGACAAGTGAATCAAATTAAAGACACCAATATCAACCAACACACCTATGAACACCTAATTTTGGACAAAGAAGCTAAAAATACAATATGGAAAAAGAAAGCATATTCATCAAATGGCACATGTATAACTGGCTGCCAATACATAGAAGAATGCAAATAGATCCATATCTATCACCATGCACAAAACTCAAGTTGAAATGGATCAAAGACCTCAACATACATATATATATATATATATAAACCTATGACAGCTTATGCTGGAGAGGATGTGGAAGAAGGGAAACACTCCTCCACTGCCAGTGGGAGTTCAAACTTGTACAGCTGCTGTGGAAATCAGTATGGTGATTTCTCAGAAAATTAGGAATCAACCTACCTCAAGACTCTGCAATATCACTTTTAGGCATATACCTAAAGGACACAAGGACAATTACTCAGTTATGTTAAAAGCAACATTATTTGTAATAGCCAGATCTTTAAAACAACCTAGATGCCCCTCAACCAAAGAATAGATAAAGAAAATGTGGTACATTCACATAATGGAGTACTACTAAGCGGTAAGAAAAAAATGGCATTCTAAAATTTGCAGGCAAATGGACAGAATTAGGAGGGAAAAAAAACATCCTGAGTGAGGTAACCCCAACTCAGAAAGATAAATATAGTATGTACTCATAAGTGGATATCAGACATAAAGCAAAAGATACTCAGCCTACAATCCATAACCTCTGAGAAGCTAGAATCCTTTTCCAGAAACAGATGGAAGCAGATGCAGAAATCCACACCTAACCATTGGGCCAAACTCCTGGAGTATGATCAAAGTGAGGGAGGAGCAATATTATGAACAAAGGAGTCAAGACCATTATGGGGAAACCCACAGACTCAGCTAACCTGAGCTATTGAGTGATCACTGATTCTGATCTGATAAATGGGGAGCCTGCATAAGACCAAACTATACTCCCTTAATATAGGTGACAATGGTGCAGCTGGGACAATATATGAGGCCACTGGCAGCAGGTCCAAGATCTAACTCTAATGCACAAACTGACTTAGTAGAGCCCATTCTGAATGGAGAGATTCCTTGCCCAGACTAGACACAGGGGTGGCCCAATGAGATGATGGGACAGACTTAGTAGACTTCCTAGTTGAGGCCTTACCCTCTCTGAGAAGCAGATGGGAAGTTGGTGGGGGGAGAAGTGAGGGAAGCAAGGAGAGGAGGGAGTGGGAACTAGAATTGGGATGTAAAATATACATGCATAAAAAATAAAACATATAAAAAAATAGAGTGCTTTCTGCTCCTCCAGAATACCAGCACTGGTATCAGGCACCCTACAACTTCCCGTAACTCCAGCCCCATGGGATCTGACACCCTCTTCTGAACACCATAGATACCTGCACCCCTGTGCACAAGTGTGCCCACAGAACCACATGTGTATACACACTTACAAACAGAATAGTAAGGTAGTGCCTTTTTAATGCTGGTGTGAAGTGGTAACAGCCCCCGTTAGGAAGGGGGGCGGGCCATTTGCTTCAGTAATTTCTGTAAGATGGGCAGAGAGCAAAATCTCCAGTGAGTAAGGACATTCAGAAAGATCAAAGAGACAAGAGCTCCAAGGGGAAAGGTTGCAGGGTTGACAGCACCAGCGTCCCGTTTTCCTTGGCTGACACTGACTGGCTGAGAATGACCCCAGTTTCCCTTCATGGGCAGTTTAACTAGCAGATTCTCCACTGCTGTCCTGAACTTTTCCTCACTACCTTCATAACTAGTGCACCCTCTCTTCATTTCCACCTTCGAGCTCTCAAAGCCTCCATTTCAAGCATTCATGGGGTGTCAGCCTGTTGTTCTTTCCAGTTCTCTCAGGAACATGGTGGGCTCGGTGTTGACTGATGCTGATTCATCCTCCTCTAATACCAACCCCTTCCCTAAAACTGGGGACCAAGCCTGCCTCCTCCAACCCCACCAAGTCACCCCCTAGGAAAGAGCCATCTTCACCTTCCTCGCTGTCCCCTAAAGCAAGAACTGGGTCTTACCCAGCACTGGGGCGGGGGAGGGCTGTACCTCTTTCAACAGACGGAAACTTGGCATCTAGAGTCACTGCGTGCGAGCGGTGTTTTAACAATCCAGACTGCCTAGAGTTGCATGCCTCGGGTTTTGTGGTGTGGGGTTGTCTTACGGGCTCCCTTACACTCTGACTGGGAACTGCCAAGCTGCATGCAACATACACTCAATTCTCTGCCCGTTTGTTCCAAGGTAAACCTGGGGAGCAGAAGCAGGAAGACCAACCCACTCTGAAGTCCACCCAAACTTCACGTAATATAACTGATGTCCGTGTTCACTCGTCAGTAGCTTCAGATCCCAGAGGGACAAGAAAACTTGGCCCCCAATAAGTGATTGCCTTCAGTCTACAGTCACGCATGGCTGTGCTAGATCCTGGGCCTGGCAGGTTTAATGGCAAAATAGAAGGAATTACAACTCTTCAAAGAGGCCCCGGTCTTGTCTAGAAAGTGGGGCTGTGCTGTTCTGGATGCTGAATGCTCCCCAGTGCCCATGCTCCCCAGCACAGTGTGTAAACTGCCAAGAGATGGGGCTAGCAGGAGGCTTTCCAGCTACTGCAGGGGTACTGCCCTCAATGGGGGCACTTACACCGTGGCTTCCATTGTTAGCTTTCACTTCATAGGTTTTCCTCTGCCGCACATCCGCATGTGCAGCTTCACTACAAGTCCAAAACAGTGGAGCTGACTGATCATGGGCAGAAACCTGAAGATCTGTGAGCCAAAATGGACTTTTTCTTTTATAAGCCAATTACTTATGAAGTTGACTATCATGGCATTTAACAATGAATGAACTCAGTTAGTGTCCCAAGCCATTGTGTCCTTGCCTGCTAACAGGGCTGGAGAGGATGGATTGAGTTGTGGTTACTAGTGTCATTGCTATTTGGACACTATTGGGATACACAGTAGCTAGCATCCATTTGCCCTGCTTCTGTTGGTATTCTGGTATTCCTTGAACTTTTTTTTTCCTTCATATACACCAGACTCCAGGAGCCTCAAGTAGAAGCAACTCCACCCAGTGTCCAAGCAAGGCCTGAACAATCTGGGCTGGCTGGCTAGAGCCTCAGATCTCCCTGTGTGAATGGAGTTTCTGTCCTGCCCAGTCCCATAGTCATTTAGTCCCAAATAAACACACTGAGGCTTATATAAATTATAAAGTGTTTGGCCAATGGCTCAGGCTTCTTATTGGCTAGCTCTCTCTTAATTATTAACCCATTTCTATTAAACTACGTATTGCCACAAGGCTATGGCTTACCTGTAATGTTCCAGCATATTACTCCTTTGCTGGCTACATAGCATCTCTCTGGCCGCTCCTCTCTGTGTGCCTCTTCCCAGAATTCTCCTAATCTGGTGGCCCCACCTATTTATACTTCCTGCCTGTCCATTAGCCAAAACAGCTTAATTCATCAACCGATAAGAGGAACATATATTCACAGCATACAGAAGGACATCCCCTATCATCCCTGCTTGCAGAATGGTCAAAGTCTCAACAGGGACCAATCAGAGCTGACTGTGCAGTGACCCTGAGAAAGATCCTTTCTCCTCCACTTGGAGTCTTGAGGCTGGTGAGTTCCATGAGAAGAAAGCCTGTCCTGGCATAAAGCCCACAGAGGGAGCAGAAGATGCATGAAGAAAGGTTCCAGAGTATTTGAGAAGCTGAATCCAGCTGTGACTGAAAAGATTGACATATTCACTCACTTATCTAGAATTTATGGGCATCTCAGTTCTACCTCAAATATTCTTTTAGGCCTTGGGACACTGAAATTCTCATGAAGTCCCTGTCTCAAGAGAGCTCTAACTCTTCATGAGTCTAACCTTCCATTTTCTTCTTATTGCACTTGCAATGGCACAGAAAACCTGTAGTACTCTGAATACAAATTATCCCCAGTGGTCCGTCCATGTGTCAAGGCTTGGTAACAAACCTGTGCCACCAAGAAGAGGTGGAACTTTTTAAGAGATTAAGATCTGGTAAATGTGCAGCCATACCTGTTGCTATCCTCTGCTATAAGATCCCAGACCTCATTGTTCATTGAAACTAGTAGTATAAGTTGACAAATCCCAATGTGTACCATCGCCTTCAAGACTGATACAATCAGCAGTGCTGGGGATTAATTGGAAAATGCCCCCCAGCACAGGCTTGTGCTTTTGAGCACTTGGTCATCATCTGGTTGTGGAACCTGTTGGAGGCAGAGCCTCCCTTCTGGAGGAAGTGGGTCATGCCATGGTGTGCTTTAAGGTTTATATAAGCAAACCCCACTTCCTGTTTGCTCTCTGCTTCCTAACTGCTGATGCAATGTAATTGGCAGCCCCCCCCCCCCCCCCGATCCAGCTACCGTGCTTTTCTTCCAGGACAGACTGTGTCCACTCAAAGTAAGCTCTTCCTCCCATTAGTTGCTTGTCAGCTATTTTTATCATGGACAAGGTGCAATACCACCCCCTGCCAGGTTCTCTAAGAGATGTCCTCCTAGAGTCCAGCTGGCTTACCTAGTAAATCTATCTGCTTGCCCCACAGTCTGTCCTCAATTCACTGGCCTTTCTCAAGCACTGGGTACATGGACTTGTATTCAAAAGCAGAAAAGTAGTTGGGTCACTGGTGACAGGCCTTTGAAGGCACATGGGGACCCTAACATCCTCCTGGATGTCACCTCCCTGGCTACATATCTTTGTCATGACCATGATGCTGTCCACCACAGGCCAAAACCAACAGAGCCAAGTAATGAGAGTCCAAATGCTTGGAAACTGTGAACTAAAACAGACCTGTTCTTATAAGCAATTCAGCTCAGGTATTTGGCCACAGTGACAGAAAGTGAACACAGATGATAATAAAGAAAATAATAATGTAGATTGTGTGGTAGGCGACGGCGATTGGTAGAAAGAGAATAGAGCGAGGGCGGGCTGAGGGAGCCGTGGTGAGAAGGGAGTCAATGAAACCCTCGTGGAGACATGGAGGACATCTAGGGAGGGAAACACGCGGCAAGGTCAAAGTGGGCTGGGGCGGGAGAGGAGTGAGAGCCTAGAGGCCAGGTCCGGGTGGGTATGGACAAGGACTTCATCCCAGTTTTCATGTGACTGCCCCTAGGACCACAGACGGGGGTGGGGGGGGGGACAGAGGGGAACTGGGCAGAGACCTGATGCAGCCTAGCACTCTTAGAGCAGGATGTCCCTAGAGGCCACACCCAGATGACATGGAAGAGATCGGGCCTGCAGCCAGGAGGGCAGCACGGAGGCTGAGCAAGCTAAGTGCTAGTCAGGCCCACCCAGGGTTTGAAGCAGGTACAGAAGGGCCAAGCGGCCCAGGCCTTAGTTCCGGCAGAAGCCCTTGACATTGGTTGTATGACATTTGCTGCTCTAGGAGGCTCAGGTGGGGGGGTTTACACACTCTTCTGCCTTACCTCAGATGACATCACAGTAAACAGAACATTATTTTGCATGCCACTAAGACAGAAACACTGCCAGCTCCTTGGTGCAGCCATTCTTCCGGCGACATGACCGTGCTCTTTTGGTCTTCTTACTGATGGTGTTAGCACGACAGCTGTGATCTGAACACAGCAAGACCTAAGACCGTGCCCACCATGAGAACGGAGACCATTTACACAGCAGCAAACTTCCTGCTGTGGTTTATCATCCAAGTCCTTGAAAATCAGACCTGCTCAGGAATTAGCAATTTGGCCACCATGGGGGACTATACTTGCATACTTGTCCACTGACCCACATTATTCCCTACCTATAACCCTTGGATGGCTTCAGAATTCCTGGAAGTTCAGCTCTACAACTCCACATGGCCCTGGGCCCTCTGAGGCTGGCCTGGCTGGCTTTCAGGGCCATTTGTGGTACCTGACTGCAGCACTTTCCACAGGTATGATGAAGGCCCTGCCAAATGTCCAGTGAGCCATGCTTTCTCTTTACCAACTATACGTTCTGTTGCTGCCCTCAGAAATGTCTTTCCCCAGGAAACTGCTACTGTTTCTGCAAGACTCAAGTGTAGAGGAGAGGGCCCTCCCAGGGTCAGGACCCCTCTGCCATGCTTCTGCTCCTGATGTCCAGTGTGGGGTAGGTATGAGAAAGATCTATCAACTGACAGATTGTATTCCACACGTGCACAGCCAACCTCGTCCTTTAACCTGCTACAAAACATGGCTTACCCAGGTTCCATACAATCTGGGTGGGGACTCAAGACAGAGAAACCAAAACACCTACTACAGTATTTTAGAGCAAATACAGCATGAATGAGATCATTACCACAGAGGTGACATATTCTCTGTGAATAAAGGATGCGAGAAAGGGGTGTTTTTCTTCACAAATAAAATGCATAGGCATTATTACATAGAGGAATTGTTTTACTGGCCATATTTGGTACATTTGGAGTGTTAAGTGGCAACTTCAGTAAGAATACTTATAAAAATAAAAAATAGTTATAAGCTAAGGGTATCCCCACGCTATCTTGAAGTATATAAGGAAACTCCTTATTTAATTCAAAAAGTTATTTTCTTTAGAAGTCTATAATCTGCCACAAGTGAAGTGTTAATACACAGAACTGGGGGGTGTGATTAAGATGAATTTCAATTTCACTGTGGCAGACAAGAAACTGAGTAAGATTCTAGAGGGTAACTGTTAGTAGAGACCATTGTCCCACATAGATGTGTGCTTCGAAAAGCACACATCTATGTGGGTTATGCTAAACTCTGTTCGTGAAAACAAATGTATACATTTAAAATTAAACCTACTGAATGACTTTTTAAAAGAGAGTTCAGTAAACTATCAGTGTGGCCTTGACCCAGGCTATACCCGTGACTCCTTTGCTGGGCAAAACTACACAGAAGTCCTAACTCCCTCTGGCACACACAGATCTTCCATTGCCTGACACCATCTGGGTTCCACTAGCCCGCTCCAATCTGAAGACCAAAGAAGCACGCCCTAGCTGTGCCGAAACCTCATGTCTGCCACCAAGGATGTTCATTCGGAACCCCCAGTCTTGGGCTCCTGTGAGAAAGGACCACCTGGCTGTCCCAGCAAGCCATGGCTTTGCCTAGGTGGGGTCTCACTCTTTTGAGGGGGCCACTCGGGGCTTTGATGGTTCTAGAAATCATGTTCTGAGTGACCAACCCTGTACCCCGTGCAAGAGAAGATGAGCTCAGAGTGCCTGGCCTCAGCACCAGCTCTGCCAGGTGCAGGCTAGAACTGGAACTCTCTCTCTCTTCAACGGCAAAGCAATCACAAGCAAAGCACCTGTTCTGCTGGGATCGGTGAAGACTAGGTTAGTACGGCACGGGACAGCTAGCTGGCTGGCACCAAAGAAGGCTCAGGATGTCTGGACTCTAATTTGGGGCACAGTGGAGATAAAGGGGAAGAGAGAGGCCAGTGTGTATTATTACTCAGAAGGTTATTAACCGACGCCTGTGTCTGTAAGACACATGTGACTAATGATCGCACTCCCAACAACCTGATTGGGAACATTCACGGACACAAGAAACAAGGATTTAGAGGGCTTGATTTCCAGGATACACAATAATGAGAATAAATGCTTTAAAAAAAAAACTACTTATACTTCTGTTCAGCCAAGTACCAGAGTACCAAGTTCTGCCAATATTAGCTACAAGGACTCTCTAGACCTGGAGTCTATACAAGGTGGACAGCTTACAATACTCCCCCACCAGGAAGATCCCCCAAACAAGACTCTGTCCCCAAACAAGACTCCTTCCTCAAAGCCACTGAGTTCAGCCACAAAAAGTTTTTTTATGCAGTCCTGAGTGAATGAAAAAAACCATGTGCTTATGCACAAGACCACATCAGAGGAAAGGTTGCGAGCGTGCGTGCACGCTCAGACACACACACACACACACACACACACACACACACACTGTGCAGTCCCACCCACTAGGCCATCTCTGTCAGCCTTAAGCTCTGAAGACCTAAGATGCTGAGCTGGAGTAACGCCCCCTACTCCTCTGTGAAACAAGGTCTTCCCTGTGATACCCCCTGAGTGATATAGTTTGAGTCTCCTTGCCCTTTCCCAGCCCAACTCTGGGCTCAGCATGATCTGAGCTTCTAAAGGGCACTGAAGCCTAAGAGCTCCGTGTGTGGCTCTGGACAGGTGCAGAGCCAGCGCGCGGTGACATAGTTGTGATGAGATCCAGGTCCTTGCACCGCACTTAGCAGGCGCCCAGAGAAGGATGGCTGGCGGAAAGAAGGGATGCCAGGCAGGGAGTGGGGAGGATGAGGTTCTTACCTTCTTCGTTCTCGTCAAACACTGGGGGCTTGTGGGAGTGGTTCCCGCCCATATTCCGTAGCTACTGCCGCCACTACATGCCCAGCCTCAGGGAAGTCAGATGCAGGATTCTCACAAGGATAAAGGATGCAGGATGCTTTTGGGATGCGGGTGCGGGATGAGAGCCTGAGGATGCAAGATGCAAGCTGCGATGGAAGCGGCCAGACAGGGTTGTAGCGTGTGTGGAAGGGGCCGATTGCAGCTCAGGGGTGGGGACCGTGCAGCCACCCTTTTCTCCTGGATGAGCCCCAACTGCGATCACCGCACCTTCTAAGCTCTCAACCCGTTTCTCTCCATGACGCACAATACACTGATGGAAACCCGGGAACTCCCTAAGCCCAGATCTCCCCGTGCAATGCTGCACACAACCGTGGTGAGGAAGAACCGGAGGAAGAGGAGAGACAAGGAGGGAGGGAGGGAGGGCGTGCAGGAGAAGGAGGGGGCGTGGGCCCGGATCTCAGCCAAGAGTTAGAAGCCACCGCCCCCATTTCACAGTCGGGTGGGCGGGGACTCCGAAGAAAGGGGCCTCCCTGGAGCAGCTGGATCCCTGGGACTCCCCACCCGCAGCGTTTGACAGTTCCTGTTGGCTCAGAACTGCGGTCACCCACTAGGCTCAGGCACAGGCTTCTTTGTTTTCTGGGATGTTTAATGAATGAAAGGAGAACCCAGATCAGTGAGGTCTAACGTAACCTCTCTTTGTATATAGACAAACTGAGGCTCACGAAGAATGTCATTTAGTTTAAAAAAAAAAAATGTCCGTTTTGGGCAATTGCCTGTCCAGGTCCTCGGGATTCCCTCACACTGTGAAGCCTGGAGGCTGATTTAGGGGCAGGGTTCTCAACTGGGTCCCCGGGCTCCTGCAGCAGCTGGGGAGTGCTGGGATGGGTGTGGGTGTGTTTGCGTGGATGTGTGTGAAATGAGGGGGGTCTCTCCAGTAATAGGTATGCCCAAGGACCCTAGACTTTCAGGGGCCAGAGTGGGTGGCACGAACTCCCTGGGAGGCTGGCACTACCCGGTAGTGCGGGCTGCGGACCCAGGCTACCAGGGAAGGGGCATCTCTGGCCACATCCTGCCACCTGCTGGGCACTGGGAGCCACTGTGAGAACTAAATAGTGAAAGGCAAAGGCTCTTTCCTGGGTCTTCATAGCCTATTTCTTTCCCTCTGCCCTCCACCCCACCTCCTAATATAACTTAATTTCTCAGAAACCAAGGACAAAAAAAAAAAAAAAAAAAGATGAGCTTGGAGCCAACTCCATCCTGACCTGACTGATTAACTGCTTCTAGCCCAGCTGTCCCATTCTCCCAAGCTATATACCTGGGGTTTGTGTGCCAGTCCTGGGATTCTCATCTGTTGAATGGGGTGATACCCAGGTTGCTTCGACGTTGTCCAGTAATGTGTATAAAACAAAGCAAGAATGCCTGGTGGGAAATTAACAACACATAAACACAACCTGATCTTTCTTGGGCCAATGAGCTTCAGTGGTGAGGCCAGGCTGCACCAGACCTGGGGCTGAATACGGGTCACAGGAGACACCTCAAGGTCAGGGTTAGAAATTCAGGCCATGCTGGGTCTTCTTCCCCATTCTAGGGCGTGGACTTGAGTATATCATATAACCTCTTCTGGCCTCGGTTGTTCCCCATGTGCAATGGGGCTAACAGCACACCTCCATTCTTAGGACTCATGATGGGGCATGGGGAGGGTTAATTTTGAGCCCTGGACCATAGTAAACATGGCATAAGTGAGTGCTGCTGCCTTGGACCCTGGGTTGCTGTGTTGGCTACCCCGTCACAGCTCTTCCTCCGCTCCCTGGCCTGCTGTGGACATGAAGTGACTGGTGGTTCTGAAAGAGGCCTCAAGAGATGACACTTGTGTCCTTCCATTTCCACCTTTCACACAACAAGAGCTGGCCCTGGGCCTGGGCAGCCTCCTCCAAAGGATGAAGGGATCAGGGTGCACACCTGAACTCCATAGATGCCCAGGTGCAGAGCTGCAAGAGAGGTGTGTGCTCTTGAAGCAGCTGGGATACAGGGCGGTTGTTTTGAAGCATTATCACAGGACTCTTGGCTGATGTGCATGTGACAGTAACAGCCATGCCAACAAAGACTGTGGTTTCTGCTGTGTTAGAAGCAGTCCCAGGAGTCCTGGGGATAGCAGACCCGCTTGTCTGCCCCTTCCCTGAAAGGGCAGAGAGGCGGAGTCCCTAATGGCTTTGAACATCCGCTCCCTTTCCTCTTAGTACTGTTCAGGCAATAGCTTCCAAAAGACTTATAGTGAGCCAGGAACTGGGAACATAGTTGACTAAGACAGGGTGTGGTTTCATGAGGTTTAGAACCACAGGCAGTGTAGAGGGTTTTGATAATGATAGGAGGTTAAGCAGGGGCTGTGGGAGCCAAGGGGAGACATCAAACCACGCCTGGCATCACTGAGGACTCCTAGGAGAACGGGGGCTTGGGCTGGGCCTGGAAGGGCAAAGACAATCAGCAGGTGGGGAGAGGAGCTACCTGTGATGCCCCACAGTGAACAAAGAAAGGTTCCTTCTAGAGGGGTCAATAAGAGCGACTGACTACGTCATTGGCATTATGTGCCAAGCTCTGTGACAAACCTTGGTGGGGCGCTCCTTCTCCTCCTCCTCCTTCCCCCTCACTTATAGACAGGATGCTGGACTTTGGGTCTTAATTACTTCCCTGCTTCCCTTCAACTCTCATGATGACCCTGGCAGCCATGTACCATCATCACCAGGATGGAAGGAGACTGCTGTGGCATGAGAAGGCTAAGCTGATATCAAAGACCAAGGAAAAAGATCCAAGGATTCAAATTCCAAAATCAAATATTATATATATATATATATATACATATATATATATATACACATACATACATACATACATACATACATACATACATACATACATACATATCTCAGATTTTCTGAAAGGACATGTCAGTGATCCCAGAACGGAAAACTGGGTATTTGGAGAGTTATCAATAAATTCAGCTTTTAAATTATCCCTTCTAAATGTTTTTCTCCTGTTAACCATTAGTGAAAACAGTGGCACTTTCACTTTGAAAAGTTTTTCCGACATTGCCCCTGATGTTGTAAGATGTGTGCCATTGAGAACACAGCCCACAGAATCTACTAAGCGGGGCTCACGGGGGCTCACAGACCCTGGAGCAAACAATCACGGAGCCTGCACTAGGCCCCACCGCATAGGTGTTATGGTCAAGTAGTTTGTTCCTGTGGGATTCCTAACAATGAGAGTGGGGTTGTCTCTGATTTCTTTGCCTGCTCTTGGGACCATTTCCCTCCTGCTGAGTTGCCTCATTCAGCCTTGATACGTGGGTTTGTGCCTAGTCTTGTTGTAACTTGTTATGCCTTCTGTGTTCTGTTGATATTCCGGGAAGGCCTGCTCTTTGTAGACAGAGGACCAGTGGATCTGGTGGAGAGGTGAGGCAGGGATGGAGGGAGGGGAAACTCTGGCTGGGACGGAATGCATGAAAAGAATAAAAAAGCTGTGTGTCATAGGTTACTGCTGTAGTTACTGTGGGATGTAAGGGGAGGTGGTACAATTGTAAAGAAAGGGGAGAGATCTTGGGTTTGAATGGCTGGTCCTTAATTCCATTAAAATAATTATCATGTCCCCATAAACTTTGTGGCTTGAAAAAAATTGAAATTCCAACACTCAAGAGGGAGAGGCAAATGGATCTCTGGGTTTGAGGCCAGCCTGGTCTACTGAACAAGTTCCAGGACGGCCAGAGCTACACAGAGAAGCATTCTCTTGGGAAAAAGAAAAGGAAAGGAAAAGATCAGGGAGAGGAGGAGGGAGAGGAGAAGCTTGTTTTTCTTCTTTAGGAGACCAGAGATCCAAATCCAAGATGTGTACTCAGCTGGTCCCCTCTCAGGAACCTGTGGGAGGGTCTGTGCCATTCCCGCAACTTCTGCAATCTTCTAGCATCTGGCAGCCCCAGGAATTCCTTTACTCAGGATTATAAGTCCTCATTCTCCGCTACCTATGTACCTAGCCTGCTCCTAGCGGGCCCCGTGTGGACTGCTCTTAAGTGTTACTGGAATAGGGCTTTCCCTGTGACTCAAGGGGCCCTGTTCAATCAGCCAGTCTCCAGGAATGGATGCGGAGCTAAATGGTGAGTGGCACCCAACCTCTCTCGCCTCTGGTTTTAAAGATAACTGACAGTAGAGTCCTCCAGAAACCTTGGCCACGAGTCTTTGTGGTGGAAGGCACATGATTCTGGTACCATCTGTGTAACTGTTCTGAAGCAATTTCCTTTCCTGCAGCCTCCACGTGCTGGGTGCCACCAGACTCCCAGGACTCCAGCTGTACTCCAGATGAAGCCAGACCCCTGTCTGCCCTTCTTGCCTCACAGCTGATGCAGTTTTGAGTGGTCTAACTGTATGCAAAACATAAAATTAAATAGACCATCTCTGACCTGAGCCTGCTGGTTTGGGGGGGGGGGTGGAGGTCTGGGAAGATCTGGTTTGAGAATCCCTCTGTTAATTAGAGAAGGGATTACAGGTGCTCTTCAGCCCCAGAGACAGACATTAAATAAGACCATTTCCTTTCGTGTCTTATATTTTCAGAAGGCAGTCTCGTGACTATTTGTGTTATTGCTGAGAACAGGAATTGGCCATTCTTGCGTTTGAGGCTCTCCATGCCTCGGACTGTAACGTTTAGCTTTCCGTAACTTGATCTGGCCATAGAGGCTAATGTTATTTATTCCCTGAAGCAGGGTGCCTTCTGTGCCAAACCATTATTATTTTTTTTAGAGTCACCTCGATCAGATCTTGTTATCCTTTGTGTTAAGCCTATTTTATTTAAAACTCAAGTCTGATTTGCCTAGAGTAAATACTGTGTGCTGATGTTACAGTTGGAGCCACCCTAGTTGGCAGCATTGTTACCTTACAAAGAAAGAAAATGATAAGGCTGTTTGTGGCACACTGAGATAAGGCAGGGCTTGCACGGGCAGCTCTATGGTTGAAACTCATCTCCCTTGCATGGGTGGTTATCCCCAGTGATTGAAAAATCAGCATCTCAAAACACAGTTTTACCGTGTGTGTGTGTGTGTGTGTGTGTGTGTGTGTGTGTGTGTGTGTGTGTGTTCAGTCCATATAGGGGTTTATAAGTTTATAAATTGCTCCCACTGAGGGCATCTGTGTGTCTTGGCATCACAAGACTCCCCTGGAGGTGTTTTCATAGTTTGGAACTTAGTAACCCTGCAAGATCTGAACTGCTCATTCTTACATTAAAACGGTTTGCAGCAGAGCTCCACGGTGCTCTCAAGTTAAGCATTAGTGGAAGACTGCAGCTGTGATGTGAACCAGGCTGGGCAGGAAGAATTTCCCAACTGCCAAAGGCAACATCCATTAGAGTGTGTTTCCCCTGTACTCCTTCCTAGTTTACACAGATTCTTAGAGGCGTAAGGGAATGTCATGAACACAGAGAGGTGTGTGTGTGTGTGTGTGTGTGTGTGTGTGTGTGTGTGTGTGCGCGCTTGCTCGTGCGTGTGCATGTGTACATGTCCATACCTAATTCTTCCAGGTCAATTCTTCATTTATAAATAGGGGAAAGTGTTCTTGATGTTTGGGCTTGGGAGATGATCCCCCAAAACATGTTGCTTTCACATGGTCTCAAATAACAAGATCTCACTGCTATCCCCTGACCCAACCCTGTCATTTTTAGACCTCCCCATCTCCTCTTCAGGAGGAGCTATCTCTGAAATAGCTTCCTCTGACTAGAAAACTTCTTCCAAAAGAGATGTAATTGCCAAAACCCCCTCCCTGGGCACATACCATTAGTCCCAGCACTCGGGAGGCAGAGGCGCTCCGTGAATCCAAAGCCTGCCTGGCCTGTGTAACAAGTTCCAGGGTGGCCAAGGCTATATAGAGACACTCTGCCTCAAGGAACAAACAAATCAAAGGGCCAAACACCTATGACACCCTTCTCTCCCTATCCTTAGATTGCAAAGTAGCACAAAAATGTCTGTCCGTGGGTGTGGAGGTTTGTAGGCATCTGCAAGGTACTTCTGGAATTCTATAACTAGATCAGCATCGATATATGCTGGCTTTCTGTTAGTATAACAAAATACCTAGGATCGTTATTTGAGAGACAGAGAAAGAGACTGAGGTTGGCGTGATGGCTCAGGAGGCTGAGGCAGGAGCATCACTGCAGTTGAGATCAGCAGCCTGGGCTACAGAGAAGACCCTGTGAGAAAGAAAGGAAAGAAGGAAGGAAGGAAGGAAAATAGGAAGGAAGGAAGAAGGGAGGGAGGAAGAAGGGAGGGAGGAAGGGAGGAAAATAGGAGGGAGGGAGGGAGGGAGGGAGGGAGAGAGGGGGAGGGAAAGAAGTAGAAAGGGTTATTTCAGCTCACAGATCTGCAGGCTTCAGCCCAGAACTAATGGGTTCACATGATGGCAGGGCTGTGATGGCGCCTAGACAGTAATCCAGATACTCCTCCAGCCCCTGCTTCTGTTCAGGGTCAAGACGGACCATAGCAGCCAAACAAGAGTGAGGGCATGAGGAGGGGTCTGTATTGCCTATTTTCTAGTTGTATGTATAGATGTTCATGTGTGTAGACACATGTGTCCAGGTATATGAGCTTCCTTCTCTGTCTCTGTGTGTGTGTGTGTGTGTGTGTGTGTGTGTGTGTGTGTGTGTGCAAGCGCCGTCTCCCTTGGGGGTTTTATATTTATTTACTTCCTTGTGCATGAGGGAGTGTATTATGCACCGTGTTGCCTGTGCGGAGATCAGAGGACAACCTTTGGGAGTGATTCCCCTCTTTCTACCATGTGAGGTTCTGGGGTGGGTTCAGGTCATACAGCTTGGAGAGAAGCGCCTTTATGTCACTACACCCACGTTTTTTGGTTTGGTGGGAGGGTGTTTGTTTTTGAGACAGGGTCTCTTGCTGGCCTGGAGTTTTTCAGGCAGGCTAGGCTGACTGGCCAGCAAGCCTGGCTCCAGGGGTTCACCTGTCTCCACTTCGCCAGTGCTGGAGTCCCACGTGTGTACCATCAGTGCTGACTCTGTTTCCTTTTCCTTCTCCTCGCATGGGTTCTAGGGATTGTCACCTGAGCCAGCTCCCCAGCCTGGGGCCTTTGCCTTCTACACAGCAGTGACTCAAGCTCAGTCCACACTCATGCTAAGTTCGCAGGGCCAGGGAGTTTCGTGCACTTGCATTTCATTCCCCCGGTGAGGGAGAGTGGTTTGAGGATGCTCATCCCACGAGGCATGCGGGCTTTGTGTCCATGCCACCTCCGCCTCTTACCAGGAGTCAGTAGCAGGTAGACTGAGGCTGACCTGACCTATCGCCTCCTCTCCCTCAGAGCTGTGGCGTAGTCTGGGAATTTTATACCCGCCAGGGTGTTTCCAAAGAGAGTGCTGGAAGTAGAAGCCTTCTGCAGAATGATCTTTTGACCCTTCCTGACTCCTTTACTTACACTGCAAGCAAACCCTAACCCTCTAAAACTATGCCTTCCTCCAAGGGAAGAAAGGAACCATTCAAATAAGGTATTTATAAAACCTGGAGGTCGCACTTAGCACGGGCACCACTGCCAACAACCTGGAGAAGCTGCGCCAGTTTCTGCAGTGGCCTCTGCCTGGGCTTTCTGTCAAAGATTTCAATGTTTCCCTCCGCTTCCTGCCCTGGGTGTGTGCTGGCTGTGGGGCTTCCTGGAAGGCCAGAGGCCAAAATACTCAAAGTACTTCCCAGGGGTGGGAGCCTGGCTTCTTAAAAAGAGGCAGCCTGTAGGGGCTGCTAGAGAAGGGGCTCCAGGGCTCCGGGCCAGCCAGGAAGGTTGAGGGGGTTGTGTTGGTGGATGTGCTTGGGCTACAGCTGCAGACCCCATGTGGCCTCTGCATCAGGATGGGAAGCAACAAAGGGCACCATTCATCCATTCATTCATTCCTCCTCCTGCTGGGCCCCCACATCCTGGGCTAGCATGCCAAGGCCCTGACCCCAAAACCCTCAGGGTCTAGTGTCTGCTTGCGTTTGGCAGTTGGAACTGAGTTTATGGGGCTAGTGTTACATAAATATGTCAGAAAAAACCCCAAAGCTTACCCTACACCAAGCACTGATGGGGGGGGAGGGATTGGGGTTAATGGACTAGTTAGTCCTCTCAAAAGGTCATTTGCATTATCTTACCATCAATGGTAAAGACACATCAGAGGCACATTTACTATGCTGATCTAATCGTTGCTCAGTGTGGGACATGAGCGTGTGTGTGTGTGTGTGTGTGTGTGTGTGTGTGTGTGTGTGTGTGTTCTCGAGAGTGTATACATGCGTGAGTGTGGTGGTCGGAGGCAAACCATAAATCATGAAAGATTTTTCCAGCTTCTCTCTGGGCACTGCATGGGGACCAGGGCTGTGCCGTCTACCTGAGAAAGAGCATCAGGAAGTTGCACCTTTAGAAACAGGAGGACTAGTGAAGCCAGTTTGTGGCTAGTCAAGCTAGCCCTCTACAAGATTAAAAGCCATACAGCCGTTTTCCAGAGAGCAACAGACTGAGGAGGGAGGGTAATCATGTTTCATTGGAGCAGCGTTTGAGTCAGGGAAGATGCAAAGGCTCTGGAGATGGTGGTAATTATGTCACATAGCGCTGTGGTGTCCTCGCTGTCCTGGATAGCAAGGGTGAAAAAATGGTGTGTTTCATGCCATGCATATTTTACTGCAGTGCATGCATATTTTCCTAGGTGTGAAGGAGAAAGCACAGGAGCCATTAAAGATAGATGCTCCCAGAACTGGAGAGACAGACGGCTCAGTGGGTTCTATTCCCGCTCCCACATGTTGGCTCACAACCATCTACTGACATCCTGTTCTGGCTCCCGCAGGCAATGAGCACATAGATACACATCAGTCTAAACACCCATACACACAAAATTTCAAACTTTTTTTTTTTTTAAAGATAGATGTGCCCGAGTAGGGCTTGAGTCCCACACACCAGCTAAGAGGATGCTACCTGTGACAGACCCAGACCTGTCTGCTCAGCCTGTCAGAGCTGTCCCTGTGTGGAGAGGAATGTGTTGGGTGAATCGTCTGGCTTCCCACAGATGAGCTAAAGGAAGAGCGATCGAACCTCTGAGCACTCTGACGTGAGGTGGGACCACCACCTTTTGAGTGGTCTGGGTGCTCTAAAGACACTGTGCAGGCAGGCTGACTTTGGGGATGTCCCTGGCTATGCATACCATGGGAACCCCACTTCAATCCTCACAATACAGCTTAGGGAGTCAGTCAGAGATCAAGATCCGATGGAAGCTGCCAGTCTGCTGGGTGTGGCGCTGACAGGGCTCATTGTATCTGTGGGCTCCACTCAGGCAGTGTGCACACATCCACAGCCTGTCACCTACCCTTGATCCCCCACCCCGGAAGAGAGGACCCAAGTATTCTGATGGCAGGGTCCTTAAGAGCAATAAAGCTTCGTTTATAGAAAACAAACCCAAAACACAGTAAATTAAGCTCGGGGACAGGAAAGCTCAAAAGCAGGCTGGGTCACACAGCACAGTGACCAATTTTATATACTAACTTCCATGGGCCATAGTGCTCAGATGTCCACAGGCTTCTATAAAGATGATTTTCAGACAAGGATTGTGTTTAAATTGCAGATGTTGAGTAAAGTAGAATGTTTGCCATAAAGTAAGTGATCCTTAGCCAGCCGATCCAAAACCCAGATAAAGACTGAGGCATTGAGCAGGAAAGAGCTCTGCATCCTGAGTGTCACCTCCACTCTGAACCTCCAGTCTGCCTGTCTGCTTATCTGGCTACCTGCCCACCTGCCTACCTACCCACCTACCTGCCTACCTACCTGCCCACCTGCCTACCTACCGGCCTACCTGCCTACCTACCTGCCCATCTGCCTACCTACCGGCCTACCTGCCTACCTACCTGCCCATCTGCCTACCTACCGGCCTACCTGCCTACCTACCCACCTACCTGCCTACCTGCCTACCTACCTGCCCACCTGCCTACCTACCCACCTGCCTGCCTGCCTACCTACCTGCCCACCTGCCCACCTACCCACCTGCCTACCTGCCCACCTGCCTACCTACCCGCCTACCTACCTGCCCACCTACCCAGCTGCCCACATGCCCACCTACCCACCTCCCACCTTCCCACCTACCCAGCTGCCCACATGCCCACCTACCCACCTCCCACCTTCCCACCTACCCAGCTGCCCACATGCCCACCTACCCACCTCCCACCTTCCCACCTACCCAGCTGCCCACATGCCCACCTACCCACCTCCCACCTGCCTGCCTACCACAGACTTGGGATGTGCCAAGATCCCACAAGAACATGAGCCAAGTCCTTAAAACAACCATTCTCAATGCATACTGTGGTGGTTTGAATAGGAACAGCCCCCATAGGCTCACATGTTTGGTCATTAGGGAGTAGCACTTGAGAGGGATTAGGAAGTGTAGCTTGAAGGAAATATATCATGGGAAATGGGCTCTCTCTCTCTCTTTCTCTCCTTCCCTCCCTCCCTCCCTCCCTCTCTCCCTGATGCCTGAAGATCAGGCTATAGAACTCAGCTACTTCTACAGAATCATGTCTGTCTGCATGTCATCATGCTCCCTGCTATGCGGATAACAGACTAATCCTCTGAAACTGCAAGCAAAGCCCAATTAAATGATTTCCTTTATAAGAGTTGCCATGGTCATGGTGTCTTTTCACAGCAACAGAACACAAACTAAGACACATGGGTAGGCAGATTGGCGGATGGATGGATGGATGGATGGATGGATGGATGGATGGATGGATGGATGGCTCCAGAATGTCTCTTTCTACTTCTGGGCATTTACTTATTTGCCACTGCCATTTTTCTCTTGTATCTGGCATGATGTGAATGGATGTGGGGGGGGGGGTCCCCATTGCCTTTACGTAGCATGATTATCTCATGGAAATATCCTGTTCTACTGAGTGTTTTTTACCTGTGGATTATTGTGAAGGTGATTTCCTCTTAAGCTGTACTTTTTTAACTAAAGCAATGATTTTACAGAATAATGGTATTAGTTTCAATAGAATTTCGATGACTAAGGCTTTTAATAACTATAGTAAGACATTGTGATAGAGGTTAGTTTAGTGGGGAAATTAATATAGGTAAAAACAGAATGTGGTCTTGCCTCCTGATAAAGCAGGGGCTGTAAAGGATAGAAAGTAAGAATAAGAAAGTATCATGCAGCTAGAACGTAGGAGTTTCTCCTTGGGTGCTGTGTAGACTGTGGCTTAGGTTAATGATTAAGGAGAACAATTGTGTCCCAGAAGCGAGGCTAGCTAAGTTCTTTTCATCTTAATGTTGGGAGAGCAGTGTTCATGGGTGTTAGTGTGTATCATAGCTAAAACAAAGCTTTAAACAATGACTTAAGGTTAGGTTAAGATGTTTTTTATTAACAAAAACTTCGAGCTAGAAAATCTTAGGGGACAATTTAAAGTTTGGAAAGGCACATAGTTGAGAGACTCATTGAGGTCAAGAAACAATAACAAAGACAGCCCAGTTATTATTAACCAGTGTGCCTTTCCAGCTAGGATGGGTTGGTGATCAAGGGCGATGATTAATTCTTTGTAGCCGTTTCTGCCCTCAGCTTCCTGATATAAAAAACTGTTGATGAGTAGGTATGCACTATGAAGATTTACAATAGAGTGTACTGTTTTTCATACGTAAAAGTTGAGCTTTGTGATTCTTTTAAGATTTTTTTATAAATTACCTTTTGAGATAAATAACTGCAAAATGCTGCCTGCCAGTGAAAGAAATGTTGAGAGAAAAAAAAAATGCTTACTTACACTTTGTAAATCTATAACAAGCAGCTTGGATATGAATGTGTGTAGGTTCTTGGAGATAATTTGTTTTTCACCTATAATACATAAAATGTTTAATCAAGTAAGGGATATGAAAGACATATTGTTTTTTACTTGTATTCATTGTAATCATTCACTTAAAATACATAATGTAGCCACATTGTAATTTTTACACAGCTTGAAAGATTTTTGCTAGGGTATATAAGCTGTAAGGGAAAAAATAAAGTTAGTTGGAAGGAAGACATCAAGAAAGACAGAAGGGATATATCTGTATAGAGGTAAGTAAAGAAATAAAGATGATAGAGAGACCCTAAAGGGGTGTGTGTGTGTGTGTGTGTGTGTGTGTGTGTGTGTGTGTATTGCTGACCCCAGAGAATTAAGTTACTCCCTCAGATAGAAAAGTCTAATTGAGTGATTAGTTCACTGAGTCCATGGATCTCTCTCAATCTCTGAGCTGCTGAAGGCTGATCCTCATGGCAGCAATAAAGATAAGGTGATAGATAAATAGATCTTAGGTAAGAAGACAGACAGATGGAATATAGATAAGTAGGTAGATAATAACTGATAGACTGAGAGAGGAAGATGATAGATGATAAAATGATAGATATTGTAATCTGTGATAAATGAAAGATAAATGTTCAGGTAGATAATAGCTTTATAATACATACATCTATAGTACATCAAACACATGTGCTTCTCCACTATGTACATATCTAGCACATACAGGCTCCAGAAGCTTCTGATTGACAAGAAAACCCATCACTTCCTGCACCATCTCATTGAGTAGGACAACCTAAAGGGCTGTGTGTACCTTCAGGGGGCTGAGGGTGCTCCATCCTGACCTAGATGCAGGAGAAAAGAAATGGACATACCAGCTGATCAGTACCCACAGGGAGTCCTCAAAGAGAGTGACCACCAATCCAGTGGCTTCCTGGTGATTTCACCTCCACAGTGCCTGTATGTATTTGAATGTAGTAACCCCTGCACCCAAGAAAGCCTAGTGATGACAAGGCCCATGATTGCACAGCAACAGGAGTGAGGTCATAGTTAAGTCTGCATCATCCAAGTCCATGGGCTTTCACAGAGCTAAGCCAGAACACTTCTTGGACAGCTTCTGTCTTATCCTCTCTGCAAAAACAGCACTGGGGGAGATGTTGGGCCAGCACTCATCTTGTGGACACTGCCCATTAGAGACTGAACCCATGTTTGGGAGCATTTGGAGTTCTTTCTTCCAAAAGACAGTGTTTCATAATTTTTACCAATAGCAGAGCCCAGTGTTTGTCTTTATTCCTTCACTAGGGACTGGGTGGGTCAACTTTCCACTTACCTTTGCCAAGAGTGACACAGTCATAGCTCCAAAATGTCCCACCAACACAGGGATGCTGTTGTCAATAGGAGCCCTGTGAATTGCATCCTGACTGACTGTAGTTTCTGTTCTCCACCCCAGGACCAACTGACCATCTTCATTAAGATGGGACCACCCACCAATCACTGGCTCCTGCTCCAATTACAGGAAAAGGAGGAAGACCCAGCAGTAGCTCTTTGCTCTGGAGGTGGCCTTCAGTTCTGGCTTTGATTCAGTGTGCTGTCTCCTGCTCTGGACCCTCTCCATCACTGACCTTGATGATCACCGGCTTGGAATGAGACAACAGAGAGGTACTGATACTGACATGGCCATCTCTCATACTGATCATAGGACAGGAGCGCAGAGAGTATGTGGATCGGATGTTCTGTGTTCCGGCCAAGTTACACAGGGCCAGAGCCAGCAGTGACTTACTGTTTCTTATGGTCTTCTCAGGACTTTCCCATAATCCCTTGGGGCTGAAGAAAGAACATTTCCTTGGCCACCAGCATCACTTGTTAGACCATGCCCATCTGAACAGAAAAGAGGAAAGCCAAACGTTCTTCCTCCAGAATGGCTAAAAACGACCCCAGCCTTGAAAACCTGAGGTCACAGCCAGAGAACACAGAGTGCCATCACCTGTTTCCTGTAGCTTTAATAAATACCCAAATCTAGGTAATTTAAAAACAACAGAATTTTACCTGGCTCATGGTTCTAGAGGCCAAGAAGTTCAAGAAAAGACACTGGCATCTACTGTATTGGGGTCTCCCATGATGGAAGCAGAGGGCCCATGAACAATTATAAAGGGCAGGAAACATGGAACTCTAACTAGCCTGTGCATGATAACTAGCCCTCTCCCAAGACAAGGGTCTTAGTCCATTTCTGAGGACATAGATTTCATGACTTAACTCCCTTCTCAATGTGTACAAGCGGTAATTATAGGTCAGTGTGGTGCTTAGAGGAAACTTCAAAACTAATGTGAGGGAGGTGTCTCCGTGGAGTTTCCTTTCTGTGAGAATAATAAACATTATGATTGTTGTTAGAGATTTGTTCACAGTTACTCCACTGTGCCAGTAAAATTTATACATACACATACACACACACACAAACACATGCACACACACATACATACATACACTCATGCACACACACACACACACACACACACACACACACACACACACTCACACCCCCCACCATGCCCTCCACATTCTCCTAAGTCTCAGATGGAATGGATCTGCTCCAAGGCTGACCAGTGGGACTAGGTTTGGAGCTCTGAAGCACGTTTCTGCTGTTACATCCCTTGCTCAACATGGTGACTGTCCTCCTTGAGAACCGCAGTCTGTCTGGTCCAGTTTCATCCAACAGGGCCCATGGGAGACTCTGGGAGGCATTGTGCCTGGCATATACAGGAAGAATCTGCTTGAGGAGATGACTAGTATCTGCTCAGACAGCCTTGGGCTCTTTTACTCCACATCATTCCCGGCAGAAATAAGGAGGACCATGCTGCAAAGAGGTCTGAACCTCATCTAAGACACTATTGGGGATGGGGGATGTCTTGGGGTACATACAAAAGACTCCTTGGGTGCCTTATTATTGGAGCAACTTACTGTGTTAAAGGAGTCATGGCAATAAGGGTTTGGAGGGGTTGAGGAAGGATGTCTGAGTAGGACACACATGTGCGTGCCTTTGACCAGTTCCCCAAAACCAGATGCCTCCAGGACATCTGGGGCAGGAGCAGGTGGTAAAGGGGAAGTGGTTGAAGCTATATAAGTTCTGTGGGTTTATTAGCCGACTTGTGCTCTGATGTCTGCATAGCAAGAGTGGTCCTAAGGCACAAGGACATGGAGATGAAAAAGCCATCCCTCCAGGGCTGGGGGGATGGCTCAGCCGGTAAAATCCCCATGCAAGCATGAAGTCCCCACGTGCACACAGGAAAACGATGCTGTGACGGCACATGCCTATAATCCCAGTGCTGAGATAGTGGAGGCACAGTGATCCCTGGAGCTCAGGGGCCAGCCAGTTGAGTTGAGTTGGTGAACCCTTGCCTCAAACAAACAAAAAGGGGAGAGAGACTGGAACAGATGCCTGATGTTGACTTCTGGCCACCACATAGACAGGAAAGTATACAGGCACATGAGTGGGCATAGGCTCACAAACACAAGATGCTCTGCGCGCCATCCTGGAGGAGGAATAGTCCTTGAGGACACAGAAAACATCTCATACTCAGGACACAGGGTGTTGCTGTGGCCACAGAGGAAATAGAATACTTCATATGTACCCAGATAGTCCTTGAGCTCCACAGAGACTGTCCTTTCTATGCTATCTCCCAGGGAAGTGGTCTAGGGCACTTGTCCCATTCTGGCAGGGGGTGGGGAGGCTCTCTGTCTCATGGGCCTGGCTGAGTACCCTGTCTATCACTGGATAGTGACTCTCAGGGCTCCAACATCAATCAAGTCTTATCCAGGACCAGTGTCTGCCCAGAGGGCAGCCTGTCACTCATTTGACCAATAAACAGGATGTGTGGAATCTGAGTGCCAGGCCTAGAAGCCACCCTGGAGCTTGGAGCTCATCTGAATCATGAAAAGAAGCTCTGCTCATAGCCCCATGTGGGAGTCAAGAGGACCAGGATTGCCTCCCAGAGACACATTTTTCTCAGCTCAAACACACAGGACTGTGCTTCCCAGCAGCACGGTGTCAAAATGCTGCAGGGGACTTGTTTGGAGCCTGGGTTTGGTTCTGCCCGTGTCCTGGATTTGAGGTCAGTGTTAACACATCCAGAAGTCCTGAGACATCGCAAACAGACCTGCAGTCCCTGGCCAGGTGACACATTTGCCAGGAGCCACACAGACCCTGCACCACTAAGGCCAGAGTGTGCAGATTCTATATCCAGGGGAAAGGCACTGTTTGGGATTCTGCCCCCAGCACCCCACACCAATCCACCCCCTGAGCACTGCTTGCCCCAGGTCCAAGGTCAACTTTCTGAACATACTGCTGCCTACAAAACAGGAAAAGGCAGCTTATGATCCCTACCCAGGGCTCTGTACACTGGAAAATAGATAAACAAAATGTGGGGACTGGCAGGGGTGGCAGACATTGCCCAGGCTGAAGCCACCTGTTTACAGATGGGGAACAGGCCGCCAGGTCTCAGGAGGGTTTCTCCCACAAACCCAGGGTGAGGTATCCATCCCGTCCACTACCTCAGTCCTGCCTGCATCTGGGAACAGCATGCTCTGTTTCTGTCACTGAGGTCATAAATGGGCAGCTCAGCCTGGCCCCTGACAGCAGGAGGCTTTGATGCCCAGTGTCAGACTTCCCAGAACCCTCTGTTTTTTGTCTGTGGAATAGAGAGACCCCCACACTGTGCTTCCACCCAATGTGTGCTGTTATTTAAGCAACACGCAGGGTCCTGTGAGTCCCACCCTCAGTCATTGGGACTGTTTCCTGTGGCTTTAGCAGAGGCCAGAACATTAGCTCAGAAGGCTTGGTGACCTCCGATGTGGCAATGTGCCTGGCATAAGCTCCACCTGGCCTGTGCAGCATCCTGACTACTTGTCACTGTGGCCCAAGCTGGGGACACTTGTCAAACCATTGCACTTGGTGGGAAAGTAAAAAAGATTTAAGAAATTGGTTCAAGGATATAGGCAGAAAGAATCTGAAGCCATTCTGCTCCTCAGCCCTAAAAGAAAGATGCAGGTTTTTCTTTTTCTGTTCTCTAGGGTGCATAGTGGGGGATTCAGTGATGGTCAAACACTCAAGAGGTGCAGAGGAAGCATCTCCTCCAGACCCAGGGCTGCATCCAACAGTCTCCATCCTGCTTAGTGGCTGCTCTATGGACAACAGTACCCAGTCTGCCTACCCTGGCCCTACACAGTGTCCTTCCCAGAAGACTGGAAGAATTAGAAGCACCCTAGTCCTCCTCTACATTGAATCCTGCTCCAGGAGATGAGACAGTCATAGGAAACAGTTCCCCCACTCTGACACCGAGCAAGGCTACCCCTTCCTAGCCCCTTATCCAATCTCCCACCTTCCATCTCCCCCCCTTCCCCTCTGACCCTCTCAACTGCTCTTTCTGCCACGAGAGAAGTTTCTGGTAGAGAATGTGTGCCTGTTTCCCTTCTAGGTGCCTCCAGTACCCCAACCCTGCAACTTCCCCCTCCCCTCATAACAGCTCCCTTCTGAAAGAATCCAGTGTCCCAGACACTATGGGCGTGCCACATCCTTGGTCCCACCCTCCTTGGATGTCTGGCCCTGGCAGGGGCTCCACAGGAAAAAGGTGGGGAGCCTGAGCCCTGGATACCCCCCCCAGCAGCCGTTTAAAGGGACAGATGGCCCAGCAGTAAGCAGCAGACACAATGGCACCCCAGGCACTGCCTCTGTTGCTGATGCTGATGGTGGTGGTCTGGCCTCTGGCAGTAGAACCTGCACCCCCAACCTGCTACTCGAGGATGCTGACCTTGAGCCGTGAGATCATGGCAGACTTCCAGAGCCTGCAGGCTTCAGAGCCTCAGGTAAGTTCCTCGCTTGACTTCCTTGCCTTGGGAAGACAGATGATAGATGATGGATGGATGGATGGATGGATGGATGGATGGATAGATAGATAGATAGATATATAAAGATAAGATAAAATTTTAAAAACAGCTCCCTACAAAGACTAGAAGTTTAGAGTTGCATAGAAGTAATGAACTAAGCTTTTTGTTTCTGTCGTTAGCCTGATGACCAGCAATGCATGCCAAGGGGTGACACGCTCCTTATCTGCTGAGGGGCTGTGGGACAATTACTCACCCCTTGTCTCAGATCCTTTCTCTGTAATGAAGGGGGCTAATAGTGTCCCCCTGGGTGCAATGGAGCTGAAAAGTTTGACCATAGAAACACAGGACAAGTGTTAAGACTGTTAGCCCTATGCTCAGAGAAAGACCCCAGGAACTCTGGGGTGTCCCCTGGGGAGTGCTTCAGGGGAGGGATAGTCAAGATCCTTTGCCTGCTTATCTCTAATAGAGGCAAAACACATTCGACTTCCCTGAGAACCTGGGCAAACTTCAAAAGTGTTACTCGGCTGCTTGCACACGCTAGAAACAGAACCCAACATTACTTGGGTATTGGAGCTGACATTATCTGAACACGTCGTATTTTCTTTTCAAAAGTTAAACTCCATGCATTACTGTCTCATGATAAAACAGTATGCACAAAAGACCAAGGGGGAAAAAAAAAAAAAAGCTGTTTGTGATCCTGCCACCTAGAGGCAATTGCTGCTATAACAATTGGAGGAAGGCATTTGCTTTTCCTGCACAAGTACCTTCCCATGGAGGTGGTGGTGGTAAAATATATATTACACAGCACCAGGTGCATTGCAAGCTGCATATTAACAACAACATCTGATAGCTTATGTTTGTTTGGATAACACTTCTTTGGGCAGTTGTGCCCTAGTCCCTTGCCATGAAACAGACAGAGTACTGACCTTAGGGACATCTGATGCTAGAAGGTAAGAGCAGAGGCTCAGAACTGCTGAGTGGGGCAAAGTGAAGACAACGCTCTCAATCTTCTATTTCACAGCTGGGGAACGGAGTCACACAGAAGGAAAACAGCAGCCCAGGTCACACAGAGGTTCATAGAGGGAAGGGTATTAGATCTGCAGGCCTTTGGTCCTACACACACACACACACACACACACACACACACACACACACACATACATGCACACCTACCTTTTAATGGTACTATGTTGCATGTTACATACTTTGCTGTGTCTGTGTTATAGCTTAAAACTCTTACATAGGTAAATGTATAAGAACATACTTATGTGGTTATGTAGTCTTCATCTAGGTAGCTGCTATAAAATCGGTTTACATAGATGAAAATGCATCTACAGTGCTATGTGATGCCATACACATGTTTGCGCATGTCGGCACACATGTTTGTATAAAATGGTGTCCTAATTCACTGCATTGCAAAGGCTATGCTCTGAAGTAAGAGTCTGAGAGAGCATGTATCATGATGCGAGACGTGCTGTGGGTGCCATAGTATCAGGAAAAACAATAACAAGTTCTGGGGTTATTGGCTGTGGGAGAGCTGTCAGGGAACAGACTGTGACCAGCTGTCCGGACCACTTGCTTCCTTCCTGCAGGATTCATGTGTGAGGTTCTTGCCCCGGCTCTACCTGGATATCCATGTAAGAGAGTATTGCCTGGTGGGGTGGGGTGGGGTGGGGTGGGGTGGGGTAGGGTGGGGTCAATGTGAACTACCTCTGCTGCTGGCTGCAGGGGCACTCAGGGTGGAGAGAGGTCTTCTGCTAAGTTGGAAGACTCATGAGTTTGGTCTCTGGCCCTCTGGCTCCTACTTCTCCCAACGCCCTCTCGCGTTCCTTCTGTCAGAATTATTGTGTGCTGGCCAAGCTGAGAGACTTCGTGGCCTCTCCTCAGTGCTGGAAAATGGCCGAAGTGGACACTCTGAAGGACAGAGTACGGAAGCTGTATACCATCATGAACTCCTTCTGCCGGCGGGTGTGTGAGGCGCTCAAGAGCCCTTTTCTCCTATGAGCATCACAGGGAGGAGGGTTGGGGCGGGACTTTCGGTCAGTAGTCACCCTTGGTTAGTGAGCAGGACTCAGAATGGGGCCCTGGCACCTCCCGTGATTGCACATGGAGGCCATGCAGATGGCTCACTCCTAGTCCATTCCATAGGCAGTCGAGGCAGAGTGCAAGAGCCAGAGGGAGTCACTCCACGCAACACTTTCTGGAGGAGGCGGGTCTAGGTGGGAGTGAGTGTCATCAGAGGGGCAGGAAGGGAACGGAAACCAGCAGCGTGCTGCCACAGACCGAGCCCAGCCGGCCCCAGCCACCTCTGAGCTGTGTCCTCATTTTCACCTTCCCAGCCACTTCTTCACAGCTCACAAGTGACATCAGGGGGAAGGTCCTAATGATTATACCCTTACAGTGTGAGCACTCTATACTGTCTCTCCCTGATACCTAGAAAGGAATTCCAAATTCCAAGTTCCCTTAAAAAATAAATAAATATTGGTGTGTGTCGGGGGGGGGGGTTGGGCAGAAAGAATGGACGTGTAGTGTATGCGCACAGTGTCGGTCAGAAGGACACATCAAGTGTCCTGCTCTGTCACTCTCTGCAATAGCTACACCCATTCATTCTGCCCACCACTCAGCCATCTGTCCTTCTGGTCCAGCAAAGCCTTAGCAAATTCCAACAAGACACTAGATCTCCTTGGGGACGACGGAGGTGTATTTCTACACAGCAGCGACACTCAGACAGACTTGGAGGGTGACAGGAGCCCTAGCACTCCTGTGGGCTCCAGAGACGCCCACAACAATGTATCTGCTCACTGCCTGCTCGTCTTTTCCAGGACCTGGTGTTCCTCTCAGATGACTGCAGCGCCTTAGAATACCCGATCCCCGAGACCACCGATCCTCCCCACTGGCAGAGCTAAGAAAGCAGGCAGGCCAGAAGAATGGCCCAGAGGCCTGAAGCTGGGCCAGCTTATCCAGTGCTAGACCTGCCTGCCACGTGTCTCTCCACCTCCTGGAACACCAGTTAGGGTTGGATAGCCAAGCGTGCTTTGTAGTACACAGATTGGAAGCTCAGCCTCTAAGTGTCTCATCCGGGTACCAGAAGCACAAACAGTATCGTGCACGTTGACTTGTCTTTGGGGGCCAAGCAGCTCGAGAGCAGCAAAACCCCATGTCCTTGTGACTGCTTTAGTGACATAATGGGACCATTCTTTCTGCTCTCTGCCTACACCTGAAGAGGCTTCGACTTTATGCTTCCTTCCTGCGCAAGCTTTCCTTCCTGTCTCGCATTTTAAAGCATTTTTACTGCTTTCACAATGTATTACAAGGCTTTTATATAGTGTGAAGGAACCACCCCTTCACTTTAAGGGTTATGCATACCAAATAAACCTTTACTGTGAGAAGCAGGGTGCTGCTGGATTACCCCAAGGTGACCTCAGATGCTCCCCCTTTTCCCTCAGAGCACCTGCTATTCCCATGATGCAACTGTTAGTTCCTCTCCATTAAGCCCATGTCTGAGTCTGTTTCACCGCATCTGCCAAGGAGGTTGGGAGAATTGTGTCCTTTGTATGTAACATTGGGAACAGATTACCCCGTACCCACAGGGAGGTTCAGGTCTCACACATCTGGAGAGGACACTGAAGGGGACTAATGGTGGGTCGAGTGACTTGACTTGTGCAAGCTCACCGGCCGGTGAGTGAGGGGCTTGGATGAAGCCAAGCCTGGTGATCCCGTAGCCCGTGTTTTCCCCACGTTGGTCCCTGCAGGTGAGACACACTGATTTCATTAATTTAGGGACCCAACAGTAGAGAATCTTGGCAGTAGATTGCTCCCATGGCTGTGTCATGTCAGGATGTGAGCTGCCCAGCCTAGGCTGCTTCATGACCTCAGATGCTCTAACTCTCACATGACTCTGAAGATTGCCTGGGTGCAAGTCACTTTGCCAGTGTCATGGGATTACTGCAACAAGATGCCACAGAGGTGGCTTGACATCAGAGAAATGTGTGGTCTTGTGGTACAGGAGGCTAAGTGTTCTGGGCTAAGGTGCCGGCAGGGTGTACGTTCTCCAAAATCCAACACAGAATTTTCCCTTGCCTTCTATAGCTACGGGTGGCCACAGTGATCCTCAGACTCTCCTCAATACATGCTATTCTTGCTGTGTCTGTCTCTGTCTCTCTTACAGGGACACTAATTGTTGAGCTATGGACCTCCTTCACCCACTGTAACCTCAGGTAAGCATGCTGCCACTTCCCCGTACCTCTAGCACATCATAGCATCTTAATTCAGTAACCTTACACAGACCCTATGTCCAAATAAGGTCACATTCAAGTTGCATGAGATATGTACTTTGATGTATACATGAGCAGACACTCATGAATACTGAGCCAACAGTATTCTTTCAAGGAATAGTCCCTACATAGATGAGAAAATGCCACAGAATGACTTCTTTGTAATTCTGCCACCAACATATGGAGGCATGATGCCTGGCACAGGATACCCCCCATCTTACTGAATATTCCCTATGACATTGATGGGGCAGGGGGTACATTATCAAACATTGTCTTCAATAGCAGAGGATTCTAAAATTGAAGGTTAAGTGGCATCAAACCCTGTTAACAGTGGTAGAGAAGGGATTCCAGACGTATGGATGAGTGCCTAAATCTTGGTCAAGGGGCTCTGAGAATCCCTTCGCAATGTCTCAATAGCAGAAGCAGCCCATTGAGGGTGGGCCTAACTTAAGCATCTCAGATAACTGTGTGTTCGTTTCTTCTATGGTTACCAAAACTGAAATAAAAAATGAAGGGCTCCTTCTCACAGCAATCCAAGGAGATGGTCTAAAAACTTGGAGACTACAGAGAAGGGAGCATGTGAGTTCAGGAGAAGACAGAGATTCTCAGAGGATGCTGGGTTTCCAAAGGACCTAAAACAGGTCTATAACTGGTGAGCTACAAAGGGGCAAAGGCACAGACATGAGGCTCCAACATGAGCATGGCTGAGGGGACATGAACAACACTATGATGGTCCAGCCTGTCCAGATAGAGCCTTCTGTCCCCAAACCACCTGCGGGGCTGGGGTCACAAAGAATCTCCTCCTAGCAGAAAATTTGGGACCTGTCAGTTAAAATTGAGGTTATCAGTTCCTGAGGGGGTCCCCTGCTTCAAACTTCAAAACTAACCAGCATGGCTGCTGCTTTCTGGGTACCAGTCCATCATCAAGCCAGGGGCAAGAGCACAAACCCTGACCCAGGCATCTTCCTTCAGAATGAGCCGGTCATTGTCAGTCCCCACATCTGTTGATGTCTCCATCTGCTTGTCCCCACCTTGGCATTAACTCTCCATATGCAGGATACACATGCCATCCAGACAGAGTCCAGCACTCGGTCTTCTCACAGATCTCTCTCTCCACTGCTAACTCTTTATGTCCTAAGTAAGCGTATGCCAATCAGGCTTCTCCCATGTCTTTCCCATCAGAAAGAATGCCTCTGCTCTGGGACTGTGGCCAATTAGAACCAATGCTGTATTTTCACAACTGATTTAATCTCCCAAGGAAGCCAGCAAGGGAATTGAGTGAAGAGCTGATGAGGAAAGAGCCACAGCTTGGCACTGGGGGTCTATGTGCTATGGGCATATTTTCTTGGCTTCCTGTGCCCCGCCTTCCTTAGCGATACAATAGGGGTGATGATAATAAAAATTGCACAGGTTTATTTGAGGGAAATATGAGTCAGTCTAGTGAAACTACATGAGACCTACACATAGACGGTGAAACTACACAGGACCTACACATAGAAACTGCATATAGACTTCTTTCTAACCAGCTCCATTTATTATCAGAGGTCAATGCTGTAGGAGCCAAGCATTCAGGGACACTTGCAACACACAGTACCCATGCTTGAGAATCTATGCATCCCCCTTTGCCAATGTAAGAACCACCATTTCAGGCAAACCTTCTCCTGACCTCTGCCTGGGACAACAACTTCCAGGCCTGTATCCTGACACTGTTCCCTTTCCAGTAAACCATTCTCTACCCACCATCAATGCAGCCATGCCACTGTAGACATTTCCCATCCTTCCTCTGATGTCTCCAGCCATAACCTAAGGCCCAGCTGACCTTGGCCACCAACCCTACTTCCATTTGTATCTAGCACTTATTCCTCGGGCCTTTCAGTCCAGCCTTTCCCAGGTGTCACTCATCTTCCCAGACTTCTGTGACTAGCATATGCCCGACACCTTCTTACTTTATCTTGGAAGTCCATGGGATTCTCCTGTTGCCCATGTGTGCTCTGAAACTTTCACTCAACAATCAGCTGTCTTTCCTTTCATGGTCACTGGACCCAGCTCACCACTTCCTCTCCATCAACCCTCATATGTATTCTTTTCCCACACCAAGTCCAAGGTTCTCCTTTCCTATTCAGTCCATCGTGATCTCCTAGCCTCGCTGGCTCCTCCCCTGCCTCTCCACATGGCTGGTCCACACTCAACCCTGGTGTACTCTTTCCTCTGCCTGAGCTGTTTCTTGGGAAATGACCCCATCAGTTTTGTGGCTCCAGAGACTGTGTTTATACATGGATTAAGAACTGAAGAACCATTTCGGTTCCTCTCTTTATCACATAACCTTCATCCAGAACACCAGAGAATCTTACACTAGGGGCAAAATTTGGGAGATGGCTTGGTCAGTTAAGTGCTTGATGCTCAAGCATGAGAACCTGAGTCCAGATCCTCTGCATCCAAGAAAAATGCCAGGCATGGTCACACACACACACACACACACACACACACACACACACACACACACACAGCCTTTGCTTTTCTAAAGAAGGCTGGGTGTGCATCTCCATCGCCAAGGCTGATGTAGTAATTGAGCTCACCTGTCCCTGCATTTTTCTCCTAACTGGGCTGCCTGTTTGTATCTCTTCCCCTTACAATCAACTCACACCCAGCATCCAGAACAGTTTAAATATAAATTAGTGGTCAAGACGGCTCAGCAAGTAAGGCACTTGCTGCTAAGACTGACAACCTAAGAAAAACCAACCCCTGGAAATTGTCCTTTGACCTCCACACACATTCCGTGGCATGCACATGCGCACACACGCACACGCACACACACACACACACACACACACACTACTAATGTAACAGAAATTGTAAATATCAATTAGATTGTGCCTGTCTTCTATTAAAAACTCTACAACTTCCCTCTTTGAGTGAAGTTTGAGCTTCTCACCTTGGCCTTCAAAGCCCTTGTTTCTCACTAGCATGGCTGTCTGTATAAAGTACCCTGTGGCTTTACAGTAGCAGGTGAGAAATCTGCTTGGTTGTTCGTATGTCATTTGTCCTTCCTGCAAGGTGAAGCACTCTAGGAAAGCAGGAGACACGGATTCTTGTTTTGTGATTACTACCCCACTACCCAGCGCCATGCCTGGTGGACCAGCAAAGTTAGCAACTAGGTTTGAAACAACTAACTGTGAAACACAGACAAGCCTTGAGAGTTCCTGATGTGGATTATGCTCATTGTTAATAAAAAGCTGACAGGTCAGGAGATGGGCCAGAAGTTGGGTGAAAAGCCAAACTGAGAATACTGGGAAGGAGAAGGGCGGAGACAGGAATTGCCAGGCAAATGCAAAATAAGAATGCAGTACTAAGGAAATGTTCCAAGTCATGTGGCTAAACATAGATAAGAATTATGGGTTAATTTAAGTGTAAGAGCTGGTTAGTAATAAGCCTGAGCTACTGGTTGAGCACTTACAAGCACTATTAAGTCTCTGAGTCAATTACTTGGGAAGTAGCTGCTAGGTATTTGGGAGTTGTTGGTAGGACAGAAACTTCTGCCTACAAGCCCCAATGAGTCACACACTCTTTCCTCTTGGCAGGCATGTTGTTTGTATGATGAAGAGAAGAGTAGCTTCATACGTTGCTAGGAACTGCTCCTTCTTGCTGGTTTGGTTAGCACTGACATTTGTATAATCACACATGCAATGCATACATGCACACGCATGCATGGTGAAGGCATTCATCTCAAGTGCTCTTGGCTCTTCCCTAAAAACATGGCCACTTAGATGATCGCCAGCAGCCAAGCCCTGAGCAGAGCCTTACCTTCCTTCACAGGTACCATCAAACATTTCATCACCAGTGCAGGCCTCTTGGCAGCACTCAGCTGAGTTCAGCACACCCAGGGGCAGTTGAAACCTGATGAAGATTATTACACAAAAATTTCACAGCATAAACTAAGTCTGTACAAAAATGCCGAGTGTGCGAAACCACGGCCCTGTTTGAAGAAATGTTCAGGTCTACAGAGTGGCAGATGAAGAGCTCTGGGGACAGAAAGAGGGACTAACCCTCCTGACATCCATCAACTGTTAGAGGAGAAGGGAAAAAAATAGAAAAGCAGAGTTCAGGGATGAGGAAACGGCTGCATCAGCAGCAATAACTTAGATTTATTCCCCTCCATGGTGAGCTGGCCTAGGAATTATTGGACATTGCAGACAGAATTCTGGAATGTTTGTAGCTGAGCTCCTGAAATGCAGCCCTATTCATTTTTCGAGAATGTTCTGGCTGTGAAGCAAGGTCAAGGGCGTGTGCGCTGAGAGAGTAGTGCCTCTGCTCTTTGATCTCTGCTGCAGCTTGACAGCCCCAGCCCAGGGCAGGACAGATGACAGGGCCTGAGTCTCAGTGACAGGCTGTCAAATCGGGGGAGCCTCTGAGGGTAGCTGTAGAGGGATGGCTGTCAGGGCTGTCTTAGCTCTTTCAGTTGGTGCGGAGAGGGACAGCAAGCATGAAGGTGCCACCACACCCCGACCTATATGATGTAAGAGTGGAGGAAGAGAGTTGAGCACCAGCACGTTTGTGTTTGTTTCTCCCTGCTCTTAGATGTGATATGACCAGCTCCTTCATGTTCCTGCTTGACTTCCCATAAGGACAGGCTGTGCGCTGGACTGTGAATCCGGTGGACCTTTCCTCCCATTATGGTTGCTATTGGTCTGGGTGTTTTAGCACAGCAAGAGAAAGGACACTAGGTCCACATAGGTCCAGAGCTCAGGAGTCACTGGGGCAGTGGAGGGTCTGAAGTTGCAGCTTCCATCACTCATTCATGCTTGGGTTCTTCTGCGGTCCTGACGACCACGCTTACACATGTGAAGAACCCCAGTTTAGCAAGTTTCAGGTTTAGATAGGGTTCTATTGCCGTGATAAAAATCATGACCAAAGCAACTTGGGGAGGAAAGGGCTTGTTTCATTTTTCACTTCCAAATCAGAAGAGGTCAGGGCAGGAACTGGTTCAGGGGCCACGGAAGGGTGCTGCTGACTAGCTTGCTCCTCATGGCTCACCCAGCCTGCTTTCTTACAGTATCCAGGACCACCTGTTCAGGGGTGACACCAGTTCATGATAAGCTGGGCCCTCCCCCATCAATCAACAGTCAATAAAATGTCCTACAAACTTGCCTACAAGCAATCTGACGGGGACATTTTCTCAATTAAGAATGTCTCTTTCCAAAGGTTGTATATGTGGATGTAGAGTTGCCCTAAAACTAACCAACACAACTGGTCTTAGTGGAAAGGTGGCAAAAAACCAAAATAAACAAAAAGCCACAGAGCCGGACAGATCCCAGGGACAGCACACAGAAATGCCGCAAACTGCCGTGAGTGCATTACAAGCATGTCCAGATGGGAGGGTAGCAAGCTGCACCAGTGGCCCCTGGATGTGGACCATGCATGAAAGGAGCTGAAGTTCCCTCTCTGTCTTACACTGCACACCAAAGGAGACTGGAGATAACTAACGGTGAAGAAGGGACACGTCCCGGGGTTTGGACTGCCGGATAGAACATCTTTGACCTTCACCATCAGCATACTTGTTGCCTGGCTTTGTTCTCTGCTTAAAGGAGTTCCCAAGAAGGTGCCCACTAATGAAAAGCACGACTAATATTTGGTACATATCAATAAGCACAGGGATCATCAAGATGACTCAGCAGGTAAATACACATGCCATACAAGTCAGATGACCTGAGTTCAATCCCTGGAGGCCACATAAGTGGAAGGAGGAGGAGACTGACACCTGAGTTTGTCCTCTGACCTCCACATGTGGGCTGTGGCCAGTGCATGTATGTATGTATATGTGTGTGTGTGTATATATATGTATATATATATATATATATATATATATATATATGTGTGTGTGTATATATATATATATATATTTCTTTCTCTGTGTAGCTCCAGCTGGCCTGGAACTCAGGATGTAGACTAAGCATTGAACTCACAGAGATCTACTTACTGGGTGCCACCATCCCTGGTAATAAAGAAAATTAATCTGTACAAACAGTACGAAAAGGTTGTTAAAATATTTTATAAAGACACAACACGCAAAACTGAAGGGAAAAAAACCCTAGATTTGAAAAAAGATATGCTAACAACTATTTTCATTCAGATTTCCCCCCCAAATGAAGGATAAGATAGGAAGGGGGTCATACCACAGGCTACTTAAGTCTACAGTAAAAATCATAGTGTTCATTTAAATGTATGAGAGGCAACTGAGGCAGGTAGGTTGCCAAGAGAGCCTAGGCCTCAAAAAGGCAAGCAAAGAAAAAAGAAATACGTGAGTAACTACATTTCACTAAATCTTTCTGGTAAACAGAGAGGCTGTTTCAGGCATTGTGCTGAAATTTTATGTCCATCAATTAGGAAACCATGTCTCAAGATACTAGTGGTTGGTGCTCAGAGGGTAAAGGATCTCTGCTGAGTCCTCCCTGCAGGTGAAGCTGACACACACCTTATTGCTTCTTTTAAAGGCTGAATAAGAAAGTGGTGAATATTGTATCTAAGTTAAGCCAGTTTACTTAGGCATTACCCCAACACCAGCAATGATCTGTGCTGAGAGCATTAAGCCTGAGCTTTCAAGCTGACAGAGAGTACATGGTTACTAAGTGGAGTGCCCATGCTGGCCATAGGTCTTACTTCCTTTATCCAAGTGATTTTTTTTTTGGTTACTGTGTGTGTGTGTGTGTGTGTGTGTGTGTGTGTGTGTGTGTGTGTGTGTGTGCATGTGTGCGTGCATAAGCATATGTCAAGGTATACATGTGGAGGTCAAAGGGCAACCTATAGAAAATGGTTCCTTCCTTCTCCCATGAGTCCCAGGGATCGAACTCAGGTTGTCAGGCTTTGGGGCAAGCACCTTTACCCTGGTGGGACCACATAAATGAAATTTTGTGTCCTTTGACCAATACCTGTCTTAGTTAGGGCTCTTGTTACTGTGATAAACACACACACACACACACACACACACACACACACACAAAGTAACTTGCGGGGAGGGGGTAGAGGGTTTCTGTCACTCATAGTTCCATATAACAGTTCGCCATCAAAAGCAGTGAGGGCAGGAACTCACACAGGGCAGGAACCTGGAGCTGATGCAGAGGCCATGAAGGGGTGCTGCTTACTGGCTTGCTCCCCCTGGCTCGGTCAGCCTGCTTTCTTATAAAACCCAGGACCACCTGCCAGGGTGGCACCACCCACAATGTTCTCGGCCCTCCCATATCAATTGCTAATTAAGAAAATGTCCTACAGGCTTGTCTGCAATCTGATCTTATGAGGACTTCCCTCCTCTCTGATGTGTCAAACTGACTTAAAACTGGCCAGCATCCCTCCTAAGCCACATTTGCTCTCCTCTCCTCTCAGGACCATTCTGCCCTGTATGGCGTCAGATAGGGGCTCTGAGAGGAAGCCGCAGGCCCAGAGCCTGGAGCAATGTGTTTTAAATTGAATGCTCTCCTTTTGATTGCAAGTGAGGAGACAATGAAGGTGTCATTGCTACAAAGTCATTCTGTCCTAACTCCCTCAAGGATGGCAGAATATCACCATGAAGGCAATGATGGAGCAAAGAAAATGAATTTAGATGTGATTTCAAAGCTGGGAACCTATTTGCAGCCACAGAAAGAATGACACCAACTCATTCCAAAGCAAAGCACCACATAGGGTCAGGAAGCATGGGGTGGGGATGACTCCTGTTCTTGGAGTCCAGCAGGCCAGGTGACTGCTCCCCACCACAGGCTCCTCCAGTGGGGATGACTCTCCCATCCCTCTTATCGGAGTGGCAGGCCTCCTGGCTCTGCCAATAAGCCCTCCTCCTGATTCAGGCTCCCGACTACAGCCTGGCTCTGGGGCGAAGCCCAAGTGCATGAAGCTACCGAGGCTTCAGTGAGGCCTGAAGTCCAGCCTCCATAAAATGCGGCCATACCGTTGCTTATCTGTGGCTACAGGGCTTCCTCAGTGAGCAAGTCCTAGGAAAAAGCGGCTGCTCCAGGCATGGACAAAAGCAAAGGACACAGTGTGCTTCAGAAGACCATACTGTCCCTCCCTGCTGAGCCTCAGACGAGGGGTTAACCCCTTCCTTGCTGCCTTTCTGTGTGGTGTTTTTTTTTGGGGGGGGGGTTGTTTTGTTTTGTTTTTGGTTGGTTGGTTGGTTGGTTGGTTGGTTGGTTGGTTGGTTGGTTGGTTCGGTTTGCCTTGGTTTGGTATGTTTATCCAGACTGTCTCCAGTGTTTCAGGATAACCCAAGGGGAGCCAGGGACAGGGTTGGCTGCTGTCACCTTACAGGTGACAAAGTGGACCCTTCAGTAGGAGAAGCCTTAGCTATCAGGCAAGCCTAGGTGTTGAGGTCCCCTGAGGCTCTTCAGGTTACCCTGTGAGCCCCAGACTCCTGGGGTGGCTGCATGTTTCAGCTGCCACTTTGGGGAGTGAAATGTCCCCATGCTCCTTCCTTCTAGGCCAAGCAAGGGGCAGGAGGTAAGTAAGGCTGGAGACACTTGGTGGGAAGCCACAGGGAATGTCATGGCTGTCCATGAGGCTTTTCGTACAAGTATATCAGATTTGACCTTAAAGCTAACGACTCCTCTGCTTTAAAGCTGGGGGGGGGGTGCACATAAGCCGTGTGTGGGGCACGTGGGGTGCTGTCACTCAAGGGTGGAGAGAAAAGCAGCAAGAGGACACACGTGAGCCTTTGGGAGAGCCAGGAAAGCCTGCTGGCGAGGTAAGCAAGACAGACAGATGCAACCAAAATAGAGGGAAAAGTCATTTCCTTGCCAGGTTCTGAGACCCAGGGTACAAGCTGAGGCGCCACTACGGGTTCCTGCAAGGCACCCAGGAGTAGGAAGAGTTCCTGGGGGGAGGGGCTCAGACACTGGAGCTGCCAGACAGAGAACACAGAAGGACAGGGAGAATGTGTGGGTCATGGGGGGAGGGGGAGGGGGGGCCAGAAACCAAGTGGCACTCTGGACTGTCCTAAGGCAGGGTGACGGGGCAGGGCCTCTGCACGATACCGGGGCTTACAATCCTAACTCTGCCTTTTCTATGTGCTTTGCCTTAGTTTCCACATCTGTAAACAAGGTTCAGAATAACAGCCACAGAACAGAATGGCTTGAAACACGCTGTAAGTGCACAGAGAAAACCTGGGGATTGACACTCAGCTCTAAGCAAGAATCAGTGTGTTAGCACCTGCCATCCTGGGATACACTGGAGACAGCAGGGCAGGGTAGGTGCCGGGCCTGGACATAGTTTTTCTATTAAAGCCTCCCATAGTAAGAGTCGAGGAAATGGGGAGGACTCAGAGGCCTTGACCAGCAAAAGGAAAAGGCCCAGCTGTCTGAAACAGTCCCCAGCTGTGAACCAGAGGTCTGACAAATGCAATTAATTATAAACAGATTTACATATGCAAGCAGGCTTCCTGACTAGCAAATATTTGCACAGGGGCATTCCAAACACAGCCTCCATGTAACCTTTCTACGGGACTAAAGTTGCTACAAGGTCAAGTTGTCATGGCACAGAGAGGCTTAAAATTCAATCCTAACTCACAAATGCTTTCAGTTACGTAAGTCATTTTAACATGGTTTGTCATTGGCGATCTTTGCTTCCTGTCTGTGGTTAAAAGGGAACAGGCCCCGGGCAGCCAACTGCGCCTGGCCACATACCACCCCTTGCTCCCCTCCCAGCCGCTCACAGACCCTCTCACTTGACACCACCCTGATACACCCTCCAAAACACCTTACCCCAGCCCACACAGCCTCCTGTTATCTTTGCTATGATGGGGGCCCCCAAGGTCATGGGACAGGTCAGCTAGGAGAAGGCTGGGGCTAGTCACCAAGTTCCATGGCACCTTCTGGGCTGCACTTTCTCAGATAAAATATGGTGGGCAGCAAGTCTTCCTTTGTCTTGAGCTGGGACCAGAGTAGGAGATGGTTTGGCCTGCCCTTTTGTGTCTTTTACTACCAGCCGGGCTGACTACAGCAGGGAGCCAAAGCCTAACCTTAGCAGGGAAAAGCGCTGCTGCCCTCTAGCGGCTGGCAGCCAGAATGACCCTGGGCTATGCCCACTGTGTACTAATCTGGTCTAAATGTCTCGGAACCCTACAGTGTGCTCAGGCCAGAGGTACTGCACGGGCACAGCACCTGCCCAGCCCACTTGCAGAGGGGACAGACACAGCCCTTTGGTGGAGGAGCCAAAGCCCAACCATGCATCCCAGAGCCTGAGGCCAGGTGCCACCTCCCAGACCTGTCTTCCCAGCCCACTGAGGCCTGACCCAGCTCTGAGATACACCAGCCCTCTCCAAGGACACTTGATCCCTCCCGGAGAGAATGTGCCAGCCTCCTTGACCTCCCTCCTCCTTAGCAGCCTCATCAGCCCTTCCCTGTCCACATCCGTGCAGAGCCCATGGCAGCCCCACAACTCCCCTCTTTGCCCCTTCAGTGGAGTTCTAGCGAATTTCCTATTATTGTTCATTTCATCTAAGGACTCCCTGCTGGGTAGACAGTTCCTGGGGACAGAGTCTCCTGCTGTGTTCCCAGCGCCTGCCATAGTACACAGTAGGTGCTCCATAAATGCTTGCCCAACAAGTAAATGAATATGAGAGCAGGATTTGGGTCATTATAAAACTGGGGTGGCCAGGTGGGTTGGGTCAGCTCCAAGCACTGCTAGAGTAGCTAAGAGAGGAGCGTGCCAACTACGGAGGCAGGGGAGTCACCTTGAGGGAGCCTCAAAGGAAGTGGCAGAAATTAGATTTGAAAGAACACACACACACACACACAGTTCAGTCACATACCTTGGAGCTCAGCTCAGACCTCTGCTCGTGGTGTCTCAGGCACCATGTTCTGTTTTTTAAAGTGGGGTTGTTTCCGCTTCACTGTGCAAAGGGCACAGTGCGGGGGACAGTGACAAAGTGATAATTCCATTCACACAGAGGATAGCTACTCAAGTCAAAGCTGGGCAGAGCCCTGCAGCACTCAGAGTAGGCCCAAACCCTGCCCTGCCCTATACACACACTTCTCTATCCCAGCCTGGGCCTTGGCAGTGACCTCTAAGGTTCTCCTGACTCCACAGAGTCTCCACACCATAAAGATGACTCACAGGGCTGCTCGAGAGGGCTCCCAGAGCTCAGGGTCACTGCTTTGCATCACAGGGCCAGGCCAGGGCAGGACAGCCAGTCTCTATGCCACGTGAGAATCTGCCCAGTGCTGTTTTCTCAGCACTGATGACATTTGGGGCCAGCCAGCTTTTGTGCAGGGCTGTGCAGTGCACCACGGGATACTCACTGCATGGCTGGCTTTCCCCATACCAAACGCCAGTAGCAGCCTGGCTTGCCACTCACTTACACAACCTAGACCATACCCAGAAGTTGCCACATGCCCCCATTAAGCAGCTCTAAGCCCAAGCCACTGGCATCATCCCTATTTGCCTTATTTTCCAAATATTTCTGTGAGGTCCCAGGACAGGGAGGATGTTGGAACAAGAATGAGTAGACACAGGTCATGGCTGGACCCTAACAAGGGATGCTGGCACTTGGCCATGTGTATCACCCAGCTGGCATCCAGAGACATGGATTGTGCCCCCTCTCCCTTTGAACACAAATCTCTTCTTTCCTGGAAGAAGAAAGTTTGCCTAGAGAAATTAGGCAACCAGCTTAAAATCACCCGGTAGTTGAATCATGCTGAGCCCCACACCAAGCCTACATCCAAGCCAGCCTCAGCCTTAGAGGCTAAAACCTGGTAGGAGCCCAAAGTGCCCTTTGGACAGTAACCACAGGCAGGGGGCAGCCCTGAAAAGGTTACAATTCTGTGAGAATGTGCAAAGCACGGTCTGTAAAATCACTGGCTCGGGCAGTGGTGTGAACAAATAGGATTGCCATGTGAGCGGTTCATGAAAGGAAGAGCCCCAAACCGTTTGTTGAGATTATAAAGGTCATTTCCCCCCTTATAAAAAATAGCAATTCTCATTTACAGGGACCTCGGGCAATTTTCCATCTAATTTGATGTTTTACGATGTCTGTGAGTCCACAGCACCTTACAAGGCACTGGGAGCCATAGACATTTGATTTCGATATTTTCAAGGTTACTGGTTCATCGGGAGCAAAGAGAAACCGCGACTTTATTGTCCTGGGTTCCGGTCAGACAGGGACCAGTGGCCATGTGCAGCTGAGGTACCCACATCCCCTAGAGGAGCCCAAAAAACAGACTGCAAAGTCCAAGGTGAGGTCACTGTCCCATTGGAGGAAACTGAGCGATCAGCCCATGCCCCCCCCCCCAATAGAGGTAGCCACATGACCCCATTGATCTGCTCACCCAGCATGGCCACCAACTCTATTCCCTGGGATCTGGTACATGCAATGCCAGCAACACAGTCCATGGGCTGTGGGGACTGTTGGTCTGCAGTATAGACATGAGAGATGGGCTTGGAGAAGCTGAACACTAGCTATGCACCCAGGCTGATCCACCGGAATATGACCACTCTGTCTACAAAAGGCAGAGCCCTACCACCACCCAGCTTGATCCTAACCACTGTCCTGCCAGCACCCAGGCAATTTCGAATTTCTTAGACACCTGAGTCAAGCATAACATTGGGCCCCACCCGCCACAAGCTGTCCGCTGTGTGGGACAGGAAGACAACCAAAGTGGGCTCCAACATTCAGTTCATCAGACAGAGAGCCTCTGTTTTCCTTGCTGCGAAATGGACATGATGCCATAGCCTTCACTAGGAGGCTTCGAGGTCTTATGAGGTAGCACCGCCATCCGAGAGGATGTGGCCCATGTTGGCATCTCAACAAAAGGGAGCTGGTCCCTTCCTGCTCAGATGGTGAGATGAATAAGGCATCATGGGAGTTGAAAACAACCAGTGTGTTAAATGGAGAAGGATGGTGGGAGAGGCAGATGCAGCCCAGAGAGGACCAACCAGGAAAGTAGAGGATGATAAGTCCGGCTTATGGAAAAGCCTTCTGTGCAGAAGCTGTGACGCTGGCATATCCCATACCCCAAAAGAAACCATGCCGGAGTGCTCGGCCCAGGCTAAGGCCTGGGAGCAGAGACAAACAGTCTGGCTCCCAACCTCTTAGGCAGGAGCATCTCTGTGCGTGAGACCACAGTGAAAACTACTTTTTTTTTTTTAGGTTGACACTTGTCAGAGAAATAGAAACTGAGGCTGATGAGCCCCCAGGAGCTTTCTGATCGATCTGCCTGCTCCTTAGCCATAGCTGTTTCCAGTCAGCCAGGTTCTGCTGCTTACCCCATGCGGCAAGCCCCATCTGAAAATGGTGATGCTGGTGGGCCTCTTTCCACACCAATTCCCACCCTCTAACAGGCCAGCCACTGTACAGAGCCCTTTCTAACCCTCCCCTACTGTTGGACACCCTGCTTACTTTGGATACTTTGTGATCACTTACATCGTATGTACATGTGGGTGGATATTTGCAGGAGCCCAGAAGACAGAGCTGGATCCCCTGGAGCTGGTGTTTTAGGTAAGTGAGAGTCACCCAATCTGGACTCTGGGAACTGAACCGGAGTCCTCCACAAGAACAGTTAGTGCTCCCAACTGCTGAGCCATATCTCCAGCCTCACTTTGTGATGATTTTGGAAACTGTGTTGGCCACCCTCTTCCCTAAGATGCCAGGGCATCCTTTGAAAAAAATCTTGCGTTCAGTCAGAGTGGCATGGAACCCAGAAGGGCCTCAGCCTCCAAGAAATCAGACCCATTGGCCCCCTTCTGTGGAGCAGCACGGGGTGTTGTAGTCTGAGTCCCCTCCAGATCACTGCTTAGTGCACAGCCATGAACCACAGTCTGTGAAGAAGAGTGAAAAATTTCTACACCCCGATAAGCCTCTCCACTGACGCAGCAATCCAAATCAGACCAAATGAAACTGAATTAGAAAAAGCCCATGTTTAACAGATACAAGGTTCCTGGATCCCGGATGGCCTTCCAGCCCCCAGAGAGATGAGAAAGGGAGATGGAAAAACCACCACTCTATTTTCTGGGGGGCAATTTAAATACCCTGTGGGAGTGGTCTTGAGCATCTCTGGAGGAGGGGTCATCACTTGGAGGGAGATGCAGCAGGGTTTGGAGAGAGATAAAGGAGGGGGCTTGGGTGGAACTTCCACCATAACATCCCAGACTCTTTGGGTATATGGATGCCAGTTCATGTCTGGCTTCATCCTGCTAACAAGGGACCATGTGGGAGAGGGGGAGAGTCAGGAGTCAGTGGGATCACGTTCAGCGAGTGGTATAAGCCAAGACTCATTCAGTCAGCTGCCGCCCTGTAGACCTCAGGCACCTGTTCCTTGTGGAGGCGGAGAAGGTTAGTTGCTGGGAGAAAAAAAATAGATTTTATCATTGGCCCTATGAATGGGTCTAGCCATGGGAAGGGTGATAACTGTCAGAAAGAAGTGTCCTGGTGGTACAGAAGGGGCAAGCGTGAATGAGTGGGACACGAGAGCAGATGTGTCCTTCATTGGGACAGCTTAGAACACCAGACTTCAATTCCTGGGAAGGTTTCCACTTAAGCCAGGAGAGGCGGTACCCAGGTGACGTCCCAGGAGCTGCTGCAGGTGCATGCTTTATCTGGAGGACCCTCCGTGGGTGGGCCCAGGCCCAGGCAGGAGGAGTGAACCTGTAGGATATGCTTGAAAATATGTGGGTCAAACTGGGCTCTGGAGACTGTTAGTTTTCACTAACAGTCCATATTTCTTGATACAGAAGCAGAACTTTTCCCAGGAAACTACAGGTATCTGTAAGACAGCTGGAACAAGATTTACTATGGCTTTAGGTAAAAAGGCATGAACATTTTTAGAAACTAACCAGAGGAAAATTAAAACTCTGAGCCTCTGAAGTTACATCTGAAACCTGTTAATCCCTGAGTATGAAGCCTGTAGAAGAGCCACACCTGTGAAACTTAACTAACGAGCTATCAGTACCCTAGTCATCAAACGGTATCAGATCTGAGGGATGAGTAGATGAGCAGAAGTGAGACAGCTTTTTCAGCTAAAGCAGCCCCAGGTTTTTCTAAAATGGGAAGGAGGGTGTCCCATCCATCCCCGTGACAGGAAATGGAGAGGGGACTGTGGGACCCAAGTGAGAGGTCAAAACAGAGTAGGTAGCTCCTGCATCCGAAAGAAAACTGATGGTCTTACCTGCTATCTGCAGTGTTACCCTAGACTCAGAGAGGGCAATGGGAGTCACCAAGTAATCCGAAGGCTGGCACAGTCTCAGCTATCGGTTATGGTGAAGCTGGACCTCCATGGCGTGGTGATTTCCAGTGTCCGGGATGACAGCAGATGGGGCAAGGCCTCGTTGGTGGCTGAGGGTCCAGGCAATATTTTGCCCAATGACCGTCCTGCCCACATGTGTAGCAGGCTCCTGGCAGAGATGACTTGGTTTGAGTTCTAGCGGAATGGAAGCTCGTGGTGGATGACTTCCCTCATACCCCTTGTGGCCTCAGGGCAGCTGCTAAGGCTTAGGCTCAGAGTGTAGCCTTGTCTTTCAGGAGGACTTGGCTGCCTCTTCTCGGGCATTGAAACAAATCATTTTCGCCAGTTCCTGTATGGGAGTTTGGGGACCCCTCCTCAGCCTGTTTTAATTGCAAACTTCTGGCACCCACTCACATAGACACAGTCACACATACACATAAATAACAAGTAAATAAAAAACACTTTATTCCCACACCGTGTGACGGTGAAAGTCCATCGTGACACGGCTTGAGATTTCTTTCCACAGCCCCCTTGAGTGAGTGACCCCTGCTTCCCCGACAATGGCTCCCCTGAGTAACAGCAGTCTGTGTGTCCTGCCTTGCCTGGCCTGGCAAACAAGTTACTGCTGAACTTACACCACACAATGACCAGAGTCAGTGACGGTGCGTGGTAGAAGGGGCACATGGCAGTGTGCAGACTGAGGTCCACCAGAGGCAGAAGAAGATTCGATCTCACTATCAACACTGAAAACCCCTACCGTGACTCCCAAGGCACCAGCAGGTTTGGAGAATCAGCCGTAATAAATGCATGTGACAAATCTCTCATTATCACAGAAATTTGTGACTTTATTACTGAAAGCATTTTTCCCTCTGGCCCACCATGTAAGTGATTAGCAAGTACTTCAAGGAAATCAGTTGATGATACAGTAGCTAGTCACTGTGCAGAGCAACTAGGCGGTCTCACAAGGCCACTTCTGCTCACAGGTGAAATGGAAGTGTGTTCTGCTCTGTCGCTGTGACTACATGACCCCAGGGCTGTTGTTCCCTGGATCCATGCTGTCATTACAGATTATCACACAGCATGACCTGTCATACAGATGTCATACAGCACAATATACTCTGCTTCTCCTTGGTCTGGTCTTAGAGGAGAACACACACACACACACACACACACACACACACACACACGCACGCACGCACGCACGCACGCACGCACGCACGCACCCTGACCTAGGATGGGGCTTTCTCTACCACGTGTTGGTTGGAGCATGCTGCACTCTGTATCTCTGAGGCTTTCTCCTCACTCTACCTGACTATCTTTATCCTTCAGCTCTCTGTTCCATCTCCTAATCTCACTACTACCTCTGCCAGGCCCGGGAGCCTCATATGTTGTGTTAGCTTGAGCTGTGAGCAGTACCACAGCTGTCTTGCTTATATGATGAAGAGATTTCCCCCCCCCCCCATAGTCTGATGGCCAGGAGTCTGAGGGAAAGTAGAAAGTTGAGTGGGCCATTTGATCAGCCTGGGATATCCAGGCATGCTGAAAAAACTGGGCTTTGAAGGATGTAGAATACGGGCATCTCCCAAGGAACACCAGGCAGATGGAACAGTCTAAGCAAGGCCATGCTGATGAACATGGCTCTGGCCTGTGGGGCTTTCAGGAGAGTGAGTGGACCATATGTGACACTGGGGAATGTCATCACTTACAGTCCTTTCATCCTGAAGTTGGCCTTGCTGACAGAGCCACGCATGACATCATGAGTGTGGAACTGGGAAAGAGTCACTGCTCAAACCAGAGTAGTTGCTGTCCTTGTGACACTGTCGGGCTTGCTTCCCTGACTTTGGAGATGCTAAGAGGGAAGCGCAGTAACATTCTCCTTGTACAACCGAAGACCAGCAACCTAAGGCAGAGACGGGGCCCCGGCCTGGAGAACCACCCCTGGGAACTGAACGGGAGAGCCCGCTGACGCCAGCATTCTATGACAGGGACATCAGCTGACCTATTTGAAGTTCAGTAACCTCATCTATCACATGGTCCGGTGGGACTCCAGAAAATGCCAAGACCCATCACCATCTGCGATCGGTTGACTCCAAGCCCACACTCCACACCCAGTTTTCTGGAAAAGGGAAAATTAGCCCTGGGGGGGCAAGAATTCAACTCCCTTGAATGCCCCTGGCTGAGTGAGACACCCTGCAAGGCCCTTCTCACTACGCACCGTGGCTGCCAGAGGTAGAGCTGAGTCCTCTGTAGGAAATTCTTGGCTCCGCTTGTGAGCGGCCTGACTCTCCTGCGGAATTTGTTTCAGCCTCTATGATGCTAAAGGCGTGCAAAACAGACATATAAAACAGTCCTCCCGAGTCTTTGTATGGCCATAAACTCTGAACCATGCTCAATTTGTGCACATTGCAAGAATGCCTGCTGCAGTAAAGCACACAGCCCTGCCATGGGGGATCTGGAAGGTTAGGAGGCTCCTGGGGCTACTGAGCCCAGTATGAAGCTCATTCTGCCTTCCCAGCCTCAATCCATCTATCAGCATGAATAGTGGCCTGGCAGACCTCGGCTCCAGACTTTATCAGTGGGGTAGACATGGTATTGGGGATATGTGCTCAGAAGGGACACTGGGGAGGAGACCAGCATCCTGACTGGAACTAACAGTACTAGGAAAGATGTGATCATTCACTCTGACCTCTGTCAAGACCACAAAACATACCCACATGGGGCCCAGGCACTCACGGAGAGGAGGGGGGAATGACCAGAGGCATGGACCCATACCATGCAAGGTTAGAACTCAGGCTCCCTTTCATCTCCTCACTTTCCCACCTCCAGTAAGTCACCTCAAGTCTGTGTCTGTGTCTCCTTGTCTGGCAGATCAAAATGAGCCACGCTGATGGCCTGAACCAGCCAGGTGAAGGTGGGGGGGGGGGGGGCGGGCGGTGCAGAATCTCCCAGGGTGAGTGTGATAACAATGACTCCTGGGTAATGTAGGTCTTAGTTTGAGTTTCTCCTGAGCAAAGGTAAGGAAGAGGATTCACATATGAGGGTTTGGTTCCCTGGAAAAGATGATGGAGAACTGGGGGTAAGGACACAGAAGGCACTGGGGGATCCCTGTGAACCTCACAGATGGGTTAAACTATTGTGGGGTGTAGAGCTCCCAGCCCAGATTCCATGCGCACCCCAAAGACCTGACAATCGTCAGAGTAATGTGCTCCCATCCCATCAGTTTACCTTCGTTGTATCAATGACTCTGACTGGCATCATGGACCACACAGAAGCAAAATGAAAGCATGGCAAGGAAAGTCCTGGGGATCTTTTTCTAGAGATGTAAAACACACATATAAATAAAGTGTCTCAGTGGGGGTAAAAAGAACACAAAGAGCGTGGGACAGGAAAGCAGGGAGCAAAGTGTGTGTGTGTGTGTGTGTGTGTGTGTGTGTGTGTGTGTGATATACATATGTGCATGTGTGTAGGTATGCAGGTGTGGTGTGCGCATATGTGTATATGCATGTATGTTGTGTTTGTATGTGTGATATGTATGCATAAGCATGCATGGGGAGGTGAATGTGTACGTGTACATATATGTATATATGCATGTGCATATGTGTGTGTGTGTGTGTGGATTGTATTGTGTGGCATGTGTGGTATGTGTGTGTGTTAGTGTCTTGGTCCTCCAAGCTGCTCTGAGGAGACACTATAGGCTTTTGTAACCAGTAAACAACACACATTTGTCTCTCCTGGTTCTGGGACTGAAAACTGAGATCAAGGCAAAGGCAGAGAAGATGGTGAGGTCCCTTCCTGGTGTCTTCACACAGCAGATGGGAGTGTGGCAGTGTTCAGAACCTATCTTAGCCTAGTCACGAGAGCTCACCCTTACTTTTTTTCCCTTACAACCTAATCAACCCAGAGGCCCCACTCCCAAATACTGCCTTATTGGTTACCTGGTTTCAACATGGGACTTTAGAGGCATTCTGACTGAAACCACGGATGTTATCATGGATGTTATTGAGGGTCATGGGAACTCAGTTCTGCAGGAATTCCTAAGGAATGCTATAAAACCATCAAGGGAATAACACAGGCCTGATGAATTAAAGAGTGGAGCACGTAGACTCCCCAATGTGGTATTTCATTCTAGTAGAATCAGACTGTGATTGAAGAAACTGCCCTGTATCTTTATTTAACAGGAAGATGAGTCAGAGGATAAAAGCACCCATCATCTTTGGAAAGCAAAGAAGTATGGCTCAGGAATGACACTGTCCAGAATTCTCAGGGACCAGACTTACAGTACCTGGGCCTTGATGCCTCTCTGATAGGTGCTCAAACCTGTCATTCAAATAATGTCTGTGCTCCTATATAACCACAGCCCACTGGAGACACAGGCCCATTACCTTCCTGTGATGGTAAATTTTAATTATCCACTTGACAGAAATCTGTATTTTCCTAGGAAGAGGTCTCAATGAGGGACTGTTGAGATGGGCTTAGCCTGTGGGCATGCTGTAAAGAAACCTGTACCATAGTAATTGATGTGGGAAAACAGCCTATTGTGGGCAACACCATTTCCTAGGCCTAGGACACTGAACTGTATAAGTGGAGGATGCATGAATTCATTTTCTCTCTGATCCTAATTGTAGATGTGAGGGAACTAGTTTTGAGTTCTTGCCACGATGACTTCCCTGTTTTGATGGTCTGTGACCTGGAATTTTGAGCTGGCATAAATCCTTTCTCCCCCTAAGTTCATTTTTATAATTTATCACAGCAATGGAAATGAAAGGAATAAACCTTCTTCTAGACAGGTCAGAGCTTCACATGGGTGGATTTATACTGACTAAAGTCTGTTTACCTATAAACCTGAAGGGCAGGAAAGTACTCAGTGTGGAAAGTCTGGCCCTGAGAATGAGCCTTACAGATGAGCATAGTCATAGATGCCTAACACACACACACACACACACACACACACACACACACGCACGCACGCACGCACACGCACACACCCACACGCACACGCACATGCACACACGCACACACCCACTTAACTACAATTGTGAGGTGGTACCAATTAAGACTTCAAGAATTATAAAGGGCATGAAAATATATAACTATCCAATGATAACCAAGACCCACTGAAGAAAAGAAAGAAAAATAATGACTCAGAAAGAAAATCCTGTCAGGACACCAGATCGTCCCAAATTCGGTGATTTGATAGGACTCACAAGACCAAGCATGTAGACACCCTCTGCTCTACATACAACACTACTAAAAAAAAAAGGTCCAAGACACAGCCAGAAGTAGAAAAGTCACAGGTGCAAAAAGCCCAAGGGAGACCAAGAACCAGTTTCTAAGATCCCTCCCCCAGTGTCATGGAGGACCCAGATAGCTCTTCCCACAGTGAGTTCTGGCAACTCTTCTCCAGGGCAGGCCACATGGGGCTTACTTTGGTTTTTGTATGTAGCTTCTCCCCAAAGCTCAGTGCATTGGAGACATGCTTCCCAGTGTGGTAATGAGAGGTGTGGTAGAACTTTTAGAAGGGCCCATAGAAGGGTGTGAGGCCACTGGGCTGCTGTGTTGGAAGGAATAGTGCACTTTTCATGAGACCTCAATTGGTTTCCAAGGGAATGGGTTACTGCCATAGGATCTCTGGCTTCTTGGTCCACCGCATGGTTGCTCAGTCATCCCCTCTCTCACCATGCTGAGACCATTCCCAGAGTTCCATGGCAGAGGTGAGTGTGTCTCTGGAAGCTGAGGAGCTGAATGGCAGCTTGCGGGGAGGATGGGGGTGGTAGTTTGAGGGTAGGGGTTGGTAACTGCTGAGGCAGGACTGATTTGTCATGTGTTTCTATCTGCTTGATTCAACTTTGTTAGGTCATGTGTCTAAAAATGTGTACATTTAGGCCTTATACTCCAATTTGTTGGAGTATATGTCTTACAAATGTTTCTGAATGATCATCCAGATTTCAATGGTATATGTTCTAATGACTCCATTTGCCTATAATTTTATTAATTTTCACATTTCCCCTCTCTTCCCTCCCCCTTCTGTCTCTCTGCATCTCTTTATATGTCTCTCTCTGTCTTTTGTTTGTCTCTGTGTCTCTCCTAAGGGTTTATCAATTCTGTCTATGCTTTCAAAGAGCTAATATTTTGTATCACTGATTCTTTGTGTTGTTCTTCCGTTCACACACATATCTACATGTAGAAGTTCCAGGAATAAGCCCAAGAAGCTGTGGCCACTTGCGTTTTGTCAAAGGTACCAAAACCATTTTTTAAAAAAGGAAAGAAAGGTAGTGTCTTTAACAAATGATTCAAGCACTACCAAATGCCTACGTGTAAAACAATGAAATTGTACCTGCTCCTATCAACCCTGCAAACATCAACTCAAAATGAGTCAAAGATCTTAATGTAAGGGAGGCTGGAGAGATGGCTCAGCAGTTAACAGTGTTTCCTGCAGCGGACATGAGTTCAATTCCTAGCAACTACATAGTAGCTCACAACTGTCTGTAACTCCAGTTCCAGGGGATCTGATGACCTGCTCTGGCCTCTGTGGACACAGCATGTGCCTAGTGCACATACCACCACATAGAGACAAATGTATACAAAAAAAATGCAAATAAAATATATTTTGAAAACTTGACTTAAACCTACTAAAAGAAAATATTTTAAAAATATCTTTAGATTTCAGTATTAGAAAGGAATTTTTGAATAAGACTTCAGTAATTAGGAACTGAAAGCAAGAATTAATAAATACAATTGAATCAAATTATTAAAAAAAAAACTTCTGCATAGCAAAGACACAATCAGTGGAGGGAATAGATAGCCTTCAGAATGAGATAAAATGTTTTCCAGTTACTCCTCTGACAGGAAATTAGTATATAGAATAAAAACAAAACCTGAAATAATAAAAGAACAAATAATCTAATCAATAAGTGGTCAGTTAAAACAGATCTTCGCTTTTCAAAATAAGAAACAGAAATGATCAATGAACAGATTAAAAGTGTGTTCAATACATTTAGCCATTATGGAAATGTTAGTCAAATTCCACACTGAGATGCAGCATACCCCATATCAGAACAGCTGCTGTGCAGAAAACAACAGATGCCACACATTGTGGGTAAAAATACACATCAGCCCAAGTGCTGTCAAAATCAGTATGTGGGCTCCTCCAAGAATAAAAATAAACAAAGAGCTACTACACAGCTGCTCAGAATAAATATACCTAGAAGACTGTAGCTCAACCACCCATAGAGATGCATGCATCCCTGTGTACATCTCTGTACTGTTCACACAAACAAATTATAAAAGTAGCCAAAATGCCCATCATGGATATATGGGAAAAGTAGTATTTCCTGTGTGTGTGAGGGGGGAGAGAGAAAGAGAGAGAGGGAGAATGAGAGAGAGTAAAATACACTGGAGAGAGTGAAATACAGCAGCCTCAGAAAGACAAACATCGTATGTCTTCTCCCACATGTAGGATGTAGGAGGTAGGAAACAGGAAGGTAAAAGGGAACCATCAGAGATATGGGGGAGGAAGGGAAACCGGGGGGGGGGGGGGTAGAGTGTAAGAACCCACAATAGAGGAGGTGAATGGTGCATTTCAACAAGTATATTGCATGTCTAGAATGTCACAACAAACCCCTTACTTTGTCCAATTAAAATACACTAAAGACAAAAACAGGAAAGCTAAGCCTAACCCTCACCACTGGGCTCAATGAAATAAGCCAGGCACACAAATCAGACACCACATGAGCTCACTCATGTACACAATCTGAAAAGCTTCTCCCCAAGACAGAGAAATACTGTAACACAGTTACCAGAGATGTGGGCAATCAAGAGGAGAGAGGAGAGGCGTGGGTATACTCAATTACAGCTTCCCTCTGTTCTGTTATATAGTCTGCTAACCACAGTTATCAATACTACATTAAGTATTTTGAAACAGGTAGAAGAAAATGTAATAGCCTCACTGCACCAAAATAATGCCGGTTGAAAGAGATGAGTTGCTCTGTTAGGGCCCCTTAGTAATAAATGCATTGCAACCACTTGGGTGAACAATAAACTAAGCCCATGCCAACAGAGAGTGACTTGCCCTGAGCAAGGTTCTACCACTCAGGAACCATCCCTACCCACTCCTGCCCAGCTCAGCACAGACCCTGTGAACCACATGGTCCTTCAGCTTTCAGGGTTTAGCCAAAATCTCAGAGCTGTGCTTATTTCTCTTCCAAACAATCTCAGCTAGGAGCCCCACCCCTGGCCAGCAGTTGGCTTCCAGCCATAAGCCATGGGCTGAGACCCATGCTCCCTGAGTCACGCTGAAGGGGCTCCCAGGGCAGGGTCTGGCCCATGTCCTGGTGAGTCATGACAGCTTGGTGCAGAGCCGACACTTGGAGATTGATAATCGTAAGATTCCTGTCAGAAAGTATCCTGAAGCCACAGTTCAGGTTATGATTGGATGCCAAGAGGGGTCATTTAGGTCTTTTCTTCATGTGCTTAAAGTAGGGCAAGCTTTCTGCTCTAAAGAGGAGAAGGGTGTGTCACAAGTGAGTGTTTACACACACTTCCACACACTTCACTGAACCACAAACCTCATTATTCAGATGCAGTAACTGAGCCCCAAAGATGAAGGGGGAAGACTTGGAAGATGACTCGGTTGATAAAGTACTTGCTAAGGAAGCATGAAGATTCTGAGTTTAGATCTGAAGCACCCATACTTAAAAATAATAAATACATAGATAGACTTGGTGTCACATGCCTGCAGTTCCAGTCCTCGGAGGCAAAGAGAAGAGGATGGGGTGGGGGAGTGCATTGGCCAACTGGTCTACCCAGCTAGTGAGCCCCAGGTTCAGTGAGAGACTGTCTCCAAAAAATGGAGTGGCAGGGCAAGAAAACTGATGTCAACCTTCCTTTTATATGTGCATGAATAGTTGTGAGTATCCACATGCATTCATACAATGCACAAACACACACATAGATGCGCATGCCCACACTCATGCACATATTCGTGTATGTAAAATAAAAATATTTGTTTTTTTTTTAATATGAGGGGCTGGAGAGGTGACTCAGAAGGTAAGGGAGTGCACCACTCTTGTAGGACCTGGTTTAGGTACCAGCTCCCACATGCTGGCTCACAACAGCACAAGACTCCAGCTCCTAGGGAACTCATGCCATCTTCTGGTCTCCATGAGCACTGCACACATGGGACATACATGTAAATAAAAATTTAAAAACAAATGTATTTTTAAGAGATAAAGAAAATCTGTGTAGTGCCAGGATGGCTAGAAGGAAGCTAGACAACGGGAACCAGAATAGGTAAGGGAGGCAAGGCCAGTAATGGTTGTTATAGCTCCAGCAGCTCATTATGTATTTCTCAAAGAGCTGAAAGAGTTCCAAAGTCCCCACTCCATAGGAATGGGAATGGAGATGCTGACGCCCCCAAGTTCACGACAGTATGCTGCACAGGTATGCTGAACCACCACACCCTGCTCCATGCACAGGTATGATCTGAGGACAACACTAATCTTAAATTACTTGAGTCACATACTTAAAAGTTTTAGGTAGCTAATAGTTATGTTTTCTCGGGTTAGCATGAGAAAGTTTGGGTATGTTTTGCAGTGTTACATAGTACACCAAGCACAGGACTGTCACCATGTCATTCGAAGCTGGGTACTAGGCCACTGCTGCCTTTGGCATTGTTGGTGGCCGAGGCAGATGTGTAAAAAAAAAAAACAAGACACCCATCAATGGGACTGAAGTCACACAAATACCTTCAGCAAATGTAAACTGCTGTCTGCTGGTGATGACCAAACATTGGCACTTAAGATCTCTGTGTGTGCTAGGTCTGATTCTTTATTTCACCACTAAAATGTCTGGGTAGTTTGTGAGTGTGTGTGTGTGTGTGTGTGTGTGTGTGTGTGTGTGTGTGTGTACATGCACGTGGGCATGTGCATGCGCTTCTGTGGGTGCATGCACCCCATGTGAATACAGGAGCTCATGGAGGCCAGAAGAGGGTGCCAGATCCCCTGGAATTGTCAGCTGTGAGCCACCCTGTGGATGCAGTGGGTTGTGAGGAACTGAACTCAGGTCCTTTGCAAGAGCAGTAAATGTTCTTAAACACTGAGCCATCTCACTTGTAGAGGTCTTGCTTAATGTAGGTTCAATCCCTCATGCCACACAAAAATAAAATTAAAACTTTTTAGAAAGAAACCTTGAACCCCCAAAGAAGTCCACAGTTGAATTCTACCAAACAAGTAAGTAATGTATATCATCAATGCCATCTCCCACAGAAATTGAACACACAGCATAGTTTTCAGCTCACTGCCGACAGCCAGTATTGAAGAGCAGAGTAGTCAAAGTCAAGGAAAGCAGAGAAAAACACAGTATGCCTCATGACCACAGGTGTCAAGTCTTACAAAAATCTCCAGATTCAACCATCTATACAACAGGTAATATGTTAGAGCCAAATGTATTTGGTATGGAGTACAATCGTAATATTGAAACTTAGCCAATGTTATTCACATTATTCAAAGACAAAGTGAGTACATAGTCTCCAAATAAATTCAGAAAACATGTTTTACAAAATCTAGCATCTATCTCTCTCTCTCTCTCTTTTCCTTTCTTTCTTTCTTTCTTTCTTTCTTTCTTTCTTTCTTTCTTTCTTTCTCTCTTTTCCTGTCAGCAAAACCCAGAATATGAGAGCTTCCTTAACCTGGTAACCATTTTTAAATCCATTGTTAAAATTCAAATGTTTTTCTTCTACGGTCAAGAGGTGTCTGATTTATGCCCTCTGTTGAGCATTGTATGAGAGGGTGTAGCAGTGCAATGAGGCAATAAACGTAAGTAAAAGCTACCCAGGTGGGGTAAAGGGTGGTTAAACTTTTTGTTTTACAGATTACATGTTTTCTATGGGGAAAAAATCTGATGAACTCTACCAAAAATACAACCAATAAGTGAGCTTGTCAGAATGGCAGGATTGTGGCTCTGGGCTTGCTGTCATGGTCCTGCAATTTCAGAATTGCAGGCTCGGTGACTGTCTAGTCTACAGAGAAAGTTCAAGGCCAGTACAGGCAACTTAATGAAAGCTCTGTCTCAAAAGAGAAACCAGGAGAGGATGAGGTAGAGTTCTTGTTTAGTGTACATTAGACCCTGGGTTCAATTCCAGCACCAAGGGGGAAATTCTGGATTGAAAAAAAAATCAATATACTAATTCTAGTTGTCTCTCTAAATGCTAGGAATTAACCATTAGAAGTTGACATTGGAAGCATCTTTATAAGAGCACAAAAAGACATAATTAAAGGTTGAAAGATAGCTCAGTGGGTAAAGTCCTTACTCTGTGAATATGAAGACCTGAGTTCAAATCCCCAGCTCCCATATAAAAAGTGATGTATGACTGTGAGTAGCTAGAAGGCCAATAATGAAGGTTGAGACAGAGGACTCAGAGGTCACTCACCATCTGGCCTAACCAAAGCCAAAGGTTCCAAGTGAGAGACCCTGTCTCATGGCAATGAGAAAGAAAGGGATGGAAGGAGACATGTACACCCAGCCCTGCCCTCCACACGCTCACACACATGTATGTGCACCCACACACCCGTGTTCGTGCACCACATGTGTACTGATGATTGAGTACACACTTTCCTAATCTATTCCAAAAATTATTTTTTAAAAGAAGTCAGCCAACCAAATCTATAAGTTCATGTTCAAAAGAACCAAAGGGTGCATAAAATGCCAAAACCAAGTTGGAATAAAAAGAACACAATTCAGGAATTCACACTGACTTGGGGTTCAGTTAATCCACACCAAGCAAGAGTATGTTACTAGTGCACAGATAGACAGAAAAGTCATCGCAAAAGGAGAGAGAAGCCAGAAGTAGGGGTGTAAACACACAGCCTGTTAGTTTTTAACAAAGGCACAGGGGCAATCCCATGATGCTAATGGATTCATTTCGACAAAGGGTGCTGTATGTTCGTGTGCACAATGGACTTTGAATTCCACTTTGTCCAACATACAATGAGCAACTAAATTGGGGGGGGCAGAGCTGAATGGAAGAAAGCCATGGTGACAGCTATTTTTCTAGTCACTGTGACTGAAGTGGGAAGTCTGTTTGGGCTGGAAATTCAAGGCAAATAGGGAGAGCATGGTGGCTGACTTGGTTCTCATATCCTGAGAACCAGGTAGGGGCTGGTCACATGACCCTGCTGATTGGAAGTGAGGATGCTGACCAGACATCTTGAAGCAGGTGGTCATGACCCTTAAGGCCATCTTCCCAGAACCTTACTTCATCTGGATAGCCTTACCTCCTAAAGGTTCCTCGGCCTTCGAAAAAAGCAACTGTCCAAATGTAAGAGCCTGTGGGGGACATTGTGCTTTCAGGCCATAACAATCAGTAAGCATTTAAAAAGAAAATAATGAAGAACAATTTTTGTGACCTTGGGTTAGGCGAAGATTTTGATGTAACACCAAAAGTATAATTCATGAAAGAAAGAATGAAACTAACAAATCTATCTTCATCAAAAAGTAAAAACTTTTCACGAAGACTACTGTTAAACGCTGTGGATGGGGAGTACAGGAAGTCCCTGAAAATAGTGTCTACAAAGTCATGCATCCAGAAATCCTGGAACTGGAGAGATGTCTCAGAGACTAAGCCCTTTGGCTGCTCTTCCTAAGCGCCAGGGTTCAGTTCCCAGCACCCACATCAGACAATTCACAACTGCCTGAAACTCCAGAGCGAGAGGATCCACCACCCTCTTCTAGTTACCCAGTGAATGGACATGCTCATGGTCTCTCTCATTCTCTCTCTCTCTCTCTTTCTCTCTCTCTCTCTCTCTCACACACACACACACACACACAAATACACACACTACCACCACTACACTACACCACACCAATATATATGTATATATACATACATATACATATATATGTATATATATATACATACATATACATATATATATATGCTAAGCATGTCTAGACCTACCACTCTTCTCACACTTATGTCTAAGTATACAAAGCCTCTTCAAAAGTCCAAAGATGGAAGGATCTGAAAACCCACCAACAAGAACATGGGAAAACAGACTATGATACATGATCTATCTGTGCAAGGGGATGTGCTCAGGAATGAAAAGGAAGAGACTCCTGATGAGCACTCCAGCATAGATGACAATCACAATAATTACACCCAGGGAAGGAAGCCAGGCATAAATGAATGCATTCCATATGACTCCAGTTACACAGGGTTCCCTAAGACGCAATATGATCTGCAGCGACAGAAAGTCAATCTGTGGTTGTCTGGAGATGGAAGGGAATGCGGAGGAGAGGAGAGAAGCAAAGCAGGGAATCTTATAAAGCCGATCTCATCAAAGTTGAGAGTGTAATTAACAGAGTTAGGGGACAGTGGAGGGGAGAGGGATGGTGAGGTTGGCCAGTGGATGCCACTCCACCGTTATATAGGAGAAAGATGCTCTGGTGTCCTAGTGCGTGGCAGGATGACTAAAGAAAATGACCACATGCTTTATATTTCCAAAAAGCTAGAACAAAGGGTTTCAGACGCTTTTTTACCACAAAGAAATGGTACTTGACAAAGTCATAAATATGAAGAAAAGTTGCCCTAACTTGGTCATTCCATGTGTATGGCTATATTGGATATCACATGGGGACTGTGAAGAAGGCTCCATGGGAAACAGCACTGACTACTCGTGCAGAGGACTTAGGTTCAGTCCCCAGGAAGCGCACTATGGCTCACAGCCACCCGTAAATCCAACTCCAGAGAACCCAACACCTTCTTCAGGCCTCCACACTACATCTGTGTAGTGTACCAGCAGGCAAAACACGCATCATAAAATAAGCTAAATCTAAAAAACAAAAAGACAATAAGCAAATGAGCATTGTTTTAAAGCGTCATATGGCAGCAAATTAAATATTTTAAATACGGTTTAAGATGAGCAGAAGCAGCTGTGACTGACAGGCCCCTCACTGCCGTGATTATTATGATCATTCCCCAATTTAAATTTGTGACAAAGCCTACCAAGTTGTCCTCTTTGTATTACTTGTCATGTGTCAGGCATGATCAATAAAGCTGTTTAGAAACCTCTTGTCCCCTGAGCTTTCTTTTGGATGACTGTACAGAGAGGGAAGGAAAGTGCTCTGGCCAAATCCAGACACTGGCTGTGCTCATCACCTGTGTGAACCACCTCTTCCTCTCACTGAAGCGGAATCATTCTTCTATGGTGACAAATAGAGGAAATGCCCTTCTCCTGGAGCTGAGTTCCTTCCAGGAAAATGGTCTCCACAGGAGCTGGTAACAAAATTCTGGCAGCCTGGGGAAGATGCATTTGACAACCCAGGGACAAGAAACTGGTAGCTGAAGGATGGCTACATCATGTAACTTTATACCACACAGCCAGTTTGGGACGTTCTTTGTTTTGATGTTGTTCTGAGGGCTCTTGCTGTACAGAGCTCCGCTGGCCCTGAAAGGTGGCTTCTCCTGCTTCTGTCTCTGGAGTGCAGCTGTTGCTTGGGCACACCTCGACCCTAGGCACCTATCAGTTCTCTGACAATGTTGCAGAAGGTGCTGAGGGCCTGCAATTTCCCCTGCCTGTGAGACTGGCAGAGGGGATGAGCTTCGAGCATCTGGGTGAGGGAAGAAGGAAGATACAGGCCCTGGGAGGATGCAGCTCCAGGGGCCTCCAGAATCCCAGGAGTGATGAGAAGCTTCCTCTAGGAACTAAGGTTCAGAAATTCATGCTGTCTCTTGTCTGCTGGGGAGGCAGCAACAGATAAACCACCTACATATGGCAAAGTGAGGCTCAGGGAAGCTCAGCCCTCCTATCTCTCTGGGGCTCTGTGCTCACCTGAGAAACAATATTATGCTGCCTTCCTCACAGGGAGGCACACACTGAAAACAAACAGCACAGTAAAAGCAAGCTCCTCCTCCTTTCCAATTAGCTGCAGAGAAGCTGGATTTTCCTGGGGGCTAGGGAAGAGATCCTGGCCCTGGTGGCCTCCTAGATTCCTGGGGAGAATGGCTCCAGATTTAGGGAACAGCCCCAGGGGGGGTGGCTGAGGGAGTCTGGGGGAAAACTGGCCAAATAATCAGTGCATTCACTCGGGGGCTTTGTTTGCTGTTTCAGTGCAAATTAGCAATTAGCAGTGCCTGGCACTGGGCCACCTCCCTTCCAAGGCCAACTGGCAGCACGTGTCGTTTTGTTCTTGGCTGGAGACCCGCAGACTGGGTGGTAAGAACTAGGCTCTGTGGAGCCAGGACCAAAAGCATTGTGGTCCTCTACCTAGCAAACTGCCCCCATTCAGTGGCATAGTGCCCAAGAGGTCACCCTAGCCAACTATCCTCATCGTGGGCACAGTGGAGTGGCCCGGGTGGGATCTTCTAGTCCACTAATGGCCTCCACAGAGGAAAGCAGAATAGGAGACCCTGCCCTGCACAGGCCCCACCACCTTTGAAGGGATGGAGCCAGTATCCACATTCTCCTGCCTCAGAATTCTCAGAATCAGAGAAACTCCCACTGGAGCTCCCTCAGTGGGCCCTGGAGACTTCAATACATAGATTACTTCCTATCATCTGCATTTCTAATGACCTCACAGGGGACACTGATGCCGTGGTCCAAACATGCAAACGACTTGAAACATTCCTCATAACAATGCCTGCATATAATCCCAGCCCTAAGGAAGAGAAGATAGGCTGGTCTTTGGTGACCACAGGGTGGCTAACCTAACCAGATTGGTGAGCTCCAGGCCTGTGACAAACACTGTCTCAACAAACATCCTTGTTGTCCTGAGAAATGATACCCAAGGTTGACCTCTGGTCTCTGTTTCCATAGACAAGTACACAAACATAGAAACAAATACATATATATGTACACATGTATACACATACACACAAACACACACACACACACACACACACACAATGGTAGGGCTTCAACAAAAACTGGTAGGAGCTGGGGGAGGTGAGGTGCTAGGATGATGAGTGGGCTGGCATCAGAAACAGGAGAACCAGGGATTCCAGTGAATGCCTAAATACCAAATAAGACAAAGGAGCATGTGTCCTATGAAATAATGCCCTGTAGCGAACAGGAGGTACAGCAAACTGAAACGTCCACAGATAGTTTCTCGGGGACCCATGCAAAAGAATCCGTCATACAAAACACGGGGCGATGGTCCAGGAATGCCCCCTTCAAGGGGCTGGCTACCTGCTTAAGACTTTCCAGCCTCCTTCTCACTCCCCAGTCTCCAAGGACTAACACAGGTGAACTCCAAACCTTTGGTTTTGCTGGGGACGACCCTGAAGTTTGTAGATGTAGCAAATAAACACATAGGCTTCCCAGTTAAATTTGAGTGTCAGCTAAATGGCGGGAAAGAATTTAGCCTAATTGTGTCCCAGTCTGTCTGGGAAATGACCAGAGTACATGGACGATGGAGTCTGTCTTTATAGCATTTCTTCCTTCTTGCCATCGCTTCCACTTCCTGCCCCAGTTCCTACTTGTCAAGCACAGTTGTACACAGTGTCTACAATGGTCTTACAGCCAGTATTTGTTTAACTTCTCCTGTCCCATTGAGGCACCCAGTTCAGTGAGAATCAATATACTCCTCTCTCCCTCTGTCTGCAGATACCCTCCAGGGATCCTGTCTCTCTGTCTTCTGGGTCCCTGGAGGTGGTGAGATCCCAACTGTTCTTGGAAAGTGGAGACTTCAGTCCTTCACGCCCAGGAACAAATGACAGCCGAGATGGAAGAACACTCTTGTTGAGGGACATCAGGGTACCTTTTCCCCATGCACACACACAAGGTGGGGTCCAAATTCCTGGGGCCCACCTAAGCAGAGTGGGAGGAATAGAAGCCTAAGCTGTGTGGTCATGTGAACACAGCCCCAACCACAGCCTGGCTGGGTAATTAAAAGCATGAGGGTCTAGCCCCACATCCTGACCCACGACCAAGCCCCAGCTAGAACTACAGCTTTGTTTGGCTCATTAATTCAATCCAGACATTGAGTTTTTGAGGAATTATAATGTCCTCAGCACTCTGCCGGGGACCACAGAGGTTGGAAAATGGGCTCTGAGCATTTGGCCCTCCAGACCTCATTCTCAAAAAGGCTTTGGAGTCGGCTAAAATCCGGCTAGGGGCCAGGTTCCCTCTCTGACCTTAGCTGTATTGTGGACACATATCCTGCTCTCCCACTCAGGATGGTAGACATATCCAGGGCACATAGAGGTAGAGAGGACCTATGAACATGTGACTAACCTCCCAGGACTCCAGCACACGGGAGTCTCAGAGCAGTGTGTGCACAGTGTGTGGAGAATGATGGATGATGGGAAAGATCTTCTGTTCCTAAGCAACCGCTGTGCTTCTGTGATGGTATCCTGGTCTCCTCCATGTTACTGTAATAAAACACTGATCAAAAGCAACTTAGGGGAGAAGGGGCTCATCTGACTTACCAGGAACTCAAACAGCAACTTGAAGGCAGACCCTCGTGCTGTTTAATGAATGTAACATTTCCTCCAACCAAGGAACTCGCTCAGGTAGAGAAGTGCAAGAAAACCATGGAGGATCACGTTTCCTGGTTCACACGAGGGCTCCTGCTTAACCAGCTTTCTTATACAGCCCAGAATCATCAGCCTGGGAAATGGTGCCGCCCACAGCGGACTGGACACACCCGCATGTATTAACGATCAAAATAGTCTCCCACAGGCCAGTCTAATCTAGATAATTCTTCAACTGAGGCTCTCCTCGCAGGAGACTTTCAAGTTGCGTCGAGTTGATGGGTAAAGTTAATTAGGACAGGTGGAACCATGCCTTTATTTTAATTTTTTTTTCGGATTCTTTTTCAATTTACTGACAGTTTCATACATGTACACGATTAATTTCCATTCCCCATTTTCACCACTCCCTCTCCTGCAGAAACCTTTATTCTAAATGCCCCCTCGCTGCCTTCCACTTTCTGATATTATTGCCATGAGCGCAGGTGCGAGGTTACTGGAGCGGGACAATGTGGCAGTTACTACACCTCTAAAGAAAATTACCCTCTCTCCCCAACAACCATATTGTATTACCCAGATGTCCCTGTTCTTATCTATTGAGACATTCGGGAATTCTAGTGCATTACACAAACGGCCTACTCAAGTGGAGGACAGGAACACCAACCCTGCAACCCTCTAGGGGAAAGGCAATGCACAGGGGATATCAAATGCTCTGTCCCTCCATTGTTGGGGGGAACTGGGGACAAGGGCCTCAACATATGGAATTAAACACCTTTGCCAGGCTGATGAGCCAGGGACCGACCTTTTCCCCATGCTCTGCCCACCCCAGCTGAGCTGCTGGCTGAGTACTGCTGCTGGGAGCTGTTGGCTGTCAGTACTGCTGTTGCGAGGTATTGGCTGTCAGTCAGTAATGCTGTTGTGAGCTGTTGGCTGTCAGTACTGCTACTGTGAGCTACTAGGACTCTGGGCTTGTTGTTACATAGCAGTACTGTGGGTAATGTATGCCATCTGTTTTTAGGACTCAGTGGCAGCTACAGTACAGTATAGTTCACCCAAGTGAGAGGCTGGGAAATGGAAAATATATCCGGTTGTAAGGGTTTTTGGTACTGACATGACGACTTGAGTTTGATCCTTAGAATCTGTTTTTTGTTGTTGTTATTGTTCGGTTTTTTGTTTTTTTTTTTTTTTTTTAAGACAGGTGTGTGTCTATAATCTGAGTACTGGAGAGGCAGACACAGGGGACTCCCTGGGGCTTGCTGTCCCCATCCTACTTGGAGGGCCCAGATCCCAAGCAGAAATCTCAAAAAGCAGTGTGGACAGCTCCTGAGGAACAACACCCAAGCTGGTTTCTGATCTCCACGTGTGCACACGTATGTGTGCACCCACTACACATGCCCCTGCACACACATGTACATACATATACATACACAAAAGTACTTGGTTATAATCTATAGCAAGATGCAAGATTCACACTAACTGAGGTATCTCAGACTTGAGTTACATTTTTCTCAGTTGAAGAGACCCTTGTAAATTCCCACCACGAACCCAGTCTGCCTCACTCTTTGACAAGAGCACTGCCTAGAAATGGGGCACCAGTCTAAGGGACACCTGGAGAAAGTTCTGGTATTTGTAACTGAATACTTTGCACCAGTCTCTAACCTGAAGGAGTCTTCATTCTCCTAGCTGTGAGATGGGCTCACCTTCCCACCCAGAATTATGAGGAATCTCAAACAATAAGAGGGTGTTGAGGGAACTGCACAGACAACCTGGAACAAAACTCGAGAAGTTTCTAGAGCTACTAGCAAGCCCTTCTATTGCAGTTAAATAAGGATCAGGATAAACAAATAGGCCGAATAGATGTTTGTTCAGGGAGAAATAACTTACAACCCAGACAGATGAACACCAGCCAAGTTCCACTGGATGCTCTCCTGTCCGAGAGAGCATTCCCTGGCTCTTCCTCAGACCTCCTTCAACAGGTCACTTCCGCCCATGGCTCCACCCTCCAATGGGCGTGGTCAGTGCCACAGAAGGAGACAAAGTGATAATCCCACTATACCCTTCCTCTCTGAGAACTCTGCTGGGAAACCAGAAGCAGCCAGCCCCGTTTCTGGGAATTCCTGAGAACTTCACACGATTGCTGAGGGTGGATATACTGGGAGACCGTGGCATGCTCATGCCAAAACCCTAAGGAGTGCTGGCTTCACCCTGACACTACTATCCTTTCTCATCCCCTGGACTTTACAGAGGTCTGGGAGCCTCGGAACAGCTCCCAGAACTCACAGGGGGACATAGTCTCTTGCCTGCAAATAAACAAAGCCATGAAATGCTAGCATTTCTAATCTGCCCTGTGCCATGCTTTCCTTTCCTTGCCTGATGCCCTATCCTGAGCAGAATGCGGGATGGGGGTGGGAGGAGGCAGCAAATGAGATGGAAAGAAATGTTCAGAGAGCACTCTGGTGTCAACTCAAAGGCCCTGTGAGTGCAGAAGTTAGAAACCCCGGGTCCCACACCAGAGCTCCATGCTCGCCTGGCTTTCTGAGTCCCCATAGAGCTGATCCTCACACCCTCTCTCTGGCACCTTCCCGGCCCTGCAGCCCAGATAGTTCTGCCCAGACTAGGATCACCAGCCTGAACTACATACACCAGTTTTGTTAATGGTCCTACCTCCCCTGCAGCAGAACGCTCCAGGGAGAGGCCCAGTATCCTTAGTGAAAACAGAAAGCTCTCTAATCTGGCTCCAACTTTCCCATCAGACCTCATCACCAGGGGCCCACTCTGTCACAAGTGCCCACATCCTCCATCATGTAGCCCTCCTCCCTGCCTCTCTGTACAACCCCTGCTCAGCCTGGGCGGTTCTGTTTGACCCATGGAGCTTGAGTCAGATAAAGTCACCTTGCTCAGAGTCCATCTAATAGCAACAGTTGCCAGACCTCTGAGCCCCACCCCATGCTGCTTCCTTTAGTGGTGGGCTGTCTGTGACCAGAAATCCTTCTCTGTTCCAGTTTACTGATAGTAACAGGTTTTCCGTGCCTGGATAGTAGATTTCTCCGATGACACGGTAAGACAGATCAAGCCATATGGAAAGACTAAAAGAATGGGTTTATTTTGAGCAAAGCAACTCCTGGGTGAGTCCTCCAGCCCCTAGGGACAGAGGCAGGAGAAGAGACAGGTGAATTCACATGTTCAAACTAAAGCAGGGAGTTTAAATAGCCTGTAGGTGAAGGGTGATGACGTGTCTGCCACAAGCTGGGTGTGTGCCCAATTATAACACTTTGGACTTGGGCCGCCGGCAACTTCAGGGGAGGAGCCACTGCAGCTGGCAAGAAAGCAGAACCAGGTTTTTTGGCCGCTTTTCTTTGTTGGAGATTCTCTAAGAGGGCAGGGTTTGGAGAGAGAGAAACAGAGCTTTCCAGATCAAGCAGGAGTAAGCTGGAGATTTCCAGCTGAACATCAAGTATATTTAAATAGGACACAGGAAGTTATGGTGGAAATGCACATAGATATGGCACACATTTAACCATGAAAATTCATGTGATGTAACAGCCTAAATACCATCCAGGACACTAACTAGAGGCTGACACTACAGCCATATATGGAATAAACAATTGCTGATGAACCTCTAAGGCCAGAAGTAGGATCCAGTCAAAGCTCAAAATAACATGGGAACTTTACATGGAAAAACATAAGCTTTAATACAGCTTTAAGGCTTGCTAATAAAAACCATACAACATAATTGATATTTAGTTTCTCTTGAGGATAAAACTCCACCAGTATTACATCAGCTTTTATCAGGAAAAAAAGAGATCATTTTTCCCTGAAATGCAATTATTTTAGTTAGGGAATGTATCTGTGTGTGAGTATATGCAGACTGCGCACCATGGGAGGCCAGAGTATCAGTCCCCCTAAGTTTAAGGTAATTGTGAGCTGCCTGAATGGATGCTGGGAAGCAAACTTGGAATCCCTCCAAGAGCAGGAAGTGCTGTTGGCTGCTGAGTCATCTCTCCGGCTCCCCAAAGCATTTTTCTGTCTCACTGAAATTCATATTTTTAGTGATCAGAATATCTGATTTTGAAATTTTAAACTACTTTTGTAAGTGAAGTCTGATATGAAAATAGACTGTAGGGAGTGAGTGAGTGTCCACTATCCCTGGCCATTTCATTGCATAGGGCCCTCATGAAGCCGCAGGAGCTCAGAATCCCATTATACACCTCCCACAATAGCTGGACACGGCCAGACTCCAAGTACCTGCAAAGTAGGTGCATGGTACCAGGGACTGAATGACCAGAGCCCTGCCAGTCACCAGAGTTCACACTCCAAGAAAACCAGCTGCAAGGGTCAAGGGGGGCAGAAGTGTTTTGAGAAGCTGGTGGCCACTGTCATGTACTTTCTGACTCCTAGTGCTTCCCGGGCACTGGGAAGGATGGCAGGAAGGGAAATGAACCACATGGTGCCTGGAGCCCCTCTGCTCTCCGTTCTCCTCACTGTAAAGAAGAGTTCAAGGAAAGCACTCAGGAGGCAGAGGCAGGCAGATCTCTACAGAGTGAATTCTAGCACCAGCCCCAAACCTATAGAGAAACCCTGTCTCAAAGGCAGGCAGGGGGGGGGGCGGGGATGAAGGGAATCATGCGTGTCAAGAAATGAGATTGAGCCAGGAGTGTGGCAGGGCATGTCTTTAATCCCAGCCCTTGGAAGCAGCTGCAGGTGGATCTCTGCATCTACAAAGTGAGTTTCAGGTCAGCCAGGGCTACATGGAGAAACCTGTATCCAAAAAGAAAGAAAGAAAGAAAGAAAGAAAGAAAGAAAGAAAGAAAGAAAGAAAGAAAGAAAGAAAGAAAGACGGAAGGAAGGAAGGAAGGAAGGAAGGAAGGAAAAAAGGAGGAGGAAGAGGTGGAGCAGGAGAAAAAAGGAAAGGAAGGAGGGAGAGAGGGAGGGAGGGAGGGAGGGAGGGAGGGAGGAAGAGCTGGCTCTGTGGTTAAGAGCACTTTGCTGCTCTTTCAGGGGACCTGAGTTCAGATCTCAGCCTCAAGTCAGGCAGCTCCCAGCCTGTAACTCTGACCCAGGACACCTGCTTCTCTTCATCTGGCCTCACACATATGTGACATATGCACGGACACACGTGTACACATAAATAAAAAGAGCAATGTAAAAATTATTGTATAAAATACTGGGCACCAGTGTCACACTTCTTCATACTCATGCATAACTCACTTGGGTCACACTCAGCCTCTCCGTACTGCTCTCTCTGTCCTCTTTCCAAAGCCGCCTTTCTGCTCTCACAGTCATGGTTTTACATGCGTCTGTGTCTTCGCTGCTCTGATTCTGTTTTCTTCGGGTCACGCCCAGGATCGGGAGCACTGAGGTCATTCTGCCCAGTGCCTGCACTCTTCCTGCAAGCGTAAGTGGCATGCATGCGGTCACAAGAGCTGTGAGACACACGTGTGTAGCCCCTATGCCCTTCATGAATTAAATGCATTCTATTTTCATTTGAAACTTACATCACACAAAAAAATGATCAGACCCGTGCTGCTATTTTAGTGTTCCGTTTCCACTTAGCTTTAAAAACTCCTTGACCGGTTAAAGGAGAAACTACAGAAAGGACATTTTGTATCGAAGTAACTTGAATGTCATAGTTCTTTTCTTAAACAAGACAGCTCCTTGGGCCTAGCAGGCCTCACCCAGGAAAACATGTACGGTGGATGGGTTCCTCTGTCCCCCAGGTCCTGAATGGAGTGACATTCTTGGATCAGTGGGCTCGTGCTTCTGTGTCCATCCCTCACAGCCATGTGTCACTCCAGCCCATTGCTTCTTGTCCTTCTGTCCCTCAGGACCATGGACTGTGGGGAAGACACCTGCTGTTCATTCCCTTAGTCAATGTGCCTCCTCCTAATGGTGCTCTCAATTCTAAAGGTGCCTGTTTAATTAAATCCCTTAGTCACTTTTTAAAAAAAAAAAAAAAAGACACATAGAGGGAGCTTGAGAGATGGCTCAGTAGTTACGAGCACTTGTTGCTCTTGCAGAGGTCCCTGGTTCAGTTTCCAGAACCTACCATGTGACTCACAACTATCCCTGACTCTAGTTCCAGGGGATCCAATACCTTTTTCATGTCTCTGAGGGCACTGCATGCATGTAGTACACACGCATACATGACCACAAAACACCATATATATAAATTAAAATAAAGAAATCTTTTTTTGAAGATCCATACAGAGACATGTATATGTACTCACGAGCACACCCAGCAGTTACTTTTCATCAAATCCCTAGGACATGAATATTAGCAAGAGTGGCATGTTCCTGAGTCTGACAGGCCCATCTCAGTTCATGCCTCCTGTGGGTTCCATTTCTGGAAACTGACCTAGGGCAACAAGGGCCGACTTGATCTCCAAATCCCAGGCATTTGGCAGCCAGAACAAGGGCCAGCTCTTCCCAGGTACTCCTGCCTAAGGGCCTCTTCCTGTTTCTTTATCTACTGTCCCCCCTTTATTGTATTGACGGATGAATGCATGAGTGAGTGGGTAAGTGAATGAATGAATGCAGTGATCGATGACTCAATGCAAGATAAGAAAAGTGTGTCAAAGTCGCAACAGTTCTGAGGTTGTGGGCAGCAGGCTCTGAGGGACACCCTGACATGGTCCCAAAGTGCATGGACAAGGACAGCTCTCACTCCTTTGGAATCACATGGGACCAAGTCAGTCACCCAATCCGCTCACTTCACTGTCCGGTTTCTCAGAACCTGATGAGTCAACAGGGAGAGAACACAAAATGGGAACCCATGCACAGAAATCTCATATCTCAATAATCCCGACAATTCTTGTGACTTGGGGACAGATGGCTATTCAGTTAGCGTATGTTTAAACTGGCAAGAACAGTTCTTTTCATATCTGATGGAAAATTATTTGATGCAACTTGCTTTTGTGCGTTGTGTTGTTTTCTTTTTGTTTGATTGACACTCCCCAGCATGTGATTTCTCCTCGCTCCATCACCCTGGACCCACATGGAAGTCTTCAGACAGCCACCATTAGGGAAAGTTGTTGCTATACTAGTAAATGCTTTCATCTGCACTGTTTGGCCCAGGAGCTGGTTTGGGGAGAACTAACACATGTGATTATCTGATGATGAAGGAGAACAAGGGGCAGACACTCAATAAACATTTACTGACCTGAATGGGATCCAGGCATCACCCTACTCCCTATTCCCATTACAGGCAAATCTGGTCCCCACTTCCCAGCCCTGGCTGGCCCATACTTCTCCAGAAATGCTCAGAGACTGCCTACCATGTGGCTGGCACTGTACAGCTACTGTGGATACGATGGGGGACAAATTGGAAGAGGTCTCCCTGGCTCATAGAACTTACAGTGTACAGAAGAAGCATGACGTAGCCAGAACACTCTAACAAGCATGCAGCAAATGCGCAGTTCACTGCTGGTTACACACAGGGCTCCAACACACAGGGAGGAAGTGGGTGAACTTCGGAAGGTAGAGCAAAGAAAGTCCTTCTTAGAGTAGAGTTGAGAGTGGTGGGACTAGGAGCTAAGCCAGCCACAACCGTGATTAGTGATTCAGCAGCAGAGGAAATGGAACCTGGGAAGGTCCTGGGGGTCAGGTGGTATTGTAGTTTGAAGGTTAAATGCCCTCTATAGTTGGGCGGTGGTGGCGTACGCCTTTAATCCCAACACTTGGAAGGCAGAGGCGGTGGATCTCTGTGAGTTCAAGGCCAGCCTGGTCTACAGAGCTAGTTCCAGGACTACACAGAGAAACCGTATTTTCACAAAAGAAGAAGAAGAACGGGGGAGAAGCCCTCTCTAGGCTCCTATGCTTGAACCCTTGGTCCCCACGGGTGGTACTGTTCTGGAAAACTGTAACACTTGCAGAGGGCAGCCTCATTGAAGGAAGGGTGGATCCTGAGGATTTATAGGCTGCCCTATACCCTTGTCCGCTCTCTGAGTCCTGACAGGACATGCAGCATGGCCAGCTGCCCCAGCCCCCCGTGGCATGCCTTTTCCACCATGCTAGACGGCTCTTCTTAAACTGTGAGACACATGTTTGGTCACAGGAAAAAGACAGTAATGAAACTGTGCCTGCAGAGCAAGCAACAAGAGAGGGACGAACAGCCTCTCCTGCTTCCCGAGTGCAGGTCTGGGGCCTCATGGGAAACTAATATTTTACTTATTTTATAGATCTTCTCCTGGTTGGGTTTTGTCATCTTAACACAAACTAGAGTCACCAGAGAAGAAAGAATCTTGGAGGAATTATTTCCATTAGATTGGCCTGTGGTCAAGTCTATGGGAGCATTTTCTTTATTGATGATTGATGTAGTAGAGCCCAGCCCACTGTGGGCAGGGCCATCCCTGGGCAGCTTGAACTGGGTATTATAAGAAAGCAAGCTGAGCAAGTCAATCATACATCTCATCTTTGGGTACCCTTATGGGTACCTCTTAACCACCTTCATCTAAGGAAAGAGTACTGAGATGTTAGCCTACCCCAATAGATCGGTTGACAGCCAAAGCTATTCCCGGAATAATGTTGACTGTCACCCAAGATCCATACGTTGAGGATCTGCTTGTCATGGTGCTACTCGGAAAAAGAAGGACCTTTCAGGAGTGAGGCCAATAGGAAGTCTTAGATCATGAGGCCTTGGTTTCTTCCTCTCTCTTCTCTTCCAGATCTACCTGAGGTAAGCATCCTTCTCCACCATGGGCTCCCACCATCATGTGTTGACTGTCCACACGCCCCGAAACAGTCCCGTCAAGTGTCCCTGGAACCAAACCTCCTAAGCTTCGAGCTAAAGTAAATGTAAGCACCTTTGTTTGCCTCATATTTGTGACAGTAAACACTGGAGGCTAACACAGTGTCCGCACTAGTAAATGTGACAATACACACTAAAGTATACTTACTCGGAGGTGGTAAGGCTTCATGGGAATAGATGCTACAGATAGGTCATGAGACCGTGTGGCACAGAATAGGGGGCGTGTTACCACAGAAGGGCTCCACCACGGGAGCTATCATATCCTGAAGTCAGTTCAGTCAGGCAGCCTTGGTTGACAAGAGGATCCTGAGGGTCCTAACTACACGTTCTGCCATCTCTGCCATTATTTTTGGGTCTTTCTCTGGTTGTTCCTATAGCTGCTGTCTTTACGTGTCTCTTCCTACTGTCTGTTGTCACTGCTGGGTAACCCTCATGGAGCCTTGTCCCCTTATGCATTTGATCACACTGGGAAAATGAATGGACAAAGAAACCCCTCTCCCCCCCAACAGCGCTCTTGTATTCAACCAATAGGAAAGGAAGAAAGCATGTCAAAAAGGATAAGCCCTTGAGGGAGCCAATTCCGAGCCTGTATAAGACACAACAGGCCTGCTGTCCCAAACTTAGCTCTCTAGCTAGAGCTTGCTGCTGAAGGCTGTCATGCAACATAGATTCTGGTTTGGGGTGGCCATGCATCCAGCCAAAACGTCAGGCTTCCATTACTATGAGAAAGGAGAAGAGGGGATATCGGAATTCAGCCACTGTGTGTCAACAGCCAGCAAGCAGGAGGCAACTCCAGCTCAGCTAGCAAGATCGGGACTCCAAGGAGCCTGGAACCAGCGTGGCTGAAAAGGCAGGGCTGGTGGGAACGGGCAACAGAGAAGCAATGGGGATAATTAGGACAAGCAGCTAACTGTGGTGTCAGTGCCAGCCGCCATGAAAGAAAAAGTTTCAACAGCAGCTGTTCCCAAATTCGAAACAGTTTCAATGAAGGAGGGCCCCCGCTACAGAACTTCTGTGAATATAAACATGCTCACCAAAGGCTGTTCACAGTGTCTGTGTGTCTGTCTGGGGGGGTTGGCTGAGACTTCAACTCAGCCTCACCCTGGAGGAGCACCAGAACGGGATCATGTCACACAAGGAGGGCCACCAGTTGATTCTCATTAAACGAGTTACCACATTGTACTAACGTGTTTGCAGTTCTTTTAAAGCCAGTCCTTGTTCTGGGTTACACTGATGGCTGCGACTCACACAGTGAGCTGAACCCCTCATGTTGCAGCCCAGAATGTGACCCCTCTCTCATTCCAAGTGCTGGTGTGTCAACTCCCTACCAGCCTGGCTCCAGAAAAGGGTACGGATGCTTCAGAAACCCAGGCTCCTGCCCAGGAATGTGTGCGCCACTTCAGAAGGGCATAACCACTGACCCTTGCCTTCCAGCTCCCAGAAGTACCACGGAGTGGGAAGCCTTCAAGAACCTTCTACCACTGTGTATAAATAACAAGGTGTTCCTACAGAGGCGACCTCATCAGAAAATGCAGGATAAAGGCAGTCCTGGGTTCAAATCTTCCCACCTCATTTCTTATTGGTGTGGCCTTATGTCGCCTTGCATGTAAGGCTGTCTTGGGCTGGAAGTCAGGAGCCAGCACGGTGTTCAGGTGAGAACAGCAGCTTGGGACTGGGTGATTCTGGCTCTGATCTTGGCTCTGGTACTGCTGAGTGGCCAACCCTCCTGGTTTGTCCAGAACTGAAGAGGAAATGTCTACTAGATGAAAACTGGGACACTTGGCCACTCTACTATCAGACAGGTGATCTGGTGAGTTTTTTGACATCTCTGAGCCTCAGTTTTTCCATTCACCAAATGTGCACCAAAGCCCACATTGTAGAATAGCCCCAGGGAGCGGAGGTGCCTCCCAGAGAGCAGCCAGCATTACTCAGACTCTTAATGCCCCTTTACTCCCCTTGTTTCCTACTTTACAGAGGCTGATGGCCTCTCCAGGAGACCTGTAGTCCCCTGCAAATCAGTCACAGTAAAGGGCATCCTCCAGGTGCATAGTACATTGTTTCCAGGGAAGCCTCCCTCCCAGCTTCTGGGTCCCCTGTGGCATCTCCTGGCCCAAGTCTGCTCCTGATGTCTGCACGGCCCTCCAGTATGGTTAAGATTGCTATGTCCTGATGCTTTCTCTCCTATAGCTCCAGGCCTGTGGCCTCGTTTGTTTTGGCTCTGCTTGCCTCTGCACCTCTGAGAGAGCCCCACCTGTGACCTCGGCTGCCCTCACCTTGATTGCATTTGAGAATGCTTCCTAAAATGAATTGCTGGGAGGAAGAAAGCCAGCTACATACTGGAGTTTCTCTGTGGAAGGAAAAACATGCACCATTCATTCCAAGCAAATTGCTTCATAGCAGTGACTTCACCCAGCCCCAGAAGGAACCAAAATACTTAGGATGCAGCTATGCACAGCTCATAGAAGGTGCGAACTTGCAGGAATGTTGGAAACTTGTCCGATTCATGAGCGAATGCCTTCCACCCTTTCTGGCCAGCCTCCAGCCAGCAGAATGGGAGACACATGCATGGTGGCTACAAATTTCAGACAGAGAAGGGACACTGGGGAAGAGGCCAGTAGATGGCTGTTTTGTGTTTGTGTTTGGTATTTTCCCAAGAAGGATACACATGGATATAGATCCCAGAGTTAAGCCTGTGCTCCAGTCCCTTCCTGAGGAAGTTTCTAGAAGATGAGAAGTTACCAGAACATTGACCACCACTCCACCCCTGCACTAGGATGGAACAGCTGAAATGGTGACACCAAGCATAGGAACCAGTAGAGACTTCTCTGAGATGCTGTCCCCAGGTCTCTCTGTGGAGGCAGTCATCATTCCAAATCCAAAGTGTACAACCAGGATGTCCTAAAGTAACAGGACCCAGCCTTGGAGCCTCCCTAGGACCCAAGGCCATAGGGAGGGGGTTGCTATAGGAATAACCTGTGGTTTGGCTGGGACTGAAGAAACCAAGACTACATAATGCTAAGAATAAACAATTCTTTCCTGGGAACCACATGTCAGGTATGGTGCTAACCCCTGGCACAGCCTACAGCAGCTGCTGAGGTAGCAGCATGGCAGAAGCTGTTAGTACCTGGCCCACAGCCCTAGGTCTGTCCACAGCTGTGCCGCTCTACCTTAGAGCATTCATAGGCACATGACCATGCTTGTTCCCTACCCACCATGCAGGCACTAAGCTTGAGACATTACCACCCAGAGAGCAGCAGCAGGTGGTATATAAACACCCCAGGCTCCTCTCCTCTGGGGTACACTGAAGTGTGTTCCACACTGTCCCAGAGGCTCCCAGGGGACCAGCCTCCAGGCCCACAACAGAGACCTGCTTACATTCCCTATCTCCCTGACTGCGTAAGCTTCCTCCCTCATCCCCGTTCCTCATCTCACTCCTGAAATCATCATTAAATGCATCCCTTCAGTCGAGGGGCCAGGGTCTGTTTTATGGAGGTTTCCTGGTTATTGTACATCCTGTATGGCTCCTGTTTTGCCAATGGGGCAGGCGTCTAGATCTGGAAATCCCCTTGCCCTACAGAGGTGAGAAACGGAGGAAGAGGTGGGACCCGGAGCTGATAGCCATTCATAAAGGACCAATCCCATCAACTCCTATGAGCCTGGCACCAACCTAGGAAGGGACTAGAATTCCAGCTCCATCTAAATCACAGCTGGTTTCACAATCGGGCACCAGCTCTCCACATGGCAGTGGTCTGGATGTAATGATAAAAAGCAATTCTAGAAGAGATTCTGACAAAGACAGATCCCACCCATGAGGACTAAGCCGTAAGTCTTTTTCCAGGGAGTTCTCATACCTGGACCAAGTCAGAAAGGCATGACCCAGCTGCCAGGAAAGCCAGACCAGTATGGTGACTCAGTACAGCTGTCAGGACAAAGGCCATGCCTAGTCAGCCTGCATGATCCTGGAAGTAGCAGGCCCTCCAAGCAGGCCCCGAGCCAGTCTTTCTTGCCTACACAATTTAAGATCTTTGAGCCAAATGAGATGCTGTTCCCCAAACCCCACTTTCCAAAGGTCTATTGAAGCCCAGAAGAAACAGAATGCACAGCCGTGGAGACTGCCAGTGATGATGTACTTCAACTCAGGAGGCCACAACCCTTACTCATAGATCAGGGAAACAGAAGCCAAGAGGAGAGATGACTCCCAGTGGCCCCGCAACAGAGTTCAGTTTAGCTCAGCACCATTCCCAGCACCCCGTGCCTGGACTGCTCGTCATGGTGCCATGTTACGTTCACTGGGAAAACTTCTTCCCCGCACTTTGTTGTCCTCCGAGCAGCCCTGTAAGGATGCTGTAGTAAGGACCTTTTCCTTATTCCCAGGAAAAGAATCACAAGTCCAGCATCACTTTGCTAAAGCCACCTGGGCCTGTAGTTCCTCAGAGATATGAGAGATCTGGGGCAACAGAAAGACAGGACCCAGTGGGTAGGGGCCTCCCAGCAGCTGCCCAAAGGCTCCCATGAGCTACTATCTTTTAAGGAGTCAATCTGCCTAGCTTAAACAGATTCATGGCTCAAAAGCATTTGAGTGTCTTGACCAGTTCTCTTCATCCCCGCCGTGATCAAGCTTCCTCTCCAGACTTTCTTTGAACTGCCAGCTCCCAAAAAATGGCACAGAGACTTATTAATTATAAATGCTTAGGCTTGTTCCCAACTAGCTCTTATAACTTAAATTAACCCATTCCTATTCATCTACTTTCTTCCACCTTTTCTCCATTCTGTATAGCTGACTCCCTCCACATCCAGCTGGTGAAATCTCTCATGCCTCAGAGTCCCTCTCTCTCCCTGGAAGTCCCACCTAACTATTGGCCATTCGGCTCTTTATTAAACCAATCAAAAGGTGTCCCAGGGAGAGACACATCTTCACAGTGTACAAAAAGATTATCCCACAACACTGTCCACTCCTATACCTGCTACCAAATACCCGTCATGAAGGATTCCTGTTTCATCTACTGAAATGTATCAGTATGGCCCTCAATCCTTCCTCCACCACCAAGACAATCAGAGCAAGAGGCCATGTCTACTCTTCTTTGATAGGCTGGGATTTTCTGCTGGTAGCTGGTCAGGGTTTGATGTGACTTTCTCAAAGCTTCTGAGTCTTTAAATGAAGAGTGAGTGGCGGCCAGCCTTTCCAGCCGGAAAGCCCTTCATTTAGTCACAGTGTATGAGGACACTCCCTGGAGGCAACTGTATGCCATCACATGATAGTAAGGTGGGCCATCGTGCAAGTTATGTCCCTGCATCTGTTGAGATTGCAAGTTGACAAAAACAGGCACAGGGTGGTGATGGCCAAGAGAACAGGACACAAGGCACAGAACCATGTGTTTGGCAGTTGGGCAAGTGATTCCTGCTGAGGCTTAGAATGTTCTAGAACCTGGAATGGTCAAAGGTTTCCATGTGTGCCCAGAATGTTAGACGAAGCATGATAAATGAGGGTCCAATTGGCAAGACCAAGTCTCAGGATAGCTGATGTGAGTGGGGTGGGTGGCAGAGGTGGTGGGTGGGCAGAGGGAGAAAGGGTCACAGGGGACCCTGAGGCACTAAGCATGGGGGAGGGGTACAGCGGGGCTGCTCTGTTACCTCTCTGTGCATGTGACTACTCAGTCCTCTCAAGGGGCTGGGATGTAGGTGCCATGGACCCTTGTTTTAAGAATGAGGGCTAGAGGAACCATGACTACACACAGGATTTGAGCAGGCACCCAAAGCCCGCCAGCAGGGGCGCCTCACCTCAAGCCCACCCTGCCCTGCAGTCCAGTTGCAATCCAGCCTAAAGAGAATTCCCCCACTTGCTCCCAGAACCCCGTCAGCATCTGACGATGAGGACAACAAGAGCACTAAGGGAAGAGGGCCCAAAGGAGCTGAGACAGGACTGAGTGACGCCAAGTTCTTAATGTTACCCAGCTGTGCTGGGAGCCTGGCCGGGGACCTGGGCAATCAGAGTGCTCTGACTCGCATAGGCCAGGAGAGATGAATGAGTCAGCAGTATGGAGCAGCCAAGGTGACCATTTGCCTGTGGCTCCCACAGCAGGAGCAGGCTCTGCAGATAGATGCCTGCTTGGAGTGTTTAGGGGCAGCTACTGTGGCCAGGTGTCTGCCTGGGACACCAGGCTTCATGCCTTCTGCCTAAAAACCCAACATTGTTTCCCAAGAACTAAGCCCCCAAGGAAACTAGAGAGCCTCAAGGTCATATACTCTGATGATAATCTGGGGAGACCAGGCCTGGCTGATATTGTAAGATGGGCTCCAAGGCCCCCCAAGACTACCTGGTAAAGGGAATGTAACACACACACACACACACACACACACACACACACACACACACACACACATTCGTGCATGCATCAGCCTCATCGAAGAGGTCTTCTGACCCCTGGGAGGTCTGCATGTCATTCACACTGTGGCCCAAATCAGTGTCCTTCTCCAGCCTCCACTGTGCACAGCACAGATGGCATCAGGTTGAGTAGAGGGGGGGAAACCCTATCCAGACACCAATCTCCAGCCAGTCCTGCTCAGCCCAGAAAAGAGCTTGCAGGTTTATGCCCCAGGGCATTTGACTTGGCCCTGGCCCTCGTCTACAACCTGCTGGGATGAATGTAAGTGAGCCCCAGGCCCCCTACAACCCATCTGGAAAGCCAATCTTATTCCAAGAGCAGGAAGAAGAGTTTGCTATACCATAGGACTAGGGACAAGGTCCATGTCATAGCCAGTACTCTGCTGCTCAGATGGGAGCAGAGAGCAAAACTCCACAACAGGACAGGAGCCCATTGGCCTTTGAGGAAAGGCGGTAGCCTCGGGAGTGGCATGTCACCAAGGTAGTGAAGATCAGATACACATGGTGTGTAGTCTGGCTACAGATCCAGATCCCACATAGGGATGGCTTTATGTCCCTCATCCCTTCTGCATCCTTTTCCTGGGACCTCCATTTTCAGTACCTTCCCCCACTTCCCTGCATCTCTCAGATGCCTGGCACCTCAACCCTCTGGACCAAAGTAATAGGTACAGGTTGAGCTGATGACCCTACCAGGCTGACCACAGTCCATCTTCAGCCTTCCAGACAACAGGCGGCCTGGCCAGCGAAGCAAGCATGTGTGGTTGGAGGAATTGTGGCTCTGCACAGACTTTGTGCAGTCTCTGCTCTGTTCCCCCCTCGTTTGATGGCTTGCACCACTAGGACTTAGGCCAGCAGTGTTTCATTTCTAGCATGGGTAGCTGGCGACACAATCCAACCCTCAGCAACCAGCCAGGATCCCATGTCCAGTGGATGTGGGCACTGCTGACCTCCCTGGGGCAGCCCCCTGACCTGGTCCCACATCTAACACAGCCGAACCTTTCACATGAGTCTGCTTGCTTGTCTGCCTCTCCCACCCCAAAATGTTCAGCTTAGAGGGTGGACCCTACCGAGTGAAGAACAGGAGAGCGCTGACTGTAGTGCCAAAATGGAGTCACTTGTGTCAAACTCTGAGAATGTGAAACAAAGGAAGGCCATGACGGGGTGCTCTCTCATGTGTACTAAAGAGCGAGAATCCCAGGGACTGCCAGATCCACAGCCCAGCAGAAAGGCCTGGGTGCCTCACAGAGAACATTCAGGTCATCTAGGCTCAGCATAATGGCCTGTCCAACATGGACTGACGCCACCCTTGTTACTGAACCTCTCAGCCAAGGATAATTGCTTCAAGACAACTTACATAACCCCTTCGTTTTACCTTCTAGAACCCTCATCGGTCTGGGGGTATGGCTTAGTGGTAGAACAGTTGTCTGGGATGCAGAAGACTCTGGGGTCCTGGCCCCAACACTACAACAAAAGCAAAACTCTCCATCTTCCAGTGTCTCCCTGAATATTCTACATTTCCCCCGTGGCGCGTGGAGTTCTGTTGCTTGATATTCCTGACCCTGTTCTCTCTTTTGTTATTTATGCTTCATTCACGAATCTGGGTTTTAAAGGTCCATGCTGGCCCAATCCAGCTGGGAGTCAGACATGAAGTTCAGAAGGTGGCAGTGACCAGTGATCTCTAGCGGTGGCAACACTGAATACTGTATAGATAAGCAGAGGAGAAAGGGGTGGGGCTGGATGATAGTTTAAAACTGGGTCGTCGCCCATAGGGACAGGTGGGTACAGGACAGGTAAGGGGCAGACACTGAGCCAGCAGGAAACAAGCAATGTATTGACATATAGTTTAAAGCATCTATTGTATGCCAGGAAGTCTCACCCAGATGACACTGTTGACTGTCAGGTTCAGTCCTGCCCCACAGGAAGACACTCTGTAGAGAAGATTAACAGTGGACCAGTAAGTAAGGCAAGTGACCATGCTGCAGGTGATGACGGCTCTCAGAGTCACGTGAACAGCAAAGCCCCCATGGGCTGACTCTCCAGGGACACAGACCTGGGACCACAGCAGAGTCCCCTTCTCCTGCCCTCAGCTGTGGACATGTGCCAAAGACTCTAGTTACTGCCCCTCCCTGACCTGGAACCAGAAAAACCAAGGTTCTGGAGCTCAGAGGGAAAGGACATCCTGGACAAGGGATGCAGGAAAGAAGTCCTGAATCTGGGCTGTGGGGTGGGGCTGATGATGATGAAGGGAGCTAAGGCAGTGGGTGGTGTCTGGTTGAATATATGAGCCCTGGACGGGCAGAGACTCGCCTCCAAGGCAAGAGGCCGACAGAATGATGTTGGCACAGCTTCTAAGAGCTAGGCTCCATTCTCTGTTCTGTGAGCTCACCTTGCATGAACGTTCAGTGCATTAGTGGAATCAAGAATTGAAAGTACAACCCCTCCACACAGGCTAGTCACCTAGTTGGGAGAAAGCTGCTGCCAAGATCCTAGTGAGATGGCATGCCCAATCCCAGCCCTGTGGACCATCAGCGTGTCATGTCTACCTCCTCTTGCACCTAAGTCCTGGCAGGATTGCTCCCAGATCACTGGGGTGTGGATATGAGATGGGTAACACCAAAAGGGACAGTCACCATCCAATACTCAGGACAGATTTTGATAGATCCATCAACAAAGACAGCAGCTCTCTGCCAACTGCACTCCTGGGATTGTGAGGGGAGGCCCAGAATGGCAATGTGGAATCAAACAAGGTGGCTATGTGGGAGCCTCTACCATGCTTCCCTGGCTGTTCTTGAATCACGTGACAAACCCCAGGGCTCATGAAAGAGACCTGGAGATAAGACAAGGGTGGACCGGGCTGGCTCAGTATCAGCCTCGCTGCTGAGCAGAACAGAATGCAGGTCTGGTGATATCGAATCTTCCAAGTCTCAAAGGGAGCCAGCAATGCAGATGCTTGTGTGACAGCTCCAACTTTTAAGTGTTGGCGATCAGACTTGTTTTTAAGAAAACAGCATGTGGTTCAAAGCAGGCATAGCTTTGGGGACTAGCTCACAGGCTGCCTCTCTGAGGGTCTCTAGTGCCCTGGCTCCTGTGTAGGTTGAGGTGAGGAGAGAAAAGAATTCGAGGAGGGATGTGCTTTCTGGTCACCAGGGGCACAGTCACATGCTGGGCATGGTCCAGAGGTGGCTGATACTAGGGCAGCCCAAGGACCTTGCAATGGCTCCTGCTGACCTTCCACCGCCTTCTTGTCTCCTCAGGCCAAACAGTAGTGACAGCCCCCATGTGACTGCAACTGGGTGATGTTAAGTCCCTTGCTGAAAGTTGATCCTTTGAGATAGGATCCGGCTGTTTGAAGGCACTGGATTTCCCACAGCATCCTAGAGAAGTCAGAGAGGGACAGAACGATCTAGAGGCACACCCTGGCTCTTCCTGCAAGGTCTATAACACAATTTTCTATGCCTGTTTCCTCATCTCCGACCACCAGCAAAAATAGGATGATGGATGAAGACAAGGGTTAGTTCAGAAAACGGACTTGCTTTGCCTTTTTAAAGACAGGGCCTCCCATGACCCAGGCTAACCTTGGATTCACTGTGACTGAGGATGAACTTGAAGACCTCTGCTCTCCAGAATTACAGGATTGCTATGTGCCTCCAAAGCTACTTCACATGCTGGGGATCAAACCCGGGGCCTTATGCATCTAGGCAAGCACTCTACCAACTGAGCCATAGCCCCAGCACCAAACTGGCTTCTTTTGAACTTCAACTGAAACCGCTAAGGTTTGCAAAATGACAGGTTTTCTCAGAGAGCAACCTCAGTTCTCTGAGCTCTGCCTTGGAGTCTGCTCTCCTCTTCTGGGCCTGGATCCTCTGTAGAGGGGCTTTGTCATGCTGAAAGGTGGCTAGGGTAAATAAGGCAAGAACTAGCTTTCCAGAGGCCCACATTCAAATCCCAGTGTGGTCACTGTGTGATGGGGCAGACCCCATTCAGGCTGTTTCTGCCTCTGTTTGAAAGACATTTATCCTGGAGCCTCCCTTGTTTCTACCAACTTCTGGGTGCCAGGGTCCAGGGTGAGTCCTGTCTCTGTAGTCCAAGCTGAAGTTCTTCTGCACATGCGCCGTGACCCCTTTATCTTAATTAAGCATAAAAATTAGGAAATTCCAAGCTAAACTTTCCTGAATTGTGTGGGTAGAAGAAATGTTTGAATCTGCTTTCTTGGCTGTGTCTTTGCAAGGCAAGCGCTTCCAAATGTTTGGCCCAGTCCCTTGGCCTCAGCCTCCCCCTCATTGCCTGTCCTCAGGAAGAGGGCTCCACAGATAAGGGGGGAGTAGGTCTGGGCCAATCAGAGGGCCATACACTGACCGTGGATGACCCCTGGCTGGGTCTTCCCAACACCTGGATAACTGGCTGCTCTGGCCTTCCTCTGTTCCAGATGTGCTTGGCAGCTGCCCTCTGTCAATCAGGGGCTTGGGTCTGGAAAAGTAGAGAGCTGCACACAAAGGCAGGGATGAGAGGGTGATGCCTGGGTAGAAAACATTGAAATTCAGCCTGGTTGCCTTCCAGCCCAAAGAACAGGCTGTTCGGTAGTCCGCGGGCCTGAAGGGATTGGTAGAGGAGGAGGCTCCGCTGCCATCTTGTAAGATGAATAAAGCCCTTCAGCTCTTACCTCACCAGGCATGTTCACCTGGAGGAACAGCACTGAGAAGACAGGCAAGGGTCAGACCAAGGCTCTAGGCTTGTGTGTAAACTACCCCCATGTCACCGTGACCAGAACACCTGACAGAAACAACGCAAGGGGGGAAATGGTCCCGGTTCTTGATTGCAGGGTTCCAGCCCACCATTGTCAGCAAAGGTATGGTGGAGTTCCTGGCAGGGGGATCATGTGATCAGAGACTCTACTTCTACCAGCTAGGACCCACCCCCTAAGGCCCCACAGCCTCCCAGTGTAGTATCACCAGCTGGGAAACAAGCCATCAACACACGAGCCTAGGCACTCATTTCAGAGTCAAACCATCACACCTTAGAACCAAGCTCACTACTTACTAGTTGGGTAGATGAAGCCAGTCGCCTTAACCCATTTCCGTTGCCACAACAGGACACTTGAGACTTAGTGGTTTATAAGAAATAAGGTTTATCCGGCTCGTTTCTGGAGACTGGAAAGTCCAAGATCACAGAGACTTCTGCTAAGAGCTATGTATTGCTTCAATTCATGGCAAAGAGTCCTACCTCACTTCATAACAACCCATTTTCGTGATGGCTGGTTGAGTCCAGTGAGGGCAAGGGCCTCTCCTGATTCTGGGAGCTCTACCTCTTATCCCTGCTGCACTAAGGCCACATTCTGCACACGCGGGTTCTGGGTGGACACCCAGGGGTTCTACACACACATCTGGTTCCGACAAAGGGGTGGTACAAAGATTAATACAGAGCAGCAAGAGGACTCCCAAAGGACAGCTAGGTGCATCTTGGTGACATAAAATAGAGCTCCAGGGGCCATCCCTAGCCTCCAGCAGAGAAGAAAAACCATACATTGACAGAGGCGTTCCTGGTGCCATCCATTTATCTACACTGTAAATTCCAGCCCCCTCACAATGAATTGCTACTGAGTGTCTATAGTCAAGGACCCTAGGAGACAGCCCAGTGTGGTCACTCGGTGGCATCGTGAGGATGTTGCTCTCTGTTTCCCAACATCACACTTCAGAAGACAAGTTGGAGAAAGTTATGTCACCTTCATTTCGATAACAGGCTCTGAGCAACAGGCTCATTGTTCCCCTTGGACACCCGGAGTCATGTTCTTAATCGTGTCTAACAAGGAAGAATGGGTCACAGGTCAGTTTAACTGGATCTACCTTCTCCAATCGCTCCCCACCTGTATTTCCTGACATTTGACTTGATACTTTTCCTCTCAGCTTGCTTTTATCCAAGTTGGAATTTGAATAATAGTGAATTGTGTTCAATTTTCTGAGGGCAGAGTGGGGTATGTATGGTAAACATGGGGCAATGGAGACATTAGCATTGGATTGTCACTCAGTAAGGCTTAAGCGCGCTGTCTGCCTCAGTCTCTGTTGCTATTCAAAGTCCATAGACCGGTCTGTATTTTGTTCTAGGTGTTCTGGAGAAAGGAGGGCTGAGATCAAGGTGCCAGTATGGTCAGGTGCTGGAGAAGGCCCTGCTCTGAGCAATAGATGTCTGGTTTCTGGGTTCACCCTCATTGGTGGAAAGAGTTGGTGGTTCTCTGGTCTCTCCTCATAATGGCACTAATCTAATCACCTTATAAGGCAGGCTCCCTTCGACCTAGTTACCACCCAAATACACTGCCACAACACCCTCAGGGGTTATGGCTGATGGTGTTACACCCAAAGGCACTGCTCCAACATCCTCACTAAGGTTATTGTTGATGATGTTATACCCAAATACATGGTCCCAATACCCTCACTCAGGAGTTACAGAGGATGGTGGATTTGTCAATTTTCTTATTGCTGTGATAAAATATGTGACTGAAGCATTCAGGGAGATGGTTTATTTCGGCTCACAGTTCAGGGGTACAGTCCAGAATGATGAGGAGGGTATGGTAGTGAGAGCGTGAGGTGGCTGGTCACATTGCGCCCATAGTCAGAGATGATTGCCAGAGATCAGATCACTTGCTTTTTTTATTCTGTCTAGAACCCGTTTCACCAAATGGTACCACCCATATTTAGGGTGACACTTCTCAGCTCAAGTTACCCAGTCTAGAAACTCCCTCACAGACATGCCCAGAAGTATGTCTCCTGGGCGACTCTAGATCCCTCCAAGCCATCTTACATGAAGTTAAGGTGACACAACACACCCAGTGTTACTATTGACCTCTTCTCCTGGGAATATAAGGAATCATTCACCAGCAGATGAAGCCCAGCCACGGTTTACCCTCTGTAGACCCAGAACGAGATCTATGTATGTGAGTCTGCTCCTGTCCATTCAGTCATCCTTCCCTGCCTTTACCTGTGTTATCCTGGGACATCCCAGAGATGGAGAGTTCATACTGATATTGAACTATCCAAGCTTCACTTTCTCCATCATGAAGTATTTACAAGCCTCTCATAGGCTCAGTGGGAGTTCCCAGAAGGCTGTAAGAAGTGCAGTGCTTGACAGGGGCTGGGAATCCCACTGTCATGAACTTGGAGGAGATCATGGTATAATGGTCATGCCCTTCTGGGAGAGCAACCTCCTATCCAAGCCTGTCTTATATCCCAAGAGGGTCCATAGGCAGGGGGAAAGTAGGGGGAACTAGAGAGTGTAAGGGTTACCAAGCATGAACCATTCCTTCAGGAAAAATTTCCTAAGCCCTTTCTCTATGGGTTAGGGCCCAAAGGATGCAGCTGTGATCAAGAACTATCTTCTGCCCTGATGAAGCTTAAATTTTAAAGAGAAATGGGTAACGACATCCATAACTAAAACACAGTTATAAGACACAGTCCAGAGAATGGCCTCCATAGCAGAGGAGTTCTGCAACCAGTTTGGGAGGAAGGCTTGTGGGCGGGCTAACACAGTAGCATCTATATCCCTCTATCATCTGTAGAGCGGAAAGTGTATTTGGAGAAAGGGAATGTCCATAAGACACTGTAGAGATTTTCAGTGCTCAGAAAGAAGCAGTCATGAAGAGATTCTTGAACACACCATCCCTGCACCCCACCCCAGACTGAGAACTTGGAAAGCCTGCCTACTGTGTGTAGAGCGTCATGGCATTTGCCACTGCAAGACAATTGTCAGCTGGTGACAGAATCAAATGTGTCCTGGAGTCAAAACACCCAACCCACTCAAGTGCAGAGCAAAACAAACTCAATGGAGCCCTAGAAAGGGGAGACTAGGGGGAGAGGCGAGTGGGCCAGTACTTGTATACCCAGCCCATGCTACTTACAGTAGAAGCTCTTGGGGCTTCCAAAGGTGTCACCATGGCAGTTGAGCAGCCTACCCTACTCTGGCCAAGGTTTCCTCTCAACGAAAGGCGGGACAGCAGCAGAGCCTGGCTTCTCTCTCTGCCTCAGCATCTTACCAGCTCATACTCCTCGAAAGCCATTTCACTCCTCTGTGAACAATGAGACCCCTTACACCCAGCATACACAAGCACACATGCATACATGTATACACATGCAACACACACAGCACATACATGCACACATAGACACATGTATACAGCACACATACACATGCATACACATACAACACACATAGCCATGCATGCACACATACACACATGTATACACACACAGCACATAGCTATGCACGTAATTCACTCACACCAATGGATATATAATGCAAACTTACAACACACATATGCACATGTACATAAACACATGCACATGATTACTATGTGGGTCGCCAATCACAAAGACTGATTAAAGACTTGTTAAGAACACTTGTCGCTCTTCCAGAGGACTGGAGTTCTATTCCTGGCACCCACATGGTGGCTCACAATCATCTGTAACTCTAGTTCAGGGAGGTATAATGACCTTTTTCCGGACTCCAAAGTCACTGTACACACAGGCACACAAACATACACATAAAATAATAAATCTCAGAAAGAGAGAGAGAGCGTGCTTCGTAAGCTATAAAGGGTTAATCAATGGGCACAGTTGCTGACTAATGGGTAGAAACAACTTTGGAGCCAAAGACTTTATACCACCAAATTCAATTACCTCTCTCTCGTCTCTGGCCTGTGTTCTAGCATTTGATTCACTTCACTTTCCAGTTTCTGGGATTAACATCCAAGATGCTAGCGAAGATGCTGACTTTGAAAGGTAGGATGAACTATAAGAGGTGCTGACAACATCCAGCCTCCTCACTTCCTAGACTGGACACCCCACATATACTGAAGGTCACTCGGCTGGCCCCCCTCTGGGGCATGCTGCCTTATGCCCTCTGGGACATATCTGAAGAATCCCACCCTTCCCAGCACTGGCCAGGGTCTATCTGCAGACTAGGGCTCTATCTACAGCCCAGGGTCTATCTGCATCCCAGGCGTCTATCCACAGATGAGGGTATATCTGCAGAACAAGGATCTACCTGTAGACCAGGGTCTACCTACTGGCCAGGCTCTATCTGCTGACCAGGCTCTATCTGCAGACCAGAGGTCTACCTGAAGACGCTGATCTATCTTTAGACTAGGGGTCTACCTGTAGACCAGGGTCTATCTGCTGACCAGGCTCTATCTGCAGACCAGAGGTCTACCTGAAGACGCTGATCTATCTTTAGACTAGGGGTCTACCTGTAGACCAGGGTCTATCTGCAGACCAGAGGTCTACCTGAAGACGCTGATCTATCTTTAGACTAGGGGTCTACCTGTAGACCAGGGTCTATCTGCAGACCAGAGGTCTACCTGAAGACGCTGATCTATCTTTAGACTAGGGGTCTACCTGTAGACCAGGGTCTATCTGCAGACCAGAGGTCTACCTGAAGACGCTGATCTATCTTTAGACTAGGGGTCTACCTGTAGACCAGGGTCTATCTGCAGACCAGAGGTCTACCTGAAGACGCTGATCTATCTTTAGACTAGGGGTCTACCTGTAGACCAGGGTCTATCTGCTGACCAGGGTCTGCCTGCAGACCAGGCTCTACCTGCAGACCAGAGGTCTACCTGAAGACGCTGATCTATCTATCTTTAGACTAGGGGTCTACCTGTAGACCAGGGTCTATCTGCAGACCAGAGGTCTACCTGAAGACGCTGATCTATCTTTAGACTAGGGGTCTATCTACTGGCCAGGATCTATCTGCTGACCAGGCTCTATCTGCAGACCAGAAGTCTACCTGAAGACGCTGATCTATCTTTAGACTAGGGGTCTACCTGTAGACCAGGGTCTATCTGCTGACCAGGGTCTGCCTGCAGACCAGGCTCTACCTGCAGACCAGGGGTCTATCCGTAGCTTCTCACTACTTTGTAGATACAAAGTTTTGTATACCTTGCCCCAAAATATGACCAACCAGAACGCAATGTATGGACAGGCCAGACTTTAGCTGAGGCCCAGCTTTCCCAGCCACTTTCCCTGCACTGCCTGGCTTCCCTCATCCTCTAATCTCATCTAGACCTATTCTTCTTTTATATGCCACAAAGGAGCCTACCTTGGGTTCTAATCCTAGGCAGTCCTTAGATAATACTGGGTATTATCCATGAACAGACCCTTACAGTGGGAATCTAGAATCGGATCCTATCAGCCAGGTGGCCGGCACCCTATCATCTCAGGCTGCAGTGACTGTCCCATCCTCATAGAGACAGCAGATGAGTGGAAGCGAGCGTTTGCCGCTGAAGCTGAGGAAGCAGGATGGGCTGGAGGTACTGCTTAGCCTCCCCACTTATATGTTAAAGACATAGTTGCCAATGGGCTTCTATTTGGAGGCAGAGACTTGGGAGAAAACTGATGAGGTCACGAGGATGGGCATTTGTGGTAGGATTGGTGTATGAAAACTGATATCTTTGTAATAGAAAGGTCCTTCACCAAGATCTAAATTGGCCTCTGTCCTGATCTTGACTTCAATTCCTCCTATTTGAGCCACCCAGACCATAGCAGTTTAGTTACTACAAAGGGAGTAGGAGAAGTCTGAGAAGCAACTGCAGAATTTATGGAGCTGAGTGGCTGCTGCTGACCACTATTGATACTTGGAAGGGAGAGACCCAGGCTCGGAGTGAGCCGCTAGCTAAAACCAGGTGTTGAGAATGAGAGGGTCCTTTGGTGGATGTAGAGCTTCCCACCTCTTCAGTAGGTAGGTCAGCCATGCTCTAGTGGGTGCCCCCACCCAGAGGGAGACATTGGCAGCACAAATTGGAGTTTGGGGGGAGGAGGAGGCAGACAGAGCTCTGGAGCCTTCTGTACACCCCTCTCATCCTTTCTGCCTCTAGGCTCAGCAGAGTGCACATGTGCCCCTTCCCCTCATCCCTACTTCCTGCTGCAAAGGATGCTCTCACCAGCAATGGCCAGTAAAAGCCAGAAGACAAAGATGGTCTTGATAGGGTTCTTCTACCAGGACACCATATATAGCACAGCAATTTCAAATGGCAGAAGTTGGCTGCACCTACCTGAGAGTCTAGGTGGTCTGCCTCTGCTAGGGCAAAGCCAGGAAGCATGTGCTTCTGAGTCCTCTGCCGTTTCAGAGCCCCATGGCATGGCTTGCTCCTGTCGCTTTGTGTCTCCATCAGAATTCAGTCCCTCAGTGGCTCTTGATCTAAGAGGAGGAAATAATAGTGGTTTTGTATACTGGATAATGGTGTCCCCAGAGCCAGATAGATCCAGCACAGGATTCTACCAGCCTTCAAAGAACTAATACCAACATCACTCAGATTAGCTCACAAAACAGAGAGGCAGGAAGCATGTCTAACTCTTTTCACAAAGAACCGGATAGCCACACACCTAAACCAGAGAATGACCCAACAGAAAAAGAATTCTCAGGCCAGCTTCCCTGATGAGGTTAGATGCAACAATTCTCAACAAAATACTTGCTGACTAGTTTTGTGACAACTTGACACAAACTAGAGAGAACTGAAAGGAGGGGACCACGATTGATAAAATGTGGATTGAGCTGTATAAACTTCTAAATTAGTGACTGATGGGGGAGCCCACTGGGGGTGGCGCCATCCCTAGGCTGGTGGTCCTGGGCTCTATAAGAAAGCAGGCTGAGCAAGGCATGGGGAGCAAGCCAGTGAGCAGCATCCCTCCATGGCCTGTGTATCAACTCCTGCCTCCAGGTTCCTCCTCGGCTTGACTTCCTGTCCTGACTTCCTCCAATCATGGACTATGATCTGGAAGTATAAGCCAAAGGCACCCTTTCCTCCCCAGCTTGTTTTATGCTCTTGGTGTTTCAATACAGCAATGGTAACCCTAACTACGACACAAACTGTATTCAAGAACACAACTAAAAGGTCATTCGCCATGATCAAGTTGGTTTCATTCTAGGGAAGCAGGGCTCCGTCAATGCATGTAAATCAATAAGAAATGGACTCAAGGGTAGAAAGCACACAATCATTTCAATTTTACAGAAAAGGCCTTTGACAAAATCCAAAATACTTCCACCATAAATAAAGGCTATGTATCACAAACTAACAGCCACCATTTTGTTAAATGGAGATGTCCGAATTCTGACATCAGTCTTGATGTGCTGAAGAGGGGATGTGACCAGAGTAGCCCAGCCAGGGACTTCCTGGGGAGGATACTGTTGTCTCTACAGCAGCTTGTAGCTGGTGCCTGCGGTCCCTGGCTCATGTCACTTCCTCTGCCTTCGAAGACAGCAGCTTTGCCTCCTTAGCCCACCTCTGTGCCCTCTCATGCCTTCTTTCCTAAGAGTACGTGTAATTATGCTGGGCCAGCCCAGGTAATAAGGGTGGTTGGTATCTGTTTGCTTGTTTCTTCTCATTCCGTTGTGTTTCTTTAGGAAACAGGGTCTTACTCTTGTAGCCTAGGCTGGGTTTGAACTCACCGTCATCTTCCTTGCCTCAGCCTTCTAGGTCAGGATTTCAGGGGTGAGCCATGCATGGCACCTGGCTCTGAGAATACAGATTTACTGTGGGACCCTCATAGGCTTGTCCACGGAGGTGTCTCTCAACTGAAGGTGAAGGAATACTCACCTGAAAAACAGAGATAGTGGGGTTTATGCAAGTTTCCCAAAGGCATGTGGAATGCAGTGGCCACCATATTGTGACTCTGGAACCCATCCCCAGATCCTGCACCACAAAGCCTCCTACAAAATGCCTACTGTTTGCCTAGCCAGAAGTGTTTCAAAAGAAACCTTTAACTTTCAAGTTCACAGCGAGGTGGGCTGAGGCCCTAAGGGTCTGACTCTCTGTACTTCATAAGATTCATGTTGCTGCCTGCTGCTACTGTGATCTAACTCTAGGGCCTGGGGGAGGTTGAACTAAAAGTTCTTCCCTTGAGCATCTTTACAGAGCAAGGCTGGGGACCAATAGCTTTCCCTGAAGGCAAAATGAGAGGCAGGGACAGGAAGCAGAAGAATTCTCAAGTTTCCCTTGAGGGCGGTAAGTCTGGAAGATCTACGTCAGAGGCCTTGTGGATTGAAGGTTGAGCCTCCCAACCACAGGTGTGGACCCTGGCCGGCAGCTAGTGTGATCGTTTCAGTGAAGCACAGAGATTGGCTGTGAACATGGCCTAAAGCAAGATAGTTCCATCAGCAAAGGGGCCGCCTTCTCTGTGCTGACCCTGTCCCTGCTATGATGAAGGTCTGCGAAGGGCAAGTTTTGCCAGTCCGCTCTGAAGGCTCGTGTGTTTTCTCTCTCCTTGTTCCCCACCCTTCAATAGCCTCTAAGGCAGGTAAGATGTGGCTCAGTGTTTCTCCTTCTTGCCCCTGAAAGCCAATTCATTTCTTTTTTTTTTTTAATGCTTTATTACATGTATTTATTATTTCATTCATTCATTTGTATGAGCCTGTGTGGTAGGGAGGAGCATGTGGAGGTCAGAGGTCAACTTACAGAAGTCCTTTTCTCTTCTTGTCCCATGTGGACCCCAGGGATGGAACTCAGGTCATCAGGCTTGGCAGCAAACACCTTTGGGTGCTGAGCCATCTCAGCAACCCAAAGAATTTCAAAAAGGCAAGAAACAGGAGTGTTACCAGCAGCATCTCACCGGGTTCCGCCATCCTGAGAGTTCACACCTACTGCCACTGAATCCACCCTGACTGATGCACCTGCCGCCATCAAATGCTCTACAGGTGGGTCCTGCACTTAGCCTCCAAAAAAGCTTCAAAATGGGATTAGATGGTAATTGGAAATGCTCCTACAGAAAAGCACCATTTCTGCTAAGTTGGGAGAGAGAGGAAGAGAGAGAGAACACACAGCTGCTCCCCAGAGAGACGCAGTGAAGTCAGCACAACACTCTGTTTCCAGGGCAGGAAACTGAGGCCCCAGATGACACCAGCTCTCCACACCACTCAGGAGATAGCGAGGCCACACTCTGACGAGCCTTTTCAGGCTGCAGAAATCATGCTGCCTTCCCATGACAAAAGGAAAAAAAAAGTGCATGCCGAGTTTCTGGCCTCACCTCCCACACCCTTCTCAAGTCACTACTTAATATTCAAATGTGCAAAATTTCCACACTGGGGAATCAAAAGTCCAAAGATTTTTCCCTAGAAGGCCTCTGAGCTTAATTTCTCACAAATGGCCCCAAGGATGGAAAAAGTCTCCCAAATTGAGACTGGCAGGAAAACCAGGGCCCATGTTGTCTGATTTTTCTTCTCTCCTTTCTTGGCGCCACTATGCTCAGCTCACGCCAATGGAAAATTCCCAAGTGCCAAGCCGTTCTGAGATAATCTGCATGCAAAAAAAAAGAAAAGAAAAGAAAAGAAAACCGAAAACTCCCTCTAAATAAGAGCTCGAGAGTGGCGAAGGGGACGCTCCAGCCAAAACATATCTTTATTTTATTTATTTTATTTTTTCCTATTCCTGACATCTTTTGCGTGTGGATCACGAGGCTTGCATCTAATCTTGGCTGTGATGACTTCAGCCTGTTGCTAGCTCTGGGGCTTGAGAGAACCCCAGGGCCAGAGAGTCTGACGACCGTGGATGGACAGAACAGGGCCTGATAATGCCGTGAAAGAGAGGGCGAGGCAAGGGTCCCTACAAACTCTGAGACCTGTTATGTGGGGCTTGTGCAGATGGCCCCGACTACAATCCCTGGCACACATATAAACAGCCGGGCATGGCTGTCCACCTTTGTAATTCCTGTGATCACAATGTTGGGATGAAAAGATGAACGACCCCCTGGGATTCACTGGCCTCTCAGCCTAGCCTAATTGGCAAAGTACTAACCAGTACAAGCGCTCCTTGTAGAGCCCTCACCAGGCCCAAGAGACAGGGTGGGACAAGACCTCCAAGCTGACCTCTGACCCCGAATCTGACTGAGTAAGCCCAAGTTGAGGTTTGGCTCAACACAATCTGATCATCTCTTTGCCTTCTCCTTGTCATTTCAATGCTCTGCAACAAATTCCGTCATTCATTCCTTCATTCATTCCTTTCCTCCTTTCTTCCTTTTTCCTTTCTTTCCCATTATGTAACTCAGGCTGACCTCAAATGTCAACCTCCTGCCTCTGCTTCCTAAATGGGGTTTCTGGTACAATTCACCACTTTTTACTTCTCCAGCCCGAAAGTGGCATCGGGCTTAGAAGAAAAAAAAAAAAAAAAAAAACCTTTTAGGTTTACTGATGTAGCCCTGTTCTCTTCTGTCCCACTCTGATGGGAGATGTCATTCTGTATATGTTTCTCATACTGATTAATGACTAAAACACTGTTGGTCAATAGGAAAGCAAGATAGGCGGGACTAGGAGACGAGGAGGAAAGAGGAAGTAGGTAGGAGGAGTCAGCATGGAGAGACGGGGAGACCAGACGCCTGCTGCACTCCCCAGTAAGGAGACCACGTGGAAATACATAGAAATGGGTTAGTACTTAAGACAGAGCTAGCCGATAAGAAACTAGTACCTGGCCAACAGCATTATATCAAATACAGAGTCTCTGTGTGTTAATTGGGGCTGGCGTGGCAGCGGGATGAGACCAGCGGCGGGAGGAAAAACCGTACTCCTTACACCACTCCTTACCTAGGCCTCTGGGATTTAGCCACATGGCATTTGGCATTGTCAAGGGGTGTATTCTACCTCCAGGTCAGGACTGTATATTCACAAAACTGTGAGCAAGAGTTAGGCTTGGAGACCTAGCCTTTAGCTTGGATTAGGTTGTTATCGTCTTTAGAATTTGATTTCCCCCATTACAATTGGGTTGACCACTGTCTGACTGGCTACTCGGGCGAGCTGATCTACAAGCCCGCCTCATGCCGGTGAAGCTCCTGCCAGCTGTGTTCAAGGAACAGCAGTGTCTCTCCAGGTGAAAGAGGAGGGTGAAACTAACTGAGGAACAGAAAGACTTGGAGATGGGGGGAGGGGCAGGGCATGCAGGAAGCAGAGAAATCTCCATATTTCAGAACCTCTGGGGCATACAGTTGCTCATGGCTGGAGTACTTATAGGTGCTAAGTGTCTACTGAGCAATTTTCTTAAACTAATGTAGTTTTAACTATATTCTATGTTCTTCATATACTCACAATTGCATGCATCTCATCAAAAAAGTAAGGAAAAAGGAAGAAAGAGAGAAAGAGAGGAAGGAAGATAAGAAGGAAGGAAGGAAAAGAAAAGAGGGAAAAATACATCCATGATGTCTCAAGAATATGGTTCCCTGAACAGGACCAGCATTGAATGTCACCACCAGTGGTCATGCCAACTGTTTTAGTCGGAGTTTCTGTTGCTTCGATAAAACACGATGACCAAAAAGTAAGTCGGGGAGGAAAAGGTTTATTTTCCTTACATTTCCGCATTGTCATCCATCATTGAAGGAAGTCAGGACAGGAACTCACACAGGATCCTGTGGAAGAAAGTCATGATATTCCAAGAGGTGGCCGTGCAGGAAACAAGGCAGGGCTCTTAAACCCTGACATCAAAGGTCCAGAAACAGAGAAGCGAAGACGGGTAAATACAATAAAACCAGTAAAACGCTGGAGGTGTTGTTTAAAGTTAAAGAACTAGGGGCCAGCAAGGTGGCCCAGAGGGTACCGGTGTTTGCGTCCAAATCCGATTACCTGAGTTCAGTCTCTGGATCCCATCTCACATGGATGGGAGGAGAGAATCAACTCCAAGTTGTCCTCTGCCTCCTCTCCACGTGCACACTCAACACAATGCCCTAAATAAATCAATACATGCCATGTCAGGTCCAAAAGAAATCTAGGACAAATGGCTAAATGTGGTGCCTATTGGCTAAGCTTAATGCCTATTAGCACACCAAAGCAGATGCTGGCATCTAGGCTCACTCAGTACCTGTGGCTCCTCTCAGCTCTTCTCCTACCACCCCGCCCGAAACCTCTCCAGCTCGTTGGCTTCCCTTCCCCCCAGGGTCTCACTCCTATATAACCCCGCCTTTTCAGCCATGCCCTCTCTGGGTCCTCTTATTTCTCTTGGTCTTCTCTTGTCTTCCTGTCTCCCCCAGCACCCTCTCTCCTGTTACGACCTGCTTCAGTCTGCTGGCTGTGTTTAATTCTGCTACTTTCTCTGACTGGTCTGGACTCTTCCAGCTGCCTCTGACTGACTACACTCTCCCTCATAGCTACACTAAAACCTCCTCAACCATATCTTGGAGTGGCCATGTCCTTATTTCATTCATCTGGTGCTGAAACCCGGGAAAGGCATATATGGGCTCCCTTCTAAGGGGCACAGCCTCTCCTGACTGAACCAAGCTGCTGACACAACTCTTCTAAGGTGTGAATTTGTTTCGGCTGGCTTCTGCCACCCATCATTTGACTCCAAATTCTAGAGACAGCAGCTTCCTCTCTCAACCTGCTCTAGCCATCTGTCTCTCCTCAGACCTCAGCACCATCATGGGGCAGCTCACAACCATCGGAAGAAAAACTGGGGATGGGAAGCAGGAGGGTAGGGTTAGAGTTTTCCATTGTAAGCCTTCAGAACCACTTGACCTTTAAACTATGCAAGGCTTTGTTTAAGGGGGGGGATTAACTAATTTTGCACACTTTTGAAAATGGAGAGCCTTTAAGAAAAGCAATGAGGGTGTAGTTTATACTCCTATGGGTCCCTCCTTTATCATACAGCAGAAAATGTGTTGATGTGTATTTTATATTAAAATTAAAACTCATTTTAGTGGCAAAAAGTTGCCCATCTTGAACCCAGGAAGGACTCTGGCCACCTGTGGGGACAGGACTGGCATATGAGGACAGCAGCTAAGGGAGACAGCAGGATGCTGAGGGTTGGAACCAACAGGAAGGGGGACGGAATTCCCCCCGGGAAAAGGCTTGGACTATTTGGCTGAAAAAGAGAAACCCACACAGAGGTCTCGGTTTGAAGCTTTGGAAAACATTTGTTTTTGTTCCTTGTTTAAAAAAAAAAAATGAAAGAAAATGGGGTGGGGGGAGAAATGACGAATGGAATTATTTGAAATGAGATTTTAACAAGGGGAAAAAAACTCATAACATTTCATTAGCATCCTCTTATAGCCAGCCACAGAAAGTCCAAGGCTGTTTGTCAGTGTTCCTGTCTCTTATGGTCCCCAGTGACCACCAGGAAAGGGGCAGTTTGTTTTGTATTCCTAACAGTCTTCCTTTAGGTGTTTTACTTGATTCTTATTTTTCTACCACTTTCCAGAGTGTGTGTGGGTGAATTTATATGTGAAGGCCCTTGAAAGTAAGCTTGAGTATAAGCAAATTGGAGGGGTGTGTGCTTCTCAGTGGCACAAACTAAATCTGAATTCCAGACTTGGTTCTTGAGCAGCTAGTTCAGTACATCTGGAACCCAGTGTTCCCTGAAGAACAGGAAAAAGACACCCACGCCACTGGGCTGTCTCCGTGACTGTTAAATGGAAGAGCAGATACAGGGACCCCAGTAGGTGCTCAACAAGGGAAATGGCTCTTCCCTTCCTACCTCCTGTGTAAGGAGCGCCGCTGTTCTCCGTGACTGTGTGTGTGGACTGGGTTGCCTGCATTTGAACACACACACACTCACACACACTCGGGATGGCGGGGGAGGCACAGTCTCACAGACCTTCAGGGCCTGGTGAAAACTAAGAACCCTAGGCTTTGAGGGCAAGGCCGTGGCCAAGGTTCCTAGTGAAATAGGGCCTGGCTTCCTGTGATATCTTAAGGGTCAGATCATAGATGTCATCCAGGTGTGCTGTGACAGCAGACCTGAGGAGAGTCCCCTGCACAACTAGACTCATGTCACATTCACTTCATTTGATCCCCATGGCATTCCTGTGGGGCAGAAATTCTTCCAGCTATACCGATGGAGAGTCGTAACTCAGACACCCAAACACAGGAACCAGTGCATACAGCGAGCAGTGAGTGGGCAGACTCAGAAACCAGCTTTGCTTCAGAAGTTCCTACACTCGGCCAATTCCTAGGGTCGTACTTCCACTTACATCACAAAATAGAAGACTTTTAAAGGAAATTTAGAGATTTTTTTTCCATGTAAAAAAGAATATGATTACAGTAAGCAGAGAATGTCAGAGTGGTGGGGTGGGAGGGCTCTGACGTCATGGGGTGTGGGGTGGGAAGGCTCTGACATAGGGTTAGGGGAGGGCTCTGACGTCATGGGGGTGGGATGGGAGGGCTCTGACGTCATAGGGTTAGGGGAGGGTTCTGACGTGGTGGGGTGGGGGCTCTGACGTCACAGGCGGTGGTGTGGGAGGGCTCTGACGTCATGGAGTGTGGGGTGGGAGGGCTCTGACGTCATAGGGTTAGGGGAGGGCTCTGACGTCATGGGGTGGGTGGGGGCTCTGACGTCACAGGCGGTGGTGTGGGAGGGCTCTGACGTCATGGGGTGTGGGGTGGGAGGGCTCTGACGTCATAGGGTTAGGGGAGGGCTCTGACGTCACAGGTGGTGGGAGTGAGGGAGGGCTCCGCTGCTTCCATGCGAGACTTAAATTAGAAAGCAAATTTCTTGACCTAATGAGGTCACAGGCGCAGCCAGTATCTTCTGCCCACCTCCTTTGCTAGAAGCCCTGTCCCTCCTCTCAGTCTACAACTGTTCACAGTCTACTCTGGATGGCAGAGACAGCATATGAATGGAACAGGCTGGTCTGTGTCAGCCATGAAAATAAGGGTTGACTTCTTCAATTTTCCTCAAAATCCAGGCCCCTGGGCCTGCCAAGGCCAGCTGTGTGGGGGCTGCGGGACTGCCTCTATCTTGGCATCTAGCTTCTTTCCTCCTGGGCCTCCTTGGGGAGAGGGAACAAGAGTTTTTTTTTGTTGTTGTTTTTTTGTTTTTTTGTGGTCAGAAAGTTTGCATTCTGGGGTCGAAGCAGCAAGTGCAAAGGCCCTGAGGCGGGGCTGTGTGTACTGTACCTGAGAGATGGCCAGAGACCAGAGAAGACACAATGTAAGGGTGACTGGAAATCACAGATGCACTCACATTGAATCTCACTGGTTTGGTTAGATCGTTTAGTCAGAGGCCCAGGGATTCTCCCATCTCTCCATCTCACAAGCACCAGGATCGTGGAGGCACACTGTTACACCTGGCTTTTCATGTGGGTGCTGGGACTGAACAAGTTCTAATGCCTTTTAAATTTTTATTTTTACTTTATGTGTACGGGTGTCTGCTGTGCAGTATCCACAGAGGCCCAAAGAAGGCTTTGGGTGCCTTTGGAACCGGGATTATGTATGGTTATGAGCGTTCTTAACCCCTGAGCCATCCCTCCAGGCCAACTCATGCTTTTGTGACACACACACACTATACCAACTGAACTATCTCCCCATCACATCCCATAGAGGCTTGTGGGCCAGGGTAAAGACTGTAGTTTACTGTGAATAAAACAGGAAGCCAGGGAAGTGCTATGACCTGGGGGTGAAGTGATCTGACTTAAATAAGTATACAATGCAATACCCTCCCACAGCTGTTTGAGTAGGTTTTTCTCCAGGCCTGGTCCCAGAGCCACGCCAGCCCCAAATAACACACAGAGACACTGTATTAGATATAATGCTGTTGGCCAGTTACTAGTTTCTTATCAGCTAGCTGTGTCTTAAATATTAACCCATTTCTATTAATCTAAGTATGTCCATGTGGTCTCATCTTACCGGAGAGAGGGCCCAGCGTTCTGCTCTCTCCGTCCTCCATGTTGAATCTCCTCCTACCTCTCCCCAGAATCCTCCATGTCTCCTAGTACCACCTATCTAGCTTTCCTATTGGACAGCAGTGCTTTATTCATTAACCAATACAAGAAACATGTTTTCAGAATGGCATCTCCCATCACACAGTGATTATGGAAACAGATAAGGACTGACCAACCACCAAGGTAGGGTCTTAGACTTACTATGCTGGGAGGGGGACATTTATCCAAAGAAGAGAGTTTGGGAGGAGTGGTCTGTGAATCTGGATCAAAAGCAGAGATGCCATGTAGCAAGATAAAACACACACATCCATACCAGAGCTGAAGGACGGCCACAGCCTCAGGGCTCTGTGCCGGCGTGTTATGTCCTCCAGTGCCCCCATGTTCTCTCCTGAGGGGAGACCGGCCCCAGTCATTAGCACATCTGTTAATCTGAATGTGAAATATCCCCCATCAGCTCACATGTTTGAACACTCAGTCCCCAGTTGGTGGCACTGTTTGGGAACCTGTGGAACTCTAGGAGGTGGAGCCTTGCTGAATGAAGTAAGTGGGAGCCGGTTTTGAGGTTTTTCTATAGCTCAGTGTGTTCCCTGTCTGCCCTCTACTCCCTGGCTGTAAGCTCAATGGCTCTCCTGCCAGCCACCAAGCCTTTCCTGTCATGGTCCCTTCTTCAACTATAAGGCAAAAGACATCCTTCCTCCCTTAAGTGGCTTCTTGTCAAGTGTTTGGTCACACGAACACTAACAGAGCGCCTTCCTGTGCTATAGGCTTGCCTGGCTTGGCGGCCTGCTTTCTTTTTCACTCTGCTAGCTACCTTCGAGAACTGCCAGGGAGAAGCGTTCGTTTGCATAATAAATGTTGGCTAATTGAACCTGTCTCCTTGGAAGTCGCCTCAACCATCTTAAACCTTTCCACCTGAGAAATTAGAAACCAAGGAAGTCATCCCAGCCCTTGGGAGGTAGAGGCAAGAGAATCCGGGGTGCAAAGCAGCCTGAGGTCCTATCTCAGAGGAAGCAAAGACATAAATATAAAATAAAATGAGAGAAAAAAGCAGACATTCACTCAGGGCCAGACCGCTACAGAGAGATCCGGGGCTCTGCTTCTAGAAATAGAACCATGACAAACTTTGTCTTGGGGACTCACAGTGGACCTACCCCAAGCACCATTCAGAAGTTGACGACGTTACAGATTGGGCTCGGCAGCCACTTGCCCAGTTCTCACTGTGGCCATAGGAGCCATACTTACCCCTGAGGAACTTAGGGGACATGTCCCCCGAAGGCCTGGCTTCTGGGGGACTGGTGAGAGCGGGGAGGAGAAGGGCCTTGGGAAGAGCAGCCACTGGCTGCCGCTCCTCCTTCCTTAGGGTTTCCCCATGCTCGCCTGTGCTGGAACACACACTCACTGACCCCAGGCAAAGCTGGGAGTCTGAGAGAGAGTCCAGGCTCCCCGGGTCACTTATTGGTGGCCTTGCGGGTGATACTGGACCACCAGTGATGCAGGATTTTCCTCTAGAGGCACACTGTTGATTACATCCTCTGATACCTGTAAGGCACCTAGCACAGAATCCAGCTCAGAAAAAGTGTGCCTTGAGTGGATGGGGCCAGGCTGTACAGAGGGGGAGGAGATTGCCATGTATACTCAACAGCAGAAACTGAAGGACCAATAAAATCCTAGGCGGAGTTGGAGGCAGAAAGAGAGAACAAGGAAAGGGACATGACTGCGGGGCCAGGAATGAGACCCAAGCCCCAACTTCTGTGAAATGGGCAGCAAAGGCAAGATCAGAAAATTGGAGCACATCTTCCTGGGTGTTCCTCTCCTCCCTTCAGACACTCCACACTTGCACAATCTCCTGAACTGCAGTCACCTGTGACCCCTTACCTTCTCAATTTGAGCCTAGTCTACATTCATTCGCTGGGTGTCAGCATACCTGTGGCCACAAGGGGGTGGTGATGCTAACATTCCCCTCTCTTGCCACCTGGCCCTTGCAGGATTAAGTCTCCATGTGCTCTGTTATTTGGCACAGGCTTTGTCACATAACCCCCTACAGTGGATCACTACTCAGCATTTCTCTTCCTGCACTGGGAAGGACAGACCTCAGTTTCCCTGGGCTGTGAAATGGATGCTGGGTGACTTGAGCTCTGGGACCCACACAGCTGGCACACAGCTGGGCTAAGGAGCCCAGCACTGTGTCAGAAGGAGCAAGCAAGCAGGATTGGGAGCTGCGGTTGAGCAGGGGTGTTCCTGATCAACTCTACCCCACAGCTGAGGCCCAGCTGCCCTCTTACCCAGCTGGTATAGAAGCAACTGAGCTTCAGAGACCCCTGGATGGAGCTGGGGATCCGGCTCTGGGTTTTACAGCTGCACCAGCTCTGAAAAGAAGGGTCTGGGACCCTTGGGTTTTCCACCACCCTTGGGGAATACACACAGAGGAGGAGATTATCATGGAGCAAGAGATACCTCCCAGCATGCCACTGTTGCTAACTGGGTCCCCGTGCCGCTCTTGCTAACACCTTATCTCTTTACAGTGTTCAAAAAAAAAAAAAAAAAAAATGCAGCAGTTCTGTGTGGTCCACATGCTTCAACTACCAGAGGCTAGTTCCAGCCTGGCCAGCAATGGCTTTTCCTTAGGACCTTTGCACTCAGGTATCTACCTCTAGGAAACTTCTGAATGCTATCCATTGCTGCCTTTGAATTCCCATTTTCCTGCTACCATGCCGTGAAGGACTCGATGGACACTGAGCCTTAAATCTGCCTAGATATTTTTTACCAAATCCCAGGATTCCTGCTAGTGTGATTTTCTTGTGACAAGGACATGCTGGCCCACTGGTGACCACTGATATCTGAGGTCCAAACCCAAGAGTGAGACAGAACTGGTCAGTCCTGGGAATCGAGTAGACTAAGTGCAGGAGCCAGCTGGGGCTAAGAGAGTAAAGGAGGTGTCTTAATTCTGGATCTTCCAACCATTGTCCAAAGAGCCTCCCTCTGCTTCCAGCCCTATCTATCCCCCCCCCAGCTCCCTCATACCCTTAGAGGGCTGAGCCTGGAGGATCCCTTCTGACTTCACTGGGGAAGTGAAGGACTGGGGGGGGGAACTGAAGGCATAATCCTGTCCCTGTGTCCAGTGTCCTGCATTCCTCGTTGCTCACCCCCCCATCCTATTCTTATTTGAGCTACCTCCAGCTTCCTCGGCCTCCAGTTGAACAGAACGCTGTAGATCTCATTCTGCTTTGCCCAAAAGATCTGTCCTGCCCCCTCATCAACTTTGTTATGTGGCTTGTGAAGCAGGGATAGTGTGGTGCATGTCTCCAGAGTGAGCATTTATTGTTGCAATCCTTGGGAGAACTGAGAAGGACCCTGAGTATATGCAAGGTGTGTTACTGGCCAGCTATAATCTCATCGGGGGAATCGCATGACAGCCCTCCTGGGACTACTATCGAACTTTGAAGTCGGGTGATAAACAACCCCTGATGAAAGGCTCTTTCTCTCATTCTATCAGGCTGTTGAGCCCACTTCACAGAGGGAGCCCAAGGAAGGCTCCCAAAACTTAAAGGAGAAACCCATGCCTAACTTCCAGATTGTTCAACCTGGAAGCAATCCAACCCTCCACACTCAGGAGTTCAGCAGTGACCACTGGATCAAAAAGGGGTGTCTATCTAAACGTAGCATCATTACTGAAGTACCAGCATATAGGAAAAGAGTCCAGTACATTCCTGGGTAGCCAGATGAGGCTGTTGCAGAGGGAATATCCTTACAAATGCCATGCTGTGGCAGGCAAAGTTTAGATTTTGCTCCATGTCCAATGGGCTTTCTCCTGCTTCTCAGCCAACACAGCAATTGTTCCTGCAGCCCCTACACATGCATAAACAGATCTACCCAGTTGAGCTGCAATGCAGAGACTCCCTGTGCCTGCACACGTTGGAGGGAGAGATGGCTTCTGCAGTCCTACAGTACCGGATTCAAATCCAGCCAGTTTGTCTCCTGAAAAACTGAGTAGCAAAATCCCCCCTGGGGATCTGTACCCATTGGGGATGAGGAGAAAGTGGTGTGGCAGTCCCCAGGAACCAGGAACTGAGGACAGACCCTTAAATTTGCTTCTAACCAAAGTCCAAGGCAGTTCTTTACTGCATCTGTTCAGATGTGCTAGACCCTGCACAAAGGCATTCGGGATGGAATCAAAGCTTCCACAAGACATGGTAAATTGCTAGATCAAGGTCACCATCCAGATGGGAACACACCTGTATTTGAGCCCCATGTCTCAAGCCTGAGTGGTCAGCACACTCTGGCTCTTTGGAGTCTCCTGAAAGGCTGGGACACAGTTCTACCTGCTTTGTTGAGAGCCCATAATCAATATTTGTTGCTGGTAGAGCTGAGCACTTTGCAGAGCTTTTCATGTCTTTCCTGTGACCACTAGAAGATAAGAGAATCCTGTACTTGGTATCTAAGGAAAAGACAGGCTCAGAAAAGTTAAGGAACTCCCCCCAAATCACACAACCTCCAAATGTCAAATATCAGTATCTACAGGCAGACATCCCAGCCCTGTGCCAGCAATCAGACATCAGCAGACTGTGGTATCTAGTGGTATTTGGGCTGTTCCTAGTAGCACCCATGTATTTGTGCCTGCCTGATAAGGGTTAGATGTTGGACAGACATTCCAGATCTTGGGTCTGGGTTCTTTCTGATCCTGAGCAGAGTCAGGTCTCTTGGGAGCTCCTCTTGGGAAGGCATGAGAGGCATTGACAAATACAGACCAGCTGTTCTGCTCTAGGGAAAAAGAAGAGGGCTCCTAATATTCAGGAGAGGGGCCTTCCAGAATTCCCACCCTCACCTTGTGAAAACTCTGCATCTGAGAACTATGTACACACGTGCATGAGAGCAAAAACCCAAATGCATAGTCACATACGCACTCCTCACACTGGTACCTGCACCCAGGACCTAGGATGTTGGGATCTGTGCATCCACCACTGAGATCCACTCTATGCCAGGTTTTGCTGTGCCTCTCCCTGGCTCTCTCCAGATACCATCCCTCAGGAATTCTTTCTCTCCATCTAGGTCTATCTCTCTTTTCTCCAAGATAGTGTGTTTCTGTCCGCAGGGTTTAAGCCTCTGGCTCTCTATGAACGTTAGAAGGTGGCCTTAACTGTGTGAGGCTTGCCTCTGTGAACTAGGGAATGCTGGCATGCATGCTTGTGTTTGGGCATGTGTGTTGGTTGTGTATATACTGTGTAGCTCTATCGGTTGTGTCTGTGCCATCTGCTGATTTTTGACTGTGGTGTGTGATAGCTGGTCATGTGTGAGGCATCTGTGTGAATTTGAGTTGTGTGAGTCTGGGGTACACATGTTGGCCATGTGTGTTTGCTGAGGCGTGTGCTGTTGTGTTGTGTAGGTGTGCATGGGTCATGTGTGTACAAGCACTTTGTAGACTCTGCCTGTGGTGTAGAGAATCCGCAAGAGACGGAAAAGGGGACTGCAGGCAGTTGACATTAAGAAAAGACTGCTGTCACCGCGGGGTGGCGCTGTGGTGGAGGCAGGCAGGCTTGTCGCCAGGACTCTGCAGGGCCAAAGTGTGCAGGGAAACTCGAGCTGTCGAGCGGAGCTGAAGGGATCCCCTGAGTCTACTATGCAAGCTTGGGGTGCAATGGGTGAGAGTGAGAACTTGGCTGTGGTAGTTGGGGATCAGGTGCTCCTGGTGGCGCCCCGCATGAGGACAGGGAGACTGTTGCTGAGGAGCTAGCGGCTGGGAGGACCGTCCAGAGCCGGGAGGATCGGTGGCCCCGGGGGTCTCGGCCAGGCCGGCGCCAGCCAAAAAGTTGAAAGGCGGCCGCTGTCTCTCCTCCCCGCTCCCCATTGCGCCCCCGAAGGCTCTGATGGGGCGCAGGCCTGGACCGGCTGGGTTCACCTAGGGTCCTTGGGTCACTAAAGCCACCCACCCCCCGGGGTGGGACGCTTGATCTGTAAGCCGCCTGCGCGACCTGAGCAGTCCTCCCAGAATCAGCTATCCGAACCACTAGCCACGTACCCTGAAACTAGGCGCTCTGAACGCGAGCCCACGCCCAGAACTTTGGTGCCCCAAGTCCCCTGCCCTGGCCAGTATCATCTCCGCGACCGCTCCAGTCCTGCGGCATCGTCAGAAACCGTATTTGCAGGCTAGGTTTCCGTGATCTTTCCAACTTAATGAAAATGCTGGTGCAGGCCGGGCAGGGAAGACGTCCCTCTCATGGTCCTAGGAAAAGGGCTTGCTTGCGGTCACGGGGAAAGGGTAAAGTCACAACTGGGGTCCAGATTACCAGTGGCACCTACATTTTGTACAAGAACTGTCATGCCATTCAGTGACCCTCAGCTATAAAGACCTGGACTGGTGCTCCGGAACGCATAGGTACCTAATGAAATGAGATCGAATCCCTGTTCTGTTTCCTCATTAACTGTGTGTCCTGTCACCTCTCCGGGCCGCAGTAGTACTCCAAGACTATAGAAATCTAGGTTTGAGAGGAGGAGTTAAACAGTCGGCACGCACGGTAACATGCCCAACACAGTAGGTTCCATGAATAGACTTCTCTACCATAGCCTGCCAGCACCCTAGATGGTGACCCCCACTCCCTGCGATCCAGACCACTCGTTAGCTAGATCAGGAATTTGATCGGTAAAGAACCGAGCCAAGGACCGGCGTGATAGACATCGCTCTCGCTTGAATAGACAAGGAACCGACAGTGAGAGCGGTTATCCATCTCCCGGCTGCAAGTTGCTGCCACGCTGAAAACTCGACGTCAATTCAGTGGACTGCTCAGAGACAGCAAACGTCTATTGAGCACTTTCTGCCTACATAGCCGTCTAGAAAGACACTTAGGAAATGAGAAGGTGGGCAAAGAAAGAGCTAACTGGAAAGAAATAAAAATCGGGGCGGGGGATGAACGGGCCCAGTAATGGAAGGAAACCCCGGCCCAAGACTACTTCCAAAGGCCACGGCGCTTGCGGGTGGGGGTCCTAGGGAGGCTCGAGAAGGGGGAGAGGAGGTGCGCCCGCCTCGCCTGCAGCTACCGCCGCGCTGGAGCCATGGCGCGTCTGCAGAACACGAACCGTTGCTCATTACGGCAATTATGTTGTTCTAAATTTGCCTCGATCCTAAATTGCTAAACTCAGAGGAGCCAGGAGGCCCAGGAGCTTGGGCCGGAGGAGACACAGGATCCTGTCCTGCCATTCCTTTATTCTGAGTGAGGGGAAGGACTTCTGCGCTGCTGCTGCGGAGCACAGGGCGCGAGCTGAAACCGCAGGCTCCAGGAGAATCTTCTGCGATTTTTATGCTAGGCGGGTTAATACTTCCCAAATTCTAGGCGCGAGGATGATGAGGATACCAGGACCCTTTTCCCGGGAGAGAAAGCCGAGGAGGCACGGCAAGATGGCATGACGAGCCTGCCTCAGGTCACACGGGCACCTCAACCACACAGCCGCCTCGGCCCACCTGAGACACACAGACTCAGTACCACTGTCTACCTAACCATCTCCAGTGGCTTTCTAGGAAGGAACCCAGGAGATTCGACATGGGGGTCAGGATGTTTGGGGGTCGGGGTGGACGACTGTATGGCCCTAAACTGCTTAAGTGGCTGACAGCTCCCAAGAGTCTCTAAAGAAAGAACATGTGGTGTCGGAGGCCACCTGGAAGGTGGAATTGTCCCATCATGATCCAGGTTGTGGATTTGCTTCTAGAGGCCCAGAGACTGAAAGTCACTTTCCAGAGTCCTCCAGGGTAGTAGAACCAAGATCCTCGACAACAAAGCTTGACAAGCTTATCCTTCTTTTAGGGAATGGGTGTGACAAATAGCCAGAAACATAGCATTTTAACTCCAGCTACAGCAGACTGGAGGACCCAAGGCCAAAGTACCTCTGGAGTATCTTGGAGACAGTACAGAACCCTCCCAATCTCCCCACACCCCAGAATCACATGTAATTCCCAGGCCAGTATGAGCCTTGGGACCAGAAGTAATTTCTACCTTCTGTGGAGGTGTCCACATCTCCCCCAAGTCCAACACCAGGTACTAGGGGTCTAGGTTCCTCCTCCTGACATCTCTGGACTAAGGTTGCCCAGGGCTCTCTTGCAAGGATAGTCAAGCTCCCACCAGATGAGGGCTGGTAGAGGGGAGAACCTAGATTTGGTAGGGATTGTCACTACACAAGAGAAAAAGAAGGGGAGGGGGTGGATAATAGGTTTTATTTACCAAGAGGTCATTTTCTGTCTTTCACATCCTTGAAGAATTTTCCCCCAGAAGATTAAACGTGCACTTAGATTTTTCTTGGAAGTCTGAACTATATAGGGGTGGGGGGAACCCTGTTTAAGAGGGCAGGAGAGCAGGGCCCAGGTACAGAGTAGCCCTGAGTTTTGTGTACTCTTCAGTGTAGCCACATGTTTGTGGGGGGAGGGGCAGGCTGTGCAAAGCTCTTTAGGCAGCTCAAAATGAAACTCAGTGTGTCTGCACTGGTGGCTATTTAGATACACCACCACCCCCCCCCATAGGAAAACCGGGTTTGAGGGGACAGGGATTGTCTGGATTAGCTGCTGACAAGTCAAACCATTTAGGCAGAGTCACTTTGTCTTCATAGACAGCTTAAAAGGGGAGGAGGAAAAAAAGAGTCAGTTATGGGTGGGAAGAGCAAGTGTCGATTTCAGCTTAAAGTGAATTGGAAAATTGAGCCTAATTATCCTAGGTAATTGCTCCAATTCTCCACTTGACTGTGTTAATGCAAATCTCTCCTGCATGCCCCCCAAAATGATTCGTGAACATCTTCCTGTGGCCTTTGAAAGTTGCTAATGTAAAAACTGCCAACAAACTGGAAAGCAACTGTGTATGTGATGAGAAAGAACGAAGAGGAAAAACGCACAACTAAATCCGCAGACATCATATCTTGTAGCTTAAAATTAATTTATTTAACAAATATAGCTATAATATAAATGATAATAAAATTTCAAATATACAGTATATTACATAGTACACACGATCCCTTCAAAAGGGATGTTTGAGAGCCACGAAAATGTACTGTTAAATAGAAACAGATTGTTTTCTTACTTCTTTTTTTTCCTGGTCCTGGGAAATTCTCTCCAACCTACCTTGGTAAAGCATCAGCATGCGCCCTGCCTCCTCAGAGCAATGCTTTGTGGCTAAAGCTCTTAAGAGTTTGGCAGTGGAAGGAGCTGGGCTCCTTGCTTTCTACATAGGACTGTGTTCATTTTCCCGAAGCACCGAACAGCAATTTCTCTGCGCAAGTCCTGCCTGGTCCCAGGACCGGAAGCTGCTGATGCAGTCATGGCCTCTAGTCGTTTTGGCCTCTGGTCTCCTTCAACCTCTAATTCTGCTGGGGACCACGGATAAATCTCTTGGCCTCGGTGCCCTTAATTTCCACAACTATAACTCGCAGGTGTAAAATCTAGATTCTCTCGAAAAATCCAGACCCTTCCAGCCACTTATTTTCCCCCAGATGGGATCAGACTTGGAGGAACTGGAGGGAGGAACTGGAGGAACTGTATGAGGGGGGCTTAGGAGAAGGGGCCGGGTGATATGGGGCTTCCTAGGAAGGACTCCAGCTGCAAGAAGAGGTGGCTGGGGGAGGGGCACCACAGTGAGACACTCTGGGCCCACCTATGTCAGGTGGTACATGCTGTAGCCAACATGGGCGGTGTAGAGTCCCACGGGTGCCACGGGCAGCGCGGCGCGCTGGAAAGGGCCAGAGGCACTGTAGAGCGAGGCGCCCGCAGCCGCGGCCACCGCCGCAGGGCCGCCAAGAGGGAAGGAGAGGCCGAAGGCGGCAGGCGGCAGCATGGGCTTTGCAGCCATCTTCAGCTTCTCTAGTTCGGCCTCTTGCAGTCTCTTGGCCTTGGCGCGGCGGTTCTGGAACCAGATCTTCACCTGGGTCTCGGTGAGGCTGAGCGAGCTGGAGAACTCGGCGCGCTCGGCGATGGACAAATACTGCTTCTGGCGGAACTTGCGCTCCAGAGCCAGGAGCTGTGCGGTGGTGAAGGGCGTTCTCGGCTTGCGGTTGGTCTTGTGTTTGCGTAGGGTGCAGGCCGGGGGACTCAGTCTCCCTAAGTAGCCGGGAGAAGAAAAAGGCAAGGAGGTTAAGTGTGTGTTACTAAGAAACAGAAACCATTCTAGGCACTGATTTCACCCAAGCAGCTCTATGTTCTGCACTAAGAGGCACTTGAAAAATATTTTTCTCCATCTGTATGTAACCCAAACCGTAGCACAGAAGTTCTTGTCTACTAAGGTTCCAGAAGAAATCTATCCATGTTCAATGCTGGAATACACAGTTGGGCAGAGACAGTGCCAACCTACCTTAAAGTCAGGCCTTCCTTCCCCTCTGGGGCCTCTTGTGGGCCACAGCACAGAGGAAAGATGAATGTTAAAGGGGGGGTATAAAACATGCAGAGGCCCTTAGCGCAACCCAAGGTCATACTTTAGGCATACATTTGCATTTGTGCCCACCAAATGTACTGCACTGGGGCTAGGCCACTGCATAGAATTGCTTTTTTAAATATTCATTTTTATTTTATATGCATTGGTGTTTCGCCATGGGTGTTGGGTCCCCTGCAATTACAGACAGATGTGAACTGACATGTGGGTGCTAGGGATTGAACCCAGGTTCTCTGGAAGCGCAGTCAGTGCTCTTAACTGCTGAGCCATCTCTCCAGCCCTAGAATGGATCTTGAAGTTCCACACTTTCTATCAAACACCATGCTTTTACTGGGCTCTAGTGCCAATCGTACGAAGAGAGCCATCCAAGAGGTAGCACTGTGACAATTCTAAAATATATATGAGGACATTTTTATCTAGATGTGCTGCTGTTTCAAATGCTCTCCGTTTTCCCTAACAATCTCTCCTAAAGACAGTGCCTGGATTCTTTGGATTCTTAGACCACAGCAAGTGTGTGTGTGTGTGTGTGTGTGTGTGTGTGTGTGTGTGTGTGTGTGATAGCTTCTCCAGCATAGCTGTTTTCCCAGGTAAGGTTAAGTCTCGGCAGAGTGCAGCCTTGGTTTGGAAGGCAGGCCCAGTTAGGGGATGGGGTTTCAATCCTCCATCACCCCTGCTATGCCTGACAACACTGTTGCAGGATAAAACAAACCACAACAACCGCCTCCCCCAACAACAACAACACACATGTACTTAGTAATTGCCTTAACTTGGGGTCCTAGAGGCTGAAGTTCTAAATCAAATTCCTAAGTCTCCAGGAGGAGACTTTGCCTCTGCAGCAGTTTTCCCTTTAAGAAAGCGAATTAAAACTGAGGATGTCTCACCATGCGGGTTTTTACCTAACTATGCACTTCTTGGCACTTAAAAAAAAATAATAATAACCCTTTGGGCCCTCCGACCACTAGGATGTGAGTCAAACAAAATTTCCAGTTAACATCCCCCTTCTTCCCCAGCTCAGGCTAAGGCAAGTCCGGAAAGAAGTTGGCCCCAGACTCGTTTTCCGCCAGGCAGCGAGAGCGAAGGGAGGGTTCATAGGGAAATGTCACTTTGGTCAGCATCAATAGCCCAGCTCTGGGCCACCTTCACCAACTATTAGGCCCAGGGAGGGGCTGTCTTTTCAAAGACGTTTAATCCCCAGATAAAAATCGTTCCTCAGCATCACGCCATTGAATTTGCAGTGCTATTATGTGGTGCGAAATAATCGGAGGAAACGAGGAAAACTTGGGAATTTCCCGTGCTCCTGAAATATCTTCGAGCGGGTTCGCTGGGGAAAGACGCCTGGGGGCCACGAGGATTTAGGACTATCCCGGAACACGTCGCTGGCTGCTGGGTCGGCTTTGAAAGCCAGGTCCAACGCGTTCCGAAGCTAGCAAAGCGATAAATGGGAAGCTCCTTAGGCTGCCCTTGTTGCCCCGCCCCCTTCTACTTGTTCACGATTGTCCCTCTTGCTAAATCATCCACCCGCCCAGCACACCAAGTAACTGCTCAGAACTTGATGGGTAAAGGAGGAGTTTTGCAGAGCTCCGGAATCCCTGGAGACCTACCACTACCAGAAAGTGAAACTCCGCAGAGAGATGTACTGGCCGCTGGGCCCATCTAAGTCGGGTGCAAAATCTAAGTGGGTTTAGGGTCAAGTGGAGGAGCAAGGAACACTTGGCGTCCTAAGTACCGGAAGAATAAGAGGGGGTACAGACACCCGCGCGCTACAAATGAACTGACACACTCAGCGGCACAGCGCCAAGGCAAGGAGCCCGCGAAAACGGACTGAGGGGTTTGCCAGCTCCAGGCCTCTAACTCTCTTCCTGGGTGGGAGTGGGAAGAGGCTCAAAGGGCCTCCTCCCTGCCAACGCAACCTCTGCACGGCCTCCAGGTACCCAGATGCAGGTACGCCGACGCCCGAGACAAGCCGGCGCCGGCGCGCGGCCTGGCGCCCTCGTGCCCCACACCCCCTTCTGGCCCCTTCGCTCTCGGTCCTGGGCTGGCTACTTACTGGTTGGGGGCGGGGAGAAGCGGGGACTCTGCATCCACGGGGTCCGGTCTGGCTTCTCGGGGCTCTCGGCCTTCACCAGAGCATCTTCTGGTAGCTTGAGGAGTCCCCCGACTGAGAAATGGCCGAGAGGCCGCGGCGAGGAGGGCGCGTCCGGGGCGCCCAGCGACCCGGGTCGGGTGCCCAAGTGCTGCAACGAGCCACCCGCTGCCTGAGCCCCCTCGGAGGCCACCAAGACGCTCTCCTTGGCCCCGGGCTTCCTGTGATCAGCCATAAGGGCCTCCACGCTGAAGGGCAGGAGCGAAGCGGGCACTTTGGGCTTGGCCCCCTCCTCATCTGTGCCCATGGCGGTCGCCGTGGCCGCAGCAGCGCTGGGGGCCTGGCCAGCGCCTCCCACTGCAGGCTTGCCAAAGGCGGAGTCCTCCACTTTGACACCGAGTGGCAAAGAAGTCATAGCAGCAGCCGGGGCCATGCAGAGCGGGACCCCCACTCCAGCCGCAGCTCGGGCCAGCCCTGGAGCATGGGTTTCGGGCGGGCTGGGAGCGCGGCCGGCTTCTGCGAGTTCCCGGGACCCCGGCGGGCCGGCCCTCCCGCGAGAGCCTCCCGCGGCTCCCCCAAAGGCCGGCTGGGGCGAGTTGGGCCTGGATCGCTGCGCCGCGCAGGCCGAGTTATCGGGCGCACACGCCGGCTCCGGGTCCGCCGCCGCTCCCCTGAGAACTTGTTAATAAGGCAAGGCCAGCGCGGCAGCGACCAATCAGCGCGCGAGGGGGCGGGCCCGGAGAGAACCATTGGGCCGCGCTCCTGTCCCCAGCGCGCCGGGCCTGGGGGCGCTCTGGGCCGGGGAGAGCCGGAGGTACCTGGGGAGACTTTCCGCCCGATTTAGCCTGGTGGGCATCTGTCCGGCTGGGTCCCCCTAGACGTGGATCCTACCGAGTTCCAGAGGGACTTTCCTGTCCTAGCTCTTCTCTTCTGCCCTAGCCGTCCTCCATCGCCCCTTTCCCACTTCTTCCTTGTCCCTCCGTAGCCTGCTTTCTTTCCCCTGCCGGTTCTCTCGCGGGTCTGTCGCTATTTCTTTCTGGCCCCCTTCTCTCTTCGGCCCCCTTTTTCTACCACGAAGGTTTTTTTTTTACTTCAGTTCACTTACAGATTCTTTTCATATTTGTTTTGAATGATCATAGTTATTTGTCAGAGTAGAAAGGGATAATATTAATTTCTTTCTTTAAAAAAAAAAAAAAAAACACCTTAAGTGTCTTGTGTATTTCAATCTGAAAAAGTTTACCCCGGGGTAAAAGTGGGCCTTTGTTTCTAAAGGTTGATTAAGTTTGTCAAAGGAAGCCTGGGCCCTGTTGGTTCTGTGGGTGCAAGAACATGTAACATAACCTGGGAAGTGCGCTTGGTTTTCATAGGAACCTGTACCCCCTTCCCTGACTTTTCTCCGCAAAGTTGCACCCTCTTCTAGAGAGCGGCTGGCCAAAGCAGCCGCTGGAACCCTTGCGGGGAGAATTGAAAACAACAACAACAACAACAGCAGCAACAAAACACGATCTGGCCTCAGCGTGACCTCAAACTCCTAACCCTTTTCTAAGGCTGGGTCTATGGTGGTGGAGAGTAGGGCCCTTGTGAGGGAGGGGCCAGAGAAAGAAAGTTCCTGGCAGCGCAACTTTGGTGCGAGGCTTAAAAACTTTTGTTTGCCGAATTTCGAAGGTTTTATTTTGGCTGATATAGAAAAAAGGAGGAAAGTTGTTGAGGGGGCACTGGGTTGGGACGAGGGTGGGGGTGGTGGTGTGTGCTTTTCTTTTATGGCCTCTCTTATCCCAGGGCCCAGGCCCGCGGCTCCGGGGGAGTTGGAGGAGGTGATTGGCGGCTCACCGGGACTGGGCATTGATGACTGCGGGGCTCTAATCTCCAGGAAACACAAGGGGCTGCCGTGGCCATTTAGGGGTAATTATCCGAGCACGGAGGGATAGCGAATTCCCTGGCCTTTTAACTGGGCGCAATAAAAAGCTGTAGGTTAGGGACGACCAGATTAAGGAAAATGAATTACTTTATTACCCAGACGGCGTCCGGGGTCTGGAGGGAGGGGTCGGGTTGCGGACGCCGGAGAGATCGGAGCCTCACATCTGCCCACAGGGCCTGGAGAAATAGTAAGGCCTCGGGGCGGGTTCGGGAATACTCGCTTCTGTGAAATGTCAGGATGTTTTAGGCATTTGAGTCTGCGGAGCAGGCACTGCACAGGGCTTGGGACTCAAGCTCAATTAGGCCCAGCTGGATGCCCGCTGTACTGGGTTCACTGAGGAGTGTGTCTTGTGTGTGTGAAAAGCAGAAGTCAAGCCACCCTATTTTTAAAGCCTGGCAAATGAAAGCTAAGGAAGAGCGTAGGCCGAACGCCTAGCTCGAAGCCTAGAGGGGAGGGCGAACTTCTATAGCTGAAGAACTAATTAAGCTGTTGTTAGATCAACTCGTTCAGCAGCGATAGACGATTTTCACTCTGCGCTCCAGTTAAAACAGAAGCGGAAATAAATCCCCTAAGTGCCCACCCCTTTAGGCCAGCGTTTTAAATATAAGAAATACTTGTGAAAAGGTAGGGGTTTTCACCGCGGTCCCCAACTCAAAAAGATTCTCTCCCAGGGAGAGATCGGAGAATCAATCCAATGTAGCAAGGACCGTTTCCCTGGAAAAAATAAACATCGACTAAACACATTACACGCAATTGTATAGACAACATCAGGAACTCGTGGACCAGCCCTGTGTCTTAATTCCTGGTTTAGGGTTAAGAGGGTCTCGAACCCTAAGAGTGGGGCCCCAGGGCCTTGGGGTGGGGGGACTCCAACGGAACTCGGCATGCGCGGCAGTCTGAGCAAAGAGGCCTAGCCTCAGGCCGGGGAGGGGGCGGCTTGAGAAGGGCTGCATCGCTAATTGCGGGGATAAACAATCTGTCACGATCCCTCAGCGCGCCTAATAGGCAGACGAGGATGTTGTTTTTAGGCGCCAGCGGCGGCCGGATCAAAGGCTGCAGCCGGCGCAGGGGCCCTTGAAGTCGCGCCCCTGCCTCCAGGGAGCAAACTGCTTGCGCCCGCAGCCCTGAGACCTGCATTCGGCCCCTGGGCTTTTAGAGTATGTCTCAAGCCCCACAGTCTCTTCTTTTTGGGCTCCGTGAGCGTTCGTTTCTGCAGTGGTCCAGCACGCAAGGGCTGGCCAGGGTTGCAAACATTACAAGGCTAGAAGAGCGCGTCTGCAGAGCGCAGGGGACCGGACTCAAAGGCTAGTTGAACTAGCTCAGGACCCTGGCTGGGCTGCGAAGGAAAGTGTCCCCGGATCTGAGAAGACAGTAGGAGAAACAAAATAAAAAGCCTGTTCCCGGGTGCATGGCTTAGTCCCGAAGAAGGAAAGGCTTGTGTTTGGGATCCTTGGAGAGCCGGCAACCTCCGAGCTCATTTTTGTGAGGCCTTTGCGGATTTCCCGGCCTGTGGGTTCGGCGAGCAGACAGTCCGGGCTTGTGCCTATTATCTCGCCGCAGCGCAAACCCGAGGCGCTGCTGCCCAGGCGCGACTGTAGTAGGCAGCGGAGAAAACCGACCGTAATTCATGCCTGGCAAGGGCAGGGCTGGCCCGAGGCAGATAAAACCCCGAGACCGGCGCTCTGCTTGCAGCCTAGCCCGCTCTCAACTCTCTCCCCTCCCCCTCGCTTCGCATCCCCTCGACTTCTGAACCCTAAAGCACTCGTGCTTCCGGGGGTGGGGGGGGGAATGCTTTTGTCGGTTGAGATCCTAAAGACTAGTTGTCCTGCAGTCAGTGTCTGGGTCGCTAAACTGGTTGGTGGCGTTTACCCTGCAGCCCAAAATGCATGTTTTACTGGAATATAAATAGGCTGAGGAATGGCCGCGATGTGGTTCCTAGATAGCTTCTTCCCGGTGGGCAGAAAATCAACTTGTAGAGGGATTAAATTTTAAAGGCAGCTGTTACTACCTGAGTCTCTTCCTCCAGATGGAGGAATCTGAAGACTAGCCCTTCAGTACTGCGTTCGTTTTAGCCCCCATTTCATCCCCCTTTCCACTGCATTTTGTGGCCTCTGCCCAGGAACCCCGCACGCATTTTTAAAAAAAATGTACGCCTCAGTGGGATCCGCCAGCAATTAGGTAGCTCCGAACAGTCTTCTTTAATAGAATGGATGTGCTATGAAAACCGATTACCCGGAACGCTTTATTTTTGTGGGGATTCACCAATCACCAGGAGGGCTGCGAAAGGAGAGGGAAAAGATATTTTGTCCTTGGGTGGGGGTGGGAACTGATGGATGGACAGAAAGCCTCGTTCTGGGATCTGCTAACCTCCCGAGAGGCCCTCCCTTCCTTGCAGTCGCCGAGCCTTCCTTGTCTTCGAGTGAGGAACTAGGAGTCATGTTTGAGAAACTGCCTCTTTCAGGGAAGATTTCAAAGCTTTCCAAGGACAAGCCCTGGAGTTTAGAACTAGAAAAATCTTCAGCTACAGAAGGTGCAGAGGTGATAGAAAAATAAAAATGCTTCGACTTTCGAAGGACCTTGACTAAATTGATGCTGTCCTTAGAGCTCAAACTGGTGCCGCAGAAGGACCCCATCCTGGAAGGTGTTTTTTGTTTTTATTTTTTATTTTTATTTTTTTCCCTCTTTTGCGAAATCCTCAACTTCTTCGGAGGAAGGGCGCCAGTCCTGCAAGTCCTGCAGATTCATACGAGGAACTGGCAGCTAAAGCCTGCGACTTCTTGCCCCTTCCAGCCCATCCCCCACTTGCTCTGGATCCCCCTTTCTTGGCCCTGCTTTCTTGTGTCTTTAAGTTCGGGAGGGGTGAGGGGCCAGGATCCGCGGAAGAGGGAGCTCCCTCTTCAAATGGCGCAAATTAATGCGATCGGGACTTGAGGGCGCACTTGGGGAAGATGAAAGCGGAGGCCTGCCGGCTCCTACCAGGACTCTATAATTATAGATAATATATCTCATTTCAAAGCAATTAGACCAATCAGGCGTAACGAACCACTTTGCTGCCTACGAATAACAAAGGCGCACGGTTATTTAAGCCTGGAGATGTCAGGCAGACCCTGAGGCTCCAGGGGCCCGGACCAAGGTCCTCCACCCCAGCTCGGCCCACCGCGGTACGGGAAAGATTCCTCTGGATTCCTTCCCCTCTCTCCGCCGACTAAGCACCTCTCTCGGCTCTAGCCCCCTGGTATCAGGAATGTGGGTTGGAGGGGATGGGAAAAACTTGGTGTCAAACCTTTGGTCAGAAGTTTCGAAAATTTTAGCTGACTTAATTCTTTCTGCTCTGAGACTTCGAAAATATACCTCCCTAGTCGAGCTGAAAACGGAGAGCCGGAGAGAAAAGCTCCTTGCTAAGGGTTACACAGCTAGCTAGCGGTGGGGTTGCTGCTAGTAGCTCTGAAGCACTCAAACCCCGGCCTTGCCTTTTTCATTATGAGGAACAGCCTCACTAGGGCCGCTCCATAACTGCATCGATATGGGACGGGGGGGGGGGGTGCACAGCTGAGGAACTGGTTGGATCCGCCCCCAGTCCCGCCCAGACAGGGAGGGAAGACCTTTCATCTTGCAGTTACTAACTTTTCTGTGGATTGTCTTGTCTTCGCTCTCCCTCATAAGAAGTCCAGGACACGGTGAAGGTTCCTCAAATATGTCTTAAATGCCCAGGCTCTGTTTGAGAAGAAAACAGGCCTGGGTTACAGGTCTTATTTATTTATTTTCTGAATTTGGTCCACCAGCTTGAAGGTGGGCAGGGGCAGGGGAGAAGGACAAGGAGGGAATGGTTCTTGTTCTTAGGAATCCTGACAAAAGACATCAAAGAGGAGCTAGAGAGATTGCTTAGCACTTAAGAGACCTGGCTGACCTTGCAGAGGACCCAGGGTTAGTTCCCAGCATCCACATGGTGGCTTACAACCTTCAGTAACTCCAGTTGCAGGGAACTCCATTGCATTCATCTGCCCTCCTCAGGCACCAGACACACACGCAGTGCAGTTACACACGTGCATGTAGGCACTCACATTAAAAATAAATAGTCTTTTTTTTTTTTAACAAACTGCAGAGAGCACCGGGAGGTGCTTGAGGCCAGACTGTGGGTGGCACCAGGAGCTTGATAGAATCTAGCTGAGTGAATTGGAAGGCAAGTGGGGGGGGGGGAGTGCTGAACTAGGAGAGAAGAGCCCAGGAGGCTGTGTCACCCAGGCATGGCCCACCACAGCAGGTGGGATGCAAGGATGCAAGGATGCAAGCCTAAATAACTGGGCAGAGAGTGGGAGACAGCCATTGAGACTTCAGCAATCACCAGAGTGAGCAAGGGGGTTTCTTCCCACTCTCTCTGCCTGGCGGGTCCCCGGGGTTTGATAGCCCTTCCTGTCTCTGCCTGACTCCGAGAATCTGTCTCCAGGTCTCTGGGGGTCTCTGAACAGGTAGCATGACCCCCTGTGGAAATCCAGGCTCCAAGTCTGGCTTCCTTTTCACATTCCCTGGCCGTTGGTTCACTTTTCCTGCAGCTTCTCTGTTGCTTTCCCCCAAACTTCTTACATTCTGCCCTCAGTGATTCAATGTGAATCACACCCTTCAAGTCCCCAAGAAGCTAATTTGACTCCAGCTAGCTCTTTCTGGAGGGAGCTGGTGACTTCTGGGAGAACAGCAGGCATCCTCCTGGACAGGCAGAGAGTGTGCCTTTTTCTTTGGATGGTCCATCCCTTCTCCGCCCCCACTGGCTTCCAACTAGTGGTTTTTCCAGTCTATGAACCTCAGCTTCCACTATGGAATCGTGGGTCGCATATGTGCTTTCCTGTAGGGTTCTCCTGGAGACCCAAAAAGGGTTGATAAAGACCACGATAGGCCGGGGAAATTCCTTCTAGGTGAGTTCGTGTCCTGGCTGTCTCAGAAGCCCTGGCTAAAAAGAAATAGCTGGTGACTATAGAACATTTGGAAGGTGGCAAGTGTGACAGGAACTGACAAGACAGCAGCTTGTCAGTCAGTCAGGAGTCAGACAGTCAGACAGTCGGGAGAGGCTTAAGCTCATACCTAGGGCAAGCACTAGGGCTAGATTTTAGCTGTCCCCTTCGGGCCCAACCCTCCTATGATAGTTTTTATCCTCTTGCCTCTTGCCCTTGAGACCTCTGGGTCCAGGAAAGAAAGCCATCTCGCCAGCACTGTGCATGGCTCTCCTGGGGCCTTTGCCATCCTTGGACCAAGGGTGAGGGGTTTCTCATACTTCCTCAAGAGTCTTCCTGGGTCAACCACAGGAGCTTGTGGCTGGAAGTGTCCCTATGCAGTAGGCACTCCTTAGTCCATGAACAGTCGGATAATCGGTCGCCAATGAGTAGAAGCTGGAGTGGCGGAAAACCAAGCCCACTAGTTTGCAAGATGCAGTGGGTGAGTCCCTTGCCCCACCCCTGGAAGGTCCTGTGGACAAGTCTTCCAGATTTCACCAGCCTGCCCCTCACTTGAGGTGGCTCTGAGGAAAGGGTAATTTAATTCCTGTCATCTCGGGAAGGTGGGAGTACTTTTCCCAGATGAGCCCATTAGCCACAAAACTGGTCCAGCTGAAGAGACTGCAGTGAGAAATGGGAATGCTCGCTGGCCATCCTGCGCAGCTTCTCTTTAGGCTGGGGGAAGGGTGGGCAGGGAGGGCTCACTAGAAATTTAATTCCCCAGCCTCAAGCAACCGTCGTCATTTTCCAGAGTGGCAGAAACTGTTAAAATGCGGGTGTCTGAACTCCCTCCCAAATCCTGTGTTCACCTCAACTCAGGAAAGTTCAAGAAACCAGGGTCATCTTATGTCTCTCTAAGCCAGGTGGTTCTGTGGCTACTAGGAAGCAGGGAGGATTTCAGCTCAGTGGGAAAGGTGGGCGGTACCCTGAAGGTACCTGGCAGGTTCAGAGCTCCTGGGAGGCTGAGCGGACAGAACTGGATTCTTTGAAGGATGACAGGGATCTGTTCCACCTACCACCCGCTATCAGCTGGGTGCTTTCTTGTGTATTTCCACAGATGATTCCTTCAGAGGCCCGGACCATTTTCCAGATGGGAAGGCGGGTGATCCTGGAGTTGAAGCAGAATTCCAGCTTTGCAGCCGGAACCAGCAACCAGCGTCTGGGCTGTTCCCTTTCCAGCTCTGCCTAGGCACATGGGTGGGGAAGGGGCCCCTGGGAAGTTGCCACAGTCAGCAGCTGTTAAGTTGTTAAGTTGTGTTAAGTTGTTCTCCGCCCCAGCCCGAAGCGCACTGTTTGGGGGGGGGGGGAGAGGCAAGTGGTGTTTCTCTAGCCTGGCTGATCCTGGCATGCAGACAAGAAGGGACCCTGAGTCCCAGTAGAGTCCAGACCCTGTCCGGTGCCAGAGCTTCAGATTCTGCTCCAAGGCCAGCCTCAGAGCCATGAGTTCAGATGAATGGTCAGATCTCAGCAGCCCAGTTGCATTGGCGTTATAGTTTTTTTTGTTTTTGTTTTTTTCTGGGTGGCTGTATGAAGAAGCCCACTTGGAGGGTTAGGCAGGAGGGCCAAGAACTCAAGGTTAGCTTGGGATACATGACATCCCGTTTCAAAAACCACAAAACAAACAAAACCAAGCAAAAAATAGCTTCCACCATTGCCAATACTATTAATGTATTTTAACTAGTTCAGTTTTAATAGTGACTATTATCATCCCTAGTTCACACACTAGGAAAGAAGTTCATGGTATCATGGTATCAATTGGAACTTCAAAACAAAACACTCCAAGAATTCTCCCAGCACCCTAGGGGGTATGAGTTCATCACTGCTGAGATATACTCCACTCTGGAGATATCCTTATCCACTCTGGCCAGGAAGCCTGGGAGTCTGGTTTCGTGGTGAAGTATGTTCTAGTCAGGTGGCCAGCAAAGGAACACCCCACCCTACCCCCAGTGTGCCTGAACAGTCAGTCCCTGAGACTAGTACAAGAGAGGCACGAGCCAATGACTACCAAGAAATGTCAACCTTCACACCACCTGGACCTTTGAGCAACCCCCCTGGCCTGAAACACTCAGGATAAGCCAACTGCATTTGGGTGGGAATGGGAACCATCCGAATGTGAACTAGGTATTTTATTTTGTATGTCCAGGCTGGCTTCAAACCCTAAATGTTCCTGCCTTATTCCATTCAGTGGGTGAATATGTGTGCAGGATCATGTCAAGCCAGACATCTATTTCTGACTGTGTGAACACACACACACACACACACACACACACACACACACACTCCTATGAGATATGAGAGCTGGCCTTTAACCCTTTTACTCACCATGTAGCTGGGGTGGTGAGACCTTGAAATCCTGGTCCTCCTGCTTCCACATCCCAAGTGCTGGGATTACAGATGTGTGGGCACAGCCACCATTCATGGTTTATGCATTGCTGGCAGTGGAACCTGGGCCTTCCTGCATCCTATGTAAGCACTCTACACCCTGAGCTACATCCCCGGTATCCATTTTTTTTAATTTTTAGAAATTTTTTTTTAAAAAATTATGTGTGTGGGTGTTCAGCCTGGATATATATCTGTGTACCGTGTGTGTACCTTGTGCCAGTGGCGGTCAGAAGAAACCATCAATACCCTGGCATTGAAATTATGGAGGATGGTTGTAAATAGCCATGTGGGTGCTGAGAGTTGGACTTGGGTCTTCTGTAAGAACAAGAAGTGCTCTCAACCAGTAATCCATCTCTCCAGCTCCCAAAAATGTTTTTCTTTTGTCCTTTTGGCTTTCATTTTCCTTTTGGAGACAAAGTCTCACTATATAGCTCTGGATGTTCTGGAATTCATTCTGTAGACCAGGCTGGCCTCGAACTCACAGAGATGCGCCTGCTTCTGCCTTCCGAGTGCTGGGATTAAAGGTGTGCACCATTACACTGGGTTGAAAATGTTTTTTGAATGGTAAAGAGAAAGCTGAAACTGTTCCTCCTGGTGATTAGACTGTGCCTTTCATACAGACCTGGTGGCTGTCCCTGCCACACTGGCCACTAACTCCTGAAGTGCCTCCCAGGTCTTTTTTCTCCGTGAGTGCCTAGAAACAGACAGTGGAGACTGGTAGGCAAGGCAGAGCAGCCGAGACCTGGCGGACCTGGAGCATTTCTAGAGGGGGATTGCTATCATAGCAGCTTCCTCCCCAGTGTTCCCAAGTCAGCAAGAAGCAGGACCCAGCAGGGCCCCTCCCTTCAGGGTCCCACAGCCCCTTTGTCTTCTCTGTCCTGCCAAGGCTACAGAACACCCACCTGACGGAGACACAGCCCATCCTGCTGAGACTCCAATCTGATCAAATGGTGAGCCTCTGGCCACAGTCCAATTAAGTGAAAGTAAATCCTGCCTTATCGGGTTCGGGCGGTAGTCCCTGGGGTGGTCCTGAGGTGGCCCCAAAGGGTCCCTGTCTGTTTGATTTTCCTGCTCAGACACACTTGTTTAAACAGACCCCCAGGGTTTTCAGTAACCAGAGCCAGGCCTGGAGTATGACTGCCAGGTAAGGGAGGCCCTCAGAAAAATGCCGGCCTGGGAGGGGCCAGCGAGAGGAGAAAGGAGGGAGAGGGGGTCAGAGGAAGAAGAGAGTGCTGAAGCCACCTTCAGAATGCAGAGAATTCCCTGGACCCCTCTCAGTAGTGGGTTCAAATCCTGGCCCCTACCCTGTGCGTCCTCCGGGAAGGTTGCTGAGCTTCCCAACTGTGGCCACAGTTAAGCCCAGGAGATCCACAGATGCTGGGGTACAAGGAGACCCACAATGCTCTCTGAGAGCAGCCACATGGGGCTAGCCAGGTGCCTTTGTATCAACTGGGCTGGGGACGGCTCCTGCATCCAGGGAGGTAAACTGAGGTAAAATGGACATGTTCTCTCCCCGTAAGCTACTCCAAACCAACTCACCTCCGAGGCAGCACCTCTCCAGTGTGGCCGAGTGTGCATGAAACCCTCTAAATATGTTTCCTCGTCTCCCGTCCTAACCTCTGTGACCCGCCCTTCTCTCCCCCTCTTCCTCCAATGCTACAGCCAGGATTCTTCCTCCCCACCCAATAGCATTCCTAGGGTCTCCTTCCTGCTCTGAGGTTACCCACAGACTGTTCCTCAGACATCCCATGGCCTCAGAGAGCCTCCAGCTTCCTTACTGCTTTTGGGGCCTCTGCTCTTCAAGGCTGCTTCTCCAAGAAGGCTTCCAGCTACCTTCTGGAACACAGACGTCCACCCTAGCAACCCCTTCTGCACCTGTTTTACTTTCATGGATGCCAGGGACATTAAATTACTATTACTTATCACTCTTCACAGAGCTTCAGCCCCCTGGGGACCTCCATTTGCCTGAGGCTGTCTCTCAGCACTGAACTCGGCACACAGGAGATGATCAATATAAAGCTTCAAATGCTTGAGTTCATTCGCCGCACGCTGTGACTTCAGGAGTGTTGTCCATCGCTTTGTGTGTGCTTTCTCTTCTGACAAGGCAGGGCTAAGCACATTCTAGCACTGTGAGGAGTAAGCTGGAGCAGGCTTGGGAAGAGGTTTGTGTACGGCCTGGCATGGAGGAAGTCTGTAGGCCATGGTTGTTCTAAGAGGACAGTGGACCTTCCAGAAGGCTGGTTTTGAGGAGAGTGAGGCAACCACAGAAACCTCAGGTCTGAATCTTTCTGGTGAATCAAGAGATTCCACCCCAAATTCACCCTTGCCTCTCAATGACCCTCCACACTGACTAGATGTCCAGGTCATCTTGTAGGTAAAAGAACAAAGGTCAAGGGAATCACATGGTTAGGGGACCCCTTTACATTCCTGTTTGGTTTTTTGTTTGTTTGTTTGGTTGGTTTTTGGTCTCCCTCCCCCCAAGACAGGGTTTCTCTCTGTAGCCCCAGCAGAACGGGAATTCACTCTGTGGACCTGGCTGTCCTTGAACCCAGTGATCGGCCTGCCTCTGCCTCCCATGTGTTGGGATTAAAGGTGTGTGCCACCATTCCTGTTCTAAATGGACCAGTGGCTGCTTGGCTGTGGCTGATGCTACCCAGCCCTGACCAGGTGCACTCTTTTGGGCGGGTGGCTTTATGACAGAGGCTGTGAAGTTTCCCTCAGGAAGATGCTGAGGAGTAAGCCTGAAGGAATGAGAGCTAGGCTAGGCTGAGTGAGGGGGCAAGGCAGGAGGTGGTCAGGGTAAGAGCAGAGGCAGAGGGGTGGAGGCCTGTGGGACAAGGGGCAGAGTGGGAGTTGTGTCATTTCAGCACCACTTAAAAGGCAAATGTGGAAGGCTGACATTCACACCATCCCAATGCAAGGTCTGTAGTGAGGATGGGAGACTGCCGCGATGGTGGCTCTGAGTCTAGAACCTCATTTTCTGGACTATGTCGAGGATCCCTCTTATCCCACCCATGAGGAGATAAGAGCCCCGGGAGGCCACAGTCTACAGAAAGGAGCAAAGGATAGTGTTGGCTGCCACGCCACAGAAGACATGGCACCTGTACGGAAGTGCTCTGGAGTCCCTAGCTGCTCTGTGTCAGGGAACAAATGGATAGAGATCTAAAACACACCATAGGGGCCATCAGAGCACCTGGTGTGTGTCTGTCCTAGCCATGCCAGGCACACATTAAGTGGCTCCTCCATGGAAACCTCCACTTTCTACTGGACACAGGCCTTGAGGGTAGAACCAGACCCCCCTCAGTGAGAACTGAAACTTGTAACTATGCCATGGAATACATAATCCCATCAGCTGCGGTGTGTTTCCCTGCCAGGCTACCGTTTACCCTTCATCTCTAAGTCACCTCTATCATTGGGGTGGCCCTCCTGATCCCCTATCCTTGGGAAAATGAACTGAGCAACTTGCAGAGGTGATTTTGTTCATAAAGGTAGCATCCCCTGCTGAGCACCTCCAGACTTGCCAGAAAGAACTCTGAGTTAAAGCGCTCTCTCTCTCTCTCTCTCTCTCTCTCTCTCTCTCTCTCTCTCTCTCTCTCTCTCTCTCTCTCTGTGTGTGTGTGTGTGTGTGTATGTATGTATGTACATACACATGCACATGCGGATGTGCACACCTGGATGATGTTCATGCACAAGCTCAGGGACCATCTTGGGTGTTGCTGCTATGGAGCTAGCTATTTTTTTTTAGATACATTCTATCCCTGGCCTGGAGCTTACCAAGTAGTCTAGGCTAGTGTGTGTGTGTGTGTGTGTGCCAACAACAAGTGTGTGCCAGCACACTCGGCTTTTTCACTCGGCTTCTGGCGATGGAACAGTTTACCAGCTGAGCCATCTCTCCTGCCCCAGGCTCTACACTGTTAGAGGCATCTTTGACTCAGGTCAACTGGGATAGGCTCCCCAAACTGAACAGTTTAAAGGAACAGAATGGATCTTGTCATAGTCCGAGAGGCTGACAATCCCAATCAAGGCTTAAGCAGGGCTGTGCTCTTTCTGAGACCCCCTGTACAACCATTCTTCCTCCCCTGACCTTAGGGGTAGCCGCTGTCCTTGGAAACCTTTGGCTCTTAGCTACACCACTCCAGCCCTCGCCTGTTTCCATGGTGTCCTCAGTGACTGAGTCCAAGTTTCTTCTTGGAAGGACACAGTTGTCCTGGATTAAGCACCTCTCTACTCCATGATCTCATCCTAAATGGTTTACTTCTGCGGACCTCATTTCTACAGAGGGACTCATCTTCCAGTAACAGGGTGTGGCATGCCTACATGTCCTTTGGAGGGAACACAATTAGACCCACAACAGGCCATAGGTGTGTCCCCTTGGCCCTTGGAGGGGGTTCTGTGGTGTGGTTGGACAGCCATGCTGCTGCAGAGAGAAAAAGAGCAATGCTACAGTGCCTGGAGATGGCGTGCGTGGCATGGCCCCCTTCCTCCAGCAGGACTTCATCCAATAGCGCATGTTTGCTGGGCCATCAGCACGGCCCTGTGTGTTACAGAGGAGAAAGCTGAAGTAGGTCAAGATTCTTCTGCAAAGCTTGCATCTGAAGCAGTAGTGGCTGTTGGCATTCCAAACCGAGCCCCATCGGGCCCCTCCCCTCCCCCACAAGGGTCAGGGTGGCAGGCAGGGTAAGGAGAGGCGGGGGCAGGTGGGCCTGTCCAGGCCCTGCTGACTCATGGGAGTGTTAATGCCGCTGCAGCCTGTTGTTGCCCGTTGCCAGGGAGCTGATTAAGATGTCATGGAAGATTATGATGTCAGGTGCAGGAGTCAAGCTCCAGGGGGGTGACTGCTAGGCTGCGAAGGTTACCCTGGCAACAGAGACAGGACATCCATGCTGAGTAGGGACACAGACTAGTAGGAGGGGTAGGAGGTCCAGGGTGATGGTCCTGGGTACCAAGTCTGGCCTTTCTGCTCCGCAGCTGAGTGGGTAAGCTTGAGGGAACAGTCTTTCCTCTTTAAATATCCTCCCTTTCTTCCAAAATGGGAGAACAATCCCATCCCTGTGAGGATTGAATGGGATTGACAAAAAAGACCCCCAGCTTCACAAGTGTCTACCAAGTCCCCAGGGATCCCTAGCCAGGCAGGAGCTCCCAAGCTGAAGTCAGGCATGGGTAGACTTGCCCAGAGGTGGTAAAGAGGTGCCCGGGTGTCCACACTGCGGGCTCACAGGGCAGCACTGAGCCCTGCCCTGCTGGGCGCCTTCTTTGTGCTGACATTAGGGGACTGAGAGGCTCCCTCAGGCTTTATGATCCAGGACCCACAGTAGCCCACGTTCACTGCCCAGTCGCCTGTCACTCAAACCTGAGCCTTCTTTCTCCAGGTCCTTAGAGCACAGCACAATGCCTTAATAAGGAAACAAATGATGTCTCAAATTTTCCCTCTTCCTCACAACCAACTTCTATCTCTGATAATGAAGCATCCCTCTTCCACATGGCAATCCTTTCCCAGGCCTCATCATGTTCTTATTTCCCCAGTTGTGACTCACATACACCCACCAGCTTATCTGTACACCCACTAACCTACTCACCTACAATTCACCCATCTGTTTGTATACCCACACTTCCACCAGGAACCAACCTCTCCAATCATCCATTCACTCGTAACAGTATCCATTCACCCATCCACCTTTATATCCATCCTAAAATATACCTTTCACTTTGTCCTATCCATCTACTTTTCTATCTAATTCCTACCCACTCACCCTCCAACCCTCCTACCTACCCATCTACCTAGGCCTCCACCCACCCATCTATTCACATACCCACCCACCTGTCCCTCCTACCATTCATTCATTCATCACTTTATCCACCTACCCATCATCTGCCCATCCATCACACAATTCACCCTTCACATTATCTGACCATCCTCTCCTATCATCTCCTCTATCCACCCATTAATCAGTTCACCCAACCAACCATCTACCCATGCTTGCATGCACTCATCCATCAATCATTTTATCTACTCTCCAGTTCCTGAGTCTATGCATGCATCCATCCGTTCATCAGTTAACTCACTATCCACCCACCTGACAGTTCACACAGCCCTCCAACAACAAGGCAGGAGATACTAGCTGAGAGTATGCCGTCTGGGTGGCTCTGGCTCTGAAAGGTCCTTAGGCTCGTAAGGGTGTGGGACCTGTGCATATACAGGCTCCTCAGCTATGGGGAGGAAGGAGGCCTGGAGAAGAATAGAGAAAAGATACCATTTGGAATCACAGAGGGCTCTTGAGTGCAGGTTATGAATGAAGATGCGACTGGGAAGCACCCTGTTCTTCCATGGTCCCCAGAACACACCCAAGTCTCCATCCTCTGGTGCAGCCCTTATCTAGGTTCAGAGATGTTAAGCTATCTCCTGTGTCATGAACAGGTAAGCAATAGAGCTCCAATGCCAGCCCCTCAGGAAAGTTTACCAGGTCCTTCCTTTATCACCCATACTCTCTGCACCTGCTGTTCATTCCTTGCTGGATTGGCCACTCTAAGTAGCAGGGACATTTCATTTTGACCCTGCTTTTCCACAGTTCTGGGAACATGGTGGATTCTCAGAGCATCTTCCCTGGGATGCTGAGGATGCACAGAGCCTTTTCCTGGGGTCAGTGGACTGTTCTACCGTTCCCAACTTCCTTGCAACCCTCCCCCAGGATGGCTGGTGGTTGCGGTCTCTGGGTGTGTTGGCCATTGGACCCACACTCTCCAACTACTGCTGGTAAGGCTGGCATGCCTGCATCACCAGCCGATCCTCCGAGGGGACACACAGAACACCAACAGATAATTGAACCGATTACGGGAGAGTGGAACCGCTGAAGGTTGATTTACTGTGCGTCATCCCTGCTGCGGGGATTTTATTAGAAATTGAAGAATGGCTTCCTGACTGGAGGCTGTGTGTCACCTCCGACAGTCACCAAAGCAGTGCTGGCTCCCAAGGTGTCTGCAGTTGCTGCAATGTGATGGGGGCAGCAATAACTATGAACCGAGGTCACTGCAGAGAACAAGCCCTTCATCTCCTCTCCTCCCCCTCTATCCCTCTATGTGGGGAGAAGCTGTGGGAACACAGTGGGTGATGGAGAGTCCTGCAGATGCTGACTCACCTCATTATTAGATCTAGCTCAGTTTTGCCTTATACCAGCCAGAGGTGATAACAGGATCAGGAGATGAATGAAGGACAAGAGCACCCAAGTGCCTGAAGTCTCTATAGGGAGCAGCAGACATGGCCCAGTGGTTAAAAGCTCTTGTTGCTCTTCCAGGAGACCCAGGTTCAATTCCCTGCACCCACATCTAACCATCTCTAACACCAATTCCAGAGGACCCATCTTCTGCCTCTGCTGATACCATGCGTACACACTTGATGGATATATATGCACATGGACAAAGCATGCATACATATAAAATAAAGAGAAATAATTCAATATCTCACAGTACCAGTTGAGGTCCACCTGTATACAAGCAGTGCATTCCAGGGTCCCTAGGGCTGAAAGCCTGGCTGCTTTGCTAGACCTCTGGTTTGAGATTCCTGGCGGCAGAGGAGCTCTCTTGAATACTGTGCACACAGAGTTATGACTTTCCCTAACACCTCTTATCACCTGACTCTTTCACTTCGCTGGAACCTGGTAGTATACCAGTCCCCACCAGGGTCTCAAGCTAGCCAATGACTCCAGATTAGGATTCACAAGATTAAGGATAAGTTTACAGCAACTAAAAGACTTCGTTATGGAGCTATTTAAGACCCTGCTCTGGGTCTTAAAATGAATGTTTTTATTCTAACTCTACCAGCCTTCTTTCACCAGAAGCTTCCTTTCTGTGGTTGGCTACAGTGCTATTCTCCCACTAGAATGTAATCACCATAGCAACAGTATGGGGGGTGGGGGGCGCTCGTGAGGGTATGGCCCCCACAGTGAATTAGTACATTATAGCACAGTGGGTTAGCTTTTGGGGGAGTGGGCTTCTAAGGAAAACAAGTTCAGAGTCAGGCTTGCTGGCACAGGCTTCTCATTCTGAGCTCTTGGGAGGCTAAGGCAAGAGTTTCAAGAATTCAAGGCCAGCCTGGTGAGGCCAAATTTTATTTAAGAGAGAGAGAGTTCAGCCTCTTTCCTCTCTCAAGTCAAATTGTTTGGCAGACGACTGGTCCCGCCAACAGTGGGAGAGTATTCCTGGTGTTCTGCATGGTCCCAGCGCCGGATGCTGTCAGGGTTTGAAACTGGAGCTGTTGGAATAAGACAGGCACAGGGGCATGCCTCCATCACACTGCTGTTTAAGGCCACACCTTTCTTGATGCCATATGCTTGTAATCATCTGTCTTTTTTATTTTATGTTTTGAGACTGGGTCTCATAAAGCTCAGGCTAGCCTCCGATTTCCTATGTAGCAGAGGATGATTTTGAATGTCTGTTCCCCTCGCCTGTATCTCCAGAGTACTGGAATCCCAGGCACGTGCCTCCAGGTCCAGTGTACGCAGGCAGCCCTGGGGATCGAACCAGGGACTTGTATGTGCTAGGCAAGCACTCTGCCCTCTAAGCCACATCCCCAGCCCAAGAAGTATCTCTTCATATGCTTGTCTGTAAGCATCTGTCTGTTCTCATTGGTAGGATGTTGATTAATTGATTAATTAATTTTTAAAAATCATTTTTTTTAAAATTCATTCTGGGAGTGGAACACAGGACCTTCTACATGCTAAGCATGTGAGCTATATCGCACATCCTCAGCTCTTGTCTTTTTTGAGACAAGTCTGGGATTACAGAAATGCACTACCTTGTTAGACTGAAGAAAGACTTGCTGAAACAACCAGATATTTACATGCAAACAAGCAAAATATGTCAGGATGGAGGGAGGGAAGGAAGGAGGGCAGGAGAGAGGATTTGCATAAAAAGTTAAAAGTTCATCCAAGGTGTAAAAGGCAAACGCGAAACCATACAATTCAGAAATAGTTAACAGAAGAAAAGAAATGACCTTGGACTTGGCCAGCGCCTTAGTCACTTGTCTGTTATTGTTACTAAATACCATGACCAAGGCAGCCTATGGGAGGGAGAGTTTCCTTGGGCTCACAGATGCAAAGGTTAGATAGAGGCCCATGGCATCAGGTGTAACACGGCAGCAGGTGACAGGAGCTCAGAGATCACACCTTGAGCTGCTCTCAGAAAGCAGTGAACAAACAGGAAGTGGCAGAAGGCTGTTAATTCTGAAAACCTGATCCACCCCCTCTCCCATACAGTACCAAACTATACAAGAAGTCTGGAGTGAGCAGCGTGGCCACTCACTCTCTTCTTGCAATGTTACAGTGCTGCTCCGGTCTCTTGGGCCTACACCTCTAGAGAAGTTGAGCCCTGGCAATTTGACAATCTGTAGTTTTCTAGTTCACCGGGGGGGGGGGCGTGCAGCACTACAATGGTCAGCTCTTCCCTGATTTCCTCCAGGGCATTTCTTTTAGGTCTTCTCCTCCTCCTCCTTCTTCTTCGATGTTGCTTGGGTTTCATTAGAATGACAGCTATACAGTTCATCTCAGAGGAAAGTGTAAATTATGCTATGTTTATGATCAGATTTCACCTGTTTCTTTCTGTCTTTAAGAAAACAACAGAACCTGTACCGTTCTGTAACTACTGATTCATTCATTCTATGGTGTGTGTGTGTGTGTGTGTGTGTGTGTGTGTGTGTGTGTGTATGCATGTATGTGTGTGTGCCTTTTCCGTGCTCATTTTCACTTGTGGAAGTCAGGAGGAGCCCTTGCCTGCATTGTTAACCGTTGGCTCCTCACACAGCAGGCTTGACCCTGGCACTCAGTGGGTGCCCACCTTAATGAAGACTTTCTACATGTCTATGCACAGTGGTTACATAGAACAGCCTTTCAGAGCAAGACAAGCTCACACTGGAAGCCCAGCTCCATGAGATGTGACTCCAAGAAAGTGACAATGTCTGAGCTTCACTGTAAAATGGGACAGTGTGACGCCACCTTAGGTGGTGTGATGTGCCTGGTATGTGCCTTGTGCCCTGGCTGAGTTGATCCTCATTGAGGGTATTCTCATTCTTGTGTGGTTAGTGTAGCCCAGGAAGCTGGCCTTCTGTAGCTCTCTGGGTATGTTACAATGTCCCCACCAACACCCCAATCCCTGAGCTACTTCAGAGTCCATCAATATCTCCTTAAGCCTCATAGAATTCTGATGTAGTGTGTGAGCTTTCAGGAAACCAGTGTCAGTTTTCCTGAAGGTCACTTCCAGTCACTGCAGCAAAGGAGGCAGGCTTTGTCCACATATATTAAGGTAAAAATTCACAGGGTCTTATGATTTCTTAGAGACAATTCCTGAAGTATCTCCTCCCAAGTACTGTGATAGCTAGATATCTTAGCTATCAGTGACCCAAAACAAAGGATCCACCATCTGATGGGAGATGTCATTCTGTATGTTTCTCATACTGGTTAATGAATAAAGCACTGTTGGCCAATAGGAAAGGAAGATAGGAGACAAGGAGGAAATAGGAAGTAGGAAGGAGGGGTCAAGATGGAGAGTCTGGAGAAAGCAGAAATACATAGATCAGCAGAAATGGGTTAATACTTAAGACAGAGCTAGCCAATAAGAAACTAGTAACGGGCCAACAGAATTATATCAAATACAGAGTCTCAGTGTGTTATTTAGGGATGGCGCGGCGGCAGGACAAGACCAGAAGGCAGGTGGAAAAACCGTTCGCCTTACAACCATCCCACTTCCAAGTTGAGGAAGCAGGCTCTGAGGGCAACACACAAGTACACCAAGCCAGAGTGACAGCTCCTCTGGCTACACTATGGTCAGGTACCATGACTTGAATAGGGACCTATGTCTTAACACATGGATACTGATGGTGAGGTTATGTGTGAAGTTCTCCAGCTGTCGCCAGCTACTCTCAGTTATCTGCAGGGACTTATTGAGATGAAAACATTTTACAGATTAGCCTTTGTATTGGCATTTACTTAAAAAAAAAAAAGATTGTATTAGTTACTTCTCTCATTGGGACAAAATACCCTGGCAAGAGGTACTTCAAAAAATGAAGGGTTCTTTTGGCTCACAGTTTGTGATGGTACAGTCTATCATGTCAGGGAAGACATGAAGACAAGATCAGGAGGCTGGCTGAAAACACTTCATCCTCAGGAAGCAGACAGTGAACAGGAAGTGGAATGAGGCTATAAAACCTCAAAACCTACCCTCAATGACCTCCATCCTTCAGCAAGGCTCCACCTCCTAAAGGTTCCACAACCTCTCCACACAGTACTGCCAGAGGGAAACTAATGCTGGTTCACACTCATTTCACATCCAAACCACAGCAGTGCTACAATAAAAGTCAGCAATATCTGAAATGCACAACATGTTAAGTTTTAACCTAATTTGTGGGCAAATTTCCTTTCTCTGTTTGAGTGGCCAGGATAAAACACCCCCAACCTGGGGCTCCTGCACTTTTGAACCTTTGTGGAAGCTAGAAGTTCAAGGTCATGATGGTCAGGTTGGCTTCTGGTGGGACACTCTTCACAGCTTATAGAAGGCTACCTCTTTGCTGTGTGTTTACATGAACCCTCAAGTCTTTTCTCTATTTCTTTTGAGGATGCCAGTGTCATGGGATTAAGCCTGCCTCTGTGACCTCACTTAGCTCATTCTAGGAGCCCACTTTCCAAACACAGTCATAGGGCAGGCCTGAACCTTCCATGTATGAATTTAGAGAGGAATGGCACTATCAGTTGTTTTTGTTTTTGTTTTTGGTCCTGCAAAACTTTATTATTTATTTATTCACAGAGCAGCAACCAGACTCCAGATGCAGAAAAGTAAGGAGGCTACCATTGTTTTGTAAGACCAGGCTGCAACATAACAGGTGTCTCTGGCTTTAGCCCTTCTGTTTAGAGCTAAGGTGGATCTAAAGATAGAGCATACACTCATGAAATCTTAACTATGTGGTCCTCTAAAGAAGACCTGCACAATGCCACCATTTGACAGCCCAGCACGGATAGGGGAAATCTCTCAAGGCCTCACCATAGATAAACTGTAGTTATTAAAGGATGCTAAAAGAAGGAGAATCAGTCTTCTCCAGCGACAAGGCCCTGATAGGTCATCCAATATGATCAACACTAAATGGAATGTCTTAGTGCCCTATTGCTGAGAAGAGACATCACGGCCACAACAACTCTTATTAAAAAAAAAAAAAAAGCACTTTATTGTGGTTTGCTTGCAGTTTCAGAAGGTTAAGCCATTATCATCATGGTGGGGAGCATAGCATCATGCAGGCACACAGTACTGGAGAAGTAGCGTGGAGTTCTGTATCTGGACACATAGGCAGCAGGAAGAGAGCCACTGGGCCTAGCTTGAGCGTTTGAAGCCTTAAAGCCCCTCTCCCAGTGACACACTTGCTCCAACATGCCACACCTACTCCAGCAAAGCCACACCCCTTTATTGATCGTAAGTAGTGCCACTCTGATGACTAAGCATTCAAACATGAGCCTATGGGAGTCATTCAAACCACCGCATGGACTCAGCTGATTTCATTAATTCCTCTCTCTCTCTAGACATATAGATGTATATATAGTCATGTATGTTTTCAAGAATAATTAAAGAAGAGCAGGTCATGGCGGTGAAAAGGACACCAGAAGAATTGGGGGGAGACAGAAAGTAGGGTGAAAATAATATAAATATAGTTCTCATTTATGAAATTTTCCAAAACAATAAAAATAACTGTTAAGAAACCAAAGGGGCCAGGCAATGGGGGGGCATGCCTTTAATCCCAGTCTGTGAGTTCGAGGCCAGCGTGGTCTACAGAGCAAGCTCCAGGGCAGCCAGGGCTACAAAGAGAAACCCTGTCTTGAAAAATCAATAAACAAACAAACAAACAAACAAATGAATGAAAGGGAAGAAAAAAGAAACCAGAGAGATATAGTATGCTTTATGATGTTTCATGTCACTGTGCAAATCTCCCTATCATTCCAATTTGATTGTAAATGTTTGGAAGACATTATTAAACAATACATCTATTTTGCCTTTTTCAAAAAGTTCTATGGGTGAAACCTGGGGTGCTAATTACATGCTGAGCTACATCCTCAGTCTAGAAATCTTTACTTTTTAAAGCCTAACTGCTTATCCAAGTGTATGTAAGAAAATTTTGACCATAAACGTTTGTTGTGTAATTGTTAGAACAGTGAAAATCAAAGCCACTTCAATGCTTAACCACAGGAGAGAGGCTGAGTAAATGGTGCTGCCTTGACAAGTTATTTGGAATGATGCCTTTCGAACAGTTAATTAAAAAAAAAAAAGCACTGAACACTATACTCACAGTTTAGAATTTGAGAAGACACCCAAGATACTGCACTAAGCTAAAAACAAGGAGTGGAACCAGACTGGCAGTGTGCCTCAGTGGTTAAGGCCACCAAGCCTGAGGAGCTGAGTTTCATCCCCAGGACTCACGGGAAAGAAGACAATGGATTCCTGCAACTTTTCCTCTGACTGCCATAAAGAACTGTGGCGTATACACGTGTGCATGCAAACATGTACACACAAACACAGACACATGCGCGCGCGCACACACACACATGCACACACATACACAAATCAAAAGTATATTAAGTTTTAAATCCACAATCTAAAATGGCACTAGAACTCTGATTTTAGCACTATTCAATAAGCACATTAAAAAAAAAAAAGAAGAAGAATAGAAAGTGTTAACAGCTGTTACAGAGGTTGGGCAGGGTGATAAGAGGAATCGAAATTAGTTTTATTGTTTTAAAATATCTGTTAGTTTCCCAATTCAGTGTGTACACTATTTCTACAATGAGATCGTGTTAGAAGCTACTTCCAAAACACTCAATGGCTTGGGAATGAGAACAGAGCCACCTGGCTGGGTAGGTGTTCATAGAAATGGCCACACATGGTTGAAGGCATAGAGAGAGAGGTGCACCTGAGTCACAGAGCCAGGCGTGGTCAGCTAGGGGCAATTCTCTTGAGCGTCTCTGGGATGCAGTCCCCACATCTGTAAAATGGGTATCACAGTAGGTACCTTGGAAACCTACTTAGAGCTTCACTGAGAAAAGCTTTATTCTTCCTGGGTACAGGACATCTTTAAAGGCCCAAGCTGTGGACCTGTATTTCCATGCAGTGCATTGAGTTCTAGCCAGACCTTAATGGTGGCTAAGGAGCAGGTGCATGATAGAGACAAGAACCACTTCCCAAAGAGCTCTGTAGGTGGATACGCATTTCACCTTTATCTGGAGACAACAGGTGAACCAGACTGAAGGCTCATACAAGAGGCACTGCTGGGAATTCTTTAGGCCAAGCCGACTGAGGCTCAATAAAGAGTTTCAGAGGATCTGGGTTCAATTCCCAGCAACCACATGGTGGCTTGCAACTTCTCTAACAGGATCTGATACCTTCTGGTGTGCAGGTGTGCATGCAGACAGAGCACGTACGTTTTTTAAAAAGGGAATCCAGAGAAAGGAAGTGAGAACCAGTGAGGATACTGATTTATAACACTAAGAGGGCGGAAGGAGCATTGGTGAGGCTTTGACACTGGCTATGTGCTAGAAAGGGGGCTAATGCCAAGCTACTGGCGTGGTCCTTAAAACCAGGGGAGAATGGAGGAGAAAGAGGAAAAGAGAGGAAGGGAAAGATGTAGAAGAAAGAAAAATAATAGAAGGAAAGGCAGCAAGTCAGGGGAGAGGAGAAATGAGAGGGAGGGGGAGGGGAGGGAGGGAGAGAGGGAGGAGAGAGGAGGCCTTATGTCTAATGCCCTCTGTGGGGCCGGGATGCTACCCAGTGAAGTCAGGTCTCCTTGGCCTTGGGCCAGCCTCTCTGCCCGTCAGAGACCCTTCCAGGCTTAATGAGGGACTGTGGTGCCTGGAGACTGCCCATTACTGAGCTGAGTTTATTTTGAAATCCAAGATAGGAATAGTTGTGTCTCAACCAGGTATGTGTTTACACCTCCAGGCCAATGTTGCCAGAAATAGACACTTTATCATGAGCTCAGAACTGGGCCCAGAGGGCTGGGCTTAGTCTGCCTCTACACCCCAGGTCAAACAGGGGAGACCAAAATTTTCCAAGGCCTTTGAGATATGAGCCAGACAGGATGGGAGATCCAGGGCAGAGAGTGCCCTGGGAACTGTATGGAGCATCTGTGGTTCCACAGCCTCCAGGAAGCACCAGGTTTGACTATGTGCAACATGGCCCTGTCACCAGATGTCATCAGCATTGAGATAAGGGGGGTGATCGGGACCGAGGACCCGGCATAGGCTTCCAGAAGAGTGACATCACTGCTGAGGTTTGGAGCAGGGCCCACTGAGACCCGTGATGAACGTAAGTGCACTTCCGGGGGTTGCTGTAATCAACAGCCACAGATCAGAAGGGCTTCAAGCTACAGAAATCCACCCTGACCCCCCTGAATGCCCTAAAAGAAACTTGCACCCTCACCTCGCTCTCTGGGGTGACTGGCAGCCCTTGGCTTGCAGACTCAACCTAATCCTTGCTCCCTTGCAGACGGCTGTCTTCTCCCTGTATGCCTCAGTGTGTCCTCTGTCCCTCTTATTCTGTTTGGGACCTCTATGACTCAGTGTGACCTCATCTTAATTATAGCCGAGAAGACCTGTTTCCACATAAGGTCACCTCCACAGATCCCAGATGAACTTGAGTTGGGGAGGTGCAGGGAACACTGTTCAGCCTGGCACGACAATGATCAATGTGGGACTGAGCATTCTTATGACATGGGGTTACTGGCTAGAGATGGCCTAAAGGGGTGAGCCAGGACCAGATGAGGTCCAGGGGCCATGCTGAGAGTTAAAGCCGTTGACAAACACCCTCTTCCATAGCATGGGGATGTGTTGGAGGAAAGTCCTTCCAGAATGGGCCATAAGTCGGATATTGACCTCTGAAAGGCTATTTGAATTTGATGGGTTTTCTGGCGCTGGCTTCCTCCTCACTACCATGGCTGAGTGCTCTGATGTCCGATGCTCCCTAGATTTATTCCTGAGCGGCAATAAAGGTGGAGAAATGTGGCCAGACAGTGACAGCTCTTTGCTGGTGTCTGGGGCTGTTTGTCTTCTTCCTGAAGCAGACCTGTCCCTGAAGACAGCAAGGCCCCTGCTCTGACCCAGGGAAAACCCCTCAGCTTTGCCAGCCTTACCTCCATTCTCTCAAAGTTGCAGATCACCATGAGCTCCCTGAGGTCAAGGGGACTTACAGCAACTGGGATCCCAAACCAAGTCTCCTCCAAGAAGGCTGGGAGCCTGGGTATTCATGGCAATCTCCCTCTCTCTCCTCTCTCTCTCCTCTCTCCTCTCTCTCTCTCTCTCTCTCTCTCTCTCTCTCTCTCTCTCTCTCTCTCTCTCTCTCTGTGTGTGTGTGTGTGTTGCATCTGCTTGGCGGACTTGAAGGGTGCTGACTTAACTACTGGTCTGGATGTTGCTGGAAGGGATCAATGTTTAGTGTCAGTGAACTCAGTAAAGCCAATGAGCCTCCAGAGTGTGGGCAGCCAAAGGCTTTATGGGTACAGATGGAGGGTCCTGAAGAAAGGGGTGTTTCTTTATACTATGGCCCAGGAAACAACAGCCTGGCCTCCCAGCCCACAGGGTTTAGATTGGAGACTGTGGTATCAGCTCTGTCCTAACTTACCCTCTGCCTGCTGCTTCAGAGTTCAAACCTACAAGTCCCCACTGTGGTACAGGTGAAGTCCTTTAAAGTCTCTCTTTGCAGCCCCCACTTTCCTTTTAGTTTGATTTTTCTGATACAGGGTCAGAGTGGTAGACAAGGCTGACCTTGAACTCAAAATTATCCCACCTCAGCCTCCATGGTACTGGGATTATAGATACTACCAGTCTGCCTACATATTTACTTAAATGGATAGACTGATGTGGGAAGGATAGAGTTGGATACAAACATACACACACATGTACATACATACATACATACATGTGTGGATGGGTGAGTAGGTGGCTAGACGAACAGGTAGGTAGATCGATGTATATATGTACCCATAGGTGGGTGGACTGATTGACAGATGGACAAATGGATGAATGGCAGGTACCAGGCACATGGATGATCTTATTTTAGCTAATGGTTTTCGGGGGTTCAGTTCACCATGGCGGGGAGGGCAAGAGCATGACAGGAAGCAGAGAGAAAGGAGAGGAGAAGGAGGAAGAGAGCTAGAGAGGGCAAGCATGTGGGCAAGTGCTTCCCCCCTTTATTCCATCTGGTAGCCCAGCCCATGGGGTGGTGCCATGCACACCCCACCCACACACCCACCTCACCAGCCTCCTAGGTCCTCCCAATCCAGTCACGTTGACACGTTTGGGCATGCATACATGCATGCATACAGGGTGGATGGGCAAGTGGTGGGTGGAAAGATGAGGGCTAAAGGGCTAAGATGGCAGGAGGAAAGAGTCTTGCTAATGGTGGCTTTGCTTCAAGCATAATGCCACCAAGTGGGATCCTGAACCGATGAGTTGGCTGCCTGGGAGATGCCTGGACAATGCAGCAATTCAAGCTCCAGTGAGACCCACCCCAGGAACCATCTACTTTACCCTCTGCTTCTCTACTGCCCCCGGGCCCAGGCAGGGAGAGTAACTCATATTGTCTGCCACTTTAGATGTCTGGGGACAATACTGGGCCAGAGGAGGCTGTGACAGCTCCTACATATGCATGCAGGGCATGCATCTTAGGGAAAGAGGGAAAGACGCACATTCAAGGTGGGGTTTGTTTTCGTTTCTGTGATAACTTCTTCCCCCCAGTGGACCCACAATGTCATCAGCAGCTCATGATCTGGGGTGCAGGGGGATGCGTACATGCTTCCTGTGTCACCAGGGTCCTGGTGAAGGAGTGCAGGATGAGATAGATATAAATTCCTGTGACAGGACTCTTGGTTTGCATCTCAGTGGATGCCTGGATCTTGTGGTGGTATCCAGCTTGTGCCAGACAGGCATCAGGACCCTCCTCAACGGAGTGTCCTTAGGGCATTCAGTGATAATAAACACACATTATAAACACATAGGGTATCTTATGCTCATCCATAGGAAGTCAGTGGTGTGTCCATTTTGTAGATGGGAAAACCAAGGCTCATGAGAATAGATGACTTACCCAAGGCTGTGCAGGGAGAGAGGAGCACTGTTGGAGTTAGACCCTCAAGGTTGAGGCCCTCTAGCCCCCATCTCTGCCCTCTGTGTGCAGCTTGAGGTAGCAGTGCCCCAAGCTCCCTAGGAGACCTGCAAAGCGGGAGCCGTTACAACACTGTTGTTACACTGGACACTCAGGATGTGAGTGAGCTTGTTCAAGGTGGTACATCTGGGCAGAGATTGAGCTCTTGGCACTGTGAGCAGTAGCTGAGGAAGGGTGGTAGCCACATCTGTGAAGCAACAGCTCTCAACCTGTGGGTTGCAACCCCTTTGACAAACCTCTATTTCCGAAAATACTTATATTACAATTTCATAACAGCAGCAAAGTTTATAGTTATGAAGCATTAGTGAAAATAATTTATGATAGGGGTCCCCACAACATGAGGAACTATATTAAACGGTTGCAGCATTAGGAAAGTTGAGAACCACTGCTAAGAAATAGCACCTAGCTGTTTGCTGTATGCTTTGCTAGTGGTGCATGCCGTGCAAAGTGGTGTGTGTGTGTGTGTGTGTGTGTGTGTGTGTGAGAGAGAAAGAGAGAGAGAGAGAGAGAGAGAGAGAGAGAGACAAGGAGGATGACATGACAGGATTATCTTCTCTGGCTAAGCATGGGGAGCCCTCCAACGGACAGCAACCCTCCTGCCTCCCCCTCCCTCCGGTGAGTTATCACAGCAACTACTTGGGCATGTCCAAGGCATCTCCTTTAATAATCTGGGCCTCTGATCTCCGGCAGGACTGTCATGAAGGGGCAGTTTGTTAGCGCTGACATAAACATGGAGGAACCCAGCCTCCCTCGTTCATGTCATTTAAAGAAGTACACTCAGGCCAGCCAACAGCAGGGCAACTGAAAATATTTATTTGTTCAGCTTCCTGTGGTGAAAGCCAGCGTTTACGAGGTCAACTCTTTGTAGTCGTTAAGGTTTTTTTCCCGGGGGGGGGGGGGGAGAGGGGGAGTGGGTAAGGAAAGAATAATATCTCAGGACCGGATCATGCCGGCCCCTCAGTTTGCTCAGTCCAAGAAAACTCTGCTAGGGCTGAACTGGACTTGGCTTTAGTGACCCACATGAGGTTTGTGAATAAAGTACCCATGCCCCCACAGGCAATGCTGTTTAGGGACATACTCAGGGTCACACAGCTAATAAGCAGCGGGATCTGAATTGGTATCTGAACTGGAACTTTCCATAAGATGAAGTGTCCTCTCTGCCAAGGTGGACCCGCTCCTGCTGTCTCAGGAACCCCACAGTTAGGAGTCAGGAAGGAGGGGAGTGTGCATTTTAGATCATTCTTGTCCTTAGAAAACCTAACCTGGGGTTGAAAAGAGGGCTCAGCATTTAAGAACGCCTGCTGCTCTTCCAGAGGTCTTGAGCTGTGTTCCCAGAACCCAGGGGACCCAAGACCTCTGGCCTCTGAGGGTACCTGTATTCATGTGTACGTGTATTCCTATACAGACACAGGCATGTGCACACACACACCTCTCTCTCTCTCTCTCTCTCTCTCTCTCTCTCTCTCACCCACAACCACACTCTCACACATACAAACACACACATACACACACACACTCTCTCACACCCACAAACACACACATACAAACACACACACACACCATGCATACACACACACTCTCTCACCCACAAACACACTCTCACACATACAAACACACACACAAACACCACATGTACACACACCACACATACACCACCCCCCACATACTCTCAAACACATATACACAGAGCAAACAATATTTTAAAATGAAAAGAATCAAAGTGGATGGCACCTAAGGAACCGCATCTTAGTTGTATTCTGCACTACTCCACACATGCACATGGACACACACAGAATTAACTCAATGTTGGGGTGGGGTGGGTGGATTGTAAGACAATCAGGCATAAAGCCAAAGCATAGAGAACTGCTGTTGCTTTTGTTTCTTCTTCCATAGGATCTGGGGCAGATGGAAGATTCCAGATTCTAGGAGCTTGGATCAGTCGGTTTTCCATCAGAGTCTCCCTCCCAGCCCAAAGCCTGGAGTTCCTTTGGCCCCTAGACCTAAACTCCAAGTTTTAGGCCCCCTACTTCTTCTTGGGTTGCAAGGTTCTGGCGGTAGCTCAGGGACTCAGCCACTCTCTAACCTTAGCTGAGTTGCCTAATTGCTCAGAACCTCAGTTTTCTCTTCTGTGAAATGGGGCTAATCGCCCACAGGCTTTCATATTAGAGGATGGCTGGGTGGAAAAAAGAGCTTGCCGAACACTGAACAGGCTTTCATCATGAGCAGTTCTCCTGTGGGTCAGTGGATCTGAGCTCAGAGTCTGAGTCACTCGCCATATCGCCAGGGCCCCTGCTTGCTCACTGTGTTGCCAAATGCGCATGTAACCCAAACAGAGCCCTCCATGGTCACAGGTCCTTTGGTTCCCAGTATCCAGTAACCCGCATCTTCAGGCTATAAGTTTCATGCACCTAACCATAGCTCCGTGCCCATGTAGCCGCCCACCATGCAGAAGTGAAAAAGGGAGGATTGGCAAGGTTGGGAAACTCTCCCGGGATACTGCGAGTCCTCGGTGGTAGTGTGGCATCACACTGTGCCCCGCCCAGCTTCTCCTGTCCTGGTTTTGGGTCAGAGCCCCAGATTCTTTCCCAAAGGCAGTAGGGAAGTGCCTGCCTCCAGGGATTTCCTGGCGCCTTCCCTAGCCCCTCCCGTACTCAAGGGGCTCCTCTGCACACTCACACCACACAGCACAGACTTCCCAGCTCCCAGAGTAGAGCCCCTGCCCCAGCAGAAGGCTTCCTAGTCAGATGCAAGTCACTGTCCAGCTCAGCCACCAGGCGGCCAGCAGGCCAGGCATCAGGAGGTGGGGCGGGGCGACAGTGGCTACTCAGCTTGCTTGGAGCCTCTCTCAGCAGGAGCCAGGTCCTCAACTGTCCCCTGGGGTCAGATCCATCACTCGGTGACTGCACTCCATCAGGCGGGCACAGCCGGAGGGTCAAGTGGCCCGTCGCTGCCGCCGGGCGCTGGGAGCCCATCATGGCCATATTTAATTTAATTAAGGCTGTCAGCACTATTGATTTCAGCAGTTTCAATTACTAGGCTGTTATGGTTTCTGGATCAACTGATCTGTGATGGGTCCTATCAGCAAAGACACACATTGAGGAGAGGACCCTCCATCTCCTTTAAGCCTGACACACGCCGCCATGGCCCGTGAGTTATTGCTTCCATCCAGCCCGGCTCCCCTTCCCAGCCTCATAATTAATTTCTCATTAGACAGCTCTTTATTGTTTAATTTGTGCGGTTTATAATCAAATTGGGCACATTAATTGTCGTTGGATTTAAGGCGAATGGAAAAGAAAGGGCTTCAATAACTTACTCTTCCATGACTCCCGACAAGATAAAATAAAGCCCGAGGAGAAGTGTCAGCTTTTTACATTATAAATTAGGTTTTTTAAAGAGCACGGGCATTTAAGACGCAGTTATCACACATTTAGTAATTATAAATCCTACACTGCAAAACAATTATTGAGATATAATTACTCTGCTTGGCTCTTGGGCAGTGGGGCTGGGTGACGGTGAAACTCTTCCTTGTGGATGGGGGCTTCTCTTAGTTTGGGGTAACCATGCCAGCGAGAAGCTAAATTCTCAAATGTAGTGTGAGTATTCCTACATTGTTTCAGAGGGCGTGTCCAATGGAACAAGCACTTTATCCTTTGGAGATCTGCAACATCATCTGAGGTCCCTCTAAGCGCCTAACCTGGGCTATGACCAGGTCACACGAGCCCAGGATGGACCTACAGACAAGTGGGGAGTGTGGATGCTAGCAAAAGTCAGGTCCACCTGGGGCTGGCAGGCTTACCTATGGGGTAGCCATTCATCTGTGGGTAGTTGAATCCAGCTGGGGGGCGGGGCGGGGTTGGATCCACCTGCAGGGTGGTCAGATTCACCTGTACAGTGGTCAATCTGGGTTTCCTAAAGGAGAGGACCCTTGAGAGTCTTCACCCAATGGTGTGTGAGGAGGGGCAGTGCGGGCGGGCCCCCTGAGAGCAAAGGCCTGGATGAGGTCCACAATGACCATCCTTTTGGAGGCCATAAGCTAGTATTAGGGGTAGGCAATGCAGACCCTGGTGGCCATCACAGCAGGCCTGGGTCCTGGAAGCTGCAATGGGATGCTGAAGACTCATGCTGAATGCCCACCTCAGTGTCTTCCAGTCTGCTCAGTCTAGCACAGTATTACCTGGGTGAAAGCTGTCTGCTCCGAGAGCTGTGGGCCTTCTCTTGTAGAAAGCCAAAATGACAACCCAGGCCTCCTTCACAGCCTACAGTTCTGTATCTGCTGTTTTACAAGCACCTACTATGTGCAGGAAGTATAGGAAATAGAAGCTGGTACAGGCCAGTTCTGAGTGACATGTGGTTGTTGGGCCTGTCCACAGGAATCCAAAAGAGTACACATCCAAGGACTTCAAGACACAGGAGAAAGGCAAGCTACACACAGCTGGAAAGAACATTCTAAGCACAGTACCAAAGAACCTACTGAAGCCAGCACCAGAAAACCTACTACACACAACACCAAAGAGCCTACTAAACACAACACCAAAGCGCCTACTAAACACAACACCAAAGCGCCTACTAAACACAACACCAAAGCGCCTACTAAACACAACACCAAAGAGCCTACTAAACACAACACCAAAGAGCCTGCTAAACACAGCATTAAGAACCCATTGGACATAACACTAGAGAATCTACTTGGTTCCAGCAGTATGTAGGGTGTGATGGAGACCCAACCAGTTTGCCTCTGCTACCAGGTGTACGATGAGATGAGATTCGTGTGTCTATGATCCAGCCTGTCTTTCTTTTAAAAGACGCATTTGTTTTTATTCTATGTACAGAAGTGCTTTGTTTCTGTTTGTATGTAGGCACCATCTATTTACAGTGCCCATAGAGGCCAGAAGAAGGCATGTCGTGCTCTGGAATTGGTGTTGCAGGCAGTTGTGAGCCACTATGTAGGTGCTGGGAATCAAACCCTGGTCCTTGGGAAGAGAAACCATCGCTCCTAACCACAGCACTATCTCTTTGCCCCAACCAAGCCCATCTTGCCAGGCCTACCTGAGTATCATCTACACACTGGCCTCTGCATCCTCGCAAGTGAGCCTAGAGCTGGAGACTTGCTTTCTCTTTCAGTTGGATGTGGAGGAATTGCCAAGGCTTTCCCAGGAGAAGAGATACAGCTCTTCCTACCACACTGTCCATCTTCTAGGCCCAGGGCCAAGTGAGAGGTCCTAGGAGAATCTTCTAGGAAACTTCACAAACTCTTCTCTGAAGACATAGTTTGCTCCAAGAAACATTTTATTTTTTTCAAACACCCAGCTCCCAGGCACACCCCAGCTCCCAGGCAAGACACCCCCAGAGGCTGAAACATCAGCTCTGCCCACTCTGCCTTCTGGAGGCTAAAGTCTAGAACCTGCCTATTCTTTGCACTGGGCTTAAACCTCTTGGATCTGGTACTCTATTAACAAGGTTTTCAAGCACACAAAATTGATTTATTGCTTGTGATTCTTTTGTTTGGCTTTTGTTCTTAAAGACTCCTAAGATACTTTATTTGTCTAAAATGTCTGAAGTCCCTTTGAAACTAATTTTTCTCTGCTGTGGTTGTTTAGGCCAACACTTCATCATGCACTCCAGGCTCTGTGTGCATCCCATTCCACTTCTCACCCTGCCAGCAGCGTCCTCAGACTAATGGATTCCCCTGTCTCCATGGATTGTCGCAAGTGTGTGCAGTAAAATAAGGGCTGTCTCCCATGGGACAGTAACGCTCACCCCCTACATGCTCTTATTTTTCATCCTGAATTCCTCGCTTTCTACCCTGTTTGCCCACCTGACCTTCTAGAGCAGTGGTTCTCAACCTTCCTAATGCTGTGACTCTGATACAGCTCCTCAGGTTGTGGTGACCCCCACCATAAAACCATTTTATTGCTACTTACTAGCTGCAATTTTGCTGCTGTTATGAATCTTAGTGTAAATATCTAGCATGCAGGGTATCTGATGTGTGACCTCCCAAAGGAAAGGGGTCATGACCCTCAGGTTGTGAACCACTCGCTCAGTGTCCCGGCACCACCACTCACTATTCCTATTAAAAGCTACAGTCAAGAAAACATGATGGGCAAGGGGCTATGTTGAAGTGAGTGGCTTATGCAGCTTGCCTGGGGCCGGGCTGATGACCCTGCTCCATGCTGCTGCTGAGGGCCATGTGTGCGTCAGTGCACCTGATGCGGGTGGGTGGGTGTTGATGTCGGTGGCTCCGTGATATCGTCTGAGGCCATGCGGATGTCTAGGGTCTGTGCTGCAGCCTGAAGCCATGTTGGTGTCGGAATCCATGATACTGCCCAGAGCCATGCCTGGGGCCAAGGTCCTACTGCAGTTGGGGTGTGTGTTGACGTTGGTCGCCCAAGTTGCCACCAAGAAGAGCAAGGAAACTACCTTGTGACTCAACTGCAGGACTGACAAAGAAGGGTGTGAAAGGCTTCTGTGACAACCCCTACCTCTGCAGCCCCACCCCTAAAGGGTAACAAACAGGAGGCCATGGAATAGAACACTTAAAAAGTGTGACAGGGCTGCTGAAGTGTAGCTCTCCACAACTGATGGGGTGCAGGAAGGGAAGGACTCGGTTCTATTAAGGGGGCTTACCGAGAATTGGACCAAGCTCCAGTCTATCTGGATAACACAAATTGGAATTTGGGGTGGTGTTTTTTTTGGTGGGGGATAAGATAGAAGGGATTGGGATGGACATGGAAAGACTGGTAGGCAGGTGTGATCAGGTGCATGATGTGAAATTCCCAAAGATTCAATACAAATATTAGGTTAAAAAACAAAAAACTGTGTAGCAGGCATCTCAACCCAGCTCGACAGAGTGGTTTCATGAGAAACTGATGAGGGACTAGAGGTGCAGCTTGGGGGTAAAGTGCTCATGTAGATTGCATGAAGCTCAGGGTTCGACCCCCAGTACCACATAAACCTAGTATGATAGTGTATGCCGGTAATCTCAGCACTTGTAGAGGTGGATGCAGAAAGAAAAGTTTAAGGTCACCTTCAGCTATGTACGGTGTTTGAGGGTGACCCTGTCTAGAGCCTCTGTCAAGGGAGGGAGGGAAAAGGTGGTCAAGAGAGAGATGAAAATGTGTGGAATAGGCTTCATCCTGAGTAAGTGTCCGGGATGGGCCGATGAAATGCCTTCAGTAGGAAGACCATTACAGTAACTTCTTGCTTTCTGCTACTGGTCTACTTGCTGGGACTGGAGACTATGCTTGGCTGATTTTCAAAGCCATTTTTCTCCACTACCCTCAGCAGACCCCAGTCTGTGTCACCATGGTGCTTTTCCCTAGCTTCCCAAGGTGAGGAAAAATCAGGCCTTGAGTTGTAATGTCAAGTTTAGGAACACACAGGCTCCTGGGCTTCAACGCAGAGGTCTGGCTTCTAGATAATTTGACTTTAGACAGGAACTTCTGCAGCCCAAGGCAACTTACTGATGGTCTAGGGCCCTAGGTCCAGTGACTTAGAGAATATAATTAAATGAAATAATAGATAGGCAATGACTAAGACCCCTTTAATTCTTAAAATACTCATAAATGTGTCTGTCTGTCTAACTGTCTGTTATCTCTCTTAGAATCCCTGGCATAGAAACTTCCCTCTCGGCATGCTCCTCCCCTTATGTGGACCCCATGAGAATAAGGAGGGAGCAGCTTCAGGTGGGATGTCAGGAAATGGGCCCAATAACACAGACAGTGATCGACTCTGAGAAAGGCAATCCCCTCACTAATTTCAGACCACACCAAGACCACATGGCTCCAACATGGTTTCCCACCCACTCTAAACAGAATGCATCCAAGGTGACATCTTTATGGTATGCTTACTATATCCCAGGAGCAGGTGAACAGAAAACGCTGGTCCCACTCTCAGGGGATGGCAGGCAGGGAGCAGACAGCACACAGGCATAGGAAGATGCTGTTCCTTGATAGTGATAACAGCTGCCAGGGGCCATGGGGTAACACGGTGAGAGAGGGGTCAGGGACAGAATCGGGATGGCGCTGGGAAAGAGGGCAATAGCATTGCTATCATCAACTGACCAGAGGGTTGAACCCAGAGCATGCGCAGCACGTGGGACAACATCTCGCACCAAGAAAGGGTCTACCATCACTGCGGAGTGAGACTGCCCAGTGGGAGGGACATAAGAGGGAAAGCGAAACTGAAATGGAGGCACAATAAGACCTCAGCAGAGAAGCAGGGTCACGTGGTCCAGGTGGGAGCCCGTAGAGGCTTGGGGGGGGGGGGGGGAGAAACAGGGAGGATGGGGTCAGAGCCCTGGCTGAAGAGCTGGCAGCTTGTGTTGGGGTGACACAGTGAGGGTGCCCGGACAGACAGATGATGGCTGCTGAGAAGAGGTGGGGGCACCCAGAGCAGGGATCAGGGAGGGCGGAGTTTGAGGCGAGGTAGTCAGCAGGTCACTGTCTATGCCATGGGACCTCTTGAAGCTGCTGAACCAGGAATTCAAGAGTATGGGCTAGAGGCACAGAACAGGAGAAGAAGGGAAGGAAAGTGGGAAGAGGAAGAGAGAGAGGGATGAAGGACAGGGAAGGAGGGAGGAAAGAACGGAAGAGAAGTGAAAAGAAAGGCAAGGGGAGAGGAGGGGAGGGAAGGGGAGGGGAGGGGAGGGAAGGGGAGGGGAGGGAAGGGAACGGGAGGGGAGGGGAGGGAAGGGAAGGGGAGGGGAGGGGAGAGAAGGGGAGGGAAGGGAAGGAAAGGGAAGGGAAGGGGAGGAGAGGGGAGGGAAGGGGAGGGAAGGGAAGGGAAGGAGAGGGGAGGGGAGGGAAGGGAAGGGAAGGGGAGGGGAGAGAAGGGAAGGAAAGGGAAGGGAACGGGAGGGGAGGGGAGGGAAGGGAAGGGGAGGGGAGAGAAGGGGAGGGGAGGGGAGAGAAGGGGAGGGAAGGGAAAGGGAGGGGAGGGGAGAGAAGGGGAGGGGAGGGAAGGGAAGGGAAGGGAAGGGAAAGGGAGGGGAGGGAAGGGAAAGGAAGGGAAGCGAAGGGAAGGGAAGGGGAGGGGAGGGGAGAGAAGGGGAGGGGAGGGAAGGAAAGGGGAGGGGAGGGGAGGGAAGGGAAATAGTCTGGGGTCTGGGTAGACATCCAAGCCTCTCCAACATGTACAGATCTGGCTAAAGGGACAACAAAGTTCAAAGGAAGGTTGAGCGCTACTCAAAAAAGGACTAGGGATCAGGAAGCCTCTTGTTGGGATAAGTATTTACCTTTTTTGTTTTAGGGTTATGTGGAGGCTCCAGGATTTCTGGACAAGGGTCCCTAAAAGTAGAGATCCCATGGGGATGGAGGTATGAAACCATTGATTTCCCAACTAGCATGAAAGTTTTCAGGTGAACAGACTTGGGGTCCCTAAGTCCACTGAACGATGCCCCAGTTTTAAGTTCCCTTGGCAGAGGCAACCCAGGCTCCCCCCGGTCTCTGCATCTCTGTCCCAGCTGGGAACTGGTATGGCTGCCAACTGGTTGCTGCTTCCAGCTCCTGAGTTTTCATTAAGACCCTGGCATCTCCCCAGAGCTTGAAGGAGTCCCGATTAATTACAGGCAAATGTTGGCTCTCCCCCCGGAAATCTGCAGCTCCAGCCTGGCTCCATCCCCTCTGATTTTATTAAAACCCACCTTGCCAGCCAGGACCCTGGGATTTACAGCCACAGCTAATAGGCTGCCTCCCCAGGAGACATAAATCTGAGCGGTCTGCCCAGGGAGCGGCTTGCTGCTAAGAGGCCGGTTAATTGTTCCGCGTCGAGGGGTCCGCAGAGGAATGTTCAATTAGGCCTCGCAGAAAATTTGGAGCATTAAATAAGGTGAACAGGGATAGGGTGCTGTTGGGTTTTTTGTTTTGTTCTGTTTTGGAGTGGGAAACAGCCCTTGCTTGCTCCTGAGGCCTGTGGCAGGCCCAGTGCTTTCTCTGAGCTCTCCTTGAGGGTCAGAGTGGTGCTTTGAGTGGGCAAGTCTGCATCCACTGTAGCACTTGGAACTTTCTCACACAAAGTCAACCATAGATCAGCTGCATGTCCTTGGGAGAGTCTAATCAACTCAAAGAGATCCTTCCCCTTGTGTAAGATGGGTGACGCTATCTTTTCCATCATCTCACAGCATTGCTGGGGATCCCATTCATTCATTCATCAGATGACTATTTGCTGAGCGGCATTTTCTTGTCTTAGTCTAGTTCAGTGACTACATGAAAACGAGGTTGACCAGATGGCTTCAGCAACAACTTGTTTCTCAGCTCTGCAGGCTGGAGTCTAACTTCAAGGTGTTGTCATACCCAGCATCTAGTCACAGGGTCTTCCTTGTCCATAGATTTGTTCTCACCGTGTCCTCATGGGATGAGAATGGCAGTTCACTTACAAGAGTGCTAATGCAATTGAATTTTCTACCCTCGTGATCCCATCGCCTCCCCGAGTCCCACCCTCTTGTATTCCTACCTTGGGAGGTAATGGCATGTGGGGTAATGAATCCTCTCTATAGCGCCTCTGTGTGCCAGGGAAGGAGGTAGACCCATTGGGGGACAGCAAGAGCCTGACCCCAAAGAGCTCCTATTGTAACAGAGGGCCAGATAAGGGGACCCTGAAGATTATTAGCATAGGGGACTGTGGGAGCCAGCACATATGTCTAGCCCTGTTGGAGGGCAGCACTAGCTAGGAAGAGGTGATAGGTATGACCTTTGTGTGGCAGTACACGGCTAAGTATCATGGCTTCACCCCAGCAGGCACCTCCACTCACTTCTTTCTCAGAGGGTGGCACAATATACAATTCACAATACAACCACAGGCCCAGGGGCACTGCTATATATTAACAACTAGAGGCCCAGAGAGGTTCCGTGACAGGCAGGTGGCTACATGGCCAGTTAGTAGCAGAGCAGTTGGCGAGATCTTTACCGTGAGATGAAGGAACCCCGACCAAGGGCCTCTATGAAGGCCTGGCAGCGATGTCTGTAATCTCCAGATCTCATTTTCTGCTGGGTCCCAACTTGGGGTAAGCCTACCTCTGAGTCACCACCTCTAGAGACCTGATCCCTGGCCAGCTCTTGGTCACCTTAATAACCCTTTACCATAACCACTCACTATCCTGTGACCTCGGTCCCACGCCCAGGCCATACAGTGTTGGTCAGTGGTAGAGGACCCCAGTTTCCCCCTTTCAGCAGACTTACAAGTTCCTAAGTTCCCAATCTCAGTCCCACTGCCACTGAGGCAGTACCACCCTCTCTCAAACATTATCAGATACCTGAAAATGAGCGCAATTGGAAACCTAGCACTTTCCCATTGGGCCTGGATTAGCATCATCGCTAAGATGTGAGCGGGGGGAAGCATTCCCCTCAGCGTAGGATCCTGTGATGGTTTGAAGGAAATGGCCCCCATAGGCCCATAGGGAGTGACCCTATTAAGAGGTGTGGCCCTGTTGGAGCAGGTGTAGCCCTGCTGGAGGAAGTGTGTCACCGGGGTAGGCTTTGAGGTTTCAGATGCTCAAACTAGGCCCCGTGTGTCTTGGTCTCTTCCTGCTGCCTATGGATCCAGACGAAGTCCTCTCATCTCCTCTAACCCGGTGCCTGCCTGCGCACCGCCGTACTTCCTGCCAGGATGACAGTGGACTACACCTCGGAAACTGTAAGCCAGAGTACTGTGCTCATGGTGTCTCTCCACGGCAGCAAAACCCTAAGATAGTTCCAAGGACAACAACGACACCACACCGGCTAAACAAATGAGTGTGACATTGTTACTATATACCAGGACTTTCGGTCTCAGCATATATCATGGGGGGCAAACACCATGTGTCTTGCCTCTGGCTGCCCTCACTCTTCTGCCCTATTTTCCTCTTCTACCGCTTGTGAAACAGGCCGCCTCTAAGGGTCACCGTGGGGGTCCACAGGGAGATCTGGCGGGAGAATCACTCCTCAAGTGAACCATACCCATTCTGGGAGAACAGGAGGGATTACCTTAATGCTTTGCATTTTTATTTTTAACTTGCATGAAATCCTGCAAGCCAGTGGTTGCCAGAAAACGCTAAGCCATAGTCTTGTGCTCCATGGGGAAATCAGGTCGGCTTTAACTACAGAAGTGCACAGTACACAACTTCTTTATTTGAGAAATACGATGGATTCTAGGTTGCCCCAGCCACCGCGCTCTGTCCTTTGCCATTGATTCTACTTTCTCAAAGTCAAGGAGATTAGAACAGCAGCAGCAACAACAAAACCACCCCAAAACCTGGGAATGAGGTGTTGTAACCATGGTGGCTATCTTCCCCACCTCCTCCCCTGTTGAAGTCCATCTGTTAGGGTTTGCATGGCCTTCTGGGAATAAAAACTCATCTGAACACAGCAAGACTTGGCACTAAGGGACCGGGACAGCCAGGCTCATGAGTACAGGAGCCAACTGCAACAAGTTGTCAAGCCTGTGGCCAACAAGGAGCCTGAGGGGAGACCTCAGCGGCCAGCCCATAGTGGCAAAGCTGTGTGGTGGTGGCTGGTGGGTGACTATGGCTCCCTGAAAAGTCTCTCCACAGGCAAGGAGCTGCAGTCTGAGGTCACAGCCTCCTGAACTGCTCTGCCTCTACCCTGTTTCTCTGTGCTCCCCATTACAGTATCAGGCAGAGAAACCAGCAACACACCCTATGAGGTACATTGAGGAGGAAAAACCCAAACACACAAGGCTGAGGAGCTCAGGCCAGGGTCTACTGTGGTTTACGTAGAAGTCCTCTGGCTCCATGGGAACTGGGCTCATACCCTAGTTCCCAGAAACAAGGAGCTTAAATGTTTGCTGTTGATGGCCACCCTTTGCCTCCCACCTCTTCTCCTACTGATTTCCAGCATCTGGCTGCACACAGGAAAACATGGAGCCAAGAGGCAGGTCAGGTAGCATCCCCGCCTGTGGCCCCATAGGTCTGGCTTGCTACTTCTGTCTTCTCTGCTTCCCTACTGTGCACAAGCTCCAGGTTACAGATGCCTGGATCACACGGCCCCTGCCTTTCTCTTTAGCAGTGGAGAGTCCATGGAGACTCAGTTAGCTATACCACAGCCTTTTGGAGCAATGGCTTATGGTCTAATGTTCTGGGCACAGAGACACAAAGGAAAGATGCTGTCCCCAACCACATCCACTGCCTTAGAGAGAGAAGGCATCGCATATGAGGGACAGTGACAGGAGCACAGTAAAAGGCCACACATGTTAGGGTCGGAGGTCTGCCAGGTAGCTGGAGGACAGCTGACAGAGAGAGGGTGCCTGTCCTAGAAGGGTGGCCATAGAGGACAGCCAGGGTGCACGTGGCTAAGGGGTAGCATCCAAGGCTCCTCCTCCTCTGCACGCAGTGTATTGCTGAGTGTCCCATACACTCCATTCATGTCACACCGCTATTGTGCCCACTGGCCCAGCCTAATGGGTATGGCATCTTCTCCACACCAAGGGACCTTCCTCCCAGCCAGTATCCAAGGCTTCCTGTTTTCCCAGTGAACAATTTATTACACATGAGTGGGTCTCTGGGAAGGCTAGCAGCAGAGCCCCCCCCCTAAAGTAACCATCAGAGTGGCTCCTGTGGCTTCCATCATGTCATTTGAAGGAATATGAGGAGGTTTGGAAGGGATTCCCAGGTCTGCTGAGCTGAAGTAAACAGCATCGGAGAGGTAGAGGTATTTCATGGGACACCTAGGGTGGCTACGTAGACATAGACCTGAGCATTTAAAGTCACACAGGAGTCACCCCTGAGCACTATATAGCAGGTTCCATCTCAAATGAAAGATGTAGCTAGGGCTGTAATTAGGGTCTGGGAGTAGAAATCAGGAGGTCGCTGCTGCCACTGACACCACCTCTTGACACCAACAGGGACAGAATGCAGACCTGGAGCACAGAGTGTAACCCTGCCCAGGACATTCTGCCCTGTCCCGAGCCTCCAGGAGCCTGTGAGACCCCATAGAAAGCTTGCTCAACAGCACACTGGGATTGCAAGCAGTGAGTTGCTCAGAGTTTGCAACTCTACTGAAGGCTCAAGACCACTTCCTGCTCCAGCTCATCTCCTTGGTGCATTGGTAACCTGGCTGGGACCCAGAGGGCTGAGGAAGTCTGAGATGGAGCGGTTTAGCTTCACAGCTCTGCAGAAGGACGTGAGCAGGGTGTGAAGCTAGCAGCTACATCTCTCCATCCACAGCACCTTGGAGGGGTGGGGGGTGGGGCCCCTGGGGGCTCCAGCCAACCCAAGGATCCCTTACCCTTCTCTGCTAATCATCTCCCTGTGGAACATAAGTGCCCATCTCTCCCCTCCTGGCCCCTACCTGACCTGCTAATCTTGTGCCACTGGGTGCAGGAATGATGTGTCACTCTAACCAATGCTGCTGACTCCTGCCGAGCTCTCTGCTCCCACATCCCACTACTTGATAACCCATGGTGTCATTAGGGGCCCTAGCGTGTCTATATCTTTCCATTGCTTTAAAGCCTGCCATGGCTTCCAGTAACCAAAGAATCAAACCCAGACTACCCGACTATCCTGCAGACCCAGACAGACTACCCCACCATCCTGCAGACCCAGACAGACTACACCACCATCCTGCAGACCCAGACTACACCACCATCCTGCAGACCCAGACTACCCCACCATCCTGCAGACCCAGACAGACTACCCCACCATCCTGCAGACCCAGACAGACTACCCCACCATCCTGCAGACCCAGACAGACTACCCCACCATCCTGCAGACCCAGACTACACCACCATCCTGCAGACCCAGACAGACTACACCACCATCCTGCAGACCCAGACTACACCACTATCCTGCAAAGCCTTTGCCAGTCCCAGCTATAGCCAGAAGGAAGTTCCCAGCAACACTCAGCACCATACCCTCCCTCCCTCCACATCTGCTTTCCTCTACCTCATGGCCGCCTACCCAGATCCAAGTGAGCAGAGCCCAGTCCAAAATTTCCTTCCCCAGCAGGCATGTTCTCCATGCACCCTTCCTGTCTCCTTGTCAGTCCCTTCTGAAGGGCTCTTAGATGCCCTTGACCTGACCTTCATGACCTCCGCAAAGCCAGGACTCATGCCCGGCTTATGAGGGACCCAGGCCAACTGGCTGGCTGGATGCAGGGTGAGTTTTTAAAAAATGGGAGTTTTCCAGTAAGAAATTAGGATGTGAGTCTCCCCGGAGTTTACCTGCCCTCCCTATTCCCCTTCAGCCTGTGGGGTGGTCAGGGTTGGAATAGTTTCTCACTTCAATTTTCTAGGTGAGGAAACTGAGGCTGGGAAAGAAGAAAGGCAGGGTTGAGATCAGGCACAGCCCCAGAGGTAACAGATCGCCTCAGGTCAGTGCAAAGTGCTACAATTAAGTCTCTACCAAGAGGGGCCTTTTGATCCAAATTATACAGCCCCTGTGTTCCTGAGCAATTAACGCTGGGGCCACGGGTGGTACTCACAGCTGGTGAGGCTGTGTGGGCGACAGGGGGCATTATCATCTGGTGCCATGTTGCCTGCCCTGTCCGGCTTCTGACATAGGTCCAACCTAACGCAGCACAGCTGTAGGGTCACAGGCTCTTCATGCTGTACTGGGGAGCCCCAGAGACACCTGTCCATTATGGTCTGCAGTCCTGGACCCCCAGAAATAGAAGGGAAGCCTCTCATGGCCTGGTTTCCCCCTTACCTCTTCACACTGCCTCAACTCTCCCCGCTCCCAGAGAGGATTTCTTTGCCCACCCTAATTAAACCTGCAATTCTTTCCTCTTGGCACACATGTATGCATGCACACGCACACACACACACACACACACACACTTTTCCCTGCATCTCTCAGGAACCTGCCTTATAGTGGATGTGTAAGAGATATTTGTTGAACGAACACAAGCTCCCACACATGAATACCTGAATGGCAGTAATTAATGGCGTGTCTTTGAGGTCCCTTCACTCCTCCTCAGCCTCTGTGTACCCATGTCCATGTGCAGAACCGGGGGAGGAGTGATTAAAAGGCTACTGAAAGCAACAGGGTCTGGGCTCCTAGTAGGGTCTCAACACCTTTTCTTCTTGCCCTTCAGATGGGGAGGTGCTCCCTTGCCCAATTCCTGCAATGGCACTTGCTAGCCATTTACAATGATGTCATATCATTGAGTGAATGCTGGGGTCAGGTGGGCTGTGCTCTCTCTGATGGAGCCACATCAACTATGCAATAACCAGGAAGCTCAGCACCCTCCGTGTATTTATTATTACATACAGGAGTTGGCTAGTCTCAATGGGAGTTCACTTTAGGCCAGCTATCCAAGGTTAACATTGGGAAGGAGGAAGTAGCAGGGGTTGGTTTTTCACAATCACTTGGTAAATGAAGAGTAAACAATTGTACTTGCATACACTGTTACCATTCACACCGGGAACAGAGGATACACTGTTACCATTCACACCTGGAACAGAGGATACACTGTTACCATTCACACCTGGAACAGAGGATACTCTGTTACCATTCACACTTGGAACAGAGGATACACTGTTATCATTCACACCCGGAACAGAGGATACACCATTACCATTCACACCTGGAACAGAGGATACACCATTACCATTCACACCTGGAACAGAGGATACACCATTACCATTCACACCTGGAACAGAGGAAGGCTTTGACATCCTCTTTGCCCACTTGAGCTTCACAGGGAAGGCTTTGCTATTCCCATGGGTCTGAGGCATTGCCAACAATACACCTTTACTCAGGGCTCCCTCTGTGTCCCACCCTGTGGCTCTTCACATGTAGGGGTCATTGATTCCATGCCTGCAGGCTCTGTGTGGCTAAGGCAATCAAACTCATTTGCAATAAGAAAGACTCTCCATGAGTTTGAGGCCAGTGTGGGTTACAGAGCTAGTTCCAGGACAGCTGGGGCTGTTACACAAAGAACCCCTGTCTTGAAAAACCAGAAAGAAAGAAAAGAAGAAAGGAAGGAAGGAAGAAAAAAAAAAAAAAGACTCTCCAATAATGGCCTGCATGGGTTCCTCCTGAGGCCATGCTAGTAAACAGCATGACACCGTTCTGTAGCTCACTTTGTTAAACCAAGGGTCCAGCTCTCTGATTCTCAGCTGGTCCCCAAAGCCACTGACTTTCTAGGTTTTCAGCAATGCCACCTGATACTTGCTGTCTTTGAGTTTCCTGGTATATCAATCACCATCCGGGAATCCACTGCGGAGAGCTCAGACAGAAATGCTGAATGGGTGTAAAGGAGCTGCCCTCAAAGTGGAAAAGTCATGGTCAAGGCTGAACCCCAAACCCCCAGAGCTGGGCTGGGGTTTCAGAATGGTCTAGAATCAAGCTGAGCTGTGTTCCTGGCATTGCCTGGCCACACCCCTTGACTGTCCCAGAGAAAGGAAATGGGACCTTGGGCAACCTACACCCTTCTAAGAAGATGGTCCCTGGGGAGGGCAATGAAGAGTTAGGGAGTCATCAGAGGTGCATGTGCAGAACATTCAGGCACCCAGCTTCTACCAAGACTGCTGTTTCCAGAGCCACGGGACATCCCAAGAGTAGACACAGCTCCAGGGTCTGGGTGAGCCTGTGCCACGGTAGTGCATTCCCAGAGTGTGCTCATGGAGCAGCTTACGGTGCGCCGCTCTGTGCTTGCAATGGATGGCCTTGTGTTTCCTTCTAGGGGACATTTAAGGCCCATCCTTTCGCTTCCTGCCTCACAAGGCCAGCCATGTTGCCTGGCCTTGCTATCTCTTCAAAGTACAGGGTTCTCACTTCCAGGTTCTTCACCACAGCTACTTCATGTGACATTAACTGTCCTGCCCCTCTCCCGGGGCGTGTAATGACATGAGCCAGAGACATTTCAGAGTGCCCTTCCCACCTCAGGATGCTGAACTTTGTGACACTTGCTTAGTTTCCTTTACCATGGCCAGGGACTTGCTCAGGGTCCTAAGGATTAGTATATGGGTGATCTTTGCTACTTACCACCACAATTTTCAAGGATTTCTTCTGTTGAAGGCAAAAGTAGGGACAAATGTGGGCCCTGTGAAATGAAATTGATGCAGGTATACTGAAGTGTGCATGTGCCACCAGGACATGAATGCTGGACCCTTTAGGGAGAGGGACAGGAATATCTGGACCACACAGGCTTGAGAGAGTGAGTGCCCTTGACTTGGTGCTTTGTGTCATCTTGACCTGTCAGGACCAACTCTCAGGAACCCTACCATCATGTTCATAGAGTAACTGTTGTGAAATGTAAGATAAACTGTGTTTCATGATTGAAATTTTCATTTAGACAAGAAACCCCAACTAGCCTTGCCCAGTTTCACATTATTTACTATGACATCTTGGCACTTTTCCCAGAGCCCTGCATCTTTCACAGCCAGGCTGTCCCGCCCCAGGGTCTCCATGAAGCACAGCACAGGAGAAGAATGGGGCCAGCTCTGCTTCAGGGACTGGGGACTGGCGTCAGCAAGCCTGAACAAATGAGCTAGCCCTGAGAGGAAGGACTGCTTAAGCTGGTAGCGCAAAGAGTGTAGCAAGGAGTAAGGTCATAAGAGAGTCGTCATGGCATCATGGAACTGTCTGGAAGATTCTAGAAGGTTCTGGAACTGAGATTATTCCAAACAGGTGCCACGGAATGCAAGGTTTGTGGATCTCCTCCCAGAGGACCCACTTATCAGGCTGAGACTGCAGCTGCCTGGTCCTGAAGAGATTGCTCAGTGGTTAAGAGCACTGGGTGTTCTTCCAGAGAGGCCAGGTTTGATTGCTAACACTCACATGATGGCTAACAACCATCTGTAGCTCTAGTTCCAAGGATATTGATGCTGAATTCTGGCCTCCTTGTATGTGGTGCACAGACATACATGCAGTCAAAACATCCTGCACATAAAAAAAAACCCAAAAGATTGCTGCCTCCTGCTCTCTGAGAAGGAACAGCAGGGAAGCACGGGATAGTTAGCAGCCCAGGCTCCAGAGCCCAAGTTTTGGGTTCCAATTTGGGCCTGAACTCCTCTGGCTCAGTTATATCTCTGGCTTGTTTCTTCATCCATACAAGGACAACACAGCCAAGAACCTATAATGTTTAACTCTTGTTCCCTTCTCTGGCCAAGGGCTGACTAGGGGAAAAGCATTCAGATGACAAATCGCCTTGGTTCTCTTGGGAAGGTTTGAACATTGTCTTCCTACTTGAAAATTAGGCTTGGAACTCACCAGACACATTAGTCTTCTTTTATATCTATATATGACCAAAAAGAAGAAGGGGCTTGGTGTGTGGGTGGCCCTGGGTGTGCAATGAGGCGTCACCAAAGTACATGGTATGCGTTTGTGAAGGTGTCAGAATGAAAGCCATTACTTTGTTCACTAATTTAAAAGCTTTTAGTGAGTTGTATTTCTATTTTTCACTTATTTCAAAAACACTTTTTACTTCTCCCTTTGATATCTTTGACCTTTTGGATATTTGGAAGAATGATAACTTGATTAGTCTGTAAATATTGGGGCTGGAGCTATGGCTCAATCAGTATTTTAACAGCTGCTTAAGCATGAGGGCCTGATTTCAATACCTGGAGCCAGCCAGCCTAGCAACATCATTGAGTTCTGGGTCCTAGTGAGAGACCCTCTCAATAACAAAAAAGCAAACTGAAGTAAGGGCTGGAGAGATGGTTCAGCAGTTAGGGCACTTGCTGCTCCTGCAGAGGACCCAGGTTCTATTTCCAGTACCCATATGGAGGCTCACGACCATCTCCAATTCCTTGTTATCTGACACCTCTTCAAGCCTCTGAGGGCAGCAAGCATGTATATGGTACACATACATACATGCAGACAAAACACTCATACACATAAAAATAAATCTAACTTCTAAAAATAAGATGAGGGTTGGAGAGATAGCTCATGGGTCAAGAGCACTGGCTGCTCTTCCATGCTCTTCCCTGGGTCCTGAGTTCAATTCCCAGCAACTACATGGTGGCTCACAATTATCTATGAGATCTGGTGCCCTCTTCTGTCCTGTAGGCATACATTCAGGCAGAACACTGTATACAAATAAATAAATCTTTAAAAAAATAGCAAAGAGGTCATTCAAAACGACACAATAATTTTACATGTTCAGTACAGCATGCATTAATATCGATAGATCCTTAACATATGAAGTAGCCAGGGATACAAATTTGTAACTCCAGCTGCTTAGGAGGCTGAAGTGGGAGGGTCAAAAGTTCAAAGCCAGCTGGGGCTGCCAAGTGAGTTCAAGGTGAACTAGGGTAACTTAGTAAGACCCTGTCTCAAAACTTTAAAAAGTCCGAATGCTGGATATAGGGCTCAGTGATGGAAGGCTTGCCTAGCAGGTGTGAGACCCTACAATCAGTTCCCAGTGCCCCATCCAAACCAACCATGAACTCAGGACTGACGGAATTGCAGGGTACAACTAGCCATACCTTTGAACACTACCAATAGCTGATCATATTCTGGCTAATCTGGCCCAGTTGTGATTTCTGGAGTACTCATAAAAAAATCTCTAGCAAAATAAATCATAATTTGAATCTTTAAAAAAATCTCAGTATATGTCAGAGGATTTGAAATATTAATACCAAGAATAAATACAAATACAAGAATAAATACATTTCCTTGGTTGGAAATGTCAGAAATCTTGAAACTCGTGTGTGTGTGTGTGTGTGTGTGTTATCACACATACACACGTCTGTGCCTGGTGGTGCCTTCAGAGGTCAGAAGAGGATATCATATATTGAAACTGAAGTCCTAGATGGTTGTTTGCCGTCTTGTGGGTGCTGGGAACCGAACCTGGGCTCTGAACTGTGGAGCAGTCTCTCTAGCCTCAAGTCACCCTTGTTAAATTCCTACTCTCTTTGGTGAGGATCTTTACTATGAAATCTACCTTGATGTTAAAAGAAGCCCTCTAGCTTTCCTTTCATTAGTACCAGCATGGCCCATTTCCATCCTGTGTACTTTCCTGGGAATTTTATGGAGGCAGCTTTTTTCTTTTTAATTCAACAGGACAGTATCTGCTGTTTAACTGGAGCATTGGAACCAGCCACATTCATTGTAACCCTGCCATCTCGCCATTTATTTGCTTTTCATTCTTCTCCCTGTTCTTTGACTTTATCTTTCCCATGAAATAACTTTAATTATTTCATGTATTGATTAATAACCATTCTGTTTCTTCACTGGTACCTTGAGTATATGTATGTTTTTATGCTAGGAAAAAAAAAAACTTGTAAAGATTTTATTTTTTTAGTTTGTGTGTATGTGTGTGGGGTGGGGGAGGAATGGGCATGTGCATGCAGGTGCCTTTAGGGGCCAACAGAGGGAGCCAAATCCCCTGAAGCTGGAGTTACTAGTGGTTCTGAGCACCCAATAGGTGCTGGGAATCAAAGTCAAAAGGAACAAGTGGTCTTAAACCACTGAGTCATCTAAAGCCCATAATAATAATAATAATAATAATAATAATAATAATAATAATATAATAATTTTTTAAAGTTTTCTTATACCACTTTCCATACAGCTATCTTTTACTTTTAAGAGTTTCTTGTCTTCACTATGATGCCCTTGATAGATTCTTTTGTGTGTTTTGTTACAGTTATCCTCAATTTCAGAAACACATAAGCTATTTCTTTCCCATCTCTGCACTCCTTTTTCTGGCCATGGATATTAGCATATATTAGCATAGTATCACATATATTTGCACAATGTCATATTACACATTTGCATACCGGAAGTGGACACAGGCAGGACTTTGAGTTTATATTTGTTTTTTAAATACTGTCAGTTACTGTGTCTTCACACTCATTGCCTTTGTCTTTCCTGCTATTCTTCTCTTAACATTACTTTTGTTCGGTGTTCTGTTCGACATCCTGTCATTCATTGTTTCTCATTCTGTCTCCCTGTTTCCACCTCAGGGGCTTAGTTCTCTCTTTTTCCTGGGATGTTTTCACAGGGATTCTTGTCTCTTTACTCTGTCATCTGTGTCATTTTGTTGTTGTTCTGTTGTTTCTGAGAACTGCTTTTCTGGTCATGTACTTTATTTCCCTGTTCCTGGTCATTTTCTCCCACCCAAGTACTAAGCAAACCCAACCCTGTTTAACTTCTAAGATCAGGCATGTCCAGGGTGCTGTGGTGTAGACTGATGCCTGGTAATTCTCGGTACCATATATTATGACTTGTTTTTACACTCTACAAGTATGCCTGAGTTTTGTTGTTATTATTTTTTTTTTCCTGCAGAGCAATTAGGTAAAATTTAGAAACCATTTGTTCCTTCTGAGGTTTGTTTTAAATCTTTAAGAGATGGTATCAGGACAGCCTTAGTCTAAGGCTAATTTTACCCCTTCCTGCGGCAATAAATACTTCTCTGCATTCTCTGCCAGACTTCTAACTACAAGGCTTTTCCACTCTGGCTGCTGCAAGCACCAACTCTTCCAGACCTGCTCAAGCTCTGGGATTGTTCCTTCTAATGTGCAGGTGCACCTGATCGGAGGCGAACATCTTGCTGCCAACTCTTTGGGTAGGATTTGTCTTCCTCTTTAGCAGACAGAAGACAACGATGAAAACAGCTAAGGTTTACAGAGATCATGCGATCTCCCTGTCACGCAGCTGTGACTTGGAAATTCTGGGAGCCTAATGGTTTTTCTCTAAGGTCCCCCCAACCCAACTGATGACCTTGAGGACATAGTCTGGGTGTGGCCCAGAAGAACCAGGGCTCCACATGCCTTGATTTGAAGAGTGTTCTTCAACTTAACGCATCCTACTGGATGTGTTAGTGAGAGTGTTCTTCCCTCCATCCTACTTTAAGAGCGCTCTGTCCTCACTGTGGCAGAGACAGTCCCTTCTCTGGTCTAATAACACACTGGTTTTGAGTTCCCAGTGACTCAGTTCTTAGCTTCTTGCATGTATCAGTGCCCTAGGGGTGTGTGACCAAGATGTCCCATGAGAATGAGCCGCTTGCCTTGCTGGTCCCCCTTCCCTCATCCTAGCTACCATTTCTTTCTGATTTAAAAAACTTATCAAGAGGTGGGGAGAGGGTGCTGATGGTGGTGGTGGTCCTTGAGCCCTCGGGGACCCTGGGTCCTAGTCTAGTAATTTCTAAGATTCTTGAGTCATTAAAAAAAAAAAAAAAAAAAAAAAAAGCGAGCTTATTTGCTCTTACCTTGGTACAGTATCCAAATTCTCCAGATCCCTAAAGGAGAACATAACCTTCGTCTCCTTCATGGACTGACTCCACTACTGCTCCATAGCTCTCCTGGAGGCAAGCAGGGAGCCTGAAGCATGAAGAGGACTTAATGGCAATGGCAGAGACATGAGAGCTGAGAAGTTTAAGACATCAGGGCATCATCGCTCACTGATATTAAAAAGGAAAAGTCATTCAGTAGTTCCCTCAAAGAGCCAGTCTTCAGGGAATGGGGCATGGTAATGGTAACATAGTCCAAGGACCTAAGAATGGGTCCCAGGCTCTCTGCTGCTTGCTCTACACCACACACAATGACTCCTTCTGTCTTTATCTTTCCATGGGAATAAAAAGGCCAAGCCCCTTTCCACACTCACAATGGCCACGATATCAATGATCCTCATGGCACTTTGCTCCCTATCAACAGGCAGAAGGCGTGTCAAGGTGCCCTCTCCACAGCAAGGGGACTTCAAGTTGATCTGTGCCTTTGTGTATATCACCTGCATTTGTATCCAAAGGCATGGGTAGGCCGGAAGAGGGCATGACATCCCCTGGGGCTAGAGTTACAGGCAATTGTGAGCCGCTTGACGTGGGTGCTAAAAATGAACTCGGGTCCTCTGGGAGGAGAGCAAGTGCTCTCCTCACAGAACTGTCTCTTCAGCCTAGTTCTACCTTTCCACAAATGAGGAATCTGTCTGGGTAAAGTAGTGTGTCTGGTCAGAGGCAGAACCTGGTCTGAGTAGCTCTGTCCTGGGGTCCTTGGCTCAAGTGGTTCACCCACTCTGTTATTGGATTGTAGGTTATCCCTCTCCCTTTCATTTTGTTTCCTTTTTAAAGACAAGATCTCATTATGTAGCCCCAAACCCTGTCCCCAACATCATATGTATCTATGCTCATCCCCAATCTTAATATTGGACAAGGGAGGAAGGACAAGGAGTAGGAGAGGAAGGGGAAGGATGGGGAAATGAGGAAGAGAAAAGCAGCGGAGGAAGGATGGAGGAGGAAGGAGGAGGGAGGAGGGAAGAGGAGGAGGAAGGATGGAGGAGGAGGAAGGAAAAGGGGAAATGAGAAGGAGGAGGAGGAGAAAGGAGGAAGAGAGGGAAGAGGAGGCATTCTAGACATAGGGTTCTTGGGATAAAACACACAGAGGGAAGTTAGCTCAGCAAGTTAAGGAAAATCTTCAAGAAAGGCTCTCAAAGCTATGGAGTCCTCAGAATGATATACTAGGATGCTCAAGCACTCAGCTTCCTCTGCTAGAAATTAGTAGGAGTCACTGGAAACTTGTGGACATAGCAGAGAGTCCAGAAGGTTTCCAGGAAGTTCACCTGCCTGCGTGTACCAGGTGGACCATGTGGATAAGGGAGCAGGAAGGGCAAACAGAAGATAGAGACCACAGGGATGCAGGGGATCAAAGAGTGGGAAGGAGATAGCAGAGAAGAATGGAATTGGGAATTCATAAAGGGAAAGACCCCAGAAAGCTTCCTCACCTCGGGTCTTACATGGCATATTGCAGAAACTTCCCTGGAGCTTAAAGGTCAGGATGGCAAGTAGCAGAAGTAACAGATGAGTTCAGTTCAGAGCCCAAGAGGAGGCTGGGAGGGGGGGACATGGGTGCAAGGCTGAGTTTACAGTTATCAGCTGAGGGACCATGATCAAATCTCACAGGCTTCCACATCCACACCTATAACAGAATAGATCACTGTAGTTCTTCTTCACGGTGCTGACAGGGGTTAAAGGAGCTTAACATGAGTTGAGAGAATACATGTGTAAGGTCAGGAATTACAGCAGCCATTTCCCAACCACCACCACCACTATACTACCACCACCAACAGCATCATCACCAACGATACCACCACCACCACCAACACGACCACCACCACCACCATCCCTACCACCACCACCACTACTGCCATTACCACCATCACCACCATCAACAACATCACTATCACCATCACTGTCATCACCAAACACCACCATGACCATTTCAGTATCATCACCATTCCATGGCAGAAACACCAACTGTCCATGAAGCCCCCTTGATCCTAATTTGACAAAAGGAGGAAGGAAGTGAGATACAGAGATTGACAAAACTTGGAATTTGAATCAGAGACTCTTAACCCCAACAACAGTATGCTCACCAGCACACCAGCTATGTGAGAAATGGTCAAACAACACACTTTCTTCCCTGGACTGCCGGGAACCAGAAGGAGATGTGATGGAACCTTCTTCATGTGGTCCACACCCCTCACCTCCTGCCTCATCCTGCATTTCCATGGTCGGCTGGGTTGTTCCCAAACACTTTGCAGGAACTCAGAATGAGGATATTCTAACAAATCCTTCCCTTTTCTTTTCTTTTTTTTTTTAATTTCAGTTCTTTTTCCTCTCCCTTCTACCGATCCTTCCTTCCTTCCTTCCTCCCTTCCTTCCTTCCTTATTTGAGGAGAAGTTTTAAAATAAGACAAAGAAAAAGGCATGTGAGACACCATTTTTCTTGAGGGCCTTGAAAGCTGTGACTGGCAACTGAGTTCTATAGTCAAGGAAGGAAGGCAAGAGAGAGACTCTCACAGAACCCTGCCCTGGGTGCTGTTAAAATTCTTCTGCACCTCCAAAGACCTCCCACAGCATTCCTGAGCAATTTGCATGGAGCTGCACAGAGGAATCCGGGATATCCCAAGCCCTCCCAGAAGTCCTGCTCTGCTTTCTGTCCATGTCAACCGTGTCCTCCTCATGGACCCTTTCCACAAGTCTTCTGGAATGTTCATAGAAAAACCTGTGGAATCTCCAAGGGATTCTCATGAAAACCTCCTTGAGTTGCCCTGTAAGCCTCAGAGAGCTCTCTCAGAAATACAGAATTCACACGTGGAACATCCCCTTGGCTTCCAGAGAATTCTACACTAATGCTGACAGCATGCTAAGAAAATTCCCATGAAATGTTAGGAGAATTTGCATTTAACTATCTGAGAAACTGCAAGGTCTGAGATTTGAAGAAATCCTTAGCTTTCCCTGGGAACACAAATAAGGGTTCCCCAACTGACTGGGAGAGGAGGACCTGTCCTTGGGGGTCAATTGGCTGGGTGTCTACAGGCAACCACTACTGCTGACTGCTTTCTTGGCTCCTATGGAAGAGAGATGAGGGCTTTCTCTTGTGTTTTCTGCCCCGGTGTTACCCTGACCAAGATGGAGTCACTTAGGCCTTAGCAGCCTTTTTGTCATCAGCCCAGCCTCACCTCATTGAGGCCTTAGGCTCACCTCAGGTTCTCCAGTCATTAATTAAGCCTGACTTGGTGAGGGCCTGGGATGCTGGCACACCATGGGTATCAACGGAGCAATATTCTTTCAGCTTGGAATGTACAGACATAGGGGCCTGGATTTCCATGGAGTCTACCCTGCACCCTCCCCCCCCCACACACACACACAAGGTGACAATCCACTGCTTTTGCAAGTCAGACTCCACAGAAACAAAATGACAAGAGCTCAGCATGGGGTCCAGGGCTACCATACAAAGGAGCAGCCCAAGGAGGCAGCTAGACAGCCCTACCCCAGCTCAGCACACAAACACCTGCCAATGCCTGCTCCAGCCAGCGCCTCTGCCGGTTTGGCCCTGACCCAGCTCTGGAGCCCGAAATAGAGACCTGTTGAGCTGATGAGTACAGGCCTCATCCAGCACTCTGGTCCTCCTTCATTCTGCCTTTAGCCAGCCACCCTGAGTATGCCTTTGGGGTTTGTTCCCTGCCCTGAGCTGGCTCAACTCCAGTCTGTCTCTGAGGACTCCCTTCCTGCCAGCTGCTCCTGGGTTCACCAAGGCTAAGCTTAGTGTCCTGGCCTTGTTCCCAATCCTAACTCATTAGGCGTGGGATGAATTATTTCAGGTCTGGCTTCCTTACAGAGCACAAACTCTGTCTTTTTGCTGGGGACTCTGGGGTGCCAAGACAGTGTCTGGCACCCATGAGGGTTGGATGGATACTTTCAAACTGACAGAGTGGTGGCCAATCCCACAGAGCCATCATGCTATAACAATAGTTCAAGCTCCCTGGCTCTTTCATACACTCTAAGCCTTCCCGCGAGTGGAATGCATCCGCGAAGCATGAGTTCCACGGAGTGGCATCATCACACTTGGAAATGGCATCATGGGCTCACTCTGCACTAGGTCCCGCATCCCTTTCCTACCACTCAAGGTCAAAGCGCTAGATATCGCTGCCTAGGCTGGGGGGCCAGACAGTAGGAATGCCAACAACTGTCACAAATACTCGGGTGCTTTCTTAAAGTTTCATTTTACTGTTTTATGCTTATGCTTCATGGATGTCTGTGCACTTGCATGTGATTAGTGCCTCGGGAAGCCAGAAGGAGGCGTCGGATCCCCTGGGTGATCGGCCATGTGGGTGCTGGGAGTCAGAGCTGGTTTCTGTGGAAGAGCAGCCGGTGCCCTTAACCACCTAGCCGTGTCTTCAGCCCCTCTGGTCCTTTCACCATTTGCCTCTCTCTGTGTACAGAGAATCCCAGCAGTCTTCATCAGCTGGTCTTTCAGTACCAGAATACCGGAGACTCAGTGACTTAGGAACACCGGAAGGTTATCTAGAGATTCACAAATGCAAGGGCCTGGCGCCACCATCACGCCATCATCTTCATGTCATGTTGAAACGTGGAGAAAGGAAGACCAAGTGCACAGTGCAAAAGCCCCACCCGGCTTGGCCTTTCTAACCATCTCCAAGTAATCAAGCGCTTCCAGAAAAGCTCCCCTCAGTTCCCAGCATCTTAACCAGTTACAGCAAAAGGCAAAGCTCCAGGCAAGTTTGGGAAAGATGGTTCAAGTCCCAGCATTACTCTGCCCGCTCCTGAAGGATGGGGAGAGGCAGGTGCAACCAGGGAGCACGTGTTAGCCAGGGCCACCAGACCTCACAAAGACCCAAAGACAAAGCTCGTAAGAGGGAGGTCTGGGCTCATCCCTGGCCTGAACTCACCTCCAAAAGCAGAAGGAAGCCAGCAGACCTCAGAGCAACAGCGTGGACTGCCCCGCCCCACGCCTCCTCCTCCTTCATCCTCGCCACACCCAAGAGCCACCTGGACTTCATTTCCTTAGCAATTCCCTTCAATTGCCTCATCTCTTAAACGCTTTAAAGTCCTAGGCAGTCACAGCAGTGAGCTCACACTCGGGCGGGCGTGTGTGGCGAATCCTCTCAACAATAACTTGCTCTCCTCCTTCCTGGGGAACAGCCCTCAGTTTCCTTGCTGTCCATAGCAATGATTGGAAAAAAAAAAAAAAAAAAAAAAAAGACTTCCTGTCTGTTTTCTCTTGAAACAGGGAGTTTACAACTTAATCCTGACCAAGAGGATGTGTGACTTAAAGGAGAGGAATGTATCTTTTCCCTTTGTTATTCTTTTTCCTGCTTTCTGGAATGTGGGTGTGATGACTGGAGCTTTAGCAGCCAGATTAGACAATGGGGTAACCTGTAGAATGAAAGTCTTGTGGGAAAGGAGAGGAGAGGAGGGCAGAGAAAGAGGAGGGGAGGGGAGAGGAGGGGGGAGAGGAGGGGAGAGGAGGGGGGGAGGGAAGGGGAGGAGAGGGGAGGGGAGGGGGCGGGGAGGGAAGGGGAGGGAAGAGGAAAGGGGGAGGGGAGGGGAGGAGGGAGGGGAGGGGGAGAGGAGGGGAAGGGAGGGGGAGGGGGCGGGGGAGGGAAGGGGAGAGGAGAGGAAAGGGGGAGGGGAGGGGACGGGGAGGAGAGGGGAGGGAAGGGGAGGAGGGAGGGGAGGGGAGGGGAGCTCGATCTTATGGTTGTTTTCCCAGCCTTTGAGTTTTACCAACGCCAGTTGTGATGGTTTATGTTAATGGTCAACTTGACAGGATCTAGACTTTATGTCTATGAGGAATTACTTAGGCTGGGTTAATTAAGATGAGATGACTCAACCTAAAAGTGGTTGGCACCATCCTCTAGTTCCCAGACTGCATAAAAAGGGGAAGTCAGGAACTGTCTCTCTCTGCTTCCTGATTGTAGACACAGCATGACCAGCAGCTGCCTTAGGCTGCGGTTTACATTTATTGATTGAGTGAGGGTGGGAGATGGAGGTGTTGGAGGCAGGGGTGGAGATGAGTAGGGGTGGGCGAGGGTGCACACTCCAGCACACACGGGGAGGGCAGAGGACAACGTGCAAACGTTTCTTCCTTCCTGTCACCATGTGGGCCTCTGCATTAAACTCGGTCACTGGGCTTGGTGGCAGGCACTTTTACTGGCTGAGCCATCTCACCGGTCCCTATTGGTTCATGCAGCCACTGTCACCTCCTTCTGGTCCCCAGTCCAAAGGCCAGCCCATGGGCAACTTGGCTTTGCAGTCCCACAGCTGAGGGGACACAACCCTTCAGCTTGGAGCACTAAGCAGATGACAGATCCTTGAGCTACCAGTCATCACACTTCTAGGGTCCCTCCCAGAATTCTCTTGGTGCTGGGTCTGCTGCTGGGGATCCCAGGGCCCTGCATCATCCTGGAAGCTGCAGGAAGCCAGACATAAGGGCAGACGTGAGAAGACTCTCAGGCCCATCACTCCATCAATAACTAGGGTGCTACGCTCTAAAAAGCATTCTTCGTGGTCCCTGTGTGGCTCTGAGAAGGCAAGTACTCTGTGCTGGAGTTATTTCTAAGTCCCTCATTCTGTCCCTGGAGCTAGTGCTTCCTGCTAGATCAGTGGTCCTCAATCTTTCTAACGCTTCAACCCTTTAATACAGTTCCTTATGTTGTGGTGATGCCCAACCATAAAAGTATTTCTTTGCTACTTCATAACTGTTAATTTTGCTACTGTTTTGAGTTGTGATGTAAATATCTGACATGCAGGATGTCTGATGTGTAACCCCAAAGAGGTCATGGCCCACAGGTTGAGAAACACTGTGTAGTGAGATAGTCCTTCTGTGGCACTGACCACACCCATTGGGGGGTGGAGCCATGGGCGGAAGTGACCTGTGGAAGGAGGTCGGAGGGGGCCAGGAAAGGCTCTCTCTTTCTGGCGTGACTCGGACAGGAGAGGATTGGGTTGAATTTCCTGGTGTTCATCTGTCTAGGTTGTAAGTTATTTCTCCCTGAATAAACATCTATTCGGCCTATTTGTTTATCCTGATCCTTATTTACCGTGATAACACTGTGTTGGATTCTCTGCCTTTGAGGCCAATAGTTTAAATTTAAGCAAACAAGCACACAGCCTCGAACTCAGTAAGAGGAGCAACCTCTTCCAACTTGGCAGCGTCAGGGTTTGATTGGCAAGTAACCCCACTGGGCCCCTGCATGCCTTCACCTGTTCTAGTTTCATTTCTGGTGCTGTGGTACAGTACATCACCACCGAGAAGTCACAGACAGCTGGTCACACATCTACAGTTGAGAGCAGAGGGGTTGCATGTGTGTTGAATTCTTGCTCACATGTTCTCGGCTTGAATTCTCCACTCTCATACAGTTCATTTTCCCCAGCCTGGGGAATGGTGCCTCCCATAGTAGACAAATTCAATGTAGGCATCCCCAGATTGAGGCTCTACCCAGGTGATTCTGGGACATGTCAGGTTGACGATTAAAGCCAACCATCACACTTCCCTAATCTACAAATCTGGCTTCATCAAACTGCGAGTGACTGATGTTTGGTGAGCTAGGGCTGTATATGAGATGGAGTCTCACACCGTGGTACTCTGAAAGACTCCGGATGGGGGCATCTCCTCCTGAGACCTGGTCCCTGGATCCTTAACGGCATGCCCTGGGAACTGTGTATGGCGTACACCTGACAGCCCCTGGCTCAGCTACTTCCTGCATAGTTGTCAATGGCAGTCCTGGTTATTATGGTACAGGGAGCTCAGGTCTGAATCACCAAAGAGATGGCTAACCCAAGGGTGCGAAATGGGTAAGGCAAACCCTTTCATCGTCTTTGAAACTCAGCTGGCCAGAGGACATAGGCAATGACAGAAAGCCTCTGTTTCCATGCAAAACTAGATGTAATCTTAACCATAGGTCAGACGCCATTGGTTCCGTTTAAAGTCCATCATCAGGTGGCAGCTTTGTGCCCTTCCATTAGATGGCCGCTGAAATCACTAGCCACCACCTTGGATATGTCACTTGGCTCCTGGGCTGTTTTTTCTTGTTTATAAATAGGAGCAATGGGAGCTTTAGAAAAGTGGCTATGCTGGGGGTGGGGGGTGCACACCTTTCATCCCAGCACTCTGAAGGCAGAGGCAGGCAGATCTGTGAGTCTGAGTCCAACCAGGCTGTTCCAAGACAGCCAGAGATATACAAAGAAACCCTGTCTCAAAAATAAGCGAATGGAAAAGTGGATGTGATGTAGTGAATGCCCGCAAATGCTTCTACCGTCCTCACAGCCCGTTGCTCATGTGCACCGAGTCCCATATGTGTGCCTTTGTCGTCATGTATGTTTTGCTCCAGGCAGGGCCATACCCAAGCATATCTGAGGATCCTTTGTGCCCACTGGAAAGCCCTAAGGGTTTAGACGCATAGATGTGTAAGTTGGTGTGGGACTGGGCAGCAAGCACCTTGCACAGTCCCGGCTCCCCACACTCAGGCTACCCACTGACTGCTGCCTGCCAGGCATCCTTGACCAGCTGGAAGGCTGCAGGGATCTTCCCCAGCCCTGGTCCCAGAGAGAGCTTCAGAAGTCAGTGGCAGGACAATGGCACTTTTCTTTTCTCTCCCAAGAGGGATCAGCTATGAGGGCCTTTGCAAGAGCTGTGATGACATCTTCATTTGTGGTAATGGGATTAGCATGGCACCACAGAAGTTTCTGGGCAGAGAATGGGCAGGACTGCTAGGGATGCTGAATGCTTCAAGCTGCCAGGAAGTAGACACCACCCAGGCTAGGAGGCATCCTTGCCCTCTGATGGAGGCAAGGACTTGAAAATTGAATTAGCCCCATCATGATGAATGGAGGCTTGCTGCTCCAGCTCTCAGCTCTCTCTCTCTCTCTCTCTCTCTCTCTGTGTGTGTGTGTGTGTGTGTTTGTACATGTGTATATATACATGCATGGTAGTGTGCTGCAGGATGGAGGGCTCTTTTGTGCCTTCATCTCCTGGGTATCCCATTCAGGGGGGAACCCAGGTGAAGTTCTACTCTGGAAGTCTGCTGTTCTCAGAAAACCCACCCCCTCCCCAAGTCCAGTCCAGGTGGCACCTACAGGGGCACCCAGAACAGCAGTGTTAAGTGACTATGGCTTCTGCTCAGGTTCAATGGAAAATTCCATGCACCTCTCCTGTGTCCAGCCATGACAGCCATTCCCAGAACATTCTCAGAGGTTGAACCCAGGCCCAAGAGAGGCTGGAGAAGTCCTTGAATGTGTCACTGAGAGCCTCACACTAGACTCCGCTGACCCTAGGCAGAGCTGTCCTGATGGCTAAACCTGTTAACGTGCTATGATTTTGGTTGTTATTATTAGTTTTAATTTTCTGTCCTCTAAAATGTCAACGCATCCCTTTTTCAATTTTGATTTTTGTATAATTATTACTTACAAGTAAATTACAGAAGTTATACAACAAACATCCATATATCCCTCAATTAGAAGCCAGAGCTGCCAAGTGTTAGTAGTTAAACTCATGTACTTGCTCCTGCCTTTTCCTTTCCCCTCTTGCTCTACACACATGCAGTGCACTCACTCTTTAGGCATATATATAATGTATTATGTGTTTGAGTATGTGGGTGTGTACATTGTACATGTGCGTTTCTCTGTGTGTGTTTGCATATGCATACATGTGTACATTGAATGCAAATATGTGCATTTATATATATTTGTGTATGAATGTCTGTGTACTATACACATACATCTGTGTATGTTTGTGTGTGTACATATGTCCCTTGTGTATGTATACATCTGTGTGTGTATATATATATGTGTGTGTGTATGTACATTTATGCAAATGTATAACTATATAGTGTGCACATGTGTATAGCTGTGTATACATTGTGTGTGTACACTTGTGCGTGAGTTATATACATGTGTGCGCATATTTTCTTTCTTTTTTGATAACTTTTTATTTAAATTTGAAACAAGCTGGTTTTATATGTCAATCCCAGTTCCGTGCGCACATTTTCTTATGAGCCACCAGCATAACCCACGATGCTCATCTTCTAACTGTCTTGGTGAACATGTCCGTCTTCTTTGAGACCCACAGCAGTGAGGATCACACGTGGGGAAGTCTTCATTCTTACACATTTCATGATATGATCTAACTCCTCTGCACATCCGGTTGCCCCCGCTAAGTCCTCCACAAGTCCTTCAGGCTTTTTCCTCCTACGTGCAGTCAAGGTCCCCAAGGTACTTGTCTATCTTGTCACTCAGAAGTCCAAGGGGCCACTGAGGGCATACAGAGGCCACACTCCTCCTTGTGCTAGGCTCTCTAGATGGACATAATGTATGGCTGCACAGTTTTCTGATTCCAGCCCCTTCTGATATCATTTTAGAAACTCAGAGCCAAGGTACACAACTCCCATTACTGCGGAGTTCCAAGGGCCCAGTTTCCTTGCTTAGGTGAGACCATGGCTGACTCTGGCAAGTGGCTCTGGGCCTGCATGGATGGGCACACCTTTGCCCCCACCATCTAAATCCCACTTTTGTTTTGAGCAGGTGTCTCCTGATCAGTTGTGTTGGCCTGATTCAATCTGGCTTTCCGATCGGCTTTTGCTGGCTGCCTATTTCCCATCCTCCCCTGCAGCCAGGGTTGGCTATGTGGCTGATAAATCTCAACTAGTAAGGTGTAAGGAACTGTCTCTGAATCGGTGCTTCTTGAATGTTGTTCTGTGCTGGGGGGGGGGGGGAAGCTGTGTACTTCAGGAAATTATTCCCAGCTCCTTCCTTTCTGCTCTTTGAACTTGTCTGGGATGCCTGTAGCTGCAGTAGCTACTTGTGACCATGACATACCGGGCACTATGACAAAGAATCATGTTCTGTGGATGGCACAGCTGAGAGGTGAGAAGAGCTTTGTTCTATGATGCCAGCCCTGAACTTCCACCTTCCACCGTCCACGTCTACTGCGTATGCTACTGTTGAAAGCATTGCTAAGTGATGGGCCCGGACAGATGGGAAAGTGACAGACACTGTGGAAAGTACAGTGCACGTGAACTACACACAACAGGGCTCAAAACACAAGAAGTATGTCTAAAGAGCCCTGAGAGCCAGGACACCTTACACAACCACTTTGAGCCCAAATGTCTCAATTATCAAAACTCTCCCCAAACAGAAGCCTGTGAGCAAGGCTGCCCATTGGAAAGATGGGTCTCCATGCCTTTCGTTTAGTCAAGTGTTCATTCTACGAACATTATATGAGCACCTACTATAATCAGTTCATTCACTGAACTTTTTATGAACACCCTCAGGGATCTCACTGAGTGCTGGCCATCTGCTCAGCAGAGGGCGTTGCTCCCACTACACTGATGAAGAAACTGAGGCTCATAGAAGTGGTACTGGCCTTGGTGGGGGCTGCCAAACTCATGGTGGAGGAGCCAGGGTCCACTCAGGGAGTGAGTGTCAGCAGGTCTCATGGGGGGGGGCGGTGGCACGGGAGTCTACAGCTTGTGGAGTCTCTGAGGAAAGACAAGGCTGCTTCCCACTGGGCTGGGAAATGTGTTCCTCATTTCCATCCCACTTTATCAGATACATAAACTGGATTATCTGCCCTGCTACTGGATCAGGGTCATTATCAGCTCATAACCTCTGCTTTCAACTTCTTAGTCCTAATGGAGTTACACGCCATCAGAGCCAGGGCCGACCTGGCATACCCACCCCCACTATTCTTAGAGTCCCTATCTTCTTTAGGTCTTTAGCAAGGAGACTTAGGAAGCCAGACATGGCCATCCCTCATCCTGTTAGCAGAGCAGGGATGCCTACGGATGGGGTGAGTACTCTTCTGTCCTACTCTGGAGAGTGAAACTGAGGCTGAAGAAGTAACATGCTGGAGACCATGCAGCTTGATTGCAGGGCTGGGCCCAGGCTCCCTGTGTGTCTGTGAACCCAGAAGCTGTCCTTCCCACTGACTTGCAGGGACATTGTAGTTTTCTCCTGTGGACTCATGGTGTGCTGCCTCAGGGTCTTGCAGCCACAAGGATTACATGGGTAAAGTTCTCTGACTTGCTAGACTTAGTGAGCAGAGGCACCACCGTGGGCTCTGGCAGGCAGAAAGAAGGCAGAGTCCTTGCAATCCAGGTGCAGGCAGATGATGATATGGGATTCCCTCTTCCCCTGATCTTGAAATGGCCCCCAGTTCAAAAACACTAAATGTCCACCTAGTTTAAAAAAGGAGGAAAATGCATTCTGGGTCAGGTAGAATGTTCCAAGAGCCTCTGTGCTTTCTAGGACTCAGTTTTCCCATGAACACATTGTTCCTGCTTTCAGCCTTCTCCAACTGAGCTCTGATAACAAGATTGTTTCCCATTCATCGTGAGGTGCCAGGCCAGACCTAAAAAATACTAGCTACCTGTGCAGAGTAGACAACTAAACAAGCTACCCTTGTCAAAGGACAGGTGATGCCCTAATTTGCTTTCGATTGCTGTGATGAACACTTGCTGTGATGAAAAGTCACTTGAGAAGGAAAGGGTTTATTTAGATGACAACGAAGGAAGTAGATGGATGGGTGGGTGGATGGATGGATGGATAGACAGGCAGATGGATGGATGGATGGATGAATAGATAGATGTGTATATGGATGGATGAATGGATAGACAGGCAGATGGATGATGGATGGATGGATGGATGGATGGATGGATAGATGGATGGATGGATGGATGGACAGACAGATGGATGAATGGATGAGTGAGTAGATGAAACAATCCCCTAGGGTCCCTTGTACTCAGCAAACTCACTTCCTCTCCCTCTGGCCACTCACTGAACCACATTTCCCAGTCTCCTTTGCAGGCGTGCCAGTGGGATCTGAGGGTAGGGTTAACATGTCTCATTCCTGAGGTTGGCTCCTGGGATGATAGAACCATGAAGGGGAAGAGTCTAGGTCCCTGTGTCATGGTGGAGAGGAGAGCCACCAAGCATCACCCTTGTTTAGCTTTACTTGTCCAAGAAGCACGCGTACATAGCACCCTAACCCTCAGCACTAGGCTGTATCCTCGTGGCAGAGTTGAAAGTTTGCTGAGGGCTACAAACTCTCAGGAATGGAAAAGACGGTGGGCGTTACCAAGAAGTGAACACCTGCACCAGGCTTGCACACCCACAGGGATGGGGAGCTCACCCCCGCTCAGTTCTCCACCTTCAGATGGCCCAGGTGGCCAGGAGAGACTCTGGCTGAGTCCAGCCTCCCATTGCTTTCCCTTAATCCGCCCTGCAGCTGAGACTGAATCCTGCCTCCCTTCGTTCCCCGGTATCCATCCTGCCAGGCCTTCTCCAGCAGACCCACCCCGTCCACTTCTCCACACCGCTCCTCTCCCCAGCTCCCCAGGACAGGATGCTTAGGAGACCCTTCATGCGTGTAGAGGAGAAAACATTGGATCTCAGTCTCTCCGTCTCCATCTCTGTCTGTCTCTCTCTCTCTCTGCTCTTTTCTCCCCTCCCCCTCTTTCTTCTCTGTGCCATGTATCTGTAATCCAGCGGCAGAACCATTACAGAAAGCAAGCCGGCCATCATGCCCATGAAATTCCACCTCCAAAACTGAGTGGGTGAATGGATTCCTTAAGTCACCCCTCCCCCCCGTGTGGCATTATACTATAGGTCCTGAGAGGACTGAGACACCTGCCCAGGCTCCTCATCCCTCCACCCCTCCTCCTACATTCCTCTATTCCCCTAAGCTCCTCCCACATCCCTCCTCCCTCAAGGTCCCCCTCCCAGGCCTCTTTTCCCACCAGATCTCTTTCTTCTACTCCTCTCCCATCTTCCCGACTATGTCCCTCTCCCTTCAGGGTCTTCTCCCCTCTCCCCTATACCCATGTCCCTTTTCCCCCCTTCCCCTTTCCAGTCCCTTTTCAGGCCCCTCTCTCCTAGGTACACACTTCCTGTCGCCTTTCCTTCGCACAGACAGATTCTCTACCTCTGTCAGGCCCTCTCCTACTCCTTCCCACCCCTGGCCACCTCTACGCTCACCTTTCTATTCCCAGGCCTTTGTACCGGGAGCTCTGTTGCAAGACCTTCCCTGGCAGGAAGGGGCTGGACTCTGACAGTGTGTGTGTGTGTGTGTGTGTGTGTGTGTGTGTGTGTGTGTGTGTGAGAGAGAGAGAGAGAGAGAGAGAGAGAGAGAGAGACCTCCCAGGCCAAGCCCAGCCTCAGTCAGGACCAAGCTTTAAGACCTCAGATGAGAACATGCTGAGATGCCAGTGGAAAATCCCGAGGCTTCAGGCTGGAGAAGCCATATCGGGAAGAGAGCAATTTTCTAGTTGATTTTCTAAAACAATAAACAGGGGAAAGAATGCCAGGGTAGTAGTTTGAACCACCACAAGCCAGAGAAAATCGACTTCAAGGCCTGAAACCATCAAGCGGGCTCCCTCGGGGAGATCTGTCACCAGGGGACACCAGAAGCCTGTGTGGTGGTGGTGCTGATGGTCGTGAGCCTGCCTGGAAGTCCTACAGTGGAGGCAGCTGGAGGGATGCTGACAGCAACCACAGCCAGGGGAGTAAAAGCTGTTGGGTGAGCATCTTGTGCAAGGAACTGTACCAGATACTTTAGTGTCCCCACGTTAGATGTGTTAGCTTCAAAGTCGGTATTTGTGTTCAGATTACAGATAAGGAAACAACACGAAGAGGCTGAGAAGCCTACTCAAGGGCATGCAGCTAGGGAGTGGCCTGGCCAAGGTGTTTTCCAGGGCTCTGTGTGACTTCAGGACCTGGGAGCTAGTGTGCCGGGGGTGTACAGGCCCTCATGCTCTGTCCCCTAGTGGTGGCCTCGATTTCTGACTGTGTGTGTGTGTGTGTGTGTGTGTGTGTGTGTGTGTGTGTGTTGTGCATGCATATGCATGCTTGGCAAGCCATCACTCCCTTTCAGCATATACTGACTCCAAAGCAAGTGTTTAACTGCTGAGCCATCTTCCCAGCCCTATAACTTAGACTCTTACAATACATGGCTTCCCCTCCAGCATCCCAACTATGCTTGATGATGCCTCAGAGCCTTTGCACGTGCTGCCTTCTCTACCTAAAGTGAACTTCCTCCAGTCATTTGAGTATTGTCTGCCCCTTTGGCTGCAACTCACAAATTGGGCTACCCAAGGTCTTCCAGATCTGCAGCCGCCGCCTCCCCCACTGTAGTTCTCTCTCAGGTCTACCTTCTTCTCACAGCCTGGTCACTCCTGAGGGTTGGCTCTGTCCTCCCAGGGCCCTGGGTACAAAGCAGGAGCTGATAGCCATTCTACAGATTTGCGCTGTTCTCCAGGAGGCCTTGCTGCCGCTGCGTCCAGATGAGGACTGGGCTGTGAATAGGGAGAGATGTGCCGGCTACTCCATGCCCCATTCGGGGTGTGGGGTGTGACTCTAATGGCTTGCTGGGACTTATAGAAGGTGGCAGAAGTAACATTGTGCCAGTTCTCGGGTGTAGCTTTAAGAGAGCTGACAGCTTCTGTTTGCTTCTCCTCCGATGCACTCCCCATATAAAGAAGCTCCAAATAGTCTGCAGAAGGTGAGGTCCAGGCAGCCCCATGTAAGTGACTGAAGCCTCTCGGGCTGCCAACTGACTGCAGCCACATGAACTGTCCTTGCTCCTTGCCCCCAAGCAGAAGGACTGCCAAGCTGAGCCTCAACACCCCCAGCTCACTGTATTCTGAGCAGGGGTAATTGTTCTTTTCACCATGTTTGGGGCAATAGCAGATAGGAAAACCATCTCCTGCACTTCTGCCTTTATTTCCCACGAACAAGGACACTCTTTTATAGAGCCCCACTACAGAGCTCCAGCACTCACTCCATAGCCAGAATCTATACTTCTCACTGGTCCCAAGGATGCCCTCTGCAGCATCTCCCTCCTCCTGCACAGGAAGGGCCCTTTTAAGCAAACTTATATCTACCAGCTAGGACTGTCAGCACACAACTAGCTGAGATACAGGAGCGCACCATCTAAGAAACATTGTTCATGCAAGCAGGGAGCTCAGTGGGCTCAAAGCTCAAGGCAAGTGGATGGACAATCCCAGGCCAGTTCCCGCTGCTTCCAGAACACTGGCAGTCCTTGTCCTCACACCCCTGGTGGGTAGAGGGAACTGGCCTCCACCTTCTCAGATCACTCAGGGCTGGTTGCTGCTACCCCCACTTGCTGTGTGGCTGTATGCAGCACCCCTCAGGGGCTAGGGTGCCCATCTGTAAAAGCCAGCGCTTTCCAGATCCTTGCTGGAGTCCAGTAGAGCATGGCAGGCGGCAGGTGCTCTGTCAATGGGCTTCCTGCCATTCCTTCCTTCCTTCCAGAATGCCGGTGTTATGGGTGAGCTCCACATATTTTGGCTTAGGAGAGATTGTGCCCACAGGGTGGAAAAACAAATATTTAGTGTTGGAGGAAACTGCAAGAGGCAGGGACCATGTCGGCTTCGCCGTCTAAAGGCTAAGTTCGGTGCTGACTCACGTACCTGCCCAGAGATGCTGACAGACCAAGTGTAATTTCATTAGTGGTTACAGAGATGGTGGAAAGGTGGCCAGTGGGCTTCCCCCTGGCAGAGCCAGCACTTCTGGGAACCTGAGGTTCAGTGGTGGACATGGCCATCTCTCCGGATTTCCATTCCTGAAGCTGCTTCAGGATTCAGCCTATCCAGCCATCTCCTACCCAGTACTGATAGAATTTATAAAGGAATCCATGGGCTGCCCCACTGGAGCAGGGAGAGTGGAGACATGAGGGAGAGTGGTGTGGTGGCTGGGCCTGTGGCCCTGACCAGATCCCAGGTAGACATGACCTGGTCCTTCCCTTAACAGAAATTGCCTAGAAAAACCCTGGGGGTGGCACAGGCCTCTTCCAAAATGACACCTCAAACATTTTAAGTTGGAGACAGGCAGGGTATGTTCAAATCCCAAATGCTCCTGCAGGAGTCCTTTCTCTCATCTCTGGCAGCAGGAGGACACAGAGGCCTTGTGCAAAGCCAGTGTGGACTCTGGAGAGCAATGCCCATCCTCAGAGCCTAGCTCCAGCCCTCCTTGAGAGACCCTGGGCAATCTCTCCACCTTATCACACAAGTTTACCTACGGTAGGACAGCTTGGCAACGGGATGGCTGTTAGAGCTGCAGGTCCTATTAGTGTAAGGGGGTAAGTAGAGTCCAGCTGCTGCTCAGGCCACAGCGCTACCGCGGTCCCTCCCCTCGGACACCCGAGGCACCGTGAGTCTCCTGGTGACAGGCTTTGGGTGCCATGGAGAAGTGAACTCAGGCCAAGGCTGGGATTGGTGTCCATGTACCCTCCACCCGCCTCCTCCCAGCCTCTTCAGAACCAGAGAGCCCAGCTAGAGGCCTGTGCAGTGAAACCACCCCATCTTCAGAAAAGTGGAAGGAGCCATATGGGCTCTGATTTCCTCTCTCCAGAACTCTTACCATGCTGTCTGTTTGACTGTCTGTCTGTCTGTCTGCATTGTTAGTAATTCCTCTAATAAACTCCTTATCCCCCAACAACCCATCTCCACATCCGTCTGAACCCCCATCCCTTCAGTACTCTGAACCGCCATCTTTCAGTAAAGGGCTTAGCACATGGCTTATCCTGAATGAAGCAGATGCCATGGCATGACTCCACTTTGTCCCCAGTGCAACCTCCAAACAAACGCCATCTGAAAGAACGCACACCCAAAGCAGCCCCAGCTTTGGGTTTGATGGACGTTAGACTCACAGAGCATAAAATTTACCACTATAGGGTACTATCAATCAGCTCAGTGAGCTGTTGCAGAACACGATCCTCCAAGCAAGACAGACACATGTTCATCAGATCCCTGCTTGCAAGAGGCCATCCTGATGTGGCCTGTGGACCACTGAGGTCCAACCCCGTCAGCAACATTTTGTCTCAGAAGATTGTTCTCTTTAGTCAAAACTCTCTCTCTCTCTCTCTCTCTCTCTCTCTCTCTCTCTCTCTCTCTCTCTCTCTCTCTCTCAAGCCCTCCCAGGGTTCCAAAGGATTTCTTGTCTTAGAATGGAACATAAAGCTAATCCAAGAGGAAGCCCTTTTAGTGCCCAAGAAGGACTGCTCTGCTACAAGCCAACCTGAAAGTACAAGGCAGATGGGGAAAAACCATATTTGTACCAAGAATTCTTGACTGGCATAGTGGTACACGCTCACAGTCACAGCACCCAAGAGGCTGAAGCATGGTTGTGAGTTCGAGGGGAGCATGGAGATCCTATCTCAAGACACCATGAATGAATAAAATAAATAAATGTTCCCGTTGAAGGGCACCATGGGCAAAGGAGCCAGGTGTCCGGGCACTATGAAATTACTTTTGCAAAGTCGTTTTCAAAGGCTTAAACTGAACAGTGTCTAAGTTGGGAATATTCAGGGAGATCTCACCAGACAAGAAAAGAGACCCTGGGGAAGCAGTTGGAGAAAGGGCAGAAGAGGGATGTATGGAATACCACTACAGGAGCTTAGTGATCATCAAGTGAGGTGCCACAAAGGGAGAGAAGTCCTTGGGTTTGCCAGGAGGAAGGCACATTTACACAAGCCCACAGGGTACAAGTCTGCTGCAAGACTCCCTTGGAAAACTGCAAGACTCCCTTGGAAAGCTGCAAGACTCCCTTGGAAAGCTGCAAGACTCCCTTGGAGAGCTGCAAGACTCCCTTGGAAAGCTGCAAGACTCCCTTGGAAAGCTGCAAGACTCCCTTGGAAAGCTGCAAGACTCCCTTGGAAAGGGGGAGGGGCAGTTTCTCTCACACAATCAGGGTAGTCAGCCAACACAGAAAGAGCCGGGTACACTCTGTGCCCCAGAGGCTGCAGTGTGGGGTAGGGAAGTGGGCACCTGGACAATTGTCATGTAGGTCCCAGGAGGGGTAGGATACAGATCCCTAAGTGACACAGATCTCCATGGGAGCAGGGGTTGGGGACATCGTGCCCACCTCTAACCTGGAAACACTAGGATTAAAGGGAGGAGCACAGGTAGCAAGGGAAGGAAGGGAACCTGCCCATAGTAGGTGCTCACAAAACACTATAACACTAGTCATCGGCACTTGCAAATGACAGCCACAGTTAAGACTGGGCACTTGCCCTCAATAGCTCTGGGGTCGCCTGATATCCCAATGAGTACCAGGTCCTCTTTATATAGTTACCCTCTGGCGAATGTGTTCAGCCTCTCTCTCTCCAGGGTGTGCTGGGATGCTACGCTTTATCCTCAGCCGACAAGCCTTGCTAAGCAATATGCAGCGGGCATTCCTGAGGTCATACTGGCCCTCAGCAGCAGCCGTTCTTTCCGGCCCACCCCTCACCCCACCTCTCTGGTCTTTGGGGTCTGTGATTAGCCTGGGTATTGAATGACCCCTGGTCTTCTTCCCCCACCTCGCAAGGGTTAATCAGCCTTCCTGCAGAGCGGCTGGGCGGCTCGGAAGGAGGCAGCGAAGCGGCCTGGCGGCAGGCTGCTTTCATTACTTTGATGGGATACATGTGCTTGGCTTTATCTCCGGCCCTTTCTCCGTAATTCAGCGCTTGAACGTCTCAGCTGTCGGCCGATCTGCAGACAATTGCTCGGGGTAATACTATCCGGAAAAAGCTGATAAAACGCAGATGTGCCGAGGCCTCTGAAATTTGCGGTTTGCTAAGTGGTTCGAGCGATGCTTGCCTGCGGCCGGGGCGCTTCCCGGAGAGGCTGGGAACTGAGGGGTGGGAGGTGATTTTTTTTTTTTTTTTTTAAGTGAAAGGTTGAGTAGAGGAAGTGACTGTAGATGTTTTTACCCTGTAATTAGGAAGATCAGCCAATAGAAAGTGGGAGGGAGATGGGACTTTGCTAAAAGACTAGGCAAGCAGCTCACCCTGGGGTCCCCTCCTACCCAGCCCAGGGGTGGGGGAACGTAGGAACAGGACATCCGGCTTCCCCTGTGCGGCCTGGAGCGGGTAGGAGTGGGGTCCCCAGGAGCCATGCATGGGCTGTGTAGCCTTGGGTAGGTCATTTGCTCTCTTACACAGCCAGCTCAACTGACAGAACCGTTAGTTAACAGTTATTCACGGGAACTGGGGCATGCCAGCAGGTGGCCTGTGCACAGTGGGTGCTTAGTCAGAGTCCAGAGGCTTGCTCTTCTCTTTCTCGCTTGGTGGCCAGGAGGGAAGGGGACATGGGACACTGCTGTCACAAGGTACTGACAGACAGTCCCATTGAATGACAGGTAGACCCAGTCTGTATGACTCTGCGATCTGGATTTCTGAGAAGTTACTGGGCTTGAGAAACAGCAATGACTGCTAGAGGGGAGTCCCTCAACCCTGTCATCTAGCTCAGATGGATGTGATGTCAGCACTACAGGAGCTCCAGACATCTGCTATGGGCTAGGCCTTGGGCAAAACCCCCCACTCCTCAAGTCTAGGTGGCTTCTGCTGCACAAAGAGGACATGCAGTATGGCTGGTGTCACCCATCACATCAGGGCAGAGGCAGCCCTCTACACCTGCTGACCATACTCCAAAACAGTTTGTTTTTAGGCCCACAGGGAAGTGTCCCAAAGACAGGATACTTTATTCTTCCTGTCCCAAACTGTTTCTGTGACAAAGGACAAAGCGTAGGAACAGGCAAAAGGGTGTGCTGCCCTGGAGGTCACAGCCAAGGGCTCCCAAAATACAAGTAGCCCGACTCCATAGAGACAGACACTGTCCACACACAGACCTCATGGGACACAGTTCTGGAGCAGCAATCCCTAGAAGACAGCCCGGCAAGAACTCCCAAGGTAAGTGGGGCTGATAGGACTTAAAACCACAGCAGGAAAGCTTAAAACACTTCCCTTTGTATCTTGTCATTGAGAGGACCCTTGTGAAGTGCCACTCATGTTTCAGGTGAGGGACACTTGGGCTCAGATGGCTTTGTCCCTTCCCCATCTTCTACTAGCCAGAGCAAAGCTGGGATTGACCGCCAAGTTTGGGAATGTCAGGCTCTGAAGCCTATCTATATGCGGTGTCTGTCCCACACTGCTTCTGGACAGACAAACAGGACCAGGGCAGATGGGCAGATGCTGCAGGCTCTATCTTGGTCACTGAACTTTCGGGCAGAGCCTGGGGGACGAGGGCTGCCTTGAAAAGGCCAGCCGTAATTAAAGGGTCGGGTGTGCAGTTCCCACCTCTCAGAGAAAGAGGGCGTCTGTCCCCCGCTGGGGTGTGGGCAGAGCTGGTAGCAATTTTCCCACAATGTGTAAATTAGTCAGTTTCCCAGTCTGTAAACCCAGCCTTTGAAGCGACCCTAATGAAGCACTCCATTAGGGTTTAATGATGGCCGCCTCCAGCAGGACTCAGCCAAGGCCTTTTGATGTCTAGGGGCCACGGGTTGGAGGCTCAACTTATCTAACTGCTCCGGCAGGCTTAGGGGAAAAAAAAAAAAAAAGTCAAAAAGCCCCCTTAGAGAAGTTGAAAATTTTTTAATGAAAAAAGTTAGTCCTGGCCTGACTGATGGTGGCACTTCAAAGCCTGTGCAAACTAAATTGCTGTGGACTGCTTAATTCAAAAGTGTTCCCTCGCGGGTGACAGCCCAGCAGTGACAAAATACAATTGGCAACAGGAGCCGGCAAGATCAAAGGCCGGCTATTGTAATGGCTTTGTTGCGTGAAGAATGGTGCATTGTCAGGACTTTTTAAGCCTTTTTCTTTCTTTTCTTTTCTTCTATTTTTTTTCCCCCTGCTTGGCTCCAGCGCCATCCTGTGAGCCTCCCAGTTCAGAATCTGTGTGTATAAATACGTGTAATTATACCCTTCTGATAGGGTACTTCTGTTGGCAGAGGAGGCGGTAGACTGCCCGGGTTTCTCGGGGTCTGCGGAGCCCTGGTAACGTTGGTTAGAGTCTAAAAAAAAAAAATCATTTTTTGTTCTTCTTAGAAAAGATCCCGGAGTCACCCCAAGGGCAAATTTGAGCTAGTATCCACTCATCATTTTGAGGGCTACTTTAGGATTCTCTTCAGATTAAAAGTTCTCTGCCTAGACCATCCCTGGCAGGAGGGGTAGAGGAGGCCATGGTCCTGGGTCCCCTAAAATGACACCTTGGTTCTCTTAGCCTTGGTTTCCCCGGGGAACAGCCTAGAGGTTCATTCAGTAACTCCAGGTGAGTTTGTTGAGCTCTGACTCGGAAAACAGAATCTTTCTCTGCAGTGTCATCCAGGACTGAGCAGAGAGCTGAGACGTGGAAGCTTGCTGCTCAACCTTGCCCTCTTCTGCCTCTACCCCCCCCCCCCCCTCTCTGGACCTGCTGCTTCCCGTCTCTGAAGGTCACTTGCCTCCAAAACCACAGCCTTTACTCACGAACACAGATCCCAGCTGAGATACTAAAAAATCTCTGCCCAGACCCGGAAAGAGGTGGAAGGAGGTTGGACCCCAGGATTAGGACTGTGCCATCCATGTCCCCACCCGTTACTCCCAGCACTTTGCCTCTTAGCACCCATTTCCTTCCCCAGGAGGCTCATGGCCTCTACCTTGCTCATCTCCTCTTAGAGTTTCCTGGCTGGCATGATGTTCAGATGAGAGGGGACCAAAAGTCTTTACATACAGCCAGCACTGCAAAAGCCTCTGGGGTCCTCACCTGCTGTGTTCTGAGCCTTCAGGAGAAGCTGGGTCAGTGGTGAGCTGGACGGAGGCAGAGACAACTGGGGACCATTAAGGAGCAAGAACTTGTCTGCTTCTTTTATGACCTTCAATATTAGTCACCAGGATGCACATAGACTTACTAGTCTTGAATTAATTAAGGAGATGCGTATGGGGACAATTAGAGACCTTTATGTTGATGACATCTCATCTCTTGGTGATGGAATTTGCTTCTGCATCCTCTGGCCTCCCCTTGTGTCCTCACAGATCCTGATGGGTTCTGTTTTTCCCCAGGTACCTCAACTCTAGGATAGCGCAGACAGGGTCCGTGAGTGGCCTGACTATGGGAGATGGCCTTCAGCGTGATGGGAGGGTTGGGACAATGTGCTCCTGTTTGCGTCTACCTTGCCTTACTTCTCTTCCTTGTTTTCTTCTCAATTTCCTCCTCTGTTCTGTCTATTCTTTGTCTTTAAACCCATTGGCACCGAGAGTACTAATTTCCCAAACATTAAAAGCAAACATTCAGGGGCAGGGAGTAGCGTGTTAAAACTTCTGCCCTCAAGGCTCTCATCGTAACTTTCGAAGCATGCCACCCCCACGTCCACATGAAGGCCCCAGTGTCTCCATGACCCTCCTGCTAATCAGGATGGGGACCCATGACTGGCCATGGTCCCACCCTCTCTCCATAATCACACGCAAGTATGCGAAAACCCAGCTGAGCAATTATGAATAATTAAATCAATTAGAGACAGTCTAGAAGGAGGGATTATGGTCGTTTGGGTGTGGGCCTCTGTAATATTTTAACAGTAAATGCAAGAGCCCCGGAGAGGCCTGGCAGGGAGACTTGGAACAAAAGCACGTCCAAATGCCAAGCCATGTTGCTGGGTGACCCTCCCTGGCTGTATTGCCGCCTGCCCAGGGAAGACAATGCTAATGAAATGCCAATAAAATATTTTGAGGGAAAGTATGAAAGCTTTAGAATGAGTTAATTAAAAACGGATCAAACACAAGGCCCTGAAAGTATGTGCAGTAAATTTGGGCCTTGAAATTTAACAGAGGGGAAGTTTTTGTTTTGTTTTGTTCTGTTTTGACTTTGTCCCCAGTGCCAGGCAGAACTTTAAAGTAGCAGAGCCAGGCCTCCGGGTTGCTGTCTTCCAAACATCAGCCTCCACCAGTTTCCACACCCAGAAGTGATGCTCAGGGGTGCTCGAACCCCATCTGCTGCCTTCCACAGTGGCAGAGACCGGCCAGGGCTGCTCTCCAAGGCTGGGTCAGGATGAGGCCAATTAGAAGCCTCTTCAAACATGGACAAGGGGGCTGTTCCCAGGAGCAGCTGTGGGCCAAGGCATTTGTAGAGCAAAATCTTGACTCTATTTTCACTCACTCGGCTGGCCATCAGCTCTCAATGATGCCCAACGATGACAGCCTGCAGAATTAGCACTGCGGTGGCTTGGCTCCCTGGAAGGGACCAGCTGGGCCATCTTCCCACCATGTTGGAACACACCCGACAGCCAGCTGGGGAGCAGCAGTGATGGCACAGATTTCCAGGGTCCCCTCGTCCCAGTAGCCTAGAAAGAGTTGGCTCCCTGTGGACCAGGTGACAGAGCAAGAGTTCAAGGGTGGATTTGACAGCATCAATGGCTAGCTTTGGGTCAGCAGAGAGATTTGAATCTGATAACAGACAACTCCTGTCAAATGACACCCAGACCAGTTCACTGGACAGGATCCAGAGGCTATGGGAAGAAAAGACAGGAATGCTAAGGTTGTGTGTGACAGGTGAATCCAGCCTGGCCCTCTGGAGTGTACAGGGAAGTCTTTGATATAGAGGAGTGGTTCTCAACCTTCCCAATACTGTGACCCTTCAGTACAGTTCCTCAGGTTGTGGTGACCCCCCAACCATAAAGTTATCTTCTAACTGTAATTTTGCTACTGTTATGAATCATAATGTAAATAATCTGTGTTTAGGTGACCCCTGTGAAAGGGTCATTCAATCCCCCTCCAAGGGGTCATGAGTCATAGGTTGAGAACCACCAATCAAGACCCTCTTTGTCTTCCAAGGTACTGTTGGCCCTGCATCTATTTCTGGGCTCTATGCTGGGTCTGAGATGGTCTGTGCCAACGCCTTCTTGTCCGGCGTGAGGTCCAGGAACTTGCTGGAGGGCACACAGTAGAAAGTGGCCCAGAGGTGCTTGACTTGTCCAGCTCCCATGCCTTGCCTGTGGCTGTTGTATCTTGTGTCATCACAGAGTCATCACAGAGTGTCATCACTGTGCTGATGTGTCTTGGCATCAAGATGCCTGGCAAATGACTGCCACTCAGGCTCTTGCTATCATTATGCAGGCTATTTGAGGGTTAGACTGCTGGTCCTGGGCAAACATGCTTTCCCCAAATTCCCATCATTTCCTGGTGAATCTGATATCCTGTCTCGGTGCTCATACTTTCTGAATTCTCACTGTCACTGACCTGTCGGTACTCCAAGCAAACAAGCAACCAAGAACCCAAACCTCTCAGCCACAAGTGGGCACTCCTATGCTGTGAGAGCCTTGTGAACCCCTTTGACATTGTCCTCTTCTCTCTGTGGAAGCTAGTTCCTCATTGGCCCTGGCTCTCTGGGAGTCACCTGGCCCCCAGCTGCTCAGGGTCTCAGCCTTGTGGGAGGTTCTTGTTCCCTTTTTTAACATTGTTCCAAGGCCCTGATGTCACATGAGGGATGCTGTTCTTCCTGGAAACCCTTGTCCCCACAAAATGGAATGTGAACGAACAGGATGTCCCCTGACTCCTGACCTACCTCTCTCTAGTGGCTGGCTTTATTACTTAGTGATCTTCTTCCAAATGTCACACAAATACTGCGTCCCAGCTTGTTTCCTGAGAATGTATAGGGACTTAGCCATCCAGACAGGGCCTGGGCACATTCATATACAGTCAGTCAGATGCCCCAGAGAGGTGCATCTGCATCCATGGAGGCCCATTCATATACAGTCAGTCAGATGCCCCAAGAGAGGTGCATCTGCATCCATGGAGGCCCATTCATATACAGTCAGTCAGATGCCCCAAGAGAGGTGCATCTGCATCCATAGACGGTCCCTGGCTCATGCTTACACCCATCCCTGTGCAGTACAACAGTGCACAAATGCAAGGTGTGAAGACACCTCAGTGAGCAAAGCACTAAAGCAATGAAGACCAGAGCTTACATCCCAGCACCCACATAAATACTGGGTGGGTGTGGTGGCCACTGTAATCCCAGTGCACAGAAGGCCCAGACTAGTCCAAACAGCTAGCTGTGGGTCAGTGTATAAGGTCGGTAGCACTGAGGAAAACACCCAACATCATCCTCAGGCTTCCATGGGCTCTCTCACATATATGCAAAACATGTATGCATGCATGCTATGTACATTCTCAGAAAGAAAAAAAAAAGACACCTTTGCCAGTAGGAAGAACAGAGGGTTGCTGAGTGACAGGTTGTGATATGGTGTGGGCTGGAAAGATTGTCTGCCCAGGTGACCCTTGAATGGCAGGAAATACAACCAAAGCGTGTTTAGGGGGTCTGATGGTGGGAGGAGGCAACTGAGTCATTTAATTCAGGGGATTCCTGGTGAATCCCCCAGAAGGAAAGGACATTGGCCGCCATGTTCAGAGTGTCTCCCAGAGGAGCAGGGCCCCCCTGATTCCCTAAAGATGTTTCTGGTCATCCTCTGCATTCTCACATCCAGAGGCAGGGGCCTGAAGATGAGGTGCTTGCAGCTGTCAAGAGACAGACGCCTCAGGCTTGGTTGAGCTCTTCCTAGTTCCTGGTAGTCTGCTTGTCAGCCAACCCCACAGATTCCCTCAGGGACCTGCAGGGCTTAGATAAAGGGTTTAGCAGAAGGGAAGGGACATTGCCCTGATTCCCTACCTGCAGCTTTGACTAGGACCCATCTACGACTCCAGACTGCTCTCCTATATCCTGCCTTGGGTCCTTATAAGCTGTTGAGTCCCTGCCTGGGAATGCCCAACCCAGATGATGGCAGAGCCAGGTGTGAAGCTGAGCTCCAAAGCCAATCAAGCTTCTGTCCCTGGTTCTAAGTTCTCTTCTGTGAAACTGAGGTGACCCTAATGTCTGCCTGGCTGCTTACAGGAGACCTGGAACTCACTCTGTAGACCAGGCTGGCCTCGGACTCAGGGAGAGTGCTGGGATTAAAGGTTCACACCACCACATCGGGCTGAGGGCACCATGTTTTATCAGGAACATAGTGCAAACTGAACACTCAAGATGTCTTTATTTGTCTTTCCTGATGTGGTGGGAGGGGAGACAAGTCCCAGTGCATTTTACAAATATAGCCCATCTCCAGGTATGTATGCACGAGAGAGCTAGAGAGGCCAGTGGACACCCTTGGGAGTTACAGGGGAGAAAAGGAGGTCCAAGAGACCAGCATTTGGGACCTGCTGGCTCCCTTCTGCTCTGTCTGCTGGATAAAGTTCTAGTCCTTGAAAGAGATCTGCGAGCCACAGAGAAGTACGATGCCATGTCTGCAGTTGGGGAGCCAAGACTCCCTATAGCATGAGCTGGACAGGTAGAATAACCACAGAAAAGTAGAAGAGAGGAAAAGCTTACTGAATGAAAAGGAAAACAGAAATCCATCTTCCCAGAATGTGAGATGTCACGTGGACATTTCCACCCACCCACAACCACACCCACATCCCTGCTCAGTATCCCTGCTACAGTTCCAGGAACAACGTGCCTCCTGCATCCGAGGTGCATACTTCCTCTTGGCTCTTAGGTCTCCTCTCCCCAGCTTCATTTTGGCTGATACCACTTTCCTGGGGGACCTTGGATAGCCTTAGTTTCCCTCTCTGCACTTTGTTAGGGTAGATGGACTGCTAGAAGTCACTTATAAAACCTACTATCTTAGCCCTCTTTCTGCAGGTGTCCTTGTTGCCTTCTCTGAGCTTGGTCTCTGCCCCAGGGGCTCCCAAATCCGCCCGCAGCCAAAGCCCATCCACAGGCAGGACCTCCTTTCCTCCCAACTGGATCCCCTGCAGGGCCACCACCGCAAAAAACAAGGCGGACGGAGAGCAACCATGTTTTAATTTACTCGATTAAATCACCATGTGGACAGAGGCTTGCGAAGGAATCTGCTCTACAGAACTTTCCATTTAATAGAATTAGTTGAAACCAGATCAGCCGAGCCCCCATCCCTGCAGGCCATCTGCCCAGACAGGGAAACGGCTTCCCTAAACAGAACCCCATGCAGCCGGGAGCCTCCTCTAAAGGGCCAGCAGGGAGCTGCCCCCTGCACCGGCCTGTCTGCTCCAAAGTCTCAAAGCCCTTCCCTATGGGGCCGGCGGGGCCAGCAGAGCTCACCACCCGTTTCAGCTAAGGGCGGGGCAGGGGATTTGAACCAGCATCCCAGAGGGCCCCACCTGTGGAAGGCACGTGCCCAAACTGGGGACGGAGGGAGATGCCAAGGGAAAGGATTTTAATTCAGCGAAAACGGCTGCCACATCTATTGCCCGGACTCTTCTGGAAAATTAGATAAACTAACATTTACTCAGTATTTTCGCCTCCCAAGAAGTTTCCCACGTGTTGTATTTAAGTCCCAATGTCAGTGCTACTAGGAGGCTCTTTTGCAGACAGGTGGTAGCAGACTTTAGACACCAAGGGCGGGCTACACAGCATCCAGAAGCCTGCTGTCCTGAGGCTGATGGATGGCACAATGTTGCTGTAGGGCCTCCCCTGCGGTAACCGTTTTCCAGCCTTTTCCCTGTGCACTGGAGCCCAGGATGACTCCTTCAAATCCCACCTCTGCCTGAAATTGTTCTTTGGACCAGGGGAAATGGCCTAACTCCCAAATCTGTTCCAAAAGAACAGTGACAACTGTCTTAGTGTCAGCAGCTGTTTGCACACTGCTTGGGCTCAACACTACTCCCTACTGGGTATTGCAGGTAACAGTCCAAATCCTGGGACTCACCCTATGGCCCTCAGGGACCTACCATTCCAAACAGTCTTATAAACTCAGCCTAAGGGCCAAATCCAGACACTCGTTTTTACAGATAAAGTTTTATTGGCACAGCAGCATCCATTCCTCTACATATCATCTATGCTGTTTCTTCCTCACACTAGCAAAGCAGGAAGATGGAACAAAGACCCAGATAGCGCAAGAAACCACAAATATTTACAATCCTGTCCTCTGTAGAAAGTCTGTCATACCCTAATTTATAGTGAAAGTTCATGGGTTTGGAGGTTGTGGTTCAGAGAAGGATCACTTGCCTAAAATGCATAAGGCCCTGGGGTTTGACACACCCCATCACCACCACCACCACCAGAAAAAAAAAGAAAAGAAAAGAAAAGAAAACAGTTAAGATTTCCCTGAGGTGATCCTACCTGACCAAGATGGCCAATGTGTCATTTTATCCTAAGGGTCATCTGCAAGGTACTAGGTTCTAAGACATCCTACATCCTCATCATAAGCATCCAGTTGCTCTTGAGTGCAAAATAGAAACTTTGAGTGTGTCCTATTAGTCCTCTTGGGAGTTAAAGAAGGGTCGTGGGGTAGAGTGCAATCTGTCTGCTACTATGGGCCCCTTTCTAATAAGTCTGTGACTTCCACCTCACAGAAGACTGCTGGATGCAGCTGAAGCTCACAGATTTATAAGGTCAAGCTTTATAGGTCTCCAGATCTGCACGGTGTCTTACCACATGCCCATTACAAGCACGTGATGCTGTCCTGCTAAAGTGGGCGGCAGACATGAAGGAAGTGCTGTAAATAAAATATGGCCTCTGGGACTCGGGTGTCCCAGTTTCTCTGCTCAAGCAACTATGGTTGTTTTTCTCATGGCCCTCCTTAACCCCCAGATGGCAAATGCTGTGTAGTTGGAGAGCCCAAAATAACCTACAGGTGTGAGTAGAGACCCTCACTTGAGGAGCTCTGAGGGGAGCATTTCTCCAGCTAGAGAAGAATGTTCAGTCCTCCCCAGAGCATCCCCAAAGGGTATGTCACTATGCCCTTATAGTATTAACAGGAAGGTCACTTCAGACTGAAACCTTGAGCTGAGGCTGTATGATCAGAAAGAATGAAGAGGCCTGGACTGGGATACCCCTGGAAGTTCAGTGCCTGAGGTCTCCATTCCCTCAACTCAGGTTTTCCAAACCCTGCATCTCAGAGGACTTCCTGGTGAGACCAAGACTTAGCTAGCTCTAGGAAGCAGAGTCAAGGGTCCTTCTTGAACAGATTCAGGGGCCTGTAGATGGAGGGGGAGTAGGAGGGGCTTCGGACCCCATCTCTCTAAGAAGAGTGGTACCCAGTGATGATTTCCTAACCTTTCTGTGACGGGGAAATAGTCAATTGTTCTAAATTCAGAGGCTCCTGTTTCACCCATATGTTGAATTAATGAACCAGATACACAACACACACACACAAACATGAATGCACACACACGTATACATGCATGCGTACATGCATGCACATGTGAAAAGAGGGTTAGAATGGAGTCTGGCCTCTTTTGGGGGTGACAGGCTGATGTCCTACCATCCATAGGAAGAAACCTCATAACATGACTTCTTGCTGTAACAGTAGAGGGACCCAGGCCCTTCCTCACACTCCAAGGATAGTGGCCAGCATGGGCGTGGCTGCTTGATTCACACAGTAGGGAAGGAAGGCAGTTTCCTCACATGAAACTAGGGTGTGAGAAGTGTCTACCATACCCAGCTGGGTTCAGCTAAAAGATAGAGCCACAGAGTTCTGGAATTAGCTTGCCTCCATCACCTCAGGGGCTGAACTGGGAGGATCCAGAATGGTCATTCAGTCCCTCAACACAGCGGCCAAGCACTAATCAGGCTGGCAGGGCCAGGGATTGCAGTACAATCCCAATACGATGGGTCTCAGCAGCAGGATGCTGAGGGGAGAAGGCCTGTTTCTTCAGGGTCACCTCCAAGAGCCTAGCATGGGTGTGGGCTCTGGTGGTCGGCAAGGCCAGCCGACCTTGGCATGGAGGACAGAGATAAGCCTGGGCCAAGCTCTCTGTCTCAGCTGTGTGTGTGTGTGTGTGTGTGTGTGTGTGTGTTGGTGGGGGGAGGGGGAGCACTAGACATGTCTGACCTGCAGTCCAACACTACATCATAAGAGTCAAACACTAAGAATTTTTGTTTTGCAGTTTATTTTTCACTAACTTGATTGCTCAGTTTTCAAGAGCAAATCTTGTCAATGACAGTATCTTGTCATAATGTCAAAAGAGTAGACACACCCACAGGCCTTCCACCTGCCCTAGAGTATCTCTCCTAAGCAATTGTACCTCACCACGCCTCAGCGAAGGACCTCTAGGAATGTCTGTCCACATTCACAGAAGGAAGCAATAAATCTGTACTTGGTCATTACTACACAGTTGAGGCAGCAGGTGCGTGGACAGGTTGTGCAACTCGCTGAGGGTCACATAGCAATCTGGTGCAGCCTGGGGTCCATTCCCAGCAATGCAACCCTCCTGCAAAAAAAAAAAAAAATAGACCACCAACCTCAAGGACCTGAGTTGGATCCCTGGAACTCACATGGTAAAAGGAGAGAGTTGTCCTTTGTCCTCCATCACAGGATGTCATCACTGGGCCGAGGTTCCTCCTAATCTACTATGAATGTGTCAATGGATGGGGTCTACAAAGACCTTATTTCCAATCAGGATGTGGATAGAGGAGGAACCCAGGCCCTTCCTGTGTGTCAAGGCTCTATGGATGGGAAATTGGGGGTAACTGTTCAGCTGGGCACAATGGCCAGTAGTCTTCCAGTAGCCTACAAACTGTAGGGTGTGAAGCCCCACCCAGGACGCAGCCAGACCGTGTGCTTGTCACTCTCTCCCCAGTCCTTACGGCCAACCTGTAAGGTAGGACAAGGATCAATCAGTCCCATTTGCCAGCAGAGCAACTGAGGTACAGAGGGTCAGCTGGCTTGTCGGAGGCCGCACAGTCCACAGATGCCAGCAGCAGCCCTTGCTCCAGTGCAGTCTGGGATCCTGCCCCTCCTCTTCCTGCATCCTTGGGCTGTATTGAGAGCCCTGGGGTACGAAGCTTGGGAAAGTGCCCTTGACGTCTTCAAAGTCCCTTGTTATCAGCTGAAGCCCTTTCCCTACTCTTGGAATGAGAACATTGAGGCTAAGAAGCCTCAAGCTTCCTGCTGATGACTAGGCCCCCTCCAGCATGGCGTCTCCCTCGGGTTGCCCCTCACTTGTCCAGCACAGGTTCTGAGGGGTGGTTCCTCCAGTCTGTTTTGCATTTAGAGCAGTGAATCCTGCCAAGTTCACCAACTCAAAACCACTTAAAGACGCACTGGACCCCCAGGCATTGCCTGGGAAAGTTGGCCACTTTACATTTCCATGCAAAGTGTTTCTCAAAGGCCGCAGCACCCCCAGGGGGAAGCTCTGTGGGCCAGGGTGCAGCACAGAGAGTCCCTCACCCTCCTCCCTTTCTTAACGTTCACAGGTCAGTGGATTTAGTCCCTGCCATGAATTGTGGACATGGCACTCATGTGGCCTACTAAGAGTCACAGGGCCAAACTCCCCCTTCTTATAGGAGCTTGGTGGCAAAACTAGATGTCCAAGGGGCCCAGGGTACTGACTGAGTTATCCAGGAGCCTTTGCTCTCCCAATAGGCTCGTGGGCATGGGGAAGCCAGTTCTGGAAGCACACATCTCAGAGGACAGGGCTCCAAGGTAGAGAAACACCAAGAGCCAGGCCAGGCCATGGTGGCTCAGGAGGCACTCAAGAGGCAGAGACAGGTGGATCTCTGTGAGTTTGAGGTCAGCCTGGTCTAAAAAGCTAGTTCCACAACAGGCTCTAAAGCTACAGAGAAACCCTGTCTCAATAAAAACGCAAGGAAGGATTGAAGGACGGAAGGAAGGAAGGAAAAAAGGAAGGGAGGGAGGAAGGGAAGGAAAGAACGAAGGAAGGAAGGAACGGAGGGAGGAAGACAGAATGACAGACAGACACCACCAGGTCAAGCAGAGAGTGCAGAGTCAGGGACCCTAGGCAATCAGCAGTTAATAGCAGAGAGCAGTGGATGGATAAGAGCCACCCGAGAGCAGTGGGTCCTACGGGGACTGAGGTGACCTCTCAGCTCTGGAGGACATGACTGGGCTAGAACAGCCAGCTGCTTTCAAAACTAGGCCGGCTGGTGAAAAGTTCTGAATGCCCATTGCTGGGATGGCTAACCTTGATGGCATTTGGAACTCATGGGTGTGGCACCCATGAGACACACCTGTGGTTGTTTCCATGAGGTCATTAGAAAGGGCTGACTAAGGAGAGGACAGCATCTTCTAGCAGGAGGCCCTGCTATAAAGAGGTTGGAGGAAAAGGCAGCTTGCCCGCCCTTCCTTCTTCCTGCTGAACGAGGGTGTCTGCCCCAGCTGCTGTGGCTTCTTCCAGACCCCAGATCCAGCTTCAGCTGCCCTCCCTGTGGGCTTCACTCCTGCAGCTCTCTAGGAATACTCCGAGCCTCCGAGCCTCCATGCCTTAGGAATCCAAGTCAGCAAGGCCACCCGACTCATCCTGCATAAGCCAGTTTAGTGACTCCCTTTGTGATACAGGCTCATCCATTGATTCTGTCGCCCTGGAATGCCAGGACTAATACAGTCACTAATTCAGAGCTTTTGAAAAACACATGACTGGGTATCTACAGTCACCACGTGGACACTGTATTAGTGCCTTTCCTGCTGCTGCGATGAAACACCATGACCGTGACAACTTAAAGAAGACTTGCAGTTCCAGAGGGTCCAAGATGGTGGAGAAACAGTAGCAGGCAGAAGGCAGCAGGAGCAGCAGCTGAGAGCTTACATTATGACCCACAAACAGGAAGCAGAGAGAGCCACTCTAAATGTCTTTTGAAACCTCAAAGGCTGCCTACTCCCCACCCCCCACCCCCAGCAAAGTTCCTCCAGCAAGGCCACACCTTCTGATCAACCCTAAACAGCCACCAATTGGGGACCAAGTATTCACATGCCCAGGCCTACGGAGTGGCATCTCATTGAAACCATCACAGAGAACCACAAAGCTGTGTCTCCTCACCGTCCGGCGTCTCAGGAGCAGGGTGAACCTTGTCCAGCGTTTCTGTTCTTGAGTACACTTTGCTGGTTTCATGAGACTGGCTCAGTTATCAGTGTTATCTCAGCTCTCTACTCCTGCTCCTCACTTGCTGAAGTGTCATCTCTGTTGTCCAGGCGACGCTCTGACCAGGGGCTGGAGAGATGTCCTCATGGTTAATGTATTGGCTGCTCTTGCAAAGAACATGGATTCCATTCCCAGCACCTACATGGCAACTTACAACTGCTGTAACTACAGTTCCTGGCCAACTAAAGCCCTCTACACACACACACACACACACACACACACACACACACACACACACACGAATACCAGCCAACAAACAACCAAAAACCTGGCCAAAAACAGCTCAGTGGAGGAAGAGGTTACTTGGCCTCCAGGCTTCAGCCTGCTGTTGCATAGACAACACAGAGGCAGGAGCGTGACATCACATCTGGCCACACCGTATCCACAGTCAAGATCAGAGAGAATGAATGCCCTCAGCTAGCTGTTTCCTATCCCACACTGTTCAGGACCCATGCCTAGGGAATGGTGCCACTCATGATGTGCTGTGTCTTCCTACATCAGTGAGCAACAAAAATGCTCCCCCACAGGCCCAGACGATCTTAGATAGTTCCTGAGCTCAGGCTCTCTTCTCACTCTTTTCTGGGTTGTGACAAGGTGGCACTTACAAACTAACCATCACACACCCAGGGCACAGTCCCCACTGCTCACTTCCTGGTTGACACTGTACTTGGATGTCCAACAACCTTCCTAAATTTAAGAGGTTCTTAACCCAGCCTCCTGGGCCTTATGTCCCCCCACCCAAGGCTGTTATTTCCAGCGTCTTCCCCATCTTAATAGATATTACGTCTGTTCTAGAACATTCTAGCTGGGCACCACCTAGCTCATCCAACCCCTCCCCCTAAGTCACCTGTACTTATTTGAAGCCACCAGTTTGGAGGAGTTGATTTGTCCACACAGTAGTAGCTGGCTAACAGTCTTGTCAGGCAACAACATCCTTCCCTCCATTGCTGTTTTCTTTTACTTTCTGGAGAGAATATGTTATTCAAACAAGGCAAAGGCAAAGCTCCTTCGAGCACATGCGACAAACGAATGACAGTGTAAGTTGGCTCACAAGAGGAGAATCTAGAAAGCCTCTTTCAAAACCGTGTGACATTCACACTGCTTTTGTTGGCATGTGTATATTTGATTATGACAGCCTGTGGGAATTATTTGAAATATCACTGGGAGCTCCCAACCCTTCATTGTATCAAAGGAAAAAAATGGTATGTTGAGTTATTTGGACATTAATATCATTTTCCTTTGTAAAAATGGAGTGGGGCATATTAAAAATAGTCTACAGAATGTGGGTGCTTGAACTGAGGGGTGCCCTTCTGGGAGGGCTACGGGATGATGTTCTTGGGGTAGAGCCTGCATTTCTTTGGTCTTCAGGCATGGTTGATGGTGGTAGCTTTGTGGGCGGGCTCTCTAGCTGCCTTCCTTAGGAGGAGAGAAACAACAGTTTGAATACCCAGATGTGGGTGCTCCGATGCAGAAGTCCTCAGGGAAACTGTGTTTGCAGACTTGAGGACCATGCTACACAGATGCACATATAAAGACAGCACTGTCCCTCCTGACGTTACCAAGCGGTCCTGGACAGTGGCATCTGCTCAGAGATTATGCCCATCCAAAAGGACCTTAGGGTCACTTCAAAATGACCAGTGTGGCACAGACACCTCACTCTGTTCTGTGCTGAGGTCAGGAGTGACTTGCTGCTAGTTTCTTGCCAGCTGCTCCACTGGGCCTGGGATGAGTGGATCCAGGCCCCAGATACAATATTCTATGGGTTCCACTACAATACATGCAGTTGTCTGTGATGAGCATCCAGAAGCCCCATCAGAGCCACCAATCTGCTTCTTAGACTGTTGCTGCACTTGGAAAGCTACTATTAAATTCTCGGATCTCTCTTTGTGTGTGTGTGTGTGTGTGTGTGTGTGTGTGTGTGTGTGTGTGTGTGTGTGTGTGTGAGACTCTTTCCTTGGATGTTTCTCTCTCTCTCTCATATGTGTACATACACATGCGAGCACATGTGCATACATGCATGTGGAGGCCAGAGACTGATGTTGAGTGTCTTCCACACTCTCTCTCCACAACTTATTGTTTTTGAGACATGATCTCTCTCTCTCTCCCTCTCTCTCTCTCTCTCTCTCTCTCTCTCTCTCTCTCTCTCTCTCTCTCTCTCTCTCTAAGCACAGTGCTCACAGATTCTGCTAAACTAGCTGGCCAATGAGCTCCAGATATCCTCCTGTGGGTGCACCTCACCCCCATCCTCCCACTCCACCCCGAGTGCTGTGGTTACAGATGTGTATTGAAGGGCCTGGCTTCTATCTGCACCCAGATCCCCATGGTTGCGTGGAAAACATTTTACAGGCTGAAGCGTCTCTCTACCCTCTTTTTCTTTCTCTCTTCTTGATCTGTTTAGAAATATGATGTCATTCTTGGCCTCGGTGGGGAAACAGATCCCCCACTTTGGGCCTTGATAAGAACTTGAGTATTATGGAGGGTAGAGCCAGTGTCCCCAGGATAGAGAGACACAGGGAGGCAGAGAAGGAAGGGGAAATACCCGTTTCATTGCCCTTCCTCATCTTCTCTCCAGTTTCCTTCTAGAGCTTCCTACTAGCCAAAACCAGCTGGAATCCAGCTGAAGGGAGCTTGGGAGCTTTCAGCCTACAGGTGTCAGCCCCTGGGGACAGATGAGGGGATACGTAAGGATGGATCTGGGAATCAACCCTTCCCAGGCCCCCATTGACTTACCCAACCCACATGACTTTCATGCAAGGCCACCAAGGCCCTGAGGTGTGGAAGGTCACCTGCTATTGAGGGTGATAACTTGTGGCCACACTGAGGCCAAGAGGACAATACATGGCCTGCCCATCATCATTTTTGCATCCGAGGCCTCAAAACAGAACCAACACTATCACAGGGGTTCAAGAACATTGGGAAAGTAGATAAATGAGCGAATGGATGAAGAGGGGACATTCACCCAGAAATAATTCCAGGTTAGGCCAAGGAACCCAGTGCTGTCATTCACTCCTGTCCGCCCCTCCCCTCCTCATCCTGTTCATCATGCCACAAGGAACCCACACAGGGTACACTTACTGTTGTTGTTGTGCCCAAATCCTGAACCCCAAAATCACCAAGACACCTGTCCTGATGCAAAAGGCAAAGAGTCTTTAAAAATGTAATGAGTTAACTGCATTAACTCAGTTCCTTCATCCATCGAACATGATGGGTGTAGCAAGAAGGATCCAAAGGGATCCTCCAAGCAGGAAATTTATTGGTGCACTTCCAGGATGGGGTGACCTGTCCTGTGTTGATTGGTCAACTGGTTGCTATGGCCTATAGGCCCTCCCAGGGCGGTTGCTGTGCTCTGTTGGCCACTGTTACCCATCCAGAGCCAGTAAAGCACATCCAGAGGCCGCCAGCTAACTTCTATTTGGATCCTTGCCACATGGAAGGTATCTGACCTCCTAGTGACTGGGGCAGGTCAAAAGATCAGCACACATTGCTGAGTCAGAGGTCTACCTCTTGCCCCGTCTTTTCTGCACCCTGCCATGGCCGCCAAAGCAGGAGGCTGGGTGAGGGTCTGGTCCTTTCATTGTTACAGTGTGTCTTCTACTCAAATTGGTGAAAAAATTCAGAGCAATTCCAGCCACAAGCCCTGCAAGCCATTCTCATGATAATGCCAAGAGTTTAAAAGGTATAAAGCTAGTTCTACAGTCTGTATGTGTGTGAGTTCCTGCTACTGTCAGAGCACTCCAAGGACAAAGTGGAAATCAGATGCCTGTGGCTCTTCCTTCTGATGGCTGCCTTCTCCTACTCTACCCTAAGGCTTCCAAAGGAAATCAGAGGAACTTGTGAGTTTCCCATAACTGTGACAAAACATTAATAGTTGAGATAACTTAAAAGGAAGAGAGGTTTATCTTGGCTTCTGAGGCATCGGTTGATAGTCAGTTGACTCCATTGCTCTTGAGCCCATGGCAGAAAATCATGGTGGGAGCATCTGCAGTGAGAGAAGGTGAGGGAGGAAGGGGGGGAGGAGGAGAAGGAAAGGAGGTGGTCAAGATCCTCATACGCCCTTCAAGGACACACCCCACACTCCCCTCAATGACCTAACTTCCTTCAACTAAGAGCCACTTCCTAAAAGTTCTACAGCCAAGCCTTTAGAGCAAGGCCTTGGGGGGGGGGGCGCATCTGAGATCCAAACCATAGGAGTCCCCCAGGAGTATGCCAAGTCCCACCATCCCTAGCACACTCTCCAGGTTAGGTAGAGACAGTTTGCTTAGGAAGCAGAAGAGGCAGTCTATTAAATACACACAGCAGCACTCCTGTTATATGAAGAAGCCACAAACAATGTAAAGAGGGAGACCTACTCTCTGAAAACCATGGCCTCTTCCTTCTGCCCTCACCTGCTCCCCTCCCTAGCCTCACCGTGAGGAACCTCGGAACCTCACTTCAAGAAGCTTATCTTGGACACCCTGGGCTCTGCCTCTCAAATGGAGATCACAGAACAAAAAAAAAAAAAAAAAAAAAAAAAACTGTGGTGGAGGGTCCAGATTGGCTGTCTCTGGTCATCAGATACCCATGGACCTATCAGCAAAGGGAGGGGTGGAGGAGCCATGAGGAGGATGGTTGACTGTGTCAACCACAGTTTGAGGGGGGAGAAGGAGGACCAACCTTTTTAGGAAGAAATGGACGTTATTCCAAGAGATGTGGTAGGCAAGAAGCTCGTAGAAAAACCTGAGTCATGTCACCATGCTTACATACCTTCTAATGATCCTTTTCTAGGCTTGGCTTCACTCATTGTGTCTTACCATGAATTCTAGCCTGAGTTCCCCCCCTCCCCGAATGGCTGGTCTCATGTCTGTGCAGTGAGGCAAAATAATCCATACACATCTGAGGACCTGGGCCATCATAATAATCATCTTCATCAACAGCAGCCAATCCTGTATTGAATATTCTCTCTCACCATCTGAGCTCATAGTGACCAGATCAGATCCTCATCCACTCAGTTGCTTTGACAGCCATGACAGGCTGCAAAAAGGCCCAGCAAGATTTGACTGACTCAGCAAAATTTGCTGAGCTTCCTGTCCTTGCCCTATCTCCTAGTCACTAGGAGGTCAGATAACCTCCATGTGGCAAGAAACCAATCAGAAGTTAGCTTGTAGGCTCTGGACATGCTTTACGGTAGTGAGGTAAAAGTGGCCTGCAGAGCATGGAAACCAACATGGGAGGGCCTATAGGCCATAGCAACCAGTTGACCAATCAACACAGGGTTGTGATGGGAGATGTGATTCTGTAAATATGTTTCTCATACTGGTTTAATGAATAAAGCACTGTTGGCCAACAGGAAAGCAAGATAGGCGGGACTAGGAGATGAGGAGGAAAGAGGAAGTGGTAAGAAAGAGTCAAGATGGAGAGTCAGGAGAAGGCAGAACCGCCAGCCGCCTCTCGCTGGTAAGACCACGTGGAAATACATAGAAATGGGTTAATAATTAAGACAGAGCTAGCTGATAAGAAACAAGTAACTGACCAACAGCATAATATCAAATAGAGAGTCTCTGTGCATTATTTGGGGAGTCTCTGTGCATTATTTGGGGCTGGCATGGCAGCGGGACCAGACCAGGCGGCGGGAGGCACCTTACATATGGTGCCCACGTGGCTAATAAGAACTTCCACTTAAAATTTAACAACAGCTTAAAAAAAGGGTTTTTGAAACAAAAGAACAGAGACAAGCAAGGTTTCTTGATAGCAGCATTTTTCTCGGTTGGACTCTAATTTGTGAGAGACAAGCAGATATTTGTGCGGCTCCTTTAAGGGAAGATTCCTGACTCAGCATAAGCGGCCAAAAAAACCGCAAGGCTTTAAAAAAGCACTGCTAACAATGTATTGGTGTGTATGAGAGATGGCAATGGCAGCGACCACATCTCCAAGCCGGCAGCATGCAGACCAAGGCAGTGACCACAGCTCTCAGTGCTGGCTGTACAATAGCCGCCGCCATCTTTGATAAACCGCGGCTGACACAGCTATGACTTTCATTTCAGCAGTGTTGTTGTTTACCAGATAAAAGACTCATGGCCAGAAAAAGATAAAGATTTACAGTAAAGACAGATTCACATTAAGAAAACCTCTAAAGGTTTACAGTGTGTTTTAAAAAAATACGTCGGCTTGGGAGAGAATTAAAAAATGGTTTTAAAAAGACAGAACAGCTGGGTGTGGCGGAACACGCCTTTAATCCCAGCACTTGAGAGACAGAGGAAAGCAGATCTTGTGATTTCAAAGTAAACCTGGTATGTAGAGTAAATTCCAGGACAGATAAGAGATACAAAGAGAAACCCTGTCTCAAAAAATAGAAAAGAAACAGAATAATAAAAAAGCCATGTAAAGATGGAAAGCACAGAAAAGTTATGGATGCTATATGCTATTCTGTTGTCTTTAAATAGTTTGACTGCTGAGGAAATAACAACAACTGATAAAAGAAATGCTGCTGGATTAATTCAATTTATATATTTTAAAAATGCTTTGACTTCAAAATTTAAGTCGAAGGACAAGTTACTGGGGAAAAGGATTTCTATTTTTGTTTCCACAGAAAATGAAAAGCTATGGATTCCTTCCAGACTAATGTGGTTTGATCAAGCCAGACCCCCTGAAACAGAGTACCAGGTGATCCTACATTCAAAACAGCTGGACAAAGCAGCCTTGCAGACCACAGCCAGGATTTCTTCATCATTTTAGAATCCCCCATGATAGCGCCCCCTATCAGCAGGAAGTAGTTTGGAAAGAACGACGCCCAAATTCCCAAATATTGTTTATAAATGTTTGTTTTCATTATTATGGGATTGGTTATAAATGGTTAATGATCACAACCAATATTGTTTTAAAGGTAAAAAGGGGATTATGGTATAGATATGAATACTTTGTTTTGGAAAATGGATTTTCATTTATTGATACAATTTAAGGTCAATTTTGTGATATGTATATTTCTCCTTTTGTTTAGGTATTATGTTTATATAGCTCATTTAGGAATGTAATGTAAAATTTAGTACAGATTATAGATAATTACCTATGATAGTCAAAGCTTAGAGTTAAGTTAGTTTTTCAAGATACACAGAGATGTATTTGAGATAGATAGGAATTCTTCAAACCTTTCAAAGGCCTATAGAATATGGCATTTAAAATAGTTTAGGATTTTCTTGACAGTGAGACATAAATGCTCCTGGCAACACTACCTACATCAGAAAGGAAGATGGAAGATGGACATTAACGAAACAGGTTATGGAGTTTGCTTTCAATATAGCAAGATTGGCCATTTGGACAAGATACTGCTCTTGTCTGGACTGTTTGACTTTATGCTATATAAACTGGACATGCAGGACCCATAGAAAAGTGACTGCTGATTCAAGATGGATATTGCTACAGAGTTCCTACTTCATGGAAGAGTCTGCCAGACAGTCTGTGGAACACAGAGAAAAGTGACTGACAAACTGCCAATACAAGAAGACAGTTTAAAGTTTCCTGCTTTGCTGAAGAGTCTGCTAGACACACTATGGCCTATGGGCTGAAGATGGAAGATTACAGAAGAACTTCAGGTGACTGACAAGGCAAGATGTCTCTGTCGTTTCTAGAGTTTATATACTATCCTTCTGTGGTCTTTGAAGGAGTTGAAGACAGATAGTTATGGTTATAGTTTTCCTTAGTTAGGATTAAAGATAAGTTACATATAAGACTTTAGACTCACAAAGATAGAATAGATGATGGATTTTCTTAAATCTTGATAGATGTTAATGGACTAAATAGTGTTAACTGTGATTCTCATTTGATAACTGTTGTGTGATATATTTTATTATGTTAAGGTAACTTTTTATTTATTTATTTATTCTTTTTATTTAGACAGAAAAGAGGAGATGATGGGAGATGTGATTCTGTAAATATGTTTCTCATACTGGTTTAATGAATAAAGCACTGTTGGCCAACAGGAAAGCAAGATAGGCAGGACTAGGAGAGGAGGAGGAAAGAGGAAGTGGTAAGGAAGAGTCAAGATGGAGAGTCAGGAGAAGGCAGAACCGCCAGCCACCTCTCGCTGGTAAGACCACGTGGAAATACATAGAAATGGGTTAATAATTAAGACAGAGCTAGCTGATAAGAAACAAGTAACTGGCCAACAGCATTATATCAAATAGAGAGTCTCTGTGCGTTATTTGGGGCTGGTGCTGCAGTGGGACAAGACCAAGGGGCGGGAGGAAAAACCTTACTCCTTACAAGGTTGCCCAAGCTGGGAAGTGTACCAATCCGGAGACTGTTGTGAACCTCTAGGCACTCCTCTTGCTCTACCCAATAAATTCCCTGCCTAGCAGATCCTTTGGGTCCTTTTCATGCCAACCCCTGTGTGGAAAAACCTGGAGGAACTGAGTTAATACAGTTGACTCGTTAAACAATAAAAGACTCTTTGCTTTTGCATCTGAATGGGTCTCTTGTTGATTCAGAATTTGGGCACATCATTAGCAGCTCTGTGAATATTTCCTATTTTCTCATTGAGGAGAGGCAGTATGCTCAAGGCTACCCTCAGACTCCACCCTCCCCCTGCCACAGGCTCCTGTCCCACTGGAATGGTGTCCTCACTCTTCCTAGGTTCCAAGAGACCACACCCCCATGCCCCTGCTGAGCTCCCAGAATCCCCCAATGCCAGGATTCCAAATCAAGAGCTGGCTGACAAGTCCTGTCTCTGTCCACAATTCTCTCTGATTCTTGTGGGGATCACTTAAACAATGGGGAGATGAGATCTGAGGAGGCACTGGGAATGAATATTTCTGTGCCAACAGACAAAGAAGTGTCCCCATGTGAACAGCTCCAGCAAGATGATAATTCTCTCTGGCTCACAGACGTTTGTCAAAAACAAGCAAACAACAGAAGAGATGGTAAAGGGTTGCAAAACAATCTTCCGCCTCTTCCAGGCTTCCACAGTGGATTTCAGTTAGGTCATCACTGGTTTTGTATGTTCCCGCTTTTGTGAGACAGTCTTGGTATTTAGCCTATGTGGACCTCGAACCTGTGACCCTCAGCCTCCCAAATGCTGAGATCACAGACTTATACCACCCACAAGGATAGGTCCATGAAGCATTGCAAGGGGAAGCCTGGGAGCACACGTCAACCAGGTTTGGTGTCAGGCAGGGCTGCCTTGTATTATCCTCTACATTCTCCCTCCAGAACTTCTGTGGCCTCCTTCCCACAGCCAGGTCCAAACAGTGGGCAGAGCAAGGTTGATCTTTATTGGACCCATGGAAGAACACCCCAGACACCCAAACCTCCCTCTTGCCAAGGCCTGGTCCCAGCACCACCTCCTGTTAGAAGCTGTCTTTGACCTCAGGCTAGCCCATCCCAGCAGGACCTCTTCTGCTCTTCTGTCTTCTCCCAGGAGGCAGCTCTGCACCAGCTCTTCAGTCTCACCTGAGGTTCAACTACCGCCCTTTGAGGAAAAAGTTCCCCCGGAATGAGGGGGCGCAAATCAAAGAACTGCTCATATCCACCCGACCCATGATACCCAGCAGGCACTGAGTTGGCTCTACACCCCCAGCTCTGGAGTCTAGGCTCCTTGAAGGCTTATCACACCAGGGCTCAGCCTGGGCTCCCTCCCTGTGCATCGCATCGTTCCTGAGAATGAAGCTCCAGCAGGAGGCAGGGGAATGGATTTCAGCGGGTCTGCGCTTTCTGCCCTGCAGCCCCCTCCTGCCATCCCGGGGTGAAGGGCTCTCTTCCTTGTCTCTCTGTGTCCCCCTCCCCTCCCTGCCTCCAGCCATCTTGCCTTTGCTCCCCTGGCTGCATTTCCAGTTCCAAGCTCACCTGGCGCCTTAAACCCGGCACCAGTGTACTTTCAAAACCTTAAAGGGGATGGGGGGGGGGGGGAAGCCCGTGAGTGCCAGAACTTCCCATGAAGCCCAGACACCACACAATCATCTGGGAATCCTCTACGTAATCCGGGGCCCTGCCAAGTCTCTGGTTTAAAGGGGAAAGTGCTGTGTAAATATACAACACATCGGGCTATTGGGAGTTTCAGGGTAGGACGCAAATCACTTGCAGCCACGTGAAGAGCCTTGGGTTGGCATCCCTCCTCGGCAGCTTCTGGGCTTGAAGAAGCCAAGAGCTGCTGTGAGGGCATCTTCCAATCTGGGAAAAGGGTCACAATTTATGGAGTTATGCAGGAACAGAGTGACTCAACAGGTGAAACCCAGGGTCTAGGGTCTGGAAATGCACTGAGTCAGAGAGGGAGAGAAGTAGAGGGATGGAGGGAGGGGGAGACGTAGGGAGGGAGAAGGAAGAAAAAGAGAGGGAGGAAGAGCATAAAAAAGGAATTAAAAGGGAAGTAAGGTAGGAAAAGGGGAAAGGAAAAGACAGAAAAGGAAATAAACCGAGGCCTTTATAAGTTGTCGCAGAACCAATCAGTAGATGCTGCAGTAGGAACAGGGATGCTAATGACCGGTCCAGGGGACTGGATAAAGCCAGTGTTTGAGAATCTAAGCTGCTCTTGGAGGTGGGAGGGGGTGGATAAATTAAATAAATGGTTTCTCTAATACGGGGCCATCTGGCGATTTGATAAAAGTATTGGGTTTCTAAGGCAATCGGCGAGTGCTCCCTGGGCGCCACCGTTTATGGCTTAAATACGACTCGCATGTGGAACCGGCATTACAAATGAAAAACAGCAGCCCCCGAGCTTGTTCCCTAATGGGGGCCTTTCATCACCCAGTTACCCTTAAGCGGCTCCCTTCCTATTGTAATTGGCCCTAAATGAAAAGCATTAGTCCCGTCAATAAAAACTAATGGTTCTACTTACTAAAGAAGGGGGTGGGGACCAGAAGAGAGGACTCTTTAAAAGGCAGGAAGGGACTGGCGTCGCCTCCCTTCCGGAACTCCGGGGTTTGATATTGGGGTGCAAAGAACCACGCTGGGAGAGAACCCTTGCCAGGAGCTGGCTGGCCGGATCTGCCTTCTGGCTCCGCTGGCTTTCCCTTTGCCACTCTCCTGGGCTCTTCAGTGTGGCAAAGTGGACAGGAAGGTACTCGCTGTGGGGCTGATCTCAAGGATCAAAGGGAAGCAAAAGGGATTTAAGGATGCAAAGGCTGGGCCCTGGGGCCAGTCCTGACCGTGGAGATGTCCCTGGGTGTTTTTTACAAAGCATCTTTGCTGTGGTATGCAGGGCAGCCAGTGTCTCTGCAGGGTCTGCTGTTTGAGATTAAACTCAGAAGGAATTCTCCACCTCTTGGGGAATCAGCAACTTGTCAGCTGGGGACTTTCCCCAAAGGGTCTTGAACTCTCCCTGGGGTGCAGAGTCCTAGTGCATACAGGAAGGCTGTGTCCTCCAGGGACCACTGTTCTGACAACCCAGATGTGGCATGGCCCAGAATTGACAGATTTCTTTTTTGTGTGGTTGTGGCTGGTTTTGTTTATTTTGTGACAGGGTCTCATGGATCCCAGGCCAACTTCTAACTCCATATATTGCCAAGGATAACCTCAAGCTTCTGGTTCCCTTGCATCTACCTTCTCAGTCCTTGGATTACAGGCAGGCATTACCATGCCCAGTTTAGGCAGTGGTGGGAATTGAACCCAGACCTTTGAGCATGGTAGGCAAGCACCCAATTCAACCGAGTTGCATTCCCAGCCACAGAGCTGACAGAATTCTCCAATGGGGCTTCTGAGGTATGATACCATCCTGTGGGGAGACAGGCAGCCTTGAGCACAGGTGACACACTGAATACCTTCCAACAATGATCATAGCAATGGTGGGATGTCCTTATGTCACAGGTGAGAAAATTGGAACCCATTCTGGGGAGTTGGATGGGTAGATACATGAGGACAAACGCAGGGTACATGCATAAGAGGCTCCATCCTTCAAAGTAGCTAGCTGCCTGGGGAGACTGGGTGACAGGAAGAGGCCCCAGCTAGATAGTAGTGTGGACATTCGAGAGGTCACTCTTCCAGTTCTCATACAGAGCATACTGCCCAGCATCAATGGCCCGAGGGGAGATGAGTAGCATTTTAAAACTATTTATTTCAATAATTTCATACACATGCACAGGGTGTATTCAACACATCTATTCCAGCTCCTCTCTCTCACGCCCTCCCCACTTCCCCCAGCACACCCCGTCCCACCTCTGTGCCCTCATCTTATCCTTGAAAACACACCAGCTGCACTACACAGTCAGATGTTTGTACTTTCCCTACCCGTGCAGTGGGGCAGCAGGCAGTAGCACGACACCCAGCCCAGTGATCTAAGTTACATCCCCTGGCCCCACAAAGGGGAAGGAGAGAACTAACTCTTTGTAAGTCATTCTTTGATGGGGGTATGTATGCCCTGGTGCCCATGCACGAGAGCACATTCATACACACGCACACCACACACACACACACACATCACACACTACACACATACACCACATCACACACCACACACACACATTCATACACACCACACACACACACCACACAAATCACACACATTCATACACACACCACACACACCATACACACACAACACATACCACACACACACCACAGAGAAACTCACACACACCACACACTCACCACACCACACATACCACACACACACACACACTACCACACACACCACACAAATCACACACATTCATACACACACACACCACACCACACACCACACACACTCATACACACACACCACACACACCACACACATCACACACACTCATACACACACACCACACACACCACACCACACACCACACACATCACACACACCACACACACACCACACCACACATACCACACACACACCACACATACCACACACACACCACACACATCACGCACACACCACACACACACTCTTACACACACATACACTTATATACATGCACACACATTTAATAAAAAAGAGAATCTGTACTCATTATACATGCATGCTACAGATTAACTTTAAAATTTTTAGTCTTTTTTTTTTTTAAATGTCCCCTAGACTATCACATACATCTGTGACTTTCTGTCTTTGGTTTCATTCTCTTTTTCACGCCTATTTTCTCTCCTTGACTTTGTTTTTCATTCTGTGCTAAGTTCAGTCCCTGTACTCACAATGCGAGAAGCTAAGAATGTAAGAACAAAACAAACAGGCCTGCAAAGGCGTCTCCTTTTTTCAACCTAATGAAAGCGATTCTCTCTTTATTGTCTTGCCGTCACTGCTTGGAGGACTAAATCAAGACTTCTCTCTGTCTGCCAGTTTGCAAACAGACCAATTTCTACCAATTGGCCTTAACATACACAAATCAGTCTTGTAAATAAAAACAAAAGATTTCCAGCCCACACAGCCTGGCTTTCCCAACTCCAGACCTCTGCCCCAGGGTGCTCTCCTGACAGCAAAACAACAAAGCTATGCTCATACAGCCTAAATTCTCTCACTGATTACACCTCAGACACTGGCTGCCAAAAACCAGGTCTCTACTTCACTCTGCTGGGGCCCTGGAGTAACCAGCTCAGAAGCATCAGGCGGAGATGCAGCAGACCCCACTGTAAACCATTTTTTTTTTTTTTTTTTTAAATCCCAGCCTGAGAATGCTAGAGGTAAGATAGACCAGAAGATGGACGAGCCCACCCCGGGAAGCTGAGGAAGGAGCCTGGTCCTGGCTCTGAGTATTCCACTATAGTCCAGTAACAGACACCATTTTTATTTAGCATGCCTGGATACAAGGCATCACCCAGGATACCAGTGACCTTGTCTTTACATTCTCTGTCAGTCTCAGGCTGCTGGTCACTCTGCTAAAGTGACACAAGGCACACGGCATTTGGATCTTAGATGACAACAAAGATTGACATTAAGGCTTGACCCTGGGCATGACACTGTTGGGAGGTGGGTCACTGGGGTGCATGGCCGTGGTTAACAGGACCTGGTCTCGGGCTGGAGAGATGGCTCAGCTGTTAAAGGCTAGGCTCACAACCAAAACAGGACCTGGTCTCTTTCCAATGATATGCTGCTTTGCTACAAGACAGAACAGAGCCAACCATCTACACATTGAGAACTCCACACAGAGAACCGCCACAAAATATATATAAACCATTTTTCCTTTATAAGCCGAGGAAGGCTAACTAATGTGTAATGATTTATGGACCCAATGTTCTTCACATCTCAATCCCTGGAGATGGCATGCTTACTGGATTGGGGACTGGGCCGGGCAATGTTTGTTCAGTGAGTTAAGTAGCAACAGACATGATAATGCCACTGTAATATTTGGATATAGGGCAGGAGGGAGAGGAAGTCCTAAATATCACTGTGTGTTAATGATTTGATCATTGATTTGGGGATGTAGCACCAAGACAGGGCAAGATAATGCAGAGGTTCCTTAATTTGTTTTCTGGCTGAGGCCATTTCAGGTTTTACTAGAATTTAATCTCCTTGATGGAGAATCCCATGGAAAATTACCCAACTCTGTTCTAAGATGCCCCAACTAACTTAGCTTCTGTTAAACCATCTGCTTTTGCAACACACACCCCCACCTGCTAACCCAGTATCTTGCCTCCTGTTAAACTGCTTGCTTGCCTAAAATTTCCCCCTGCAGCTGTCAAGCAAATACCAGGATGTGGCTTTTACCTTTAAAACCCCCCTGTTCTGAATGCTTGGGGCCACACTTTGTTCCCAAATACCCAGTCAGCTGTCTAAAAAGGCTTTCATTTGGTTCTAAACTGTGTCTGACTTGTCATCTCTGGTGTGTTCCCAATAGCAGCAGCATTTCCCAGGGTGAACCCAAAGTAAACAGTGCAAGCGTGAGTATGATGGGTGTTGTAATCTGGGCAAACCTGGCCCCCCCTCTCACCCACTGGGTATGGCAGGTCTGTGCACCCTGGCTCTTTAAAAGACAGGCTCCACCCACTTCCATTCTTCCTCCTGTCCTCCCCTTCCTCTGAAGGGTAGAAGGGACTTTTCCTGTCTCTCTACCCCCTTTCTCGTCTGTCTCGGTGTCTCTTCACCTCTTTTTTTCTTCCCTTGTTTTCTTACCTCCCCCTCAATAAAACTTGCAATATGAGTCTTGTGAACAAGTCTCTGTTTCCTCATCTGTCCAAAGTTTGTCACCCGCTGTGAGATGGGATCTCGATGCTGGGACTGCCACCTGAGGTCTCAACCCCTTATGTTTTATTCCTAACAGAGGGTCCCACTCCTGTGCCCATAGGTGCTGTTCCCTAACTAAAAGCTCCTCAGTCAAGGGTGCCCTGTTCCTGAGGGCATTCCAGCCTGACTCATCAAATCCTTAGGCTCCTCAGACACAGGCAGTTCACCTCCCATGGGTTGCCTGAGGGTGTGGAAACAGAAGCTCAAATCCATGGGTGTCATCTCAGCCTGAATGAGCAGACACAGACACAGGGCTGAACAGGACAGAGAGTGGATTGCCCACCCAGGCCAATACACAGACATATTCCCTTTGGCAGGCCTGGGGACATGCTGTGCATACTGAAGTGGGGCGGCACCTTCCAGGACTAGAGAGCCAGGCAGGCTGGGATCTGTCATGAGACCCTTCAGACTATCACAGAGCAGTGGACTTGGCCCCATAAACACAAGGCCTTGTCAATAGCAAGAGGAGCTGCTACACATCTCCAGATAGGGCTCCACAAATCCAGCCCTCTCCTCTTGCAAAGATGGCACCTCCCACTGTGTTAACAAATAAGCCTTCTTCCTTAGGAAGCTATGGGTACTCTTTTGCATCATCCTTATTTGCTAGCAAGAATTCCAGCTGCTCAGAAGCTGGCTGCTGGAGAATGCCAGCTTGGGATTTGAACCTAGGACAGTGACTGCATTCCAGGCTTGGTCCTCATACCACCACTGCTGGGGCAAATGGAATCAGCCAGATATGCAAAACTGCCCCTAAAAAAAGGGATCAGAGCCCAGTGGCTACACTCCTTCCTCCAAGTCCACTCAGAACCTGGAGGAGGTGCACAGCTCTGGCCACAGCCGGCAGCCATCCTTCAGGAACCGGTGGCCTTAACCTGCCTCCAGAAGAGAGAGAATGTGTGTGAATTAGAGTATGGGGGCAGACTTCAGGCTGCTCTCTGAGGAATCTGAGGCAGGAGGATGGGAACAGCCTGCGATACAGATTGAGACTTTATGCCAAAAACCACCGAACACTAAGCCTAGAGAGATGGCTTAATGGTAAGAGCACTTGCATAGGACCTGGGTTCAATTTCCAGTACCTACATGGTGGCTCACAACTGTCTGCAGCTCCAGTTCTACGTGATCTGATGCCCTCTTCTGGCCTCCACAGACACCAGGCATACACATGGTATACACACATACATGCAGATAAAACACCCTTATAATAAAAATGATTTTAAAAAATGAAAACAACAAAATGCCTTGTGATGCCGTAAGAGCCACATATCGTAACTAAGAAAATATCAACATGGCAAGAGGTTCCACTGTCTGCAGCGGATGCATCTTTCCCTTGCGCAAGACTATCAGCTTCCAGCCTGGGAGCAGAAAGATGCTACAGCCCCTTGTAGAAAAGAGACTGAGTCCCAGAGCTGAAAGGCCGCACCCTTCTTTGCTTTCAGTTACTGTGGCCAAAAGCAACTTAGAGGAGGTCGCATGTATACTTCAAGGTCATGGTCCATCACTGAGGGGACCCATGGCAGAAACTCAAGCAAAAATCACAGAGGAGAGCTGCTTACTGGCTTGGTCACTGGCTCAGTTAACTAACTCCCTTAAACAGCCCAGGCCCACCAGCATAAGGACAGAGCCATCCACAGGGAGCAGTGTCCTCCCATGTCAATCATTAGTCAAGACCACCTCTCCTAGACACAGCCACATGGTGATCCGGTAGAAGTAACTCCTCAGCTGAGAATCCTTCTTCACAGGGAACTCTGGGTTGTCTCTAATTGACAATAAAAACTAACCAGGATATCTCATATTGTGAGGCTCTCAACTTAAGAACATCCACCTCAAAACCCATTTGCAAGCCTTGTCTCGTGATAGGAAGAGTTTGTTCTGAGAGCAGGAGTATTTAAAGGAAAAATTATAGTAAGAATTGTTTGGACAGGCTATTTTCTTTCCTGGGTATTCTGAGATGAGGCGTTCTGTGGGGTCCCCTGGGAGGGCTCTGGCACCTGAGGTCCGGCCAGCAAAACCTGCCCCTCCGAGAGCAGCCTGAAGTCTATCTCCACGTTACATTACTGCAAGGCAAAAGGACCCTTTCCCACCAAAATTGCAGATTGCTGGGGAGCTGAGCCATGAAAAATGATCAGAGCCATGCTCCTCTGCTGGCCCCAGAGAGGGGAAAAAATCCTGAAAGCAAATTGTTGTGGTGGAAAGAATGTTGTCTGCATGCCAAAGAGTTCTTGGGGGTGGGGGGTGGGGGACACTCTGCAAAACTCATCAGTTTCCAGGCGGTTTTGGTGCAGTGTCATCTCCCTGTGCAGGGGCCGATGTGTGCAGGGTTTGTGACCCTGGACATGCCACTCCTAGGATGGTCTGAGGATAAGTAGGCAGTAGCACGTGGCAGGCTCTTGATAAATGCTGTTCTCTTGCCTTCGAAAATGTACACCACCACCACCACTGCCCCCCCCCCACGGGGTCCCCTGGAGTCTGACAGGAGGAGCAAGTGTTCCCAATGTGAAATGGGAGTTTGTCCTGAGATCTAGGACCAAACTCTACTTTACCCTCACTGGTCCCTTGCACATGGCTATCTCACCAGTCTAGAAGTCACTCCTGCCTCTGAGGTCCACTTTGAGCATCTGTTTGATGTTCTCATTACTTCAGTGGCCACAGACACCACCACCCCGTGGAAGCATGCTCAATGCAGTCTGGGCTAGGGAATCCTCAGTGTAGTCTCAATCTCTGTGCCAGTGTCTTCCCAGTGAGCTTTCCATGAGGGTGAATTCTCAGTCAGCTCCTCTATGCAGTGGTACCCAGGCATTCAGTCAGCATCACACTGGATGTTTCCAGCAGGATATTCATGGATGAGATTGACAGCCAGACACATCACCCTTCACAAAATGACTGGTCCTCATCCACTCAGATGAAAGCAGAAGAAAAGACAGGTGCAAACATTGTTACACAGTGACAGACAGACAGACAGATACATGCTCATGCAGACATACACAAATATATCATGGACAGACAAATATATATGTGGACAGACATATAGATAGATACAGAAATACACATACACAATGTTGTGTGACAGACTTTCTTGGGGAAATGTAACATGCACACATATACATCTACTTTCCCCAGATGGGAAACTCACCACAGACCAAAGCAACAATTAGCCAGAGTCCGACTTGGTGAACCAATGAGTTACTACGAGGCATACATATGGGTGAGGGGTTACCTAGAGGGACCAGGGCTGGCTCAAAAGCATCTGCATCGATGAAAAGCACCTCTGCCCCCTGCCACAGGGAGCTGCATCCCTGGAGCTCTCTGCAAAACTTGCAGGCATCTCAATCAGAAATCTCCCCTCCCTGGCAGCAATTTAGCATTTTATGAAGCTAGAGGAAAGGACTTGGTATCAGGAACCTTTAGCTGTCCCGGGTGTGTGATGCTCTGCACCTCCTGGCTCTCATACCTCTCTCTTGGGAGTGATGTTTCAACTAGGAGCAAACTACTATACAACACAGACAGACAGACAGACACACACACACACATACCACACACAGAAATACAAACATGGAGAGACACACACATATATGAACATGGATAGACACACACACACACCAGCAAGAGAGAATCCCACTAGCAAACATGGCAGCCTCCTACCTGTAGCCCATCCTGCAGAGTTTGAGCTTACCCCTCCTTCTCTGTACCTCTGTCGGTTTTTCTCTCACGTGTGTGACACCCTCTGCTCTACTTCTCTGGCTGGCACACCCTTCCTTACAACTGAGCTAAGCTTGACCATCCATCCTGCCTCTTCTCTAAAGCCCTTGGGCCTTGGTGCCTCTGCCACCTGCCATCTTGTTCCGGTGCCCCCAGCCTTTCTGGTAGGGAAATCTTGGGCCAGGTGCCAAATCTGGGTCTCTGCATGTACACAGCAGTGACCTTCTCTCAACTGGGTGTCGATAGTAGCCTTTTGTTTTTAATTCACGTCAGGCTGGCTTTGAACTCATCTTTCTGCTCCCTCTACCTCCTGATTACTGTTATTACAAATGTGTACCACTCAATGCTGGGTATAGACATGTACCATTGTACAGTGCTGAGGGTAGAACCCAGGGCCTTTTACATGCTAGGCAAGCACACTACCAACTGAGCCACACCCCCAACCTAAAGATAGAGTCCCTTTGCCTGAGACTTGTGAACTAAAAGAGACACCTCCAAGGCTTCCTACTGCACAGACATGGGGAGAGGGGTCTTCTCAGAATGAACTGGTCCACCCAGGATGCCGAGGACCACTTATGTCCACACACTGGTCCCTGTCGGGAATCCTCTGACCCTCTGGGGAGATGGAGTCTGGATAGCAGATGAGGACCAGGGAGTCACTTCTCCTGCTCACCCAGCTAATCGGTGGTGAAGTTCATGTATCCACTCACCATTTATAATACTGTGGTGGTAACCGTATGCTTTCTTAATAGAAAAGTAAAATTGAACTTGTGCCCTTTCCATTCAGCCAGTTTGAGCTGTCTTGTAGCCAGACAGCACTCCAAATTTTAAAACCATTTTCAGATTGATTGGGAACATAACAGCTTTTAGGGAGTGTGTTCTGCCATACCAAGCTATTAACTCCCAGCAGAAGGAGACCATGATGCCGGAATGAAAGCTTGATAATATCTAGTATTTATCATATTGTCCCCTATCATCCCTTTATGAAATATGGATGGAGGCCCAGAAATCTTAATTGCTGTGCTCCTTCCAGATGGGAAAAAAATAATAATTTTCTCTGTCTGCCTTTCTAATATTTGAATAAAGTTTATGGGGAACTCAGAGTTTATTCCATTCTGGTTGTTATGGGAAAACAAAAACTTTGGACCTCTGCCCGAATCTTTGGAAGCAGTCTACCATGAAGAATACAGACAGCAGGGGGATGCTGATCACCCCGGAGTCCCAGGAAGAAGCGCATTCTTCAGGTCCTGTTCTCCAGACAGCCCTAGGGGCTTCCAAGCCTGCCAGTCAATCAGCTGCTAGCCCCACGGATGCCCCTTGGGGGTTCAGCCAGGGGCAAAAGGCTGTTCTGAGGAGCTGGAGGCCCAGATGTAGTCCAGCCTCGGTAACACCTTCCTAGTTGGAGTGTTTACAAGGCCCAGATGCAGCTCCTGGCTCGGACGCCATTGGCTCCAAAATCTTGGACAATTCATTTACTATCTTGGCATTTCCTTATCTGCGTTTTCCACATTGGTAAGGTAGGACTGATAACGCTGGGCCAAAGTCTACCATAAAAAATATGAAACAGGCTTTAAAAAGCATCTAAAGCTGTGAGGTGAAGTGCTTCACCCAGAGTCATATCGGGAAGCCAAGCTGTCCAGCCCCTCCTCCAGGCTTGGCCAGTCCACGGTCACCATGCCAAACTGCCTTCCCATACTGACTCCAGGCTGCTGGAGGAGCATGGCTGGCACCAGGCTAGGTCTCCAGGTCCCAGAGGAGGCTCACATGATGAGCCAGAGAAGGAGAGAGCACAAACAAGTGGGGTCAGCCTCCGCCCTTGCCGTGGCTGCTCCCTCCCTGGTCTGTACCTGGCATGCCTTGTGAAGCCACAAAACCCCTCTCCAGTGCTCAGCCCATTGCTTCTAAGAAGGATGGGCTGAGTTAGAGCTGACTAAGCTTTTCAGATCCACTTTCCAGATTAATGTGGATCCCTCTCAGTGTCCAGCATCACTCACATGATAGACTCCAAGAGGAAGGGGACAGGAGGGAAAAGAAAGAAGAGCTGGGCTTTGGGAGAGACCTCCGTTGATGATCAGCACTTGCCTTCAATGCATGAGGACCAAAGTTCAAGCTCCAACATCCACATAAAACAAGCTGAGCATCTTGACAGCACACTTGCAGCCCCTAGGACTTGAAGGCTAGCTCACTCTGCAATTTATGGGTCAACGAAGACCCCCATCTCAGAAAATTAGCTGGGCAGTATCTGAGGAATGGCACCTGAGATTGGCCTCTTACTTCCACACACAGGCATTTACATGCACACATGTTTACATGAGTATATACACACAAGTGGCAGTCTGGACAGCTGTGTCCAGGAAAGCATGGCTCTGAACTTTCCAATCCAACCCTAGAACACACACACACACACACACACACACACACACACACACACACACACCCCTCAAAAGGTCTTCCCTGAGTTTGGTAGATAGTCCATGTGCAAGGATAGGAGAGGCATCATTTAACCTAGGATATGAAATGACAGTGAAATGCCTTCTTAAACATGCATTTTTGTTTTGAAGTAGATGCTTTCAGTCTATGTGAGAAACTTGTTTAGCTATCCGTGCCACCCCAATTCTTTCCTCTCCTTCCTTCCTTCCTCCCTCCCTCCCTTCCTTCCTTTCTATCTTTCTTTCCTTTTATGATTTTGATTTTGAGACAGCTCTTTCTCTATGATTCCCTGGCTGTCCTGGAACCCACTCTGTAGACCAGGCTGGTCTTGAACTCAGAGATTAACCTGCCTCTGCCTCCTGAGTACTGGGTAGACCACAAGGAGGATGCAGGTCCCAAACCTATGCACTATTAAAGAAAAAACTATGGTGTTATACAGACTGGTCTTGAGGTTGTAATGACCAGTGTGGCTCTCCCCCACGTACAAGTTTGAGCAGTGACACATTGACTGTCCTAACAAGAGGAAGTTTGGAGGCCGTGGGAACTCTGCGTACTTTCTCTTCAGTTTTTCTAACTGAAGCATGTTCTAAAAGAGAGAACCTGGTAATATATTTTGAAGTCTTGCCTACAAGGGGAGCTTTGCACCGCTTTTGAACATCTCAACCCCTTGGAAATGTTTTAATAACCCAGCTATGTGACTCTGACCTGCTCTCCTCTGAGGCTTGGCAAAGCAGCCTGCCCTGATGCTTGTGAAAACCCATGGGCCAGTTCCATTCTGACACCAGGAAAGTCCACGTCTTAGAATGCTTCCCATCCCAGAGCAAATTTGAGCCTCTGTCTTCTCATCCCCTGCTGGGAGCTTCCAAAGGGAGTGTTCTCTCCTCCCCTCGGCGCTCCTACGGAGGAGGGGAATGGACACACAGAGCTTAATGGATTTCATTCCATGCCTCAGATCCCGGTATTTCCAAATCCATTATTCAGCTTTTCTACAAAACACATCCTCTGAGACACAGCAGAAGCGCCTGCAGGGCAGAGGCAGAACCTACTCTGCTGTCATTCTTCCTACAAGTTCACAGGCAGGTTCACAGCCAGTGTCTCTGCCAGGGTGCAGGCAACAGGCATGCTTTTGGAACTTGTGTCACACTCTGTCTTTTCCCTCTCTTGAAACCACCAGAGAACACTGAGTATCTCCATTCCTGTAGCCACTCCCACCCATAGACACCTGGCATGGGTTTGCTGGCCATTAGAAGATCCCTTGGTCGCTAGAGACACCCACAGGTTATAACTTCCATAGACCAAACTATCTCAAGATATGAAGACCATGAGTGCCCCATTTTCCAGATGGGAAAAATGAGGTTAGAGATGTAAGTAACGCTATGTTTTCAAAGCAAGTCAGGAGGACTTGCCGAAGGTTCGCTTCAAGCTTTGTTCCAAGCGTGGCCAGTGTGAGAGATGCTCATCAGTGTTTGGACCGTCTGAGAGCCACTGCATGGAAGTCAGTCTGAAGAATAGGGAAGGCGCTTTTGTGGCAAGAAGGGGCAGACAAGACAGAGACAGGAAAGTTCAACAAAGACCCTGCCTCAAACAAGGCAGAAAGAGGAGGCCAATATGCATTCCAGTCCCCCTCCCCACCACAGGGTTTAATACATAAAATGCTGTGTGTGGCAGCAAAGAGGCAGAGGTCTGTCCTGCAATGCCAGACAGATCCCACAGACAGCAGAAGCCCCACACTGTTCCCGTGGTTCCTGTTCCTGGATGGACTGTCAGATGGCTGTGAAAGAGGCCGCTGGTCGAAGGTTCTCAGCCCCTCTATTGAGGGTTCTCCTGTCTCCATTTTGAAATCCTGTGTACTGTTAGATGTTCTTCTCCATGGGCCTATCGGTTACGGCACCAAGAGAATGGTTGTGGAATGGGGGCTTGGGAGGCATTGATGGGGTGTGAGTAGCCTCCACAGTGGGCAAGATGGGCCTCCCAGAGCAGTTAGGTAGAGTCAAAGTTTATGTCTTAAAACAACAGACATGGCGTTTCTCACCATGCTGGTGGTTGAAGTCCCAGATCATGATGTCAGTGAGGCTGGATCCTGCTCTGTTTGTTTGTTTGTTTTGAGACAAGGTTTCTCTGTGTAACTGTCCTGCCTCCCAAGTGCTGGAATTAAAGACACACGCCATTATCGTCTGGTCTACTGGAGCTTCTAAGGGAGAATCTGTCTCATAGCTGGCATCTTCATTTTCCACCCCTCCCCTTCCTCATGTGTCATTCTCCCTGGTGATTACACCTGCTGTGTGTGTGTGTGTGTGTGTGTGTGTGCGCGCACACGCCTGTACATGTGCTTATAGAAGCCAGAAGTCGATGTCACCATCTTTTCCTCTCTTCACCCTATTAGTTATTTGTTTATCTATTTTGGACATAGGGTCTCTGCTGAACCCAGCACTCATTGACAGGCTAAGCTGGCGGCCCACTGAAGGGTGGAGACCTGCCTCATCTGCTTGTTTCCTCAACTCTAGGGTTACAGAGCTGCACCCGCCACACTCACTGTTACTTGAGCCCTGGGGATCTGAACTTGGGTCCTCATGCTTGCACAGAAAGCACTTCATCCACTGAGCCATCTTCCCAGGCTCCTCCATTTTGGCTTCTTATCAGAATATTACCCTGACCCAGTATGACCTCATCTTAACTTGGTCAAGTCTGAGCAGACCTTTTCAAATGAGGCTTCGATGGGCATTTCAGAGGTTTAAGGGGGGATGTAAAGGGGACACAGTTTAGCTTATAAGAGGGAGGGACCCAAGTAGGCCTCATGGAAGGATGTGAGCAGACCTAGAAAGGCAGAGTCCAGAGTGCCTGGATCAAAGAAAGGAAATGCAACAAGTGTTTGGTACCTCACTAGGGAGGGCTGCTCCAGGACCCAAGTGTGTGCATGTCCCACTGTGGATAGGCTAAGTGTATGCAAACCCCACTAGAGATGGCTGTTCCTATATCCAATATGTGTGCAACACACTGGGAATGCTACCAAAGTGCCCCAGCTAGGGATGAAGGGATGAGGCTCGCCTATCCAGAAGCACCTCAGAGAGGGGTGGATGCTTGTTCATAAGTGGGGAGGAGGGCACCAGGGAATGGAGACTTACCCGAAGCTGGAACTGCCCATTCAGGCGCTTCTTATCCCTCATAGATCTACACATGGCATTCTGACAGGCTGGGCCTTGGGTGCTCCAAAACAAAGCAAGAACATGGCCCATTACACCAGCCCAGGCAGCATGTAACTGTGGCATGGCTCAGAAATGCCACCAAAAGCCCATAAGACTTGGTCTTTGGTCTTTAGTACTCCCAAGAAGTTGGGAGAGACTTTAAGTAGTGCAGCCTCTGAGAAGAAAGTTGGGTCACTGAGCCCTGGCCCTTGAAGGGGACTTCCAACTGCTTTCTTTCTGTCCTTTGCTTCCTAGGACTGCCATCATGGGTGGCAGGGTAGGGTGGGGGTGGGGTGGACATGCATGCTCCCACCACAGCGGTCAGCCTGGCCACAGGCCCCAGAGCAATAGGGCCAATCAGTATGGGCTAGAGCTCTGAGCCAAAGTAATCATTTCCTTTATTAAGTTGACTACATGTGTTTTGTCACAGTGATGGAAGCTGATCCACACATGATAAGCTAGCAGAGACATGCATTCTGAGAAGCTCAGGCAAACTGTAGCCCAGGAACTTCCTTCCCATCCCAGTTCCCTCTACCTGTGGCCCCATGAGCAGGCACAGAACAGGGTGTGGTTAGGAAATGTGCTTGGTTTGGGAGCCCCTGGAAGCAGATGGTGTGATGGAGTTAAGGACACGTGAGGGAGGATCATGGAACACTGGCCTCCACTGTGGTTGCCTGGGCTTGGCCTGCCAGGGTCTAGCTAATAAATTAAAGCAATCTCTCAAACGGAGCCATCCCCACCCCCTCTCACGACTTGCCAGGATTGTCTGACAGTGAACAGGTCCATTGCGAGGGCACCTTGAAAGGCTCAGGCAGACTCGCCCAACCCCCAAGGCAATGAGAGCACCAGGCTTCAAGCCCTGCAGGGAGATCCCCCCACCCCTGTGCTGTCTGTTAACGATGCTAGTTTGCCAGCCCACTCTCCAGGAGATGCACAAAAGGCTGAGAATCTCCTACAGAGGACACCTTTTGCCACATCCCACACATCCTGTTTCTTTGCTTTGTTGTTGGACCTTCTAAGCCTCGTTAAAATCGTTCCTAACATTATAAGGCTTAATTGCTGCAATCTGCAGACTCTCTGGTTCCCTTGCTTTCAGGGCTTCTGGGTCTACTCCCCTAGTTCACTCTTCCAACTCTGCCGGGGACAGATTTGGTTGGCTAGCCAGACAATCAAGTGAGCCAAAATTGCCTCTCCCTGAGCATTCTGGGAAATAACAACTCGGGTGCTCCACGGAATCACAGGAACTGTGGACTCTGTGGGTCACTCCAGCCACCCCCAGCAGTCTTTCTTTCCCAGTCGTGTGTCCGTGGAAAACCCTCGAGTAATTCAAAACTCTAAATGGTCCCATTGACAAACCTGTGTGCCCAGAACAGGGACGTGAATGTATAATTCCTCAGGGACCAGTTCCATTAAAGAGTATGATTTTCTAATATCGATTGCTCATGGCGATGGGATGCTTTCTGTGAGCCACACTTAGGCTCGCCATCACACACATGCACGTACACACATACATGTGCATAAGCACTTATACATATTCACAGGTGTGTTTGCATACGCAAACGTGTACAAACACATACACACATGATTCTTCTAACATCATGATGGGGAAAATACTTAATTTACATCACATTTAATTCCACACTTAATTTACATGTGCCCAACTTTACAGACCAGGAACTTAAGGCACAAAGAGGTGAAGGCACTTGCCCACAGTGAGCAAGCAGTTGAGGACTAACTGGCAAACCTGGGGCTTGAACCATGAAAGCTGTGCTTCGAATCTGCACCATTGGCCACTGTGCTTTGCTTCCTCTGGGAAAGTCAAAGTAATTACAAATTACATGCTTCTATTTCTCAGAAAATCCATAGAGTGGCTCAAAAATATCATTTTCTTTTTCATCCTGTTTCCCATGGAGTCCGCTCCAAAGCAGAATTCCCTTCAGGCCCGTTTAATTAGGAATCAAGTATTTTACTGGTCAAACGTCCATCCGACTAAGACCCCATCTTAGGAGAATTCAGTGTGACTGTGCTGGCTTACATTTTCTCACCTAATTATTTTCACAAGGAAAAAAATGCAGCTCGGCAGAACTGCAGTTCTTGTGATGTGGAGGGGACAGGCTAATTGTCCCCCACCTCCTCATGAAGAAGGGGACATGGGAAACCCCCCAGGTTGCTCACCGCAGTTTACCTTAGAGACCTTGGGGGACATGAAGGGAAGCTGGTCACCATGTCAGCGTTCAGATTCTGTGGGAATCACGAGTCTGAGCATACGACCTTAATTTACAGGACATTGATGCTGGTTGGGAATCATTGAGAAACTGAGGCTCAGGCTGTAGGGACGGACAGCTCTCAGTCCATAAAGCGCTTGCTGTACAAGCACAAGGTCTCAAGTTCGATCCCCAGCAGCCACATAAAAAGCCCCAAATAACTGCACACACTTGTAATTCCAGCGCTGGGGAGGGGGGACAGGAGGATCTCTGGAGCTGACTAGCTGGTCAACAGAGCCTTCTTGGAAAACTCCAAACCAATGAAAGATTCTGTCTTAAAAAATAAGGTGGACGGTTGGAGAGATGGCTCAGAGGTTAAGAGTGCTGACTGCTCTTGCAGAGGTCCTGAGTTCAATTCCCAGCAACCATATGGTGGCTCACAGCCATCTGTAATAAGATCTGGTGCCCTCTTCTGATGAGCAGGCAAACATGCAGATAGGACACTGTATACATAATAAATAAATCTTAAAAAAAAAAAATAAGGTGGACAATAATAATAAATAAATAAAAATGAATGAGACCTGAGAAAGGTTCCATGAAGTTATCCTCTGACCTCTCTCTCTCTTCATATATATGTATATATATATGTGTGTGTGTGTGTGTGTGTGTGTGTGTGTGTGTAAGTATGTATATGTATATGCATGTATGTATATATGTGCATATATACATATGCATGTACATATATATATCTGCACATGCACCCTCACATGCATATCAGTGAGTGTGTGCATGTGTGCACGTGCACACACTCATGAGAGAAAGAGAGAAAGAGAGAAAGAGAGAAAGAGAGAGAGAGACTCAGAGGAGTTGCCTCTTGCTTCACCTCATCCAGTCAATCAGCATCGGGTCTAGACTGAGTTTTTGGGAGGGCATGCATAAGTAGTTTCTCCACTAACTTGAAAAATATGACAGGCTTTGAACTCGATTTTGTCTTCCACAAAGTGTGGCAGGACTGAGTCTTTAAAAGTTTCAGTTCCCCCAAACCCACACAATAAAAGCTAGCCATCGGGGGAAGGAGTGCAGAGACAGACTGGTAATGCTGCAGTTGGTAAGTCTCCCTGAAGAGCCAGCGGAGGCCTGGGCCTCTGCCACTGGGCAGCTTCCAGGAAACCCGCCTCCGAGGATAACTCTGGAGCACCAGTATAACCTGTCTGTGTTGGCAAGTCCATAAACACTTCAAAAAGGGTGTGTGTGTGGGGGGGGATGTGGCCATTCATTAAAAAGTTTTTGATGGCCTGGAATCCCGGCTCAAAGGAAATGAAAGTTCTCTTAAACAATCCCAGCTCCTTGGTCCAAGCCAGAGGTCGGCAGTGCTTGGAGAGATATTCCTGGTTTATTGAGCACTGAATGGAAAAAAGGCAGGGGGCCAAGCCTGGTTGTCCTTGAAGGCTGGCACCAAGCATCTCAGGCTTTTCACATGCCCATGAAGGAGGACAGAACAGATGAGTAGGCATGATCGGGGGACCTGGAACCTGGCAGAAAGATTTGGGAGCTCTCACTCCACTGACTTGGCAGGGCTATGTGCCAGCAGGTGGCCTTGAAGAAACCTCGCTGCCCACTGGGTTTTCACCTAGGCCAGTCAGTAGGCATCAGGGCTCTGGGAACTGATCAGAGTCCCTGCTTTGCTCTTTACCAACCATGTGGTCTTTGTTTGGCTGCTTATGCTGAGCCAGCATCTCTTTCCCCGGGTGCTGGGTATCGAGATGTGGGTGAGAACGGCCAAGCTGTTAGAGGTAGGTTTGAGGAAAGCTCGCCGTGTCTTTATAAAATGCATCGTGTCTTTTTTTTTTGGTCTCTGGTTGCTGTGACCCTTGTACTATCCAATCTCGTCCATCTGAGCACCACAGGCAAGAGGCGTGGTGCATACTTTGGGTGGCATCAGGGTTTGAAAGTGTTAAAAATGGCAGAGCTCAGGGCCGATGACATGGGAAATGCAGCCGTGAAGTCTCTCACCAGCATGCTGAGCAGGGCACTGAGCTGGGTGCTTAGTGGAAACCAGTGTCACAGGATTATATCAAATGGGCTCTGAGAAAGGGCACTCCAGACAGATCAACTCAGACTTACCATTAGCAACAGGAGGAAACCACCAGGCACCTAAGGAGCCCTCTAAGCTAAAATCAGAGATGCAATCAAGGGGGAAAAGGAATTTGAGGAAACAGACCATGAGAGAAAAGGGATGCTATTGTATGATAGAAGAACAGGTTGCTCTACAAAAGGAACAGCCAGTGAACACACACAGACTCCAACTATCTTGGAAGTTTTAAAAAGGATGGAGGAACTAATCAAATCAAACATTTCTAAGACAAATATAGAAAAATAATCCCAGAAAAGGGGGATGGTGAAGAAAAAGATGGAAGGGGGGACAGGTAAGGCATTTTCTGCTCATGTTCCCAGAACCTATATTGGAGTGGCTTATAAGCAGCTGTAACTCTAGCGACAGGGTATCCATCACCCACTTCTAGCCTCCAAAGGCATCTGCACACAGGTGGCACACACACGCAGACACAGTACGCAGAAATAAAAATTAAAATAAATCTCAAAAATGGTTAAAGAAGAAGATGGAAGGGAATGGAGCAGGAAAAAAAATAAGAAAATGAAAACTCTATTCAGGAAGTTTATTCCATGACTAAAAGTTACCAGAGGAATAAACCAAGTAGGAAAGAAAAAAATCTTCAAAGATCTTGAAATACCCCCCCCCCCACACACACACACGCACAGGGGCAAAGATAGGAGTTTTCAGGCTAAAGGGCCCCATTGCATGGTCAGACACTAGACAGAAGGGTCTCACTACAGACCTCATCCTCCTGAGACTTCAGAACATGGGAGCCCAAGAGAATTCCCAGCAGCTTCACAGAGGGAAAAAATAGATGGCATGTGGAGGACCAGAGAGCTAATTATATCAGGCATCTCTAGCACTCACCCAGACCGTACTGGGCTGAGACATCCTGATTCGGAAAGACATGGATTTTAACATAAACTCCACCCCAGCAAAACTTCCCGTGGAGGGTGGACACAGGGTAACTTCAGACACACAAGGTCGTGAACTCTGCATCTCTCATACACCGTTTCTCAGAAAGTTATAAGGGGGTGAGAAGAAGGAGCAGGGCTGGAGAGATGGCTCTGTTGGTTAAGTGCTTGCTACACAGCGGGAGGACCCCAGTTCCATCTCAAGAATCCATGTAGAAAGCGGTGTGCGGTAGTGTACGCTTGCAATCCCAGCACTGGCGAGGCGGTGGCAGTCAGATCCCCGGGGTTCACTGGACAGCCCCGCTAGTTCAATTAGCAAGCATCAGGGGTTCACTGAGAGGCTCTGCCTCAAAAAACAAGGGGCGTAGCCACTAAACAAGACACCCCTAAGGTTGGCCTCCAGCCTTTCTATGCATGAACACACGTGTATATGCACCCACCCACACACATACATAGGGCATACACACACGGGGAGGGGAACAGAGAGAGGCAGATACACACACACACACACACACACACACACACACACAGACAGACAGACAGACAGACAGAACTGATAGAAACATATGACACATGAGGAAACAGAACTCCTCCTGGGAAAGGCTTTGGGTCCCTAGGATGCTGGTGAGGGAACACTCTAGTCATGTAGTCATGACTACTGCACTTTCCATCTGGGCTGTCTCCCAAAGGATGCTATGCTGACTTCGCTAGAGACACACAGCTCCAGTGTCATGAGCATCCATCGTGTTCTGCAGGACACAAAGCCCCTCCCTAAGCAGATCCACAGTCTTGCACACATTGGAGCCTGGTCTTAGACACAGATGTCCTCACCTGGGGTCCGTTGAAAGAGGCTGAAAAAACACTTGACAGCAAATTAAAACAACTGCCGCTCTTAACTGCAAGGGATTCAGTGAGAATCTTGTCAGTTTCACAGTGGAGGGCATCAGTGTCTGTGGACTCGACTGGCCCACTGAGAGATCGTCACAGGGCCTTGGTGGGAGGTGGGAAGGGAGAAATTGAGTGAGTCTGCAGGGCTAGGGATCTGCTTCCAAGCAGAGAACCTGAAAAGCCTTGGGCTGGCTATAAAGTAAGAACCCAAATAATCTGGGAGAAAAATAACTTTCACTCAGTCAAGGACGCCTGTGTCTACTTGAGTCTTCTGGATGCCTTCGGCAAGTGGTAAAAATGGCGCCCGTCCCAGAGCCCTTCCCTCCCTCCCACCACCTTCCGCTTTTAAAATATCCCAATACAATCCAATAAAATAAATGAGAACGAAAGAGGTCTGAATTTAATATTCCAGGGGTATAATTCAAGTGCAGCCAGTTGGATGGCTTCCCCGTTAATCAGAAGAATAACAGTTTTTCTCCCTGCTTTGTTTGTAGAACATGAAGTTAATACTGTTTGGGAACACCACATAGATGTGTGGTAAAAGCACAGCACTGAGAATCGCAGCCTGGCTTGCCGTGGGCTCGCAGCGTCTACTCCAGAGCATGCCTTCCCCAGCCTGACTGCATTAGAACTACTTTCAAACCTTCTTAAGCAGATTCCTAGGTTATCCCCTAACCCTCTGAGTCTTGGCGTCTGAATATAGAGCCCCGGATCTGGACCTCTCAGAAGCTCCTACCCAGCTCCTGTTCACATCCCAGCCCCTCAAAAGACAGGACTCAGGGTTCCAGGTTAAGGTCAAGCCTTCCAACATAGTGGTCGGCTGGCCTCAGGCCTGGGCTGGCTGTTTAAATAGCAAAGTGTTGTCCTAGCAAGAAAATAAAAATACAGATGAGGCTCCAAGCTAGCTCAGCATCCTAGCTGTGGGGTGTGATAGAAACCCATCATTCAGAGTGGGGAGAAATATCCCGGTGATGGAGGGTTCTGGAGAACAGGTAAGAGATGTGGTACATCTTTGACTGGATTAGAGCGGCTTCTGTTCAGAGGGGCTTTCCATCTGGACCCCTCACCTGAGACATGCCCACCGGGAAACAAAGGTGGAGAGAGACTTGGGTTATATCTCCTTTGTGGTCAACAGCTCCTGCCCAGGGTGCCTCACCACAGCATGGGGAAAGACATTCCGGACACCAGCAGCTCTGGAAGGGCACATGGGCTTCATCTCTGCTCCTTGCAAGGGCTCCTGCTCTGCTTTGAAGGCTCACAAGCAAACCGCCCTGCCCTCCACTGCAAACCCTCCCCTACTATGTGTCCCTAAGAGTACCAGCTCCACAAAGGGATTAATGGCTGTGTCACTCCCCCCACTGTCCCTCAGGCCTTCCCATTGACAGGCTGAAGCCCAAGTATGTGGCCCAACTTCTTAGGGGTAGGTGACCACTTTTGTCTCCAGATGCCCAGCCCTCTAATGTACACCTTGGGCCTTTGCACTGACCTCTCTAGATGATCATTATATCTACCCACAATGCTCTGTGCCTGTGCAGATACCTAATGTCTGAACTGGTGCCATCCCTTTACCCTCACTCTTCAGCAGACAGAGGTACCACTGAGAGACATAGAGGCTCATTCTTCCTATGGACAAAACCCGGGCATATCTCTACAACACACGCTGCTAATACCAGGTAGCCCCTTCCCAGAGCTTTGTGCACAGTGACTGCTTCACCCTTTAACTCAAGTGACAGTGACTCTGGGGGCTGCTAGTCTCATGGTGCTGAGGCCCTATCCCCCAGTGGTATCCACATACCTTAACATGCAGCTTTGGAGACGATGTTTCTTCACGTGAGTGTGCACAGTTGTATTCATGCCACAGCACATGTATGGAGTATGTCACTGCCCTCTACCCTGTCTTAGGACACAGGGTCTCTCTTGCTGCTTCTGTTTCATGGCAGTATGCTAGGCTAGCTGGCCCTGGGAGCTCCCCTGTCTCTTCCCCTCATCTTTCCATCGCTGGAATTGCAAGCTGAGCCTCAAAGCCCAGCTTTTCATGTGGGTGGGCTCTAGGGACCTAAGCTCAGATCTCAAGCTTGCAAGGCAAGCACTCTAACAACTGAGCCATCTCCCCAACCCTCGCTCACCACTGGGGGAAAAAGGATCACCCCACTCTATGATGGACTCCTCTTAGTTTATTATGCCTGCAATAAACCTATTTTCCTAGTAAGGTCAGGTTGGGGGGGCACCAAGTTTAGGATTCCAACATGTGGCATTTTGAAGGGTTCAACAAGTGGAGGAGGAAGAGCTGGTTTGAATTCAGGAAGCTGAGTTATCAGCCCAGGGCTGCCTCTGGCTGGGGAGCTTGCCGGGAAGGCATCTGAGCTCACTAACTCATTTGTTGGTGGGATAAATCCTACTAACATCACTTCTGACTTCTGGCAGAATGAGGGGCACTGACAGGTCTGCAAAGCTCCATGTGCTGTGAGGTCCTGGTGGCTCCCGCTGGTCACCTCCAGCCTCCTCTGGTCACAGGTCAGCTGCCGAGGAAGAAGAGCTCTCCTCTCCTACCCAGGCTCTCTTTTTTGAATTAAACCGGGTGCAAGATTCTCCACACCACTAAAGTCAGAAGGGAGCCCTCAGAGAGAAACTCCACCACAGGCAAAATACCTTCGGATCCCTTCAAGAGGAAAAGCCCTTTTGGTCCACAGATGGGTAATTGTATTCACTGTTTCCAAATGTCAGATGCCAGCCTGGGCCTGCTTTGCCCAAGATCAAACAGGTTGCTTAGGCCCCCTCTCCACTGATGTGGGTGAGCATTTAGCTACGGTGGAGAAGAGCAATTCCAAGGAGAGTGGCCCTTAGTCTGTGCTGCATAGAAACTAAGTCAGGCAATGGAGAATCACACCCAGACCGGGAAAGCCCTGTTCTGAGCAGGCAAAAACACACCGCTGTGACACCCAACACAAACGAAAACTAGAACATCTTCATTCCGTGATAAAAGCCAGGCGTTGGTGGCGCACGACTTTGATCCTAGCACTTGGGAGGCAGAGGCAGGCAGATCTCTGTGAGTTAGAGGCCAGCCTAGTCCTACAGTTCTAGGACAGGCTCCAAAGCAACAAAAGCCAGGCTTACTCCGCCCATGAGTTGATAGTTGTTGGTGGTCTGGGAAATGGGTAGCCAAATACTGATGAGGATGCAGGATCCTCATATATTGTTCTGGAAAGAGTGAAAGCTGACTGGACCGTTCCAGAAAGCATCCTGGGAATGTGCAATCAAGCCCTAAGTGATGTCTTTGCCCTGAGGAAATAGTGAGATAAGTTGGTGAAGCTGAAGATGGTCTTCATGGAAATGTGCTTAACAGCAAAGAGTGTAGACAACCCAACCTGCCTGCCAACCCCTTCCCAGTTCTCTGCCTGCTGAGGATCCACTCAGCCTCAGCTGTCCTCCTGTCCTACACCTATCTCCACTGTTGTAGCTGCTGGAAGCATGGCTCTTCCTTCAGCAGTGGTGGGCAGAGCACAGAGGGCCCGCCCCATTGCCTCTGTGCTTTCTAGTGCTGTGATAACACCATAACCAAAAGCCAGGCTCCGCTTCATTTTACAACTCACAGGTCACCATCCAGCACCAGGGGAGTCAGGATGGGAAGTGGAGGCAGGAACTGAAGCAGAGACCATGGAGGAACTCTGCTTTCTGGCTTGCTCAGCCTGCTTTCTTACACACCCAGGACACCTGCCCAGGGGCGGCACTGTCCATAGTGGTTTGCACCCTCCCACATTCAATAATCGAGAAAAGTCCCGCACTGACTTGCCTACAGGCCAGTCTTATGGAAGCAATTTTTTCATCGGGGTTCCCTCTTGCCCGATGACCTGAGTTTGTGTCAAGTTAACAAAACAAAAGCAAACAAAAAGACTAAGAGCACAAGCAGATAGCACAGAAACCCTTCTTCTATGTGATTGCAAACGTTTAACAAACTCAATTCAATGCAGAGCTTGCGTTATAAAGCAAAACTAAGGAAACAACTGAGTAGAAACAATAGTCAGGATTTGAAAACTAGCAGGGCTGGAGACATGGCTCAGTGCCTCAGAGCACTGGCTGCTCTTCAGAGGACTCTGGTTCAATTCCCAGCACTCACATGGCAACTCACGCCTGTCTGTTACTTCTAGGAGATCTGTTACCTTCATGCTAATGCACATAAAATAAAGTTAAATAAATTATTTTTAAAAACCTTTGGCAATGACCCTGTGGCCACTCCGCATAGTAAGGATGGAGGGTAAGGTTTGTTGACTTGGAGGCTGTGGTATTAGAAGATTAAGCCTTGTGTCTGGGCATGATGTGAGAAGCAGGGAGTCCCAGGGCTACAACCTAGAGAGGAGTGGATACGAAGCCTTCCTGCCAGTTCCAGGAGCTGACTCAAAAGCATGTCTCAGACCAATGTCCCTCTGCCACCACGCCAAACTTGCCTGTATGCCCATTTCCCTGCAGTGTTTAAACTCTTCATGTGATTGGAGAATCCAGAGGCAGAGATATTTAAGGCCAGGCTATCATCACGACTAAAGATATCCTGGCTGCATTAGAAATTGCCGGTAGCCTGCTGTGTCAATCTGTGTTGGGATAAATAGATGGATGGATAGATGGGTAGATGTGCGCCTTAAATGGATGGAATGGGTGGGTGTGTGGGCAGATGGATGAGTTGTGGATCAATGGGTGTGTGGGTAGATGGATGGGTGTATGGGATAGATGGGTGGATGGGTAGGGTATGCTTCAAATGAATGAATGAATGGGTGTGTGGGTATATGGATAGGGTTGAGGGAAATGGATAGATGGGTGGGTAGATGTATGAATGAATGGGTGGAAATGGATGGATGAACACCATTTCGGAACTATACTATAAGGAGATGGTCAGCTCAATCTACTCCTTCTATGTCAAGGGAAGAGAGTCCTGAAGTGGAGAAGTGATCTTCTCAAGACCAGTTATTGTAAGGGTAGACATGCACCCACCAAAGGCTCACATAATGAAGGCTTATCCCTTATCTGGTGGTATTATTTTGGGAGGTTCTAGGAACTTTAGGAAGCGGGTCCTAATTGGAAAAAATAAATCACTAGAGACATGTTAACTTATATCTTGTCTTCCTGTATGCTATGGGAGGAGTGGGCTCTGTCACAGGCTTCTGCTACCAGTATACTGAGTCTCACCATGTTCCCAGAAACAATGGAACAAGGGCTATGAGCTAAAATCTCTGAAACCTTGAAGACAAATAAATCCTTTTTCCCTTGGGTTGTTACCCCCTTGGCATTTGGTCACAGCAATAAGAAAGACAGCCTCACACAAATTCACACTACCTATGGTCCCTGCGACATTCCTGGGAGGCCCCTGTCTCTGTCCCTAGCCGCCTATGCCTTCTTTCATCTCACAAATCGTCAAGGAAGCAGGAGTATGCAGGGCCCTGCTCTCGTCTGGACTCTGCATGTCTCCCTGGCAATCTAGACACTGGAAGAGGTGCAGTTGGAGGCAAAGGGCCTTCAAGGGCAAGGTCTGGTTTTCTTACTAACTGGTCATGCAAATTAAGGAATGTCACTAAGTCTTTCTGATCTCCTAAATAACATGGTAGGGTCATTGTCATAGTTGTCATTGGGTTCGAGCTCTAGGCTCCAAGCTTCCAAATCCATCCTGGGAGTTCAAAAACCTTGTCACCAAAGTGTGGGCAACATCCATTCCAAGGACAGTCCTTCAAAACAGGGATGGGGGTGTCTTTGGTGGCCACTGGAAGGCTCTTCCCCTAAGAACTGTACAAGGAATTACCTCAGTATTGGCCCAACCTCATGAAGCCTTGTCAACCACTCTGTAAGTGGAGGAAAGAAAATCAACACATCTCTCAGGGCACTTTAGAGACATTGAGGTGTTCAGGCCCTGTAGCCCCCATTCTACAGATTAGGCAGAATGGCTTGTCACCCCGAAAGGACTGCTTTGGCCAGGTTAGAGGTGCAGGTGACAGGAACTGAGGGCCTAGAGAAGCCGCCAGGCCAAGATCAGAGCTTCTGGGGGTGGGATTCTGATTAAATAGAATCCATCAATCCTTGCTGCTTGGAAGAGCCTGAGGGGAGCGAACTCTGAGATTAAGGCAAATGCTGAGTCACCAGTATCTGAATGAGGTCAGAATTCCAATTAAGAGCTGGCCACTCAAATCCAATGAGTCCTTTCCTATCACAGCAGACAAGATGTCTACATGTCATTGAAGACCTAACAGAGAGGGTCATGCACCCACTGTTATAACAAGAGGAAGCCACCCAGCCTGGAAGGTGCCCGAGGCATCCTTGGAGCAAATGTGCCTGTATTGCCCACATTGCACAGTCCAGAGTCCATAGCAGACTATTCCCATTCAAATTGTGGGGCTTTTTCTCCAGCTGTACAGGCCATTCTGGCTCCACAGAGAACAAGCTTTCAAGTGCCCGGGAACAGACACTCCAAAAGTGACCTTCAGCTGGTGAGGAACTTGAACTGGAGGGCAAACACAGCTGGCCTTGACTCCCATGAGGCAACAACAAACCTAGATGCTTCTACAGGACAATGCCCACTGACAGGGGCCAAGGGTTGTTCAGGGGGGTGGGAGGTGTCATTGCCGTAAAGTGCTTCAATCCCATCTTTGTCCCCAGATCTGCATCTGTGCTGAGCTATCTATATACCCAGAGTGGCAGGTGTCAGCCCAGGGGAGCACATGTACTCACAGCTTGAATTCTGACTGTTCTTGCTGCTTCCTGCCACAGATTAACCCAGTTTAGAGACAAACGACAATTCTGTCCCCATACAGACACAGCAGAAATAAGATGTGTCAAGCATCTGGGTTCCCCATGATCTGGTCACGTTAACATAGAAGACTGACAGACAAGCTGAGATGGGAACGGAGACAGACTCCTAGGCAAGTACCCAGATAGTCAAGCTAACGCGGAGCCTACCGTAGTTACCCCACTGACACGCTGTGGGCTCTCCAGGTTCTCAGGCCTTTGGGCTTGGGCATCACTGCATCCTGCATCTCCAGATGACAGGAGGTACCCTATGAGCTCACCCAGCCTCCGCATTGTGAAGTCCGGTGCCACACAGTAAATTCATGTGTATGTTTGTTTGCGTATATGAGGGTATGCATGTATTTTCATGTACAGTGTATATGGTGTATGTATGTATGTATGTATGTATGTTTATATGTATGTGTGTATGTGTAGGGTTTTTTTTTTTCCAGACAGGATTTCTCTGTGTAATCCTGGCTGTCCTGTAACTTTCTCTGTAGACCAGGCTGGACCCAAACTCGCAGAGACCTGCCTGCCTCTGCCTCTCAAGTGCTGGGATTAAAGGTGCCAGCCACTACTTCACAGCCGTGTGTGCATTTTATGTGATATATATATATATATATACATATATATAGTGTGTGTGTGTGTGTGCGCACACGCGTGCGCATTTGTATTCTCATATCTATGTGTACAGCATGTGGTTACATGTGGTGGTATATATATGTATGTATATGTGTTTATGAGTGTAGTACATGTGGTATTAATATATACATCTGTATGTGCATGTGTGAGCAGAGTGTGTAGAATATGTATGTATGTATATATTTGCCTGTATGTATAGTGTGTGTGGTATGTGTATATATTATATGTGTGTGCTTGTGTGTAATATATATATATATGTATATGTATATATATATGACATGTGGTATGTAATACCAAAATCCTACCCACTCTGTTCCCTGAAGAAAACAGCTTGGGGCTGATTCTTTGTCCCCTCCATGTTTTCTTCCTAGAGTCACCACTCAAATGGATCTGTTCCCTGGACCCTGACCCCATGGTACTGTTCTCATTAACTGCATGGCTATTTTGCAGAGGGTCAACCCAATAAAGGCAGGTCAATAAGGACAATGGTGTCACTTCATCAGCAAGGATGCACAGGTTTGGGGTTTGGGGAAGAAACGTTTCTGTTAGAAGCTGAGGGACAGGGAGCTTCACTGTGGCTTATACTTTAGCCACAGTCTGAGCACTCGCCATATACCAGTGGCTCTTCCCAGAGTGGACGAGACCCACTAGAACCACCATGGCTCCAGATATGAGAGCCACCGCATAGTTTCCTGAATGTGGACGGAATTCCCAGCTTCATCAAGATTTTGGCCCAGGGGTTATGGTTTGACCTCAAGGGCCCTGGGTGAAAGAATCCGCTCCTCTCAGGTTGTTGGCAACACTCAGCTTTCTGGGGCTGTTGGCAGAGAGCATCTTCAATTCCTTGCTGCGTGGCCTCCCACTGGGTCCCTCCACCCTTTAAGGAGGTAAGTGGAAAAGTCAGTGATGAGTGTCAGCTTCAGGCTGAAGTCACAGACCTCAGGAACAACCACACGATTGACAGCCATCACAGTCACATCCTGTGGTTAGACGCAAGCCACCAGATCAAACACACCCGGAGTAGGATGGGGACACAGGTATGAAAACAGGGCGTGTACCGCACATGCTAAGCAAACATTGGTGGACACATCTGAGGGTAAAAAGCGGCAGAGGAAAGCAAAGTGGTGTGTATGTGTGTGTGGGTGTGTGTGTGTGTGTGCGTGTGGCGGGTGTGGGTGTCTCTCTCATAAAAACTCTGGTGGCCATGTGGCACAGCTGGATCTTTTTGGCTTAGAGTCCCCAGAGGTAACCAGGATGGGTGGCCAAGAGACAGCAGTGGACTCCCTCCTAGGAACCTATGTAATCATCACATGTGTAGATGAACCACACTCCAGAAGCCCTTCAATGAAAGGAAACTGTCTGGACAAACCAGCCCCAGGCCTTAGTGGATAGGGCACTGTTTCACATGATGACATTTGCCTCTCCTAGATTCCCATCTCTGTCTCTTTTATCAATGTTTTAGCCTGAAAACCCACATGGTGGGCAGTTGACGACGCGATTCATGTCAGATACTCAAGATCCGTTACTGGAATGCTGTTGGGCAAGAAGATTCAGAAGTGAGGAGACATACAAGGACCAAGATCCCTGGGGAGGAGGCATGTGCTCACACTGGGACATGGGCCAGATATGAAGGTGTGTCTCCAAGCCAATGAGAGACCCTGTCTCAAAGGAGGTACACGGTGTTTTTGAGGATGATACCTAGGTTGTCCTCTTGTCTCTGTAGACACATGTGCACCTACACAATGCACACAGGTGTGATCTGCACATGAATCAACATGATCATACAAACATGTTCACACACACACACACACACACACACACACACACACACACACACACCTCCACTTTACCTGCAAATCTAGACCTGGGCATTGGGGATGAATGTGCCAAGGTTTTAGTAAGGTAAGAATGAAGAACAGGAAGAGATAGTTTGTCTTGGGACCTTGAGCACCTGTTAACATTTTGAAGGATGCTGACCACTTCCCAGCTATGCCAGGGTGGCCTCTGGTCATTAAAAAGCATAGCCCAGTTGGATACAGCATATTCCCTCCTTAGAAGCCACTAGCATAAAAACACAAGGTGCCCACACAAGTTGAGTATACAGTAAAACAAGGAAGGTACACGAATATAAATTCTTCTTCTTCTTAATTGTGGGGCTAGAAGTACTTTTGGCAAGAGAAACAGAACTTCTTTATGAAATATTTTTAGGAAAATTTACCCCTCACAACACCCTGTTTTGTGCAATGGGGTACCAATGCGCCCTCTTGTGTAGAAACTTAAAACTGCAGAGCTATCATCACTGGCCGACTACATCCCTTGCCATCTTTTACAATGAAACCCGTACCTGGAAAGCACCCTTTTTTAACGCTTTTTTTTTTTTTTTTTTTTTTTTTTGCTATCAGCTACAAGCATAAACTAATGGTTGGTAACTGGCACTAGCCACTGGATCTTCAGTGGTCCAAGAGAAGTAGAAAGACTGTTGTGAAACAGCATGCAGTCAATAATGGCCTACTGATGATACAAACTCATACACCTATCTGATATCTGACTGGCTAAGCTGAGGCCCTTTCTGGAAAATTCTGGAAATGCCCTGCTTAAACAGTGTCTTCCATGTGGGGTGAAGGTAAGAGGGAGGTTCTCTAACCCCCAAACACTGTGCCATCAGTGACACTAACATTGCCACAGGGATTCAACAATCATAGCCCTTAACTGCCAGTTCACATGGAGGGAGAATGAGAATGGGAAGGAGGGGATGAGGAGGAAGAATCAAGAGCAGGAAGAATGGGAAGGAGGAATATAGAAAATAGGGAAGAGGAAGGATGGGAGAGAAGGAAAGCAGGGGGAAGAAAAATGGAGGAGGAAGAACAGCGAGGAGAAAGACTCTGGGATTTGAGGTTTCATTTTGTGATACTGGGAGTAAAACCCAGGCTTCCTAGGCAAACCCCATGCCTCAGGCTCTTTAGAGCTTGGACAACGGAGGAGTCAGGAGAGAGGGGTGTTAACATGCAATAGACATTTTTGCTCAGGAATCTAAACAATTCTGAAGAGAGACCGTCTAGGAGATAAATAAAGGCATTTTGAAGCCCCTCCCCTCACTGTAACTATGGAAGTCTAAATGGGGATTGGTCACACCTGAGTGGGCATATAAACAGCCTGGGATATCCCTGCCTCTCCACCACCTCTCAAACTCTGAGATCTGTGGTTCAGCAGGGCTAATCTCTACATGAGACAACTCTACCACAGGCACCCTGATGCTGTCATTGCCTCTTGCTTGAGGTAGACACGAGTCCCAAGCCCCCAGGGAGGCAGCACACCCAATACCTATTGGTACCTACATTATCACCTGCCTACACAGTCTGTAGAAGATGGAGCCAGAAGAGACAACAGGGATTGTTCTTATTAGTCAGAGTTTCACTGACTATGAGGAAGGCATGACTCTTGAGAAGAATTATAAAACACAGACATGATCTAGTCACAAAAAGGCACCAACTAGTTACATGATTCCCAATGATGTTGTTCAAGACTAGGAAATAAGAGACAAAACACAGGCATTTTTCTGGGAAACAAGGCAAAAGTTCCAAAGACTAGGACATAGAAAAGGAAAGCACAAAGGTTAAAAGAGGAAGAATTTAAGAGTCCTGAGCATAGGCTCCTAGGGGCTGTTGAAGTCTACCTGTCCTCTGCAGGAGGCTTCTGTTTTAGGGTGTTCTGGGTGAGGACAGCAGGGACTTGCACACCCATGGCAGGCCTTAACTCTAGATTGAGAAAGAACTTTGCTCCACCCCAAGAAGAAATAGCTGAAGAGTACTCTGAAGGGTTGACCAAGGACCTCTCTAGAAAGCTATAGGAATATTTCCCTAAAGCAGACTCTCATCTGTTGTGGAATAATCTTTTTGTATACTGTGAAGCTGTGTCTTTGTCAAGGAACCTTCTGATAGGCTTAATAAAGAGTTACATAGTCAATAGCTAGGCAGGAGAGGATGGGTGGGACTTCCAGGGAGAGAGAGGAAGAAGAGATAAATGTAGGTTCTTGGAGGCACCAGGAGACTTGGGAAAAGTTGTACAGGACTGGAAAAGAGGTTAAAAGAAAAAAAGCCACATGGCAGAATGTAGATGAATGGGAGCAGATTAATTTAAGTTATAAGAGCTAGTTGGAGACAAGCCCAAGTTAAAGGCCAAGCTTTCATAATTGTCATTATTTAGGGGCTGGTGGTCCAAATATAGTCCCATAAGAAAGCTTGCTACACTCATCTGTAGGAGCAGAGCAGGACTTGACCTCTTGGGAACATCACTGACACATCTCAATGCCTTTTTCTCTCTGAATGTCATTACAGAGGGAAGGAACTGAAGACTTGCAGCAATCAAGAAGCCCCACCCCAAGAGAACCCCAGGAAAGCTAGCCCATGGCACACTCAAAGTGTGCTTATGTTTATGTTGAGATATTTCTAGGGAATTGATAGATACAAAAGTTTAGTTAGTTTCTGTCCCCCTCCCATAGGTATGCGATCAAACAGGACACCCATGCCACCCCTATTATCTTCCCTTATAATTGTCCAGGACTGTTAGAAACTGTAAATGGTGACAAATACCCCTTAGTTCTCACAGCAGATCCCTAATGCTTAATGAAAAGGAAGACTTCAGGGCTTGGGAGCTTTCCAAGGCTGACAGAGACCTGCCCAGGGCACAGTTATAGCAGGGCGGCACACTGGTAGACCTGAGACTTCACAATAACAGTGGAAAGGCTTTTGGTAACACAGTGCTTGCTATGGCAGGGAGGGTGCTGGAAGTTTGATCTCCTTGAAAAGACTTAGCAGAAGAGATTCCAAGAGTTAAGAGTCCAGGATAATACAGACACGATGAAGTGCTACTTGAGATACCGCTGAAGGAATACATAGGGCTGGGAAAAATGGGAAGAGGAGAGGTTCACAGATACCCTTATCTTTTTATTCTGCTATGTTACAGATAATATGTGAGCAGCTTTAGGCAAAGTGAAACTAGAAGCAGATAGAATGGATGGATGGTGTCTTAGGGTTTCTAGGGTTGTGAACAGACCCCATGACCACGGCAACTCTTGTCAAGGAAAGCATGCAATCAGATCAGAGCTGGCTTACATTCAGAGATTTAGTCCATTATCATCATGGCAGGAAGCATGTAGCAGACATGATGAGAGTAGCTGAGGGTAGGTTGCTGAGAGTTCTATATCTGGATTGGCAGTCAGCAGGAAGAGAGAGAGGCACTGGGCCTGGCTTGAGCATTTGAAACCTCAGAGCCTACCCTCAGTGACACATTTCCTCCAACAAGACCACACCTAATCCAGCAAGGCCACACCTCTGTTCAAATCTATGAGCCTATGGGGATCATTCCTATCCAAACCGCCACAGATGGGTAGGAAGATGGATGGGTGAATGGAGAGATAAGTAGATAGGTGGGGTAGATAGATGTATTAGAGGGTAGGTAGGTAAGTGGATGGATGGATGGTTCAAATGGGTGGATGGGTAGATTTTATTGGCTGGATAAGTGTGTAATTAGATGAAGTGATGGGAAGTGATGGATGGGTGAGTCAGCAAAATGGATAGATGAGCAGACAGCTGGATGGGTAGATGAACAGGGATGAATGATGGATGAACAGGTGGATGGGAGCTCTCTCTCTCTCTCTCTCTCTCTCTCTCTCTCTCTCTCTGTGTGTGTGTGTGTGTGTGTGTGTGTGTGTAAGAGGTTAAGTGAAAGGAAGGGTTGAGTAAACAGTCATGTGGATAGGTTGAATAAAAGGGTAGGTGGGTAGGCAAAGGGCAAGCAGGAGGGAGGGTAGATGTGTAGGTAAAAGGAACAAACTTTTCCCATGCTCACTGCTTTATTACAGCACTCCCTTCAATATTCTCAGGTCTTACATTTTCAAAATTTCTGTCAAGTGCTGTCTTAGTTAGGGTTTCTATCACTGCAATAAAACACCATGACCAAAAAGCAAGTTGGGAAGAAAAGGGTTTATTCTGCTTACACTTCCACATTGATGTTCACCATTGAAGGAAGTCAGGATAGGAACTCAAAAAGGGCAGAAACCTGGAGGCAGGAACTGATGCAGAGGCCATGGAGGGGTGCTGCTTCCTGTCTTGCACATCATGGCTTGCTCAACCTGCTTTCTCACAGAATCCAGGACCACCAGCCCAGGACTGGGCCTTCCCTGATCAGTCATCACTAATTGAGAAAATGTCCTACAGGCTTGCTTACAGCCTGATTCTATGACGATGTTTTCTTCCTTCCTTCCTTCCTTCCTTCCTTCCTTCCTTCCTTCTTTCTTTCCTTCCTTTCTTCCTTCCTTTTTTCTCTTTTCTTTTTAAGCCATCTTTTTTTTTGTTTTTTATCTTACATGCCAATCATAGTTTCCCCTCCCTCCTCTCCTCCCACTCCCTCTACCTTCCCCCATGCCCACCCTATCCACTCCTCAGAGAGGGTGAGGCCTCTTAACAAAGTCTGCACTGGGGAAAAATCCTAGTCCCACTGCACATTTAAAGGGCCTAGTTTGTTCCTATTCAGGTTCCCCATCAGGAGGTCTTGTCTATTTTCCCTTCCCAGGGACCTCCTTGTTACCTACCTTCTTTGGGGTTATAGACTGCAGGCTGGTTATCATTTGCTTTATGTCTAATATCCACATCTGAATGAGTACATACCATGTTTGTCTTTCTGGGTCTGGGTTACCTCACTCAGGATGGTTTTTTCTAGTTCTATCCATTTGCCTGAAAATTTCAAGATGTTATTTTTCTTTTTTAATCACTGAGTAGTACTCCATTGTGTGAAATGTACCAATTTTCTTTATCCATTCTTTGGTTGATGGGCATCTACGTTGCTTCCAGATTCTGGCTATTATGAGTAATGCTGCTATGAATATAGTTGATCAAATGTCTTTGGGCATGAATGTGCATCCTTTGGGTATATGCTCAAGAGTGGTATTGCTGGGTCTTGAGGTAGATTGATTCCTAATTTCTGAGAAGCCACCACACTGATTTCCAAAGCAGCTGTACGAGTTTGCACACCCACCAACAATGGATGAGTGTTCCCCTTACTCCACATCCTCTCCAGCATAAGTTGTCATCGGTGTTTTTGATCTTAGCTATTCTGACAGGTGTAAGATGGTCTCTCTGAGTTGTTTTGGGAGCTAAGGATGTTGAGCAATTCCTTAAGTGTCTTTTAGCCATTTGAAATTCCTCTGTTAAGAATCCTCTGTTTAGATCTGTACTCCATTTTTAAATTGGATTATTTGGTATTTTGGTGTCTAGTTTCTTGAATTCTTTGATTTTGAAGACTAGTCCTCCATCAGATGTGGGTTTGGTGGGTTTCTCATTCTGTAGGCTGTGAAGGCATTTCCTTAATTGAGGTTCCCTCCTCTCAGATGACTTCAGCCGGCATCAAGTTGACACAAAACTGCCTAGCACAAGCACTAAAAACACTTCCCCCTCACCCCATACCCACTATACCAGGAGGAATAGTCACAGGAAGGAAATTCTGGTACATGCTGCAGTCCAGACAAGCCTTGAGAACAGCCTGCTGATGGAAAGAAAAATAAAGTTCACAAAAAGAAAGGGGTACCGGGGTCAGGAGTGGGAGTTAATGTTTCACAGGGATAATCTTCAGCGGGCAAGATGGTGGGGATGGTTACAGAGTAATGTAGGTGTGCTTCAACCATGGAGTAGTATACGGAAAAATGTTGAAGCAAGTAACTTTTAGTGTGTGTGTGTATTCACAATAACAACAGAAGGAAAAAACAGCAGCATTTTCTACCCCTCCCCCAAGATACTTAGAACCGTCCACCCTCAGTAAACACATCCAAATGCAGAGAAAGCCCAATCTTAGTCTTTATCCATTTGTTTCCTGGAAACAACCTTGTCCTACTTAGCTTCAGCTGCCAACCAGACATAAACCTAGAGTCACCTGGGGATAGGGAGCTTCAGATAAGAATTGCCTCCATCAGCCTGGCCCGTTGCAAATGTGTGGGGAATCTTCTTTATTAATGACTGATTATGGGAGGGTCCAACCCACGGTGGGCAAAAGTAACACTGGGTAGGTGGTCCTGGCTTGTGCAAGAGAGTAAGCGATGAAGAGCAAGCCAGTAAGCACCATTCTTCCTCTGCCTCTGCCTCATGTCCTGCCTGACCTCCCTCAGTGATGGAGGGACCTAGAAGTGTTAAGTTGAAATAAACCCTCCCCTCCCCAAGTTGTTCTTCATCATAGTGTCATCACAGCGTCAGGAAAACAAACCTAAACATCTCATCTGAGAACCAGTTGTTAAGAGATGATGCCTCATTTACACGAAGGACTGTCTTCATTTGTAGCCATTAGAAAGGAGATTTCACTGGGCTGGAGGTATGGCTCTGAGCAGGGTGGTTGTATGTAGAGTTTAATCCCCAGACACTACAAAAAGCAGATAGGAGGGAGAGGGAGGGAGAGGAGAAGAGGAGACAGAGAAGGGGAGAGAGAGTCATAATAAAAAAAACAGACATGAGTAAAACAGGGAGATTGTTAGTGGTTAAGAGCACTGATTGTTCTTCCAGAAGATGAAGTTTTGCCACATCCATATGGCAACTCACCACCATCAGTACCTCCAGTTGCAGGGGATCCAGTGTCTTTTTCTGGCTTCCTCAGGCACCAGGCATGTAGATGGTACCTAGACTTACAAGCAGGCAAAACACTCATATACATAAAATAACAATAAGCCAATTATTACTGTGTGAAATTGTTTTAGATTTTAAGAGCAAGACGCAGATTATATATGCAAATTATTAACAAATTCATAAAGAAGAGAATGGGCCACTGGGAAAAGATCAAACTGTAACTGCAAGTGTCTGAGTAGTGGGAAATGGACAGTAGCTTTTCAAACATTCTTGAAATTCTCCATCGTGTGTGTGTGTGTGTCCCTATGATGATGGGCAGAGTTAAGGAAGCATTTGGGAGGACAAAGAGTTGGGGAATCTACTGACTCTTTGAGCAAAGTCATTTTCAAATGAAGTTGGTGCTGAGGGAGTGTGGTCTACATGGGCGCTGGCTGCAACCAGAAAGTCTTTCCAGAGTATGGGACTAGGAATCATGAGAGGACAGTGAGGTGGGGAGGATACGGGTATGGTCAGAAGAGGGGGATAGGGCCTACCTGGGACTAACAACACTTGCTGTTTACATACATACATACATACATACATACATACATACATACATACATACATCTTATCTCGAGCATATTCACTCCCAGGCCTACAACTTTGAACAGTTAGGAGTTCGTAGCTTCTTTGACCCAAAGTTGAGAGCAGTGCAAATCTATGGGTAAAACATGAACACTTACAAGGCAATTTCACAACATGACCATTTAGCAAAACAACAGTAGTTCCCTGTCACCTAGGACTGATGGTCTGCCAAGCCAGGCGCTTTTGATCAGAATTCCTTCCTGTGAAGCAGGGCTCAAATCCAACTCAGAAAGTGGTTGGTTAACTCCCTGACAGTCATGCCACTATTATACAAGTAGGCACATTGTGCCTGGAAAGTCAGTATTATAGCATACAGGGGCCAGTTCTGGGTAGGACCATTGATGGATTTATCTTCCACAAGTCTGTATAGCATTTTTCAAGCACCATGAAAACTAGCCAGTGGGGGCTGGGTATGGGTGAGTTCTAAGACTGATTTCTCTGTATCCTGCATCCAAGGTATGTGGTGTCTTCAGCAATCGGGTATTACCATCTAGCTCTGGTAGGTAGCCAAGAGTAATGGCAATAGCCTGTGTTGTTGAGGGTATGTAGCCTCCTTCACCAATAACTCGCAGGAGGTAACCAGTGCCTGTCACTGAGATTTTCATTTGATAATCTATGTCTTGTTTCACCAATGCAGGATAACTCCATTAGAACTCCTTTTTCTAAAATTAAATTTTAAAATTAGCTTATAAGCCAGTGGGTTTCCATAAGGCTTCTTCATAAACCTTAGTTTTGGTTAAGCTACCTCGTCCCTCCCTTCCCCTATACCTTTTCTAAGACTAAGCATCCACACAAACCAGCCACCCAGCTCCTAGGCATGTACTCCACAGAAGTGACACCACATATTACACCCCCCAAAAGGACATATTTTAAGGAGGCTCATGGCAGCCTTAGGCTGTCAGGCAACCTTCAGACCAGGGTTTATTCTTACAGATTCCTTCTTGCTGTGATAAACAGGACGTCAAGGAAGAGAACTCAGTAAATGCAAGTTCACTGAGTATTTTTCAGGGGCGAGTGTTTTGGAAATAACCCACGGAGCTTTCTGTGCTTTGGAGACAGATAGGGTCAGAGTGGGTTCAGGGAGAACAAGGCAAGTGTTCTCTCCTAAAAGGGGCCCGGGAGTTCCAATGCTACCAATTAACTGGACAGGGCTGCATGGAGGGCCTGTGTGAGTGTTGCCCTGGACTCTGGAAAGACCAGTGAACAAAACGGACAGCATCCCCTGCCCTGGGTGAGCTCACAAGCTGGTGGAGACAGGACAGTAGTGTAAGGGATGTGAGCAGAGAGCATGCATTTGTCCCACGATTGGTGTGGCTCTGTTGTAGGGCTACTGTTCCCTTCCCGTATCAGCCAGCAGGGTCCTCAATAGAGTCAAAGAATAACATTATAATGATAGGAAGGGCTAGATGCTGAGAACTCTGTTCTACCCTACTACAGCATGCAATGCCCACTAGGCATCCAGTCACACTCCGCTGAATAAAACTCGGTATTGAAGTGTCAGGCAGCTGTGCAACCAATTACAGCCTTCACCGAGAAGACAGAAGAATGAAGGTTCTAGAAAGAAAATTATACCTGGAAAGAGGAGTTGCTAGTGTTAGGCCTTGCTGTGTGCCAGGCAGTCGGCATCAGTCTAAGCCACACATACAGGACTTTAGCACAGAAAGGCTCCAAGTCCTACCTGCTGTCCTTCTCAGTGCTCATTCCAATCCCTTCCTGAGTGTCCTGTGAAATAACCATTAGCCACCAAGTTATCTCTGCCCCGGGTAGCAACCTAGAGACCCCCCCCCCAGGAAATACAGACATGCTTGTAGCAGTGACAGCTTGCTTGGTGCCCAAGACTGATTCTCATATGGCATCATTAAGCCAGAGAGGATAATCCCCTTACTAGGTCTGTACTAGGTCTCCACCAATGTACCCAGTGCTGTCCATGAGTTCCCTGTGTGGTACAGCCCTGGGTGGAGTGATGAGGTTTAGACCCCACCCAAGAGCAGCTGATAAGAGCAGCTCCTAGTGCCCTGGAGGGGGTGGGTGGCTGGAGCCTAGCAGCCTGGCCACCAGACCCCACTTACCCACTGACAGCAGGTATTTATGCCTGGAGACCTGGAGACGCTATTCTACTTAGAGTGACCTCAAGGGCTGGCAGGCCAAGAGGCTGTTTGGAGGAGGCTGTAAATTAAGGCAGGAATTCTAGGGATAAACATCTTCAGGATTTATTCCTGCAGCCGCTCCCAGGAGGGCTGGCTTCAGAGTAATCACAAGGCCCAGACAAGGGTCTGCACTCTGTCCCCGAAGCCAGGGTGCTGGGAAGCCCCTCCCCAACACACACACACACACACACACACACACACACACACACACACACACACACACACACACCAAAGCAAGCTTGCCAGAGACAGCTGTGTCTGAGGTGGATGCTCTCATTCTGGGAGGGAGCTGCCCTGACCAGGTAAGACTCATGAGGCCTTTGAGTTTCCGGTGTGGCAGTGAAGCCTTCACTCTCCTGCAAGTCCCTGCACCAGCGTCTCTAGCAAGTGATGCCCTCTGGGATGCAGAGTGTGGGGCGGAGAAGCTAAATGGTGGCTCAGAGACAGATTCATAAAAATGGCTAAGCAGGAAGTCCTCACTGTCATATTCAGTATCTGTGTGAGTTTGCTAGGTTGTCACAATCAAGTACCGTGTATGGGGGGCTTGAAGAGCAGGTTCATTTCCCCTCAGCTCCCGAGGCCGCTAGTCTCTGGTCCTGGGGTCAGCAGGTTTAATTCCTCTGTAACCTCTGTCCTCATCTTACCAAGGAGCTGTCTCCTGGCCTCCCCACCTTTCCCTATGAGAACACCAGGCTTTTCCAACGTGACCTTTTCTGAAGACCTCATTCATTTCACGACTCTGCAAGGACCCCGTTTGTAAACTGTCACTTTTTTTTTTAATCACTTTTAACCCTTAGGTTTAGGGGAGATGCAACTTAGCACCTGGCCCACCTGAGGCTATAAAATTTTCTGAGAGGGAAGACTTCACCCAGACATATATGCTATGTGCACACGCCCAGGTTTAGCAGACTTCAGAGTGCCCATTCCAACCCCCAGCCATCCTTTGTGAGAACCAGTAAGGAGTGTGGGGAGGAATAGTAACCTCTCAGTGTTAATTTCACCTACAAGGTCCCAATAGGATTTCTGCACAAGGTTTAATGTTGACCTGTGGGCTCCAGGGTAATGAGGTAGATTGACACCTGGGCGCCTCTGGGAGAGAGGAGGCTCCAGGCTCATCAGATGAAGCAGAACAGGAAAGCAGCCCTCCTTGCCCACTACTAACAAATGCAAAGGCAGGACCTTAGGCCTCAGGCCTCTGTAGGAAGAAAGTGACAATCGCCAGGGGGTCAGCTACAAGATGTCAGTCCCTAAACACAATCCAGACCAGACTCCAGGCATGAGCCTTGGAGCCTGCATGCTGTGTGGCTGAGGCAGGGTTGGGAGAATTAGTGTCTGCATGGGCTCTGGGTGCCAGACGCCAATGGTAAGCATTCCCAGTGCATTGACAATGAGTAGCATTCCAATAGCCACTCTGGCTACCATTAGTCATTTAATTGTCCATTCATTCATCCCCCTGGGAGCGGTCACTGAATATGTGGGCACTTGAGACAGTGGAGAAAAAAGCAGAGTCTGGTCTCAGGACTCGGGCGAGCTGAGTGGGGTATCGAGAGTCTCAGCAGGGACACTTGTCCACACAGCAGTTCCGAGTCAGTGAAGGGACGTTAAGAAGGGAGGACGACAGATACAGGGACCGGATCCATCATCTCCCACTGAGGGTCAATGCTGGCTGCTGAAGAGTGAAGAGAGAGCCAAGCCACCAGCCCCCATGCTGGCCACTGGCATGGGAAGAGACGCCATTGTAGCAAAGTCCAGCGCCCGTCAACAGCACCAAACAAAGCGGGTCTCCTTGCTGAGGGGCACTGGGATCTCCAACCAGTGGTTCAGAGCAAGGATGGGTCTAGAGCCCCAGGACCTGGGCCCAGAACTTCAGTTTACAAGAAACCTCACCCACGACAAACCTCCCTCAGCAAAGCTCTGGGAGCTCAGGAAAGAGGGCTTCCTATTGGTTTCTTCAGGGGCTTGGAGAGAAACATTGAAAATCAGGGAAGTATACCCCAGGCTCCTTCAGCAGCTGTCCTCAGAGTCGATGAGGTTCTGAAAAAGCGTATCATGGCAGGTATGTAACGGTCAGCAGGCCTTACTATCTCGGCTAGTGTCTTCTTCCATCACTTGCTGGAGTTTCTTGTCCCGTCAGATCCCACTGCCCTTCTCAGCCCCAAAGAAACATACGCTATATTAATTACTAAACTGTTGGCCAGTGGCTAGGGCTTCTTATTGGCTAGGCCTGTCTGGATTATTAACCCATCTCTATAAATCTATATATTTCTACATAGCCTTATCTTACCAGAGTACGCCTGGTGAGACCTCCTGGTCTCAACATGGAGTCTTCTTGCGATCTCTCTCTGCCTACCTTTCCCAGAATTCTCCTTGTCTCCTAGTCCAGCCTATCTTCCTGCCTCTACTGGCCAAACAGCATTTTATTCATCAACCAATAAGAGAAACATATATACAGAAGGACATCCCCCATCACCCAGGTCTCTTCAGAGGTTGGCTTTTACCTGGGGCTATGTGGGAAGATAGACCCTGCCTCAGATTAGTGACAAGGGAGAAACCTTTTTAAGAGCCAGGAAGAGAGGACCCTGAAGGTACCCACTACAAATAATAGCTGTGTCAGGAGGTGGATGTGCCAAGTGCCTCCATCACTGAATGTTCTCTGGCCAGGGAGCAAGACCCCAGGGGCAACAGCAGTTAGAGTGCCTGTATCTCATCCCAATTTCTGCCCTCAGTTTCTGGGGCTTGGGCAGGGGAACCCCTATGGAGGACTGGGTTCAGTTCTCACAGTCCTTCAATCCTGTTATCGTCGGTAGAGGTCTGGGTCAGATGTTTCCAGGTTCTTGACCTCTTTATTCAAGAAACCGAAATATTGGCTCTCAGAAAAGATTTGAGGAGACTTCATTTGAAGGAAATTTAAGGAACAGGTCTGAAGTTACTGCAGGTGTACTCCAAGATGAAGATACTGAAGGGCCCTGGTCATTACTCAAGATTTCCTTCTACCGGGTTCAAGAGGAGTTTGTTTACTAAGGGTGTGGTGAGGGTGCTTCTGTTTTGATTGATTGATACGTTAGGTCATATCATATCATTTTTCTACTGTACATATCCCCAACTTCCATAATGCATCTGATTTTAATCATACACATGCCCAACTATGCACGGGTATAACATGATAAATGGGGACTCTGCTCCCCTAAAAGTTCATTTGAGGACACAGCTTTGCCTTATTGCATATGTATCCCAAATCAGTTCAGGCCGAATCGATTCCCCTCCACCCTGTTCTTGGACATAACTGGAATGTCTGGATAGAAACTGCCCACGTTTGGTGCTTGCTAGAAGAAGGAGAAATGCATTTTCAGTGTTCAGAGTGGGATGGGTGTTAACGTGAAAGCTTCACCCTAGCCCCTGGCATCTATAGACCCAAAGAGTCTGGGATGTTATAGTGGAGGTTCCACCCACATCCTCCTCTCCCATCTCCCCACAAACCCTGCTGCATCTCAGAAAACTCTCCAAGTGATGGTACCTCCTCCAGAGATGCTCAAGACCACTCCCACAGGGTATTTAAACTGCCCCCCCAAAACAGACTGAGTTTTCCTGTCCTATCTCCTCTCCTTTTTAGGGGGCTGGCTGGAAGGCCACCTGGGAGTGTTGTAGCCATTAAACATGGGCTTTTTCTGATTCGGTTTGATTTGGTCTGATTTGGATTGCTGCGTTGGTGGAGAGGCTCATGGGGTGTAGAAACTTTTCACTGGGGAGGAATCTTGCCTTGCTGACTTGTGTTGCTGGATGCATTGCTCTGAATTGGGTATATGTAGAGCATTTGGCTGCCAAATGTATTATCATTAGAAGAAGGGAAGCCTAGCACAAGCCAAATGGAGTCCGAGGTTTCCAGGCCATTCCCTATGCTTGTCAGTCCCACTTCGTACTTTCTGGGTACACGAGGGCCAACAGGTACTGGATCCGGTTCTGACACCCTCTGTAACCCTGAGTTCTGAGCCTCAGTTGCCCCAGGCCTTGAAAAGTGTTCTCTACAAACAGCAGCATCAGGAAGACTTGGGCACTCCTGCGCATTCTCGAGCGCCACTCTAGAGGCATAGCTAGGCCCTCGGGGCGCTTGCCAGCTGCCAACTGCACCTGTGACTCTTGCTCTGGGCGTCATCCCCAGTGGTGTTAGAAATCGACTCTCAGGCCCCACCCTAGTCCTACAAATGAGAGTCTTCATTTAGCTAGAGCCCCAGGAGGTCCCATGTGCATTAACATCTGAAAAGCTCAGCTCAAGGCCCCGGGGACACAGAGATTTTGAGTGACACCTTGCTGTCGTAAAACTCTATCGGGGACTCTTGGGGAAAAAAATCACCCAACCTTTCATTTTTCTTTCTGCAAAAACTCCCAGGCAGGAGGGAGGCCTGTCGGGCTCAATTAGGGATGTGAGTCCCTTTGATCCACCCCAAACTCCCGATAAGGACTCAGGGCAAGGGGCGCTGGGGGCAGACTTCTCCCAGTAAGAGGTGAGGGGTTTCCCTCCAGGGGGCAGGAAGCCCAACCTGGCTCCATCGAAAGCTCGGCCAAAGAATGCCCCCTTCTCGGAGCCTCTGGAATTGGGAAGAAATTCCTTGCAAATTCCATGGCCACCCCTGGCCAGTGAGAAAAAACGAGAGTGCAACCCAACTCGATGGCGCGGTGCAGTCTGACTCCATTAAATGAGTTCAAAACAATTACCAGGGAACATGTGTTTCCTATGAAGGGAGCAAGTGTTAAAACGGATTTAATTTTCTTTTGTAAATAAAGAGGCCTATCGAGCCCGGCCTGTTTATCTCCCTGAGAGAGATGAAAGTGTTTCATCTCCCGGTAGCCTCTGCCCGCCTCCCCACTGAGGCAGGGGCGCTATCTGTACCCCATGTGTTGTCTATCTGTAGAGCCTTACCATGGCAGCCATGTGGAACTGTTTGAACACCATGAGGTCTCTTCTCAAAGTCTGACTCTTGGCTATCTGCAATGGCACTCCTTTCCTCGCCTTCCTTCAACATATTAGTGATTCATAAACAGTAAAATTAGTTGGCTAGGGGGTTGGCGGAGGTATTCATCCTGGCGGCGCCTGCTTTCCTGGGTTGGTAGTTAAAATAAATCATGGCTGTCACAATGGAATTCAGGCCTAAAAATCACCTGTAGGAATCCCCACACGCTTGCACCCCAGGTTTGCCAGCTCCACCCCCAGCTTGGATGATCAAAGCTACTTCACTTCAGCTGGAGAAGCGGGAGAAGGGGATGGGACAAGAAAGAGGGAGGAAGCAGAGCAAGAGGCAGTTCCAGCAGCCAGAAGGAAACACCCAGAAGTTAATGAGGAAGGGATCAGGAAATTAACATCTCTGCTTTGGAATTGCGTAAAAAACGAGGCTGGTTGAAGATATTAGTTTTTCTAACACAAAATATGATTAATCGCGCCATTCCGTGAAGTTGTTTCCACTTGACCTCTTTGTGCTGGCGTCCAGAACTCGGGGTTTATTTTTTGTTTCTTTTCCTTTTTTCCCCTCCAACTGCAAATTTAATAAATTCCAACATGCCCAAACTTCCTGACTTACACTGTCCACCACTGGTATCTCTGGAAACTTCAATAGCGAGAGATAACTCGCACAGTCTGCTCTGCCTACCTTTGCGGCGCGCGCGGTAATCCGGGATCAGGCGACTAAGCTTTCATCTTCAGAGCACTTAAGTTAATTACACGAGGCCAGCGAGGCCCCGAGGAGCGGGTTCTGCGCAGCCCTCCTGAAGCCAGACATCATAGAATCCAGATGCAAACCCTTGGCAACTTAAGCCCAACAAATTTCCTTTGTCAAGAAATGCAAACAGCCCAACACTGTAGCTCAGGCTACTTCAGGGAGCCAGCCTTCTGGGCCTAGGGCCACAGAGCCCAGAGTCACCTCCCAGGCCAGAAGTTACTGAAATGTGCAACTGCCTACCTACCCAGCAGCCCCCTAAGCCACCCACCTGAGGGGGTTCACAAGGGTGGCTCGTTTTTTATTTTTGAATGGGTTGCTGATTGGAACATGGCTACCACCTTTCAGCTGACCCCAAACCAAGACACTTTCAGGACTCAGGGAAGACTACATTTGCTGAGAGAAGGCAGGAGACTTGTCTCCACGTGGTTGGCAGGTTTCCCACTGTGGATTTTGTTCCCAGACCTCCATACCTTTCTCCTTCTGCCATCTAACAATCTGTCCTAGCTTTAAAATGACCCTCCTCTTGGATGTCCCTCCAGTGCCATAACAAGCTCATCTGCCCCTCTTTTCCACCCCTGCTACAACCAGAACCCCTCTCCCTTGCCATTTGTGTTGGGCAGGCTTCTTTCTTCCTACTCTATTAGAGAGATATTCCCCTCCTGCAAGATAAGGTGCTCTGATGAGGGAGCAGCCCAATCTGATTCAAAGCCCCCTCCCCGGAACTGTCAGCCCTACACTTTTTCTGAGGTTTTTCTAGCAGCAAAGCTCACACAGCTTCAGGTTGCCCACTGACCCCAACATGAAAGAGCTCAAGGTAGTCACATGAGAGGATTTTAAGATCGGCATCCGGTGGAGTTGATCTTGTCCTCCAAAAGGTATGTTAGCTTCTCACCGAACTTAGAAATGGGGCCTTCGCAGAAATAGTCAGGGTGGTGTGAGGCTGTGTGAGATCAGAGTGGCCCTGATCCTGTGGCGGCTGTCCTTACAGGCAAGAGACACACAGGGAAGAATGTTGTCAGCAACCAGAGACAAGGGAACAAACTGGAGAAAGCATGGCCTGCAGACATCTTGCTTTTAGACTTTCTCCTCCAGGCCCAGAGGAAACCCCACCTTAAGACACAATAACCACCTGCCCGTGTCTCCCTGGCTTGACTCTGAGCGTGCAAGGGAGAGAAAATTGTATCTTCACCCATCCAGAGGGCCATAGCTGACACCCCATAACCCAGCGCAGATTAACAAGAGAGAAATGTATAACAAATTTATATAATAACTTCCACATGGGAGGCTTCAGGAGTGAAGGCCAAGGAATCAAGAACACAATTGGAGATTTGTTGGTGCAGGGACAGTCATTCAGAGGGCATTGAAGGCCAGGAGCTAGGGGCCTCACTGTTCCTGTTCAGTTCCTCATGGAGCTCTGTGTCTTCCGTCTTCCTCTCTGGGTATGGCTCCTGTCGCATGAGAGCTGGAAGCTTGCTTTCGGGGTAACTTGCTTTCGGGTTTCTGAGTCTCACACAAAAGGCAGGAGAATATTAGTGTGACCTTCTGCCTCTGCGTTCCTGTGATTTCCAACATGTTTGGGGGCAGTGTGTCCCTACCTGCACCATGGAGGATGGGGATAGCATCTTCCTGGGCACTGTTCATTAAGTCACTGGGACATGACAGGGCTTTGGTGTAAACAGGAATCATAGACGCGTACAGCTGGACATGTGCGTACAATTCTTCCCACTCTCCACCTCTGACTCACAGGCCACCACTGGATCTCATAGCATCTTCTGTACCTCAGCTAGATAGATATTTTTGCAGAGCCTTTACCAGGAGTTAATCCTGCATTGCTACCCCAGTCCTGGACCCAGACCCTTCACCTCGTACAGCCCATGAGCCCACAGCTCTTCCCCACCTGGCTAACTCAGTAGGAAGAGCCATCGTGGAGGCCACCACTGTCATCCAGGTGTGTGCTATCAGTGGCCTGGCACAGGAAGTGGGCTTTGGGAAAGATTCAGAGGCATCAACAGGTTCAGAGACAGTTCCTCCCCAATGCCAGGCAGGAGGGAGAGGCTGTGGGTGCCTAGCAGGTTTTGTCTCAAACAACAGAGTAAATCATGGTATGAAAATACCTTTATGTTATCTTCTTTCTTACAAAATGTACCCTTCTCCTCAAACCAAATTAGCCCAGTTTCCATTACCCAAGGGGCGACCCAAGCTCTTCAAAGCCAGGTTTAGTTCCCTGCAGACATTCCTTATAGTCAAAGAGCTCCAGGCAACATGAGAAAACCCATCTTCCATTGCTAAGTAATTGCCTTTCAGCTATAAAAGTAATTAAGAAATGGCACCAATTTCCCTAAGTGTAATGTAATTAAATCCACTGGCTTGGAAAGTCATTTGCGATAAACTGAAGAAGGAAAAAGAGTAAGGACAGGCGTGGCATGAGGGTCTGAGAGCTCTCCTAGGTCTTCCCCTAGATGCAGGGTCAGGGTGGCCCTGGTGGGCCTGGGTTCCGACAAGCCATGGAAGGCAATAAAGTTACCAGCCTGTCTGGCTTGACCAGGCCAAAGCAGAGCCTCGCCTTGGGGGTTCACCTGTCAGAACTCAGGGACTGAACCAGGTCAGGTAGAAATATGGGCCCGACTCTGCAAGGTCAAAGGCAGTTCAGACTTTAGAAGAGATACTATTAAGGAAACAAGGTGGCCAGCAGGGCCCAAAGAACAAAACTGAGCCATGACAATGACAGATTCAGGTTGGAACAGGATAGTGCCAGCTGAGAAGGCCGAATGAGGCCTAGGCCAGAAGTCCCTTTTGATGTAGCTGTAGCTGTCTGCATAGAGTCTAATGGCTTAGGGGAGCTTTAAGGCTAAAGAGACCCAGTCCAGGGTTCTACCCAATAGAATTAGGTGTTTTTCTTCCCAGGTGTGGTAGAGAAAGAACTTTTGAGTTAGGCGGAGCTCTGGGTTCCCGATGTTATCTTGAGCAAATTGCTCGTTGTCTCTGTACTTGTGTTCTTCCCCAGTGAGCATGTCCTTAGGAGAGTATGGCAGAAGGCGCCTCATAAATGATGAAGGCTAGACAGGTGGGTTTGGGCATGCGGCAGAAGGCTCCTCCCACATCGTCCTCACCCTCATCATAATCATCACGTGGCCCACCCCTCTTCCTCCCCCTGACAAAAGCTCCTTCTCACTCAGCCTTGGATGTTTCCTCAAATGTAAAAGGAAGGAATTGAGATCTCTCCTTTGTGAAGACCTGTGAGGATCTGGGGAGTGGCCAGTCGGGGTTTGGATGGGAAACATGGCTCACAGGCTGGGGTCTCCCAGGCAGTGTCACTGTTTGGGAGTGCAGTGGAACCTTTGAATGGTGGACCCTCACTCTTCAGTGAACCTCTGCCCTCTCCTTCCTGCCACTGTGTAGACGCCTATGACTTTGTCTTTCTCACCATGGACTGTACCCCCTCAGACCATGCGCTGAAGTAACGCTGAGTCCCTTTTGTCAGAGATTCAGCCACAGTGGTGAGAACGGTAACTGGTCAGGGCTAGACAGGAAAGGACAGCACCGAGGATAGACTGGTGGGACACTCTGAATGCCTGCACCAGAGCCTGGCCAGTGCTGTTCTCACCAAGCCTTAGAATTAGCAGGTAGAAGAAGAGGCCCAGCTCTTCAGTACAGCAGGGCTGCCTGCCCGGATAACCTCCTTAGCTGTTTCGAACACTCGGAGTGGGCAGAGCTGGGGCTCAGTCGGCAGAGCACTTGCCCAGCAAGCGTGATGTTCTAGATTCCATCCCCAGCACTACCCGAATCAGGCGTAATGGCACCCACTTATAATCTCAGCACTAGGAAGGGAGACGAAAGGGGATAAGGAGTTCAAGGCAAGGCCATCCTGGAGTATACGAGACCCTGTCTCAACGGCAACAACAAATGCCCGAGAAGTTGATGCTGCTTTAGTTTTCAAGAGCTCGCTGTTTGGTGGGTGATTTCACCCTGCCTGGCGCATGATGAGCACTGTATGAGTCTTCGAGATTTGTTGAGTGTCTATATTTCAGGGTGGCCAAATCTCTGGTGGAAGCAGAGCCAACCTCCTTTCCACTCAGCCTCCAGGCTGCGTTCTCGTCCAGGTCCCTCCCCCTTCAGCACAGCCTGCAGATCTTTATCCAGAGGAGACTGCTCTGGGTGTTTTTGTCCCATCCTGCTTTTTCTGTCTCTGTGTTAAACAGCATAGCCCGAAACCACTTGGGAAGCAAAGGGCTAATCTGGCCTACAGGTTACCATCCGTCATTAAGGGAGGACAAGACAGAAGCTTAGAGGCAAGAACTGAGGTGGGACACTGCTTCTGGACTTGCTCTTCATGGCCTGCTCAGCCTGCTGCTTTCTTATACAACCCAGGACCCCCTGCCGAGGCACTGCCTACACTGGATTGGGTCCCCCCCACATCCATCAATAAATCAGTTACTTTTCTGCTTCTGTGATAATACACCATGACCAAGGCCACTTAGAGAAGGAAGGGGTTGTTTGGTTTATAATCCGAGAGGGTAAGGGTCTGTTATGGGGGGGGGGGCAGCATGGCAGCAGGCAGAAAGCTGTGAGCTCCCATCCTCGACGGCAAGCATGAAGGAGAGGGAATCAGAAGTGATTGAGTGTTTAAACTCTCAAAACCCACCTCCAGTGACGTTCTTCCTCCAATAAGGCCTCGCCTCCTTAGCCTACCCTAACAACGCTACCAACTGAGAAACAAGTATCCAAATACCCATGCCTACAGAAGACATTCTCATTCAAATCACTGTAATCATTAATTAAGAGAATGCTTCCACAGACATGCCCGCAGGCCAGTGTGATGGAGGTAATTCTTCAATCGGGGCTCCCTCTTCCCACCCAGAGGACTCCAGTTTGAATCGAGTTATCAAAAAAGCTGCCTAGAACTCGCCTTCATTTTAGCTCACTGGTGCTTCACAAAGCACGTTAGCTTAACCCTCAGACCCTCTCTGTTAGGCCTCACCCACCACCTCAAGGGCCCTCCTCTGGCACTGTAGGTGCATGGCTTGACTACCTGGTTCCCAAACAGCAGGGCTTTTTTGGGAGGTTGCAGACACTTGGGAAATGGCAGGAAGTTGGAGGGTAGGTCACTAAGGATGGGTCTTGAGGTCATATGAACCCTGGTTGTGTGCTGTCACACCCTCTGCTTCCCAGACAGCCGCCTAGTGAACAGCTAGCTCCTCCACACTCTCTTGTCAGCCTGATGTTACTCTCCAGCACTCAGGGGAAGACTCAGGGGAATCTTCTGGAATCCTGAGCCAGTGTAACCCCTTCCTCCCCGTTGTCCTGCAGGGCTTCACAGTCACAACAGAAACCTAACTATGACAGAAAACTTGTCCCTGAGAGGTGGATCTGCTGTCCCTGTTGGGGAAACCTGGAAGACCTTGAATAGCCTTTTAAAAGGTCTAAACTCCGCAAGCAGAGCTTGTTGGGAACAGGACTGGACTAGGGTTACACTGGAGGCTGTCCTTTGTTTGTACCCGTGTACTCTGTGGTACATCACTGACTGCTTGGATGGCCAGGGTCAAGATCACACACTGAGGGAAACTGGTGATTCTTGCTATATTCAACTTGGTCTAGCCCTTCTGGATTGTGCCTGGCTCTTCAGGGGTCAGGGACTTCAAAGACATTGGATGCATGCTGCCCAGCAACTCATGTTGCCTGCCAGCTGGAACCTCATCTGGGCTCTCAGGTGGGCTGCTATGCACAACACTCATGGCTCCCCATGTGCTCTTCTGGGTCTCCTGACACGACACATGGCAGCCAGGTTCCAACAGAGGCCCAAGAGGGAAAGGAAGGCATTCTTATGATGAAATGAACTTGCCTTAGCACAAATCTGGCCAGCTTCTAAGGGAGGCAGCACCAACCCTACCACTCCTAAAAAAATGTCCAAGCACATTATATGAACATAAGGAGTTGGAAAACATTGTTGCCACCATAACACACACACACACACACACACACACACACACACACAAAATCCTGCCTGCCACTAAACAATGACGGTTAATTTCATTTTGGGACTCAGTCCACCACCCTCAGAGCAAACCTTAGATGGTGCAACCATGGGTCTGAATGAACCTTCTCATCTCTTGTACTCTGTGCTCTCAACTGATAACACGGGGTTGCTTCTTTTGCAATTAGGCTGTGAGTCATGGCATGAGAACACATACAGAATATTCTAGGGCCTGCAGCTCAAGATTCCAGCTTTCTCAGTCCTGCCAGCCAGCACCTCCAGTAGCTACTTCTGTTGCCCTAGGAGCCATTGGCTCACGGTCAGGAACTACCAGGGCCACACTAGGCACTCGTGTCCAGGCCATCATCTTCTGGGCTTTGTGAGATTCAGACCTGAATGACCATTCTTTGAAGCTATTCATGGCAGCCTGAATCTCTTGGGGAGTTCATTCAAATATCCTCACAAGAGCCCAAGGAGATACGTGGTCAGTGATTGGACCGGAAAGACACATGGAGACCCTGTAGTCTTCCACCCCAGCTTGCCAGCTCAGAGGAAAGGCCATGTTTAGTTTGAAAACAACCAGCTTTATCAGTACCAACCCTGCTTGCAATCTTCTCCTACAGCTGAGTAAACAGCCTCACTCTACATGCACCCTGAGCCATCTCTGGAAACCCACTGTGGGCTTATCTGTGTCTTACCCCTCACCAGGCCAGCCCATGTCCCCTTCTTTGAGGTATACTCCTGCCCCAGAGTGGCCCCATGGGTCCTGGAGACCTGCCCTTGGCCCTGGATCCTCCCAGTCCTTTTCCACTTTGATACTCTTTCTCACCAGCAGAGCGAGGATAACATGGCCTCATCAGCTGCAGGATTAAGTGAGACAGCATTATCAGGAGGTTCAGGGGCCAGAGCGCCTAGCTCCACTGCAGAGAGAGATAGTAGGGTAGGATCCAAAGTCAGCCTTTGTTAATGCCTGTGGACGCTACCAGTGGGACCTACTTTCTGCATGCTTTTGGGCAACTCCACTAACTTCTGTGAGGTTTGGCTTCTTTACCAGTGAACAAGCGATACTGAGACTAGCGAGAAAGCTCAGTGGATTAAGAGTGCTTACTGTTCTTTCAGAGTTCCGGAATTAAGTTCCTAGCACCCATGTTGAGTAGCTCACAACCACCCAGTAACTCTAGCTCCAGGAGATCCAACACCCTCTTCTGGCCCCAGAGGACACCTGCACACATATGCTTATATATGTAAATAAAAATAATATAAAACATGTTTAAAAAGGAGCATGTCTTTAATCCTAGCACTGTGAGTTTGAGGGCAGCTTGGTCTACATAGCAAGTTCCAGGACAGTCAGAGCTATGTGAGATCCTGTCCCAAAAAATAAAATAAAATAAAAATCTTAAGACAACTGTGGAGATGTGATATAAGGACACTTTATCTGTCCTGTTCATAGAGTATTCCAGGGATGACAATGAACTCACTGCATTTCATTTAAGGGGCCCTGGAGACTGTGTCTTATAAAAAATGAATTTGCACCTGTCACATAAGTACAATGAAGCTACTCGACATGTTCATATATAGAATCATAATTATATGTGTGTGTGGCCACACCTGCACCTGTCTATATTTTTTTACATTGTTACTAGTTTTCTTTTTAATTGCTACTTGTTATTGATCATGCAATGTCTCACATGTTGAAGGTTGTGTCCTTAGCTGGTGACACTGCCATGGGAGGTGCTGAGAACTTGTAAGAATTATCTTGATTGGATTGAGAGTTAACACACAGGAATTTGGTAAAGTACACCTCTCTCTCTCTCTCTCTCTCTCGTGTGTGTGTGTGTGTGTGTGTGTGTGTGTGTGTGTGTGTGTGTACCTTTGAGAGGTGAATGGATCCTCAAGACTCTAGGTTATCATTGGCTTCATCCATTCATGAACTCAAAATCTGAAGATCCAATCAGACATATGGTGCATGGCTGTCACTCCAGCGCTCCAGAGGTAGAGGCAGGAGGCGAGGAGCCCAAGGGTATCCTCAGTTTGTATCGAGTTCTTGGCCAATCAGAGCTATGAGACTCAGGTAGTAGAACTGTGGAAGATAGCATCACATTCCCTCTGTCTCTACTAAGACACAGCAGAGAGATTCTTAGGGCCACCTGACTAGTAAGTGGCAGAATTTGTTAGTCAGAAAGTTCTGGTTTTGTATCTCTCTCTCTCTCTCTCTCTCTCTCTCTCACACACACACACACACACACACACACATACAAATCCTCAGGACTTAATAAACCACAAACTAAAGACACTAAACGTGGACCAAACTGCGAAATGCACCTGCTTTCTTGAGAACAGTTAGTGCCTCATCTTCCACATAGATTTCCATTTTTGTGGTTGGATACACAAAACTTCTGATTCTGTGGTTAAAATGGTATTTCTAAACAAACTATTTTTCTCCCTCCTTCTTTCCCACCCCCTTCCCTCCCAAGATCAAAGGAGGCATTTGGGCCTTTAAGATAACATTCATTTGGAGAGAGATGGTAATATATAAGATTAATGAAAATTAACATAATCCCTCTGGGTAGGAGTGCTTTTGTTCAGTCGTTTGTCCTGCTGTTAATTATGCATTAGGTGGTGATAAATGCTTTAAATCAAAGATGCCTGGAAAACCATTTAAATGATTTTCACCTAATTAGGTTCCCTGCCCATTCTCTTAAATCCCTCCCCAGTGCAGTCCTTGCTTTTGACATGAACTTTGCAAGAGTCAGGGACCCTGAACGGCACATGGAACAAGGAAGCATTCCAGCTCATGGGCTCTGACCCACCAGCTGATTTATTTTTTCAGACTGTAGATGGAAGATCAAAAGGAAGTTTATCAGTGTCTGTCTCCCTTTAGCGGTTTAGCCAGACTTTGTGACAAGACCCTATCAACCTTGAGGCTCAGAGAGCCCTACCTCTGGAAAGTACAGGGGAAGAGATAGTGGGGAGGGAAGAAGGGAGGGAAAAGGGGGAAAAAAGGAGGGAGAGAGAGAGAGCCTACAGAACAGTGTTGGATTGTAGGATTGTTAGTGGCAGGAAATGTCACCAGCCCATGAAAGGCCTAGGTCAGAAGTGACAGAGGCTAGCTAAGTGAGCTGCTTGGTATAATCCAGAGACCCAGGGTCCTAGATTCGAGAAGGTTCTCCCACTTGGCTAAATTCTCTGAAACTGAGATCCTGGTGCATCCTAAAGGAACTGTGAGGGATGGAGTATTCCGGAGGGGCAGGAGGGTGACAGGAAGATGGCGGGACAATGGAGGCTGCACAAAACCACAGGAGGATGATGGGAAGTGAGGAGAAGCAAAGCCCCCAGGACTTTTGCATCAAGAACTCCTTGGCCTGGGGCTAGGGCTATAGGTTAGTCTTTACAGCATTTGTCTAGCATGAGAGGAAACTTGGGGTCCAATCCCCAGCATCATAAAAACTCTGAGGATGGAGGTGGCGGCAGGGGGAGGGGGTTACAAATGACAGTTAGTTTGGAGGCATCTTCCTCGGAGCGTCCAGGGTCAGAACTCAGCCCTTTCCTGACAAGAGGCTGCACCGTCAGGTCTCTCCAGGCTCCAGCTGTAGTGAGTCAGTTTCTGAGGCTCTTGGAAAGTCTGTGATGCAGCACAACCCTTTGGACCAGACTGTGGGGGGAATCCCAGATGAGACCAGCAGCTCTGCCACCTGCTGGAGTTCACCACAGGCAGCCTCTCTCTCAGGCTCGAACTTCTTGCCACCCCTCTTGAAGCCAGAAGATACAAAATGGAGAAAGAAGGAAAATTCCTTCAACAGACACCTCCTCCAGCTTAATAACCAAGCTTCCAGACAGCTCATGTGCAAACTGGAATCTTCCCCACACCTCTTCCCTTTCTTTATCCTAGACAATCCATCCATTGACGACAACGAGGGGCTTCCAGACACCCAGAGTCTCAATTATTTGGATGTTTGTGGAACACGTCTGTTAATGATTTGGGATCCTGAGGACTTACTTTGAATTAATTCCTTTTTAAAAGGGTGGTTTGGCTTCCCATGAAGGGGCAGATCCAGGATGCCCAGCCTCCACCTCACACTAAATGAACTTTTTACAGGTTCCAGATGACGCCTGGCACCTGGCAGGAGGGAGGCAGTTCCGAAGGTCAGCTGCAACCAGAGTTCCCTGGGCCACCCCTTCGGTCACAGGGCACGAAGGGATGTCTCCCAGGCAGGTATTTCAGCAATGCCTTTGAGGGGCCTCTGGGAACCTCAGCAGGAATCTTTGGGAAACTGAGTCCCAAAGCTGTGTCCCACGTATATATGCTTCTGCTTCCAAGGGTGACTGGGCCCTTCAGAGGGCCCTCTGGCCCTCTGGCATTCTCCGTGTGTGTGTGTGTGTGTGTGTGTGTGTGTGTGTGTGTGTGTGTGTGTGTGTGTGTGTGTTCAACCCCAAAAATCCACATAAAAAGCCAGGTTTGGTAGCCTTGCTTGAATTCCAAGCTGTGGGGAGTTCCACACAAATGGTTTCTGGGGATCACTGCCCAACCAACCTAACCTAATGGATGATAAGTAGACCCTGACATGGCAAGGCTTAGAAACCTGGCTGACCACCTGAGGAGAGGGGCCTGAGCTCTGGAATGACTGACAGTCTTTGTTCCCACCATTCCCTGCAGTAATCCTCTAGCTGGAGATGTGATATAAGACTGATATTTAGAATGGTAATCCACCGTCTTCCCAGATTTCTGGCTCTCTGAATGGAATGCACTTTTAAGATTCAATTCCTGTTTCTGCTCATTAGCATCCGAGTGACAGTCAAGCAAGGAACTCTAGCCTCTCCCATGACACCTCTGGGTCTGGGGTCTGAAACAAAATGTGTCTCTTTGAGTAAACCCAAAGGCAGGACTCTTGCTTGGCTTTTAACAAATAGCCAGCAGATTCCCATAGCGGCTGTGTGATTTCACATTTCCAACAGCAGGGCACAGGGTCTCAGCCTCAAATACCTGCTTCTGTTTTGCACAGGCTCACATCCATCCTGATGGGTGCACAGTGGTGTCCCACTATGGTTCAGTCCTAACGATGAGTGATGAGGGGCAGCTCTTTGAGCCTATTCACGTGTGTGTCTCCTCCCTGGAGAAACATCTGTTCCAGGTCTCTGCCAACCTTTTACTTGTATTAAGCTATAGAAGTTCTTTGCTTTAGGTATAAGATTCTTGTTAGGTATCTGAATGCATGTCTGTATCTGGGTTGCCCTTTTTCTCACTGGTGACTGACAGCTTTTCCATTTAACATGGCTCAGTGCTACCTGGTGTTTCCTCTGGTTCCTGCCTTTATATCAGTGCACTGGCCTCACCTCATGAAATGTTTTCCTTCTCCCAGGTTCTGGCTAAGTCCTCATTACTCCCAAGTGTCAATTTAAACGTTGCCTCTGCTTGGCAACCTTATCTGATGGCCCCAGCCCCTGGAAGCCCTCTGATAGAATCTTAGCATCCCGAGATGCTGGGCTCCATGCATTTCCACTGAATCCAAGAAAAGAAGGACTTCCCTCTGTCAGGACACTTATCCAAGTGCTTCACAATTGTCTGTTTACATGTCGGTCCCTCCCACCGATACACACAGACACCTCTGACTGGATTTTTCCACAACAAGGGGCTGGATTTTCCACTCCATTAACCAAGCACAGAGTCTGGCATATGGAAGGCTCTTGAAGTTGATGGAAACAAGCTAATCCTGTGGCTCCAGATATTTTTCATTATGAGGACTTCTCACCTAAGGCAGTGCACATCTCCACCTGATAGAAATTGTTTCCATCCCTGTCAGTGGAGACTATCTGACAAGCCAGCCAGGCTTTAAAATGTATGTGTCTGGCCTTAGTCCATTAGTGACAACACTTGCAATCTACAATGCTAGAGGTTTAGGTGAGGTTTGAAAATTCTAGACTCTCTCCCAGCCCTCAGCAGGCTCCATGTTCCATAGCCTAGACACACTATCCATTTTAACAATGGGAAAATTAAGTTTCAAAAATAGTTGTGACTTGAATATGAAATGTCTGTCACAGGCTCATGTATTTAAACACGTGGTCCCCAGCTAGTTGCCACTGTCTGTGAAGGTTGTGGAATCTTTAGGAGGCAGAGACTTATTAGTAGAGGGTTTGAGGGCTGGCTTTGAGGTTTTATACCCCAGCCTCACTTCCTGTCTACTTCCTCACTATAGATTGGAAGTGACCAGTCCCCTCCGCTCCTTTAATTTTTCATCTTCCCCACAATGATGACCTGTGTCACTCAAACTGTGAGCCAACGCCAGCCCTTCCAAGTCGCTTCTTGTCAGGCGTTTGTTTGTCCATAGCAATGAGAAAAATGGCCAACAGGAAAGTGGAAAGCCAGTAGCCCAGTGATCTGGTAACACCGTGTTTCAAGGTACCGGAAGCAAAAATCCCACCTCAGCTGTCTTAATTACTGTCCTATTGCTGCGAAGAGACGCCATGACCAAGGCAGCTCTTGGAAAAATACATTTAATTGAGGACTTGATTAAAGTTTTAGTCCATTATTGTCATGGTGGGGTATTGTGGTTAAATAAGGATCAGGATAAACAAATAGGCCGAATAGACGTTTATTCAGGGAGAAATAACTTACAACCTAGACAGATGAACACCAGGAAATTCCACCCGATGCTCTCCTGTCCGAGGCACGCCAGCAAGCGAGCTTTTCCCGGCTCTTCCTCCTTCCACAGGTCACTTCCACCCATGGCTCCACCCCACAATGGGCGTGGTCAGTGCCACAGAAGGACTATCTCACTACAATTCCCCTTTTAGTCTAAAGAAAAGATTTAGGCTTAATACAAAACTATATACAAAACAGTGAATAACAAGTGTGCGCTAAGAAAAGGAAAATCAAGAACAAAATGACCTACATATCTAGTCCTAGGGTGAAGGCATAATGGAGTTTACAATAGAGTTGTCCTAACCATACTCCTTACAGTGGGGGGGGGGGTGGCAACATGGTAGGCAGGGGTGGTGCTGGAAAGTAGCTAAGAGCTTTACATCCTGATATGCAGGCAGAAGAGACAGAAACAAGAAGACACTGGGCCTGGCATGGGCTTTTGGAAACAGCAAGCCTTAGTAACCAGGTGGGCCTCGAGCTTGGATTTAGACACACTAGAGGGGCTCTGAAGGTGCAGAAGGAAATGCTCAGATCAAAACCAGTGTTTGTTGTGTTTTTTTCCTTTTTCCTCTTCTTTTCCTTTCCCTTTCCTTTCTTTGAAAGAAGTCTGGAACTCAGGTTTCGTAGGTGAGACTGGCTGCATGCCAGAGATGACAAGCATGCCACCAGTTTCCACTTTGTTTCCACCTGGGGACCTGACTCAGACCCACACGGGTGGGGAGTCAGCACATTACCCACTGAACCATCTCTCCAGTTCCATGGCTTTCTAGCACAAGGCTTTTCCGTGGTGAAGCCCATGGAGTGAGGCTGGTGGATCTGATCGTCATGCAACTGTATACACAGCAGCTCCCGGACCTCCACGGACAACATGGAGATGCTGTAAGACTGCGGCAATGTCCTGGAGACACTGTGAGGAATTGTGCAAGGATGGATTCCAATTCAGGAAGAACACTTGCTGCTTCTCCGGGAAGTCCCCGCTCCATCACAGAAAAGAGAAACAAATGGGTTTCAATTCAGTTAAATTTGTGGCAGCCTTGCCCCTCCTGTCCAGGGAAGGTCTGTGTTCTCTGGGCCCTGTGGTCATGGAATGTCAACAGCTTCACCTTACCAGCAGGACACTGGGGGGCTGGAAAGAGCTCGATTATCAAAGTCTTCTGTCCCAGGCTTATCTAATTAAGTGGATTCTTCTCAATTTTAACCAGCACCAAACTGTAGGCTGTCTGTGTCTAGATCAACCTAAGAGAAAATCATTTCTGGGATACAGAATGGCTGCTTGAATTGCCCTGATGAACATGGCTCCCGCTGCAATGGCACATGGAAGCAAATTCTATCAACCATAGCCATGTCATAGATAGCCTTGAACTCCATGAGAACCATGATTCCTTACACTTGCAAGACTGGTGAAGTCTGACTTATAAATCAGAACTAGTAAGAGATGAAGAACCACTACTGACAATAAAGTTAAACACAGCACACTGTCATAAGAGTTATTAACGCTTATGAGACATAGTCACTAATTTGTTGTTATTTTAGATAGACTTATGTAACCAGAGCTGGCTTTGAACTCCTGATCTTACTGTCTTTACTTCTTCAGTGAGGGATTAATGCATTTACCTCTTAAGTGAGGGATTAAAGGCACGTGTCCAAACTGCATATTTCTGTAGTTTTCAGACCTCCATTGGCTCAGGAAACCAAATCCTCATGAGAGGATGGCTAGAGGGACAAGGTCAGGGGAAGGTGCTGTACAAGGAAAACAGGCTGTAGTGCTGGTGCCCAGGATAGAGGGGTTTCTAGGAGGGGAGGAACAGGAACCTGTGGTCTCTGAAAGACAAGGGCAGGTTGTCCCTTAGCTTCCACCCCTAGGAGAATCTAGTCACTCCCATACCTTGGCATTAACCCAATGAGTCAGAATCAGAAACCTGACCTCCAGAACTGAAATAAAATATATATCATCTTATTCATTTTATTATGTATATGGGTGTTTCTCTTACATGTGTGTTGGTGCACTATGTAAATGCCTAGTGACCAAGGAGGTCAGAAAAAGGCATAAGATCTTTTGGCACTTGAATTACTGTGGTGATCTGAATGTAATTGGCTCCCATAATCTCATAGGGAGTGGCATTATTAGGAGATGTGGCTTTGTTGGAGTGGGTATTGTCTTGTTGGAGGCAGGCTCTGGGGTTTCCTGTGTTCAGGATACTGCCCAATGTCTCAGTCAACTTCCTGTTGCTGCAAGATGTAGGACTCTGAGCTTCAGCACGACATCTGCCCACATGCCTGCATGCTCCCCACCATGACAATGGACTGAACCTCTGAAACTGTAAATAAACTATACCCAATTACACGTTTTTCCTTTATATGAGTTGCTATGGTCACCGTGTCTCTTCACAGCAATAGAAACCCTGAGACAGTTACAGATTGGGAACTTCCCGTAGGTGCTGATTTTCAAGCCCAGGTCCTCTGGAAGGGCAGCTAGTGCTCTTAATGCCAAGCCATCTTTCCAGCTGCAGCATTTTAATCCACTACGTTTATAAGTATTTGTCCATGGGGAAGAGGACAAAAAGAGAGATGCTCTGTCTATCATTACAGCCAGATTTCCATTGTCTCAGAAGAGTCCAGTGTTTCCTGAGCATCTGTTGAGTCCCATCTTGTGCCCAAGCTCTTCATACACTTCCTCTGGGCCACAGGGGTGGTCTGTACAATTACTACTCTCGGGCCACAAGTGAAAACTCTCCAAGTGAAGAGATTAAAAAGTTGCTGATGTCCATGTTCTGGATGGAGAGACCTTCAGGCCCAGAATTTTACCCTGTGCTTCACCCTAGAAGTTGGTGGCTATTAGAGGTCTTGTCCTGTTCATGCTCTCATATTCAGCAGCCACTGAGCATTATCTCTCAGTGCCGGGGCAGCACAAATACACAAGGAACAGTTGGGAAACTACGTCAACATCTACATCTGTAACTATCCATGGAGGTAGCTCAGCAGGTAAAAATGCTTGTTCCTCAAGGTTGACAACTTGAGTCTGATCTTCAGAACCCATGTACAAATCCAGATGCAGTCTACGTATCTGTGATCCCAGTGTTCCTAATGCAAGATGGGGGGTGAGGGGCAAAGGTGGGAGAATGTTCTGGAAGCTTGCACATACAGTGCAACAGCAGAAACAAGAGAGACACTGCCTCAAAAACAAGGTGGCAGGAGAGGATCGCTTCTGCAAAGTTGTCCTCTGATCTCCATACATGTCCTGTGGCACGTAGACCTTTGCTGGTGGACTTTCTTGTCCCTCCAAGTCCCACTGCCACTTCCAGCCCCAAATGAACACACAAAGACTTATATCATTAATTAAATGGTTGGCTGATGGCTAGGGATTCTTATTGGCTAGCTCTGTCTTAATTATTAGCCAATTTCTATAAATCTATGTATTTCCATGTGGTCATGGCTTACCGGAGAATGCCCAGACCCGTTACTTCTATGGGGGCTACATGTCGTCTGTCTCTGGCAGGCTCTATCTGCCTACCTTTCCCAGAATTCTCCTGGTGTCCTAGTCCCACCTATCTTCCTGCCTCATTGGCCAATTGTTCAACAACCAATTAGAAAAACATATATACAGAAGGACAACCCCCATCATAGACCTGCCCCAAATGAAGCCATCTATTGGGACATACACTGAGAGATAAAGAGATATATTGATTCACCATGGAAAGCTCAGCATCCAGGAGACCAATGGTCTCCACTGTAGGGATGCACAGCTGGGGGCTTTGGGGTGACACATTTTGGAGATGTGTGAGAGCCTCTACTTGAACTTACCATAACTCACTGGGGCAGAGGGAAGGGAGTTGAGCTGTGTGGTATCTAATTCATGTGTTGGTATTCATGCCTGCTCCTTCCTTTGCCTGTTCAAAGTGCTGCAAAGATCGAGGCCGATGTGGAAGACTTTCAACTGTGCTGGTCTAATGAGCTGTGGGAACTCTTCACTGGGACTGCAGAGCTAACAAAATTCCTACGAAGAAACCGTGGATGAAAGCCAGAGATATCACTACACAGCCAACATTTCCTCCCCTTCAAGTATGAGCTCATATTGTCCTAAGTAAAAGCTCCTATAATCTGATCAGAGCAGCAGAAGCCAATGGTGGGGGGGGTTAGGGGTGGGAGTGGGGGCAGAGAGAAGACATTTGCCAAGGAAACCGACTAAATGCAGGTGCAGTGTCACTAACACCAATCATCCAGTTGCCTCTGTAAATGATGGCGCACCGTGCCTGCAGGAATTAAAGGTTATATGAAGTACACGGGAGGGTGCTTCAGCAATAGGAGCGCTTGCAGGCCAGCATGAGGGCCTGAGTTCAAATCCCTAGCACCCATGTAAAAAGGCAACTATAGGCATGACTGCCTGTAATCCAGTACTGGGGAACTGGAGAACAGGAGTGCTGCTAGGGCTTACTAGCTGGTAGCCTGGCCCCAGGTTCAATGAGAGATCCTGCCTCAATTGAGTAAACAAGGTAGTTAGTGATACAGCAGGACACAGGACACTCTCCTCTGGCCTTCATGTGCATGGATGCACAGACCTGCATAATACACTACACACACATACACACATGTGCACACACACACGCGCGCGCGCACACGCACACATACATACATCTTTTTTTAAAAGTATTTTCCTTAAAAAGTCATTCCCAAACACTATTAATAAGTTTTGGGTTAGCCCTGCAGATAAAAATAAGACAAAAATAATTTAAAATCTGGTTTAAGGCTTTAAAAACCCTTCTGACTTGAGAATTAAAACACCCATAATCCGGTTCTACATAATATAGCTAGTATCCACATACAACTTAGAGACAAGCAAGCGCACATGGCCTGCATGCCACATTGCTTTATGGGGTTAGCATTTTGTAACGGGAGCCAACAGCAATGGAGGGAAGATGAGCGGGTGATGAGCGGATGGAAAGTCCGAAGTGCTGTTGAGTAGATGCAGCAGCACCTACCATCTGGTCTCACTGACCTGAAGCTGATTTTTCCCTCTGGGCACCACCTGCTTGCTAAGGTTGTACATTTGCCAGCCTCCTCTGCAGTGAGTGGTCACCATTTGACCCCTCCTAACAGTGGCCTGTGCTCTCCTTGCCTATCATTAACACACTGTACCAAGAGGGCAAACCCAGGTGACTCAGCAGAGCAACTGTGGCTCCCTTCTGTTTTCCATGCGAATGTGGGCAGGGTGGGCAGAGTGGTCCAGCTAGCTCTCCAGCCGCATCCTTTGAGGATAGCTCAGAGGGAGCTAGGATGTTCCCACCCACGGGCTGGCAGGTTGGTGGTGGACATGATCTTCTGGGTCCCTGCTCCTCTCTGTGGGGGTGACATGGGTTTCTTCTTTAAATAGGTTCGAAGAGCAAGGACCAAGAGGTAGTAGGGGAAACTACTTTCTTAAAGCTGCAGCCTTCTGTTACAGGCTGGTTCTAAAGTGGATATGACAAGTTGCTGTGGGCCTTTAAGAGGCAGAGCCTAGGGGGAAGTTCTTGGGTCACTGGGCATAAGCCCTCAAAGTGGATATGACAAGTTGCTGTGAGCCTTTAAGTGGAAAAGCCTAGGGGGAAGTTCTTGGGTCACTGGGCATAAGCCCTCAAAGAGGGGCAGACCACAGTATCTCTGCCTCAGAGCTTCCTGGCTCTGAGTAGTTTGTTCCAACACATTCCCTGCCGCCCTGCCCAGCACCTCACCTGGTGTGTAACCCAGTGTGGCCGCTTGATCTTAGTAAGCTCCTCCTCATAAGTTAACCTCCTCTGGTGTTTGACTATAGTAACACCAAGCTTACAATAAGAATAGCACACACTTGGTTAAGGCCCCTGATGACATTTCTGATCCATGCAGCCAGCCCTGGTCCCTGACTTTATGAGTGTATTCAAAATGCACAGGAAGGGAAGACTTCATGGAGAAGGATTTTTGGGCTCAGTCCTGAAAGAGGAGTGGTCAAAGTTCTCATGAGTGATGGCACAGAGGGGACTCTTCTCCCAGCCTGCCCGAGCTTTGCCCCCAAGGGCAGTCACTGTGCACACCTTCCTTCCAGAAACGTATTCTACACACCTGAGAGTAAGGGCTGCCCCTAGGCTACCAGAACCATCTATCACATTCCGACACTGCGCCGCTGTGTCTATAATGACCTGAGGGGAAGTAGGGAGGGGATGAAGAAAGAGCAAATATGCATACTGAAAAGCTGGGACCAGGCAGGCTGTGCTCCCCCTTATGGAGCTGCACCAATCTGCAATTAGCAGGAATCCCAGCATGCTTGTTATGCACAGCACAGTGGGAGGGCGTGGCTAGCTTTAGTAGACGGTCTTGTAGGTGAGCAGTCTCAGGTTGCAGTCACTGGGGAAGTGGACGTGGCAATTGTTAGTCCCTGTACACACTGTCAACATCCACACTCAGAGCAGAGAAAGGCTTTGGCATTCCTCTGAACCTCACCCTGGGCCTGGGTGGATGCTTTGCCACTCCCATGGGTCTGAGATATGGGGTCCTTGACATGATCATACCCGTGTCAACAATACACACTCCCTATGGATTTCATCCTGCCTTTACACGGTCTCTCAAGGCTTCCTCGCCATCACTGCTGGGCCCTCCTCACCCTCCTCCGCCTCACCCTAAGCTGGTTTTAGCAGTGTACTCACGGAACAAAGCACCAGGGATGTGGTATCTGGAGTGACTGGGGCATAAAAATGGAGTTCCTGTGGAATTAGGTCCCTACAAGAGTTCCAGAGGGATGCTCTGCCCATTCTGCCTTGTGAGGTCACAGCAATGTGAGGTCACAGCAAGACAAGGCTGTGAGCCAGGAAGGGGCCCTCAGCCACACTGAATCATCTTGCTTCCTAGCCTGTAGAACCAAAGGAAGTGAGTTTCACTGCTTACTAGCTAGCCAGTCTGCGGTGTTTTTTTTTTTTTTTTTTTTTTGTTACAGCAGCCAGAGTGGACTAAGGCCGACACTCCCAGAAGCCTGTTCCACACTTGGGATTTGGCTCTTGCACGTACAGTGGGTGAGGAGCCACAGAAGCAGGGTGACTAGAGGCTCCAGGTTGTAACCAGGTCACACATCCGGTAAGGGTCAGGCTTGGCTTGGAGAACAAGCCTGCCTGCTCCCTTCAAAGCGTGCCTGGGTTCCAGCCCCCGTTGCTTCTTTCAGGAGCCTTGAGTTCAACTCCCAGCTCAGACACCTCTGCTCCCTTTGTCTCCAATGAATCAATTTCGCCACAATTTATAGTCTATAATATGGGGGTTCTGACAGCCAAGTGGGAGCGTTCAAAGAAAGCCTCCCCCCACCTCGCCTGCCTTTGATGCCAGGCAAGTTCAGAGGGCATCAAACCCCTTTTAAAAACAAAGGATAAAATTCCAAGCAATGTAGGCCGGACCAGGGCTGTAAATCCACAGGATGTCAACTCCAAGTCGAATACACTTCACAGGAATACGGTTCAAATATCACTAGGTCGAAACAGTTGGAGCTACCCAGTATTTACAAACACAGCTCACTCCATAAAGTCCCCTGTTCACGCCACACTGCATACACCCGGGAGGGCCCATTTTAAAACCATCCCGTCTAATTTGATGTGGCTGAAGTAAGCCTTGCTGGAAATATGCTACTCATTTTGGACTTTTGTGTTTGGGAGGAAATGTGATTGAAGCTTAATCCAATTTTCTAACACCCAAAACAGCTACAAGGAAAACAGACTGGCATGAAGGAACAATGGCAAGAGTCGCCTCCCCAAAGGATTACCAAGCTAGCTTGTCCTGCTGGAATGTTCCGTCCCAGTACAGCATTAGGCCTTGGGCATGAGAGAAAGTCCAGCCAGGAAGGCTGCTCAGAGCTAGCCAAGGAATCCCAGACCCTGGTCAGCTTAGTTTGTCCTGTAGGAAGACATTTCAACTGTAGCTGGCAGCCAGAGGACTCTCAATGTGTGTGAATGAATGCATATTTGCCCTTAGTACCTGATGGCCGTGATGATAGCATGGGACTGCAATCTACCACTTCTTCCAAGGACACCCACTGCCACTCTGACCAACGCAGACCGGACTAGAGAAGCCTAGGGTAGGTTTCCTGAACAATTACCTTGTGAGGCAGACTGCTTCCAAACAAAATGGAGAACACAGCAGCAGGTCAGATCATAGTGTCTCGACTAATGGTGACTTGGCTTGGGATTTCTCGAGTGCACGATGGTGCAGGAGACTCAAGTATCCAGCAGAAACTAAACACAGGATTGGGAATGCTGAGCTTTCTCTACCTGGTGACACACTCAGGATATTTCCTTGCAGGGCTGAGCAGATGATCCCAGGCATGAGCCATCAACGTTACAGCATGTGCCATGTTGCTACGGTGCCCAGCAGGGTTAGTGCCTAAGTCCAGGTTTGACTTACATATTTTCCACTTACTCTGGTGTGATGGTTAGCTTTAATTGTTAGATTGACACAACCTAAAATCACCTGGGAAAAGAAGTTTGATGAGAGACTATTTGCATTGATTAGGCCTAGAAGAATGTCTGTGGGGGGAGATTGTGTTAATTAAGTTAACTGATACGGGTAGACCCAGCCCACTGTGGGAGGAATTATTCCCCAAGTTTAGTGAGTGCTGAAGTGTATAGACATGGAAAACTTGGCTAAACACAGGCAAGCAAGTGAGCATTCATGTATTCACCTCTCTCTGCCCTTAACTATGTGATGTGACTATTTTAAGTTCCTGCTGCGGGACTCCCTGGCAATAATAATGAACTGTCACCTGGAAATGTGAGCTAAACAAGCCATGTCTCTTCTGGGTGGTTATGGGGCATGCTTTTCATTCCAGCACTCAGAAGGCAGAAGCAGGAGAATCCTTGAGTTTGAGCCCAGCCTGGTCTACAGAGAAAGTTCTAGAACAACCACTGCTATACAGAGAAACCCTGTCTTAGAAGAAGGAGAAGAAGAAGAAGAAGAAGAAGAAGAAGAAGAAGAAGAAGAAGAAGAAGAAGAAGAAGAAGAAGAAGAAGAAGAAGAAGAAGAAGAAGAAGAAGAAGAAACCCAGGCCCTGTCTCTGTTGTTTCTTTTGGTTAAAATAGTTTATCACAGTAACAGGAAAAAATTGTATATAACTTTGACTTTGAATTTGGGTGGGTTGGGTGTGTGGTCGAAGAATTCCTTATAACTTCTGAAAACTAGGTCATAAAAGAATACAGGTTCCACCTGGTCCTTTCTGCAGTCATCATACTGCAGAAAAGTTTGCGTATTCCTCAGAGTGAGCCAGGAAGAACCAGGCCCTATGCTTCCAGCTCCAGCCACACCCAGAATCATCTGGAAATGAGATTTTCTAGCTACTGGTTGACTTGTCCATCTTATCATGGAGCATAATAAACTACCCAAAATTTGGATTTTGAATAAAAATAAATGATAATAGTGGTTACAAGTTACTGAGTTTGAGGATGTCTTGTTATAACACAACAGATACCCAGAACAACATGTGGTCTATTCTAAAAGGAAAAAAAATTTCTCTCTCTCTCTCTCTCTCTCTCTCTCTCTCTCTCTCTCTCTTTCTCTTCAGAAAGCATGTACATGGATAAATGTCTTTTGTCTGCCTTTGGACACAGGCATGTGAGACGCTGGGGCCTGGAGCTACCTCAGACATTTTACTGCCATGAGGAAAGCTAGTGATGCGCCTAGAAAGAAAAGTCAGCAAGGCAAGAAGGCCTTTGTTGACGTTGCTGCCGTGCATGGTCAACCAAGATCTGAGGGCCTGTACTTCTCTCTTGGGCCAGCTAACAAGTGAGCGTGGTCAGCCAAGGAGGAGGGACATCTTTGCCCATTGCCAAACACATCCTGATTTATGAACCTTTCTATTTGTATGAAAAAAAAATCCTGTGCAATAATGCCACTCCTCACCCCACACCCCTTTTTTTTTCCTCCTTTTTCTCTTTTGCAATGTTGGGGATTGAACCCAGGTCCTTGAGTAAGCCAAGACAGAACTCTTATCACTGAACTACAGCCCTAGCCCCAAACCCACAAAATGTTGACTGAAGGTGGTGGTGCAGGGTGGGGTGGAGCTGGTAAAGTTAAGCACATTCCCAAGGTCATTCAGAAGAAGTAGGAGAAGCAGAATTCTGGCGCCAGTAGCCCACACCCTCAACATCACCCCTTGTCTCCTGGCCTTCGTTGAGGGCAACACAAATTGACAGGGAGGCAGGGTCCTGGGGCTGACTTCAGACTCCTAAGTAACTCACTGTGTGGCTTTGAAAAATTACCTGGCCTCTGATTTTTAACCCTCACGGGGTTTCTGGGAGTTCCATGGCTCCTTTACTTTGCTACAGCAGGAATGATTTGGGGGTACATTATGCAGGCATGCTTTCTCACGCTCTCTACCTTGCAAGTCATCCTGTTTTAGAGCCCCGCAGTCTAGGGGATCAAGAGAGCTTGACTTGGGGAGTCTTTATCAGATAGGAAAGGGAGCAAAATAAAACTGGATCGGATTCTCCAGGGAGAAGGAGAAGGAGAAGGGCAAGGCAAGGAGATGACATGAGCTTGCACCATGACCTAGCACCTTGAGGTAGGATTATCTAAGGATTTGGGACTTGCGCAGCACTGGGCTCATGATCTACTGTCATGGAAGATGCAGAGGAGGCCATGAGCCCCTAGAAGAAATTGCACAGGACATGTCCTATAGGATCCAACATGGGGGCCTGGAACACTAGGAAGCTTCTGCTGGGTAGAGACTCTTGCCCCAGGAGGCTGCTCATCCTCACCATCAACAGGCATTTGGAATTTCCCAAGTATCCTGGGAAGCTGGCAGAGGAGCAGAGGGGCAGCAGGGGCAGGCAGAAATGAGAAGGACGGATCCACAGAGCTCGGGGCTCTTAGTGCAGAAGCTAATGCCCACCTTCTTTTGAGCAAGTACCCAGATAACGCTGCTAAAGGCCATCTGGGCATCATGGGGTAACACACAGCATCTCTTCCATCCTGGTATCCTCTCTCCAGAGGAACAAAGGCTGTGAAAACTCACTCTGACAAGGAACTGTCCAATTAAAGATAGAAGAGTGACTTGACAGCTAGCTCCTTCTCAGGCCAGTGGAGAGCCCTGGGTATTTCTGTGGGGAGAATGGCCAGAGTGAGTTGTGGCTTAGGAACACGCCGACGCTCTGGGGAGGAGCGTGGTCTGAGGCAGATAGACTGGGCTGTGAAACAACACTGAAGAGGACTGGCAAGAACCCTGGGCCCAGGAACCACCTTGAGGACAGCAGCAAGTCCCAGCCAGATCCAAGACAGACCACAGTCTCTCCTGATCTGCCGCTCACTTTCTGTGGCATCCTTACAGTCAACTTCAGTCCTGACAGAGCAAATGAAAATTCCAGAAATAAACAACATGGCCGCTTTAAATTGTGTTCTGTTCTGGTGAAGTTTACTGCAGCGTCTCATGCAGTCCCGTTCCAGTAGGTCCGGGACAGGGGTCTTCCTTCATCTAGCTCCACTACCCACCTGGTGGTCGCTTAGCTGGATCAATTAGATTTTCTTCAGACAGAAAACCCTCTCCGTGAGGGCCTTCCTACCTGATGCAGACATGTATCAAGAATGGTGGGCTCTGCCAGAGCTGACGGCACATGCCTTTAACCCTGGCACTGGGGAGGCAGGGTTTGAGTTCCAGGACAGACTCCAAAGCTACAGAGAAATCCTCTCTCAAAGACAAAAAAGCAAAACAAAACAAAAACCAAAAACCAAAAATAAAACAAACAAACAAAACACCCACCAGAACCACCAGAGTGCTCTCCGCATGCCAAGAAGACTTGGGCAGCTTCTAGTTTCTTGAATCCTCAGTTTTCCCATCTGGGAAGGGAGGACCTTGTCCATGTGAGGAGCTTGCCATAAATCCTAGGAGGCAACAAGAGGAGGCAGGTAAACACAGGTGTCCCGGTAACCAGTGGCTGGGCATTCAAAGCCTCAGTTCTGTCATCTGCTAAGTGGGCGTACTCTTTTCCTGTCTCACAAGTTCACTGATTGTCCTATATCTGAAGAAGCCAGTCTCTGCCGGACACAGCTTTGGGTTCTCGACACACAACCTACAAGGGAAGTGGTAGCTCCTGTCACCTGTCTCTGCTTAAATTCACCCTACAGCGTCACAGCTTCTCCGCACACCTTGCTGGTGGGCTTAGTGAGTCTACCCTGTGACCGCTCTTTCACCGTGTGAACTGTCTCCTGTGGTCTTAGTTATTAGTGTGACGTCTGCAGGAGCTCCCCAGGTTCCGTTCAGTGTCTCTTCCTAAGACTCTCCAGCTTGACACAGTCCCCTCAGGTCCAGAGACACCAAACTACTCCAAGGTTCCTAAATCCATGTACCCATCAAGGCTCATGCTCTGTTCATCTGTTCCTTCTTCAGACTGCGTGTCAGCACCACTTTCTGCCTGGCGATAGTCCTTCCTTAAGCCCAGCGGGACTATCAGCTCCCCCAAGGACCTTGACTCCAGTCCCAACACCCCTGCGCCCCTCTTCTCTTTGGCCAATGAGTTAAATCTGCACAACTCTAGACTAGTGACCATCTCTCTGAGTCCTGTCCACCCCACTGCACCACATCTGCTGTATCAGAGCTAAGGGGCCGCAGGTGATGATGCACTGTGGATGTAGGATGGATGAATCACACCAGAGGGGGATGAGCTGGACTTACAGGCCTGGCAGCCAAGAGCCCATGGGGTTAATAGACTTACAGACACTCAATGTAGCTAGGGTGAGAAGGCGTGCCATGCTGGCACCCTCAGCATACTAGCATCCTGGGTGTGTGAGCACCAGCCATAAATGCACAGCTTTGTCCCTCCTGAACTATGCAGCCAACTCTTGGGATGGCTGTTCTTGTTTTCTGTAGCACGCATGTGTGCATGAGTGTGTGTGTGTGTGTGTGTGTACGTGTGCGTGTGCACAAGCACGGGTGCCTGTGTGCCCACATCATGCGCAGGCACATAGTATGTACCTGCATGTGAAGGCCAGAGGTCAACCTCAGATGTCATTCTTCAGGGACTGTCCACCTTATTTTTCAACACAGAGTCTCTCACTGGGACCTGGGGTCCAACTGTTAGGCTAAATCAGCAGGTCGCAAGCTCTAGGGACCATCTGTCCTCAGTGCAGGGATTTAAGTTCATGCCGCCAGACCTGGCTTTTTTTTTTTACACTCTGGTCCGTGGGAATCAAACTCAGGTCCTCAGATGTTTTTGGTGCGCTAACTGTATCCTCAGCCCTCACAGCTGGTGTTTTCTCTCTGTCTAACCAATTGCATCCTCCAAGGGACTCCGTTCAGAAGCCATTAAGTTAAGGCAACTTTCAAATGGAGTCTCCAGCTTAAACAGACTCAGAGGTACAGGGCTGAGGTTCCAAGGAGTCTGATAGACACAGGTTAACTTCACTGGGATTCCGCACGCATCAAATGACAATACATACCACTGCGATGAATAGAGCACACTGACAACTTCCCGAACCTCTCTAAGTGGAATAGCCAGGGGCTTCCTTCTACTCTTTGTCTGGGACCCAAATAAAAGCACAGCCATGTGGGAAACTTTCATAAACTCCCCACATGCTCTACCCATTGATTCTGCTGTCGGGAACTAAGTGTGTGCTGGATGTTGAGAAACAGCATGAAGCCAGTGCCCACCTTGAGGAGCCTCTAGGGAAAGATGAGAAACTGCCATGGGCTAGGCACTTCAGGTCAGCCTTGTCCTGGCCTGGGTCATGCTGCACTAGGGAGGCAGTCTGAAGTCTCCTCTGGAGCAGACCCTGTCCCAGAGGTCACACACACTCACACTGCATCAGACATGTTGCTGCCACCCAGAGATCTAAGAAAGTGCCCTGAATCCTCCCCAGGACCCCCAGCTCCCCCCCTGATCTGAATTAGAATTACAGTCACGAGTGCATCTGACATCTGCTCAGACCAATTCGTTATCATTAGGAAATGAATCCCTAATGAATTTCTGCAGCCATTAAGTCTGATTTACAGTAATGGTAATCACCCTTGGAGGCATATACTCTGTCCCTTAATTAATAATCCTCCCTTATCTGTGAGCTTTAACAATCGAGGCACATAAAGCAGAAGGAAGTGTCCTAGCACAGTCCAGGCTCCCCGCCTCACCTTGGGGGATGGTGAGAAGTTAAGAGGAGAAGAGTCAGGATCCTGCTGCCACCTGAGGACACTCACACGACACCTCTCCCAGTCACAGTCAGGTCCAAGCAAGCTGTCTTCTGTGGGTTCCTGCAGCAGTGCAGGCCTGGCCTCTGGGTATAGCTCCATCTATACCCTATCCATCCCATCTGCCCCATCTCCTTCCCCCATCAGCATCCCTGCTATTCAGATGTCTATCATCTCCCTGACACCAGCCTCGCCGGATGCACTGATTTTCCCCACGCTGACCTTGTGTCTTCCCTTCACCTTGCATATGTCTGTAGCCTTTTCCCATGCTATGCTGTAATCCAAAGACATCTCTGCATCTGGGCAGATAGGTGGGCATGACAGACAGCCACACAAACCCACTGTCACATGTGAGGAGAACAGAGGAGAACAAGCAGAGAGTCCGCTGAAGGACCACCAAGCTGTGGGCTGAAGTGAACATTTTATGATACTGACATGCAGACCCACCCACTACTGCTCACATTTTCTAGAGACTCTCAGATAAATGCTGAGAGCTAAACATCATCACCTCCATTTTACAGGCAAGATGATCTAGATGCGCCTCAGAAGCACCCAAGTCTGTCCCAAGGCAACATCACACCTGCAATAGTCTAAAATTCATGGCTTTGACAAAGCCCTATATTCTGACGCAAAACACTACAGGGCACAGCTTACATCGTTCTCTCTCACACACAGCTGGTACCAAGTGGCTCACTGAGTCCCACCCACCTCAGAGGCTGCTCCATAAGCAGCATGGGTTTCCACCAACGCCAGCAGCTGCCAATCACATCTACCTTAGCCTGCTTGGCCTGCCTGAATACCCTGGGTAGTTAAAGCAGCAGAAACATTTCTCATGGTTCTAGAAGCCAAAAGTCCAAAGTCAGGGCCCAACATGATAATGTTCTGCTGGGTCCTCTTCCCATCTTGATAATGGCCATCTTCCTGCTGCATCTTCAAACGGTATATAGAGAAAATGAGCACACTGCCTGAAGTATCTTCTTTTCAGTAAGAGGGACTCAATTTTGATGGTCTCATCTAACCTAATTGCCTTCCAGAGGCTACCGCTGCAAATACCATTCCACTGAGGACTAAGACATGGATTTTGGGGAACAGGTTCAGTTCATGGTACCCACGGCAACCACTGGTGATGCCCCCGATGATGTAGCTACCCCAGGGGGACAACTCATTAAGAGCAGAATAATAGTGGCTGGGTGTTTGGACCATTTGCTAGATTCAAACTCTGGTAGACTACTTCCAGATCCATGACGCTGGGGGTACCTCTCTAAGACATCAATTTTCCCTTCTGAAAATGGGGATGCTCCTGGTGGCCTCTGTCTGGACCAGATATTTGCAAGGGCTTATCATCTTGTTCAAAGAATTGAAGAAGTTAACACAAATGACGAAGTAGCAAGGGGGTTACTCGAAAGCAAAGGGAAAGTACATAAAGATTACCTGCAAGGCTGAGAGAGAGACTGCTCAAGAGCCCTGGGGTTTTCCTGAAGCTGGTCGCACAAGTGGTAGGATTTGGGTGGTTTTCTGGTTTTGATTAACAACTTGAATTATGGAAGCCTTTGCTCTTTGGGCGTGTCCTTTCCTGTGATGTGTTTTATTCTAATCACGTGCATACTGTGTCCAGCATAGGCATAAGATGTAAATATGGAGTTCCTAAAGTCCATTTAGAGGAAAGAGCCCACCCTTCTGCTCATGCACCTAACTCCAGGCCAGGCTGGATCCATATAGTGCCCCTAGCTCCAGGGTACTCCCCAGGTGTGCTTGCCTATGGCAGGGAAGTGCTAGGGCTTTGCTAAGGAGTGCTGTGGGATTCTAAGAGTTGCTAGGGGTTGCTCAAGGGTGCTGGAGTGTGCTAGGGAGATTTTAAGACAGAGTAACCAGTTGTGTTAGGAGAGGAGCGTGTATGTGGCTCAGTTTGGGTGGGGTCCCAGTTGCTAAAATATCCCTGCAGGCTACCTGTCTCAAAGATACCAACAGAATACAGAGTCCAGAAAAATGACCGAATGACTTGATTGATTTGGAACACGTTAAGATATCTAAATGCCCATAAGAGATGTTCCAAAACATTCTTCCATATTACTATTATATTAGCAAAACATCTGCTCTCAGCCAAAACAAACAAACAAACAAGCTATAAACACAGAAGAGCTCAGGCTTTGGGACTGGAAATGGAGGAACACTGCGTTTAATGAGAGGCAACATTCCTGAGACGATGACTGTGGGAAGCTGGAAGGATGTCTATGGCTCACAGCTGACTCCATTAGGCCTGTGGTGAGCCAGGAACATCATGGGTAGCAGAGGAAAGCTGTTACCTCATGGCAGCCAGGGAGCAGAGAGACATAAAGGGAAAAGCTCAGGATGAGATACACTTCCTCCATCTAGGCTCACCTCCTGTTCCTTACCATCTCCCAATAACATCATGTTATGAACTTTTCAAGGGTTCAACTGGTGGAGGTCTAGCCCTCATGAGCCAGTTGTGATGAGGGTTTAACACCATGAGTTTGGGGGACAGCTAGACTTCATTTCTAAAATGACCGAAGCACCCTCTTTCTCTTCCCGTTCCTTTCCTCTCCACATCTCTGCTGGGAAGCACTGGGTAGGTAGCCTTCGTCCTGCTTCACAGAAGTACCCACTAGCTACAGCTACGAAGCCAGCAGGCTCACTTGCCCATTTAGTCCTCTTAGGACTCTGGGCTCTGCACACCTATAAGCTGTGTCCATGCTGGGCCTCACTGTAGACCCCTGCAAAACCACCGTGCTGTTTGGAAAGCATGGCCACACACACTCACTCGTTCTCTGTGTTATCTGCCCTGGCTACAGGTCCCCCATAGTGGCACCCCACTTCCGTAGCAATGACCTGCCATGGAGCAGCTCTGCCTGGGCCTGCCTAGGATGCTGCCCAGGTCATGAACTCCGGACCCTGGCTGCTGGATTGGAACCTGGCTGTTTACTCACTCGTTGACTGCACAATGGTAGGTAGATTTATTTGACCTTTCTATGCCCCATCTGTAAATGGGGATGCAGACAGCAGGCATCCCTCTCCTGGGACTTTGTTAGGATTATACGGGTTCAAGCATACAAAGGTCTTAGAATGGGCCCAGCATGGGCCCATTCAAGAGCTCATTATTATTTACGAAGCTGTACCCCCCACCAATTCCTTCTTTATATCCCCACTCCCTCGTGCAGCGATTGGGACTTAGTAGGCGCTCAATAAATATTTGTTGAGTCGAATTATCCCCAGAAAATGGAAACAAGACTTGGCTCACAAAGGGAGCGATCACTCATATTACATATTAGGCAGTTTTTCCAGAGTGCATCAGGCCAAATATTGTACATTCTTTATTGCAACAAGGGTGGTGAGGTTCATTAAAGGGTAGCACGGTTTCATTAGAAACCCTTATTTTCAGAATTTTATAACTCAGCCACAAAAATTCACTCCGGGCAAAACACAAACTTACGTCTGGAAGTAAATGGGTTTATTTTATAAATTTTTATGCATTTTCCACACATAAACAAATGGCCAGATAAACCATCTTTAATGGAAGGGCTGAGAGAAGAAAACTTGATATTCTGGCTCATAAGACATAAAAAGCCAGAAGTTGGGGGTGGGTAGGTTGGGGTGTCGGGGGGCTTGCTTGACTGGGAGGTGTATTTATGTTTTCACACATGGTCTTTTCTCTGAGCCTTCTCTCAGGTCCCTAATGTAACAACCAGCACAACCAGTACTCCTTTATAAAGTGTGAGTGTTTATGTGTGTAAACATCAGAAAGAAAGGGAGGAAGGAAGGAAGGGATGGAGGAAAGGAGGAAGGAAGGTCAGTTTAGATGTAGAGTCACACGAAGGGGGAAACCCGTGTGACACAGTGGCACAGCTGTGTGTCAGGGAACAGAACACACAGCTTTAGAAGAGGCAGCTTTGGAAGAGGCAGGAATAGCTCCAAATGGAGGCCCTCAAAGGCGCCTGGCCTCTGCAGACACCATGACCTTCATCCTCCAGAAACACAAAGGAATCAGCAGTCGTGTTAAACTCAATTTGTGGTCACCCCTGTCAGCAGCCCCATAGGGAACTGAGGCAAACTGAGGTCAGAGATGAGTGGGTTGAGGCCTAGGCATCTCCTGGCCTTACCTCTCCATCCATTCCCACAGCTGGCTCTTCCCTTTCTCCACTACCAGCCCTGCCTCTAGCTGCTCCTGTGGGTCTGAAGGTTGGTTCTGCTCTCTTTGGTGGCCCTGGGCTTTCCTCATCACTTCCTGTCTTTAGTTGCCTTCTGCCTCAGGGTTGGTACTGAATGTCAGCACACTTTCTCACTTGGTGAGACTACACTGAATACTCTACCAAACACTCAGCCCAGTGTGCCTTATGTGTGCTAGAGTTGGCGAAATCCTCTAGCATGCTGCCTTTCGACATAAAAATAAGGTTGACTTTCACATGCAAATATCTGAATAAATGTACCAAACGTGCTGGGGACACAGGACACTGGTAAGCACTGCCTATGTATCCTCCACTTATTGTGTGGTCCGTAAGCTGTCCTGCCCAGCACTCAAGAAAGGATGTCGTATGTATCACCAACCCAGGTAAAGATGCAAATCCAGAACGTAAAGCATATTCCCTGTGCACTGGGAACTACTTTGCACTTTCCTAAAGTGAAGACACTGCAAGTTGCCACGGCAACTTGAGTGTTTTCCCAAAGAGACATCTGGGGACCGCAGCATGACAGGTGGGCCCACCAGAGTCTGTGCAAACGATAGTGCAATCTCAGTTTCTGTCCCCAAGTCTGCCATCTGGACCAGGAAGGTGTGTGCTCACCCCCTTGAAGCTCCTTCAATCCCTAATGTGTCTGGCCTCAGGTGAGCTTTTTTTTTTTTAAGATTTAGTTTTACTTTATTGATTTATTGCTTGTTTGTTGTGTGTGTTCGCCCCATGCGTGTGTGTTCACACGTGAGGGACACAGTGCTGGACCGGAGGTCAGAGGACATTGTAGTGGGAGATTCACTTTGTCTCCTTCTGTGGCACTGACCACGCCCACTGGGGGGGTGGAGTAAGGGGCGGAAGTGAAGCAATAGATCATCTTGCTGGAGTTGGTTTTCTTCTTCCAACACGTGGCTCCCAAGTTTTGGACTCAAGTCATCAAGGCTCGGTGGCAAGCATAGTAAATGTGCCAAGCCATCTCCCCAGCCTGCTTTCTTAAACGTCTCCTCCCACAAACATTTGGCGAACATCTTCCCTGAGTCCTATGAGCTGTGGCCTGAGGCTGGGTACCCGGAGCAAGAACACTTTAGATCTTCTTCAGGCGGGAAGAGCACAGAGGTCCAGGATTTTAGAGTGTGGCGCTTATGACCCTTAAAGGGCCCTTCCTTAATTCAACAAATAGCTCCATTGGACTGACTCTAACTGCCCAGCCACAACATTTTTTGGTAACATCCTTCTTTTTTATTATTATTATGATAATATTTTTTATTTAAATTTGAAATAAGCTTGTTTTACATGTCAATCCCATCCTCCCCTGCCCCCCCCCAACCCCTTTCTGCTCCCCAGGGAGGGTGAGGCCTTCCATAGGGATCTTCAAAGTCTGTCAAATCATTTGGAGCAGGGCCTAGGTCCTCCCCTATGTGTCCAGGCTGTGAGAGTATCCCTCTGTGTGGAATGGGCTCCCAAAGTTCATTCGTATGCTAGGGATAAATACTGATCCATTACCAGAGGCCCCACAGACTGCCCAGTCCTCCTAACTAACACCTAATTTCAGGGGGTCTGGGTCGGTCCTATGCTGGCTTCCCAGCTATCAGACTGGGGCCCATGAGCTCCCCCTTGTTCAGATCAGCTGTCTCTGTGGATTTCTGCAGCCTGGTCTTGACCCCTTTGCTCATCACTCCTCCCTCTCTGCAACTGGACTCCAGGAGTTCAGCTCAGTGTTTATCTGTGGGTGTCTGCTTCTGTTTCCATCAGCTTCTAGATGAAGGCTCTAGGATGGCATTTAAGGTAGTCATCAATCTCATTATCCAGCAAGGGCATTTAAGATAGCCTTTCCACTACTGTTTAGAGTCTTAGTTGGGGTCATCCTTGTAGATCTCTGGGCATTTCCCTAGTGCCGGATTTCTCTTTAAACCTATAATGGCTCCCTCTATTAAGGTATCTCTTTTCTTGCTTTCCTCTATTCTTTCCTGCTCCTTCATACCTTCCTCTCCCCTCCTCTACTCCCCTTCTCTTTCTTCTAACCCCCCCCCCATGCTCTCAATTTGCTCGGGAGATCTTGTCCCTTTCCCCTTCTCAGGGGAACATGCATGTCTCTCTTAGGGTCCTTCTTGTTTCCTACCGTTTCTGGCGGTGTGGATTGTAGGCTGGTGATCCTTTGCTCTATGTCTAAAATCTATATATGAGTGAGTACATACCATGTTTGTCTTTTTGTGACTGGGTTGGTAACATCCTTCTTAAAATGTACTACATGAATGTTACACACAGCACATCCTCTTGACGTGGGTGGGCCCAGCTCCTTGCTGCCTCAGCTGGGCTTCAAGGAAACCAGCAGAAAGATTTGTTCACTGTTAGGGGTCAGTCATGGGAGGAAAGCAGGGCCTTTTGATAAGCCTCAGAGGAGGGTGTTAGGAAGCAAGAATCCAGAGGAAATAAAGCCCAGCTACCCTCCCAAGGAAGCCCCGTGGATGCTGACCTTCAGGGTCCTGGATTTGGTCTAGTAAGACAGGAGCAAACCTCCCAGGGGTCTGCAGGCTTGAAGTGACAGCAAACCCTCACAAAAAAGTATTTCTAGTGGGCAGAAACAGAGCCCTGGGGAGCCACAGCTGGGAGGGAAGCGCTTTGAAAGTGAAACCAAGGACAGGGTGAGTATAAGAGGCCTGGAGACAAGAGCCACGCCAGGGGCAGGTCTGCCAGCTAAGGGGAAGGGGCTCAGAAGAAAGCACGGGGCTAGAAAGAGACGCCACCCTTTAAAGTGCTTCCCTTTGCAAGCACCAGGGCATTCCCAATCCCAGAACCCATATTACAAAGCCGGGCATGGCGGCACACACCTATCCCAGCACTGGAAAGGCAACCCCTAGGCTCATTGGCAGGCCGGCCTAGCCCAGTGGGTGAATCCCAGGTACAAGTGAGAGACCCTGCTTCAAAAAAAGAGGGACGGGAGGGATGGAGAGATGGCTCGGCAACAGAGAGTGCTTATTGATCCATAGGGAACTGTTCTGTTATGCCTACCATTCTCACTGGGTTGCTGACAACTACCTTTCATTCCAGCTGCTCTGGCCTCTGTAGTCAACATGTACACACACACACACACACACACACACACACACACACACACACACACACGAGAATGCATACAAACTCACACATAAATAAAGCTTAAGAAAGAAAATGATTACACACCTATGCATCACATGTGTACCCACAGACACATGTACAAATATATACACACACACATGTGCACGTGCTCAGTGCCAGACACCCAGGAGGAAGGGAACTCATTTATTGAGAAAGAAAAATCTTAAGAAAAGGGTCAACACCACCACCAGGGGCCAGAGAGACCAGCTCCACCCTCACCGTTTACCCCTCTGGACCCACAATGCCCAGACGGCTGCCACCAGCCGTCACGCAGCACACATCTTCCTGTCAGGAAGTCACAGCCATCTCCTCATCCGTCTCTTGTGTCCCCATCTCTAGATGAATTTGAAGCCTCTGCAGAAAGATGGCTTCTGTCCTCAACCCCATTTTCCCTTCCCAGCGGATGCTGCCTTTTGTCTGTGCTACTTTGTCTCTGTGTGAACATGGAGCTCCCATTGAATGCTCCCCAAAGACGGACTGCACAGCGGCTCGGCCCAGTGTGCTAAGATGTCCCCAAGGAAATGCACAGTCATCCTGAGAGAGCAGAGGACAATGAGGAGGTGTCTTGTTACATAACCGAAGAGACAATGTCTTTTATACTCTGTCTGGTTCACTTTTCACACTAAATTAATCTTAATAAGCATCTGCTTCGAGTAAAGGAAGTTTCGTGATAATTCAACCGTGACCTCTGTCAAAGCCCAGTGATTTCACTTGAGTCCCTCGGCCCGGGTATCCAATTGAGACAGTCGTCTCTATTCCGTGGTCATCAGCATGTTAACATGAGCTGATTAATCCCATCAAGTTAACTACACAAATCGGACGCAGCCCAGGGCTATGACATCATTAGCTTTGGGACTCCAGCATGTAAGATCCCAGACTGGGCCAGTCAGCTGATCCCATGGGCCATTTGATCAGTGTCCTTGTTTCTGACAATTAAAAGCAGACTCTCCCCCTGGCTTGTTCTCTGGCTAAAAGATCCAGGTAAAACCGCCCCAACAGTGGTGCCGCTTGCTACAGAGTCCTGGGCCTGCACCCCTCCCCAGGAGCATTTGTGACCTCTGACCTGCACTCTCCACCAGCACTCAGCACCCATCACCTCTTGGGATAACAGCCAGCAGGATCTTAGCCCTGTCAGCCTTCTCCTGGTCCCCTTCTGTGAGCACTCCTCCTCCTGGATGGGTGTGCCCTGTATCCAGAGTAGATGCCCTAGCTTCCTGGACACTGTCTGCTGCCCAGGCTCCCTTCTCTCTCAGCTTCTGCATCCTGGAACTGATTCAGCAATTTCTCTTCCAGTAAAAACACATGGGCACATGATCTATGGAAAAGTCCGTCAAAGAATTCTGCTTTTTCGTAACTCGGTATTTCTCAAAAATGGGATCCCAGGGATGAAAAGATATACAAAGCATGGGAGCTTGAGTTCAGGTGCCAGATGGGATAGAGGGTCAAAAGTACTTGTTGCACAGCCTGGTAACCTGAGCTTGATTCCCAAAAGCCCACAGTGAAAGGAGAGAACTGACTCCCAAATGCTGTCCTCTGACTTCTGCTCATGCACTAGGATGTGTGCTCACACTGGCACACCATTCAACTACTAGCAATAATAACCCTTGAAATAAGTAAAGCCTAAAAACTAGGTACAGGAAGGGGAAGACAGGCAGGTCCTTGGGGCTCACTGGCCAGTCAGCCTAGCTACATCCATGAACTCTGGGTTCAGCACCATAACCTGTCTAAATGAACATATAAATAGATTAAAAAAAATAGGTGGAGAGTGTTTGAGAAAAGGTTGACCTCTGGCCTCTACCTGTGCACTGTGGTAATATATTATTTATGATTTAATAAAACTTGCCTGGGAGTTCAGAATGCCATGGACACCAGGCAGTAGTGATGCACACCTTCAATCCCAGGACTCAGGAGACAGAGACAGATGAATCTCTGTGAGTTCAAGACTACCCTCGGCTACACGAGAGTGAATCAGCCAGAAAGAGTAACAGAGCTCACACCTTTAATCCCAGCACTAGGGAGGTATACAAGGAAGAAGCAAAGGGTCTCATGTGAGATTTAGTTTCCAGACAGGGAGAGCATTTGCCTCCGAGGATTCATGGATGCAGGATCACTCATTTTGGTAAGAGTTAGTGGCTGGCCGCTTTGCTTTTCTCATCTTCAGCTTGAACCCCCAATATCTGTCTCTGGGTTTATATTATTTGAGTTACAGTGCACAAACATGTTTATACACAAACAACCACACACACACACACACACACACACACACTCACACAAACACACACAGAATGTGAGCAAACACATTTACATCACCTCAGAATTTGTGAGGAATGGACTCAGGCCCCCTTCTTAGACCTTCTAGATTGAAACTCTGGACACAGGAGCCAGAAACCTGTTTAAATCTGTTTTCACTGATTTAAACCAAGGCCACTGCCAGAGGTGGTTATGTAAACTGACATGCTCAGTGGCCACTGCAGCCTGAACAGCAAGGACTCCCAAAGAGGCTCGTACCGTCAACCCAGGAACATGCGAGTACATTCAGTCATATGACAACCTCACAGGCCTTTGCAGATGTGATGGTATATAACAGGTTGAGATGGCGGCAGGGGTGGGGGCAGGGTGGAGCATATTCCAAGTTCACTACAAAGGCCAAGTACATCCCCAGTGCTTATGACTGAAAGGCAGGAGAGCCAGAATCAGGGAAAGAAGATGCAAGGGTATACCCAAAGAAGTCAAACTCACAGTACAAGGATATTTACTCAACTATGTTCATAGCAGCATTACTGGTAATAGCCAGAACTTGGAAACAACCTAGATGCCCCTCAACTGAAGAATGGACACAGAAAATGTGGTACATTTACACAGTGGAGTACTACTCAGTTTATGTTGTGCTGGGAAGCAAACCCTGTAGTACTTCCTGGCAAGTGCTCCAACTGATCCTCTGCTGCTTGCAGAAAGCTGTGAGCCTGTGGTGTATTGCTCTACATAAACTGTCCCAGAACCAAACACTCTCTTCTTAATACCTTAAGGAATATAAAGCTGTCAGATTCACTGAAAACATAAAGGTGGGCTCACCTGGCTTTTTTTTTTTTTTTCATTTTCTGTGGAAACAAAAATAGAAATACTTTTCCCCAGTAACTTGTTCTTCAACTTAAATTTTGGAGTCAAAGCGTTTTTTTTTTTAAATTTATTATTTTACATGTCGATCCCAGTTCCCTCTCCCTCCCTCCCTCCCTCCTTCCCTCCATTTTGCCCTCTCTGCCCTCTCCCATGCACTCTAAACACCCTCCCCTCCCAACCCCCCACCACAATACCATATGTAGGGGAATGCCATCCAGTTGGGGTCATGTAGATCTGACAGGACCTATGAAGTAGGGACTAGGGCTTCTCTCCTATCTCTAGAATAAGGCAGTTATCCCTCCATGGGGGATATGTTTGCAAAGTTCTTTTGTGCACCAGGGATACATCCTGGCTCCACTGTCTGAGGTCTCTTAGACTGCTCAGACCTTCTGGCTGAGACCCATATTCAGGGGGGTCCGAGTCAGTCCCCTGTTGGCTTCCCAGCTATCAGTCTAGTGGCCCTTAGCTCCTCCTTATTCAGGTAAGCTGTCTCTATGTACTTCTACTGCATGGTCTTGTCCTCTCCATCTGCTTCTGGGGGTTTGAAGACAAAGTTGAACACAAAGAAAGGTCGAGGGAACTACAAGACTGCTCCCAACTAACAATCTCAGCTCCTGTGGAAAGGCTATCATAAATGCCCTTCCCAGAGAGTGAGATCAACAACTAACTTCTCCATGGAGTCCTCAACTAATGCCTGTTGAAAACAGGAGCAAACACCCATACATAATCACCTGGCTTTTTGTAGCATCGGGGATTGAGGCTGGAAAACTCAGCACAGAGACACAGTTCAGCTCTTTTAAGTTTTCTGCAGCTGAGCACACACTCATTCACAGACACACGCATGCACACACGCATGCATCAACATTCCATTGCACAACCTGGCTTAGATTTCTCTTCCTAGCCTGGCACAGAGACTTAAACACAAGTACCCTGCAAAGTGGACAGCCCGAACAATGACCAGATTTACTCTTTACTTGGCTTTAGCAATCTGTATGGGAAACCCAACTTGGGATGCCAGAGAAGGCATAGTAAATCATTTTCCACCTGGACCTCAGGTTTCCCACACAGAGAAGTAAAACCCAATTAAGAAGGCTCTCCAATACGCTCACAGGGCAAAGGCCCCAAAGCAACCGAATCAATGAATCTTGCAATAACATCACCAAAGCTATGAGCCACAGTCAATCTTTCCTCCTTTTAAGTTGACTGTCTCAGATGTTTTGTTATAGTGAAGCTGATTAACACATTATAATATATAATTACAAACTATATAATTCTTTGTTTTGTTTTTAACACATAAGTTGTTAAGACATTCTTCTGGGCGTTGGTGGTACACACATTTAATCCCAGCACTCGGGAGGCAGAAGCAGGTGGATCTCTGTGAGTTTGAGACCAACCTGGTCTATAAGAGCTAGTTCCAGGACAGGCTCCAGAGCTACACAGGGAAACCCTGTCTCAAAAAACCAAAATAAATAAATAAATAAATGGACAATATTTATTAAGACATATTTCATAATATTAAAGAAATTTGATAAGATCATCTCCAAATGTTTAAATTTGCATGTAGCTAAAAAGTCAATTAATACAACAACCAGTGAGAGAAAAGCAAAGCTTGTGGTTCTTCATGGAAGAGGGATGTCTTAGTTTAGGTTTCTACTGCTGGGAAGCGATACCATCACCACAGCACTTCTTATAAAGAAAACATTTAATTGGGGATGGCTTAGTTTCAGAAGTATCGTCCATTATCATCACGATGGAGCATGGCGGCATGCAGGCAGATACGGTGCTGGAGAAGGGGCTGTGAGTTCTGCATCTTGATCTGCAGGCAGCAGAGGGAGAACTGTGTGCCATACTTGGGTAGCTTGAGCATAGGAGGCCTCAAATCCTGCTTCCACAGTGACATGCTTCCTCAACAAGGCCATCTTATTTGAGAGGATTCTCACCTGGACTACATCCTGGTGCCACTGTGACATTAAGCTGAAAATAGGTAACATATAACCAGGAATCCCTAAACGTGTGGAAGTCAAGATAGAATCAGAATAATCTGTAAGACACAATGGGCATTTAAAAGTATTTTGAGTAAATAAACAAACAAATGAAACAACCAAGGCACAGGATACCGCGAATGCAGAGCTTATAGGAAAGGTTAGAGCATAGTTGTTAAAGATTTGCATATTCTTAATTATGTATATCTGTGCGTGTTTGTATGCACGCATGAATGCAGGTGGCCTCAGAGGCCAGAAGAGGGCATGGATCCCCTGCAGCTAGAGTTAGAGGAGGAGGTTGTGACCTACGTGATGTGGGTCCAAGGTTTGCTGTGCATCACAGGTGTACGGTCAACCAAACCTGGATCCTTTGTAGGAGCAGTAAGTGCTCTTAGCTGCTGCTCCATCTTTCCAGCCCTGCTGAGAAGAACATTAAAAGGGAAGAAAAGCTAAACATAAGGAGGCAGTTAGCTGCATCCAGCAGCCAAATCCAGCCACCATCTGATCTTATCACTGGCATTGAATGAGGACAAGACCATGCCCACTTGTTTACTTGTTTATTATCTGCCAGTGATTATGCTGTAATACTAAAATTGGACAGGAGATTATACAGTCTGAGAAGTCTGAAGTATTTACTGATTGACTCATTATTGGAAAAGTTTACCAAACTTTTATCTAAGTTTTCAGACCCCAAACTAGGTGTTGGGATAGAGATTGTAGAGCACTGGCCTAGCGCTAGGGAGGCCTGGAGCTGAATCTCCATCATTGCAGAACAAAACAAATGAGCTGAGAGGGGTTGGTTATTGGCTGATTACATGGAAGTTTAGAAATAGTCAAATAATCCCTTCTCCATCTCTTTGAGTGGACTCCCAGTGCTCGGCCCAATGCTTGGCTGTGGATCTATGCATCTGCTTCCATCAGTTACTGGATGAAGGTTCTATAGTGACAATCAGGGAAGTCACCAGTCTGATTACAGAAGGCCAGTTCAGGCACCCAGGCGCCCTCTCTACTATTGCTAGGAGTCTTATCTGGGGTCATCCTTGTGGACCAAGAAAGGATTTTTATGAACTAAGAATAAAGTGAGCATTTACCAATGGCCTTTTGAACACTTTTCTCAGAAAAATGAAAACCTCACACAATAGCGTCTGAGTGTATGTTTCTTATATTGTGACCCACTACAAATAGGAAATTCAGACACCCTCTGTTGGAGATATGGTCTATCCATGCCATAGGATGCTACACAGCAGTACAGAGGAGCAAATGGTGAGTTACTGGGATCATTAATCTCATGTGACTTTTGCTGAGCTTAAAAAAAAAAAAAAAAAAATCACTCCCCAAAGCACATAATTATGTATGCTTCTGTTCATAGAACTTTCTTGAAATAACAAGATCTTATCATGTAGAATAGATTTGGTGGTTCCAAGGGATGAATGTGGAGAGAGAACAGTAGATGTGTTTAGAAAGGGATAGGAGGGGACTCAGGGGTAATCAAACTGCCCCAGGAGATGACTGGGATCACTGACGTTACTCTCTCTCTCTCTCTCTCTCTCTCTCTCTCTCTCTCTCTCCCTTCCTCCCTCCCTCCCTCTCTCTCTCTCATGAATACAGGTACAACTGTAGAAGCCTGGGTAAGATGGGCTGTATGAGAGTGAGTGTCCCAGTTGTAATGCTGAACTATAGCTTTGCAAGATGCCCTGATAGGGAAACTGATCAAAGGGCCCATGAGGTCTCTGTACTGCTTTGATGTGTGTCTGGAAAGATCAGGTAGTGTCCTGACTTCGTCACCTACCCACAGGGTGACCTGTCTAAGGTCACCACCGCTGATTGGCAGGCAGTTATGGATTTTACTCTGTAGGGTGAAGGCTGCAAGGATGTTGTCACCGAGCACAATGCCCCAGAGAATGTAAAACTTCCACAAATGTCACCTCAGGCAAAACTGTCGTGTTTACAAAGGAGAAAAGATACAGTGACCCAGCCAGGTCACTCCAAAATGAGCCAGAATGCTGGTCCCCCGAGCCATCTTCTATTTGGTCAGAGGAGTGAAGATCAAAAGTGAGAAACCTGGGGGTGGATACACTGGCTTTCTCCTCCTGACCTGGTATGTGTACTGGGGGAGGGTGGAACCAAGAACAGGCAGGAGATATATTAGAAGACAAAGGAGCAGGAGTCAGGGGGCAGGCACCAAAAAAGAGGCTAAGGAAATCAAAGAGCCGCTGAGCAACAATAGTTCATGGGGCTATTGTGCTCCAGCCTACATCTTCTGAGGGTACTGAATGGATTCCCAGCCATGTCGGCCTCACCCAGCAGGGGGTCTGGAAGGGTCATCTGGGTTCAAGGATGTGACAGCTGCTCTGGACAGCGAAAAGGCAGGGCACATGCTTGTGACTGCTGATGCTCTGCACCACGATGGCTTGGAACTGGGGAGTCAAAGGAGCCCTCTGAAGCCGGTTCACATTTGGTCCATCTTGCTTTCACTGGTCCAGCCTGGGCAACTGCTGCTTTGTGCCTACAGCCAGGGCTCACTCAGAGCCTAGCCCAGCTGCTCAAAGATGACCCTGAGAAGCAGGAAGAACTGCCTCAGCTGGGGGCATTTTACAAGCGTGCAAATGCTGTCCCCAACAAGACCCCCCACAAGCGACTGCATCTCACAGGGTGTGTGTGTGTGTGTGTGTGTGTGTGTGTGTGTGTGTGTGTGTGTGTGTGGTGGTGATCACTCCTATTTCTACCTCCACAGTGTTGTGATTATGGATGGACTGTATGTTCTGTCTTGCAGTACTGGGAATTAAACCTAAGACTTCATGCACACCAGGAAAGCACTCTACACACAGAGCTAAAGCCCTTTGTGAGAAGTAGACGGGAGGTGGGGGGAGGGAGTTGGGGAAGCGGGAGGGGGAACTGGAATTGGAATATAAAACATAAATTACTAAAAAAAAAAAAAGATAAAAAAAAAGCATACAACTTAATTTTAAAAAATCTGCCCCGCTGCTGTACAGAACCTCACAGCATCTGGCTTCTGTTTGCCATGACCCCCTGTGCCTCCATCTGATCTCACGGAAAGGATCCCCTCCCTGACAGTCACTAACCGAGTACCTACCTAGCCCAGGCATCACTTGGGTCACAATGGCTAAAGATTCAAGGAAAAGGGAAGGGGGCGTGCTCAGACTACAGCTGGAAAGCCCGAAACAGCAAGCTGCTTCTTCTGAAAGTATCTCTTTGACCCTTTTGCCAAAGCAGGCCTTTAGATACCCTTCCCATTAATCCACACCAGCATCAGATCAGGGATCTGGTCCATCTTCACTTTCGTGAAGAGGAATTGAGGCCCAGAGAGGGGCAGAGACTTCTGCAAAGACCACAGCATCAGCAGTACTGCCTTCTTATGGACTTAGGGAGTCTCCCTCCAAATTCCTGTGGTAAGGCCCTATGTCTCATGTGGTGGCATTCGTTGGAAGGGCTTTTGGAGGCAGTTAGGTTTCGATGGTGTCACGGCATTCTGTGGCTGGGACTAGAGTCTTTACAAAAAGATCAGAGAAATGGCTCCCTCTCAGCAGTGTGAGGACATTGCAAGAAAATGTCTGAGTTAGGGTGACATGAGTGAGCCCTTCCAGACATGGAATTGGCTGGATCATTATTTCTAGGCCTTGGCCTCCAGATCTGTGACAAGTGTCAGTTGCTCAAGCCACCGGGGGATGGTATTTCACATCAGCAGCCTGAGACAGTCACACCAGGGCTCTACACGCTTTCTGTGTCTCATCCCTCTACCTGTGAGAAGGTGTGATGAACCTGTGCCAATGAAAGTCCACGCCCTACTGAGTCAGGCAAAGATCTGGTTGACCCGTGGTGTCTCTGGAGTGCTCAGCCTAGCAGTGCTGAGAAAGAAAAGAATTCAGCTCCCAGCCCAAGTTCAAGGACCAGAGGTGCCCAGCTCCCCACACTGGGCCAGAACTGGGAATGGTGGAGAACGGCCTGGGCCTAGGCAAAGTCTGGCACTTCCCAACAGCTAGCAGGGCTCTCCAACAAAAATGTTGGAGAACTAGAAGAGTATTTTTTGGCTTCATCTGGAGAAAAGAAAACTGCAGAGTCAAACCTAATAAATGTTTAATTAAATGTCCACATAGGGTAGCACCATGTCAACATATTAAATCGCCCAATTAATTACGCCTAAAAAAAAAAAAAAATCTCATTACGGGTAAAAGATTTAAATTTTCTCACTTTGCAAGAATGTCTCTGTTAGTTTGTCACTCCTAAAAAAAAATCACAGCTATTGTAAATTAATGTAAGGGCAAAAATCACAGTATTTTGTTAAAGTCTTTTCAGAAATTTTGTAATGGAACAGCTATCCACAACGTGGAGTTATTGTCATTCTTTAAAGAGTTTGTTGTGAGGGTGGGGGGCTGGTAGTGCCCCCAAATGTATCCAAAGCTGGCACCAGCCAGCTTCCTGAGCATCTTGGCGCACATTGGTTGTCGCCTTTGCGCTCTGGTTAACTTCCCGTCCTGAAATATCCATGGCGTCAATAACTTGACTGAGACAGCAATACCAGGCTCCGTACCCTTTCTGGTGCAGTTTGTGCCTCATCCCTCTACCTATGAGAAAGTGTGCTGAAACTGTGCCAACAAGAGTCCTTGCTCTACCAAGTCAGGCAAAGATCTGGTTAAGATAGCTGTGAGGGTCCAAAGCTCAAAAGCCAGGGAGGGTAGGAAGTACAAGACTTAAGAGGGTACCAGCAACCGAAGAACCCTCAATCTTCAGTCCTTAACAACCAGTGTCTGTTCTGTCTGAGGGAGGCACTGTTGAATGGTTTTGTCATAAGGGCATCTTAGAATGTACCCATAGTCAACTTCAAGTTCTTCCATGGAGAGGATGCCTGTCCACAACACAGACCGAGCCTAGCTAGCAAAGCTTACTACAACACCTGGCAGTAGGACCGGAATAAGTGGCCTGTGCTTCCTAGTCTACCACCAGAAAAGCAGACTGGATCAAGCCCAGGGGACAATGAGGTCAATGAGAGGTTGTGAAAAGGAGATGGAGTTCACTGCTAGAATAAACTGCAAACTGTTACAGAGAGCTTGGTTCTAAGCAGAAGAATGTTTCAGACTAACAGTAAGGACTATAGTATAACAGTGGGCTAGGAGCATGGCTCTGTTGCCAGTATGTGTGACTAGTAGGCAAGAAGCCCTGGGATCCACACCCAGTTTACATAAGCTGGGCCTGGTATGGTGCTCACCTATAATCCCAGTTCTTGTGAGGTGGGAGCAGAAGGAATGAAGTTCAAAATCATCCCCGATACTGAGTTCAAGATCAGACTGTGCGGAAAAATACATCAACGAGGCTGCCTACTGATCCCCAGAGTGCTACAGGTCAGTGCCCAGGCTGGCTTTGTACCTCAGACACCACGGATCTATTCAAATCAACCTCCCCAAAGCAGTGGGTTTGAGACAGACACTGGGACATCACTATACTATATGCAGTGGTTCTCAACCTATGGCCTTGTCCCCTTGGGGATCAAAATCACAGGAGTTCTATACCAGGTATCCTGCAAATCAACTATTTGCATTAATGTTCAAGCAGCAGCAGAATTATAGTTACCAAGTTGCAACAAAAATAATTTTATGGTTGCAGGCTACCACAACACAAGGGATTGTATTAAAGGGTCACAGCATTAGGAAGGCTGGTCTTCCTAACTGGTCTAACAGAATCACCATCGTGGTAGTTTGAATGTGATTGGTACCCACCCTTCAAGATTCAGTTCATACTCACCTGTATTAAAGGGTCACAGCATTAGGAAGGCTGGTCTTCCTAACTGGTCTAACAGAATCACCATCGTGGTAGTTTGAATGTGATTGGTACCTACCCTTCAAGATTCAGTTCATACTCACCTGTATTAAAGGGTCACAGCATTAGGAAGGCTGGTCTTCCTAACTGGTCTAACAGAATCACCATCGTGGTAGTTTGAATGTGATTGGTACCTACCCTTCAAGATTCAGTTCATACTCACCTGTATTAAAGGGTCACAGCATTAGGAAGGCTGGTCTTCCTAACTGGTCTAACAGAATCACCATCGTGGTAGTTTGAATGTGATTGGTACCCACCCTTCAAGATTCAGTTCATACTCACCTGTCAGGAAGGCTTCATTTGTGCCCAGGGAAAGGGGGTTATGGCAAGTGTGCTCTCGCTACACTGTGTTCAGATCCACTTGCCGGACTCCATTGTCTTATCCTCAAGACGATAGACCAGTTTTGTAATAAAGAGCATGAAATACAGAATTCCCATATACCCTCCAGTCACCTGCACGCTCTCTATCACCAGTGCCCTTCACTGGTGTGGACCAATATGTCACTGCCACAGTTAATCTTAATTGTCAACTTGATGGGATTTAGAGCAACCATGGGAACAAAACGGTGTGTGTGTCTGGGAGGGGGTTTCTAGCTTGAGTTGAGATAGGAAGCCCCATCCTGAATGTGGGTGGTATCATTCCTGTGGGCTGGGATCCTGGTCTGAATTAAGAGAAAGCCAGATGAGCCCCAGTGTTCATGGCTCTTGGCTTCCTGACTGTGGTCACAACGACACCAGACTCCGCGTGTTCCAGCTGCCTATGACTTCCTCACCCACCATGATGAACTGTACCCTCAAACTGTAAAGCAAAAGTCAACTCTTCCTTCCTTGGTTGCTTTCCTCTGGGATTTTTTTTCACAGAAGTAACAAAACTTCTGCAGTTACTGTTAACTAACATCATAGTTCACTCTGTGGTGTGCGTTCTATGTATGTGACAAATGCCCAGCGTTACATAGGACACACAGTAGTTTCACTGCCCTGAACATCCTCCATGCTCTGCCTGCTCTCCCCTCTCATTCCCAAAGCCCTGCTCACCACTATCTCCTTAGTGTTCTCTTGTCCAGAATGTCATTGAAATTGTGCAAAATGCAGCCTTTTTTGGGTAAGTGGGTTCCCTTATCTTCGTATTCAAGTTTTTTTCCATGTCTCTTTATGCCTTCATAGCTCATTTTTTAAATTGCTGTATGACATTCCTCTAGTAAACAACCCATAGTTTGTTTACCTATTCACCTACTCAAAGACTTCTTGGTTACTTCTGTGTTTTGGCACCCTGTATAAAGTAACTGTAAACCGCTGAGTGCCAGTGTTTGTGTAGATTCGAACGTTCAACTCCTTTAGCAAATTCAGAGGATGCTTGCTGCTTTGTATGGGAAAAACATGGTGAGTTTTGTAAGAAGCTGCCATACGGTGATCCCAAGTGACATGCCACCACCGAGGAATGAGTTTCACTTACCAACTACATTTCCCGTTTGTCGTGTCCTGCTTAGTCTTTGTCAACTTGACACAAGTTGGAGACACTTGGGAAGAAGGGGCCTCAACCGAAAAACTGCCTCCCTGAGATTAGCCAGTGGGCAAGTTTGCAGAGGCAATTGTTTTGATTAATGATGCATGTGGGAAGGCCCAATTTACTCAGCGCAGTAGCATCCCTGGGCAGGTGCTCTCGGGTTGCATAAGAAAGCAGGTTATGAGGGACAAGCCAGTAAGCAGTGACCATCCATGGCCTCTGCTTCAGTTCCTGTCTCAAGATTCCTGCTTTGGTTTTCTGCCCTGACTTCCTTTGGTGATGGAGTTGTGACCTGAGAGTTATTAGCCAAAGTAAACCCTGTCCTCCCCAAATTGCTTTTGCTCATAATGTTTAATCACAGTGACAGAAGCCCCAAGTACAACAGCCATTAGCTGTTTCCATTCCTATCCATCTCAGATTATGAACAGAGAGCTATAGTTTTGTTCACCATTATATCTTTAATGGTTGGTCCCCTATAACATTTATTGGGAAAAGTATTCATTAATGTTACTAATTCATTCATCAATTTAAATAGTTCAGAACCACCTGCCCTAGGGACGGTGCTGCTCACAGTGATCCGGACCCTTTTACGTTAAGAAAGAAAAATCATCTGGGCATAGTAGTGTTTACACCTTTAATCCCAGCACTTGGGAGGCAGAGGTAGGCAGAGCTCTGTGAGTTTGAGGCCAACCTGATCTACAGAGTGAGTTTCAGGGCAGCCAGAGCTACGTAGTGAGACTCAGTCCTGAAACAAACAATCTCCAGAAAGAAGAAAGAAACAAAAGAAGGAAGGGAAGGAGGGAGGGAGGAAGGACGGGAGAAAGGAAGGAAGGAAGGGAGGAAGGAAGGAAGGAAGGAAGGAAGGAAGGAAGGAAGGAAGGAAGGAAGGAAGGAAGGAAAACAGAAAGAAGGCATGCTCCCTCCCCACACAGTCATGTTCACAGGTCAATCTGATCTAGACAGTTCCTATCCGACGACTCTAGGCTGTGTTAAGTTGACAGTTAAAACTAACCAGTGTACATGAGATTTGATCTTGGGCACTCTCCCATGGGGACAGAATCCGAATCCAGTGGAGATGCTGTCCTCATGAAAGCATTGGCATTTCCCTAAGAGAAAGTGTTGCTTAGTTCAGGCTACTAAAATGGTGGCCATGTAGGCATCCTGAGTGCACATCCTGGACAAGAGCCACTTCAGCTGACCTGCAGATCTCCAAAGAGACAGAAGCACTTATTTTTGTTCAGGGTTGTTGGTTATGAAGCAATTTCAGGGATTGCAAGTAGCACAGACTTCTGAAGAATGAAGAACAAAGGGAAATGTATCCACGTGGTCAGGAGAGACCAGTTTCGTACAGTGTAGAGGACTTGGATGACATTGACTAATAGTTATAACTGGCAGAAGGCCCTGGGTAATGGCTGCCAGTGGGAGTTAGATGGGCAGAAAGGTGATGGGCTGATCATTGTCATGTTTTGACCCTTTCCCTTTTCCTGGCAATGAGCTGTGACTTGTGTGACCCATGACTGTCCTGTTCCTATTTTCCTCGCTTCTTTGTAGTGGAGGACAACCGTGGGACTCCGTTCTGATGCTTGAGTTCTGAACAGAAACGTTCTCACAGATCACCAGGACAGCTTTCCTTTCCCAGTCTGTGACGTCAGAGGTTGCTTGAGAAGGGTTTCCCTGTTGTGTTAAACAAGGATGCAAGGGTTGGAGTTATGACAGCCCTCTTGCAACCGGAGGGAATGAACAGAAAGCATTTCAGCATTATTAGCCCTCACTTTCTTTGGGCTGCTGAACAAATGCCTGCAACTGCCCTGGATGCCCCCTCCTCTGTCTAAGCTACAGTCAGGAAGGCTCTGGATGGGTGCTGTGTTTCCTTAACGTATACAATAGCTAAATTTATGAATTTGTGCTAGAAGCCTGGAATTGACTTCAACATTTCATAGCTGCTATGGATTTAATTTCTCTAATGGTCCTATGAAAATGGTGTTCCAGCCACAGTGAGTGTTTTATCCCAGAGGCCAAATATCCAAAGGCTCCAGTAGTCCAACTCTACCCAACTCCTGGCATAGATCACAGAGCAGTCTCTGCCATCCAGCACCGTGTTCCACTGGGGAGACTGGGAAGAGACTTGAGCCAAGGTCCTTCCTTCGCTCCCAAGAATAAGAAAGGAAGTTGTGAGGTAGAAGTAATGGTTTAAGGGCCTAGGGCTTCATAAGCTCCCATGGCATTTTTGTGCTCAGTGCTAAGCAGAGGTCACGTGGAAGGAACAGAGGGTGTGTGAGGAGGCTCTGGGTATTTCCAGGTCCCAGAGTAAGCCAGCCTCCTTGCAGGCCTCCTTCAGCGCTAGCTGAATGAATCCATTCACAATAGGCCCCTATGTAAACTGAATAGTGCTGCCTGGCAATCACCAAGCAGTTTTAAGAGGCAAGCACCCTTGGGGCACTTTAGAAGAGGGTAAATACTCTCTATGACATATTTGTTTGCTTCAATTTTCTTTGTGGCGTCTAGGTAAAAAGTCCTCCAAAGAATAAGTTTTGCTTGGCAATATCGGGTAAATGCTACAAAATGAGTAAGCGTGTGCATGAAGAAGTGTTCAGTAACCGATTGGCAGGCTCCTCAAGATACAAACACTCATGCATAGCACAATCTCCCCTCAGTCTGCCTCCCTTTTCTTTTTCCTGTCTCTCTCTCTGCATCTCCGCCTCTGTCTCTCTCTTTCTCAGAGGGAAAATGAAGTGGCATGGGCTTCTTGAGCTGTGTAAGTGAGATGCGTAAGACCTGAGACGCTAACATGTAGATTAGTGTCATAATTACTCCAGCACAGTGCTGTAGCCGGTAGAATGGGGGAAATGCCTTAAGAAGCAGAGGTCTTAGCCAGGGTCCTCCCTTTCCCCCAACAACAAGGCAGAGAGCTGAGTGTCGGAATAATGACTCGAGGGCCTTGGGGTTTGAGGCCTACGAGGCAATTCTGAGCTGGTTAACCGTACAGGTTTTAGACTCTGAACATTGTTGAAAGCTGTCCCACATGTGAGAGACAGAGGAGAGAGAGAACATGCTTCCTCGAAGCGCATGTGAGACACCAGGGGTGGTGGCACATGCCTTTAATTCCTGGATTTGGAGGGCAGAGGCAGGTGATTCTGTGAGTTCGAGGCCAGCGTGGTTTACAGAATGAGTTCGAGGCCAGCCAGGGCTCCACAGAGAAGCCCTGTTTTGGGGAAGAAAAGAAAAAGCCTGTGCGAAAAGATGGGAGGAATATCTGTGGGTGTCAGCCCTGTGCCTCAGCAGTGGGCTTTGCTGCCAAAACCATCAACAGCCCCTCGAGCCGCATTATATGAACACAAGTCCCAGATCGAAGAGCCCACAGAGACAGGAATCAGACCACACTTGAAGCCTGGGCTCAGCTCTGGAGAGACAAGGGTCCTGTCTGACGGTTATCCCATTGTGACCCACTTGGGAAGGTACACTGTAGAAAACCGAGACAAGAGAAGAGGTTGCCTCCAAGGAACAGGGCCTCTGGAGGGGCCATGTCAGATTTGCTTGGGATTCTTGGTGTGGGGACCTGCTCACAGCTCTGTCAAGGTTTGCTGAGCCAACCCATGGGGGCAAAGCACGGTTTAAAGAGCTTTCCATGCAGGAGGGAGTCTCTGCTGGGTCTGCGGGCTCAAGCCTCTAACCCCACCACTTGGGAAGCTGAGGCATGTTTACCTTTTAATATTTTGTCCCTGACACACATTGGTTTGTAAGCGGGACCTGTCAATAAGCATTTGTTTGGTAGGTGGGTGGGTGGATGGGTGATGAGTGGGTGGGTGGGTGGGTGGATAGATGGATGGATGGATGGATGGATGGATAGATAGATAGATAGATAGACAGACAGACAGACAGATAGATAAGTGGGTGGGTGGATGGTAAATAGGTGAGTGGGTGGATGGACAGATGGGTAGATGGTGCTGTGCTCTTGAGGTTTTTTGTTTTGTTTTGTTTTGTTTTGAACTGTGTTTTATAGACTGGCACATATCTCATGGAATATTTTTTAGGTAGAGTTTGTGCATATTATTTCATTGGAAGGAAGCCAGACAGTCAGGGAGGTGGAGCCATGCTGGAGAAGTGAAAAGCACCCTGTGGGTTTTGCTAATGTCTGGGATACTGTGCCTGGAGCTAGAACATCAGGTCACATTTACTTCTTTCTGTAAACAGATTGTGGGTTGCATACAAAATGAACTCTCCAGACAAACACCAAAGCTTTTCTTTCTGTGTTGCTGCTTTCCATGCTTTAGTGGGGAGGGGCAATGAAATCCCATGAGCCTCTGTTCTGAGATTCTGGCCTTCATGTACTTTCTTTTATTCAGTTTGATCCCCACAGTTTAGACAAATTGCATAGTGTTCGCGTACTTGTATAAATGTTTTAGCAAAAGGCTTGTAAGTACAAGAAGGGGTTTTACTGATGCCAGACCCCCATTTTCTTCAAGCTCCTGCAGCCACAACAGTGCCTACACATATTAGGGGTTCAGAAACATCTTAGAATGAAGGAAATGTTTATTGTTTTGTCTTGATGACAGACATCATGTCATGAGCATGCTACTCACACTACTTGCCAATCCACCAACACTCCTGGCATCAAGCGGTGATTCTGGTCTTACAAAGAAACACAAAGAAAAGGCTAGTCAGCAGTGCCAACTGAGTGAACAGGGATTAAAAACCAGTGCCAGAAACATGCAGACATGGTGCTGCATAAATATCATCCCATCACTTGGGAGGTGGAGGCAGAGGGCTCAGACGTTCAAGGTAATTCTTCGCTACATAGGGAATTCAAGCCCAGTCTGGTATACACACGTCTCATCACACCCTAGGCACATCCGCCTCAACCCAACCCTCTCTTCTTCTGCTCACTCTTGCTTGCAGACCTCTGACAACCTGCTCCCACGGTCTCTAAGAAGAAGGAAAGAGCAAGCCACGGACAGATAGATGGCTGGTGGATGACAGGGTAGAAACAGGGTAGAGGATGATGTTCTTCGGAATCAGAAGGGATGGAGGGACCGGGATGGCTCATCCCTGCCCTCACCCACAACCTCAGCCGTCCTTTTCTGCTTGTCAGCACATCGTAAAAACTCAGATTGGCCCAAAGTTTTCCTCATCTGTCCTGCCCCAGCCAGGATGACAAGCGCCCTGAAGTCTTGAATTTGGAGCATATTCTGGGTTCCAGCCTATGCTCAGACCTCATTAATTCAGGAAGATGATACCCCAGGCAGACACCGGAAAGACACCGAGTGCCCAAAACCCCTTAATTGTGGGTTTCCCTCCAGTGTCTGCTCCCTTAATATGATTGGAAACTATTTTATGGAAATTCTGTTCCTTGAGGGGGATATTTCTAGAGCTGGGAGAAAACAGGTAGGTCAGATAGAGGGAAGCCAGCTACCTCCTGCTCAGGAGGCAGTCCTGGTGCCTGATGAGTATTTCTGTTCTGAACCAACTCTTAGGATATCCCAGGTTTGGATGTGAGCTCCCAGGGCCGTCCACAGATGCATAATGGCGAGGCAAAAATCTAGACACTGAGGGTAACCCTGGAGCGGGAAGTATACACCGGTCCTGGAGGTGTCTGGGCTGGCATAGGCAGTTAATAAGGACACAAGAGAGCGGCATGGAGACAAGGGGATGCTGACTGAGCAGCAAGCACAACCGGGCAAGCATCCCCACAGGAGGGTCTAGCCACACAGGAGTGTAGAGGAGGGATATCAGAGTCCCTGCAGCTCCTCCATGTCTCTCCCCGGGTGACTCACGGATGCTGTCCTCACTGTCTTCCCCAAGGTGCCTTTATGTCTTAGAGCTGACAATCTCCCATACCTATAAAACAGGAATGACAAGAACGCCTACATTATGGGCTCGGCAGTTTGCTTTCCATCAAATGCTGAAAACTGTGTTTGTAACCTGGTAAGGATTGCCTAAAGACTGGCTACCGCCCTCATTACCATCTTTCAGCCCATCTTGCTGTAGGGAAAAAATTTTGCACGGAGGCCCCACCCTCCACTCCCTGGAACCTACACCCCTTAAGTACAGGACAAACACTAGACAAACTGGGAGGAAGGGAGCTCAGTGTCACAGGCAGAAAGGATGGAAGGGCTGGTGGCTCTGGCTGGCTAGCGGGGCAGAGAAAAGTCCACTTACATCCTTCCAGAAGCCGCAGAAGCAGACAAACCCTAACACTAGGGAAGGTAGGACACCCCAGAGCTCCCGTGGGAGAGTAGACCAAGGAGAAGAGGTAAGCGTAAGGTCGGGGGAGTGGTGTTTGCAGGCTGAGGTTCCCGCTGGCTGCTGAGTGCAGGAGAAGGTGGGCTCTAAAGCCATGGCTAGCTCTAGCGGGCCTGGCTTGCCCCACACCTTTTGTTGAGTGAACCTGAAGAGAAGAAATAAATGCTCTCTCTTTTCCCTACCTGCTGTGTTAGAAAGCCATCATTTGGCAGTCCTTCTCTGGTAGGAACTACATTGCGTGTGTGTTTGTGTGCATGTGTGCATCCGGGTGGGGTGGGGGTGGGTGGAGGGGGTGGCTGGCACCTGGACTCATCTTGTGATCAGCAAGTTCCCGGTGCATCTCCAGGAAGCAGTTGGCATGGGAGAATTTTCTGATGACAGTTAGGTGCTTTATAAATGGAATAATAAATGAGGGCCTTGGCCAAAACAATAGGGACACATAAAGATTGCATATGCTACTAGCCAGGATATGAGCTCTTCCTTAAACACCTCCTTGAGTGAGAGCTGTTCATTTGTTTCAGTAGGAAATATTTTTTTCATTTAAATTAAGAACAATCTTATTTTACATACCAATCCCAATTCCCTTTCCTCCCGTCCTTCCGCTCCCCACATCATCTTCTCATTTCACCCCCATCCACTCCTTAGAGAGGATGAAGCCTTCCATGGAGGATCATCAAAGTCTGCCACATCATTTGGAGCAGGGCCGGGGCCATCCCCACCCCTGTTTCTGGACTGAGAGACTATCTCTCCATAAGGAATCATCTCCAAAAAGCCAGTTCATGCACTCGGGATAAGAACTGGTTCCATTGCCAGAGACCCTATGGACTTCCCAAGGCCCCCAGCTGACACCCACGTCAAGGGGCCTAGTTTCATCTTATGCATGTTCCCCAGTTGTCAGTCTGGAGTCCATGAGCTCCCACTAGCTCAGGTCAGCATGACCCCTTTGAGAGCTGTTCATTTTTAAACTGATTTTTCAATAGAAACACAACCCACCATGGGTTACTTGCTGGGTGGGTGGATAGAAAACTCTTCTCCAGGAAGCTCAAAGCCTCTGCAATTTGCCTGCCTTTTGGAAGAACAATTATGGAAATCAGTAGCTCACTTTAAAAGCCTTCTAAATGGATGGCTAGAAAGTTGCTTTCCTGGGAGGCCTTGGAGAAGACCAGTAGGTGATCAGGATCTGGTTGTTCACAACCTCTGCAGTCCTGCTGTGTTGGCCTGCCCCGAGCTTGCAAAGCAAAATGAAGCCGAGTAATAACCGAGACCTAAAAATATATCAACTAAATAAGTGTGTTGTGAGGAAATTCCAAGCTTTATTAAATGCACTTTTGGTGAAAGGGGCCCTACAGAGAATTTCTTAATAAATTTCAAAGAGAGATGTTGGTCACCGGAGGAGCCTACATAAGCAACCGTGGCATCTGTGGAATGTCAAGCTGCAGATGGCCTGAGGCAATGATCTGACTAGCACCACAGTCAGTCTTAGGGTGGATCAAGGTCTCTGACAATAGGGTTGTCTCAAACAGGCCCAAGCAGAAGGTTCCATGAGTGTCAAGGATGCCCAGCTTAGAAAGAGCCTGAGAGCAAAGCCATTCCAAGGGTCTCCAGACTGCAGCCAGAAGAGACACTGCCCTTATTTCAAACACCTTGGTAACTCATTCCAAAGCCCAACAACACCCACATTCAGGAAATTCTTCTTAATGTTTAGCCTAAATCCTTCATGCTTTGGTGTAAACTCATTACCTCTCATTGTGTTTAAAGCAGAAATGGAGAACAGCTGGTCTCTCCAACAGCTCAAACACTCGAGCTCTTTAATTTCATCCATCCCCCTAAATCTTCTGCTCTCCAGAACAACACTCCAAATCTGAGAACATTGTCCATGGCTTACCCAGACCACAGAGGCTGAGCATGTCCCAAGGGCTTCCTTTAACTCAAGACTTTGACCCAAGCAAGGTGCTGTGTGAATCTTCTGCCTTGAGTACCACCCATTGGTTGGGGCAGATGGAGGCCTAGAAGTAATATAAGCATCCTTCCTGTAGCTGCCCAGCATCACCCATCATCCTTTTTTGCTATGCAGGTGCTCAGTATCCTTTATTAGTAATTCTAGGGCAGACACTGTGTTGCACACTTTATATCCAGAGCACCTCATTTAGGCTGGGTTCAAGACAGGGTTCCTCTGTATATAACTGGCTATCCTGGAACTCACTCTGTAGACCAGACTGACCTCAAACTCAGAGACTCTTTCTTCCAAGTACAGGAATAAAAGTGTGTGCTGTGAGCCACCATGCCTGGTAGTTTTATCTTTTAATTCACAGGTAAAAGCAGGGCTTAGAGAGCTCAGGATTAACAAATGACCGAGATTTGAACCCAGGGTTGTCTGACACAGATAACTGTGATCCAGAGCTTCTACCCCCAATATCAGGCTAAGATCTGCTTCTTGCACTATCAAGTCTGGGATGCCCGAGACAGCCAGGAGACACAGGGTCCCTTTTCCATAGTTCTCTGTGGGAGTGACTTCTACGTTGTGGGTATCTGTTTCCAAATGTTTGTGTTCTTATAGGGTTAGAGGAGAGCTCAAGTGGCAGTCTTGCCTCCAACCTTGCTGTTCTTACCCCCTTATGCCAGAGTAGCTGGCTCTCAAGCTTCTAGGGACCCTCCTGTCTCCACTCCCATCTTGCTGTAGGAATACTTAGATTGCAGACCCTGATGCTCCCAGCTATAGTGAGATCTCCACCCCACCCCCACCTGTTGCACTGACCCCACCCATTGGGGCGTGGAGACAGGTTCGGGCATGACCTGTGGGGACTAGGTCTGGGGTCCAGGGTAGGATGATTGTGACTTTGTGGCCAGTCTGGACTACACCAAGAGACTGAGGGAGAAGGGAACACAGTAGGGAAAGGAGAGTGAGCTGCCCAAGACCACAGCTTCTTGTTCCCTGAGGACATTTGGGCAGAGAAGCGTGGAAGGAACTTTCTCCCCAGGGGCAGACAAACAGGGTCAAGAAGGGAGAAGGAGATGATCTGGGAACCTTGTTGGACTCCACAGGACTCTAGCCCATTTGGAAGACTCCCAGTTCTTTCCCCGCCCTTCCTGAAGGGGCTGTCTCCTTGCTGCAATCAAGCTGATGCTTACACCTTCACCCTGCTTGGGTCTCCTTTCTTTCCTGACAGTTAGTTCTTCCTCGTCTCACAGAATGACCTTGGAAACCTCCTAGCCTACTACCCAAAGTCCTGTGACAAGGCTGCATCTCAAAACAAACAAACAACAACAACAACAAAAAAAAACCAAACAGGAAACAACCAAGATGTTTAAAAAAAAATCCCCATCAGAACCTGTGTTAGAACTTAACCTCCACTGTGAGCTATTAAGGAATGGGAGCAGGCATGGTGTTCAGGAAGAGAGTGGGTCAGAGGGCCTCTGCTCTCACAAGGGGTTAATCCATTACAGGTTAATGAGTTTTAGTTGAAACCTTAGGTTAAATAAGGATCAGGATAAACAAATAGGCCGAATAGATGTTCACTCCTGCACAATCCAGAAAGAATTATGCACAATTATGCCATAAAGAATCCCAAGAGCTGTCTCTACTTTCTCCAAACCCCGCCCACTCAGAGAGTCTCCAAACAAAGAAAAGGCACCAAAAAGCCCAGTTTTGCATTCTTGGTGACTATGGCAACTTCCTTCCCTGTTGCCACAAGCTGACAAAGTTCCCAGCTAAAGCGTTCAGCCTTTGACCAAATTTAGGCACAAACCCAACTTGTGAAGGACATGTCAACACCCCTTGCCTACAACCAATAAAAAGTCTTTCTGCTTTAGTTTGAGGATATGGCTTCAGCCTCGATCTCTTGGACTGGAGAGCTCACTTGGGAGTTGCTTTGCTCAAACAAATTTGTAATACCTTTTCAGTTTGGCTTGATCTGGCTTACTGTGTCAGAAGAGAAACTCATTATGGAGGAAGGGGCAGAAAACTATTAATCTGTAGTGGGTGTGTTATAAGGCCAGAGGGGTTTTTCCTTGTACAAACTGCTCTCCCATCTGGCTGTACACTACCTTGGGATTCTGCAGAAACCCTAGCAAGAAGATTATCATCTGATGTGTCCCCTTGACCTTGGCCCTCTGAGCACCCAGAACTGTGAGGATTGTGATGATTAGTTTTAAATGTCAACTTGCTATAGCCTAGGATCTCCTGGGAAGAGAGCCTGAATGGAGACTGCCTAGGGCAGGTTGGCTATAGGCCTGCCCATGGAGATGATCACGATTGTTTTTGTTGAGGTACAAGCTCTCAGCCCATTGTAGGCTGCATCATTACGTAGGCTGGGCCTTGACCTGTGAAGAAATCTGAGTGAGAGCAGCAAGCAGGGGCATACAAGGGCATCCGTTCCTGTCTGCTCCTGGCTGAGATGTGGCATGAGCCACTGTCTGAGATCCTGCCTTGATTTCCCCTCAAGTATTGTAAGCCAAATAAACCCCTTCCTCCCCAGAATTGCTTTTTTGTCAGAATATTTCTTCATAACAACAAAAATGAAACTGAGGTAAGAATAAATCTTTATTCTTTATATTCTCTCAGATAGTCTATTGTAGCAACAGAAAGGGGCCCAAAAGATGCTCCATGATCTTTGTATGCATTTTCTGTTAGTTCTTGACTTGTTCCAACATAGGGACTTAAGTTTTGTTTCATACTTTCTACACCCAGTGCAGTGTCTTGTATTGAATAGATAATGGAACCATTTTGAATGTCCCAGTAACTGGACATAGGGATAGTTATGGGTTGCCCAGGGGTCACACACACACACACACATACACACACACACACACACACACACACACACACACACATACACACACACACACACACACACATACACACACACACACACACAGTATTTCAGTTTCCAAATTAAAAAGTTCTCAGAGATGCAAACGTGTCTCTCTGAGAAAGGCTTTGCTAGCCACCCCTACTTCCAGCACACAGCTGGTTCTGCAGCATTCAACAGTCAGACCACAAAGAATCCCACCAGCTTAACATGCGACCTTGGACAAGTCACTTGTGTTCGCCTCTAAAAGATGAAGGGTGTTGGTCTGGCTAATATTTGAGGCCTTTCCGGTCCTAGGTTTCCATAATTCTGTGGCTATCTATAGACTTATCTGAATAATCACAAAGACTACTTCATGCTAGAGAAACGCAATCATAATAAACTAAAGCAAAACCAAACGCCCTTCAGTACCCTGTTGTGAACTATAAAATGTCCCTAAAATCACATTTTCCCCTTGAAAACAGGATGTAGGAAAAATATTTTCCTATTAAATCCTTTTAAAGGGCAAGGGAACGCATTTATTCTGTGATTCGCGGTCCAACTCAATAAAAAAAACGAGAGGATCCGGTTGTCTTAATTACAGAAGACACTGTCAAATGGCAGAGGGTGGGAACTCGGGCTGGAGCCCACTGCCACACCAGCAGCAGTGCTCGTGTTTTCTGGGGAGACTCTTCAAGGGTGTCTTGAGAAGTTTATTCTGCTATTATGTCGGGGGAACCAGTAAATGCGTTTTTATGAGGTGATTTATGAAACCCCTGGGGTGGAGAAAGCAAGAGCTAGAAAGAGGTCACACCAACTTTCAAGCCTGTGGGGGCAAGGAGAGGGGGACTTGAGTTTCAAGGACTTGACTGCATTGTTGTTGGGAGTTATGTCCTCTGACAAGGAGCAAGCAAAGGAGAATTTGGACCTGAAGAGAGGGAGAAACGCCAGAACCTTCAGGAGAACGTCACCTTGTAGTCTAGAAATCTCAAAGTTTCGATATTAAGCCTTGGGAGGACAGAGGTACTTGTTTCCTCATTTTTATAGGAACTAGATCTTTATAGACATGGGGGATGGGAGGGGCAGATAGGCATGCTTTCAGATTGCATTATAAAGACGGTGTGCTGCACGCCGTACAGAGGAAACAGCACAGGCATGATTCGATGGCTCAGCGTGCACACACTTCCCGGGACAGTTTGTCCTGGGTTAACCCCCTCCCTCCCAGCCCAGATGCCCTTAGAGGGGCACAAGGCCAACAGCATCAGAGACCAACAGACTGAGCATTTCCAGCATTGCCTGAGCCCAGACACTCACTGAGGGCGAGGGGCAAGGGATGATAACAAGGCATGGACATCGAGAATGTCAGCATGGATGACCATCCCACAGAAGAAGGGTGGGCCGGAGTTCTAGGGAGACTGATGATGTTGTCCTTCCCCGATTCTCCCTAATGACCTTCTAATGGGTGACGAGAAGGGAAACGTGTTTTTTTTGTTTGTTTGTTTTTTGTTTTTGTTTTTTTTTTTTTAGGTTGGTAATCTGCCATGTGATCTGAATAAAGGACATTTCTGAAGATTTAGCTCCGTCTTTGCCCACTGACCTCTGTAATTGGCAGGCAGCAATGAGTTCTGGTGTTTCAGTAACGGGACAGAGAGTGGGCCCACGCATTCTCTTCAAGAAAGAAAAAAAAAAAGACAGATTTATGCTCACCCAGGAAGACACACATGGGTTCTATCAGCTAACAATCATCCCCCATTTCTGTTGCAGCAGAACAAGGGGACTTTCAAAGATGTTCTGGTCCCACTTTCCAACTATCTGGACTTGTGTGTTACATAACATTGAGGTTACAAATGGAATTAAGGCTGCTGGTCAATAAGTGTCTTGGTCAGCTTTCTGTTACTATAACAAACATCTGACCCAATCATCTTAGGCGGGGAAAGGGTTCATTTGGACTCACAGTTTTGGAGTCCTAGTCCACAATAAACTGGCTTGTTGTTTTGGGTGATTTGTGAAAACGTGTGTCACAGCGAAACTGCTCACCTCAACATAGAGCAAAGAGAGCAAGACAAAGAGACTGGAGTTCTTTTTTATAGACCTCCCATCAGAGCCCTTTTTATTACTTCCCAACTGTGTCAAACTGGAGACTAAGCTTTTACTTTGTGGGACTTTAGAAGAAGTCTGCAGAATACACTCTTCTCAAGGCCAAAGCAAGAAGTTCTGAGCTGCGTTGCTTAGAAGTGGTGATCCAAGCACATTCCCCAGATTTGAAAATGAGAACCCATGGGTGCTGACCCACAACCAGATGGCAACTTCTAGGAAGGGTGAAGAGTGTTTCGGGGTGGTCCTTGCTCAGAGAAGTCACAGTGGTAGGTAGTGTTCCTGCCTTTTCAAGGAGAGCTTGGGGAAACATCCGCCCAGTCAAACAGCTAGTGATTTAGTTGGGATTCGAACCCAAGTCATTCTGTCTCTGGTGCTTTGTGTCAGTTTCTCCTTCCAATAAGTCATCCTCTGGCAGCCGTTTCCTGGACTTCTAAGGTTGTTTCAATGCCCCGGCTCAAGGAGTTTAATAGGTAAAATCCTGTTGTCCAGAGAGAAGAAAAGCAAGCATGTGATCCTATGGCTGCTGGCCAGCCAAGCCTCAGTGTCTGGGGACCATGGCCTCAACAGAGGATGCTAGCTACAACCGTGTTTCCCTCGGGCTCCTCTGAAGCCTTCTGTCCACCAGAGCCCACACGTGCAGGCTGACAGTCCAAAGACAGTCTGACAAGAACCTGTGCTACACCCAGGCTCTTGATCATACTGAATTTGCCATCCCAGGGCCGTGTGGGTGGGTCTTGAGGTGGAGTTACAAAGAGCAAACGTGGTGGGATGTTCCCTGTGTACTGAATTCTGCCAGTCATACCTCAGGCAATCACCATAGGGATACTGACCTATTCTGAACATTATCTCAATAAGTCTGTTCAATTATTTTCACATAGGAAGACAAACAATGTGTGCGGAAGTGGACCCCATCAGACACTGGGTGCTCAGAAGCCCTCTGACACCAGGTAGTCACTCTCTTTCAAGTTGTGACTCTCAGTATTAACATTTATGGAGCCCAAGGACCAACAAGGACCAACCCTTGAGGGGCACAGAAAAAAAACTTGTGAGTTGCAACCCCCGAGGCCACTTCTGACACATAAACATCTTCCAGGCTAAATTCCAAGCAGTGCCAAGTTTTTTTGTTTTGTTTTGTTTTTTTTTTTTTTTGTGTGTGTGTGTGTGTGTGTGTGTGTGTGTGTGTGTGTGTTTGCGAGCGCGCATGTGCGCCACAACATCTTATCCTTGCTGGGCCTGCACTCCTGACAATTTATTTGTAGCAGGAGACAACAGAGATCCCCTGGGAGGGAAGGGAGTTTCCTAAGATCAATGCTGATAGTAAGAACACCATGCCAAGAACCAGTTAGTTGGATTGTGCCACTACACACATTGCTTGTCTTCCTACGTGAAAAATAATAGAGGACAGGCTTAGTTTCAGGATAAGTCAGTATCCCTATGGCGATTGCCTGAGGTATGACTGGCAGAATTCAGAACACAGGGAACACCCCACCACGTTTGTTTTTTGTAACTCTATCTCAAAACCCACCCACATGGCCCTGAGATGACAAATTGAGTATGTTCAAGAGCGTGGATGTAGCAAGATTTCTCATGGGACAATCTTTGGACCACCAGCTCACAAAAAAATGACCCACAGACTTATTATTAGTTATGAAAGCTCAGCCTTAGCATAGGCCTGTTCCTAACTAGTTCTATATCTATTAACCTATGTTATTTTTCGTGGCTGGGTTACCCTTACTTGCCCTGCTTCCTTTGTGTCCCGCTCTTGACTCGCCTTTCTTCTTCCCAGCATTCTCTCTCTGCCCAGAAGTCCCGCCTGTTATCTCTCATGTTTTGCTATTGGCTTTTCAGCTTTTTATTACACCAATCACTGCAATGCATCTTCACATCATACAAATATTCACAACGCCTGGAGCCTATTTTATCCCTGTGAGGAGACCCTTGCTGTAGAGTGTCTGCTTGATCAGTGCTACTGCTCCGGGACTGGCTTACCTCCAATTCTGGGGGAAGCTTGTCATTCACTGACCTCTGGAGTGGTTGTGAATGTGTGGAGAGCATCCTTTTTTCAAAGTAGAACATCTTTCCAGATTCACAAGCCCCACTTCAGACACTATAGGCTGCTATACAACTTGTAAACAAATCCTCTTACATTCCAGAAGTTTGTTAAAGGAAAACTGGCAGCATGAGCTGAGACACATGTTGTGAGCGATGCATGGGCCATGTGCTGTTGGTCACTGGATGCTCTATTCACTGCATATTCAATGAAAGGTATCCTTGTTGGCATCCCTTCTTACTAGATTAGGCTCACCCCCTTTCTAGTTTTCCTTTGAGGATAGATGGGGGTCCTGGTCAGCTGCAATTCTCTGAGAACAGAGGACTGTGTGTAGCTCAAAGAGGACACAAAGGCAGGTAGCTGTGGATTTAAAGTCAAGGAAGACACAGACTGAAGGCAGCTGGAGATGACTTGCCTGCAGGGAATGCCCTAACAGAGACAGAGGACCAAAAGAACCTCAAACTAAATGAGGCAGGCACAGAAGAGACAAGAAAATGAAGGCAGGGTGGAAGGAAAGGGAATTAAGACATGCATTTGTTTTCTGGGTGATTTAAAACAACAGACATTTATTTCCTCCAGTCCTGGAGGGAGATCAAAGTGTTTGCAGACCCACACATACTTCTGAGGCTCTCAAGGAAGAATGGTCCCTTGCTTCTTCCACTACTGGTGACTGTCAGCATTTCTAGGCATGGGGCTACATCTGTCTGTTATCTGCCTTTGTCTTCACATTCCTTTGTCAGCTTCTTGTATATAGACACTGTTACTGACTTGAGGCCCTGTGGTGTCATTCAGAATATTCTGCTCAAGACCTGTAACTGTAACCTAGCTATATTTACTGAGCTGTTTGCAAGTAAATTTTGGATTCTAATGGCCACTAGATATCCTGTTCACCAAATACAGGGTTCAAGAAAAACCTAGAAATGGACATAGTTCTTGAGCACCCATCATTTAATTCATTACAGGGTGGGAGAAATCCAAAGTAGAATGAAATAAGTCAGAAGGCCAGGACAAGTGGCCTTTTCTGTGGAATGCGTGGAGGGTTTTATGTACTCACCACCACTTAAGGCTGTACAGCCTGTTTGGAGTTCACTTGCATAGCATCTCCACTACAGCAGTCTCTGCTTTTGTAGATCCATACAGAGAACTTGGAGGCTCATCCCCACCTCTCTAACCACACCCAGCTGCACAGAGCCATATGGCATACACAAGGCACTACCCACATGCTAAAATATTTTATGGAGCTCAGTGTCCCTCCTACATAAAACCCCTTCCCACTTATCTACTTTCTAATTTCCTGGACCCCTCCAAGATCCTGGCTTTCTCTTCTTTCTCCTAATTTAACTCCTCCACTTTGTTATGCAAGGCAATTTAATTCTCTCTCCATTTACTCTGCCCCAGGCTTACCTTTGCATAGCCAAAGACTCATTAATGTCTCCATAAAACAAAGCACCATTTAAGCAAGATGCAAGGCAGAATCACTGGCACAGATTTTGTTCTCTCTCTCTCTCTCTCTCTCTCTCTCTCTCTCTCTCTCTCTCTCTCTCTCTGTCATGACTTCCTCCTCCTCAAGTTGTATGGACATTTTTTTTTTCCAGGACTGATGAAGTGAGTATACTTAAATAATCGTTTACTTCTTTTATGTTACCTGAATATTCCCTTGTCATATATTTCTTCTAAATGTGTCTTTAATACTATGGTTCTCAAACATTTGATCTCAGAAAATTTTTATAGTCCTACAAAATTATGCAGGGCCTTAAACAATTTTTGTTTACATCAATATTTATCTATTGATAGTAACTATATTAGAAATAAAACGGACAACTTAGAAATATGTATTCACCTAAAATAATCAGGGTACATCTATTACATATCAGCATAAACATATTCATAGAGGAAATAGTTTTCAACACAATAAAGGGCTTGGTAAGAAGAATTGGCACTTGCATTTTTTGCAATTCTCTTTTAAGTCTGGCTTAATAGAAGACAGCTGCTTTGCATTTAGCCTATTGTAAGATCAGTTTCTCTGGAAAACTCAACCATACAACTGATTAGAACATGCAAGTGCAAAGGCAAATACGATCCTAGGGTTAGTATGAGACTAGCTTTTCATCTTGCTGACTGTAAAAGCCCCGTTTTAAAACACATCATAGTTGTGCTTCCTTTCTAAGGAAAACAAGAAACAGAAAAGTCCATATTGAATTAAAACTGAACCATGGGGTCACACCCCTGGACAAGAAACTATTGGACTCCAGGCAACTATGACTGATGAGAGAGGGAGAGTTAGCCTATCCCAGGGATAGACCCACTAATTGGTACAATCAATACAAAGTGATTATCCAGGAAACCATAGACACACAAACAACAACAACAACAAAACAGACTCAGCAGGTTGGGCTTATGTATCCATGGATACTTATACATACATGTAACGATAATAATCCAGGAAGAAGAGGTTATCGATTTGAGAGTGAATAGGAGAATGAGGAAGGAGTTGGAGGGAGAGGACTTGAGGGGACTGGAAGGAGGAAAGGAAAGGTAGGAGGGAACATGGTATAATTGTATTTTAATTAAAAGTGTATAAAAATCAAAATGAACCATGGGTCAAGCTTTCAGAAAAATATTCCTGGCTGACTTTATTCAACTAAAGTGACTCTCTTCCTCCTTCCTCGTTATAAGGATTCAAGAGAGCACTTTTCAAAACTACATATTGAGGATGAACATAACTCAGGATCGGGGTCAGTCTGTTTCACTTTTGTCTGACTCTGATACATTCCTACAAGTGTTCCTCATCTCTGCTCTAAGGCACAGCAACGTCTAATGGCCACGAACTAAGAATCAAACAACGTGAAAACGTTTTATATGCGCCTTCTGTTTAATTCTCTGTGCACTCCAAGGAAAGCGCTAGTTCCTTTTTACCGAAGTGGCTAAAGATTGGAGAAGAAAGGCCTCTGGCCTCTAACTATTTCTTGTACACTTACCCTGCCCTAGCTCCCGCACCCAGAAGGTCAAAGGGGGAACCCTTCACACCAAAGGTCAAAGGTGGGACTCCTCGCACCTGTCAGCCAAACCGCCTGCCTTCTAAAGAATCGTAATGGAGCACTTTTTCTGTCTTCATGGTACTATCGTTCCTTGATCCCCAGTTCTAAAAGCACCGGGAAATTTCCGAGCGTTTGAGCTCGCCGGTTTGCGGGGAGGAGAAACTGTCGCGGAGCACTCGGAGCTGAGGCCGGAACCTTTCTCCACTCTCCGTGGTACTCGGGTGGAGAGCGGAACCTTTCTTCTCTGCTCACAGTTCCTGGGCGGAGGCGTGCGAAAACGGAACGTCCCTCAGCGACCGGGCTGTTGCCGGGGTCGCCTGCTGCTGACGTGTACCGACCGGCTTCTGGCCGCGGTGTGGGTCGCTATGGCGGTGGACATCACACTCCTCTTCCGGGCAAGCGTCAAGACGGTGAAGACTCGGAACAAGGCCCTGGGAGTGGCGGTGGGTGGCGGGGCCGATGGCAGCCGGGACGAGCTGTTCCGCCGAAGCCCTCGGCCCAAGGGAGACTTCTCCAGCCGGGCCCGGGAAGTGGTAAGCTGGTTGCTATGGAAACGCCGAGCGGGAGATGGGGGCGGATCCGCACCCGGGACCCTGGACCCCGAGTGAGGAGAGGGAATCTTTAGCCTCTCGCTGGCGAAGGGGCGGCGACAGGTTTGCTTTAAGGAAAGAGGGGCGCCATTCCGAGTCCTGTAGGAAGCAAGACCTAGAGCTGCTTGGTTATCCGTGTAGTCAGGAGGCTGCCGGCTAAGTTGAGGCAGTGAGTTCGCTGTCACTGTTGACTTGAGTGCCAGGGAAAAGTTCCCACAGTCCTTCGCTTCCTGTCGCAACCTCCACCACTCTACCTTTGCCCCTTTTATGTACATGTTTGCGCCTCCTCTTCCGCCTAGGGATTAACATCCACTCTCAGCTGAAACAGACGTTAAAAGACTCCATCGGCATGGGGCAGTGATGGCGCACGCCTTTAATCCCAGCCCTTGAGAGGCAGAGCCATGTGGATCTCTGTGAGTTCGAGGCCAGCCTGGTCTACGGAGTGAGTTCCAGGACAGCTGGGGCTACACAGAGACCCTGTCTCAGAAACAGACAAACGAACGAACAAAAGAACAGCGAAGTTCGTTGACGTCATCATATATGTCAGATGTCACATTTCCCATTATCCCCTGTGTCCCACTGAAGGGGGCATGTCTCAGGTGGAAGCGAGAGGAAGGAAAAATAAGGTGCCCTCACTCCTCTACCCTGAGTCTGGCTAAACTGTGATGGAGGTTGCTCTCAAACAGGGTGTGGACATCACAGTTTTGGTGTGTGAAGGCCCTTCCTGAGATTGGTGGTTTATTATTAACACTGCACAGATTTTCAGTACTCAGGAACAGGGGATTTGGGAACAGGAGAGTCAAGAAGCACAGTTCAGCCAGCAGCCCTGTGGGGAGAGAGTTCTGCTATCAGTTGGACCGCTCCCCAAGTGCTGAAAATGCGTTTTCAATTAAGAGCCTCAGGGATGACAGTTCTTCAAAGGCCAGGCAGTCTCGGGAGTAGAAAGACAGCAGCACTTCTGAGTTAAAGGGGAAGTGTCAGCAATGGCAAACCTATGCATGTATTCTCACCTGCTGCCTCTGACCACAGAAGCCAGCACGCATTTCCCAGTAGATCCTGTAGCTCAGAACCCCTCAGCGCTGTGTCCTAAGAGCCATTACCAACTGCTGGGTGTGATGTTAAGTTGAAATCTGCTTGATATCCTACCCAGCAGCTGCTTAAAAACTGATTGCATACCTAAACAGAACCTTGGACTTTTCAGAACAGACGTCTAAGGGGCCTGGAATTCATCTTGTTGAGACTGATCATCTTTATAGATGGGAAGACGACACTCATTCAAGTGCAATGACTGGCCCCAAGTCTTTGCAACTGAGGCAGGGTGCTAGAGCTGCGGGTGGAAGCCAACCCCGCTTTGCTAGTTTAGTGATTTTCTCCCTCTGGTTTTGTGTCTTAAAGATTTATTTTTATCTATGTGCATGTGTGACTGTGTGCCATGTATGTGGGTGCCCATGGGAGGCCAGAAGAGGACATCAGACCCCCTGGAGATAGTTACAGGAGGTTGTAAGCCAACTTACTTGGATACTGGGACCTAAACTTGGATTGTCTGCAAGAGCTGTAAGCATTCTTAATCACTCAGTCATCACTCCCCACCCCAGCTAATAATTTTAAACAAAATGTCAGAGATTTTTTTTTTTCTTATTGAGAGTTCGTAGTGCATGGGACTTAGAGCAGAAGAGCTTGGATTTGAATTTCTTCTGGCTGTGTGAGGTCGAGAAGTTACTTCACCTCAGTTACCTTTTTTTTCTTTTCTGTCTAAGAATTACAGCCACTTTAGAAGGTCACTTGACGGATGAAATGACATGGTGTACAAGTGCCTGTGAGAGTCTGAATTATTTGTTAACAAGTAATAGTAACTTATGAACCACCCAGTGCTGCAGGGATTCTTTTAGCCAATAGTCTTTGAGGTAACGGCTTCTTTGGGGCAGATACCACATGTGGACTACGAGAAAGCTCTTACTGTCCCTTGGGTGGTGGTCAGAAGGTGGATGGCAACATCCAAGGACAGAAGACCTTGGTGGCTCTCTGCCTTGCTTTGTCATTTGTGAGTGATTCCCAATAAATACCTGACTTCCCTTTATTCAGGCTTTCCTGGACTCTATTACAGTTGTCCATTACAACTGAGGACAGGATATGTGTGTTGGCTCACATAACTAATGTCTTGGTGTGTCTTTCTGTAGCTCCCATCCAAAAAACCCCGGGGATGGTTCTGTTCCTACTTGGACCCCAAAACCTTTATTGCGCTCCCAGGAATAAGGTTCTTTAGTTGGCTAAGCCACATGACCGTTCCAGTCTGTGGGCAGTAGGTGACTTGGATATTATGATTACAGCCCCACCAGAACCTTGGGAGGGTAGTGCTGTGTTCAGGAATGGAGACAAAGGGTAGTGGGCAAATACATCTGTAATGGTGCCCGACACACTTGACTTTACCCAGCACACTGTGTATCGCCCGTTACTTGTCTATTAGGACAGGTGCTTCCACCTTACCTGCTTGTTGTCTTGAATGACTCTGGGAATGGTTGGGCCTGGAGATACCTGTGGTGCAGCTCTTCTTCCTTGTTAACTTGGTAGAGGTTACAGAGACCAAGGGAGCCACCACACAGTACCCAGAGCCTGGTGAGCAGCCCCGAGGCATGTCCAGAGCAGCAGGAGCTCCTGAGTACCGCAGAATCAGAAGCCAGGAAAACGCAGTGTACACTAGGTCTGCCAGGAAGGAAGTCACTCTCAGGCCCAGTTACCACATTAGCAAGACTGAGAGCTTAGACTAGGTAATCATGGGAACTTCTGATAAATCACAGATGTTTTAATTCCAAGCAAGGTTATAGTGATTCTGAGTTGTTGAGAACCACCCGCCCCCAGATTCGGCAATCAATGAAGTTTTGCTTTTTTATTATGTCTTGATTTTTGTGAAAGTTGAATTCTGTTTGTTGGTTTATTGTTCATCTATCCATCATTAAGAATTCATTAGCTTCAGTTCTTGGCTGAAATCCAAAGTTCTTTTAAAAATATTTATTTTACAAAGTGTGTCTGTGTCTGTGTGTGTCTGTGTGTGTCTGTGTGTGTCTGTGTGTGTGTGTGTGAGTTCTATGGAGGCCAGAAGTGGGTGTCAGATCCTCAGGACTGGAATTACAGGTGGCTGTGAGCTGTCTTGTGTGAGTGCTGGGATCCAAACTCAGGTCCTACGAAAGAACAGTAAGTGTTATTAACAGACAAGCCATCTCTTAGTCCCCTAACGTTCTTAGAGTGTCCCCAAACCAGGTGACCTGGCCTCCTCATCTCTCTGCCCTCACTTCTCACATGTTCCCCATGCCTTCTTCTCCGGCTGCCATCCTGACACCCTCGCTGCCCTCTCATCAGGCACCTTCCTACGGCAGGGTCTGCGGCTGGTGTTCCCTTTACATGGAACACTACTCCCAGAACCCACATGAATTGATCTCTGTTAGCTTCAAATGGCTCAGCTGTTCCCTGAATGAGGCCTTCCTGGACCTTTTTGTATAAAGGGGCATCCTTTTTTTGTCTTGTGATATTTTGTTTTCATTGCTAACTGATTGTGTATAGTTTACTTAGTTTATCTACTTGACTATGGGCCCCCTAGAAAAGAAAACCTGTCTGCACTGAATCCACAGCTTCTAGAACAGTGCAGGAATATAGATTTGCAGTGCATATCTCTAGAATTTCTAAGTACTAATTGACTGTATCTTTTTGCTTTCACTTTTGGGGCTATCCAAGCATCCTTCTAGTTCTAAAAATGTGCAGTCCTAATAGGTCTCTTGACTATTTCAGATGTAGATTTATACTGAGCCCAGCATCTGTTCTAAATAGTAGCTTTAGTTTTATTAATGAGGTTCAGGCCTTCTCTTAAGGAGAAGCAGACACAGTGCAGTTTGGGGGTGACTGACAAGTGTAACTCTCCAGCATCAATTCCTTGGGTCCTCTTTGATTTCCCTCCGAGAGGCCCCAATATTAGAGCCTAGTAAGTGAGCTGGAACCACGTGGATTGTTATCTGGAGAGGCTGGAAATAGATTTTACCCAGAAATTGGCTGTAATCCTAGTTGAACAGGGATTTCAGTGAGGGAACACATTTCAGAAGCAGCATCTGGAAGCAGGTGCAAAGAGCCAGACCGAAGCAGAGGCAGGAGATGGGGCCAGACTCTGGGGGCAGATGGGAAAACTGTGCAGCTTATATGACACTTAGAAGCAGAGCAGGGGTGTGTTGAATCACACTGCTCTAAAAAATACCAGGCAGAAAACTTTTTTGCGAATGAAGTAAAACGTGTCTTTGAAGAAAGACAGGGGTGCGGGGTGCGGGAAAGAAACAGTTGTTAGCCAGCCTTCTGTTCTGCCTTCCCCTCTTTTCCTTCAGGACCCTCAGGAACCAACCAGAGGGTCTAGAAACCTATTAGCTGGCTTTTTAACTTCACAATGTTGGGTCTTTGTGGTTTATAACAACTGGTGTTTCCTGTGTGTAGAGCTCAGTGCCAGAGACTCTTATGGATGTCAGTTGTGAGCTTTTTCTGTGGATTGCCCTTCTGGATTTTGCCTAGGACTTAGGAGGACTATAGCTTTTGAAGTTTTGTTTTTCAGTAATTGGTTTATTCCATTACCTGATTGAATAGCTGATGTGTATCAGGCCTTGTATGGGCACAAAGAACTTTGAAAATACAGATAAAGGATGCCCAAGTCTCCTGGGGGAGAATTAATGGGAACCTCAAAGAGAAAGCAGTAATTTAATTGGGCCATCAGGGTTGAGAGCCATCACACCAAATTTAGAAAGGGATACCAGTATGCAGGGAAGTGTGTGAGCAGACACAATGAGGCTCATCAGGGCCAGCAGAGCAGAGACAAGGCAGGGATGAGAAGGGCTACTTTTGGGGGGAGACCTGAGTGATGGAGTGGGCCCCTAGACTGCGGTTATTCTGGATAGCATAGATGGAGGTGCAAACTTTGGTCTGCAGGCTAAATCCACGTGCTCTCTGTTAATGAAGTGATCATGTTAACTTCCATCAAATAGGCTTAGAATGCTACGTATTTGATACTTAAACATTTTCAGCATTTCTCAGAGTTGATTGATATTTTGATTTTGAAGTTGTAAATGTGGAAAATGCTGTTTCATATAAATGCATAGTACAAAAAAATGGCAGGAAAAAAGTATGCTTTGGGCAATTTCAGAAATTGTTGAAAATTATATGCTAACCTGAAGCCAGAATTCATGGAGTATTTTAAAATAGAAAATCAATTTGGTAATTCAAGCAGGATTTACAAAAAACAAACATTCTAACAAGATAAAATCCAAAGACATGCTATCTAATACTTCCATGCTTAACAGTGATGGTGTTAGAAGTCTTTGTTTTCTTTACTGAAACCATCATTCCAGGAGGAGAAAAACAAAGTACTTTGTTCTGTAAGATCACTGTGGGTTCTTAATGTAGTGTGATGTTTAAACCATGGCATTTCAGGCAGTGCTGGCTGGCATCACATGGTGTGACGGCAAGCACAGTGCTGTGTGTTTAGAACCAAGGCTGCAGTGACATCACACATTGTTATGGGGTGGGGGTGGGTGCTGCCAGAAACAATTCATTAGGTTTTTGAGTTGAGTTTTGGTCATTGTGCATCCAGAAACTGTTCGTTGTTGCAGAATTTTTTGTTTCTTCCATTTCCAGTTTGTTGATTATGAATTTGTTGTGGTTTGTGTTCGAGATGCTTCTCTCCTCCCACAGGCTCATGTCTATGAAAACTTGGTCTACAGTTGGTAGTACTATTTGGAGAGAATCTTTAGGCGATGAAGCTTAGTGGGAGGAAGTGGGTCACTGGAGGGCAGACTTGTGGGTTTATTCCTGTCCTGGCTCTGGCCTGAGCTTGCTGCTTCTTGACCTACTAAGATGTACACAGACAGCTTCATGCTCCTGCTGCCATGGGTAGGAGCTGGCCCTATCATCAAGCCTCCTCCACCATGATGGTCAGCATCCTCTCAAACTATGAGTTGAAGTATTTTTTTCTTCTCTAAATTGTTGTCATAGATTTTGTTCTCAGTGATAGAGAAATATGGGGTACTTACCTGTGTTTAGTGTGCTGTTGGCATATTTTGTAACTAATTAGTGAGAAGGAGGGAGGAAGGGAGAGAGGCAGGAAGGAAGGGAGGGAGGGATGGAGGGAGGGACGGGGGAGAACAATAGAGCACCTGAGCTTTCTGGGAGGAAAGTTAAACAATGCTAGTTTACCTAGCACTTCTTTGGATTTGAGAGAAAGTGCCAGTCACTCATGTCTATCTCCTTAATGCCACACAGGCGAGAGTAGATTGAAGAAATGCAGGGTCTTTGGGCTTAATTAAGACAGTAAGTGGTAGATGTCCCTGGTAGCAGTGCTTCTTGGTAAACCTGGATTGGTCTTTGCAGCTGGGACCCTCAGAGGGTCCTCTGTCTTTGCCATGCTTAGAGCGTGGAGCCTAATGAGTACTAGGTAGATAGTTAGTATATACATCCAGCCAACAGCACAGGCTAAGTCTTTTCTTACAATTCCATCACACCCTGAGTTAGTCTTATGGCCAGTTAGCCTTGCTGGGGGTTCAGCTAGGGACCAAGGCTTAACCCTATTTGTCTTACCATTTTGGTAGTCATGGTTGTCCCATGCCTCTATGGACAATGAGTTGATGATGCTCTTTAGCATGCCAAGAATAGTCGGGAATGGAGAGTACTCTCTTCTGTTTTTTGTTGTTTTTTGGTTTTTGGTTTTTTTTTGCTTGCAGATCACCAATAGTTCATCATGTTACCCATTAAAACAATCCCATTGTGACGATTTAGTAAAATTCTTCCTGTCTAGGACCTGGCCTCATCTTGGAGGATCAAGAAGAGATTTGTCTATACACTTGGTATAGAACCTTGTCTGTCAGGGCAGGTACCAGCCAGCTTTGCACCAGTTTATAAGTCCGAATACAGTTGGCCTTCCACTTCAAAGGGTTCTCCTATAAAAGCTATGCATTCATTCAGCTGAGGGTTGAAAATTTTAAAAACTGCTTGTGTGCTGAGCATGCACTCATATTTCTTGTCATTCTTCTCTAAGGAATCCAGTCTAACAACTATTTACCTAGCAGTCAGTTGTATGGTGTTATAAGCATTTAAAGTATGCAAGATGGCAAATACTGGGCCATTTATGGAAGGGACGCTTAACTTCTGTGGGTTTTGTATGCATAGGGTCCTGAAACCCATCCCTTGTATCTCTGAGAAGACGGCTGTGCCAGGTTGTTGATTTATTGCAAGCACTGTAACATACACTCAGGAAAGCCCACATTTTCAAAAACTATTCAGTTTTGAGCATCTTCTCTAGGCAGGAGCTCTGCTAATGTCTTTGTGTGGTTTATTTCATTCAGTATTTCACGTTTTAAGGGTTTGAACTATGATGCTGAATGTATAATGGTGATTATGTTGTGAATAATATGGTTTTAGAATTCATGTGAACTTGATGCTTGAGGTTTGTTATGTAAAAATACATATGGGCTCCCTCTGGTGGGTGAAAGATCAAGGAGGTCTATGGATGTCAGTCATTCCTAAAATATGAACTCCTTTTGACTAAAACGTATTAGCTTAATCGTAGTGGCTCACACCTTTAATCTCAGCCCTCAAAAGGCAGAGGCAGATGGATCTCTGAGGTCAAGGCCAGCCGGTCTATACAGTCAGTTCCAGGCCAGCCAAAGCTGCAAAGTGAAACCCTGCTCAAAAAGCCCCCAAGTAAGTAAGTAAGTAAGTAAGTAAGTAAATAAATAAATAAATAAATAAATAAATAAATAAATAATAAAATTATATTTTTGGTTGTGAGCCTAGCCTTTTAACGGCTGGGCCATCTCTCCAATTCATAATAAAATTATCTTAAAAAGAGGCTCTTTGTAACTAAAACCTGAGGAATGAGAGATGGACATGTTGGATGAACCCAGTAACTTTCACACAGAAAGTTTGCAGCAGAGTTGAAACGTTAAATGCAAGGAGCAATTTCCTTCCTCGTGGCTTTCAAGTTATCTAAGTCTGAAGATCCCAGTGTGTGCTACTTCCTACAAATTGTGGTCTAACATATACCTGTTTTTCAGGATGTTCTCATCCTGGGACTCAAGAGTCATGTTCACTGTCTGTTTTTTCTTCCTTTCATATGATGTTTCTACCTGTTTAGAATCAGTGATAAGGAAGCTACTAAAATGAAGCTCTGCCTTTCAGGGGCATCTGCAGCTCTTATTTCTGTAGTCCAAGTAGAAGAGACCAACTGGCAGTAGGGTATTGTGACTCATGAGAATTGAGAAAGGAATTAAAAGTGGGTATTTTGAGTTAGAAGTCCTTTAGGCTCTAGGCAGTAATTAGCTGTATGGCCCTGCAGACCCCTACTGTTTGTACCATTATTCCAAATGAGAGGTTGTGAGTAGATGGTCCTTGGGAGCCTTTGCAGTAGGATGGTCTCATGGTTTGTTCCGATTCTGCCCTGAAATTCCTAGGGTGTATTTTAACATTCTTCTTGATGACAATTGCTCATTGCCTTGAGACATTTTCCCTAAGTCCCTGTATGCTCAGACTTTTTTTTTTATCCAGATGAAACAATGTCTTTTTTCAAAGTTGGAATTTTGCATGTTTTTTTTAAATAATTGAGTTTAATAATGGTATGAACTCTTGAAGTGAGCTATTATTAGCATACATTTTGAAGTTGACTGTTTTAAAATCTGATCATAAAGGTAGTATATGCTCATTAAACAGAATAGAAAAAAGGATTAGCTGTTGTTAACAGTTTTGATATGTAACTTTCTTGACTCTTTTAATTAAATTAGTATAAAGTTCTCCTATAGTGACTTTATGCATCTCTTCTGTGCCCCTCCCCCATTTTTGTTTTGCCTTCTTTTCCCTGTATTTCATTATGTTGGCCAGCATTTTTCTGTGTTTGTATGTATTGCTGCATACCACTAATTTATTTTGCTGCATATCTATTAGAAATATGTCATAACTGATTTGCCTGACTATCTGTTGGAATATGGACACTGTTTTGTTGCCACTTGAAACAAATAGATTATTTTACCAAATTTGTTTCAGATTTATCCTAACTTCTTAAAAGACAACAACTAGAAATTTAGTTTGTTCTGTTTAAAATTTTTCTCACATAAGAAGTGTGTATATCCTAATATTGATAAGAAAATGACTACTGGGTCATTTGAGAGCATGAAGTTGCATGAGAACTTACTGTGAGTGCTGAGAGAATATGGAAAGTTGGGAACTAGTAGCTAGACACAGTCACTCCAGCCCGTATGTAACTCTAACTCTTGGGAGGCTGTGGCAGGAGGATTGTCACATTTGATGTGAGCTCTGGCTATTGGAGCCCTGAAGAGCAAGTGCAGTGGGTTGGGTGGCCGGCATAACAGTGGGTGCCGCAGTAACAGGGTGGGCTCTGGCTTTCCGCTTTCCGCTTTCCTAAGCCAGAGTGTGCTTGTAACCAGTGCTGTGACGTGAAGTGGGGGTGGGTGGGGTGAGGTTTGTGGCCTGATCGTGAAAACGCACAGACACTGGAGGTGAGGTGATCCTGAATCCTCTTTCTTTCTTTCTTTCTTTTTTTTTTTTTAGTTTAACTTTTATGTGTATTGGTTTAAAGGCATCAGATCCCCTGGAACCAGAGTTATAGACAGTTGTGAGATCCCATGTGGGTGCTAAGAATTGAACCCAGGTCCTCTGGAAGAGCAGCAAGTGCTCTTAACTGCTGAGCCATCTCTCCAGCCCCCGATCCTGAAACATTAATGGCCACTTAAAATGTAGCAGGAGCATTTAGGATCATAGCAAACAAAACAAAACAAAACAAAAAACCCTTTTAGTAATAACCTTGAAAAAAATGTAAATGACCCAATTGTGTATCGATGTAGACCTGAGTTTGTTGTAATGCACACTGTGAACTTGGGAGGGAAGAGCAAGTGTTGTAGAGGAAATAGGTAGTCTAAATTAACTTGTAAGTCTGATGCAGTTTCTTTCCATCAGAATGCTAACAGAACTTTTCTGAGACGAACATGAAAGTAGTTGCAAAATTCATCTAGAAAGACAGATGTGAGGACAGCTAATTGACTTTTGAATCAATAAGAAGGTATGTATTGTTGGAGTAGGAACGCTGGCCTTCTCAGGTACAAAGCATGCCAAAGCCTACCTCTAACACATGCATGTGATGTGACTTGTTCATAAGGCCTTTAAGCATGGGACTGTGTTTCAAAGCTATCCATGCTTTTAAGAAGACATGTAAAACATTCTCACACCTCTGTTTTAGTGTATGTACACTCTGAATGTCCTAGAGATTTAGTTTTGAAAGCAAAGTAGAAGAAAATGGGAAATGGATGCTGACTTACCTTGCTGCTAGAGGTGGAGGGGTCTTTTTGAGTCTTCAAGTTGGCGGCAGCCTTAATGATGTAATGATGCTGGTTCTGATGAGCATAGGGGGTTGTTAGGCAAACATGGCAAGCCAAAGAGTGTGTCAGGGCACAGGAAGAAGTCCTTCACTGTCGGGTTAGCCTTAAAGGTCAATGCCTGTGGTCCTCAGAGGTAAAACTAGGACAAAATCTCCATGCTCCAAGCATGGAGATAGCAATAGCTGGATTGCAACAAGGCCATTGCTACTTGAGTGATGGACTGTGTGCAACCTTGTTCCTGTTCCTGTCGTGCAGAACTCTGTTAATGAACACATGCTACTACTGTATGGGAAGCAGAGCAGAAGTGAAGTGCCTAGAAGACGAGGTTTTACTGCGGTAGGACTTGGGGGGAGAATTAAAAGCTTTTGATTAGAAAAATGTCACTGGTAAGCGGTATGCTATGCACACATGTATTAAGTATGCAGTGGAGGGGCCTCTCTTCAAGGGATGTGTGTGGTAAAGCCTTTTGTAAAGGGAGTAACTTTCCTGTACTAGAGTTTCAGTTCAGATTCTCTTAACCTGTCCAGGAGAATCACCCACAATGTTGCACTGACTTCTTAGCTTCCTGGCTGTCATTGTAAAAACAGCAAGTCTTAACAATAGCTGCTGTCACTGAGCACATACCCTTACCTGACCTTGTGTCACAACTGTCATTGATTGACCTGCAAGCCAAGGCCTATACCGTGAAGAAAATGAGGTTCAGAAGATGGAGCCACCTCCCTGGCCGATGTCCCTGGCACTGGAGATGTGAAGAGTGACGAGAGGTCACCTCATCCCTGGCTGGCCTGCCACAGCTGCAGGCGGGTGTACACTTGGTGCTGCTACGCTCTGTGGCATGGCATGAGCTCTGTGGGCCTCCGGGCTCTGCTCCTCATTGATGTACTGTCACATCTGATGATGTCACAGCATCATCTGTTGACCTTGGGAGCAATTTGACCTATGTATAAGTCACATAGATTTGGAAGTATTTGACTAGTTTGGGGGGGGCAGATAAAACTACTGCTGCTGAACCATGCTTTTGGGGGGGTCTCTAAACTCCCCCTTCCCTCTCCTTTTGTCTTCCTCACTGGCGCTCTCTCTCTCTCTCTCTCTCTCTCTCTCTCTCTCCCTCTCTTATGGTTATCTAGTGATAGATGTGTTTCTTATGTTGATGTTGATGTATGCTCTGGGGGAATAGGAAAAAATCAGTGTTAGTGAAATCCCCGGGAAAGAGGTAAACTCGGCTTATAAGCATAGACAAGAGAAAATATGATTCTGCTTTTCATGAAGCGTGCTGGATGCTGAGATGGTTTTTTAGAATTTCCTAGTGAAGCAAGGGACCTGTCATTTTACCATTGGGTATGTGTGTATGGGCGGGGGGGGGGGGGAAGTTGACTACCACTCAGGGCCTTGCTTGGGAGGCACTTGGCTGAGAACAGGTGGGACCAGAGATCCTCACTCCTGAAGGCTCAGTTTCCACACTGGCATTAGCATTGTTGGAGCTGGGTGAAATGCACACAAAGCTACTTGTGTGGTGTCTGGTACCCAGAAAATAGCAGCTACTTCAGTGTCCCCTTATGTGCATTAAGAGTAAGGAATCTGCTTAGGTTGTGTTCTGAGATAAGGTTAAGAAAACTATCAATTTCCTAGAATTTGGAAGGAGACATTTAACCATTGATTATGAAGCGTCTTGGATGGGCCACACGGTTTTGGCTCTGAGAACTAACGGAGAGAATAGATGAGTTCTCATGGACTTTGGTCTAACAAGAACTTATAGTAAACAAGTGTACACAGAGCGTCTGTGTCAGAAAGTCAAGGCTGTCTCAGGTGAAGAGGATTTGGGACAAGAGATTACTTCTGGGTGAAGTAAGCAGCTTTGGGGAAGAGGTGACTTGAATAGGTCTCTTAAAGACTCATACATTTTCCACATACGGGAATGAAGGGAAGAGAGACAGGCTGGGAATGATCACAAACTCCAAGGCGGATACTCAGGATGGCAGCTTGGACTGAGTAAAGTTTAGCTTACTCAGGAGGAGGATGAGTAGGCCAGGGACTTGCCATATAGCCCTTGGCCTTTGGGATACATTCTGCCTGGCCCTGCTACCTTTGTCCAGGATGCTGATATTAGTGGATGGCATGCCAGGATGCCCTTGCACCCTGACTTGTGGTGGGAGTCAGTGGGCAGAGGTGCCAGTGGGATATTGGCAGTTTGAATGAGAGGAGTTGGTTTGGTACCTGGGTTCTGGCTTTGCATCCTCGGCCCATGAGTCTATTAGGTGTCTGCTTAGCACCTAGAACCTTCCCTGTGCATGTCATACATCTTGTATACCAGGATGGATTTAGCCCGTAGGGTGATACCAGCCAGCCAGCCATGGCTCAGTGCTGCATGTAGTCCTACTCAAGGTGACCCTGGAAGACAATGACAAGGGGAAACCCTGTGACTAGCACTTTGAACAATTCATCTCCGCCTCGCTCTTTAAGGTAAGTTTTGTTTGATCTCTGTTTTTCCCTCTTCTTTTTTAGCTCAGCATTGCAGAAGAAAAGTCAGGTACTTTCAGCTTCAGCTTCAGCATTCTTTTTCTCAGTGATGTGGCAGTTCATACTTTTCTTCCAAATACAACCTGAAAGGGTAGAGGTGGTAAATGGCTCCATGGCGCACTGACTGTACATCTGAGCTGGAGTGGGATCTGTAAGCCATTATCAGACTCCAAATCAAGCTGCTGTGGCCTTCTCCAGTTTTTGTTTCAGTGAAAGTGTGTTTTCATTCTGTCAGTGGACAGTTCACACACCTACTATTCAAAGAGCGTTCACAGTGAATACTTGATGTGAAAGAGACTAGTTAAATACTTCAACTCCAAGGGATTCCATTAAAGTAATAAGGAAATTACATTTAATTTTCAATGGAAGAAAGATTTTTTTTTAATGCCATTGCCATTAAGCATTTATCATCTACACGCGAAGCTGGTTTTTGTGAGTGAATTCCTGAAGCACAGTTGGTCTTTATATGGGTAGAAAGGAAATATTCTTGCCGAATGCATAGTTTGATGTCACCTTAACAGTGGAGAAAAGTATACCTCTCCAAAGAACAGAATGTGATGGTTGATTGGAAACTTTTGGAGTTACAGCTTTTAGCTCTACCTACCGAATAAGAAAAAATATATAAATGAGTCCCCAGATGAAGGCGTGGTGGGTACTTCATAGACTTAATTGACTCCAGACACAGGCTGTGATTTGTAAGCAAGTAGTGACAAGAGGAAGTGAAATCAAAATTAAATTAAGGGTAGGAAGGGAAGAAAGATATGAAGAAGAGGTGGTGAATTTTCTAAAAACTTGTAAATATATGTCTGTGAGTAAGCAATTGCAAGACTGTAGCCATGCCTCAGTTATGTCAGAAGGTGAAATCTGGAAACATCTCGCTCCCCAAACAGTCCCCCTCTCTTGTTTAAGAATGTTTTCGATACCCATTGTTTGGTGCCATCTTGTGAGTTCAGGGTTTGCGTCCGGACCGTTTCACTGACAGCAGCGTAGCGTCATCTGCTGTGAGGCACAGGACAGGGTGTCCCGGAGTCTGACATTTTGGCATTGTTGTAGCGCATATAAATAAATTTCTAGGAAGCAGCTGTCCTCAGTGACCATCACATTTGTCAGTGTCTCACTTACTTCCCTCTTTCCTGGCCATCCTTGTTTGCTTAGTGACCTGGCCGCAGAGGACAGACAGGCCCTTTGTCCCACGTCCCTTACAGCACAGAGCGCATGGCTGGAAGTGAAAGATGTGAATTAGCCACAGTATTTTCTCTCTCTCGTGTCCATTTCATTGTGGCCATGTGGGTTCAGCCCTGCCCACCTGGAGCTTGGACCTGTGGAATAACATCAAGTCCTTCATCTCTCTGGGGTCTGGTCATTTTCATCCTCCCTCTGTATCTCCGTCCCTCCATCCCTCCACTTTCCCTTCCTTCCTTCCTTCCTTCCTTCCTTCCTTCCTTCCTTCCTTCCCATCTTCCTTCCTTCCCTTCTTCCTTCCTTCATTCCTTCTTTCCTTCCTTCCTTGCTTCCTTTTTTCCTTCCTCAAAACCCTCCAGTTTTGCCCATTTCCCACAGCTTTCACTTAGCTGGTATCTACAGGCTTCACAAAACCTGTGTCCTTCCAGGGTTGAGCTCCATGCTTCTCTGATGGTCCTACCAGCTTCAACCAAACAACCCTGTTCATAATCTCATCGGCCTTCTCACGACCTGCGTGGACACTCACTGTCCTCTACTTTCTCAAATGTGACTAATCCCTACACTGGTCTCCTGAGTTAGAACCTACTGCTGCCTGCTCTATTTATTAAGTGAAGAACTCTTTATGGTCTGTGACACTTTTTTTTTTGTTAATTACTGTTTTATGTTATTTATCGATCATACAAGACATAACTTCCCATGTGAAACTAGAAAATGCTATTGTATGAACCCTGCATCTTATTATTTACTTTGGGGCACAGCAGGTGGATGGGGAGAGGTTAGGACTCGATCTTCACATTTCTCTTCCCATTAAGAGGATGTAAACAGGGAATGGTCCTTATGTTCCCTTTACACAGAGTCTGGCCTATGGTAAGCTTTCCTTATGTGGTTCTGGAATGGACGACTAAAAGGTACTCCCCAGAGAGTTATTGTTTGAACCAACAGAGACAAGTTCCCCTCTTAGAGCCACACAAGCCGTTTTCCCTTCTTTGCCTTTCCGCCCTGAGCGGTTAGTTCTTCCTGCGGCTTGCCCCTGTCACCTGCCTTGGGGTCAGACTGAAATTGAAATCAGGTCCCCCCACCCCTGTCACTCTGGGAGACTGGAGAGCAGTGTAGTACTGTCCTCACTAGGAAGTGACTGCACAGCACACTGGCTCCAGCGGGGGCTTCTCAGAGGCCGCTCCTGCTCCTGCGTGGTGAGTTTCCTTCTCCCTCTAGTCTGCCTGTCAGCGCTGGCTCCTCTCTGTTGTCAGTTTTCTTTGTTTCTATACTTTTTCAGATCATGTGAGCTGCTTCTTCTCCCCCTCCTTCTTCTTAAGGTATGTTCTTTCTGTGTAGTCCTAGCAGCCCTGGAACTCACTGTGTAGACTAGGCTAGCCTCTAACTCACAGAGATCTGCCTGCATCTGCCTCCTGAGCGCTGTGCACCACCATCCCTGTCACCATAAGTCCTTGCTTTGTGGTAGCCAAACAAGAGCACTCTGTCTTTGTAGCACCTACACAGATGCCGGGACTCAGCTAGTTGAGTCACAGGAAATGGTCAGTGTGTGTGTGGACTTGTTAGCTCACAGCTGCTCAGCTGCAGGGCAGCACTGCTGAGCACTGGGGAGGAAGTGTCCAAGGGAAATGTGAGAACCCTTCAGAAGGAGCAGTGCATAATGGTGGCCTGAAAGAGCTGTGTTGCATTCAACATTCCCCCCTCACTCCATGTTAAATGTGTTATTAGTTCCCTCCATACCGAGAGTGCCTCTGAGAACCACATCATCCCTTCCTTCTGAGCACTTTGTGTTTGAGCGTCCACCGTACACCAGCAGACAGACATGAGTCAGATCATCTCCAATCTTAAGGGCCCTGAGTCTAATGAAGAGACAGGCAGGCACTAAGGTGCATAATGAAAGCCTGTTGTTGTTAAGTGCTGTCACCACAGTGGAAGATAGCAGAGCAGAACTGAAGTGCTCACACAGGAGAGCTGACTTTTTATCTTGACCTTAAAGGGTACAACAGGGTTCCCCCAACTGTGAAAGCCTTCTCTCGAAGGCTGCTGTGAAATACCAGGGGACACATTTGGTCACATCGAGTTAGAAAGCTCGTCTGCTGCCACTTGTGGGTCAGGATGGGATCAAGGATGATGACCTAGTCAGCTGTCACAATAACAGATCTAGGCAGACCCAGTAGAGGCTTAAATTAAATTCTTAATTGGAGGGACAGAAGACAGTCAAGGCTTGTTTGACAGGAAGTAAGCTCCGTTAGATCTAGGAGATGGCAATGTTAAAGATGCCTTTGAGGCTTGGTTGGAGTTAGAAGTGACTAAGTCTGTGATTGTATTTTGTGCTATCATCTGAGGTACATGCTAGCAATCTAGTGACACATTGATCAGGTAGCTGCAAAGACAGAGGTGTACGGCAAGTCTGGTTTCAATGCCAGGAACAAAGAGCCAGCTGACCTGAGTGTAGATGGAGACTGAGACTCTGAAGACTGGAGAAGAAAAGGCTCTCAGGTGAATCATAGGGAAAGGCATTTGAGAGGTCATCAGAGCACAGGAAACCCAAGGCCTCAGCTCTGGAGAAGGCAGGCATGTGGGGCCTTCCAGTTAACAGGTAGGTTAGCTCTTGATGAAGATGGTGTCACCAAGGATGGCTTATAGTCTACGGCTAATGGCAGAGACCCTCTGTTCCTGGAGGGTGATCCTTGGTAATAGGTGAAGAAAGTGGTTTTTAATTGAGGGGATTAAAATGAATAAAGGGCTTTGAAAGTGCTTAGCCTAGACAGTAGATATGGGCTGCTCTGCATATGTACATTCCTGTCTCTCTGCGCTGGCCCACCAATCTAAGTGTAGACATAGCTTATTGAACTTAAACACATTGTTTCTCTAAAAACTGGGGCTTCCTGTGCAACTATGCAAGTGCCTGACACCTTTAAGGCTTTCCAGGTCATTTATTGAGTTGTTTTTTTTTTTTTTTTTTTTTTTTTTTTTTTTTCCCTGTTGGTTATCAGTGTGACCTCCAACTTAGATGAGACATTCTTTTGTTTCTTCTACATTTTACATATTTTTTTATTGTTCCTAATGCATCATAGTGTACAGTTTCCTGTCTTCTTTCTTGCCTTTTTCCTTCCCTTCCTCCTTCCTTCTCTCCCTCCCTTTTCAATTTCGTTCCTCACAGTCTTTCCTAAAACTGGCATGCTCCGTTAGTTGCCCGCATTGGGCAGTTTGTTGTGTAGTACTTCCATCAGATGACTTTCTCCATCCATCTGCAGAAATTGGCAGTAGTTTTGAGTTTTCTCCATCAGGGTCTGGAATCTGAACTTGCTGTCTTTTCTTCCTCTTCCGTTTTCCCAAGTTGATGTCTTGAACCACTGACTGGATCTGTGTGCCCACAATAACATGAGCAGCATGAAGCTGGAAACTGATTTAAAGGGGAATATTGAACCAAGTCCATTAAGTTTTGATTTTTTTTTTGAGCCTAGATTAAAATAGATTGGTATTCAGAGTGTGAATATGTTGCTGAATCCCTAACACTCATTGAGCCTGGCATCGTGTGTGTTCATTTTTCAGTAACTGGGTGGGTCACTTTTTTATTTATTATGAACACAAACACTGATGCTAACAGCTGACATGTGAAAGGAAAGAAGGCGCTGGTGATGAAAACCATTTAATGATTAGTGAGGAAACAAATATTGTTTAATGAAAATAAAAACCATGTCGAAAGGGCCTAATGCTGACTTTTGGAAATATAAGCATGTTGCGGTCTTTTGTGTACCCTCTGTCCTGTACAGTAGATATTGTTTAAAATTGCTTGGGAACTGGAGCTTGCAATTGTGAGCCTGGAATGTCCTGCAGATAATTAAGTTGTGGTCAGGCTTTGGAAAAATAAAAAGTTCTCGAACTATGATTTTATAAACATGCTACAATAACATTTCTTTATATTTAACAGTTTCTTATAGAAAGTTGATACTCTCATGAGGCATTGATTAAAGGTAAAACATCAAGAAAGAAAAAATATTAAATTAAAACTTCACTTAGGATGTTGACAGTTGGCTTGTAATATTAAACAGATGTGTATGTTCCTGGGGATAGTCTTCCTTCTGAACTGAATTGCTAAGTTGTATTTTTTTTTAATGACAACTACAAATTTTTGATCAGTTAATAATTTTAAATACCCGTTCTACAATCTTTAGTATCTGGCTTCATCTGTAGTTTGAGCCTTCTCAATGATATAATGACTGGTGAGACCTTTGCTGCCTCTTCTAAAGCCTTTCATTTTCTCCACCCCCTCCCCAATCCCAAAGCTTAGCCCAGCTCTTCTGATTTCATGATGCATTCTTGGAGATTGATTCCTTGAAATAATTTTAGGATCACTGGGTGGAATTCTACCCTGGCAGATTTATGTCTGTAGTTTCCTCCCATGTAAGCTTTGCTTTGGCATTTGAGCACACAAGCTGACCTACATTGTGGTATTGTGTTTGTGTGGTCAATTGTAAAGGCTTCATAATATGTCTGTAGAGCCAGCCATGCAAATCAGCCCATACCCCACACTGTGGGGCCAGAGAAATGGCAGTGAGGGGACCTAGAGGAACCCTGGCCAGAAGTGAAAGAGACACAGTGAACTCTTTTGCTTAGGAGGGCAGTGGGCTTGGGTAGAGTAAGTGTGGGTTAGATGGGTGGGTGAGTTCTGTTCTATGGCATGAGGTGAAACATACTTTGTAACATCATAAAGGCCTCAGATCTTTTTGCATGATTAGATAAACTCTGCATTGTTGTGTTTAGGCTAATGCAAAGTTTAAATGTAGCATCTTAAGTTTTCTGAAAGGTGTCTTATTACACTGGACAGAGCTTTGGGGCCTTGGGTACACTTATTTATCTTGGAACCATATATTGTTTGCACAGGCTTCTTTGGGGAATCAGAGTTTTTTTTTTTGTTGTTGTTGTTGTTGTTTTCTCTGCAGATTGCATTTTGAAAGCTCTGATTTGGAGCCCTAAGTATATCAGAGACATTTTTTTAGTAAACACAGAGGCTTGCTAGGCTATCTACAAAAACAAAACAAAACACAGTATGTTTTATCATACAAAAGTGTATTTTGCTTCAAAAATAATCAATTTTCCCTATTGGCTTTCTTCTTCTGTGTGACTGTTTCTCTCTCTCTCTCTCTCTCTCTCTCTCTCTCTCTCTCTCTCTCTCTCTGTGTGTGTGTGTGTGTGTGTGTGTGTGGTGTGTATGGAGAATGGATTTTTGTGTGTGTTGTCTTCACAATTTAATTCAATCTGCCAGGTTCCCCTGGAAGTGAAAACATTGATTAACTGCACCCTTTTGGAAAGACTTGGAACTTTCAGCTATGTACAAAAAATAAATTTAGTATAATTTGTTGCTCTAGAAAGAGCCATACAGTTTTATCTTAAGACTCTGAAAGGTGATAAAATGTATCATTAAGGGGTTATATTTTTGGGTTTTTCCCCCTTAATCTTTATACTGTTTCATTCCAATTCTCTTCCAATGTCTTGCTATTAAGGACTAATGCAAATATTTTGGATACTTCTCTCTAACCAGAATTCGTAATTATTAACAGATTTAAGTAGAAAATTCTGTTTCACTTTGCCATTCTTACTGCATCATAAGATCACTCTGTAAATGATACTCATTTATAGATATTTTGGCTTGCTCACAGATCCTAATTTTAGTATTACGCTTGACTGAGCAACAAGCTGCTGTGGTCAGCTAAGGGAATTGTATTAGGCAGCCTCTATTTTCTTCTGTGTCTGTGTTGTTTGCAGTGTCTTCAACCCCTCAGAGAAAGCACAGCTTTAAGAATTGATTTTTCAGTTTTTAAATTTAATAATCCTAACACAGGGCAGAGAAAAGCAAGAAGTTTCTCAGAGTAGGTGATGGTCTTGCTTGTATTGTGAGACTCACACACCGCCATCTCTCAACCACCTACCTCGTTTGGGCCTTACTCTTCTCCACATAGCATCTGCATCTTCCTAGCCCCTTTTCAGATAGTGAAGTCAGTGTGTATCCTGGGGAAGGACAGAGACTTCCTTCCCCAGGATATGAGTGCTTGGGTCTCTTCACTGCTCAGTTAGAAATTGGGAAGTGGAAGGTACTTATTGGTCCCTAGTGGTCTGAAACGGCAACTGCATCTCTTGAAATTTTCATTAGAACCCTTGAGTTTGATTAGAAAGAAAGAAGTTAATAATTGTAGCTAGGTTATCTTATTTAAAATGCTCTTTGAGGCACAGCTGTGGTTACTTTTCCTGCCTGCTCTTAGGTGCAGTTTATTTGAAAGCTTGGCCACTAGACCACCACCTGTCCTTTACACGCTTAGGATTTGGAGGGGCAGTCTGAATAGTGTGTGCTAAGAAGGTTGAGGAGTTCTGGTGGAACTTGTCTTTGTCATCTTTTTGTCAGGTTTATCTTACTTAATTTTCATGAAAATGATGTGTTTGTTACTGTGGTCACACTGTGATTAAGCTTTGGCTGATGTAGGATATTTTATTGTCCCTGTCCTGGAAAATTATAGCATTTTTTATGAGAAGTGGTTTGTGGGTTCACACAGCCCACTCGGAGTGCCACTTACTATAATTCTCTTCTAAAAGAACCATAAAACAGCATGTAAATTGTTTAAAAAGGGAAAGGTCTTTTCTGAGAAAGACGAAACATCTCTCCGAGCTTCACGACTTAGCTCAGTTTATCTGGAGCAGGATAGTTAGAATGCATGCGTCCAAGGCCAGTGAGGCTGTGAGCTACAGCTGCTCAACCCTAAGCCAGTATTGATGTAATAATATAAAGATCTGCTTTCTGTGACTTTGGGTGAAGTTAAGGAAAAGGGAGAAGGAGGTGATGAAAAGGGAATTAAATTTTTTTTTTCTAAGTCCTCGACACTGACATAAGAAAGCTGTGTGCTCATAATCTGCATTAAGATATGACTTTAGGTAATCAGTCTTGTGAAGCATGTATTGAAATCCACATGTATGCTGACCTAAAGAAGCTCTCCCCGCTTGCAGTTTCTCCAGGCTAGTTGGCTTGCTTTGTTCGGTTTATGTGCAGCGCATGAAGAAAGCATAAAACGGCACAATCACAAGGCCAAAGTTCTGTCATGGTTTTGTACAAATGCCTTATTCTGATCCTATCTTGGTTTGAGCATGAGCCTTACAGAGAGCAAGGGCGGAAATTGGGAATGATTTTCTACAGCAGTTACATGCTACTCTGCTTATAGTCATTCAATACAGCTCGTTCTTACGCTGAGCAAATCGATATAAGAAAATCTCCATACATGTGAAGTGAGAAATCAGGGTAGTTGTTCATTTTCTGGGAAGAGATAACTTATGGTGGATTTAATTTGAAAGGACTTCCTGGGTTCTATGACTTACAGTAGGTTTAACTTTAGAGCCACTTCCTGGGTCCGTAAGATCGTTGTGCTTATAGTTGACTTCTTCTAGAGGCAGGAATGAGCCGTCGGTAGCAACAGAAACAGTTGCCTCTGTAAAATGTGCCTCAGTTCAAATCAGTCTTGTTAAAACACCCATTCTCTCTGTGTTCTAGAAACTGTCTGATTTTGTGGCAAGAAGAAGTGACTATTAATCACATTTGTGTGTCTTACCCGGAGTGTTTGGGAAATGTGAAATGTGGCTATGAGGTTTTTTTTTTTTTGTTTTGTTTTGTTTTGTTTTTCTGTTTTCTGCCTAAAAACTTATTATGTGCATGTGATTTCATAATGAATAGCAATGTAGGATTTATTCCATGACCATAAATTCCCTTTGCTCTAAAAACTGAACATACACAAAACCTAAAATGTAAGCCTTTTGAAACCATTCCTCATTCTGTACTTTCTGTTTTCACTTTTCTGGTCTTAGGGCATTTTTACTCAGTTAGTATGGCAACAGAAGTAAATTTGGGGAATAGAAAATGAAGTTATCATTGGAGTGGAGGATGAAAAAAATAAAAGATGCTTCTAGTGTCATGATATGGGTGGGAAAGCCATGAAGAACGCTCGGACTGGACCCCTAATCTCTAGCTGTTTTCCCCAGTGTTGTCTGACGGGCTTGGGGGCCCCTTGTCCAAGATGTTAGCCTGAGAAGCCTGTGTCTGTGTTTCAGCACACCAAGCAAAGGCAATGGCATTTCGGCCAGGGCTGGAAGAGCATGCACATTTCTACAGAGACCTGGAGCCTCTGCATTAGAGTGTGCTCTCTAGGGGTTTGTGCGGTACTGTGTGATGACTTCATGGTTGTCCCACGGGATAAAGAGCGCTGTGTTTGTGAGGGGAGGGGCTCTTTTAGACTGGGGAGTAGTTTTGCTTGTTTTGTTTTATTTAGCACAGACAAAATTCCTAGTCATTCCCAGTTCTAAAGAAACATACACAAGGGTTTGTTCAAGAATTTGCTTTGCTTTCGAAGTTGTCCGGCTGGAAGATGGACCACATCGATATTGATAACAACTTGTGTCCAGAAAAATGTTTGCTTTTTTTTTTCTTCACTTGAGTTGTTTAGGAAGTATTTTTAATAGACTTTTAGTGATGTCAACTCATTTATCAAATTGTAACATTTGTATGTGAAAATCTTCATCATAAGACAATTCCTGCCAGAAAAGAGTCACTGTCTTTGAATTTCCCCCCCAAAACTGCAACTTCAGAAAATATGTAAGAGATGTAGCAATTAACCTACATGCAGGTTTCTAATACTAGAAAATGGGCAGCTAGTTACATTCAAAGACAGGATCTGATGGGCCCAAATTGCTTAAAACAGCACAGTTACTGAAGATCTTCCCTAGGGAGCTTGAGAAACCATTTAACAGATGAAAGTACATTCTGAAAAGTCTGACCTTACAGGCAATCATAAAATGAATCAAAACAGTGCTTTTTTTCCCCCTGAAATGTACAGAGCCCATCTGTGTCTAATCCAGTAATTATAGACTGTGTTCAATTACCTTTTCAAACTTGGAGCAGACTGGAGACTAGGCAGTGAACAAACATAGGGTTTTGTCTAGACCTCAATTGACCACAGTCTAAAACGTGAATTTATATCTAATTTTATTTTTTGTTTGGTTTGATAGTTCTTAGAGGATTCATTTTTGCTACTTGGTGTTTCACCCTCTTGATCTCAGACACCGCCTTTTCTCCTCACAAAAGCTTTTGTATCGGCAGCGGCTGTGGCTTCAGCTGTAAGGAGGTTTAGTTTTGTGAGCGCTCACTGCCGCCTGCAAATCAATAATTCGTGCTAGAGAAAAGGCCTCATTGGGCTGGGGGAGGGGATTTTGCCAGTGAGTAGCATTTTTAAAAAATAACCCTTTAAATGTGTTGCTGCTGACTGTAACTCTTTGTTGTATGCCAAGGAAAAATAAGTTATTTTACCATTTAAAAAAAAAAAAAAAGACATGGAGATTGACAAAAGAAACCTGTCTTTCCCTCTTTTACCTGGTGGCACAGGTTTTCTGTACTTTTATGGCATTTGCTGGCTTTGTTATGAGATGCACTTCCAACCCTTACATTAATTAGTCAGTTTATGATACGATGATACATTTTGTCAGGAGCATTGGCAGTTCATGTGTTTTTGTTTGTTTGCTTTTGCTTTTGTTTAATTGCCAAACAAAGGATGAGATGACCACAACCTCGTGTGGGACAGCCTTTCCTTTGCTGGTTAGTACCACTTCTCATGCCAATAATGTTACAAACAAATGTTTTGGGGGAAGTGTCATCGCATACCAGTCAGGAATTTTTTCCAGAACTGTTGGGACCACATCTAGTATATTATTTTTAGATAACTGTGCTTCTTTAGAGCTTACTCTCATTTGGAAGGTTTAAGGACGACACCAGGGAGAGACTAATTATAATTGGTCGCTTAGATGTACTTTGTGGGAGTCACCTGAGAAAATGAAACCTGTAGCAGGTCCTGGGTGCCTTCTCCAGAGTAGGGTGAGCTGTATGCTTAGGACACGTGGCACTGCGCCTCTTCTGTCTTCTTCCTGGCCCCCATTCAGGGTCACTGTTGACACAATATTACTGGAGGCTTTCTTACGGGAACTGGAGAGACACCTTGGATCTTGTACCATCCATCCCTGTCTACTTAGAGAGAGGTTTTTGTGCCCGTCTGTTCACTGGTCCAGCTCCCTCCTCGTTTCTGCAGTCATTGCCTAATGTGAGAACTCCCTTGCTTGTGTGGGTTTCATATTAGCTGATTAACCCCACTCAGGCCCCACTCAAGTATAAGTGCCTTCAGATCAAGGCTGGGTGTGTGTGTGTTCTCCCATTGTAGCTCAGCTCCAACACAATGCCTGGCTTGTGGCAGGCACTCTGCTCTTGTTGACCGAGTAGAGACAAAATGGATCTTCCATTGAATTCTTAGTATTAAAAGGTCAAAGTGAAGCATCCTTAAAGTGAATAGAAATTATATTTGAAAGATACTTAAGTTCACACTTTCTCTGTAGCCCAAATCTCAAAGGCAGAGCTTTATTTCCCACTCTTAATGTTTAAATGATAGTGATAAAATGAGTTTTGTTTGTGGAGTCTCAGTTTCTTCTTGAAGCTTGCCTGCCTGTTGCCATGCTGCCTCGCTGACAGATTATGGCAGGTTTTACACAGCGGCTTGCCCCATCTGCAATGAGAAAACTGAGTAGCAGTTCTCTGGTTTGCTCATCTGCAAGTCTTCCTGATTCCAATGGAAACTTTACAGAGAGATAAATCACCTAATAGAATTGAGCACTTACTACTTGAAAGATGCTGCGGCATGTGTGATTGTCACAATGTGGAAGCCCTGACCTTTGTGATTTTGAAGTGTGAGATTGGTAGTGATGTCCCTCTGTGACAACGTCATGCCCGCTCCTTGCATATTTGCTATCCCCCACCTTGGCCCTCAGTGTCATGACTCTCCTACTCTCAGGTTGAAAGGGAAAGAAACCATGCTCATATTAAAGCAGGGATGGAGCATTAGTCTACACAGGCCACAGCCTCTGCAGACACATCACAGACCACTGCCTCTGCCCATTCTTTCCTGTTGGGTGTCAGTTTAATATATAGAATGATTTTTTTTGTTTGTTTGTTTGTCTTGTTTTTTAGATGAACTTTGGGGTTTCGAGACTTAACAGTGTGTCACATTTAGGGAATCCATTTAAGGACTGAAAATACTTTTTTTGTGATCTGTGTATTAGGGAGTGTGGCCCCTAAAACCAGCCCAGGGTCATAGTCTGACCCAAGACAGATGTGGAGGTTGGGAAGTGCGTCTGGATGTAACAGTAAGGATGAGGTCTTCAGCAGCTGGCTTCTTGTCTTTAAACATCCCTTTGTCTTTTGATTCTGACTCCCCCTGGCTAGAGGAAGGGGAGCTGTTTCTGGGAGACTCAGGCCTGCGTGGGGCAAAGCTGAGATTGGAGACCCAGATCACAGCGCAAGCTGTAGACTTCTCTAATCCACACAGAGCTTAGTTTCCAGGTTTGCTGGTAAGAGTTCCAGATCTCCTGCCTCTCATCCCCTCTTAGTCTATGAGAAGTCTTAAGATTTTTTTTTTTTAAACTTTGACTGCTTTTCTTAGCATTCTGAGTTGGATATATTCATATTTATTTGATATGTATATTATCTTTTATTCTTGAAACTAGTTGGAAAGTTTCAAGGCAAACATTTGGTTTTCTGTTAGCCCACAAATTGAGCCATGGTTGTTCAATGATGGCCTTGTGTTGACTAAGGCAGTATCACATTTTAAGTGTATTTTGTTAGGAGCCCACTGAGCACACCAAACGTCATGTCTGATTGTGGGCAATATTCACTTACAATAACACTAACTTCCATCTTCAGGTACCTAACATGTCATCCAGAAATATATAGAGTCTGAAAATGTTGCTGTAACATGCCCTGTTGGCCCCATATCCCAAAGTTAATGGTGGTTTTCCAGTGAACTCGAATGCACCTCGGAGGTTTCCACCTGCAAACCCCATCCTCGGGGTAGGGAACTGTTGGAGTACAGGCTGCTTGCTGAATGTGGTGTTTGTTTGTCAGCACTAAAGGATGTATGTGGTGGGCACTTGCTATCCCTTGCCACTGAAGGCACCGTCTTTCAACCACAGAGCCACTCTCCTTTTGGAAGCTCACTCTATCTCTGACCTTAATCAGGGACCTGCTGCTGATGCTGCTGTGTTCCCAAATGACTTTTGTGCCTATTGGGCCACAGACCAAGGGTAGGGACCAGACTTGAATCAGGTTGTTCAGAAGCCTTCTTAGGATTTTTTTTTTTTTTTTTTCCTAATTGGAATTAGGAAAGAGTCATTCTTTATGTGGAAGTCTGGATTTTAACTAAACACAGAGCTCAGGTGTTAGAGATAGACAGTTTCTCTGTGGCACTGCAGAGAGAGACTAAATTCAGAGGAAACACAGATTGGAAATCTGCAGTTCTAGAGGAGGTTTTGGTGTCTGGCTGAGTTGCTTTAGAGGCCTACCTGAATCAGCACCCTTTCTGTGGTTGGGTCATGCATGCCAGTGATGCTAAGTACTCTGCTGCCTCCCAGAGTATTTGCCAATGTTTGGTGATGTCTCTGCTTGCTTTAGGGGCTGATGCTGGCACCTTGAAGGTAGCAGTCAGGGATGCTGTTAAATATGTTGCAGTATGCAAGTTTCTCCCATAAACACAACCTCTTCTGACCCCAGGAAAATTAACACAGAACCCCAAATCTGAACAGATATTAAATTGATAAACCTGAATATTAACCCACCCTTTATATATAACCATAGCACAAAATAACATCTTTCCTCCTCTTTTCAGAAGCTAATTACAATTAATGTCTGTCTGTTCAAGGGAATTTAGCTAACCTAGGGATGTACATAAACTAGTAAGAGTTGTGTAGTGAGTGGTACATACTATCTAGTCCCATATTTCTTATCTTCTAGTATATTGCCAACCTTTATGAAGATAATGTCCATTGTACCCCTTTGAGAAGGTGGATTCCTATTCAGACTTGCAGGCTGTATTGGACACCTGGGCAATATCTATTCCATCATTACAGGGCTGGAAGTGACATCTGTTCATAACGTGTCAGTAATGTTGCTTCAGAATTCTGCCATGCACCCCAGGATTTCCTCTTGATTTCACCTGCCAGCTCACCTTCAGACAAGGAGTGGATTTCCCTGGTAGACTCAGTCAACTGAGAGCTTGTAAGTGACTGGAAGAATACTGGAGCATGAGCAAGGGGGCTTCCATCCCTCATTTAGATGAAAAGCTACCCCCAAATCACCTGCATTTTATACAAAAGCTTCAGAGTTCTTTTAGATTTCTTTTCTAACAGTTTTTATTTTTAAACCATGACCTGTGGTTATCTCTCTGTTTCTTCTACCTTCTGGAACTCCTTCATTACTCTGTGTAATCCAGACTGAAACTACCGAGGATTTTGTGAGAGTGTGTGAGAAGGCCTCTCCTCCTTGGCACCCAATTGACATTTAGTGCCTGTCATTTGTTGGAGCAATGAATAGTGATTTCCTCCAACTCTGTAGCTCTCGATATTGTCTCTAGTCCTGGAACACTCCAATTTGTAATTCCTGCTCAGACTCCTTTTATACTGTTCAGTTAGAGGCATCTGTAGCTATCTATATATCTGGATGACTGATTAAACAGTCCGTTTGCTGCCCGTCACATATACTGGGCCCATGTCTGTCTCAAGGAACATTTTCCTCTGTTTGAAGTACTTTGCCCAGGTGTCCACATAGAGATGTGCATGTGGCTGACTCTGAGCTCTGCATCAAACCTGCCCTCATTGCCAGCCTCTCAGAGACCCTCATGACCACTGTGTTTAAAATGTAACTCAGCTCCACCCTGCCTTGTGGGTGCTTCTCTCTACACCTATACCGATCTCAAGACTCATTCAGTTGCATAGTATGTAACCCTTTGAAATCATTCTACTTAGTCTGACTAAAGGAGTTACTCAAGGGTGAGCCTATGGAAATTTCCTTCCCGCCTTATCCAGCAGTCTCTCCTGTTATATGGAGCACTACAGTTATCTATCACCTGTGGAGGGCCAGGACTGCTTTTTGACAATATTTAATTGAGCTACCATAAATATTTGTGTGTAGATATTTGTGTCAGCATAAAGTTTTCATTTTTCTAGGGCTAATCCTTAGGAGTAGGATTGTCAGTTCATATGGTATTTGTTAACTTGCTAAGTAAGTGCCTATAAACAAATGTCTGTAGCAACATTATTTATGGTGATAAAATAGTGAAAATATCCAAGGTCCATTAGCATTGACTGCTCTGATTGAATTTTTGTTTTTAGACTATGATAAGGGGTTCTCAGTTTTTTTTCTCCCCCTTCCCTCCCTTATTGCTCTGGTTAAACCAGACTTAGAGTGTTTGTGAAGATAGATAGATAGATAGATAGATAGATAGATAGATAGATAGATAATCTAGCATTAGAAAGAAATCAAGAATAGATACTTGCTACAACCTGGCGGTATCTTGAAAACATGGTAAGTCCAAGATGCCAGTCACTAAGGACCACACATCTATATGGATGCAAATACGTATATGGATAAGAATGATGCTTGCACAATTTGTAAATATGGTAAAAGCATTAAAACATATATTTCTAAATGAGTAGGTCGTATGCTGTATATAATAAATGGCACTAAAGCTATTTGCTTAAATCTAACTTGCTTTCCAACATGACTGTGCTCTATTCTGTATTCCCACCAGCAATGTATTCAAATTAGGTTTGTTTCACATCTCATTGGTACTTGCTATTGTCAGTAATTTTTGCCTGCCCGCCTGCCCGCCCACCCGCCTGCCCGCCTGCCTGCCTGTCTCTATGAGCACGCCAGGCAGTACTGTCCTACCGTACCCCCCTTGGCTCTCTGTCAGCAGTCTGCTGGATGGATGGATAGTGCCATCTATGCTAATAGCACTTCCACAGTTGCAAGTGATGCCGACACCTTTCATGCACCTGTTCACCTTCGTGGTAAGCAGTCTGTTCCAGTTTCTTGCTCACTTTTAGATCATTTTGTTTTCCTTAGCTCGAATGAAATCCTTTATATATTCTGGATATAGATACCTTGTCATATATGGGATTTGAAGTACTTTCATAGTCTCAGAATGTATTCATCTCTGCTCTTAAAGACATTTGTTGATCACCTGCAGGGTTCATCTGTTGACTGAACACAAAGTTGGGTGCCTGGCACAAAACAGGGAGAAAATTCAGTGTTTAATGACTGAGTGACTGGATTCCTTCTTTTACCATGCAGTGAAAGACATTTCCCCCTCTGGCAGGCAGTATGTAAATGTAAACCCGATTAGGCCTTTTTCAGATTGCAGTATTTCTTGCCTCTTTCTGCCTCAGAGGGATTAGCAATCTCTGTGGAGATTACAGAGCTGGTGTGATGCAGGCTGACTTTTGGATGTGTCCTCTTCTGCCTCCTATTTTTCTACTCCCCATGTTGACCACGTTTCCCAACTGTCTTTGCTTAACTTCATGTTTTTATCAGGAATCACTTGCATGCATTTGTTGTGTGTCCTGAAAGTGCATGAAGAGGCAGCTTTGTTTCTTATCTCTAAAGCATCACATCAGTACTACAGACTCTGCTGTCTTCCCCAAACCAGGTTGGTGCCTCCGCTGTATGTTCTTGTACTATTCCTGGGTTTTTGCTTCAGAGGACTTCAGTTATTTATAAATATTTATTTAATGTTTTTTCTCTTTACCTCATTTTAAAGGCGTTGACTTTCAAATGCTTTTCTTCATGTATTTACCCCCAAAAGTTTGAAACAACTAGATAACCTCTGTCATTTGCTCAGTATACAATTTCCAGCATGCTGTAAAACTTAATATATTATACTTGCTCATCCCCTCTGGATATAGCCTGTGGCCTTTGGTACTGCACTTGGCCACCTCTGCTGCAAGCTAAGCTGGCTCTGACAGCCCTTTTTAGTTTGAGTGGCCACAGCCTTGCTTTTCCCTGATGAACTTCTGCTCCGGATCTCATTTGTATTTGTGCCTGACTTTGCAGTGGTCATCCTACGGGGGGTTCTATGCAAAAAGATGGGCATGTGAATGGAATTGAAAGTCTGGCTGGCCTTTGTTGGGTCAGTGTTGGGATCAAAACCAGGGCCCCACTCATGCTGGCAAACATTAGTCCCAGTGGTGACCAGCTGTCCTTCGGTGCTCTGTGCTGTTTCCTCTGTACTTATTATTGACACATGGGTCACAACAGACGGGCAGGTTTCACTGGAGGGGCCTCTCAGGGTCCTGGATCGACTCCCTTGGTCTTTGTAAGTGGCTGTGCACAAGCTGATGACAGCACTCTTTTCTGGAATGTCAGCATTTAGAACCACTGCCATTCTTAGCTTCCATGGCTTGTAGACAGGAAAAGAAGACAATGGGATTTCATGGAATTATGAACCCAAACTGTCATTAAAAAAAAATAATTTGTCAGATAACAACTCATAATTTCTATTCATTTTGTTGAATGGGGGGAAAAAATGGGAGTCTCTGAATTGTGCAGAGGTGAGGTTGGTCGGTCATGAGAGCCATTCCTTCCTCAGCTTTAACCTGCTGCTGCTGGGATGGAGTCCCTGTGATGGAAGAACTGGTTTGATCCAGGACAGTGTTGTCTGAGGCTGGTATGGTCTGCCTTTGTCTCCCAGCCAGTGCCCAGCCTGCAGGGAAGGGACCCAGTAGGGCAGTGTGGGGAAGAGGGTGGAGGGAAGGTGCCAGCCACTGTGTCAGGAACACCCAGCAGCCAGTGTCTCCCTCCCAGGGCTGCCCAGCTTCTGCTATGGGAACTGCAGCTGAAGGCCATGTCAGGCAAAGCTGAGCACAGTTTGTTTTGTTTTGCTTTGTTTTTATGCCCATTTCCACAACTCAGGGCATGTAGTGTAAGACCTCAGTTTAAAAAAAAAATAATAAAAATTAGTTGACACTGAATATAGGAAAAGCTTTCCATGTGTAATTGGATTTCAAAGTCATAAACCTTTTTGGTTTTCTTTGAAAAGATGTTAAAGAGAAAATATCTTTATTCCTCATAGTCTTTATGCTGTGAATTAATTTTCAAGAGCAAAAATACTCTTTAGAGCAGTGTTTATATTAACTCAGTAGCCTCTGGCCACCCTCTCTCTCTCTCTGTTCCCTACTTAACTTTGCTTCAGGTAGCTTTTATTGCTTTAAGTAACAGAATTCTTTTCGAATGCTCTGCCCAGACAACATTTAGGTATCTTTGATGCTTTTTTATGTTAATACCGTTTTCACACAATTAGCGAGTACTGTTGGCATTAATTTCTCACCTGCTTTTGAGGCATCTGGTAGATGCATGGTTTGGGGTGTTTCACATCATGGGGGCTCTCTGCGGGTGTAAGGTTAAGTTTGTGGTAGTATGGTAAGAAATCTGACTGCAGATGCCAGCTTCCCCTTCTGCAAACATGTGGACTCTGGTGCTGAGTAATGCCCTGGATGTCTCTGTTTTGCTGTAGAAAATCTAACACAGATTTTCGATGGCCTTTTAAAAAGCTACCCTTCTCCAGGAAACCTTATCTTTACTTTGGCATCTGGTTTTCTGTGAAGTCATAATTTTGGATCAGAATTTCCAGCTGTGGCATCTAGTTTTATGGAGCCTGGACTAAGAATTTAAAACTAGGCTATGTGTTTCAGTATGTAAAATGAATGTTATCTCTGTGTGAAACAGTGTGGTGGTTGTGTTTAAGGATTTTAGTTTGCAGGGTTATTTTCTGATCTGCTCTAAGAGAAGCAGGCTGTGCAGCAACAGACAGCTCAGAAGAATGGACTCAGTTTGCCCTTCTTTCATTGTCCCCTGGCATAAAGTGGTGTACGCAACTCCACAAGGACAAAAAAGCATAAGATGACAGATAGTTTCCTAGATGAGGAAACTGAGTTCCTAACTTTGTCCTGTGTGAGTGGTCATTGACTAGAAGTGAAGGAGACGGAGTTAATGCTGTTAGGGGGAATCACATGGCCTATTGTTGGACAAGGCAGTGGTCCTGTGCAGAGAGAGCCCCCACCCCACCCCCAGCTTCCATGGAGTGCGCTCAGAGGTTGGCAGTGCCTAGACTGGGAGGGCTGGGAGGCCAATGGGACAGGAGAACCTCTCAGGATTTAAAACTGTTTCATTCTCTGTTCTCTAAATCTGCCCTTCAATTTTTATCCTAATGAATTACAAAATCAGTGGTTTCGAATATAAGAATGCCTTGATGTAGCAAATTGGTGCTCGTTACAGCAGGATTTGTCTTACAGAGTTAGATACCTGGTTGTCTAGCAATGGAGATGTAGCTCCATCATGGTCCGTGTAACAGTGGGGTGTTATGTTGCTTTTACAAGTTTTAAGAAGTTTTTGGTGCTAAAGGAAATTAGTGAACTATATAATATGATTGTATACATGTAGAGATTGTAGATATACAAATAATAGTAGAGTGTGTATTTCAGAGTGCTGTCACTATGGGTTGATTTTACTTTCTAATTCAGCCTAGTTCATAAGCTGTCAACCATAAGCAGAAAATAAGGCCATAAAAATTTAATGCAACCAAGTAGACACATTTTTATACTCTAAAGTTATCAAGTCCCTTTCGAGTCTCACTGAAGATGGGCTTATCGATCTGGTGAACATGAAGATGGAGCTTGGCAGATCTCTCTTGCAGCTGCCCTGTCTCCACCCCATGCTGTGGACCACACTGATGGGAGATAACCCCCCTTTCAGACCAGGAGCAGTAAGGTGAGGCCCACAGAGAACTGTCTTAATCGGCAGTCATTTTATTTGACCGAAAGCAAAAGAGCACATAAATTCTAAAAGCTGTTCTCCGGCATCGCAAGAGCATCCCTTTATTATTCGAGTGTGCCTACTAGTTAGCTCCCTGACTGGAAAGTGACATTTTGCCATTTGTAATTCTTTGTCTGTTGACTGGAAATTTTCTTAAATCGACTTCCCAGAACTTTCTGTTATATGGGTGGCTTGACCCAGTTCCTCTTACCTGGTTCTGGTTTAATGATTAAGTTGAGTTAGCCATTAAGTAACAAATGGTTATGAAGAAGACGGTGACTACCTGGGAGTCTGAAAGCGTCCTTTTCATCAGGCCAGGCCGAGTGCTGTGTTTTCAGACTACAGCGCTGGCCAAGCAGCTGTGCAGAAGAAGCTGGTTTTCCAAAAGGTAAGCTTTCCCAGAGCACACTGCAGTTTCCTTCACTCTCAGAATTCTTTGGGGAAAAAAAAAATCTAAAAATATTTTTGAAGCCCCCAATTCCACTTTATAATTTGGAATCAATAACTTCTTGCTACTGTAATTTCATACGTTTTATATTACCCCCAGGAAAAAGCATTTACTTACTTCACATTTCTTATAGTGATTTTAGTTCGTCTCATTTTGCATTACAATTATGGCTTTCCATTCCACGAGGTATGGTTTAGAGTTGTGTTTCAGATTAGAAATGGCTCATGCATTAATGAAGCTACTGTTTTTAATTTGAGAGAAATGCTCTCTTAAGGAAAAGTTGTTAGGCCCCGGGATGCAATTTTAAAATGTTTGTCTTGTGATAGCTTCAAGTCATTATTCCCCCAAGGAAAAGTGGCACCTTTAGACTCTCGCTTGCCTGCTGGGCCAACTGTACATTGATTTCTGTGCAGTCGCCAAGGGGTCACGGAGCAGCAGGGACAGTGCTGTGTGGATGAACCTTCTATCCAAAGCCTTGCAATAAAGGTGATGCCTTCTTACTTGAAGGAAATCCCAAGTCGGCCCAGTGCAGAGTCTGCCTCTTTGCTCACTCCCTCCCTCTGCATCTGATAGAAAACGTAGGTGTTTCCTTAAAACTCAGCCTGTTCCTACTTGCCTAATTTTGGGGTCGTGAATGTATGCCCCTGTGGATATAAACTGGGTTTATGGTACTCGTTAAACATCATGACTTCCTGTATTCGCTGATAATTCTGTTCTGACAGTGAATTGTTGTTTTTTTATTTTTCGAGTTTTTTCCCCCCAACAAACAACTGTTTTCTACGGAAACCTTATGAAATCTGTGATTTTGAATTGGAACAATAGTGTAGGCAGTCCAAATTCGTGCACTTACTTTTTTTTTTAATCTACTTAATGAATATTCATGGAGTGTGGGCAGTCTTTACTGCCCACATTATTGAAGATACACTGGAGACATTAACATTATTGGTCTAGTGACACAGTACTGTTTTGCAATAAGTAAAGCATCTAATATTGAAAATGTGTTTCTTTTTGTTAGGAAGTTCATCCCATTAGGAGGAATAAAAAGCAATAACACTTTCAAATTTAGGAAAGACATGTAAAGTAATTTCAGAATTTCTCACTATAGTATGTACCAAGAATTCATCTTTCTAGAAAGAATTATTCTCTTTATTTATTCATTAGTATTTGTAAGATTCATCTGAACTTTTTTTTGGTACATGGGAAAGCACATTTGTGTGTAGTAATTAGTGACCTTCTCTTTGAGCTGGCAGCCTTCATATGTAAACATCTGTGAGTACATCTGTCTGGCCCAAAGCCTGTCCTCTCCTTATGTTTTTATACTAGGTGATAAAGATGATATTAGTAAGATAATAATAAATCAGACCTCATCCCAGGTTGAGACTTGATGCATCTCAAGATGAGAGAGGAGTGTTAGAGGACCACACTTGAGCTTGCAGCTTATATTTGGTACTGCATGGTAGGCAACACAGGCAGAATTGGCAAATGCTCTGCAGCCACAACAACTAGATTCAAATCCAGCTCTGGTACGTAGTTGTTGAGTGCATCAAACACAGCACTGAGCCTCCTGAGCCTTGTTTCACTGTGTGTGAAACAGAGATAATGAGTCTTCTCATTTGCAGTAGCAATATCTAAGGTCAGTAATCAGAAGCAAGGGCTGTATGAAACTACGTCCAGTGAGCAGTGTTCTGTGAGTGCAGGGGATATATTTGGTTTTAATTGCAGGATAGTAAAGCCATTGTTGTGCCTATCATTCCAGGGCCTGGTCAGTCAATGCCAATTAAGTTGAGTGGTTATTTTTTTCTCTTAGTCTTGCCCACCCCAGGCATGTTATAAATACATTTGCAACTGGAATATGTGCTCCCGTTGGTGAGTTTACAGTGTTCCTGGATTCAGCTTGAGCCCTGAGAAGGAAATCAGGGCCAGCTATATGGGCGGAGTGGGGGCACTCATTGTCTCTTCCTGCCTGGCTCTGAGCTGGGCATTGTTTCTCTAATGCCATTCTAGGGCCTCAGTTCTGAACCTTTGTCCTCAGAAGCTACTCTGGTTGAGATAGTGATTTTATGGAATTTGATTCTGTGACACACTGAAAGAAGCCTTGATCTTGTTCTGGGTGCACTGGGGTGTGTGTGTGTGTGTGTGTGTGTGTGTGTGTGTGTGTGTGTGTGTGTGTGTGTACTACTTAGTACAGGCTGCTTGGCAGTCGAAAGGGTTCTTCTGCCTTCTCAGTGGATGTGAAATCACTGCTTAATCCAGCCACTTGAGACATCTGTTCTTTTTTGCATCCTGAGTTCTTAAGGCTTGCAGCATTTTAGTCTCCTGAAGCAAAATATGACACTCCCAGCCTCTGGTACAGTGGTCTTTTAGCAAGGACAGAGTTAGGGAATAAAGTGTATCTTTCTACCCACAGGTAAGTAGAGCAGCCTCCTGGATCAGCTTGAGAAGGGTGTGCAGAAGCTGTTGTTTAAAAGTTGTTAGCACAAGTATCTAGGCCTCAGCAGTCCCTCCTTAACGGAAGGTCTGAACAAGCCCAATGGGGTGGAGGGAGTCAGGCATTGGACAGGAAGAGGACGGATAGATGAGACTGGAAAGACAAGCAGGCACATTCATAGAGATCTGAGCCCATGGCTGGCAAATGAGCAAGGAAGTGATGGACGGACTGTAGAACTGAGTGGCCAATTGGCTGAGGAAGTTTATTTAGTAGGAGTTAGTGATCAGCCATGAGGCCTGAGCAGGCAACAATAGCCTTACAGCCTAGACAGGGTGACACGGGGTGACACGGGGTGACACGGGAACTCCAGAGGCAAGGTTGCGTAGAGTGTGAGGCCGAGATGAGGAAGTGAGAGTCCCAGCAAGAGACAGGGATGAGGGACGAGGATGGAGGGTCCCAGCAGGAGGTCCAGATGAGTGCAGGAGAGCCCCCGCAGCTCTGGGTAAGAACTGACTGTATGTGCACCTTCCCTCTCCTGCCTCACTCATTACCTTGTTCTGTTTGAGAAGTCAGAGCTTTGTCCCTTTAACTCTTAGTGCATTCCAGTTTCAGTGGAAGATAATAAATTGTTTGTTCTGTCTTTCTGTTAGGGGGATCTTGATTTTGCAATTATATATAGCAAAGAATTTTACAGGAAGTTTCCTTGCTTAAGGAATGTGATGTAGCTGGGCACACCCCTTTAATCCCAGCCCTTGGGAGGTAGAGGCAGGCAGATCTCTGTGAGTTTTAGACCAGCCTGGTCTACAGAGCGAGTGCTAGGACAGGTTCCAGAGCTATACAGACACACCCTGTCTCGAACCCCTCTAAAAAGAATGACTGAGATGTAGCCACAGGAGCCTTGTTCTGTGCTGCGTAATTGTCAGCCGTTCTTGTTCACTTTCTGAGCATGTCACATGCACAGCTCTTCTAGAGCAGACCCCCACTGGAGAGGGGGCAGACCCCCACTGGAGAGGGGGCAGACCCCCACTGGAGAGGGGGCAGACCCCCACTGGAGATGGGGCAGACCCCCACTGGAGAGGGGGCAGACTCCCACTGGAGATGGGGCAGAGCCCCACTGGAGAGGGAGCAGAGCCCCACTGGAGAGGGGGCGGACCCCCGCTGGAGAGGGGGCGGACCCCCGCTGGAGAGGGGGCGGAGCCCCGCTGGAGAGGGGGCGGACCCCCACTGGAGAGGGGGCAGACCCCCACTGGAGATGGAGCAGAGCCCCACTGGAGAGGGGGCAGACCCCCACTGGAGAGGGGGCAGACCCCCACTGGAGATGGCAGACCCCCACTGGAGAGGGGGCAGACCCCCACTGGAGAGGGGGCAGACCCCCACTGGAGAGGGGGCAGACCCCCACTGGAGAGGGGGCAGAGCCCCGCTGGAGATGGCAGACCCCCGCTGGAGAGGGGGCAGAGCCCCGCTGGAGAGGGGGCAGACCCCCACTGGAGATGGAGCAGAGCCCCGCTGGAGAGGGGGCGGACCCTCACTGGAGATGGAGCAGAGCCCCACTGGAGAGGGGGCAGACCCCCACTGGAGAGGGGGCAGACCCCCACTGGAGATGGCAGACCCCCGCTGGAGAGGGGGCGGAGCCCCGCTGGAGAGGGGGCGGAGCCCCGCTGGAGAGGGGGCGGAGCCCCGCTGGAGAGGGGGCGGACCCCCGCTGGAGAGGGGGCGGAGCCCCGCTGGAGAGGGGGCGGAGCCCCGCTGGAGAGGGGGCACCGCAGTGCTCTGCCGTCCACTCTGAATTCTCATGTGCACTCTTCACTTCCACTTTTTTGTTCGGGTCATGGGACTCTTAGAGAGAAAATAATATCTTTGCATCATTTTTGTGTGACCTTCCCAAATCGTACGATACTTAGTATGTGTAGGTATGTGTAGTATGTACTTTTCGAGTCCCTTTGCTTCTCACCCTCCATGACATACATGCTGTTGTTGCCCCCTTCTACAAATGAGGAAACTGAGGCAAAAGTAGGCTAAGTATTTGGGAATGGCTGTGTACTTCGTGACTGTCAGCACCATCTTGGATGCAGAGTCTGGCCCTAGAATTCCTCCTCAGCCTGGCTCTTAAGCCACCTGTGATTCTCAGCTCTGGTGATGCTGTCACTCAGGAGCTTATAGACATGGCCTTGTGGACACCAGCCATCTTCCTTTTCCTGCTTCAAGGTCAACGGCCACTGCCTCCTTATTTTCCAGTCTACTGGTATGGCTCCTTCCTCTGATCTTATGGCACATGTGAGGATGGCTCCTAAAGGCCTTTTGCAGCTAAGGACTACTGCTTATCCAGCCTGATGGCTTTAGCCCTGTAGGATAGGTACTATGGACACAGGAATTTGCCTTCTACCTGCATATCCCAGCCCAGGGCCTGCAGCGTTTCCACCCAGCATGGTGTATGCTTGTTGACATCTCTGAAGGATCCATGTGTTGTTAGTTTGCATTTTGGAGCTCCCAGAGGCCTGGAAGTAGTATGGATGAGTAATCAGACGGGTCCCGATTTGAATATGATTGTTAGTCTCTCTGAGCCAGTTTCCTTACCTGCGAATGGTGTTCAAATCTAGGCATCAATGAAAAGTGAAGGAGATATGGATGTCTGGAGTGTGCTCTGTGGTGGACAGCAGAAGGGCTGGGTCCTTCGCCTTTAAACAGGCATAGTACTTGTAACACAGGCTATGAAGAGCCTGAGTATGCTGTAATCTTCAGTCAGATGCAAAAGCCTCGGGCTGTTTGGAGACATTAGGGATCTAGAAGTGTAATCCCTGTTCATGAACAAGGATTTAAGCTCAGCAGTGATGTGACTAAGGGTCCTGTAAAGTATCCATTCTGTACCATGTGCAAATAGGCAGGTAAGTACTTCCTTACCCCGGTGCAGTAGCACCAGCCTGTAGTCCCAGCACTTGAGGCTGAGGCAAGATACCTGTTTCAAAAAACAAAAGCAAGCAAACAGCATCCTTATTCCTTCACTGATGTCTGGTTTCCACTCCTAGCCCATGTGTACTTAGTCACGGAGGACATATGCTGCATTGTGTGAACCTCTGAAGAACCTGCCCTGAGCCAAGGACATGGTTTTATTGTTTTGTAACAGTGCCCACTGTATGATAGGGGCTTAGGAGAGGCCTGGGGGGAAGCATCCTTCCTACCTTACTGTCTGCATGAGAGGAAGAAGTAGAAATGCCCAAGGCACCAGAGGGTAAAAGCCAAGGAAACCCTCCTATTCCTGTTTCCTGTGGAAATGAGGGTCTTGGCTCTTCGCTGCCTCCCTGCCTGTGAGGGTTAGGACCGGACAAGTTGAGCTGTGACAGCCCTGCGGCCACAATGCTGGCACTGGGCTGTTCTGAACTTATATTGGGAAACTATAATGTACATTATGCTTGAAGATGATTTCTGGATAGTTATAAATGCTTTTTATTGACACTTTATTATAGATTTTTACATTACTTGTAGCTATTCCAACTTGAATGGAAAGTGAAATTTCACTGGCATGTGTGAGCATTGCTTATTCGGAGAGTAACTGCTATGGAAGGCTCCGCCTGCAGTGCAGACAGGAGGAAGCAGCCTTTCAGCAAACCTCACTGCTGTCTCCCTGCCCCCAGTTAGAAAGATGGTTCCTCTTTTTACCACCACAGTGCTTTAGCGGTACAGAGCTGAACAGATGTGGTGGTGGCCGAACCCCCCGGGGACAGTCTGTTTTTGCCAATTAAAACGCCTCAGCATATTCTGCCTCTTGTTATATAGACCAAGTCATTATAGACACGTAGTACAGTTTTCTTAAACATTTGTGAAAGCCTCCCTTTCAGGGTGGGGAGTGGAGTGGGAAGCAAATGCCTGCTTTTCCCGCAGTGGGGCTGCTTACAATCTGATGAGAGCTGAGCTCCCTTAGCAGTGCAAAGACGTAAGCCAAGAAGCATCTTTCTGGCCTCTCACAGTTTTGATGATTGAAAAACTCAAGGGTTTGTAGCCTGTCAGTTCTGGTGTTCACACTCTACTGTGTGACCACTTCACAGATATTTAATGTCTACTTTATGGCATGATCAGCAGTATCTTTGTTTCCAAATGGCAAGTTTAAAAGTAATAATGAGAATCAGAATGTGGCTGACTTTGACTTTTAAAATTATGCATTTTACAGAGAAAAACTTGAAACTCCAAAATTTAAATCTCATAAAAGCTAATCAGATTTGGTAGTGTACATGCTCCCTCCGCATCTGAATTCCATAAGCACTGGGAGCGCTAACATTGCCTGAGGAGTCTGTTCCCACCCTCAAGCACACATTCCTTCGCCCACTCGGGAAGAGACGCCCAGAAGAGCCTCTAGACAGCCCAGCCACCCCCTGGCTTCCCAGTCGATAACCAGCTTGTCGTATTCCGGGGACCAGAGCCCTCAGTGTGTGTCATTGTCCTGTGTGTGAAATAGACATGGCATCAGCACCAGAGTGAAAGCTCACTGGTGACACATGGACGGGTCTTGTGTCCCGAGAGACCGGGTGACTGTCCCCCACGCTGTTGTTGCTGAGTTACAGTGGCATTGCTTTCTTTACTCTTTGTTTTTCTGCTCAGCCTTACTCTCAAGTACTTTCTGAGTCTTCCGTGTTTCACTTTCTCTTCTGTAGCCATGGTCCCTGTCCTTGTTCCGGGGCAGAGCCTTCCAACACTGTTTGACTCATGGTGTGCACAAGTTCAAGAGTTAATGAAATGTGTTTGATTAATTTATTACAGAGCGCTGCCTCAAGTTAAAACAGTTTTGCTCTGTGGAAAATTCTTTCTGTTCAAAAGAAGGTCCTTATTTCTAAGAGCAGAGCTCTGATTTTAATTAAATAAAGGGCATTTTATGCAATTTTTTCCCTAAAAGCTTAAGACTAATTTCTATGGTTACTAAGGATATAAATCTCTAGATTGCTTTAAAACAAAGATTTGTGTTCAGGAGAGAGTTGACAGCCCCCTTTAAGAGAAGCTATTACTTAATTTTACTTTCCTAAGTTTAAACACATAAAAATATTTGTAATGATACCCCAAAGGCATCATAAAAATGTAAAATAATTGTACTCTAAAATATCTAAAATTACAGGAAATAGACCTCATTTTTAAAAATGAACTAGGATTCATGGCTAGGGAGCTAGGGTGTGACACGCTTCAAAACCAGAGTCTCTTGTTAGAAGGCTTTTTATGACTAAAGAAGTCTTTTGTTAATTGTACAGACTTTAAAATATGTCCATCAGTTAGGACATAATTCTTTTTTAGTCTCATTACCTTTAATTCGTTCTACAGTGTGGATGCCTTCAACCCTTGCAAGAGAAGTCATCTGTATGTAGAATTAGATGGGAGTCCTGGGTTTGAGTCTGTGACTCCGCATTAGACCGTTGTATTGTTCACAAAGAACGGCCTGTTCTTAAGGGGCACAAGCACCTCTGGTGCATTACTCTCCCAAGGTGTCCTTCCTCTTGCAGTACATATGGGGTTAATAAGTTGTTCCAGGTTAAAGATGTATCATATTTTAATAAGGACAGTATAAAATGTTAGATAGGAAACCTGCAAAAAAATATTTTCCACTTGTTAATAAATAAAGCTAATCCCTACCTTCCTTCCCATGTGATAGTATGGTTTTTTCTTTTGCTGTTTTTGTTTATCAAAATGTTAGCTGGGCCATATATAATAAAACATTACCATTTCATTAAGAAAGCAAGATACAGTATTCATGCTGAAGACTGGATGTTCTGTGCAAGATGCCCCTGAGCTAGGAATGCTTTGCATTAGCTCCCATTTATGTTTTGACAGCAAAATGGGGGAAAGAAACTCCTTACCCCCTCCTCCTTTTTGAGACAAGAAAATGCAGTTAAACATAGGTATTGAAAGTGCTGCGAGCTGCGTATTCGAACAGACGTAAACAGCGATTGTTGCAAATGCACACGGATCAGTTTGCTTTTATCTCTCAAGCAAAGCATTTCCCATAGTTTTTTTGTGGGTTTTTATTTAAGTTGGGAAAACTTTGGGAGTTTGTGTGAAAGTATAAATAAATGTAGGGAAGTCATGATTAGAGTTTGATAGTAAACACTCAGCAGCAAATTGGGAAAGTCTATTAAAGTCAGATGTAGCTTTTAATAATGTTTGCTCAAAAACTTACTCTCAAGAAGAAAGAAACAGTGACTTATGCGGGGTTGGAACAAAGGCTTGGCCGTGATTCAGAGTAAAAGCTGAATGCGAAGTTTGTACATAAGCTTTCGGGTGTTTTAAAAAGCTTTATGATTGTCCCAGGCATCTTCACAGTGCCCTTTCCTAATTTTAATATGCACAGGAGTCACGTGTGTGCCCACATGTGTGTGTTCCAGTTTAAAAGCAAAGTAGTTTCCAATAAAATTTAACATTTTTTTTTCTCAAAATAAACCTATGTGGATAGTCTCAATTCTGTAATGGGGGGGGGGAGAGTAAATTTGTTTAGTTATTGAAATGTGCTGCAATATAGGATATATATATATATATAGATAAAAATAGAATTTAAAACTTTGAGTTTGTTTCAAATCCCAAATTACTTGTGAGCCTGACCTAGTAGCCAGTCAGTGCTTCTGTCCCTTGCTTGTGCTCGCGGGCTAGGAAAGCTGCTTCATTTTCCCTGGGGTAATTCCAAAGACTCGACACTGGGCTTGCCAGTTTTTGCACAGAGGTTGAAATAGCAATCAGGCTAACATCTGATGAGGGGCTGGGGGGGGGGGTCTTAGAAATCATTTGAATCTCTTTTCTCTGAAACAGGAAACAGGACTACAGGCTCGTGTGTGTGTGTGTGTGTGTGTGTGTGTGTGTGTGTGTGTGTGTGTGTGTGTGCGCGCACGCACGCTTTTTGTTGGGGGTACTTGGTGGTGCACTTTGACAAGTTTTATAGCTAACAAATTGAGACATGATTTTAAAGCAAAATTCTTTGTTATGATGGTAATAGAAATGCTTATATTTGTGTTTTTTAAAGCACCTTAGTCATCTGAAAAATTGCTCAAGAAAGTAAGTATAAACTTGTACTTACTCAGTTTACTGTGAAAGCTTTCAAACATGAGTTTTAAGTATAAAATTTAAGTAGAGACTTTAAAATATTTCTTGTCCCAGTAAAATAATTCTTGAAAGTGTGGAATTTGAGCATTCCAAGAATGCTGTTTTAGGAACCAAGTATTTCATCCTATTTAAGCATTTAAGTAAGTTCATTTTTATCAGGAAGTCCTCATTTTGCAAAGTTCAGCTGTTGTCAGTTTGCTGTAGTTACTTTTTCCATCTTCACTTTTTCAAAGCAAATGTATTGAGCCTTTTGTAACTTATCCCTTGAAAGAGGACTTTCTGCAGTATGAGAGAGGGAGGCCACAATGAGGGAAAGGAATCTATAGTTTTTTGAGGACAGAGAATGATTAGGCAAGGCCCTGGATTTTCTTGGAATGCCGGCGCTGTTGGCAGAGGCCAGCATACTCAGCATTTTATTCCCATTCACTGAGTGAATGGGGACTGTGGAGGCCAGGCTGTGGATCTTGTTACCAAACCCTTTCTTCAGAGCTGCCCACTAGAAGGAGTGCCTGTTCATTCCTTTGCTTGCACTTTGCTAAAGAAGATGTAGGCTAGTGCAGAGCAGTCCTTCCGTTATCAGAGCGGTGTTTTCTGCTGAGTGTGAGTGATTGGCATCTATCAGGCAGCAGAGACAGTGCGTGTCTGTCCTCGCTCTGTGCTGCTCACGGTTGCTTTTGCTGGTCCCTTGCTGATGTGAAGCAGAAACTGAACAAGGTAACAGTTTTGATGGCGAGATTAGAGGTAGCCAGGCAGACTGTCTCCTGGCTTTTAGAGACCCTCATAAGCTCAAGCCGCCCCCTCCCCTTGTTTAGATATTATTTGCTCTTTTGAGTTTCGGATTACAGGAGCAATTGATCTGCATGACCTATCTTGAGAACTTTAACTTTGCAGTGGAAACTTAAACCAAATGTGTATCCTCAAGAGACAAATCATCTTAGGACCAGGCTGCTGTCACTTTGATGTACTGTGCTGCTCTCTGGGGACCCTTGTGGTAGAGAGCACCACCTAGTGGATAAGACTTATAGTTGCTACTGTGGGTGGAGGACTAGAGAATTGGTCTAATGCTTGTTCTTGGCTCACAAAGAAATGAATTTTTATGTTGTTCCTAGCATGTAAATTTAACTGTGCCCAGGATTCTAAGAGAATGAGATAGAGAGCGTTTGAGTCTTCACACACAGTTCCTTTCCTACTGTTGTACTGCTGTGGTTCCTCTGTGCGCGCGCACGTGCGTGTGCATGTGCGTGTGCCTGTGCGTGTGCGTGTGTGTGTGTGTGTGTGTGTGTGTGTGTGTGTGTAGAGTAGTGTTCAGTTTAGTCTTCAGGGACTTCGTGGACTGGATAGACTCATTCTGTTGCTACAGATTCCATTCTGCCCTGAGGATGAGTATGAACTGTAGATTGCAAGTTGGCTCCAAAGTTGTGTGCCGCTGGTGCATGTTAATATGTTTACAGTAACCATGAAAAAGCTATATTTTAAAAACCCTTTTGTACATTGTAACTGCCAATTTTTAGGCATAGCTGCTCCTTAGTGATTTTTTTAAAATGACAAGTTCTGTATAAAGTATTTGTTGAATGATTGTAGATATTTGTTGAGCTGGGACCTATGCTGGGTCTTTGCAATCGAAGGTGAACAAGATGTGATTCTTCTAAGCTTCGTAATTATTCACAACAGAAGGGAGTGGACATCTTGGGGTGTGGGATGTGTTGAATATCGTTGTGTTTGTCTGCTAAGTATGCTCTACTATGGGTGGAAAAAACCATTAGCAACTGCTTTTGAAGGAACTGATAAGTGAAATTAATGGATGGTTTTTGTGAACTTGGTACAGGGGCATTAGTAGAAGGAGGCCTGACAGCTTCTCTTTGCCTTGTCTTTGGCCTCAAGTTTATCCCAGGGAGTGCAAGTTTGGAGGTACATAAAAAAGAATTCAAAACAGCAAGAAACTCATTCTGGACTGGATTCTTGAGTTTGGATCCTGGCCTTCCATTCATTAGCTGTGTGATCTTGACAGGTTTCATCATTTGCTCTGAGGAATAAATTTGATAATCAGTACAGGAGTCTAAGCTAATGCCTGGTGCACAGTGAACATTGCATATTTATCACAGCTTATGGAAAAAAACAAAGCAAAACAAAGCACCCTTTGGAGCTTCTCTTCCATTCTTCCCTCTCCCCCAGTTGTGAGGCAGATGTGTGGATAGCTGTCTGAGCGGTCTTCTCCCACCCCTACCCTCCCACTAATCTCCTTATCACAACTGGTTAGTGTTACCTCCAGCCAAGCTCACCAGTCATCCAGGGCCAGTGATCATCTCAAGTGCCAAGCGTTCTGTGTGCAGGGTGCTTACACTGTGTGTGTGTGTGTGTGTGTGTGTGTGTGTGTGTGTATTAGCAGAGTTCCTTGACCTGAGTCCTGTAAGCAAAGAGTCTCTACAACTCAAAATGGTAGTAGAGAGGTTTGTGTCCAAGGAGTATGTGTTATTTCTTAGGTCAGAGTCATCTCAGGCATCTATGTCATAAAAAAAGACTAGGAACTGTGTATTAGATATTTGTAACTCTTTTTTGTAAGGCCAATAAAGAAATTAAAGTAGAATCCCTTCTGGAAAACGAAACCCAAATTCCTTTGTGCTTCGGTTGCCTTTTAAAGTACAAGAACAATTTATGCACAGGGTTGAGATTTTGGTTTACGTAGTTTTCCTGCCACCCTTCCTTCACAGCCGTGGATGTTAAGAGTAAAGACAGGTAGAGTGCAGGCGGTGGTGTAGACTCTCTCTAGGGGCAGCTCACTGAGGTCGTGGGCCAGCTCCATTTGTCTCTTCTCCCTGAAAGCCCTGAAACTCCTTGCTGTGTGATCTCTGTTGCAAGTTCACCAGGAACATGTAGAATCTTCCCAAATTTGTACCTTTTACAAACTGTCAGGGTGATTCTCCTCATGGTCCACTTTCCCTGCGTCTTCCTGAGAAATATTTTAAATTTCTGAAGCCTAGACCTTGGGAGTTCTGTTGTTGAGTTTAAGGAGTAGGTTAGACAGATACCGAGAATATTGCTGGTGTGTGCAGCCTCGGAGTCATGCTCTAGTGGGAGCAGGCTGGAGAGGGCACTGCCCACCTTTGGTCACAGTGGCTTTTGTACAGTCAGACAGCCACATAACTCTGGAACTCCCCAGCTGGAAGAACCTTGCAGATCTTCCAGTCTAATCTTTGCAGCATGCAGTTGAGGGGTTTTGGCACAACAGTGACCCTGAGGTCAGAACTGGTTCAGTCACTGCACCTGGAGGTGCTGTCCTGCTCTCCACCTATACCCTGACCATCCATCACAGTTTCTGCTGTCAAGGGAGCAGGGCAGATAAAGGCTGTGCATGGAGGTGAGTGTGAGCACGGAGCCCAGGGGAAGTGTGTGGTGAGTCAAGAGGGGGCGATGCTGGGAAAAGACAGGCAGTGGGAGCAGAGGGAAGCTTCTGAGAGGAATGCAGGCACAGGCAGGACAGGCTGGCTGGTGGATATATCCCACAGGAACTTGGCTGGCAGAAGCCTGTTTTCTACTTGGTGTGGGGGCCTTGGACAAGAGGCCATGGGTCTGGGGAGTCCTTATCACTCCCATGGGTTTGCTTTCCAAGGGCCTTGTCCAGGGAGAGTACCTCACCTCACCACCTGCAACTCTAGCATGGAGTGTGTGCAGCTGCCGTGTTCCTGATTCCCAAGGCCACCAGCCATGTCCTCAGATCCATACCTGAAGAGACCTCAGTGAGTGTCTTTAGTTAGAGACTCGAGCTGCTCTGAAGTTCACGTCACTGCAGCTGTGCTCTGGGCCCCTTGCATCTGTTCAGTGGACGTTGGGAGGCCACTGTTGTCACTGCACTCCTGCACTTGGCCCAGCAGACTGACCAAACCAAACTGGAGTCATTCGTGCTAATGCTGCTGAACCAAACCAAAGTTTTAATGAAGATGAGTGTTTGTTTCTTTGGATGTAGGAGATCCTAGTTTATCGAGTTAGAGTGATGAAGGTGACTCCAGAAGCAGTGCCAAGAGGCTCAGGGCTGATGGATCCCCATAGTTAGTCTCAGTCTCCTGTAGCTGCCCTACAAAAGGCCAGTGTCCTGCTAAAGGAGAGTAGAGGCCAGCTCCTCATGAATGGCAGGCCAAGCCAAAGTGATCTGGTGTGTGTGTGTGTGTGTGATATTTTTGACAGTCACCTTCTCTTTACCCCAATCCTGGGGACTGAACTCAACCTTGCCCTTGCTAGGCAGGTGGAGCTCTACACTGAGCTAAGCCTCCTCTGCCTTAGTCTCTGGAGTACCAAGATCACAGTTGTGTGCTGCCTGGCTGAGCTCCCAGGTTATTTGTTGATTTTTAAAATTAAAATATTACTTCTTTTTAATTATAGTTGTTTTCAATGGTAAAATGATCAGAATTACAAGTGACAAGAGCCCAGGAAAAGCATGAACAAATGAAGACATAATTTACCAGCAGCACTCTTAGGGAAGCCATGTTAGCTGATGTAAAACCAACATGACTCCATGACTCAACAAGGGTGGGCATCAGTAAGAATAGTTAGTCCACACATGGGAGGCAGTGTCTCCTGCCAACACAAGGCTTCCAGTCTATTCTGGGTGTCACAGTGATTCATGAGGCCCATGACCTGATATATTTAAGGTAATAAATGTATCCAGAAACCACAGATGTAATTTCAGGTAAAGAAATGTTTAGCTTAGAGAAAGGGGAGCCTCCATGTGTAGGGAATGCAATACCTGAAGGTTTTTTCCAGCCCTGAGCATTGAGAGAGGGACCACATGCATGCTAGGCAAACGTCTGTGCTGAGCTATGCTCCTAGCTCATTGAACTTGGTTCAGGTGAAAAATAACTTTTTATTGTTTGAAGTGGAATGACTTCCCAAGAGGCAGTGGGCTCCCCATATGCTGTCCTTCTAGGCCTGAGAGTCCAGGTAGGGGGACATCAGTCACTTCTTTATGCTCTAGTACTATGCAGTTTCTACTAAGCAAATAGAAAGGTCCAATAAAGTAGCAGTGCCCGATCTCTGGGGGACAGGGAATACACTAACCATCACCATAGAGATGCAGGGTGGAGTGCTGGTGGTGAAAGGTGTCTATTCAGTTAGCAAAGGAAAAAGCCAGGCCCTGAAGGAGTTGGAAGAAAGGGTAATGTATGGCGCTTGCCTGTTCTTCCGGTCCAGAGCTCAGGCTTGCTGTAAGGCAGGTGCTGCTTCCGGTTGGTGTGGTTGCTGCTTCTGGTTGGTATGGTTACTGCTTCCGGTTGGTGTGGTTGCTGCTGTGGGGCTGCTCAACCTCTGCAGTACAGCAGTGAGTTTTGCATGGGCACAAAGATTGCATGTAGCGTTTTTGTTTCCTGAGGGGTGCTTTTTGTTTGGGGGAATAGGAGCTTACTCTCTGGTTAAGGTTGTTAAGTTAGCTGCTAGTACCCTGAGCTCTAGGTCACTGTGCCCATCCCATATTGTTACTCAGCTTTGTTCACTATCCAGCCAGCCCTCCTCTCTGCTATTCAAGACTCTGGGAAGTTAGAATGTAAGGGTGAGACTAGAAAAGGTGGTTTCTGGTACCCATGGTTCCTGTCTGTCTCTTAGAAGATGCACTGAATTCTGGGAGTTGCTGTACAGTTAGAGTGCATTGGCCCTTAGAGTCAGAGTTTGCAGACTGACAGCATCTGATATACTTGTGAACCTTGCATACAACTGATGGGAATCATACGCCATCAGCTGGCCAGGGGAAGGCCTTGTGCAGACACAGAGGGACAAGAACTACAACCCCACAAGTGCAGCCCGATGGGCCCAGCAGCTTTGGGTAGCTGGTGATGGGAAAGATGAGGGCATGAGAAGGAGCCTGCCAAGGGATGGGCACTACGGTGTAGGAAAGGAGTTAGCAGTGGGGCCAGCTCCCATAGCAGATACTTAGCAGGTGAGTGGGCAGAACTCAACAGGTATGTTGTATTTATGAGCAAGAATGAGGTGTTTCTAACTTGGGAATTGAGATAGTGGGAGAGGATATCAAATCTTTAGGATGGTGGGGACAACTGGTAGTGAGCCATGAGCCAGGGTAGATGAGTTGTCCTCATGTTTCCTTTGATGTACCAGTGGAGAGTCCAGAAGACAACTGGAGCTCAGAGGAGGGTGCACCTGGGTGCATGTTTTATGGACCCAAGAATAAAGCTGTGATTGCAATGAGTATACCCAAAATGTAAAGGACCCCGCCAAGGGCTGAACTTAAGGAGATTCTAACAGCTCGGTGCAGGCAGAGAGCAGCCAGCCTTCAGGAGTAGCTAGCCATGCTGTAGAACACAGAGGACTGGACTTCAGGACTTCAGGGCTGTGAGGACTGGAAGGGAGCTCCCCAGAGGGCAGTGGTTCTCAACCTTCCTAATGCTACCTGCAACCCTGTAATACAGGTAGGTCCTCATGCTGGGGTGACCCCCTCCCCATAAAAGTATTTTCACTGCTAGTTCCTAACTGCAATTTTGCTATTAAGAATTAAAATGTAAATATCTGTGCTTTCTGAAGGTCTTAGGCGACCTCTATGAAAGAGTTGTTCAACCCTAGAGGGGTAGAGAGCTGCTGCTCTGGGGATTGCCACCCTTCTAGAGACTGCCTGCAGTGAGTGCCATCATTCTGTAGTGGGGGGCATGAAGGGAGGGGGCCTGAGACCACAGTGCTTGCTTACTTAACAGTCACTGGAAGAAAGAACCTTTCATAGACATATCCTAATGAGCACGCTGTCTGAGCACAGTGGACAAGCAGGGTTGAGCCAGGCTCTCTGTCGGTGACTTGTCTAGAGATGGACATCTCCCAAGGTGACTTCAGCAGGGTCCATGCACTCCAGAGGCAGGTTAGCTCTGTGCTTCAGTTCAGACTTTTAGTAATTCGTGGTGAAATTCCTTTTTCAGTTTAGCCTGAAGGGATTTTGAATTTAGGAGGCCCTAGCTTAAACTCGGAGCCAATCCTTATGCAAGATTCCTCTCACTCACCAGTAGCTGGCAAGCTGTCATGCCACAGCACTAGCTCTTCTGGCTGTGCTTCATACTGACACAACAAGCTGTGTCCACAGAGTGAATGAGAAATAAATAAATAATGGTTTTGTTAAGGGACTTTTTACAATATGCCAGAGGGACCTATTGGAGTCTCTTTAATCTTGAACAATGCTTGCTTCTTTCAGAGGCAAATTATGCAAATCGGTACTTAGTGTTCTGAAATCCATCAAGTCTTTGTTGGTAGGGTTGTGAGTGCCAACAGAACAGAGCTCCTATGATCCTGGGCTGGGGAGGGAGCTATAAGTCAGGCCTCTGCTGTGATCAGCAAAAGACCCTTGCCCATTGCTTTGAACTGCATGCGTGTGTGTGTGTGTGTGTGTGTGTGTGTGTGTGTGTGTGTGTGTGTGAATAGCGATAGCACAGCTCTTCTAAGGAATCCTACCGTGTTTTCAGTGTGTTTGTTTTAGCTTATCTTGCTTTGAGAAACTTACAGAGCACCCAGGAAGTAGCCAATAGCCAAGCTGTTTTTTATGTGACACATGTAAACAAAGCTGGGCCTGCCTCCACGATGGCAGATGGCAGCCATGTTCCCCTCAGCTCCTTTTGTGTCCATAAGGCCCACTGCCTTATTGTAAAAACTTCCAGACTCATCCAGAGCATGTGTGTAGGTGTAAAAATGTCCTTCCTATTTCAGTGTGTGCAGGACAGTTCATTTGAAGGAATCCTTTGATTCCAAACTGAAGGAAAGAGCCAGAAGAGTTGACAAGCCTTTGGGGGAAAATGGTGGTGCTTTTGAGTAAATGACCCCTGATAGTGCTGTTTTAAGGCTAGTGCTGCCACCTAATGGACAGGGAAGATTGTGCAGCTGACTCACTGAGTTAAGAGGGTTCATATTTGCTATACTGAACTATTTTTGTTTTTCCTCTCAGAATTCAACAGAAATGTGATAAAATATTCTTAAAAGCTTCTCCCAAATCATATTTTGATCAAACTCTATGAGAAATAATTTCAGAGGACATGTGAGTATATTTTTTGAGAGACCGCAAATACTGAGAAAAGAGACGAGTCGGTGTGAAGTGGAAGCATCTCAGATTGTCTGGCAAGAATCTGAGTACCCAGGGACTGAGGATGGTCCATGATTAAGCAGTGAGGCGCTGTGGGAGCAGCGAGGTGACTACTGTTTATGTGACGTGTGGTTCATGCTCCAAGCCATTGAATGAACAGGGAAAGCTTGCTTTACTAACTGTACAGATTTGTCTTTTTTATTCATGCTCACCCTAGAGTATGGAATTTTTATGATTAAACTGCTAAAAGTGTAAAAAGAAAAGAAAAGAAATTGGTGTAAAGAACTAAATTGATGGGCTGGGAGTGGTGGCCACTCCTGTAATCCTAGCATTTGGGAGGCGAAGACAGACAGATTCCTGAGAGTGAGGTGTCCTCAGTTCCAGGCCAGCCAGAGGCATGGTACTGTTTATTCAAAAACAGAGCTCTCTTTTCAGAGGGGATGAAAGATTCAGATCACCCCAAATCCCATGTTCTAACAAAGAAGCAGTTTCATGAAGTTTTTATAATAAGGGAACAAGAAGTTATAAAGCAAGACATTTACACGCATTAGTGGAAACATTAGAAAGGTGGGTTACGGCTAAGTGGAGAAATCACAGGTATAGGCTGGACATTCACTCTTAGCCCTTTGATTGGTGGAAGCTGTGCATATGTTCCAAAGGCTTCCCATTTGTGAGTCATAGGATGTTAGGCCTGACACAGAGGTGAGCTACAAGAAATAGATATTTAGAGGGTGCTGGACTTGCAACATTCCAACTTTTGCATATTACCGAAGTTGCAGTCAGCTTTGCTGATAGCTTCTTTCCAGGAATTCTTACCCACAGTAGAACCCTTTCTCAAAAGTTGGGGGAAAAAGGAAGGAAGAAGGAAAAGAAAGGAAGGAAGGAAGGAAGGAAGGAAGGAAGGAAGGAAGGAAGGAAGGAAGGAAGGAAGGAAGGAAAAGAAACTACTTTGGACTAGCAATAGACATGGAAGCATTTCAAAACAAGATGTAGCATAATTATGTTTGCCCCAAGGGCCCTTAACCTGGCCTGGAAATAGCAGAAGACACTGTTGGAAGCTGGCCCCTGAGGAGAGCCTTATAACCAGGAACAAATCAGTGTTGTGGATGAGGTGCCTCCCTGAAACAGGTTGGTTATCGCCACAGCTCCTGATTGCCCACTAGGGCTTGGGTAAAATCCAACTCTAAACACACCACAGGAAGCTTCCTCCCAGCCGACTAGCTCTCGTAGTAGTGAGGTGCTTCCATACCGTGAACTACAGTAATGAGCAACATGGCAAGAACTGACCACCAGTGCAGGGGTGGCACAGATGTTATGGGGAAGGGTTAAACAGCTGCATTTAAAAAAACAATAGTTAATGCCAGTACTGTAATTTTGGCCCAGAACCTAGGGTTGGTGAGAGCAGAGGCCCCGGTACTTTATTCTCCTAAATGTACATAGACTCAAACTGACTTCTCAGTTCACATCTCTCTACCCATAGTTTGGCCCAGCTCTCAGATCTCATCAGAGAAGTTTCTTGTACAGTTGCTGGTGGACAGTGTAGAACCCCACAACTAGTCAAGCGGTCAAGGACAGGGGGAGCCCTCCCCGCTGCTTACCCTGCTTTCCTCTGTGCTCCATCTCCCCACTCCACACAGTCCTTGCCCGCAGCTTCTCCTCTGTGTGGGCGTGGATCAACTCCAGTACAAGTGTGAACTGTTTGAGGGAGCTTGATGATCGATGACTAAGACAAATGGCCACCATCATCCTGCAAGTCTTTCTGAGCAAGTCTTTCTGACCATCCTGTTCCCTGTAGACCTTCCTCCTAATGCCCCGATGGCCTTACCAGTTCTAAGCTTCCTGGGTTGTAAAACACGGAACAACAGCTGATTTCAAACACTTGGGTCTGTGAAGGCACTTTTCTGTTGCAAGTCTGTCTATATACAAACGCTTAAAGTTAAGATTTTGACTTTAAAAATATTTTTAGGTAAGATGACTCATCCCAGCTCTTGCTGCCCAAGTCTGATAACCTGAATTTGATCTCCAGAACCCATGTAAAAATGGAGGACTTCTGACACAACAAAGTTGTCTTCTGACATCCACACATACGTGCAAATAATAGTAATAACATTTAAAAATTTAAAAACAAAGTTTATTTAGATCAACAAATGCAAGCATTCCCACATGAAACCCAGCTGATTTGTGTTAAAGAAAACTCAAGTACAGCCTTTGAGTCGGACTTTTGGTCTCTTTTAGTTCTTTTGCTCACTGGCCTTGTGACCTTGTGTGGGGCCTGTTCCCATATTTCTGATTGGAGCAGTGGAGGATATCCAAATCATCCAAATGCCATGGAGGGTGCAAATCATAGTGTATTTACAGCTGTCAAGTAGTGTGCCGTGCCAAGCACAGAGGTGGCTGGTCATCTATGGGTTGTGATGACTATGTATTGTGTGGAGAATTGTACACGTTCAAAGGGAACCACCAGCTCACATGGTCTGTGCCCTTCTTGTCCTTGTGACTCAGCTGCTAGAGAAGTAAGGCCCGGTACTTCCGCAGAATTCAACCCTGTGTCTCTAAGCCAGAGGCATCTCTCCCTGATTCAGTCTTCTCCCAGCTAGAATGGGCACATGATAGCATTCCTGCCTTCTGGAAGGTCTGCCACAGGACAAGTTAGTGCATGCAGAGCTTTGAGATGCTATTTGCCCTGAAGGGGGCTCTGAGTAAGGCTTTATTGGTGGTGGTTTTAAATGTGCTCTTAGTGCATTAACTTGAACATTGCAAATACTTAGAATCAGCAGCTAGAGACTGTTGGGGCATGGTTGTTGTTCTAAGTATCACTTACCAGTCATTTTTAATAGGAAATCTCTCACCATCAAATGACTAGAACTAAGGAAGTGCTGAATGGAAGTCTTAGAATAAGGTGGAAGGGTGGTTGAAGGAGACACCTGATGTCAACCCCTGGCTTCTACGTGGCATATACACGTGCCTGCACACACAGAGAAACCTTAACGTTTTCTTGTTGCCTTTCATGCCTGGCATTCAAATATTTTATATAGTATGCTAATGCTGAGTTGTAATACCATTTTAAATGAATTCTTTGATGAGTTCATGCCTGTGTACAATCTATTTTGATCAGCTTCCCCTATACTCACAGACACTATTACCTACCTCCCCCCACTCAGTTAATCTCTTCTTTTCATAACTCACTAAGTCTGGTGCGGTCCTCATGTGCAGGAGTATAGGGTTGTCCACTGGAGCTTGGGCTTCCAACAGGCGGCTTCCCTGAAGACAATCTGCTCTCCCAGCAGCCTTAGGGGAGGGGCTACTGATGTTTAGTAACCTTTTAACTTAGCAAGAATTACATTTAGTCCTGAGAGAGCTTCACTTAGCAAGAATTACATGTAGTCCTGAGAGAGCTTCACTTAACAAGAATTACATGTAGTCCTGAGAGAGCTTCACTCCTTATTTGTTTGTTTTTGGAGACAGGGTCTCTTTGTGTAGCCCTCACTATCCTAGAACTCATGGATGCTTCCCAAGAGCTAGGATTAAAGGTGTGTGCCACCACAGCCTGGCTGCTTCACTCCACTTTAGTGAACTCACTGGATGGAAATTTGCTGTGGTGGAGCAGGTGAAGGTGGGGTCATGTTTGTTAAACTTCTAACTGAAACCTCTTGTCATTGTCTTCTTGTAAAGCAGAGGCCCTTGCTCCTGCTCTCATCTACAGTGCCATCACTCCCTTGCAGATGCCTGTGACCTGGATCTCTTTTTAGCTTATGCGACTTTCTATGTTAATCTTCCTGGTTCCTTATCAGAGCTGTTTTGGAGATGAAGCTTTAAGTAGATATGTCTGTTTCTCAACTCATAGCAGATTGCTACACATCCCAGCTTAAAGCAACAGGTAGACAATCTTATGGTTCCGTAGCTTGCATGCCCTAGCCCCGGCTGTCCACCATGTATAGATAAGTATGTTGTGCAGACCTTCTAGGGAAAAATCCATTCATTATGCCTCACCCCACCTCTTTGGCTCTTCTGCCTCCTTCATTGTGTCAGAACCTTCGTGATGACACTGGGCCACTTATCCAGAGTGAGGCTTTGATTTGACGGTCAACGGTCTACTCGCAGGTGACAAACAGGGTTAGGCATCTTTCCAGAGTAGAGTAGAAGGGCCGTCCTGGGGTTGTCTGGGAAAGTACTTTGCTTCCTGCAGTTGGTAGAGCTATTTTGAGATTATTTAGTACCTCCTGTTCATTTAATATTCGGTGGGAGTTTTGAGAGACTGGTGCTGTTTTCACCAAAACAAAACAAAAAAACCTGTAGCCAGAAAGTTTCGGGAAAGACAGAATCTTCACTATTACTCTCTGAGAGTTTCCATTCTGCCCAAGGAAAGTCAGGCCATGGCCCCAGCATGGGCATGGTGTTGTCAGGAGGGAGCAGGCACTGTCACAGGTACACACGCAGCCCTTTGAGAGGGAACATTGTTGAACAAGGAAGAGCAGGGTGTACGTAGCACAGTTGGGTGAAGATCGGGTCCTGTGCATGTACAGATGGTGGGAAGCCCTGGGCTCCAAGCCTGCAGTCTGAACTAGACTAGACCAAGACCTTGCAGCTATTTATGTAGTGGAGAACTTGAACTGCCGGATTTGGAATTCTGGTTCCACTCTTGAGACACATGTTGGTGCCCACCCCTCCAAGCCAAGCTGCATCCTTTAGCTAAGTGTTTTAAAGCTAGAACAATACAAAAACTCTACCATCTACCTCCCTTCCTTTTCATAGTCTGCATGGCCTATCAAGTGTTTATGACTCCTGGTAAGTAGGCAGGGCTTGACACAGAAGAATTGCTTTATCAGATCTATCTTGTCATGTGAGAGACTATGCTTGTACAGTTTATAATTTTTCCCCACTGGACTTAGCAGTGAGATTTTATGATGCAGCTTGGATAAGAAGTCGGAAAAACACGAGGAAGGCATCTGTGGTAACTAGGAACCATGCCCAGTGTGGACTCAGACCTGAGCTTGAACCTGAGTTCTGTATGCTGAGTGTGGGACCTGAGACATGTTCTCTGCAAGGTTCATATTCGTAATTGAACGTGGGAACGGTGCTAGTCAGTGAACGCAGCAGGGCCCTTGCAAAGAGGAAAGAGACTATATTTGAAAGTGGGAGTTCCTGCCGGTGTTGCATAGCCTTGGTCCATGTTTATTAAACACGTGGACATTCTAATCATACTTGTGGTTTTTCTCTTGCCTTTTAAGTCTCCTAGAGCAACCTTTCTGAACTGCACTTTTACTACTAGTCAGGGCCCTGTGGGAAGCTGGACTAGCCAACGCCACACATCTCCAGACAGGCCTGGTGTGTTGTCTCGTGTGAGAGTGCTGGCTGTCTTCAGTGCCTCCTGTGCATAGACTTGTGAGGAACACTGTGCAGGCCTCCTGGGAGACTGGCGATTAATCTGAAAAGTGGAGCCTGTATATAAAGGCTGTATCAGCACAAACAGCAAGCCACATGGGAGGTGTGCAGAGGTCCTTTTAAATGCACAGCCAATGAAAATTATCCTGCATTGGTCTTAACAGAAAACCTTATGATGCCGTGGAAGTTCAGCAGATCTGTCAGCAGGAGCACAAAGGCAAGAGTGGAGGGAGGCGAGATGAGCAGCAGTCACAGGCCACTGAGCTAGTCATTCTCTTCTCAGAACACTCGTCCCCAAAGACTGTGACCTGACTTTGGATTACTAACTCCCCACTGGCACACAGGTGCTCTAGAGCAGCGTTGCTTTAGTTTCCAGTACTGGGGATAGAACCAGGCCCTGGAGGATCCCAGATAAGGGCTCCTGTGCCTAGGCTACACCAGCAGCTCCAGAATAGGGGTTATTACACGCGAAGCCAGCCATATCAAAGGAAGAATTTCACAAGCTCTTGCTCCTTGCTCGTCTGTGGGAGCACCCACAAAAAGGGTGAGGACCCTTGTAAGTTTAAATCATTGTCCAAATCATCTCTAACTGTGCTGCTCCCAGAAGACCTGTTTATATACCTGCAGCTTCAGCCTCAGGATCCATCCCCTACAGCACCTGAGAGAAGAAACGATTGTCTGTGGATATAGAAATAATACACTAAAAAACAAACAAACAAACAAACAAAAGAAAAGAATTGCCCCTTATTGAGCTCATGAGGTGCACTGTCTGGTATATTCTGTACTTTCCTTTGGCATTACCTGTGCCTAAAATCATAGGTCCTTATGGTTAGAGGAAGAAGCAGCCATTTGTAAGAGACCAAGGCCCATGACAGCTAACATGGTTGAGTTAGTGTGGTAGTGACTGTGAGATCCTAAAACCAAAGTTGTGAGTCGGGTATTGTGTCTCATGCCTGCCATCCCACTACTCTGAGTATGGGGGGCAGGAGGATCACAAGTTCAAGGCCACCCTGAGCTATAATAACTGGACCTTGTTTTAGCACAACCCTCCTCCCAGCAAAATTTTTGAAAGTTTCTGAGTTCTCAGTTGGAGTCTCTGAGGCTGTGCTCTACTGTGTGGCAAAGTGTGCTCACTCCGTGTACACCTGTCCTTATACAATGTTGCCATCTTTCCTGTTGCAGATTTCTCACATTGGGAAGCTGAGAGATTTTCTCCTGGAGCACAGGAAGGAGTATATTAATGCTTACAGGTAAGTGGGTTCTTGTTTCCATGGCTTGGCTGGCTGCATTCCTTTCTGTTGGACATTCCGCTTTTTTTTTTCCCCCTCCCTTTTTACTAACTCGCACTTGTAGTGGGGAAGTTCAGTGTCCTGTTTGCTTTCTACTACAGTGATAATACCATGACCAAAAGTAACCTGGGAAGCAAAGGGTTTACTTCACCTTATACTTCCATATGAAGGTCTGTGCTTGAGGGGGCTCAGGCCAGGACCTTAGCTAAGCAGGAGGCAGGAGGCAGGAACTGAAGCACCGGCTTCGGAAGAACACAACTTACTTCCCATGGCTTGTTCATCCTACTTTCTTATACACCCTGGACCACCTGCCTGGGCTGACACCACATCAATCATCAATGAAGGAAATGTCCTACATCTTTGCCTACAGAAAGTCTGATGGAGGCATCTTCTCAATTACATTCCCTCTTCCCAGATGACCCCAGTGTTGATAAACACTGCCCAGCCCTTCAGCTAGGCTATAGGGGAATGAATATCTCTGCAGAGTGAGCAGAACCACCATGGCGGGTTTGTGCCAGGTCACATGTCAGCACCAGACTCTTCTGGTCTGTGCATTTCTCTGTCTGTACCATTTTCTACTAGAGGATGACACTCGCTGTCACTAGTTTGTAAATTTTGTTGTCAGAGGCCTTATCAATTTCTCATTCATAATTCTTTAATGTTTCAGCTATTTGTTGCACCCACTCAGTATTTGTCAAATAAAACATGAATGATCCACTCATATCCCTGAGGCCCATGACTAGCCACTGGTTCTTGCCCACAGGTATTTTGGCAACATCTTAAGAGGTTTTGCCATAACAGGAGAGGAGTGCTGTTGGCAAGGGCATGCCAAGCATCCTGCAGCGCACAGCACCACCTTCCACAGCCACGGGGCAGCTGGCATTGACCCTGAAGGGCCTTCCCCTGCCTGACCTGCTCACTCTCTACACATATATGGATCTGTGAACACCTGCCCAGGGCCTTCTGCAATTGTAGAGGCTTTGAGAACATCAGGGAGTGAGGTAGAAAACTGTCTCTCCTTTTTGCAGCCTGCATGCTAGAGGGTTGGCAAAGAATTTATGGTAACAGTAAAGACAGGATGGAGTGCTGGGGTGGTAGCGCTGGGAATGTTTGCAGTTTTTATGTAGTATGGTCAGGCCGGGCTCCTTAAGGCCTGCATAGAGAGTAGACTCCTCTCTGAAGCTTGACCTCTCTGGCAGGATTGAGTCCTTCCTGCCTTGCCTCTCTCTTCCTCCTTTCCATTCCCTGCAGAGGTGAAAGGGCCACTTGTGCCCTGTTCTCCCAGCCCCAGCGCTCCTGAAATCCAGCTACATACAAGGCCCCATTGGTTTTGAAGATTTGGCTCTCCTCTTCACTCAGCTCGCCTCCTCCCTAAGCCACACTGTTTCATTTCACTGCCAGACAGCCAGGTCTACCAACTTTCTGAAAGAGGGTTAGCTCCGCAGATTTTGTGGGCCACTCATGCTTTCTGTCACATGTACTGTTTGTTTATTACCTTTGAAAAACAAAAACCAAAAAAACATGCTCAACTGCCAGATTGCACAGAACCAGACCTGAGGGCTAGATTACACTCCCACTACCCTCAGCATTTGCTGTGCTAGAACCCTGTGCTGTCCTCTCTCTCCCAGGGTTATTTTCTGACTTGCTCATCATCAAATCCAGCGGTTTCTCTCAAACTGTGTGTAAATGGAGTCACACAGTGCAACCCACGTTCCTACCTTCTAGGAATAAACAGAAAACCTGTTTATTCTCATAGTTTTGTATTTTATATTACATTGAGCTGAATTATCATAATTTTGGTTATCCATCTGCATAAGAAAGAGGTGTTTCCAGTTCTGTGCTACCGTTAAGTGGAGGAGCTGCTGTGACTGAGCACCCTCTGAAGTCTTTGTGGACATTAATGTTTGTAAATAGCTAGAAAAGAGATTGCTAGGTCGGTCATCTGGTGGGTATATGTTTAGCCTTAAAACAAACTCCCAAGCCAGGGCCCAGTGGTGCAGTGGATAGTGCTTCTGATTGTGGACTAGAACCTTTTGCAAAGTGATTTCACACAATCTACAACAGAGGAGAGTTGGCAGTGCCCCATATACAAACCAATGTGTGGTGTGGGCAGGCTTTCATTATTGTCATTATAAGTAGTGTGAGAAAGCATCTCATCGTGCTTTAAATTAGCTCCTAAGATGGCTTATGCCCTTGGCTTCATTAAAGTGTGGTTGTCCCTGGGTGTACATGGGACATTAGATCCTGCCTCATAGAGATTCAATACCCTCACAGAAAGGCGTAATGTATGCTTGCGTGTGCTTACTGGAATCTCCTATGGATGACTGATGGTGTCCAGCACAGACCGGGTCAGTGGTCTTGAAATACCTTCTGCTGTAGCATAAAAAACAGAGAAGAGCCCATGTATTCTCAGTGTAGATGCAGTCATCTTACTCTGAATTTCTAGAACAGTATGGAATCTGCCCATAAGAATGCACTGCAAATGCAGAGGACCAATTGTATTTTCAACTCCTGTGCCTATTCTAGTTTTTTTTTTTTTTTTCCTTATCCTTAACTTCCACCATAGAACTTTGGGTTTTTTGTTTTGTTTTGCTTTGCTTTTGGTTTTTTGTTTTGGTTTGGTTTTTGTTGTCGTTGGCTCTTTTATCTTATTTGTCTCCACTTTGCATTTGAAATGTACCATAATTATTGTGTTAGTCAGATTTTCGTTCCTGTGACAAATACCTAAGAGAGAACTTAAACATAGAGATGGCTTATGTTGTTCCCTGATTCCAGGTTTCAGTTCATGGTCAGTTTGCTTTATTGCTGTGGCAGTATTGCTTTATTACTGACAAGGCAGAAAGTCATGACAGAGAGTTTGGCAGGATGAAGTTGCTCACATCTCAGCCGCCAAGAACTGAGAGAAATGGGTCCCCCCCCCCTTCAAAGACATATCTACTGATACGCTTCCTTCAGACAGCAGCAGCTCCTTGATGCTGTTTGTGGACTGACAATTCAATCATGATTCAGTACTTACCAGCTGGGGACCAGACCTCCAACACAGGCCTTTTGAGGACCATTTTATAGTCAGATCTTTGTAGAATATTCCTTTATACCGTGTGAAGATGTGTCACTGTGATTGGCCAATAGCTATGCTGGACTTCTGGGAACAGAGAGGTTTCAGGGAAAAAGAAAGATGGAGTTGTCAGCTGGTTGCAGAGGAAGCAGGATCTGCAGGAGGAGAGGTAAAAGCCACAAGCCACATGGCAGCACACAGATGACTAGAACTTGGCTAATTTAAGTTATAAGAGCCAGTTAGAAACAAGCCTAAGCTAAGGCCAAGCTTTCATAATTAATAAGTCTCCATGTCATTATTTGGAAATTGGCAGTACAGAGAAAGACTTGCTACATCAGATGGCAGTTCTCTGCCCCCTCATACACGAAAGTGTCATTTGCCCATCTGTGAGGTGCATTCCTGAGTACTAATGCATATTTTGTCTCATTTAGTCCTTGAATTCCCTCTGTTCATCTGTACTGACTGCCTCCCACTTGACAGACATTTTACTCTTTGTCACACAAGCAGGTAGCACTGTAAGCAGGACGGGCATCACAAAAAAAAAAAAAAAAAAAAAAAAAAAAAAACAGAGCTCAGGGGCTTGGAAGACCTTGGCCTTGCCAGAAAACATGTCTTTGAAGAAGTGACACTTGAGCTGAGGTCTGTAGGAAGAGGAGTTAGCCAAATGACACAAAGGAGGGAAAGAATCTGTGTGTCAAGTGAATATCCCTGCCGGCACCTGGGCATAGTGCCTGGCCTGTTGTGAAGCCTGTGGCTGTGCTGAGAGACTGCTGACTCAGCAGCAGAAGGGGCGCTGCGTTAGCTGAGAGCCAAAAAAGCATTTGACCAGAACATCCAGAATGGTTTCTGGCCTTGATTCTAGTTGTCAGCACACAGGAGCACTGGGGTGCTGGTCCTGCCCTGGCTGCAGTTGGATTCATTGTGGAACTCACTAAGCCATCAGAATCGCCCATGAAGAATTTGCCACAGGAGTGACAACTCCGCAAGCCTCCTCCTCAGACTCCAGCTATAGGAAACAAGTGTCTGCACCTCAGGCACTCCACTTAAAAAAAAAAAAGTCTGTGCCAAATGGAAATAGTTTATACACATTCCTCAACAGAGAAACTCATACCCCAGATGAATATAAGCAGTCCCCAAACTTAACACACAATTTTATGCTTTTAAACATATTTCATTCTATTGTCCCAAAATACCCTGAGATGTTAGCCTGCTGCTGTCTTAAGTCCTCTGTTAGCTGACTGGTGAACACTAGATGGCAGTGTAAATTTTATTTCTGAAGGTGTGTCCATGTACCAGGTACTAATTCAGTAGGTTGCTAACTAGAAACTGCAATGATTTGAGGAAATGCAAATGTTTGGAGCCTAGCAATTTCCAGCTCCTTCCCTTGTCTCTAACTACTCAGGCTGCAGGTGCAATTTTATAGACCTTTCTTAGAAGTCTTTTGCCTTCCCAGTGGCATTCACACAGGCATGCTATTCCTGTAGCCTTCCGGGCTTGCTAGACATGTGTGGAGCTCTGTGATAGCATTGCCAACTGACCTGACTGGACCCTGAGTCATCTAGGAGATAAGCCTCTGAGTGCCTGCCGGGAATTATGTGGGTCAGGTTAACTGAGTGGGAAGGTGAACCTTAGCTGTAGGCAGAACCCTTCCCTGGGGTGGTTGTGAACTGTTTGAAGTAGAGCGAGTCGAGCACCAGCTTTGATTGCTCTCTGCTTCCTGGTTGTGGATGCAGTGTGACCATCTGGTCCAAGCTGCCTCTCATGCCTTCCACAATGGACCATACCTTGAACAGTGGACTGAAATAAAGCCTTTCTCTCGTAAGTTGCTTTTGTCACAGCTAAACGAAAAGAAACTAAGAAGGATCCACCCCATTAAGGGGCACAGTACAAGAAGAATGAGGATGCTTTATATGCCCAGACTAAGCCAATTTTCCACAAAAGCCAAAACTACAAAGAACGTGTGAGGAGGCTTGAGAGTGTTGAATGTAACTGCAAACACAAGAAAATTCTGGCTGTTAAGAGATGTAAGATTTTTCATGAGGAAAAGAAAAAGAAGAGAAAGGGTCAAGAGGTCCAGTCCCAGTTACTTTTGTAACAAAGACAATACAATTCTGGGGATTCATCCACATCAAAAGTTAAAGGCCCCTTATTAACACTCCTATTGCCTTAGAAAAGCAACTGGCCAGGTAGATGATGAGGGTTAGAGAAGGCTAACGCTCAGGCCACCCCTAGCACTGTAAGAGTCACTGAAAACTACCTAATCTCCAAACTGCAGTGTCTTGTTCCAGGCTAGGTTCAGCCCACTGCCAGTTTCTATACAGGCTGCTAGCTAGGTCAGTTTCATGTGTGTAAATGGTTGGGGGTGAGATAAAGGAAGATAACTTTTTGTCACATTTGAAATGATGTGAAATCCCAGTTTCAGTGCTGTTGGGAGAATGGTGCCGTTGTAGGATCTGAAGATGAGTGTGATGGAAGGAGGGACAGAGCAAGTTCCCAGGGTCCCCAGACTGCACAGCTGACTGGCATCCCACTTCAGCCCACGGCAGCCCCAAGCCTGTCTCTTCCCAGCCACCATGGTAGATAATTCTGTGGCTGATGACCACACCCCTTGGGACTGGGACTTCAGCATAAGCAAGCACATCCTTAACCCCTTTGAGTACCACTGTGTCCCTGAGGCCTCTTCATTAACCAGCCCAGCATTTTGTAGATATTTAGTCTTCTCTGCTAGCCCTTACACTATAGTTCCAGGCTACCCTGGTCTTCTGCCTTTGAAAGAACATGGGCTTTGGGACCAGACAGCCTTCTGCCCAGTTTGGCTGGGTATCAGTCAGTGTGTACAATTCACATCACTCCTCTGTGCTTTTTTTCTTTCTGATGCAATGTGAACCATGGTCTCATGAGGATTAAATGAGGAATAAATGTGAATTCCTGGCACACCAGAGTCCCTTGGTGAGTGACGATTGAGTTAACTGATGACCCGTGATGCCCTGACCATCAGATGGGGGTAAGCTAGGCTAACAAGCAGAGCTTAAAGTTGTAGGTGAGTTTGTGATATTCTGGGCCTAGGCTAGACTCAGGTTAGTGCTGCTGAGCAGTCCTAGTCCTGGCTCCCAGCTTGCAGGGCCCGCTGCCTTTGCTAGGAGAGACTGGAATAGAGGGAACCTCTGCTCTCTGTGGGATGAGGGTGAGATGGGGGTGGGGTAGGGCTAGGTGCATGCCCAGTTCCTTTGGCCAGGGTCCCCATCAGGGAAATTCCTGCTCCTCTGTTGGGAGACTGAAGAGGGAGAAGAAGCCTGGGTTCACTCTGGGGAGTCTAATGCACACTGAAGTTCCCGGACAAGGGACTGGTGTCCCCACACTGTGCTATCCCTGAAGATGGGGACAAGCCTCCCTCGTCCACTCCTGCCAAGTTCTCTTTCCCTACGGTTGAGGAGTGTTGCCAGCCTTTCAGCTTTACAGTCCCCTCCCAGTGCAATGTGCTGGCCTTGGCCTGCTCCTAGGAACATTTTATAAGCAGTGTAATCACAGAATTGAAAGAGCATGGGTAGAAATATTGCCTTCAGACCATGAGGCTTTGTTAGTTTGACATAATTAGGAAGCTATAATTTTTTCCAGAATGTAGAGCTCAGACTTTATTGACCCATTTAATTTTTTTAATAATGACATTTTACTAGAGCAGAACAGCATGCAGCCTAGGCAGCCTCTGGCTGGATCTTAGAATGACCTTAATTAAAATTATTTCTCCACTCTGTACCTTTTCCATGATACCCTGGCAACAAAACAATGCCATTTGGGAAAACAACTTTGTTGGTTTCTGTTGTTGCTACTAAAAGAGTAACCGCACCATCAGTTTCCAATATCCAAGGTCAAGCAGGTTCGTGTAATGTATCTGAGGATGCCCCTCCTCTTAGAGTAATCAGTATTCTTAGATTAGCCTTTAGACCTTCACTCTCACTGAGCTGGGCTCCATTATCTGGGAATGTGGAGTCAGAGGATATTAGTCCAGTGCTGTTTAGGTCCACCCCAGTGGCAAGTTGCGTATTCTGCCAGAAGCCAGCGCCTTTCTGACTTGGAGCCTGTGACCCCTTTAACCTCATTGCTCCCAGAAGAACCACTCCGACTACAAAGTAGGGAGAAGTAACTGGAAGTAAGGAGTTGCTTATTTGGATACCTGAGAAAGAACATTCCACAAGGAGTACCAGGGCTTTTAAGGTCCATGTGCAACACGCATGGAAGTTAGAGGAGCAGAAAGCCAGTGAGCCTGAGCCAAGGGCTGGGGTGGGTGAGATAAGCCAAGAGAGGTCCTCAAGAATGGGCTTGTCTCTCTTAACAGCCTTTGCTGTTAGGAGCTCTGGAAAGCCTGTGCATAGGGCTTGGCAGGATCCAAACCTGTCAAAGCATCCGTGTGGCTGCTGTGGAGAAGGCAAGGAGGGCTGGGCAGAAGCAGCAGACCCTGGAGGCAGCTTCAGTTGCAGACTGGATGGAAGATGTTGCTGGGTGGATCCTGGGGAATTTTCTGAAGGTAGAGCCAACAGGATATGTAGATAGATGTATGCTGTGTGTCTTGTGCTCTTAGAACACAGCAGAGGAGAGAGCCCTCTTGTAAGTGTTCGGGCTCCCCACTGTAAAGCCCCAAGTTTGGCCTAACGCGTTTGGCTCAGTACCAAAAGCTCCTCCTCTCCAGACTGGGCCTTCTGTCCTGGGTGTGATGTGTGTTTGTGTTCACAGACCTGCATCTAGGCTTTTCCTTTGCCTCCATGCCCAAGCAGTTCTTGTTGCCTGTCAGCGTCTCTCGGGTCTATCACCTGCACACCCCCATAGACTCTGTCTGCACTTAACCTTTCTGATTCTCTGGGACAATGGCAGTGGTTCCTCAACTGTCTGCATCACCTGAGGTCAGAATTCTTCTTCAGTCTTGAGACGGTCTGCTATGGAGAAACCGTGTGCAAATGACTGTTTATAACCCTGCTGATGAAGACAGCACTGAGGGTGGAGGGTGGAGTGTCTGTGTATGGGTTTTAAGTAAATGCTTACTGTAGCACTGTCTTATGAGGAATGGTGCCGCCATGTGCCAGACGCATCAGTGTGGAGACACACTGAGTGCATGCCATGTGCCGCCCCTCTCTGGAACACAGCACCAGCCTTCTGCTCCCTTCCCATTTCACTCACACATGCCTAGGTGTGAAGTAGATAGTATATGTTCATTCAAACCATCACTCACAGGGTGGGGAACCATATCTGGTCCTTGTCTCCATCCTCTGTCAGGGCATGCCTTCTACTCCACCTGCTCTGCCAAGCACCCCATCCCACATGAGGTGACCATGCCCCACTTTGAGCTCTGCTGCCCACTTCCATCCACATCAGCACCAGTCAGTGCAGTTCCTGCACTCTCTCTTTTCATGTTGACCACTCCTGCAGGTTGATGACCACACCCCTGGGGACTGGGACTTCAGCATTAGCAAGCACATCCTTAACCCCTTTGAGTACCACTGTGTCCCTGAGGCCTCTTTATTCTTAACCAGAAATGAGCCTCACTCAGTTTTGAACCCCAGCTTAGTATTTACCCTAAGAGGGCTCAGGACATACACAAAGGAATGAATACTTGTGGAATTTAATAAGAAGTCAGATACACACAAAGCACCGAGGACTAACCTAGTATGTGCTTGCTGGTATTAGTCGGGCACTCTGTGCTGCATAATTTTACCAGGGAGGCAGACACAAGGCAGACAGTCCTTGCTTCCACATAGCTTTGGAGGAGAAAAACAGATTCCTTGGCATTCCTGAGAACAAGAAATGCAATGGACAAGCACAAAACAGGGTCAGAAAGAGATACAGCACAGCAGAGGTGACGGTCAGATGGTCCCAGCTCTGTCCTAAAGTAGAGTAGTAGAGGGCAGCTTTGGAGTGGAGACTCAGTAATCTCTTGACAGGCAGAGCATGACAGAGTAATGTTGGGTGAGTTCCGAGAGAGGCCAATGTTTCTGGAGTGAGGTAGGTGATGGGACAGCCCAGTGATGAGAGTGGAAACCTGTAACCTGGGTCACGGGTGAAATATGATGTCCTCATGGCTAGATGGGACAGGTGAGTGAAATGGGGTGGTTTGAGTATCTTTGTGACATACATGCCCTTTCAGCTTGTAGCATTGTGAATCTGAACTTCAGTTTTCTCGTCCACAGTTTTGAAATAGGCTAAGGAGTATCCCTGTTACTGTGCTGCCGCACTCATCCAGCTCTTGGGAAGGTGAGCCAGGTGCTCTGTGCTGCTCAGAGCTTGTCACTGAAAGTAGAGGCCCTCATCAGCCCCGTCACTTCAGGACGGTTTAACTTGACAGCAGGGGAGATGAAATGTATTTCTAGAGGCTTTTTATTGTGACTTTGAAAACTGCTTTCTAGAATCAAGAAACAACAGCTTTCTCATATGTTTCAAGCACCCCGGATCATGACCCTGCAACATGCATGGTCAGTGCTTGGACTCGACTGGCATTGTTGGGTTATGCAGTGCTCAGTCGGAGCCTCTGTTCCTAGCAAATCTGTGTGTGTAAGAGTGGCCTGCGTCTGTGGAAGCTGTTCAGAATCTGCACCACATGGGCTCTGCTGTTGGTCTGGCCAGACCCCTCCAATTCCCCGCTTTGGAGTCACTTGGCCAGAGGACCCTTTCCTCCTGACACTCTACCTGGACTCATTATGTTCTCACTGATGCCCCCCTCACATTTTCTTCTCTTTTAGCCATACCATGTGTGAATATGGGAGAATGACGGACGCCGAGCGAGACCAGATAGACCAGGATGCTCAAATATTCATGAGGACCTGTTCAGAGGCAATTCAGCAACTCAGAACAGAAGGTGAAGTGCTCTGAAAGATGCCAACAGATCCCATGAATGTGCCAACCAGCTAAACTACTCACAGCCACTTAGGATCCCCTCTTACTTTCTGGATGGCATTTAGGACTTAAAACTCGAAAATTCTTCCTTCCTGGTCAGTCTTCTAAGCTAAGCTGTTCAAAATCCTGAAAAGAAGGTCGCTCAAGTTAAATAAATGGCAGGCAGGAATGGAAAGGATCTCTCTAAATATAATCTGTAACCTACCAAAAGGCCAAGGTCAGAGGGAACAGATTGTATGTGTGCAAGCGTTTGCATATTTGTGGAGACATGCTTGTGTGACTATGTTCTGAGTGGCAGGACAGATGGCGTGCACGTGGTTAAGGATGGAACAGTAGTCTCTAAGATCTAGTTGTCCTATTAAAGTCAACCCCCATATAAGACTTCACAGTCGAGAAGAAGCTCTGCAGCCATGACTTAAAAGCAGTGCACCCCAGCTCTGCTATACGCTAGGCCTGTGGTCTTGGACAAGTCATTTCATCTCCCTAGGCTCAGCCTCTTCACTGAAACAGTGCAGACAGTGATGGGGTATATCACTTAAATTCTTAAAGCATGCCTGGCACTAGGGGCCTAGTATTATCTCCCCTCTTCTGGGTTTCATTCCTGAAGAGGAGCTAGGCTTCCTAGCCACGTGTCTTCCTTGATTTTTAAGCACATATATTAATACTACAGAGGTCAAAATTGCCAGGTACTCTTGGGCTCGCGGCTGACTTCTCGTAGAGCAGCTTCTGAGAGAACACTGATCAGCCACTGGGAGTGTCTGATGAAAACTTACCAGAAAAATATGCATCACACAAAATTATGTATGCAGCATTGCAGAGTACCCAAACCAGCATGAGTCCCATGTTACATAGCCCTCTAGTAAAAACATAACCCATGCCCCATACTCTTAAGTGCATAGACATTTGTGACCGTAGGTTACCTCTTGTCTCTGAACCTCAGTTGGCTCATTTGAGGTATTTCTGTGAAGTCCTAGCATCATCCCTGCACACTAGGCACCCTGCCTTTCCACCAGTAGCAGAGTCATACCATAGGAACTGGCATAGGCTTCCCTGTGGTGAGCTCTCACCCATTGGCTCATCAGTGTAAAAGGTTGTTGGACCCTGATATCAACCCACACACCTATGAACACCTAATTTTTGACAAAGAAGCTGAAAATATAAAATGAAAAAAAGAAAACATATTTGACAAATAGCGCTGGTATAACTGTCAACATCTAAAAGAATGCAGATAGATCCATATCTATCTCCATGCACAAAACTCAAGTCCAAATGTATCAAAGACATCAATATAAATCCATGCACACTGAACCTTATAGAAGAGAAAGTGGGAAATAAATTTGAATGTATGGACCAGCACAGACACTGAAAGCAACAATTAATAAATGGGACCTCCTGAAACTGAGAAGATTCTGTAAAGCAAAGAACACAGTCAACAAGACAAAGCAGCTCCCTACAGAATGGGAAAAGGTCTGACAGAGGGCTGATCTACAAAGAACTCAAGAAACTAGAAATGAGACTACCAAATAATCCAGTTTTAAAAAATGGGATACAAATCTAAGCAGAGAATTCTCAACAGAATAGTCTCAAATGTCCAAAAGACACTTAAGGAAATGCTCAACATCATTAGTCATCAGGGAAATTAAAATCAAAACCACTCTGAGATTCCATCTTACACCGATCAGAATGGCTAAAAAAACAAACAAACAAAAAAACCTATGACAGCTTATGCTGGAGAGGATGTAGAGAAAGGGGAACACTCCTCCATTGCTGTTAGGAATACAAACTTGTACAGCCACTGTGGAAATCAGTATGGCGATTTCTCAGAAAATTAAGGACCAACCTACCTCAAGACCCTGCAGTACCACTGTTGGGCATATACCCAAAGGAGGCGCATTCATGCCACAGGACATTTGTTCAACTCTGTTCATAGCAGCATTATTTGTAATGGTCAGATCTTGGAAACAACCTAGATACCCCTCAACCAAAGAATGGATAAAGAAAATGTGGTATATGTACACAATGCGGTAGTACATCAGTAAGAAACATCAGTATTGCATCAGTAAGAAACAATGACATACTAAAATTTGCAGGCAAATGGGCAGAACTAGAAAAAACATCCTGAGTAAAGTAACACAAAACCAGAAAGACAAATATAGCATGTACTCACTCATAAGTTGATACCAGACATAAAGCAAAAGATACCCAGCCTACAATCTACAACCCCACAGAAGCTTGAACCCTCTTCCAGAAACAGATAGAAGCAGAGGCAGCAATCCACAACTGACCAATGGGGCAAGTTCCTAGAGTACAGTTGAAGTGAGGGGACAGAGATGATATGAACAAAGTAGTCAAGACCCACAGAATCAGCTGACCCGAGCTAGTGAGAGATCGCTGACTCGGGTCTGGCAAATGGGGAACCTGCACAAGCCCAAACTAGACTCCCTTAATATAGGTGACAATGGTGTGACTGGGAGAATACATGAGGCCACCGACAGTGGGTCTAAGACCTAACACTAATGCACAGACTGACTTAGTGCACCCCATTCTATAGGGAGAGATACCTTGCCCAGCCTAGCACAGGGCTGTGGGGCTGGAGAGGTGCCTTGGTCCTGCTTCAATGAGATAAGATGATAGGATAGACTAAGACTTCCTAGGGGAGGCCTTACCCTCTTCCAAGGAGCAGATGGGAGGAATGGGGGGGGGGGGGTAGGGAAAGTGGGAAGAGAGGAGGGAGGGGGAACTAGGTCTGCAATGCTAGAAAATAGAGAGAAGGTTGTTTGAGAGCAGGATAGTATGGATAGTGGCACTCAGTCACCGTAAGCTAAAGCAGCGCAGGCAGAAGGTGTCTGTGGTCCAGCACATATGATTTAAGCATGTCACTTGAAGGTGAGCTTGAGCACTGGATGCTGTTAATACAGCCAGGTCAGCATTCCGGAAGGAGCTGGATCAACTCAGCTCCCTCAGTGCTGTAATAAGCTATAAATTATTTGACTGCAGTTTCTATGGGTTTAATCTCTCACCTGGTGAACCCTAATAAATCTTACTCTTAAAAATGTAGTCTTGCTTGACACAAGGCTGGTTTATAGCTGTGCTTTTGAACATGCTTTCAATGAAGAGCTTTGAGGAAGCTGACTGTTCTGTGGGGTCCTTGAGCACAGACCTGAGTGTTGTCCTTTTCTCTTACAGCCCACAAGGAGATACATTCCCAGCAAGTGAAGGAACACAGGACCGCAGTTTTGGATTTCGTTGAAGATTACTTAAAAAGTATATCATTTTCTTCTAAAGGTCAAATGTGGTATTTCATAAGAGATGCAATTTAGAATAGAGCTGAAGACCATAGTGTCTCATTAGTGTTAATGATACCTTTGCCTGAGAAGCCATTTTAAATGCTCTCTGTTCTGGTATTTTCTGCTTCAACAGGAGTGTGTAAGCTTTACTCTGAACAAAGAGCCATCCGAGTTAAGCGTGTGGTGGATAAGAAGAGACTGTGAGTATTTCCACCTTTCCTCTTCCTTCCTCAGTTAAAACAGGAGCAACAGGAATGGCAGCCTGAGCTCCTCACGCCCTGACTCTGTGGGCCTCTGTGCATGAAATCATCACCAAATGCTGTCATAGCCACTGAGGACATACTGTGTACCAGGTGTGCTGGTCACTCTGTTAGCCACAGGAGCCCTTGAGGCATTTCCTGATAACACTGTGGTTCAGCAAGTTTTAAACTCACGAGACCCCCACATTCTCCTGGCAGCTGAACTGGTAGTGAGCACTTACCTAATTCTATTTTTTTGTTGGGAGTAGTAGGGAGACAATCTGGCTATGTAGTTCATGCTGGCTTCAAAGTCATTATGCACTCCAAACTGGCCTTGAACCTGTATTTTTTCTGCTTCAGCATTCTGCATATGTATGTGCCACCCACCCAGCATTTCACCCCATTTCTTAATAACCCTGAGGTGGGACACTTGGAGCTATTGACCTTGGTCTTTGTCCCCATCCCCTATACTCCTTCTCTGAAAGTTTTTCTGAAAAGGGGTTTCCATGGTGACGGATGCTCCCCTATGTCGCTGACAATGTGACATAATATATTGAAGATGCCACGTGCACTGAACTCCCACCCTCACTCTAACACCCTTTTGGGCATGGTGGCTGCAGTTTGTCCGGGGAGGACCCAGAAGAGCAGGTCCAACCCTGGTGTAAGTTTAGCTATCAGTATGGTAAGGAGAGCAGTCACTGCTCTCATAGCCCCCAGAGGAGAGGCAGCTGTGTCTGCTGTGCTGTTACATGTAGAGACAAGAAGAGGCCTCAGCACACACAGCTTCAGCCTTGCTTCTAAGCAGAAGTCTCCACTGATGTCAGTCAAATGGGAATTGTATGGAGTCAGTCAGTCACCTGCCGAATAGCTGTTCTCAGCAATTACCCTGATGAACAGAAGACCTTGGAGACCTTGGAATAACTGTAACTCTTCACAGTGTGGCCTAGACCTCTCCTCTTAGACTTGAATTTCTCAGGCAGGCCTTAAGCTCTGATCATACTGCCTCATCCTCCTAGATGGTGGGATTGTGGAAATGCAGGCCTGGGTTACCACCCTGACTTCTTTCTAGTCTTTCTTCATCTTTATACACAAGACATCTGCTTAAAACATTCATATAATTTCATACATAATCTTATGCCTGCCTCCCTTATGCACAGGCATCACAAAGGCCAAACATGGCAAATTCAAGGCTATAGTGACTGTATTACAGCTTTTGTTTCTAAATCAACCCCCAGTGGCATCTGCTCCGCCAGCCCATGTGTGACTCTGTTCTAAAGGAGCTTTGTTCTTTATGAATTCTCCATCCATAGAACCTTTCACACAGCCTGTGCTGTTCATCTGGTGGACAAAAATCCATACTCCTCCTTCCAGCCCAACTCAAACACCGCCACCTGCCCTGTGAAGTGTTCCAGCTGCTGCCAGCAGTGCTGCATCAGCTGCTGCCAGCAGTGCTGCATCAGCTGCTGCCAGCAGTGCTGCATCTCCCTTCCTAGTAGGTTCCTCGTGTGTTGTTCATGGCCAGGTGCAGCACACGCACTCATGCAGTCACCATTGACTTGTGTCTCCTCACACACCTCAGCCTATCACACAATGCCTGTCCTTTGGGGAGGCCAGTGGGTGGTGTGCACAATTGTTCTATCTACTGTTCCGTTTGGGTTGCTGATGGCTGTAGTTAAGACATTTTGATGAGTCTAACTGCTCATGTTCTGTGACATTGTTGCCACTATCTCCTCTATCTGTGAAGGAAAACATACTTGCTAAAGTACAGCTTGCTCACTGTCATTGCTCACTGTAATGTCTTAAAAGTGTGGATAGTATTACGTGGTCGCTTTTGTTCTTGTAGAGGATGTCACATCCGTCTACCATACTAAAGAGCTCTTACTTCAAACTGCTGAAAATATTTTTGCTCATTAAGCCAGAAGTATTCCCAGCTGACTGCTCTGCACTCTCCTACAATGACTATGCTGTCTGTAAATGATGGTGTGTTATTAAAAGTACCTGTTTTCTGAGCTGACAGTGGTGGTACCTACTGCATGTTGTCTCAAGCCAGAGAGGGATAACTACCCTGGGCACCCCACCTCTCTGCTCTTTTTCCTAGAAGTTTGGAAGTAGGGACCATTGTTTTCTGACTCTCTGATCAGTGCATTGATCAAAGCCTGCTATACAGTAGATGCTCAGCCATTGATTCCTGACTGAAGGAGACTTCAAATAGGACATGGCTGCTTACTCTTGCTCTTAGAGTTACAGAGTGAAAGCCTACAAACTAGAAATATGTGGGCCAATATTGGATGAAGTATTGGCACAAGTGGCCCTATCATACATCCCCAGAGGATATGAAATCCACCACTTATCCTCTTGGTCTCCTTAAATCTCTAGTATATTGGGGTGATTGAAGCTGAAATGGCCATCACACATCCTGGACTAATCAGAAACATGCTGTCTCCAGAAAAACAGTTTGTATGTTATTCACCTTTTTTTCCTTCGCAGTCAGTAAGAGGCTTTAGGTAGCCCTCTTAGAATCAAGACTAGCCTGAAACGTGTCTGCTAGTGTAGAGGTGCCTTCCATACTGTGCAGTGAGTGTTGGCTTTTGTTTGTTTTCCTGTTGACTTGGCTCTGAGATTTACATGGTTCGGGCCATTATCTGAACCCTTCACTTTTCTGGGGCAGAGTTCTTATGAGTGGAAACCTGTGGGGGGGACATTCTGTGTCTGAGGGAGATCTGACAAGAATGAAAACTGATGGCTAAAGATTATAGCTTCCTCAAATTCTTAGCAGGCTACAAAACCAGGTCAGAAGGCATCATTCCACAGAAGCTGCAGAGCTCATCAGTGTATCTTGAAGCTGTGTTATTAGCATATCCCCCACCACAGATCCTGAAGATAAACGACTTTCTGAAGGTATTCAGAAATCTTGGTGGTCCAAGTAAAGCTTACTCTGACAATGGAGTCTATTGTTGGACTGGAGAAACACTATGTCCAGAGATCTGTTTGCATGGGCTCTGTTTCATGAAGACACCTTCCTAAAGGGAGCATCAAACCCTTCTTCTGCCCAGGTCAACACACACCAAAAACCACTGCTGTGATCCGCAGCCACAACCCCCTTACATTCTCTGTTATGTGTTCCCTGCTATCAGTACAAAGAAGGAAGTTCATGCTGCTTTTCTTGTTCTTTAGAGAAGATACCAATTCTTGTGTGACACATAGCATCATGTACTGAACTTGTACTTAAAGAGTCTATTTATTATTCAGCCCTTTCTCCTCAGCAGGACCATTAGCTTGCTGCAGCCCCTGACTTAGGATCCTGCACATGGCGAGAGCTCAGTAGATGCTGCCAGTGTTTGGCATGGCCATAGTGATGGAGATGGAGAGGAGAAGAGGCAGAGATGCCATGTGATAGGAGGGCCACAGTGATGACTCTCCCTCATTTACTGTCTATGATGGGGCTTTGTTTACCTAGAAAAGGAGTAGCAGACTGGCCTGTGGACTTTGGCCTGTTTTTGTATGGCTTTCCAGTTAAGCATGGTTTATTGTATTTTAAAAGATCTGTAAACCAAGAAAGAAGAATGTGAGTTAGAGCTTGAAATTTTCACCATCTGGTCTTTTACTGTGTTGATCCTGGCATAGAACAACACCCCTGGTTGTGAAGGGCCACATCTTTGTAGTCTTAGCAGTCTGCCAGGGACTGCTAAGATATGTTAGTCTCCTGTGCATGACAGGGTCACAGCTATGCCTTGGGTGGCCTGCCACAGAGGTCTGATGACAGCATCTGCTCTATACCATGTTCAGTGAGACAAAGGCACTGTCAGGGTGCTGTGCGTTCTTGCCCCTCATCTTGTACTTAACTCATGGCAGATCAGTGACAAGCAGTATGGAGTCTGGTACTAGTCTGTGCACCACACTTTGAGGAGCACTTACCTTAAAACAACTTCCCTAGGAAGTGGTAGATGCCCAGTATATATATACCTGTCAGGTGGGTGCCTGCCTGATGGAGGAAGTGGCTTAGGTAGAGTGAGTTGACTCCCACTGTCCCTGTGACTCAGAGGCTTCTGTAACTCAATGCCACTGTGGAGTAGGCACTGTGATGTCATGCTCCAATCTCTGCCCTCTGTGTTGGGGCATAACAGACAGAGCAGTCCTTCTGGATTGATAGTGGCTTTTCCCTGTGTTTGCAAAGTGTGCTTTCATTCTCTTCCCTTTTTCCTTCAAAACCAAGACCTGTCTCTTTTTCTCTTCTTGTTCCTTTACAATCTCAAATACAATTCCAAGGCCTCTCAAAGTCAGGGACCTGGGAACAGATGTGGGGACTTGTGTTGATCCCTGCTAGACAGTGCCCGGCCTTCAGTTTGAGAAGTACACTGAAGTAAATTAGGCATAAACTGATCTTTCTGGTGACTTTTTTAAAAATTGCTCTCCTCCCCCCTCCCCCCATGCCTTTATCTGGCTAATTTGTAATTTCCCTGAGGATTTCAGTAGACATTCTGTATATAATTAGAATCTGTTTTTATCACCTTAAAAAGTGTTCATCTTTGTCTCTGTCTGCTTCTCTGCAGCCCTTTCTTTACTTTACATTGAAAACGGGCACTGCCACACTCCAGACATGAGGGTGATGGGCATTAAATGAAATGTTCAGTCAAGAGGCAGTGCAGCCCATGCCCTCCTGAGCCAACAGTCCTGAAACCAGGAGATGGGGAGGGGTAAAGGTGAGTGTCTGCTGGTGAGGAGGCCTGCTGCCCAGGGTAGGGTGTCAGGGAGGGCAGGTGGTCAGAGAGGCAACGAGAGGCATGCACAGATGGGTGTGTCCTCTCCAGGAGGGGAAGTGTAGAGGTGGAGCTGAGGGTGTTGGCTCACACAGGTGATCCAACAGCTGATAGAGAAGGTAGAGCAAGCCAGTTTTGTCACCGTGTAAAAAAACTGAAAAGGTCAGGATGCTTGCTTAGACTTTGTGGTATGGGTTAGAATGAAAGATATAAGTGTTCCATAGCTCAGTCTCGAAGTCAGTGTTGTATGACCATAAATAATGTATGTTTTCTAGATATGCATACTGGGAAGACCTGTGAGCAGTGATACCACAGTAGCATCACACACACTCACACACACACACACACACACACACACACACACACACACACACGTGTCTTGGTTTCTAAGTACCACCATTTCCGGGTTCAAGGGATTGGGCTTCCTAGAGAAATGGCTTATTCTCCCTAGGCTGGATTTAGGAAACATGGAGGGATTACAGGATGATAGAATGTGTCTGAAAGTCACAGCAACTAGCCTGAGGAGTTTCTTTTGGCCACATTTAAGATGCCCCAAGTTAAAACTAAAAGGAGAGCAAGTAGATTGTAGCCCAGTGAGAAAGAGAGGGCATCAGGAGTCCATCTGGACAGGAGTAAATTCATAAGCAAAGTTTGAAAGAGTAATGGGGGATGTTCTTCTGTATATGTTTCTCTTATCAGTTGATGAATAAAACACTGATTGATCAATAGAGACAGGAAGATAGGTGGGACTAGGAGACAAGGAAAATGCTAGGGAGAGAAGAGAAAGACCATGAAGAGACACCATGTAGAGACTGGGAAGATAGGACGTGCCAGGTGTTCTCTGGTAAGATACGGCCATGTAGAAATGCATAGATTAGTAGTTATGGAATAATAATTAAGAGAGAGATAGCCAGTAAGAAACCCTAGCCATTGGCCAACAGTTTTATAATTAATATAGCATCCATGTGTTTATTTGGAGCTGAAGCAGCTGTGAGACCAGGAAGGACAAAAACTTTCGTCTTCAAAAGAGTTGTAATGTCAAGTGTTTCCCCTTCTTCTTATTGACAAAGAGGAAGAAAACCCTTACAACAGGGAGCTGTTCAGCCACCATGTCACACACAGGCTGGCGGATGCCCCAGAATAGCAGCAGTGCTTCTGTGATTTCTGCCAATGCATCACCAGGCTGCAGCCACCAAGCTCCAGGCTTAAGTTCAGAGGCATGGTTGGAGTGACTGGCGGGGTTAGGGTGTCAGGCACACGGAACTCAAGGAGAGTCTAAAGGAAACAGTCCAAACAGATTAAAGAAAGCATTAGCGGGTAACAAGATGCAGGATTCTTACCTGGACCCTTTGGCTGTGTAGGATATTGTTGGTCAAAATGGAATATTCCAAGGAAGTGATGGGAATAAGAGATGACTGTGCCTTTTCTGATTGTGGTGGTTACATCAGAGCTTTCTGTCTTTAGGGAATATGTTAGACATTCAAAGGTAAGGGCAATGGGCTGGACCTTACTCACTGAGGGAATCTTCATACTTCAAACTTCTCTCTGTGTAGTTGATATACATTAAAGTTTGAAACACAGAATACCAGCTTACATTTGTCAGACCACCTAGACTAAAAATGACAATGAGGAATGGGTGTGGGACAGCCGGAACCTCTCACGTGGTGAGAGAGTGGTTATGCATTAGAAATGGCCAGCTATGATGATCATGTGAAGGTAAATGACCAGCTTCTGGTCCCCTATGCCTGGAATGTCCTATCTGTCCTTGTGTCTGGCAAAGTCATACTCTCTGTTGGGATTTTGAGTGATTCCCACCCTGTGAAGTTCCCAGCATTCCCCATTCATAAGTTCTCGAAAGAACTCGTACAGCATTGGCATTTCATACAACTGGTAACGGATGCTGTTGTTTAGTCTTTGCAACAGAACTTGTGTGGTCGGTTTGATCAGATGGCTGTTCGGGGCCAGGTTGCTTGCTATCACAAAAGCAAAGGAAAGAAAAGAAAGCCAGAATGAGCCCTGGGTTCGGGGTTGGGGTGAAAACTAGTGGAAGTAGCTTTGTAAATAAGGAAACAGGTGGGAGCCGAGTACTAGGTACTTAACTCCTAGGTGATCTCATTTCATCTTTAAAATACCTTGGGTAGAGGCAGGGTTTCCCCCATTTTGTAGATGTTGAGAATCAAAGCATAATCCACAATCACACATAGTAAGTAAGGGGCAGTCTAGAATCAAATCCATTGTTGAATATATCTCATTCCTGAGTGCCTCTTTCATGGAAGTTGCTCAGCTCATGACCTTAGGACCCAGACTTATAAACTTGGATTTGTGGTATTGTGTGGTGAACTGCCACCTCAGGTGGTCCATGGAGTCAGGAACCTAAAGGAAGGTTCTGCAGGATCCCACACCAGGCTGATTATCAGGATACTTCACACTTATCCCTTCTGTAGCCCAGCCGAGAGATGAGCAGCTTTGGAGCGCAGTTGGCATCTATGCAGTGTGCCCTTCTCTGCATTTTTATGCTATTCTGGACTGCAGAGTTCCTCTCGGACTCCATTGGTTTGAATCTGAAACATTCCCTGCAGGCTCATGTGTTTGAACTTAGTACCCAGCTAGTGACCCTGTTTTGGGAGGCTGTGGAACCTTTGGGAGATGAGGTCTAGCCTCGGCTCCCAGCAGTCTTTTTGCTCATGGTAGCCACAGTGGTGTAGTCCACAGCCTCACCACGTCCCCACTGCCACAGCCTTGAGCTGCCTGTACTACCAGGCTCCCTACCGTGATCGGCTGTATCCGCTGAACCCTGGGCCAGAGTCGGTCCTTCCCACAGGTGCTTCTGTGAGGATTCTGTCTCCTCAAGGAGAAAAGCATCAAGGACAGTTGGGTGCACTGTCTCAGGACCTCTTCTGTGAGACCATGCTCGTCACTCATGTAACGCTGCTGGGGGACAGATGACCTGCCACTTTGGTCATGTACTGTTGACTCTGTTACTTAAGCATCTCAGGAGAACCATTGACCACTGAGGACACTCTGGTAGCCCCATTTTATAGACGAGAAATCAGATCAAGAAATGTCACAATACTTGTCATTTACTAACCAGAAGAAAATATTGAAAATTCTCATTGATAAATTCTCATTGATGGATATCTTTTTTTAGGCTAGTTTGAAAATTGTCTAATGTGTCAAGATACTCAATTACTAAATTCCAACACTAATTTGACCCGAAGAGCCCTGGTTGTTTCTAAAAGGTTTGAGTTTGTTTTTGCAGTACTGGGATCAAGTCCAGGGCCTTAGGCATGCTCGGTGAGTACTGTGGCCCAGCCCTCTTCTTAACACATTTTAAAAAGATTAACCATGCCGCAGGGTTTGTGATTTGCTCTCCGTTGCTGAGTAGTATCACCCTGTGCAAGCACACACCATTGCCTTATCCACTCTTGTGTTGGTTGGCATGGGGTTGTTTCCATGCTTTTCCTATATGAGTGAGTCTGCTGTGACTGCTTGCCAGTTTGTTTCATGTGGACATACCTTTCCCTTTCTCTTTGGTAAATGCCTCAAAGGGGGTTTGCTCTGTTACCGTGGAGACATTCTTAAATTTAATAAGAAACTGTTCCAGGTTTTTCCATGGTGGTAACAGTGTTTTACACACCATCTAGCTGTGTGAGGCTCTGATTTGTCCTCATTCTCCCAAAGATATAGTGTAGATCAAAAGTATTTTAACTCTTACCCTGTGCCGGTGTGCAGGATCATCTCACTGTGGCTTGGGTTTGTGCTAATCAGCTATTCATGTATGTTTATAGATGATTTCTGTATTTCCTCCAGAATATCTATTCAGGTCTTTCACATACTTTGTTATTGAATCATTTGCCTTTTGTTAATTTTTGTAGGAGTTCCTTCTGTGTCCTGACATAAGCCTTTTGTGAGGTCTCTGCTGTGGACAGTTGTCCATAGTCAGGATCTGAATGCCATTAATGATCATCTATTTTATACAAATACCCAGTCATGAGCTGGGAACCTGAGGTCTTGTCTCAGCCTAGCTACTATGTTACTTCAGTTTCCTTCTTAATAATAATAATAATAATAATAATAATAATAATAATGGTCATTTAATACTAGTAACTTCTTAGATGTTCCAGAGTTGGGTAAATTTGTCTACATTTATCCTCATAAGGTGCTTACAGAAGTACTTGGTACATCATAGGTTCTTGGCAAATACTAAGTGGCATGTGTAAACCAGATTCAGCCAGCACAAGTTGACTTTATTCTTTTACTCACAGTCTGGCTGGCTAACAGCTGGGACTGTATCATGGATCATTTTAGCATCCTGCCTGTAATTTTCATATAGGTTTTGGTAAAACTGTGATGATGTCTATTGTTTTATTTTGGTGATTGATTGATTCTTTTCTTTGCACATTGTAACCTAGGATGTCATAAAACTTGTGGCAGCAATCATTCTGCCTGTTTCCTGGGTGCTGGGATTACAGTCTTGCATGCAGCCAAGTCTGCTTGGCTCTAAAGCACATTATTTTAAGACAGGTTTTTCTCCTTGGTTAGCCATTTGCTTGTGTTTGTAAAACATTCATTCATTCAACAAGGTTTTATTGAACACTGTGTTAGTTAGATACCCATCACTCTGACAAAACATCTGTGACAGTCACCTTAAAAAGAGGTCAGTCGTGGTGACACACACCTTTAATCTGAACACTCAGGTGACAGAAGCAGGCAGGTCCCATAGCAAGTTCCAGGCCAGCCAGGACTACATAGTAAAACTGTGACTCCAAAAATGAAAATAAAGCGAGGAGTCAGAAGAAGACAGTCTGCTGAGGTCACAGTTTTAGAGGTCTTGGCTCACGATTACTTGACCCTGGTGGCACATACGTGACAGGAGCACATGAAAAATGAAACCTGTTTGCCTCATGGCAACACAGTTGGAGAACAAAGAAAAAGAAAGATCCAGGGTCCCAGTGGCATCTTCAAGGGCATATCCCCAGTGACCCGTCTTACATTAGCCCTGCATCCTAAAGCTTCACTCAGTAAAGCTGACCACTGGACCTCAGCCTTTGCAGGTCGCAGCAGGCACTACGTGCAGGTAGAGTACTCAGATGCAGCTAAGCAGCACTCATGGCTCACAGAAGCACAGACCCACTCAAAGGAGGGTCAGGTGCCTGCAGAGAAATAGGAGAGCACTTGCTATGTAAGCCAGGGCCTGGACAGATGGCTTTGGGTGAAGTGCTTGTGCAAGTGTAAGGAGCTGAGTTCAGGTCCCCAGCACTCATGTGCAATCTAGGCATGGCAGTGCTCACCTGGAACCTCAGCACCTGAAGTGGAGACTGGTAGTTCCTGGGGTTCACTGGCCAGCAAGTCTGGCTGAAACAGTGAGAGACCCTTCTCAAATAATTAGTAGGAGCCAGGTGTGGTGGCGCACACCTTTAACCCCAGCACTCAGGAAGCAGAGGCGGGCAGATCTCTTATGATATTAAGGCCTACATAGCGAGTTCCAGGCTAGCCAGAGCTACAAAATGAGAACAAAATTAAAAATAATAAAAATAAGGTAGAAAGTTTTAGAGAAAAACTCCCAACATTGACCTCTGACCTCTAAACATGCACATATGGGTGGATGCACTTGCGTGCAACACACACACACACACACAGTTCAACAAGATGGTTTAGCAGGTAAAAGCATTTCTGTACAAGCCTAATTAATAGCCTCAGTTTGATCCTAAGAACCCATGGTTAAAACCAAAGCAAACATCCAGACAAACACCAGAAGCCCTGCACACTTCGGTAGTCTCAGTACGCCTGCAGTGAGATGGGAGGCGGAGTCACCTGGGGCTCCCAGAGAAGGAAGAGGGGGCCGGCCTCAACAAAGGGGAGAGAGAAGATTTACTTACTGAAGCTGTCTTCTGACCTCCAAGTGTGTACTATGTGCCTGCAGATACTCGTGTGTGCACATAATGAATAATAAATACCATTTACAAAGAAAGCCTGCGGAGCTCTCTAGGTAGCAGAGGTAAATATGCACCCTATGGGTAGAAAAGGAGACCACATCATGGGCAGAGAAGTATGTGAACGGGTGGGAAGAAAACCAAGTGTGAGACTTCTGGCTCAACTACTTCGAGAAAGCGCGCATATGGCTTCGTGTGTGTGTGTGTGTGTGTGTGTGTGTGTGGCAATACTTTGGCACTAGTGTAAAATTACTGGATATGTTCACTTCCTGATGTGGTGTCACCGGATGCTAGGCCCACTGCTCTGGCTGAAATGCAGAAGGCAGTGCACCATTCACATGGTGTCTTGCAGTAAGGTATGGTGTGTCCGTGTGACTCTTGGGCCCCAGTAGAGAGACCAGAGCAAAAATGCACAAGTCCCACATGACCCTTTCTGTTGTCAGAAAAGAATCCTGTTGTGAAGGCAAAATAAATAACTGCTGGGTATTTGTATTTAGATCTAAGCTGGAACCCGAGCCAAACACAAAGAGGAAAGAACCGCCATCTGAGAAAGCCTCACAGACTGCTTCCCAGGACGCTGAAGAAAAGCCTGCTGCCGAGGGGTTGCCAGGTATGAGTCGGTATAAAGGGTTTGCTTTGCACTTCTTCCTCCCGACATATTGGCAGGGATACAAAGCGGGGGAAGGCAGCAGTTCCTGAGCCCTGCTGTGAGCATAGCTGCCCCAAGCAAAAGAAACTCGGAGTGGCAGTGCTCTGTCTGAGGGGTCACGTGTTCACTTGGACCTGAGGAAGGGCTGCTTTCCTGTGCAGCGGCTGGAGACTGAGTGGGCGCTATCCCCGCTGTCTGCTAAAGCCAGGTGTATGGAACCCTCCACAGGGAAGTCTGCACTGGCAGCAGACAGCCCCACTGGCCCAGGGTGGAGCGTGCTTTCTCAGGGGCCTCCACAGCCAGGAAGCCCTTGGGACAAGGTGCGAGTATGGGTTTGTGTTTCTTGTCATCACAGATACAGTAATGTCCCTGACAGTGCATGCCAAAGAAATGCGGTATCCTTCGAGCTGAATGTCACAGACCGCTTCATGATTGGTGCAGTCCACGTGCCCCCGCTCAGAGCACTGCATCCCTGAGTACAGTTAGTGAGCTCACCGAAGCCGTGGGGCCTGTGGCTCTGCAATGCTGTGCCTCACTGTAACAACTGCAGTGTCATGAGTCTCTTTTATTGAGGAGACTGAAACGCTCAGAGCCTGCACTCCTTGTCTGAGGTGAAAGCTCATGAATGGTGGGCCCAGAATTCACTGGTATGGTGGTTGGGCTCTCAAGCTCGCCTCCACCTCATGATTCCTTGCATTTCCTAAGTGTTTCCATTGCACCATGGTTCACCAGCCTGGAGGAGTCCAGAGGTCCTGTGTGCAAGGAGAACAGCACTTTTGGAGCTCTTCACTGTGCCACACATACTGACTGGGTCACAGGCCAGGCAGACTGTTGGATCTTTGGAGGTGTGCACTGTTGTGTTTTGTAGGTGAGGAAGCGAAGCAGGATTCAGAGAGGTTATATAAGAAAGGAAGCCCAGCAGCACAGCCTCAGCCTGTTCCTACCTGGTAGCTGCCGTGGTCCAGCAGGCAGGGGTTCTGCATGTCCCTGCGCCTGCCCTGGGCTTCCCCACAGTCCCATGGGCATAGCTTCCTACATGACATGACAGGGGCATCATAACTAAGTTTACTAAAGCTGGACACAGCGTCCACATTCAGTCATTCACTCACTCAATAAATCTGGTGAGAGCAAAGAAAGCCAGTGCCAGCTGAGGACCTAGAGAAAGTCTCATCAGAAGATGCTGACCTCAAGTCTACATTGCATGTTGTGCCAGGCCCTGGGCTGGGTGTTAGGGACGTCATAGTGAGTGGAAATGACTCTTTTTTGGGCTCATAGGGAAACAAGCAAGGTCTGTGTGCCAACACCCTCCCACTGTGGTCTGTGAGCGTGGAGGGCAGTGTTGCTCCAGGGCTCCACCTCAGCCCGCATGACCAGGCTGTCTTCTGACTGGTCGAGCTGTGAGTAGTCTGAGCAGCATGTAGGTGACAAGGGACATGTGATGTGGAAGCACCTGGGCCCCAGCACTCACAGCCATGCTAGCATTGCGCTGCTGCTTAAACATGGCAGCAAGGGAGCAGCGCCAGTCACTGAAGCTTACTTCTCAAAGGACACCACCAGGAAATTCAAAGGCAGCCCACAGAATGGAAACCCATTTACATCGTACCACACATGTGATGAGGGGCTTCCATCCACCTGCTGGACACAGATAGACCTCTCAATGGAAAGTTGAAAAGTGGGCAAAGGATCTGAATGGCGGTTTCTTCTTTCTTAATTGAAAAAGAAAGAACTGCTCATGCAATGTACTCGAGCATGGTTCCCCTTCTCCCAACTCCTCCTCCCAGCTTCTGCTCACCCACCCAGCACCACACCCTTTCTCTCTGTGTCTTTAGAAAACAAACAAGCAAGCAAACAAACAAAGAAGTAGATTTTAAAAGCACACACGGTAATCCCAGTCTAATCTGCTAAACAAGTTCCAGAACAGTCAGAGCTTTTGCACAAAGAAACCCGTCTCGGAAAGCAAAAAACAAAAAACACAAAACATACACAAGACACACACACACACACACACACACACACACACACAAATGCAAAGCCCATAAAAAGCAGTCTCTTAAAGGAACATCTGTCTGCCCATCACAGATAAGCACTGTGAGAGGACGAAGCATCACCAGTGACCAGGGAGCACATGATACCTCCAGAGAGGGCAGCGTGGAACAGGCAACCTGGTTTGCCAGGGTGGGCTGGGGGTTGTGATACCCATACAGCCCACATACTGAGGTAGAGTTTGAACCTCAGCACGGTAGGAGTACACTGGGCAGTCCAGAGCTGGAGTGTGCCATTGTATATGACTTATATCTGAAAAGCCTGGGAACGGCTGAGAGGTGCTGTGGAAGCTGGTAGGCTGGGCAGGAATCTCTTGAAGCAACCAAGACACAAGACATCTGCCACCAGGGACCACCCCTTACACAGAGCGGAGCGAGGAGTGCTCAGGTCACAGTTTAGAGTCACAGGTCACCTATTAGGTAGTGAGTGACTGTGAGTGTGTGGGGCGGGAGCAGTTGGTAATGTACAGCCTTGAGAGTGAAGAGCAGATGGGAAGGGCATTGCTGCCTGAGATGAGTCCAGCTCTGTGCAGCCTGGCAGCACGGTGGGGGGGGGGGGGGACTTCACATGCTGGTGCGCTTGCATGGGCCTGGGGTGCCTGCTGGGTGTGCAGGTGGGAACGGTGTTGGTGCTGGAGTGAGCAGAGAGTGCTTAGGAGCAGGAGCTTGGGGGACCCATGGCCTGGGTGTGCCTCTGAAGAGACAGTAGGGAGGGGAGAAGCCGGCTAGGCTGCTCAGGGAGAGGCCTGCTGTCTGTCTGCCTGGCTAGGCCCTTCTCTCCACCCCAGCCTAGTTGTTGATGGGGAGAATCTCCCCCTACGGCCAGCCACTGTCCTTCCAAGCCATGCTGTGTGTCTGCCCTTTCCTCCGTGGCAATAGAGACGGTTTCTTCCTATGTGTGGGTATCTGCTAGGTTTTCTGTGGGTAACACTTGAGCCTGGCCCGTGTGGATGTATCCTTTGCTAACTTTGTCTGTCAGTAGTTACTGAGATGCCACTTAGACAAGCATGGTCTGGCACAGAAAAGGTGGAACAGTTCTAGGGAAGAGCTGTCCTCCTGTCTGCCATATCCCTCTGCCGTTTGGCACTTGCTGATTTAGTCGGCAGGTTGGCACCTCTGTGCCTGCTTAGCTTGCCACCCCCGGCATTAAGTCCTTTTCTTTAAACATTCTGCCTGGCAAGGCAGCATTATTCATTTCTCTGTGGTAAGTCGTTTGCCCATCTTGGTTTTGGGGTGTTCAGATAGATTTCTGAAGTGAGTCATTGTTCCTGCCCCTGTGCAGCTCACTGTTGCCAGGGAGGATAGGATTCCAGCTCCTAGGAGGGAGGAAGTAGTGTCCTAGGAAAAACAGAAGTGGGGACAAACAGGGGGTCCTGTGGACCTCAGGGAGAGGTAACCCTGAGTAAGTGAGTCAGCACCCCTTCCCAAAAATAAAGCTTAGAAACTTCTAGATGATAGGAACAGAGCAAGAAAACACTCAAGAGGCCAGACGTCATGGCAGCTTATGTGGAATGTAGTCACTAAAGAAAACCCTCATGGTTAGTGAGGAATTTGTAGGAAATATGGTTGCAGAGGCTGGCTGGGGCCAGACCACAGAATGTCTGGGATGCAAGAGGGCATCTGGATCTGACTGCTTGGCACAGTATGCTGTGAGTACTGCGCTTGAGGCTGACCCTGAGGCCCAGGTCAGGAGGGCTTCAGGTAACATACAGTTGAACACCTGTAGAGTACAGAACCTCTCCAGCCTGATGCAGCTGATTCATACCTGGATCCATTATGATGGAGCTTATCTTTCTGATTCTTTTTTGTATTCAAAGGAAGAGGGAAGAAAAATCTGAAATAGGTACCATTCTGAAGCCAGGTAGGAGATGGAACAAGTAGGAGACAGAAGTCGCAGGGACATGAGTGATGGGTGAAGGCACGTGGGCTCACCCCAGTGTGTCACCTCGGAACAGTGCCACTCTGCCTGAGGACACTTTGTGTTTTCCCTTGTCTGTTGCTGTCTCACCTGCACTGAGAGGGTGTAGGTGACTGTCTGGGAAGATGCTTTTCTAATGTAGCTGTGTCTCTCACACAGGGCGGCCCTATCTGCCTTCTCTCTACTGCTGTTGTGGTGTGCTTTTCCCAACAAAACACCCTGGACTCACCACCCCACAGGCTCAACAGAAATTCTCCTGGCTGGGGCTGAGGAGAAAGATGCCTTTGAGACCCTGGAAAAACAGTGATGGAGCCCAGGGACACTGAGACACACAGAACTAGATTCACCTTTGGGGATCAGATTCATCCCAGTCTCCACTGAGCGATCCTTACCTCCCATCAGCCACCATACTACAATGTGCAGGCTCTACCCATTGCACTGGGCAACAGTTCTTTCCAGGCTCCTGTGCTAGTGAGGGGCCATTGTGTGCTTGTCTCATCATGAACAAAAGGCATCTAGATTAAAATGTTCATGTTCTAGGATTTGTGGCTGTCCTAGAGAAAGACTCCATATTGTGTGGGCTGGGACATGGAGCCCCTGCTGCACGTTAGCTAATGTTCAATATGGACCATGCTACAGAACCCCACTCTGCCTGGTGTCTTCATATGCCCGTTCTTCAGCTGCCAATTCTGAAGGAATAGCTGGCCTCCTGTCTTTGTCCACCTTGCTGTTTTGTTTCTTAACAGAAAAGCCTTTGACCGAAGCACAGCCTGAACTGGGAACCTGGGGCGATGGCAGTGTTGACGACGAGCTGTCTCCAGAAGAGATACAGATGGTAATGCTAACTGCTTCCTTTCTGCTGCCTGCCCTCTGTCCGTCAGTGAGTGTGAGGCTGCGCAAAGGCCCTTGCCCTAAGTTGATACTGGCTTTAAAAATATAAACACATTTTATATACACTTACCCACTTAATGTTTTACTCCCTGTTAGGGTTTTCATGATTTCAGTATACAGTAGCATAGTAAAAACAGAAGTTAGCTTGGATGGCCTTGCTAAGTATCTTCACCAGCAATATAGTAGGCATCGAGATTAAACGAAATCCTTCTTCTGTATTTGCCAAAATGATGTTGTACTCAATAATTGAGTCATTGGGCGACATGGAAATGACAGAAAAGCATAGTGATGACTGAAGGATGGCGGAAACAACCATCAGAACAGTGACCACCCCCTGCTGATGACCTGTCCCCTGTGTTAAGTGTTGTTGTTTGTCATCTCAATGGTTTCAAGGCACAAAGTATTGGTGAGGACTTCCCAAATGGCAGTGTCCTAGCTGGGCAGCCATTGACAGTGAGCATTTTAGGATTCATCTGCCTGGATCTTCTTCAGGCCTGCAGTATTCACCACCTTCTGCCTTTGGCAAAGAGCAAGAAAGGCCTTACCAGCAAGCCTTTAAGAGCTGGGTTCCCAGCCTCTGGAGACATAGGAGCAGTGGTGAACAGAAGCCCTTTTGTCTAGTAAGGATGGGCTCTGGCCTTGGCTTAGCCCTCAGCCTTTCAGGAAGCCGTTTGTGGTTGTGGCTATTGCCCCCAAAGGGCCTTTCCTCGCCACTCCTTCCTGACTCCTATCATGTCTCCAGTGTAGCCTCCTGGAGTCCTCTCTGACCCGCCAGCCACCCCAGTGTCCTGCCTCCTGTACCTTCTCTACTGTGCTAGCACCGTGTGAGAAGGATCCTGGCTTGACTGTCACTGCCTTAGTCCCAGGCCAGTGATAAGGAGTGCTTCTTACTCTTCAGATTCCCTGCTTCTCCTTGCCTGAATCAAAGGCTGAAACAGAAAGTTTTCCTTCCAGAAAGTAGCATAAACAGGTGAAAACCAACATGCCAGAAGCCCAAGGAGCCACTGCAGAAGAAAGGACTGTGTAGACACGGCTGACTACAGCCCACTCCTGCCTTCTGGAACCTCTCTCAGGAGCAATAATGGCTACTTCCAGGAGACTTGAGCACTCAGGAGAGGGACAAGCATGGAGTTGGACATTGGGGAGTAGGGAGCAGGGAGCAAGAGGGGATGAGTTCCATGTCAGACAGCTTGGAAATGCTGTGGACATGGCAGGTAGGGGCTGTCATAGGGTCCTAGAGGCATCTTAGGGCTGGAGTATCAAGGACTTAGAGGAGGTCCTAGAGAAACCCTGTGTATAGGGGCAGGGGACAGGGCCATGAGTGTTCCCTGGGAATGCTGCATTAGAAGTAGACTGCAATGTAGAAACCAACAAATGAGTTTCAACACAGTTGGATTGCATTCCTTCTGACAACTGATAATGACAGGAGTGTCTTAAGATCATGTCATTTATCTTCGGTTTATATAAAATAATTTTGCTCGTGGAAATGATGAGTTATATTGATGCAAATGTTGCAAATTTGGTAGACATAGTAATGTATACTTCTCAGTCTCTTCATTGAGAAAGGACACTTTTGTCAAGTGTAAACAGGATGTAAATTTGTGTTGGACCTCACTCTTTGATGTCCCATCATTCTTCATAAAGGAGATAGCCAGAATGCACACAGGGGTTTGCCAGAGGATGTTGCCTTCCTCCTGGAGCAGTGATGAGCCCCAAAGGTCTGTTAACCTTTGCAGGCACATGACTTAGAAGCCACAGACATGGGCTGGAGAGATGGCTCAGAGGTTAAAAGCACTGGCTGCTCTTCCAGAGGTCCTGAGTTCAATTCCCAGCAACCACATGGTAGCTCACACCCATCAATAAAGGAATCTGGTGCCCTCTTCTGGCATGCAGGCATACCTGGAGGCAGAATGTTGTATACATAATAAAAATTTAAAAATCTACAAAAGAAAAGAAAAGAAAGAAGCCACTGGTAGGTAGTGTGGAAGGTAGGCCTGAGGGAGCCGACAACGGGGTGTCTGCCATCCACAGCATGGCCCTTCTGAGATGATGAGGAGCCAGGGCTCTAGGACCAGGCAGTTAGCTGTGAATCCTCCTGTCACTAATTTTCTAAGGAAGCAAGTGAGCCTCAGTGGACCTCGTGCTGGTTAGAATGGATGCCCTGAAGAACTGCAGGAAGCCACAGTTGAGAGCCCCTCAGCACAGCCAGGGAGGCCCTGTGCACAGTTCACATGCCACACAGCTGAAGATGATGTGAGGGTGTGAGGCTCTCTCGAAAGACAGTTGGTGTCAGATTTCATGTCCTCTGCCCCACCCAGACCATTCCCAAAAAGGCTGGCATTTCGGCCATGGTGCTGGTGACATATAATCAATCTGCAGTACTTCCTAGTTTGTGTTGTGTTGGTGCAGATGGGTGGGACAGAAGGTGTCATGAACTTTTGTTAACAGGCTACTTAGTGTTCACTTAATGATGTTCTTATTTGGGAGTAAAAAAAAAAAAATCCTGGAAACAATGGGAAAGAATACTATATTGTTGGTTTTACATTGCAAAGTACTTTAGCAAATTGTGGTCATAGTTCATAATCAGTTTTGGAACTTTCCCTCAGGGGAAATAATGAGTGAAGCACTATAAGGGCAATTTAATTCATTCTTTGAGCCAAAGAAATGGTTGCTAGGCATTGCAGAATGGCTTCGGGATGTTACTTGATATGCACAGTCACTCCCCAGGTGTAAGTCATGGTACAGGTGGATGGGGCCTTGAGTTAGCAGAGGTTTTATGGCCAAGAGAAACTTAGTTGTTTTCTAATGTCGACCATCAAGAAAATTGTTCCTTTTAGAGCCCACTTTACTTTTATGTGCCTCATTCAGTTTACTCAAGTAAAGTCACCTTTATTCATTGATGTGTTGTTCATTAAGGTAACTTTGAAAGTGCTCTCTTTCTTAACCCTCTATGAAACGTGTCTGTAGCAGGTGTCCCCTGAGACAGCTCATGGAGCCAGGCAGCCAGCTGGCACAGCTTTCACACTGTGGCCCAGCATAGTTTATGCATCAAGAACCTAGGTGTTGTTGAGAGAGTCTTGAGTCCCGAGTCCTCCCTTATCTTCTCTGGGTGACTTGAAATGGGAGTACTCCATCCTGCCTTCTTTTCTACTCAGGGGCCTAGGAAGTAGTGACTTTCTTTGTAACACTTAGCAAAGAGGGTTAGGTTAAAGGCAGGATTTCTACAGTAAGCTATTACAAATGGACTTGGGTCCTTTAAACCAGATTAGAAGCCCTTTCACAAAGCCCAGCTGGGAAGTCTAGCTGCCCAGTAGCAGAGTAAGACAGCCAAGGGAGCTATTGCTTATCACACTGCGCTGTCACCTGTCACCGTGGCTGCCCTGGGCACTTCCACCTGTGTTGTTACTTAAACTCATCCGGAAGGGAGTATTTATTCAGGCCCCACTGTGTGGGTTGTCCCCTGGTTCTCAAGCCTTAGACCCTTAGGGTGATGCTGATAAACCAGGGGTGGCAGGGCACACCCGTAATCTCAGCACTTGTGAAGGGAAAGCAGGAAGGCGCTCAAATACGTAGAGTTGTAAGCCAGCATGGAATACATATGAGCCTAAGAAAAGGGAAGCAGCCATCCTTCACTGTGACAAATACCAGAGACAAGCTGTTCAAGGTAGGAAAGATCACCCGACGACTGTGTGGTTTCAGAGGGTGTAGGCTGTAGCCAGTGGCTCCATTTGCTCTGGGCCTATGATAAGACAGCAAGCATCATGGCAGAAGGGCGTGGTGGGAAAGAGCTGATCCTCTTATAGCTGCCCCAAGGACATGCACCTGGATGCCAGCTGGACCCATCCTCAGCTACATCCTTCATCATTCTGAATCAGTCACTGAATAATTCAGTGACTGCACCAAAGCCTTAATGATCCAATAACCTCTCGATGGCTGGATGTGCCAGCTGGAAACCAACTCTCCATTCAACCATGAGCCTTTTCAGGAGAGAAGCCATATCCAAACATAGCACATTAAGTGATAAGCATCTCCTAGACTGTGGTCACATTGCATCTCTGAACATATATGCATCCTGCTGTAGTGTTGACCACAGAGACCAGGACTTTGGTTCAGCCCTGGGCCTGGCCTACTTATGTGAGGAAGCAGCATGGCTGCACAATTAGACTGACCCTAGGATGGACTGTCTGAATTTTCCAGAGCCTGACAGAGTGAAATAGTCAAGGGCCACAGCTGCCTCATTGAATCTGAGGTCAGACAGGAGAAAGGGATCTTCAGACATCTCACCACTCACGTTACCTTTCTGGAATCTGTCTCCCACAGACTATTCATGTAGACAGTGTACATGTTTTCATGGTTTCACTGTCTAAGTCCTTTTGTCCCCATTTGGTGACAAAAGTCAAGGGACAGTGATTGAATTACTCACCTGCCCAAAAACATACAGTTTCAAAGGAAAGGGCTGGGATCCCAGCTGTGACTGTACACCTCAGGGTCAGGGAAGGATAAGGCTCCCAGCTGTCCACATAGAAACTAATGGCCATTGAGAAGCCGTTGACCTCCTAGGGCCACCCAGCCATTTTCATGAGGCCTCCCACCTTGTTTCCATACCTATGGGGTATATGACCAACTGCCCCTGCCACCCAACCTTTGGGGCAGGCTTGCCTTTCAGAGCACTGCCTTGAACCCAGTGCCAATGAACACTCTAGACCCCATAAGACTTCAGTAAATGGTGGCCTTGCTGCTTAAGGCAGTGGTCCTCAACCTGAGGGCTACAACCCTTTGGGGTTGGATAACTCTTTCACAGGGTCACCTAAGACCACAGGAAAACACAGGCATTACAGTATGATTCATAACAGTAGTCAAATCGCAGTTATGAAGGAGCAATGATTAATTTTATGGTTGGGGGTCACCACAACATGAGGAACTGTATCAGAGGGTCACAGCATTAGGGAGGTTGAGAACAACTGGCTTAGGGGAAGAGTTTGTTTTTATTAACTCCATTTCATTTTGCCCTGCCCTGTAGTGGTGGTGCTCTCCATGGAAGCTCCCGTCAGTACGCTCTTCACCCCTTACCACATGGGATGGCCTAAGGCATCTGTTTCTCTTTTCCTTGGGAGGCTGGCTATTTCTGAGATGGCATACAGGACCCTTGGGCTCAGGGAAACCAGAAGCAGAAGCTGTGCCTTTGCCTGGCCCCTGGAGCCCGTGTTAGGATTTCTTTAGTAACAGCTGCTAAGGCTGAACTGGAGGAAACCAGAAACAAACCCAGGCAACATTCCAGTAATAAGTCACCTAGACTCACAGTTAATTGTATTTAGGAACAGTTTCAAAGCAACTAAGGACAAGATTTAAAAGGGCAGGACCATATTTTATCATTGGGGGGGGGGGAAGAAAATGCCTCCCTGGAAAACAAGCCTGCACATACCTGAGGAGATTAATGCAGGTAAATTAGCACCTACAACTGAAGTAATTACACCTTCTCAGGGAAGTCTGGCCTCCTAAGTCACTGCTGAGCAACAGCTGGCACTTTCTGACTCAAAAGTGAAGGTTTTATTCTCTTACGTGGTCCCTTTGATACCTACTGAAAAGAGCCATTAGCAATGCTGTATCCAGCCTGCTGTAGCCCAAGTCCTGCTGGGAACTGCCCACTCGTCTGCCCTCCTGAAGCATTGCCATCTCCTCCATTCCCATTTCCTGGTCTGATGGGTGAAGCCAGCCCCTTTGTGTTGTGATGAGCAGCAGGGCTTGTGCGGGGCTCAGGGACTAAGGAAAGGTGGTTCTATCCCTTGACAGAAGCTGGTCCCTGATGGCTCTAACCCTTGACAGAGCTGGTCCCCGAACAAGTTAAGAAATGTCACAGTGAAGCTGCATGCAGGGGGGCTCCAGAGAAAGTGCCCCCATCTGCTCTGTGGCCAGGCCTTAACATAGTGCCTGTGCTGTTGTCCCCAGCCGGCCTGAAGAGGTGTGGCATGCACCTGTGCCCTGTAGAAATGGCAGAGGCTGTCATCACAGAGCTGGGCAGTGACTGGATCACAGACAACATGTACCTTAGGCTCTTAGGTCTCTTCTGCCAGGCCAGGCAAGGCCAACGGAGAAACAGTCCACTGGTGTCCTAGGCAGAGGAGCATCTCAACAGGCAGCCATGTAGCCTTACCGATTCTTTTCGGAGCCTTCTGCTCAGGTGCATCCAGGGTCTAGACTCAACACCACAGAAAACATTTTAGGACGGGTCAGTGGAGTAGACCTGGGGCTTATTCTGAAAAGACAGCAGTGCATACCTCTAATCCTAGTGCTATCACACAGGGCTCTCAAGATTCACAGGACCGTCCCTGTCACAGGCCAGGTAGCCTGCCAGCCTCTGCTGCCCAGCTCAGTCTTCCCCACACCAAGTCCTGTCTAAAAATGTTGGTGCTAGAGATGGGTGGCGGCAGTGAGCCCCGTGCTGGCCAATGGGACTGGGCAGTGATCCTTAGAAGGTGGGAGGTCAAAGGTTCCTCTAGCCCCTTTCTTGAGCTCCGTTTGCCATCACTCTGAGTGTGTGTGTTTCTTTGCAGTTTGAACAAGAAAATCAGCGGCTCATTGGTGAAATGAACAGCTTATTTGATGAAGTGAGGTGTGTATATAGCTAATGGCTTGATGACAGCTTTTCTAGACACTGGGAGCTTTTTCCATTTGCTTTGGCACCCAAGCACCCACATGTAACCAGGCAGGGCTGCCTGGGCCTGTGGGAGGAGACTGGCTGCTACAGTAAGCTTATGGGTGCTGCAGCTGTAGAAAGAGCATTGCTAAGGATAGGCCACCCCAAAGGTAGGGCCACAGCCACCAGCACAGGGCTGCCTGGGTGGAGTGGCTGTAAGATGAAGTCAGGGACCTTGTGATGGTGCTTGCTCTAGTAGTGTCTGCTGCCAGGTGACGAGGCTCACACTCATGTGGCTGGAGCTGACAGTGGACTCACTCAAGGGCCTTTGTGCCACAGGAGTATCACAGTGCTCTGACAGCAACAGCTGGGTCTGTGCACAGCTCTGTTCCATTCAGGGTACAGCCCCTCCCAGCCTGGGGACTTATTCAGGGCAGGGCTGCTCCCCCTGGACAGTCCCAGGGGTTTGTCCCAAAGATGGTTCTCCCCTTCTGACCTCCCTCTTCTCAGCCTAGCTCTCCCTGTCGCCAGCCACCTTGCTGTTCCTTCCCCAAGACCTGATACTGTTCCTTCTGTGTCTCCTGCCTGCCTTTCCCATTCCTGTCACCTTCCTCCTCCTGCCTCTGACTTGTCACCAGCAGTGATGGAGCAGTTAATTTCAGCCTCAACCAGACCCGCGCAGCCCCAGCCTGCCCCAAGGTGTCCCCAGCTGCAAGAAGCAGGAAAAGGCTCACCCCTCATTTCAAAGTTGGGCAGGCACTTAGTTGTTAAACCAGATGGGGTCATCACACGCTGACCCAAGGAGCTGGCTTGAGAGGGAAGTGTACTTTTTAAAGATGCGCTTTCCAAGGGACCATGCCTTTTGATTCTCCAGCAGGCATCATGCTGTTGTAACTAGGCTATGCTGAGGACTCACGGTGCCTGCCCCGCCCCGCCCCGCCCCGCCCATCTCCTTTTGCTCTCACCTTGATGCTTCCTTCCTTCAGGGATGTGGACCATCCCTCTTAGATTACCCAGAGCCAATAACTAACATGTTACCTATTGATTCCTTTTTAAAGGCAAATCGAAGGGAGAGTCGTTGAAATTTCCAGACTCCAAGAGATATTCACTGAAAAAGTTTTACAACAGGTAAAAAAGAACCAAAGGCCCGGCAGTTTTGAGTTTTGCCTTAGAGCTGACTTAGAGCTCCGAACCCTCTTCCAGAGGATCTGAGTGGTGCAGACCAGGCAGCACCATGTTTTGGTAGCCCGTCACACCACTCCAAGGTCCCAGGTAAGAGGGCTCTATGTGGAGACCCAGCTTAGAGTAGAGTAGTCCCTGAGAGCTAGAGTGTCTGGTGGAGGTAGGAGGATGCAGTCCAGGGCTGGGAGACAAGTAGCTCTCCACACCATCACTCCCTGAATGTAGGAAGGGGTGAGACACGGGACTGCTATTATGTTCACAGATAACCACAGACGAGCCCTGCACAGTGCATAATGGAGGCTGCTTTTAGTCCACAGTGCTCCAGAAATTAGATAGTCTCTCAGCCAGTCCATGCTGCCTCGGGAACACAGTCTGACGGGGTAGGACTGCTCCAGGTGACCTTAGGACTTTAGCACCCATGAACTGTAGAAGACTCTGGGAAAAACACCTCTCTCTGTCTCTGGGCTGTCGGCTCTCACGAAACAAGTCCTGAACCTCACAACAGAGTTAAGTCAACATGCACGAGGCAGAAGCTAATAACAGGAGTTCAAGGTCATTAACAGTAAGGTATTCTTCACAGACTTCATGAAGCCCGGAGGCGGGCTTTGTGCAGATACCTCAGCTTGGTGGTCATATCAGTTGCATGACACAGGAAGCCATCCAAGCAAGCTCCTCCTGGCCTAGCAGCTTGCTTTGAGGAGAGCTCTCCTTGTCTGAAACACTTGAAGGGAGATCAGTCTGGATGCTCCACCCTGCATGCTGTGGCCAGGACATCTCCTAAGCCCCATTCCTGTCAGAAGTGGAGCTGGTGAGCCCTGCCTCACTCTCAGAACCAACAAGGACCACTGACATACCTGGCCCATGGCAGGCCTTTAAGTGGGACTCTGACCAAGCCAGGTAGTGCCCTGCTGTAGTAACAGCACACATGCCACTGGAATGTGTCCTGTGCTCCGGTGACATGCCCTGACTAGCCGCATGTAGGAAAGTGTCACAGCCTCTTAGGCTCCAGTAATCAGCCTTCTACCAAGGGAGACCAACTGCCAGCAGCGACTGCCCCAAAGCCCGGGGAAAGCAGTCCCACTGAGAGGGGAGTGCTGCCCCAGGGGAGGAGGTGTGCCTTAGGGGGTCGGTGTCCCTCTAGAGTCCAGCCAAGGGCCTCTTGGACTGCTGAGGCCTCAAGAACCAAGCTTTTATCAGTGTTGGGGCTGTTTATGGCAAACCCCTCAGCTCCTGATCTGATATCCTCCACCGGGGTCACTGCTAGGGACTGGGTAGTTGAATCCTGCTTCCCATTCTACAGCAGTCTATCAGGCAGGGTTCCTAAAAGGCCGCATTAGGGCACACCTTCCTGCCCCTCCGCAGGGAGATCAAAGGCAGTAAGTACCATGTGGCTGGCATGGTGGGGTCTCATATAGCATGGTCTCATGAGTCGTGACCAGCAACCCCACTTCCGGGCTCTCTCAGCGTCTGCACGTTTTAACTCTTACCTTTTGCAATGCGTTAAAATATGCTGGTGGGGTAGCTAGTATGTTTCAAAGCCTATAACATTTTGAAGCTGGCCTCTAGACCTTATAAAGAATTAATGGAATGCTGGGAGAGAGCCCTTAGTGGAATGGCCGGTCCAGAATCATCAGGTCATATTTGTCCTTGTCACTTGACAAGTGACACAGGAGAGGTGATAGGTAGCAGTCAGTGTAGATTCTACTGCCCAACAAGAGCCTTATTCTAGTCCTGCCACTCAGATACTGTGTGGCCTCCTATAAGCTAGTAAACATCCCTGAGCCACCTCTCAGATGAGGATGCCCAGGCTGTGTAGGTACAGCCTTGAAACACGGCAACAACTACTTGCAGAAGAACATCTTCTTGGTGGAGGAGGGAGTGGCTGGGTTTATCTGACACTCTTTCTACAGGAAACCGAGATCGACAGCATCCACCAGTTAGTCGTGGGGGCAACTGAAAACATCAAGGAAGGCAACGAAGACATACGAGAGGTGGGTGTCTGGGGCTCTTGGGTTTGATTTGGCCCAGCACTGCGTCCCAGCAGCCTGAGTCTTACTGGTAAGGCTGTCCAGGAGCACTGTGTATCACTCCGGACCTGTCCTGCAGCTGTAGTCATGGGTTTCCCGTCAGGGCCAGCCTAAGAGCATGTGTCCACAAGACCGACCAGCTCATTTGCAGCTCATTCTCAAGAGGAAATAGTTCCTGGCCCTGCAAGAACAGTGTGGGTGGGAGGGCATCCAGGTAGGGCCAGGACCATATGAAGCCAAGGGTAAACCACTGAGAGTGAGGGCCCAGAAACTTCTAGGGCACTTGGCCCTGAGAGCAGACTGTCTCTACAGCCCAGACCTCCAGGCTGGCCCACTGTCAGCACAGACAAGAGCATCCCTGGGCAACCTGGGCCCTGGGCCAGACCTGAGTAGTTCCTGGGCAGTTGAATCCTAGGAGGTTAGGACAGAAGAGGATGGAAGGCAAAGGCTCAGTGGGCAAAGGTGCTTGCTACCATCCAGGACAAGCTGATTTTGATCCCTGAAATCCACATGATGCCAGCAGAGAGTTGACTGTGGCCCTACACCCTGGCATGCCCTCCAACCCACCCACCCACACAGGGAGATAGTGTAATTTTAAAACTGGAATGCAAGGCATTTGTTCTCTGTCCGGTCTCCAAGCATGGAGTCACCTATCTAAGGGGAGCTTGGGAGGTGTGCGTGGGAGATTGGGGTGCCTAGGTCTTCTGAACCCAGTCAAGAGGGGTGCTGACCCCAGTGCCCCTCCCGCCAGGCCATCAAGAACAATGCGGGCTTCCGGGTGTGGATCCTCTTCTTCCTCGTGATGTGTTCCTTCTCCTTGCTCTTCCTTGACTGGTACGACAGCTAGCCCTGCAGGGCTGCGCCCGTGCCCACGCTGCTGCCTCAGACATGCCACGCACCAGCATGCATCGCGTCTGCCGCGTAGCTGTGTAAGGTCCAAGGACTGGGGAGTCGTGCCCCCCCCCCCCCGAGCCAACATTTGGAACCTGTCAGGACCCGGAAATGCATGGGTTCAAAGTGTCCTGGGCCGTCTTCAGAGGGTGGGGGAGGGGCTGTCATGTGCTGCGCCTCCACGAGAGGCCACAACCATGGTGGGGTTGAGCCTGGCAGGGATATGGCACACCTGCTGTCCCCATTACAATGCTTGGGGCCTCGTCTCCTGCCTTCACACACCAGTAGCTTCAGGGGAGAACACATCTAATGTTTCTAAAGCCATTGGTTCTTATGCCTTGTGGCATCTAATGTGTGCTGATATGTGGCCATTTTGTCATAGAAAATTGTTCACATCTGCCTTGTCAAGCTAATAAATGCAATTACAGCCACTTATTGCAGCCAGTGCGTCGCCACGGAGCAGCTGTGGGTGGCTGCCACCTGACTGGACAGGCACACTGATGCCCTCCACTAGGCCCCTCTCCTGCCCTGGCTTCCAGCATGTGAAGAGCAGAGCCAGAGCCTAGGGCATGTAAAGCCTAGTTTCCTGTCCCAAGAAGGGTGTGGACTGAAGGCCGGGCCTCCTCCTGCCCTGCTCCTGCATACCTGCCCCTCTACAAGAGGCCACAGAGTTGCCTGTTAAGAACTGTAAGTGTGCAGCACCAGCCTACATCTTCCCAGATGTACCCTGGTGTCTCACAATCCCTGCTGAAGCGCATGAGTACAGACAGTCCAGCGTGCAGCTCAGGTACCCACAAGCTTTTTATTTGCAGGGTGAGCGTGAGAAGTTACACTGGGAGGGTTCACAGTGGGTAAAGTGCCACCACTAGAAAACACCATGGGGCTTGTCTCCTGCACTCACATAGTCCGCGAGTCAGACCCCAGCAGGGCAAGCTTTGGCACATGTTTATTGCTCTTTATGCATTTCTCACAGCTTTCCAACGCCCTCCAAACACATGACAACCCCCCCTCCTGTGCTGAACTCATGGTCCTTGTTTCAAAACACCCCAACAATAAACTGTTTTGTCTCAGTAGCACACCTCAGGAAACACAGCGTCGCCGACCGTGGTCCCCTTCCCTGCTGACAGAGGGTCTCCCACTACTTGCCGCTTATTTCTGACCTACTAAGGGACACTGGGACTTCTGACATGCCCCCTAGAAACAACACATTCTGAGAACATGGAAGAAAACAACCATGAATACCTTTTTCTATTTAATTGTCTTACACATGTAGTTTACCTACTGGTGATTCTGTAAACATATACTTTAATGTCAAGATTCAGATTGAAACAAACAAACTTTTCTTACAAAGATTGTAGACTCAGATATTGTCTTTGCAAGGTGCCACATCAGCTCCCCCTCCCCCAGCAGCCGTCCTGCACCCTTCTCAGAGCACACGAGTCACATCTGTTCACAGAGTAAAAGCTAAAGTAGCCCTGGCTTACCCAAAATTACATTTTCACTTTGCCCACGCCATTAATAAAACGAAAAGCCAAAACACACCTGCATACAGGGCTGTACGTGCAAACATATTCGTAACAGGGAAGGAAAGGGCCGGTGGGCTTTCTTCCTATCTAGCACATCACCAGCAGACAGCCCCCCCACACAAGAAAACAGGCTCTGCACCCCCTGGCCCAGCGCCAGCTCCTCCCCGCCCCACCCCTGAACTCTGCTCAGTGCACACACCAAAGAGGACCTCCCAGAATTGCCCAGGCAGGGGCTAGCAGGGCTGTGTCGAGGCGCGCACTTGCCCTTCTCTGTGCCACTTAACAGGGCATCTTAGCAGTTAGCACTGCTGCCGGCAAAGCATGGCGGTCGCTCTAGATATGGCTATGGAGTAAGGTCTGCAGACAGCAAGGGGGCATAAAAGAAAAAAGGAAACCGCCAATTGCACTGCTCTGGTGGCCAGACCCATGGCATATCCATCCAGTGTACATTATCTTTTGACAGCATCCAGTGAACCCCAGTGAAGGAGCTAAATGGAGACTCCTCAGCATGGGCTGTGGTGTCAAGCTCTCTAAGCAATGCTGAGATGCGCTTGTTTTTATGCCTGTGGGTGGTCCGCAGCAAGTTTTATTTGCAAAGCAGCATTAGCAAACAGAAGCAATTGCACCGTAAATGAGTAACCTCTAAATTATCAGTAATTATATTTAATGAAATGTCCCTCAAAGTCCCTTTGTTGCCTTCAAGTGACACATTGTAAGGAACCCGCCCAGCTGGCTAAGCTGACTTCTCCGCAGCTTCAGTCTCCTGTTCGGACAGCTTCTCTTCTGACAGAACTGACATCCACGGTGACACGGAGCGCGTGATGCTCTGCTTGGCCAGGTTGTAGTGGTTTATGACAGTGTAAAATTTCTCCCGGGCACTGGAGTCTTGCTCCGTGTAGTAGCTCTCCAAGCCTTCTGGAATACACTGGGTGTTCTGTAAGACAGGAGGCCATGGAGATGGTGGTAGATACAGTGGGTACCATCATGTGTCTGCAGTGAATATCCCCCTCCCCCAAATTGCTCTTAAGCACCTTCCCTGAGCTTGTAGACGTGGGCACTAAGTAAACCCTGACAATGGACAGATGAATGGGTCTGCCCTCTGCGGGCATAGCTAGCTACAAGATTGGCTGTGCTGCAGTGGGCACTAGGGCTCCCGGGATAGGTGTAAGAGGCAGCAGGCCTCCCTTCATCAAGCTTCTTAATTGGCTGATTGTCCTTGGCTGTTCATCTATTAGAAGAAAGGACACTTTTGACATGTCTACACACAGTCCACCTGAAATAAGAGGAAGAACACTGCGGAAGGCTCGGGAGAGGGGCCAGTGAATTGGCTCAGCAGGTAACTATGCTTGAAGTCAGCCTGACAACACTAGTTCAATCCCCAGGACCTGCATGGTAGGAGACGGGAACCAGCCCCTGCGAGTTATCCTCTGAGCTGAGCTATGCACTTGGTCAATGATTGCATTTCTAACCTGCTCTATAGGGCTATGTGGCTAGCCTCAAGCCAAGAGACTCTGAATGGCTGTAACAAGCAGCGTTGGGGCTGGCTCCCAAAGAGCAGCTGTATTCCCACTAGTGTCCACATATCCTCTTCCCAACCAGCTCTGACTACCCAGAGGACAAACCCTCAAGAGCCACAGAGCAGGGAAAGATGGGACCAGAGCTCGAGATGAGTCCCTGCACTGCCTTCCAGTTTGGACTTCTGAGACCAGCAGTGAACTTCCCACCCTGTTGAAGCCACGGTTACTTGTGTCTAGCTCCCCAAAGCATGGTGTCACCAAGCCTGCTCAGATAGGACTGTGAGACCCCACAGTTGAGTCAGAGGTGGTGGGAGTTTTTAGACCCATATACTCATTCCCAGAATGGCTTGGAGCTGTACTGAGATCATCTCTATTTCAGGTGTCTCCCTGAGGAGTGAGTTCAGCATCAGCCCAGGCCACAGCCCAGGACCCACTCCTATTACATGACACACAATGCCGAGTTGTTCTCTTGGATGACCTAGCGTCTCCATCCCTAACCGCAGAGTAGGCCTCCAGTAGAGTGGGTAGGCCGCCTAAGGTATCAGAGAGTGGTTCCTAGGAACTTCCTCTTGCCTAAGTGTGAAAGCCAAGGGCAGGTCCATAGGACAACCCAATTGGGTGCATGCCCTCGAGAATATCCGGTGACTCTCAGGCCTTCTGTCCCTCCTCTTGCAGCGACAGAAGGGGACTGCAGTGCACCTGTCTGCAGGCTTCCCTCGTGCCCTCTTGCAGAGAGGCAGTTCTCTCTCTCTGCAAGGTTCATGCCACTCAGTCCATTTTATAGGTGGAAAAGTGGAGCCTGGAGAGGTGAAGAGGCTCGCTGACGCAGATGAGAACCACACAAGCAAACGTGAGAGCACGGCTCCAGCTGGGACCTCCGCCACTGTTGTCCGCCACCACACAGGGCCACCCTTCCAAGGTGCCAGCCCTTTCCATCGCCTCCACCCCGAGAACAATGGGTTCACCCTGTTCTTTTTCAGTTTCTGCCACAGGCATCTTCGGTCCAGCTAGCAATTCTTGGCACACATGGCCTCGGGAGTAGAGACCAGCTCGGCTCACCCGCCCACACTTTCTGGTTTTGCAGCTACTATACAGTCACCCCTACATGACACTTAGCACTCAGGGCCTGCACAGAGAGGAGAGCACACCTGTAATCCCGGGCTGCCAGGCTCAGTGGGAGACCCTTTCCCGAAAGAGAGGTCATTGAGGAAGACACTGACCTGGCCTCCTGGTGTGTGGTCCTTCCTTACTCAGCCAAAGGCCACTGCAGCTGGAGTGTAGTGTCTCCCTCTGAACCCTGACCCACTTGGCACACTGCTCTGCTGCTGCTTGGTGTAACAGGGCAGAGCATGAAGGATGTTGACGGAGAAAGGAGGCTGCGATCATGGAGAGCAGCCATCTGGGCAGATCTGGAAACTAATTGGGGGGATTCCTTCTCTTTCAGAGTGAGCCCTCCCTGCTAAGGACCCCTCCGGCACAGAGCCTGCTGTGGGTGTGGGGCCTGGACTGTGGGGAGTGGTCAGCAGGTGGCTAAGAACATGGCACAGCCTATGCCACGGAGTCCTGCTGGTCACTCAGCGAGGTCAACTGGCCTCTCCAGGAGGGGCAGAGGGTGAGTTATAAAGAGCCCTGGTAGAGCTGCCAGCATGCGGGATCGTCACCACGGGGCCTAGGAAGGTGATGATCGGAAAGATGATAACGGCAACAGTGCAGGACCCAGTGGGCACTCGGGACCCATATACACGGGGGGGGGGGGGGGGGGGGGGGCTCCAGCCTTGACAACACCCTTTCTGGGATGGCATCCCTCGTGCCTCTCCTCAGAAGCGCCTTCACCACCCGTAAGGTAGATAACGATGGAAAGGATCAGCCCTTGCCTGAGGATACTGGGGTCTCCATAGCAGCTGAAGTATAACGCTTAGACATCCCTAAGCGTTGAGAGCGAGTTCAGAAAAGGCCACAAAGCTGTAGAGGGGGCTTGCTGCTGATCCTGCCCTTGGGGCAGCACCTCTGGGGGTAGCACTGGCTGAAGCTGAGTGCTACAGGCAAGGCCAAGCCTTAGGGCCAGGGCACAGCTCCAGCCGAGATCCCAAGTGCTCTTTTCGGCGCCCCGGTCGCCTCATCTTTAAAATGGGCTAATTTGCCACACATCCTGGCTGCTTTTGTTGTAAGGATGAGAGTCAGTGCCGGGCAGCTCAGAAAGAAGCCAGGGTATGGCCAAAGATGATAAACAGAAAAGATGAGACGTTCCAAGAACCCTCCAGAGTACAGCCTACCGTGTCCTGACCCCACCCCACCCCCGGCTTGGAACCCCTCCCCTGCAGAAGAAAATATCTGCACAGGCCCGCTGGGACTCTACAGCTGACCAAGCTCCTCCAGCCTGCACTGACGCCCTCACTGTGCCCTTGACACATATCCCTCTCCAGTCCTTGGGGAAGTGTGGAGAGGGCTGTAGTTACCATCTTTACTCCTGTCCAGTCTGGCACACAGTGCAGGACCCTGCTGGAGCTGTGCATGAAACCAAGACCTGAGGAGCCATGGGACAGGGATGGGCATCCAAGGGCAGCTGGGAAATGCCCCTGCCTGATGCCAGGCTGGAAGAAGACAGCAGGTGGTGTCTGACACCTCCTGCATAGCACAGCAGGGCTACTAAAAGATGCGATGCGCAGAGGCCCTCGGAGGGGCTGATGGTGTCAAGATCCGCAGAAGGAGCTGGGGGGCTCAGGTGTTCAGTCTATACCCATGTGGAGAAAGGCTGTCACACTCCCTTTCTGGTAAAGGAAGTAAAATACAAAGCCTCAGTCACCCACAGGGGTGTTTTGGAAAGTGTGTGGCTGTCATATGGCATGGATCGAAGGCACACATCACTACCCTGCCTCTGTCTGCCTTTTCCTGCCTCTACACATTCCTCAGCTTAGGCCATTTGGCTGTGGCAAGAGGGCTTCTTGGTAGAACACGGACTTATGGGACTCCCCTCCCCCTAGGCATCCTGTCCAGCCAGATCCCCAGGGCTCAGCTGGTACACTTAAAGATGCCCTAGAAATTATGTGCTGAGGAGTTGAAGGAACTGAAGGGCATGACCTGGGACATGAGCAAGAGCATCTGAACCCAATTTCCCATTGGTAAAAGGTAGGAGGGACACCCCGCCCCCTGAGGCTCTGCGCGTACACTTCAGGGTGAGCGTGGCTCACAGCCCTCACGACCAACCCTCCACACATGGATGGAGGAAAGGCCCCCTCACCCACCCAGAAAGTCACCTTATACCTCCTGGCTGTATCATCCAGATCACCACCATTAAGACTGGTGGAAAATGTACAAGCCCACAGTAGTGCATTTCCAGAACTACCTATGGGGTTCTGAATTCCCAAGGGGCTGAGGACCACACGCCCTGTAGGGCCTTTTATCCATGCAGATCCTGAGTCCCCTCCACACTGCCAGGAATCTGATCTGAAGTCAGGCTCGATCCCGCCTTCATCTTCTTCTCATCATTACCATCATCATCATCCTTCTGCATCAGCTTCTCCCACAGCACTTGGGCTTGCCAAATAGAGCCAGAAGTTTTAGCCTCTTGCTGTTCCTGGGAGGGACCTGCCCCAGACTGGAGACAAGGGACCGGACAGGAAACTCAGGATGCCTAGGTCTGTGGTTGGTAGGGAGCTCCCCCTCATCTGTGAGCAATGGCTGCAGGATGGAGCTGTCCCCTGCCTGTCCCCAATGATAGCAGCCTTTCAGTCAGTCACTCAGCTTTGGGCCAGGCTCTCCACTTCTGTCCCTCCTTGGCCTCCTTAATTCAGCCTTCCCGTCCACGTACTGCCAAGCTCGTCTGCCTCGCACCTTGTGTCTGCCATCCAGGCCCTCCCTGCCCTGCCTCACTCTAGCAGCTCCCTCCATCAGCTCCTGCCGGCCTCTCCCAACGTCCGGGTGACCCAAGGGACCATCCTCCTCGCCACACTCCTTTCCTAGGGCCTTGGCTTAGGCATTGAGGGTGCTTAGCAGTGTATAGTCTGGCCATACCCTGGCCCCTCTCCCACCCAGCACACCCCTACTGTCACCACCCACCACCCCATCTCCTACTCTGCCCCATGCTCCACGGGCGGCCCCAGTAAGGGCCACCTTCTAGAAAGGGCAGGCCCCCCATACTCCTCCATGCCAAGTCCTCCTCAGTCAGTATACGCATGCCTGCCCACCTCATGTTTCTTGAACCAGAAGGGCTTCAGGAAAGCTGTCTTTGCATCAGTGGCTCCTGGCTGCAGCCTAACACCCTGAGCAGCCAGACTTGTCAGAAGCCCTGAAGGACCTCGAGGTGTAAGAGGAGGAGGAGGCCCTGCCTGGGGTATGTGAACACTCAGCTCTTCTAACTTGCTCTGCCAGGGAACGGCAGTTGCGCCTCAGCAAAACCCAGAGCCGCCATCCATCCAGCAAAGACCCATGAGCCATTCGGCACAGGCGCACTCAGTGCCTGCTCTGCCTACCCTTCAGGAGCTCCGAGTCCTGCCCAGGACCGTTTTCTATCAGCTGGGAAGTTCAAACCAGACAGGAGTGAGTGGCACATGCAAGCCTACACCTCTCTGCTCTTCTCCGTCCCCTCCCTCCACCCCATCTCCCCTCCCTCCACCCCATCATCTCCCCTCCCTCAGTTTTGCTTCCTTGGTCCTCTGTCCTGTGTAAATGCATCTGTGCCAACAGCAGGCTCGTGGGAAGGAGGCACGGAACCAGAGAGAACATTTCCATGTGTGCATAAAGTCCAGATGCCAACACGGCTCCTGCAATGGAGCCTGCAGGAGAGCCCCTCTGTGTGGCTTGGGGCAGGGTTTTTCTTTTGGTCCCAGCCCCCAAACCCCACCAGGTACTAGAGGGAGTGACAGCTGGCACTTTCTGCCCCAGGGATAAGCCAGGGGGTTCCTGCACAGTGAGCCCTCTGGTGTCGTCAGCCTCCTTGTCTGGCTGCCCCGGCAGGGCCTTCGGAGGACCCTCCCACTATAGGTGCACAGCCAAGGCTCCTGCTACAGGGCCCTAGGGTTGGGGAGGGAAGAGGGGCAGAGACACCTCCAGGGGGCTAAGTCCTTACCTTCAACACAAACCCATCCGGGCAGGAGCGGTCATACTTGTACACTTTGTAGACAACCAGGAAGACGACACAAGTGAGGAAGGCCAGGGCAAAGAGAACCAGCACAGAAACCTGTGGGAAGAGGCAGAGAAGGCCGTGGGTAAACAGCCGACCGACAAGCAGAAGCAGTCATACACACAAGGTGTGTGCGCCTGCGCAGACCGGGGGAAATCGCCTCTTCTTGGCTATTTTGTATGGCTTTTAACTTTTCAAATCATCCACGTGTCACCTTCATGGGTTTGTGGTATTCCAAGGCTACAAGCTCTGTGCACAGACACAAGACGTAGCGGCCGCATGGCTCCCCAGCAGCTCGGACCCTTGACAGAGAAGTGGAGCTGGGCTGTACTCAGGGCCCCCCACATACAGAGCTGAGCACCTGTCACCAAGGAAACAGCTGCTCACAGATATCTCTGGGCACTGGTCTCTGTGTGAGGACACTGTCCCTCAGACCCCAGGCTACCCCATGCTGGAACCGCATAGGCAAAATCTCTGCCCTCAGCCCTGCACTCTGCGGTGGTCGGTCCGAGGACAGAGATTATGTTTGGGTTTCCTTGGGGCCATAAGCCACACACTTGAATGCCCAGCCCTGGGTAGGTACAAAGCCACAGCAGTGGCTGTGGTGAGACACGGCTCACAGATGCGCAAGCAACAGTGGTCAGGCACCACAAGATGCTGCTGTATTTAGACCTTAAGATGCCTACTTGGCTGCTGAGGAACGTGGTGGTGGCAAACGCATGTTATGAGGTGAGAGAGGAGTGAGATGGAGAAGCATGGGGGAGAGTTCAGGATCCCTGGGCAGACCCTAGGAGCCAGCATGTGGCCCACGGACACCAGTCTGTACAAACAGACGCAGCTGGCTTCCTACCTCCCCGCCCGCCTCGTTCCGGACACCAGCTGTACAGGCAGACATCAAATAACCAAACACGAGCTCCTCCTGACCCCAGTTTGGAGACCTTCATGACCCCCCTCCCCAACATATACATAAACAAGGCAGTTAGTAGTATTCTAGAACACAGAACTAAATTACTGAGTCAGACACCTGCAACCCCTCCAGGTTTGGAGAGCCTCCCTGAGGCTTTCTCTACAAGGACGAGCAGGAGAATTACACCACCCACCACCATTCATCCTTCAGTCAACTTCAGGACAGACGAACCTGCAGACTCAGGTGAGCTAGCCCTTTGCAGCAGGTGCCGGGCGCAAGGCAGCCTGAAAAGGACACCCCTTGTACTCCTTAGCCCCTCATCTGTGAAAAGGGGTTCCAGCTCCACGCCGACGCTCATGGTACTATCTGCAAGAGATCCCAGGCAGGAACACAGTGGACACACCAAGCTAGTGTTGCGGCCTCCATGCAGAAGCTGGAAAACCATGATGTCGCACTTGGCTCTTGACAGAGGCCCAAATGTCAAAGAGGGAGTACCTTCGTTTGGGCCATCGGGACACTAGGGGAGCCAGGAACCAGCAAGGGAAATGAAAGCCTCTCATGATGGCTCACTGTTATCACCACAGGAGCCCCACCCAGAGTCATGACAGCGAGTATCAGGGGTGGAAGCCGGACATCAGAACTGCTGACTGCTGCCCAGGTATCCCCTGTCGTTGGCCCGACTGGAGTCATGGGCACAAACACAGGATCCCATGTATAGACAGAATCCCTGTAACCGGAGGCTACTTTGAATATCAGTGTTCTCCTAAATGGCTCATTGCTGAACTTCGTCACCTCAGAGCTACTGAGGTGAATGGGGGGCGCCAACTTCACCCGTGAGTTACTCCATGGACAAGTTCATAGTTGACGGGCTACTAGGAGGTGGGCCTGGGGAGGACTGGGGGGGGGGTGCCTTTGAAGGGGCATCTGTTCCTGCCCCTCCCCCTCCCCACTCCTCGCTTCTCGACTCCCCGCCCCACCCTTACTCAAAACTTCCTAGCTGCCGTGAGCGAGCGGCTAGGCCTCACTAGACCCTCTCTCCATTACGGTGTTCTGCCTCGCCACAGCAACGAAGGGGCTCCACAATAAAAGTAAATTAAAAAAATTAAAAAAAAAAAAACTACATGATGGCACGCGCTTGGAATTCCAGCACTGTGGAGACAGAGTGTATGGCCACCCGGCATAGTATAGCCAGTGATTTCAAGTCAGAAAGAAACCTGGTCTCAAGAATAAGGTGGATGTGGCCGGAGGAAGGGCGCTCAAGATTGCCCTCTTGCCCCCACACACACATGAAGAAACAGCAGCCAGACCTCCAGTGTTGTTCCCATAGCACAAGCTGGACTGCGAACCCTGGAGCGCACCAAGGCTCTTGGGGTACGGAGCAACCTGGGTTACCCAGGTGAGCCTTCCTCCCCTCCTGGGTGTCCTGAGAGAGTCAGGGTGACTGGGGAGAGGCCAGTGAGCCTGCCTCCAAATGAGCCCTTACTAAGCAGGCTCCTGCACCTAGAGAGAACCCAGGAACTGGCCTCTCGGCTGGCAGGGGTCTGGGCATTTGGGTTTTATTAAATAAATATTCTCACACAGGATGGAGTTGTACCAGTGTAGTCTTCTCCCTTCATGACCTGGGGAGGCCTACAGGGCCACTGGCTTCCTTCCAGACAGGGCTGACTCCTACCCCTCTTTGGAACGAGGGACAAAAGCAAGAGAGTCCTTTGAGGAGAAATGAGTTGACCAGCGAAGAGCAGCCCTCTGGGCCTTTTCTCTCTCAGGCACAGGGGACATGGTGCCTGGGTCCATTTTTTATTGAGACAAGGCCTCATTAAGTTGTCTAGGCTGGCCATGAAATGGCAATCCTCCTGCCTCAGCCTCACCATTGACTAGATAGAATTGCAGGCCTTGCCATGATGCTCACCTATTGATATAGTTTTCAAATGAGACAAATGTATGTGAAATCAGAGGGGGAAAAATATAACAAAGAGTAAATAACAGACTGACCGGGCTTGCCTTTAGACCAAGCCTGTCACCAATTTCTTTTCTGTTTCCTTCATGAAGGGGGCAAAGTCCCTCAAACTCAGAAGGTCCTACCTTCTCCCATTTTGGGAATCCCAAGTTATGAGGGAACCTTCTCAGGGATCTGACATTAGCCACCCAAAGTATGCATCTCGAGAGATGGCTGAGCAGCTGGGCCGTTCCTCCGAAATCACCCTGGTGTCGATTTAAAACCGGCAAATAAGTGCCACAAGAGAGGCCGCTCTGACTACGCTGGGGACCTCCTGGAGGAGCATGGCTCTCACGGGATAAAGAGTTCATTGGGAGGTGAGAAAGGGGAAGTGAAGACCAGAGGGGACCGTAGGATGGAAAGCATGGTGAGGGCAGCATCGCGACCCGGCAGAAGTGGGGACATGAGCCGGCTGACTGAGCTGCCCACTGACACACCAAGGAGCTGGAGTCAAAAAGCCTTTGGTGTGGCAAGATCCCAGGAAGCAGGTCAGCGTTGCTAAGCATCAGGGAAATGCAAATCATACCACAAGGAGGTGCCATGTCACACCCACTGTAATGGCTGTACCAAATTCTGGTGATGCACAGAGGCAACACCGGAACTCTGGTGGCCCTGGTACAGGAAACAGTGGCAGTTCCAGAACACATACAATATAAAAAATTATCCTGGCAACTAGCAATCCTCTTCTTGGGTATTTGCCTACAAGAAAGAGAAACAGGTCTTTCAAGAAACACTGCACAAAGATGGCTGAGCGGATAAAGAAAATGTGGTATGTCCATACAACAGAATATTACTCGGCCTTCAAAAAGAATGAAGTGCTGATACATGTTCATCTGATGATGAACCTTGACAGTGGCTTGCTGAGCAAGTCAGACACGAAAGGTTGCACAGGGTATCTGCTCTGCGATGTGTCTAGAAGATGACATCTACCGGGACAGAAAACAGATCCGAGGCTGCTGGGGCTATGGCGGAGTGGGGCTTGCTCCATGTGACTGGGCCAGCTCCTGAGATAATAAAATGCTCCAGACTGCATGACTGTTAAATGTCACTAGACTGTACTTTGAGATGGTGAGTTGTGTATATGTATTTTATCACTGTTTTTAATGGGCCGGAGGAGGAAGGCAGGAGTCTGAGCTTGGTCTAAGTACCAAGGATGCCCCATTTCCTGCTTCAGTGGGGTCACCCTGAGCCCCCTCCTCCTCAATCTCACCCAGGGACACAGTCTATTCGTCCCTGCCCAGGGCTGCTCTGGCTTCCACAGACTCACAGGGTATGACCCATAGAGGAGAGGGGGCTTGGGGTTTGACCCCCAGTGAGCGGAGGGGGCTCAGGGTATGACCCCAGTGGGGGGGGCTCAGGGTGTGACCCCAGTGGGGGGGCTCAGGGTGTGACCCCAGTGGGGGGGCTCAGGGTGTGACCCCAGTGAGCGGAGGGGGCTCAGGGTGTGACCCCTGTGAGCTGAGGATGAGGGGGGCTCAGGGTGACCCCAATGAAGCAGGAAAGGGGGCATCCTTCATGCTCCAACTGAGCTGGCTGCTCAGCATCACTGCCCACTTAGCCTTTCACCAGTGTCACAGTTCATGCCTGGGTTATGGTGACCTGGTCGACTACTGACCCGTTCTCACGGCCCTCCCCACTAGGCAGGAAGCAGCAGAATCACCGCCAAGTACACCAGGGGACTCACTCTAACCTAGGTCAGTGTCTTAGGACGTGGGTCTGAGCCCTGCCTTCCCCGTTACACACTGAGAGTGAATGGTCTGATGCTGCCACGGAGGGCGAGAAAAGCAAGGCTCAGGAAGGGCCCAGGCTGAGCAGGTCCATGGCGCTAGGTCACTTACTGTCTCTGTCCTCCATCCCTCAGGGGGAGGGGCAAGGAAAGGAAAGCAGCCTTTCGCTGACTAATGCAGTACAGGGAAAGGAAAAAAAAAAATCTCCGAGAATGAATCCTGAAACCTCCAAGTGTTTGCACAGCTAAATATTTTAGGTACTACACAGAAGAGAACACAGACACATACCCCACAGTGATTCAACCTATGTCTTACCTGAGCCGGGATGAAGCCCTTGCCCATAGCTGGACCCAGAATCTGCATGTTCTGCAGATGCAGATGTGGGTGGCCCCGGGTGCAGGTCATCAGGGTCTTTAAACAAGGTTCTAAGGTCTCTGTTGCCACCATGAACGAAGACCCTACCCCCACATTCTCTCTCTATATTGGATATAGGGAAATTGCATCGCCATTTGTAAACGGTTAGTAAGTGTGACTTGGAACCTGCCGTGGGGATTATTAGAGAGTGTGGGAAGCAGGCACACAGGAAGCTCAAGGTCATTAAGGATGCAAGAGAAAGAAACAAACCACCCACAGCATCATTTGCAACAGCGTGCCAAGGGACACCTCCACTGCAGCACTGACTGCCAGCTCTGAGGACCATCCTTAAGTGGCCTCTCCTACGACCTCCTCCCAGCTCTTCACTGACCTTGAAAGGTTGGCCATGTGCACGGCTGACCTTAGAACTTCTCAAGGCTAGAGCAGGGTGGTGGTACCAGAGAGGGGTGTGGCTCCATCACAAAACCCTTGACTGGAGCATATGTGTGACCTCCATCAGCCCTCTTCACCCTGAAGCCACAAAGCATGAGGGCAGAGGAGAAAGCTGGCAGAGCCTTCCCTGAGCCTGCCTCACTGTGGAGCATCGGTCTTCCAGGACATTAAGAAGCAAATCCAGCAGCCCATTACACGCTGCCTGCACAAGTGGGAAATCACAGGGTTGGTTTTGTTGTTTGTTTGTTTTCTTTCTTTCTTTCTTTAATGTTAAGGTTTAGTTCATTTGAGCAACATCTTAGCCTGCTTTTACTCTCAGTGTAAAAACACCTCTGATTAATTAAATGGCTGCTCTTCCCGTTGACTCAAGCCTCATTGGAAGCCTAGGCTTTTGGCTGCCTCAGGGTGATTCATCCTGCTATCCCTGTGTAGCGATCTTACAAAGCCTCCCCCCACCAGCAGCTGTTACCTAGCAACCAACCTAGCAACCTTGCAGCCCAGAGATGAATCCTTCAGTGATAACCGCGATGTAATATCCAAAACGACACTTGGTTTCAAGGGTGCCCTCCAAAGTTAAGAGAGATGGGCACACCGTAACAATGCAAACAAAGGACAGAGGCTCACAGGTACACACAACTTATCTGTTGCTTCAAGGTCTAAAAGGCAGGATCTCCTTCCCAGGATTTACACACATGCAGAGGAAAAGAACCAAACTATGACCATCAGAATGGTGTGCTGTCCCTGCCACCACCGTGACTAATCCCTGCTGGGAGGGTCATAGGCTGGGTCCTTGATTCCAGATATCCTGTTCTTCCCCCCCAAACCTCCATGTTCAGAAAAGACTCAGAATCTTTAACCAGCCACATGGCCTATTGTATGTGTGCAATTAGGGACACGGAAAATATCATGAAGTCTTAAAGGCCAAGAGGACTTTCCAGAAGGGTGGACATTTCCAAATGGATCCATCCCTCCGAATGTCTCTGCTGCTGAGCCAGGCTGTGCACCATCAAGACATTAATCCAGCTGCAGAGCTGGCTAAAATGCAGGTCACCTGGGTGGAACCTTATGGAACTCACAGATACATGTAAGGAAGTAACATTTTCTGGTTTCGAAGCATTTGGAGCTGACGAAAGGAACACCCTTAGGACTTGGGTCATCTGTCTGAGTCAGCCGTCAGTGGCCCAGGAGGTTGCTCCCCTCAGCCTGCTCAGAGAGCTCCTACCCTGCGCATCTGCCATTTCCTGACTCAGGTCTGTAGCTAGACATCTGCTGACCCTGTGACAGCTGTCAGGTGAGCACACACCTATTCCTGACAGTAAGAAGGCTAGATCAGAAGAGCTGCCCGCTGTTAAGGAACCCACAGGGACACCCTGGAAATCGTGCCAAGCCCCCTCCATGGGAGTCCACCAGAATGATGGATGAGTCATTCATTTACTTAGCCAGTTCTTACTGAGAGCGCCGGAGAGATGGTATCGAGGACTCCGGCAGTGCAGACACGGGCTGCCCGTAAGTGCTGTCTGCACACAGGTCCTACACATTCATTTTTTTTTTTTTTCATGTCTCAGGGGTTCCTATGGCCTGGTTTCCTTTTCAAAGTCATGAGATCACTCTTCAGTACCTGCTTGGGGTATCAGATCACAGGGCCCATGCCCCAGAGAGAGGTGCAGGCTAGCCCACCTTCCTAAAAGAGGACAGTGAGGGGGTAGGGCTGGCAGGACACAGAAGCAAGGCGTAAGAGGAAAAAGGGCACTGTCAGAGGCATTATCTGGCTCAGCTCCTGGAGCAAGAGGGGGACCTGGGTTCTGTGGGATGCAAGGCAGCAGCCATAGCTCCGGGACAGGGTTTGAGTCAACGGAGGAAAGGGGTGTGGAGAGATACCCTTTGTCAAACTATGGTCTCGAACACCAACCAAGAGCAGGCTTCCTGAACTCAAGCTCTGTCCCAGTCTCCCCAGCTAACACAGAGAGGACTGCGGCATCCTGCTTCCTGAAGCATTTGTGGACTCAGCAAGATAAAAAGTTTGCTTCTCCAAGTACCACCCTCCTGGCAGAGGGCAGCGGGAACTTCAGGGTTAGCTCATCTCTGGAGCCTCGGCGGGCGGGGAAGGAGAGAGAGGGACAGATTCCTGTCTGGGTCACGGGCACTGATAATGGAGGTACTGGTTTTAGAACCAGAGATGAGGGGAGTCCTGGCCGTTCTGGGGGTGAGTCATAAAGGAGGCACACAAGCTAGGCTTAGGAAAACACTGACAGCCGTGTGTGAGACTGGGAAATACAGTGTAGCGCAACCCGCTAGTGGGTCCCACTATCCAATATCTTCCCAGACACCCAGAGACAGCAAGAGAAGCGAGGCAAGTCTCCCGACAGCAGCAGCCCGCCCACTGGGATGGCAGAGATCCACTGAGGTCTTCTGGGCAACAGAAACCAAGTAACCACACAGAGGCCCAGCCATGGCTGCCTAGGGCCCTAGGGCCAAATGTACGTCACCTGTGCCTTAGGCAAGGGACCTAGGGACCTGCCTCAAGTAAGCATGTGAGAAAAACACAAACCAATAACACCAGAAGGGACAGAGCCTGGCACACAGAGACATTCAACAGATGGAGAAGATATTTGGGTAGCACACTACTCACTGACCTAAATTGGTGATGGGGACAAAAGTCCAATCAGACATGAGAAACCAGGACATGCTTAGGCAAGATGACATTCCAACAGTGTCACTTTGACATTCATGTCTGATCCTGCACCTGATCTCAAGTGCCCATGATGTTGATGGGCAAAAACTGGCAAGCAGAGGACAACCGTGCTGATCCGGAAGTGGAACACTGATGCTGGCCTCAAGTTAATCCTTTTTAATACTGGTCATGAACCCCAAACACGTTAACAGCCAACCCCTGAGTCAGGAAGAACAGCTCAGCATACCTGACAGGCTTCTATACCACAGAGATGCAGACATAGACCTCTGTTCCTTTTCATCTTGGACTCCCCACCCCCAATCTGGAAAGCAGTACCTGTTACTAGCAAGCAGGAGGAAGGAGGCTGGGATGGTCAGATGAGCTACCAGAAGTAAGTGCCAGGGACACAGAGGATAACGACACTCATGGAACCCACTGCACCAGGCAGACCAGACAGCAACAGGAAGCAGAAGGGATTTGTACTCAATACCCCATGAAGACACTCTGCTCTTCTGGATTCCCTTGCAGCTATGAACTGGTGTTGGTCCCCAAGCCCAGCTTCCATAGTTCCCATGGTCACCCAAGAAAGAGGAGATAATAAAGATGCTCTGGGATGTGCAGTGGATGGTATGTGCCTCCACACCCATGACCAGGTTGCTCATACAACCCAGTGGGGATCCATCCAGAACCACTATTCAAGGTCTAAGGATGTCTGGGCCGTGGCCACCATTTCACTTTCTCCTCCACATCTCCCAAAGAGTGGAGTTTCCAGAATACCAGCATACCACTTTAGAAGACGCGGACCCTTGCTGTGAGGAAGGCTCCTCCCACCAGGGCTCACTGGAACTTTACCACTTTCAGCAGCCATCAGCACAGGTAGCAGAAGTAAAGGATTGGAGGTTGAACACACAGGCTTTGCAGCCAGGCAGACTCTGGTCCCAGCTCCGCCAAGAGAGCCGGGACCAATGAGCCTGCGGTCCCCTCCCTACCCTCATGAGGTAGGATGCAGGAGAAGAGTGCCCTGCTCATGTGGCAGCCCTCAGAGGAGATTGCATAAGCACTGGGGGTCAAGGGTCATGGCTCAGAGCCCTGCCTGGATGGATGTAAGTGCCTCAGGCTGTGTGCTTCCTTCCTGAAACCATTAGGCAAATATTTTGATGTCTGGCAAATGTTTGTTCATATTCATTGCTTTTGCCTAAAGGGAAGTCCGTGGATTGGGTTTTCCCTGTTATAAAAATAAGCGATATGTGATTATTTTGGAGGTCGAAGCAAAGAAAAATAGAAAACATTTTTAAAAGGGGGGAAAACCCCTCCAGGTTGGGAATTAGAACCTGTTGGGCTTGCAGAGCCTGGATAAGGGAATCACATCATATTTTTGTCCTGCTAGAGCTCTCTGCAGCCGGGCAGTCACCTCCTGACCTAAAGATGGCGGCTCAGCCTGCAACCACTCACCTTAAACCTCTCGGTGACACCCTCGGTGATGCTGACAGTGAACTCAGCTATCTTGGGAGCACGTGCTTTGCCTTTCTTGCGATCTGGTTCATATTCAGTCTTGGTTTTCACGACCACCTTAGCCAGGAAACAGAGAGGCACAAGGTCAGGGATAAACTGAGCATGCTCAGTCACATCTGCCCCCGAGCAGGTAAGCCTGGGGCTGTCGAGTTCAAAGATACCCACCAACTCCTCCAGGCAGTGAGAGCAGCTTCCTGAGAGCTCTCCATGCAGGCACTTTCAGATACAGTGCCTATTCATGGTCCTATAGCAGTCCCGGGAAAAATGCAGAACCAGGGAACAGAGAAGCGATGCTCACCGGCCAAGGCCACGGGACTAATGGCTGCCAGATCAAGTACCCACTACAGCAGAGTCCTGGTCTAGGACTTTCCTACTGACTTTTTTGTGCTGCCACCAGAGAAGATCTGAACACAATTGTCTAGCACCCAAGAACTAGGGCCTGGGAATAAACTGCTCTGGGGAGCCTCTTGGACTACACAGCACTGAATAGTCTCTCTCCCTTCCTTCCTTCCTTCCCTCCCTCCTTCCCTTCCTTCCTTCCTCCCTTCCTTCCTTGCCCCTCCACTCTCTCCTGTGAACATGGAAACCCATGCATCTGCCCTGTACAAACTTCCCTGAAGCCTTGCCAACTTCACACCAACCTGAGAACCCAAGCTGCATCCCATAGGGACATTGCTTTCTTGGCCTCGGCAGCTCTGCCTGCCAGGAATCCATTGCCTCTCTGTTTCCCTTGGATAGGGAGAGTGGGATCAATGAGTTACTCACCTCTAACCCCCAAACTTACTCCCCAGAGCAGGCGTCCGGGACAGGAGAGAACCAACCCCCTACACTTCTCCTGGAGGAAAGTGTCCTTTATTGATCCCATGGTTTGGGAGACACCCGCTGCCCTGACAGTGGTACAAAGGGAACTGAGTGACTCAGGACAGGCCCCAGGCATGTGACTGAGGACTCTCCATTCCAGCCATGACCTGTGGAGCCAGCCTCAAGAGTGGTCACAGGGGACAAAGTGGCCTGTGCCTGGCATTAAGCCAGGGAGCCCTGCATTTCCATGCATACTGTCAAGCCACACTCCCAGCATGCAGAAGACAGGGGTGTCCACACCTTGAAGGCATCATCTCAAGGCAGCACTGAGCACTGCCCTGCCATCCTCACATCCCAAGAAACCTTGTGACCTTGGGCACATGTTTGGAGCCATTTCACCTGAATACAGAAGGCTTCTTCGTGTCCTGTCCATAACCTGGAGGGCATAGGCCCGTATCCTCCAGAACTGTGAGGGTGAGGACATCTAGGCCACCTGAATTCAATCTCCATCTACCACTAATTGACAGGTGACCTTGGATAGGTCCTTTCAAACTCCCCAGGCCTTCATTGCTATGTCTGTCAAACAAGGGCAATGGTGGCGGCTGCCTTGCAGCCACGTGGGCACGTTGGAGTTCAGCCTAGGAAGTGCACAGAACAGTGCCTGGTGCGGCAAGTGTCCCTAACAAATGTCAGGCATGGCTTCTCCTGATGTGACTGGCAGCTCTCCACACTGGGAAGTCACATCCCCAACCTCCCTGACTCTTGTCAAGCGTGAGACGTGTCCAACTCTCAGCAGGCTAGAGACCTCCATACCCTGGAGGCCAGTGACCTTCAGCATGATGACCTTGGGTGCATTCGGTGAACTCTGAGACTCTGTCTCCTCCTCTGTGACTTTGGAAGCCTGTTCCCACAGGAATACTCTTTTCTGGAGCATCCCCATCAGTGACCCCAAAAGAGAAGACTCAGTACCTACACAGCCAGGTAGCCTAATCCCAAGCAACAGGACTGGCTGGCAGAATGTGGGACCTGCCTGAAGCCCTCCACCTTGTGGCCGACCATGCAGTTCTGGAATGGAACACACTGAGAGCAACAGAGGCAGCTTGGGCCAGTTACAGGGAATCACCTGATAGGGGTGCCTCTTCGGGACACAGGGTCCCTGGCACAGGCCTCTGGTGCTCCTCGGCTGGGTGTATCAAGGCAGGAGGAGTAGGGTTACTGGAACCAAGCCCTGATACCCCACCATACTGTGGAGGCCAAAGACTCAACAGCTCCACTCCTACTCTGAAGGCTAGCCTGGGCCAACAGCAGGGGTGTGGGGTACACAGCTATGACCAGCTGATCTTGACTTCTCAAATGAAAACACCTGCAGCCAGTCCCTTCCCTGCTCCCACGCCCCCCCCAAAAAAACCCAGACAATAGAATTAAGGAGACAAAACCACTTTGGGAAGCTAAGTTAGGGAATGGAAGAAGACCCTACTACAGCTCCCTCCTACACCCCATTCTAACTGCCCAGTGGATGCAGTGCCCAGATTCGGAGCCTCTTACTGGAGAATGAACTGAGACAATAAACGTTAAAGCGTTTGGGAATACTGAGCAAGCTCCTTTGTGTTTACCGACTGTAGATGCAGGGTGTGTGGTTTTACATTCGAGTATTGCAACGCTGTCTTCTACTTTAAGGGTAGAATTTGCTTTTAAATGTTATAAAATACCCTAATGGAGCAATGACACCCCACTGGATGTAGTACTCAAGAGGGGAGTCTTTAATTCAGGGGAAAAAAAATGCATCACGGTAAGGATTGGTCCTGCTTACACTAGCATTGGTGAGCTCAGATCTCCGGATTTCACAAAAGGAACAAAGAGGAAAAAGGCTCTAATTCTGAGCACACACCCAGTAAGGCAAGTGGAGCTGAAACCACACCACCCGAAGCACCCCTGACCCCCAGACTCCTGTACCAAAAGCATCGCTCCTCATAAGACTTCCCCAAAGTCAAGAGGGGCCTTCCACTAAGGAATATTGCCAAGAAGAAAGGTGCCATCTAAGGCAGGGGGTCTACAATCTCACCAAACCCAGAATCATGAGGGTACATTGTGCTCACCCTGCCTTCTACCTCTCGGCTGAGCCCGCCCCCACCTCTCATCCCCAAAGCGCACAAGGCGTTTCTTTTGTCTCGGTTGCAGCTGAAGATTTAAGGGTGCACACCCAGCAGCGCGGGAATGTCGGGGTCTCATACCTTATCCGGGGGTGGGAACTGCAGCTGGTTGACATCGAGGGGCGTCATCAGGGGAATGGTGTCGAAGCCATCCTCCAGCAGTGGCTGTTTGGTGCCCTTCTCTGCGAAATTGTTCCCCAACTTCACCATGGTTGCGAAAGACTCGAGGCTGCGGCCTGCGGAGGGAGGGCCGGGTGGGGGTCAGGGCGAGCGGTCGCCGGGGCGGGGCGGGGCACAGCCGGGAGGACTCTGCACACCCACCCGCTGTCCCCGCGTCCGTCCGCTGTCCCCGCCTGGTCTCCCGAGATAGGTGACAGGGACGAGGCGATCGCAGCCAGACCAGGTTCTTCAGGCTGTGTATTGATGAGCATTTCTAAACTCCCATCCCGCAGAGGGCAGGGCTCATCACGGCCGGGCTAGGGGACGCCACCCATGCCCAGCCTTTCCGGACGCGTCCCCAGTCCCGCGGCGCTGGCCTCCTGCGCGGCTCCCGCGGCCTTCAGCGTGAGAGATGCTCGCCCGCCCACCCCGCTCCCCACCCGCACTCACCCCACGCCCGGCTCCGGCAAGTCTGGGCTCCAAGCGCGCTCCGAGGCTCCGCGTCGCCCGCTCCCGCGTGCAGCAATGGCGGAGGCGGCGCCGCGGCCGGGGGACCAGCGATTGGGTTCTGCGCCTCCCGCCTCCGCGCGCCGCCTCCTTCCTGCCGCTCCCGGGGGCCGCGCGCGGGAGTGCGCGTGGGGCCGCGCCGATGCGCCTCCGCCTTGACGCAGCGCCGCCCGCGCGCGGATCGGCCGCACAAAGGAGCACGCGGCTGCAGTGGTGGAGGGGGGGTTCCCCGGGGGATCCCGCGCGCGACTAGACCCGGGGAAGGAGAACCTGAGGCTCCCGATGCCGAGCTGGGGGATACCCCGGCGGGATGCGCGACCCTGGGGCGGTGGCCGAGCGCAGCGCGGTCGGGAGGGAGGGAGGGAGGAAAGAGGGAGATGCAGAGAAACCAGCAAGCCCCAAAGAGAAGGAGAGAGGGTTCTGGCCCACGGCCGAGCAGATTTGAGGATCCTGAAGGATGACGAAGGTTTTCGGAGGACAATGTGGATGACAGACCTGAGTGGTCCTTAGTGTGAGGCTGGGTGGGAGGGGGATGAAAAATGAGGGCGTGTCTCTATCAAAAGAGGGAGGTTTAATGCTTAGGTTAAGAGCTTAGGTGCCCCCAGGAGAGGCAAGCTAATCAAAGCTGTCTGCGGGCTAGGGGTCAAGGCGTAAGGGAAGGCAAGGATCTCCCCACAGCAGCCTCAGCTCGCCTGCATAGTACGGATACCCAGAAGGGAAAACGGACTTCTAGCCTGAGTAGCGCCCCAGGCAGTTGTCACAGCTACCCGGATGAAGGCCCCTGCACTTTACAGACCTCTAGCCAGACATGCTTGCAGGACAAAGGGAAAGAGAGAAGCTACAAACGGAGTAAGGCTGAGGGTGCAGGAGGGGCAGCACCCTGAGAATTTGCATGTCCCCACAGTTATTACCTGGGCTCTAAACATCCCCGGGGGACCCTGAGGAATAATAGAAATCTGACCCTTCAGAAATAGCCTGTGGGTCCAGATTCCAAACTCTCCAGGATGGCCCCTTCTTTAAGGGGGTGGGGGTGGGGTCTGCTGCCAGGGCTTCTCTGCCCAGGCGTCTGGTAAGTTCAAGGCTTCCTTTGAGTCAAGCCAGATCAGCCTGGCCAGGGCCCAGCGTTCCCTGTAGAGTACCTTTCCAGGAGGTAGAGTGATGGGCCTTCAAGGTACCTGTGTGACATCATCTTGCCCTCTTGGCCGCAGAGAATGGAGTTAGAAAACACCCGGGCACCAGCCTACAGGCATCAGGGGGTCTACCAGTCAGGCTGCCTGGTTTGTGCAACAGAGTATCTGTATTTCCAGCTCAGACTCCAGCTGTTTTCAGACCTCTGCACTAGTCTACTCTGGAGTCAGAATCCATCCAAGGAGCAATAAGGCTGGTCACGCCCTCTCCCTCTAAGACTGCAGGGGCCAGGCTATCCTAGAGACAGCTGCAGTTATGCCGTGGCTTGCTGGCCTAGGCGTTGCTCTTTCCTCATGTACAGTCTTCTGGACCCCATGGCAGGCACAGGAAATGCAAAAGACATAAGACACACCGCCACCCTCCAGGAACAAAGCATCAGTTCCTACCAGGGATGAGACAGACTCAGAACAGGGAGCATGCTCAGGGGAGGAAGTCCAGATAGGAAAGGCAGCACAGGCACTTCCTGTGGCTCCTGGAACACATGACCCACAAATGAGCAGCTCTAAAAGAACAGAAAGATGTTCGCAGCTCTGAGGGCCAGAAGTCCACAGTCAAAGTGTGGGCTCTGGAGCTCCAGGAGAGAACTTTTTCTTCTGGCTTCGGTGGCCCAAGCTTGCGGCCACATCACTTCAGCCTGTCTTCACATTGCTCCCAACATCACCCTCCCCCTACCTTGTGTGTCTCATGTCATCATTGAGTTGAGACCTTAACTGAATCCTAGCCAGTGCTGTAAGTCAGTGTGTGTGGTAGCCATTGAGTGGTATAAAGTCAGGCTCACAGGTCCGCAGGGTCAGGATGCAGGTACATCTTTAGGGAGCCACCATTCAGCTCACTACAGACATCAAGGATACAGCGGTTTGGGGGCCCAAAGAAATTGAAGAGGAGATGAGGATGGCTCTGGAGAAGTCAGGGGCTCGGTGAGGGAGAGGGATTATGTTGAAGAAGCTAGGGTCAGAAATGCCACATTGTGGGACCAGCCACTTAAATGACCTCAGCTCCATTCTAGCACCCACAGTCTAATTCTCAGGACCACAAAGGATTGTTGAGAGAGTGTGTGGTTTGTCCAGGTGAGTCTTGGAAGTATAACTCAGCATCCCTGACCCTACCCTAGCCACCCCCAACCCTAGCGTTCAGATGCCGTTCCTCAACCTGTCATCCCAAGCCAAGGTTTTCTGTGGCTTCCCCTGTTTTACCGGATGAATTCCAGGCTGCCTGTCACAGCTGCACCATATTTATGAGTTGGTTTTTTGATTCTAGAATGAGCCCCCCAGGGGCTGAGGGCTCTATAAAGAAAAGCTCATCATGCTCACAGTTCTGAGGTTCAAAGGCACATGTCTGCATAGGCCTAGTTAGCCCTGGTGAGGTAGGCCAGGAGAGTGTCAACTCGACAGGATCTAGAATCACTTAGAAGACAGATCGCTGAGCATGTCTGCGAGAGAATCCCTGAGATGGGAAGGTCCACCCTGAATGTTGGAGCCATGTGACCAGCTGCCCCTACCAAAAGCAATTTAAGGAGGGAGGGTTTGCCATGGCTCCCGGTTTGAGTGTGCAGTGCACGTCGGTGGGGGAAGGGAGGGGTGGCAGGAGAGAGATGCAGCTGGTCACATTGCGTCTGCAGTCAGAAAGCAGAGAGACCCACGTTGCAGCTCTGCTGCTTTCTCTTTTTTTGTTCAGTGGGCTCACACATTCACCGTGTGACCTTTGGGGACAAACCACATCTAACCTTTGGGGACAAACCATAGCACGGTTTGAATCATGTCCCTCTTTTAGGATGTTGGGCAAGTGGGCTACCCTCTGTGCCTCAGTTTCCCCATCTGTAAGGTAGACGTTGTGATTAAAAACCTGCATAGTGGTATTCTGAGACTCAGAGGCGCCATCACTACATAGTTACGGCCGTGGCTGTTATTAGAGCTTTGGCTTCTAATCCGGCACCCTTGGCACTGCTAAGTTCAGTTGCCCCTGCTGGACAAGCAAGGTGAGGGATACTTTTTATGGTTGTATTGTTAGCCCTCTGGCTGGCTAAGGGAACTCATCCTTTGGAGTACTGTATGCATTTTTGCAACTCCGAGAAGCCCAGTTCCAGGCAGGCAGCACAGCTCCTCACAAGCCTGGGATGGGCTTCGGAGTCTAGACAACTTCTAGAAGTCTATACTCTCATCTGACCCCAGGACAGGCTCCATGGCAGCTTTGATGGCTACTGAAGCCCGGCCCTGCCTTCCACACTCCGTGCAGTTTCTTACTTGGTAACACTATCACTGCTGGCGATGCTCTGCGTGCACCCTCACTAATGACATTTTCCAGACCACCTGTCAATTGTCCATCTGTCAGCACACAGATTTGGCTTAGGGAGATGGATTTTGGCAAGTGTGAGGAACCAGGTGTGACATGTGCTCCAGCCACATTCCCCACCCCACACCACTTTCCCAGACGATGCCCCCTCCACCCAGAATGTCTCCTCACCCCTTGTCTTAATGGTTAGGCCACTCCCCTCAAAGCCCTTATCCAACATTGCCCTCTCTTTATAGCTCTCCTCTGTGCAGTTTCCATGTCCTTCCAGAACAACTTCATTTTTTTTTCAATGTGCCCTGTGTCTAGAATGGGGACTTTGTGCCCCAGCAGCCCCAACCCCCCACCCAAGCAGGCTCACCTCATAAAGGTCCCAGTACCTCATAATAACACACTGGGGACTAAGTCCCAACACCTGAAATCTGCTCTGAGCGGTCTGTGCCATGGGTGTCCACTTACCGTACACTTTGTCCCTGTGCACTCAGGAAGTGTGAAAACCACATTCCAAGGCACAGCAAGGAAATTCAAGTCCAGATCATGCTGGAGGCGGGGTTGCCCATGACACCATTGTGACATTCCGTCTCCTAGGTTTGTCCTTACTTCAAAAACACTCATTCATTGAAAACTCCAGGCATTGCCAAAGTGCATGATGTATCCACAAAAAATGTGAACACAGTTTGCAGTGCTATCTCACATCTCATTTGCCCCATGACCTCTAGCACTTAGCCACGAAGAAGCATCCAGAAATGGTCAGGAAACAAAGGGGCTGACTCTGTTTCTTAGCTTATGTTCATAGGAATAGAGTAAATATTATCATGGGACCCAGATGTGGTGACATCTTATGTATGATTTACTAAAGCTTACCTGAGGATCCAGAAAGCAAAGTCAGCCTCAAGCTATAGAGATCAGGCAGTGGTGATGCACACCTTTAATCCCAGCAGCCAGAAACTGGGAGGTAGTGGTACACACCTTTAATCCTAGGACCCAGGGTTAAGAAGTAGATGGATCTCTGTGAATCCAAGGCCACCCGGATCTACACAAGATTGATCCAGTCCTAAAGAGAAACAGCTCACACAAAGGTGATCTCAGCACCTGGGATCACACGCCTTTAATCCCAGCACTAGAGGGGTATAGAAGATAGGAGCAGGGTCTTCAGTAGTCAGTATCAGGGATTTATTCTCCAGCTACATTGGGGTTAGGAAGACACTGAAGTCTTAGGATTCTCCAGCCACTCTGATAAGAGACAGCAGTCTGAGGTTTGGTGGAGCCAGGATCACCTTTCAGCCTGAGGTAGAGTAAGAGCTAGCACCTGGCTGCTTTGCTTCTCTGATCTTCTGCTTGAAGTCTGAACCCCAATATCAGTCTCTGAGACATTTACTTTTCATGTTACACCCAGAGGCATAGGGACAGGCCTGTTGGGGTTGGGTTGGGAGGAAACTGTTTTAAAGACTTAAAATTAACATCTCAATGATTGCTAATTTTCCCAAATTACTTTTAAGATCCATTTCACTCTGGGCTGTGAGCCTCCTTTAAAGGGCTCCAGTTTGAGTCTAGGGGCTGCACAGCCTGACAGCCCTGAACTCTAATAGCCAAAAGCAATAGGGGAGGAGGCTGTCTAATTCCAGTAGGGATGGAGACCTTTGTCCCATTTAGATTGAGCTGATGGAACTGGCTGGTGGTGCCCAAGGACATGTCCTACCCACACAGTCTACCAAAGCACATGCCAGCCTGCCCAGACCACCCAGAAACAGGACTTCACCAGTCTTTGGATGCTGCTTAAGCACCAGGCTGACCCTAGAGTCACCCGTCACACACAGACTTCAGGTGCCACACCGTGGTTGGCCTTGCAGCGCTGTGCAGACAACTGGTCCCTGGACCCTCTCTCAGAAGCGGGGCTTTCTCAGTAGGACCATGGCTTTCTTTAGTGGGCCACACTCCACCGACACAGTCCCCATTCTCCTGGGTATCCATCCCCGTTTCATCTCCTGCTGGCCCACGGATGATGGCTCGTGTGTCTGTGCCTCCGTTCCCCACACCGCGCCATGACTTTGAAGCAACAAGCCCTCCTGAGCTTCACTCAGAATGCCGGCCTTTCTTTGTGTACATTTAACCACACCGCATTGTGCTACAGATGCCGCCCCCACCTGGAAACTTCCTAGAGCCTCAAGGGGAAAGCCCCACTGTCTACTCCAGGGCAAGAGTTCAATGGCAAGGATGATGACAAAGACAAGGGCGAGGAGAAAGCCTTTCTCTTCCGTTCTTTGTTTTTCTTTTATATTTCCGGCTTCACAAAAGTCGAGCAGTGAAGGGGGCAGCTATGCTTGTACCCATTTTACAGACGGAGGGGAAGCACCTGACAGTGCTGATAACTGCCCTGCTGCCGAGAGACCCAAAGCCACCAGGTGGACTCTGCAGGTGTTCCTCCCGCCATCCTCTGGGAGGCCACCAAGCCAGGTGATTCCCAGCGTGAGGACTGCCGCTGACTGGCAACTCGACAGGATCTAGAATCACACGCCTGAGGGTGTGCCTGGGAAGGAGTTTCTAGCAGCACAGGCCCATTAAGGTGGGATGGTCCAACCTGAATGTGGGCGGCACCATTGCATGGGCTGGGGTCCCAGATTGAACAAAACCGAGAAACTGAGCTGGTCAGGCTCACTCATCTTGGCTTCCCGGTGTGGGGTATGATGTGACCAGCTCCCTCAAACCCCTGCCACTGAGACTTCTGAGCCTGGAACTGGGAGCTGAAATGAAGCCCCCTCTCTGCTCCTGTCAAGCATGGTTTCTCAACTGGAAAAGGATAAACAGCTGAGGTGTTGGGGAAGGCATTGGCCAGTGAAGGGAGCATGGCAGACACCTGAAGAAGTCAGTCTGCCTGCCCGAGCCAGCCCCTCCCCGCCCCCAGCCTCTTCCCGCCCTTCTGCTCAGGCTGGCCATTCCAGCTCAGGACTTCCAGTTCCATTTGGCCTCCAGTGGGGAAGGGCCAGGCCCAGTGTCTGATATCACCCCTGCCATCATCTGTGACAGTCACTCCTTTTTTGTTTTGTTTTGTTTGTTTGTTTTTCATCCCAGTTAGAGAGACTTGAGTTAGGAAGACCTAGGCAAAGCATGGTCTCCCAGAACTCAGTTTCCCCTTCCATAAAGGAGGGGCAAGAATGAACTTCACTACCCCCAGCTTAATCTGCCCTTGACCTGTCACCAGGTCAAGAATGGCTGAGCAGAAATCAGAACCAAACTGAGGGCAGCTGAGGTCAAGCAAGCTAGTGCATGAACTTGGAGATAAATGACCCAATCGTATAATCTCATTTGGCTCGTTACTGCTTTTCTTCACAGCATTCCAGGATCAGCCAGCACCAGTGAAGTACAGGGCCTCTAGCTCGTAGAAACAGCTCGTATTAAATTATTTAGCCAGCAAATGACTATAAAAGCACCGCGCCAGCGTCAAAGCCACAGAAAGGCCAGATTCGAGTAACAACAGCACTGCCCGCTTCAATTAATTATTGCATTTTTTTTAAGGGCCCACAAATGGATAAACACAATTCATTGCTTGCTCTGGGGAGCCAGGGTCTCTGGGAGCATTCACAAGGTACGCAAGCTCCCTGGATCGGATCTCTGTGTGCTGGAGCTGGGAGCCAAGGGCTGGGCTCCACTGAAGGCAGCCTTCTGAAGCCTGGTGGGCCTTTCTGTTCAGGCTGTGGGGAAATGAATAGTTGACCCCCCTGGCCAGTTCTGGCCTGAAAGCCCTGAGCTGCCCTCGCACATCTGGCCATGGCTTGCCTTCTTGTTTCTTTTTATCAGCCAAAGCTTACAATGGCCTCTCCATCATGCAGTCTCCCGTTTTTCTCTGACCCACTGCAGAGGCCAGGTGGAAATCTTTGTGTGCAGAGTCCCAGGCAATTGAATTTTGATCAATTTAAGTCAGCCTGCTTCCTTCTGGACCAGAGCTCTTTTAACATGCTAGACACATCATCTAATTCTGAGACAGGACCTTGACGAGAATGTGATGTTTCTAGAACGAAGTTGGCTTCATGAACGTGCAGCTATGATGCGGAAGCTGCATGAGTCACATTGCACGGGGCTCCTTACCCAGCACCCAAAGCTCCTGGGCTGTCTGCAGAGCCTTTGAGTTGGCATCTGTTGTCACTTGTGCCCTCCAGCTCCTCTGGAGCCAGCAGGATAATCTGCACTATACACACCACCGCCATTTGCCAGTGGTCTGTCTCTGCACTGCCAGGTATAATACAATCTCCAAACTTAAAGGGGCATTTACTAGGAGCTAAGGGGCTGCTGGGGTGGGTGGGATACTGTCCTCCCAAAATCACTGCGACCCTAGGATATGACTGCCTTTGCCGTTAGGGTCTTGGCAGGGAGAAAATGGTGAGAGTCTTAGGATGGGGTCACCTGGGTTTAGGGGCTCTTGTGCGAAGAAGGAACACAGTGCATGGAATATCAAATGAGGCAGAGGTGGAATGACACAGCTTCAAGCCAAGGAGTGTTGCGGGTTGTCAGCAAAGGTGGCAGCAGGTTCTGCCCAGAGCCTTGGGGGGGGGGTGTTGTCCTGTGGACAGCCTGACTGGTACTATGGCGCTGCTGAGGTTGTGCGTCCATGGTTCATGCTGACACTTGGGGCATCCCTAAGAATGTACTGTAGCCCAAAGAGCTGTCATCCTTCGATGTTTTTGCATGCTGTATTTTAATTTTTTACTAGTTATTTGCCTACCTGAGGGCATGTGGAGGTCAGACGGAGACTCGTGGGAGTAAGTTCTCTCCCTCCACCTTGTGAGTCCCAGGGATTGAACTCAGATCCTCAGGCTTGTGGCAAGCACCCTTAGCCACTGAGATAACTTGCCAGACCCTTAATTTGCTTCTTGTCAGACAAAGTGACTCATACAGTGGCTAAGGGGAGAGAGTGGAGCTCTGGTTGTCAAGGGAACAGTGTTGAACTTCTGGCCACTGGGCCTGCATGTCAGCCCTCCCCACAGAGTCTGCTTTATCTAATTCTAGGAGGCAAGGAAGCCCAGTTCCTGTTTGTGTAGACAGGCTCAGGAAGTAATGTCCACCTCTGAAAGGTCTGTCTGACCCTGGCCTTCCACACCCAGCCTCTCTGAGAGCTCTCGTTCACTGCACATCCTGGGTCTCTCCTGTGTGTGGGGTGTGTTCTCCATACCCCAGCATCCACCAGACTGAAACAACTTGAGATATGCAAGAAATAAAGGAACAGAACAGCGCTGTTCACTTCATTCCCTGCATCCTCTGGCTTCCAAAGTGAGTTTTTAAACCTCCAACAATGATACTTGAATGTGAATGGAAAATGTTTTCCCAGCAGAACTCACCCGTTTCCGTGAAACCCGGAGGCAGTGCTGAAGATGTGGGCTCATTGCCTTCCCGGCTTCACCCTGGGTGGAAGGAGATGAGATGTAGGAATGATACTGCTAATTGTGTTTTTCTATGAGATTAATTTTACTGCTTTCAGTATCTGCTCCTTCAGAGTCCGCTCAAGGGTGGATTGTGTCTAGGCTTTCATCTCTGCAGCACTCATTAATAATTAGGTCACCTTTTACCCAGGCACTCTGCCTGCCTTAGGCCAGAAACTTCCAGCTTCAGCGGCCATGCAGAAGCCAGGCAGCACCTGCCTGCTGATGTGAATTCCTGGGGAGGTAGGAGTGCTCTGCCTGAGCTGATGTCAGCCTCGGGGAGAGCCAGGATTTACCTGGTATTCTGCAAACCCCAAGACTGCCCTGGAAGCGCTTTGTGAACTCCCCACAACACCCTGAAAGGTTGGGATTATCTCCCCCCCCCCTTCACAAGTGCTGAGGCTGTTTCTCACCTAAGCAGAGTACTAAAGCACGAAGCCACTTCACCACAGAGCTAGACCCCCAAGGCCAACGCTGGCCACCCTGTTGGCTAGGCAAGCCCCATGCTAGAATTCAGACTTCTGGAGGCAGAGTTGAACCCCTCTAAGTGTTTAAGCTGTTTACAAAGTGACCCGAACACACCAACACTGGGTAGTTTGCCTGGCTGGTGGGATAAGGCCGACAGAGAAAGGCTGGAGGCACAGGTACATTACCAGCCACAGCATCTTCTAACAGCTAAGGGGGCTCTCACCATCTGTGGTTCTCACTTCTAGGGCCAGTAATATGGCCCTCTATTGTCCAGCTGGGTGAAGAGGCCGAGCAGCAGTCCATAGTTTAGGCCCTAGTTCTTACAAGTGTTTATGCCCTTCCCAAGAGTAAGCCACACCATGGTGAGCATCAGGCATGTGTGGGTGTCTGTATGACAACAGCCACCCAGGGATTCTAGAAGTGGGAAGTGCTCAGAACACCAAATGGTTTTGAGCTAGTGTTGAATAGAGAGACTTAGAAAGTACAGACTGCAAAGGGAGACTCTGTCCTGGTCAGTGAGTGCTCTACAGGGAAGTCACATGGGGCGTCTGTGGGGGGAACTTCTATTCTCCTCTTCATCCTTCATCCATTCTTAAATACTGTACTGGTTAGTGTTCCGTCGATTTGACACAGGCCGGAGTCATCTTGGAAGAGGGAATTCAATTGAGAAATTGCCTCCATTAGATCGGCCTGTAGGTAAGTGTGTGAGGCGTTTTTGTTTGTTTGTTTTTTATTTTTTAGTAGTGGTGGATGTGGACTATGGCTCCTATAGCAGGTAGGCCTGGATTGTGTAAGACAGCAGGCTGAGCAGACCACAGGGACCAAGTCAGCAAGCAGCCTTCTCCATGGCTTCTGCATCAGCCCCTGCCTCCAGGTTCCTGCCTTGGCTTCCTGACCTGGTTCTCCTCAGTTGTGACTGGGACATCTAAGCAAAATAAACCCTTTACACCCCAAGACACATTTGGTCAGAATCTCTTATTATAGGAGAAAGCAAATTAGAACAAATATAAAAATGATATTTAGAGACACAGCTGCCATGAGGCTACAAACCTAAGGATGGAAACTGCCCGTCAAAGTGTGCTGATGTTTGAGCCAGGGCATACCAGCTATAAAATACAGTTTGTTCTATGAGGACTGGTAAGACTGTTTGCTTGCATCCCATTCAGACAGGGTGTCACCTCCTCCAAGAATAAGCACATTCTACACTAGTCTTGGTTCCGATAGGTTACAGGTGGCAAAGACAGCTGTAATTCCCAACATTCATTCATTGTCCCATTGAAACCCAAGCTTCTTTTCAAGCTCATATTTGCCTAGAATAAAAACCTCCACTGTTGCTGGGCGTTGGTTGGCGCACACCTTTAATCCCAGCAGAGGCAGGCGGATCTCTGTGAGTCTGAGTCCAGCCTGGCCTATATAGCTTGTTCCAGGACAGTCTCCAAAGCAATACAGAGAAAGCCTGTCTTGAAAAATCAGAAAAGCAAAACAAACCACAAAAACTCCATTGTCATGGGCCAGGAGGAGGCTCAGCATGTGGGGGAGCTAAAGAACCTGAGTTCATTCCAGAGGACACACATTGTGGGGAAGAACCAACTCCAAGTTGTCCTCTGACCTCCAGGAATGCTGTGGCACTCATGACTGCATGTACACACACACACACACACACACACACACACACACACACACACGCACGCACGCACGCACGCACACTACATCAATACAATACCTTTTTTAGTTGCCTCACTTCTCCGGCTCTGGCTGGAAGAAGAAAAATAGAAATGAGTGGTTGCCCCGACTCCGGGTCTCACACTCCTAGCCTGTGTCTTATCAATGTGCTCCACACAGAGTGGCAGGGAGCCTGGACACTCGGGGCAGGAGGGTCCCCATCTAGAGCTCTGGACCATGCACCTCTGCAGTCTGTGATCACTCTGGGGATGCTATTCTGAATTTTCTGTCACCAAAGCCAAGCCTAATCTTAGCTTATTTACTTCCCGTGGCTCCTCTAAGGAGCTCACTGCATGGCCTCACACAACTCAGACCCCTTCTGTTTCAGGTTCAGGGTCAGAAGCTGGAGCATCCCGGGCTGGGATCATGGGGAAAATTGCTCCCCCTTCTCTCCTTTCCCTTCCCAAGGGTCATGACCCGCGTTACTCAGTTTACTTTCTACGCTGACAAAAAGTGTCTCTGAAGCCTGTTTACCTGTCCCAGTGTCCCTTCCTCTGTCCTTGTCTCCACTTGTGATGACATTGGGCTATGTGGATTATCCGAATTCTCCACATCTGGCATCTTTCACTCCCTCACATCTCCAAAGCCCCCATGGGACTCAGGGCACATGCCCAGCTCACTGAATGTCATCCAACCTATGCGGCCTTCGCCTACGGTTGTCCCTGAATAGGAGTGTCCATCCAAACCCTAGTTCCATTTGGAGATACGGCCTCTGAGAGGCGATAATGGCAACAGGATCCCAAAGCCTTTTCTGTGTCATTCTAAAAGCAGGAGCCACCATAGCTCCCCCACCGTGGGAGGGCACAGGGAGAAAATGCATTGGCTTCATCTTCATCCAAGACTTGATCTACAGCCTTAGATCAATGCTTTTCTGCTGTGTAAGGCACCTACTTGTGTCAAACCACACACTGGCCTTCAGAAGTACCAGTCATAGTGGTTTGGGTAAAAGTCACACAGACCCTTTGTCCCATGGGTTGACAACTGCAATGCTACAGACTTCAGGTCTGCACTTTGGTGGCTTTTGTTATCTATGCCTCTGGGGTATTTTGTAGGTGTGGCGGGCTTATGCTCGCCCCTCAGAGGGACATCACTCTCTCTTTTCTGGTGGTGAGCAGGCTACTAACCTCTCTGGGTGCAGGTTCTGTCATCTGTGAACTGGGTATGATAATCTCAGTGGTGACACTCAGAAGACTGGCTCAGCATGGATCAGCATCTGACAATAGTCTCAGAGCAAAGAGTTATCGGCAGCATTTCAGAGTTCAGACAGAGGCAGGAGGCCCAACTCCCCAGAAAGGAGTTCCGTAGTCCTTTAGGGACATTGGCTCAGGCCAAATGGGGATTCATGACTTTGGTGCAGGACAATTTCAGGACTTTTATGATAAAGCTTGAGGGGAGCCTTCTGTGGGGGACCATGGTGGATTCCACGGCAGGCAAGGGTGGCCAAGGGGGAGGGAGGAGGACAAATACGCCAGGCAGACAGAGCTTACATGAGAAGTTTTATTAGAAAGGGGAGGGAAGGAAACAGAAAAGAGGTAAAGAGACACAGAGGCAGAGAGAGGACAGAAGAGAAGAGGGAGACAGGAAAAGTCCTGTCTGCTCCAGGGGGACAGCGGGAAGGAATGCTGGAAAATGGAGCAAGAAGAGAATATAAGTGGAAGGGGTCTGCATAATGCCGGAATCCTTACAAGGACTAAGCAGTTTATGAAGCAGAGGTGGGGTTTAATAAACACACTTTTATACAGGCTTCAGGCAGGGTATAAGAGAAAGAGACAATCAGTAGAAGGATACAACATACCTGAGAGTATGGATTTCCCAAAGAAGAGAGCAGCTCATCTTGTTTTTAACAACAGCCATATGCAAGACTTTTGAGGGGTGGTTGCTACTGTTTTCAAAGGGTCGCTAAATGTGACCTCCAGGAGGCTTCCAAAGATTGTAATTGACAAAGTAAAAATCTAGGCTGACAAGGTGGCTCTGCAGGTAAGAGTGTGTATTTACTGCAGAGGACCTGGGTTCAATTCCCATGTGGCTCACAACTGCTCGGCCTCCCGCTCCTGCAGGCCTTTTCTGGCCTTCTCTGGCACTGAATTCACGCCGTGTCCCAGCATGCACATAGTTAAAAATATAATAAATACATAAATCATTAGGGACTGGAAAGGTGGCTCAGCAGTTACAACCATCTCTAACTCCAGTTCCAAGGGATCCAGTAATCTCCCTGACCTCTGTGGGCACCAGGTATGGCATATGGATCTACATACATGCAGGTCAATACTTTATACATGTTATGTGTCTTCAGTTTCAAAATTATCATCTGCAGGGGATGGGTAGGCTGTGTCCTCTGAAATACAGTCTATGATTTTGTTGGGGAAGTAGGAAAAGGAATGAGGCCATCCATATGCATTCAAGCCCTAACCCTTCTCCTACAGGGAATGGAAAAAGGAGAGAGGAACATCCCTGGACTTGCACAGACTTGCTACTCTAGGGTGCACAGCAGCAAACAGCAAGGGGACCTTGTCTCAAGTGAGGTGACGGGCAAGGGCCAGTCCTCTGACTTTTCTATGTGGGATCTAGCGCACACACTGCACACACCTGAAAATAAATAACATTCAAGACACCACACTTAAAAAGAGAAAAGAAGTTGATTGCGAATCAGACAGACTTGTAGGTATACGCAAAATCTCCCAAGAAGTTATTCATACAGCTTCAACCCACACTCAGCATCTTGCCCGTTCTAAAATGTATTATTAAATCACTGTTACTGTAACATAAGATATCTGTGTATGAAAGGGGTAGTGGCTGCATATGCTGGGGTTCGTGCCTTTTAGCTGAAAAGAGTCCTTCTAGAGTGAGGGGCTCATTTCCTCTCCATGTTGTCATAGTTTCTGTCTTTCTGTCTTTCCCCTGTACGCACACACCCTCCAGTGTTGTCAGCTGTCACCCCGGACTTAGCCACCACCCCACGCTGCCCTCATCCGCGCCTCCTCTCACTCAGTCATTCAGCTGTGTGGAGGACCTATTACAGGAGCCGGGTGGGTCACATAGTGTGAGGATCACAAGGGAGCAGACACAGCTCTGCCCCACCCTCCCCCTAAACCTGCCTCAGGAGTCCTCTGACCCCCTCCTTGGGGGGCAGACAATCTCTCTCAGTAGAGGATGGCCTGAGCCAGAGCCTCGCTCAGCTCCCACGCTGCAGGAGCCAGAGGCCCTACTCCTAGTGCAGGAGTGAGAAGCCCACTGCTCCTTGGCCAACCCTCACAGGCTGCTAATAGTCTTGTGGGATATTTTGTTCCTGCATTGAGGAGGGTAACTCTTGTGGCCTATGACCACCAGCCTTGGTGAGGACCTGGCGCTGTCCATGGTGCTTGTTTGCATTCTCATCTCATCTCGCAATGCTAGGCTGTTATTAGAACTGCCAGTCTATAGATGGGGGGGGGGTTCCTTTGTGGAAAGAAGTATTAGTCCCATTTTTGGGGAGAAGAAACTGATTTAGAGAGGTTCGGTGACTTGGCCAGGGTCACACAGGAAAAAAAAAATGAATTTGAACTACATGCCTTTGTCTTGTTAAAGCGACTGGAAGGAGAGGGGACAGGGATGCGGAAGACTGTGTAAAAGGTTCAGGATGCAGCATACCAGGCAAAGCCCAGGGCTGTAGAAGTAGACTCCAGGCTCTGTAGGCCCGCCCCAGCAAGTCCTCCCCATGTCCACAGCATCCTACAGCATCCCTGCATCACACACAATGAATTAAGATCTTCAAGCTGTGACATTTGGACTACAGCTCAGCCTGCCTCTGTGAGCTGTGAAACAAAGCAACTTTGGGCAGAAATGACCACTCTCCTTCCCCTGCAGGTAGATGGAGAAGCAGGTGCATCCTTCCATGCGAGTGTGACAAGGGTGTCAATGGCGAAAGTTGTGGGACACAGAGTTGCATGGACAGTGACCTGCCAACACATTTACTGGGTAACACTCAGGCAGGGCTACTTCTGGCCTCCTGGCTTTGTCCTGTCTAATGCAGGAGAAGCTTCTGGCACCCAAGGGGAAGGCACAGTCACCTCCATCGTCCTGAAGAACAGCACACACAGTATGGGGATCTAGGCAGCCCTAAGTCCCTCTCTTCCCGATGCCTTGCAATTGTGTCTGCCCTCAGGAGGCAGCATTTGGAGGCTCCACAAGATACTCACAGTTTTAAATACTCACTACAGGGAGAAAAGCCATTGCTTACTCAGCCAGGGAGCACAAGCTTTAACACTCTCTGAGATAAGGGTTACAGGATGACAAAGACAAGCCATGGGCCTGTGTCCCTAAGGTAAAGGAAAGGATTTAAACAGACAGCCCCTTGGGGCTGCAAAGATTGTACAGCAGTTAAGAGCATTTGCTGCTCTTGTATAGGATCCGGGTTTGAGTCCCAGCACCCACACAGCACTTACAAACACCTATAACTGCATCTCCACAGGGGAACAAGGAATGGTGACCGAGTACAAGCTCTAAATTCCAGGAACTCAGAGAGTGGGAAGTATGAGATCCCATCTGAGAGCGTATGGCAGGCAGGTGTGGCTCCTTAAGCAAATTAGAACAGATCCCGCCGCCCACAGGACTCAAGGGGCAGAGTGATGGCCATTCTGGTATTCCTGAGAGTGTAGAGATTTTGGGGCCCCAGGATTCAGGGATGCAGGGGCAGTGTAAGCAGAAAGAGCAGTGGTCACATGACCTCAGACCCCGTCATACTCCTCCGAATTCAGGGGTGGCTCTGTCCTCGACACAGGTCCCTCCCTTGCAGGGCTAGGCAAGCATGCAAGCTCCCTGCTGTGTCTCAGGAACCCTTGAGTATGTCACAGCTGTAACCAGCCTAATTTGCAGCAGGCCTGTCTATTTCCGGGCTACCTCAGGACAGCGAGCTCTGGGCTGAAAATGATTAGTGCTCTAAATGCCTCTAAGGGCACCTTCCAAGGGCTGGCTTAGAAGGCAGACTGCTTAGCAACCAGGCAAATTGCAAAACTGCCTTTCCCATATTTCCGTGATAAAACTCTAAGCCTGGGGTCATTTCCCCAGGTACTGCTCAGATCTGCACCTAGGAGTTGAGAACGTGCCCCAGGGGAGTCCCGTTTCCTAGGCAATGTCTGTCTTGACTCAGGAAGCCTTTTCTTCACATAATCTCAATACCTTTTACTTGATACCACCTACTCAACTCTCCCATAAGACCCTGGGAACAAAATGAAACGGGGCGGCTACTGTGCTAACATCTTAGAAGTTTTTAAATGGTTAGATACAGTTAAACTCAGCAACTACCCAATGAAGCATGTACCCAAAATAACTGAGAGCGAGGACTCAAGTGTGTGAGGCAGACTTGACACCGCTGTGGCAAAATGCACAATATAAACGGCATAGGCAAGGAAAGATTGAATGTGGCTGATGATCTCAGAGGATTTCGCCCACAGTGCAGCTCTGTTGATTCTGGGCCCATGGAGGAGGCAGAGTATCAAGGCTGGGGGAGTCCACAGAGGAGATGGAGGCTGCTCACTTCATGTCAGACAGATAGCAGAGGGAGGAGAATCCAGGAAGTATAGAATATTATTTTAACTAGGCAAAGATGTGTTACATTTGTTTATGCTGCAGAATATAGCTTTAACTGTGTAAAGGTGTGTTACTTTTGTTCATGCAGCATTTGTGTAATGATCTAAGGATGTGTTTGATTCTGTAAAGATACGTTGTAACTGTTAGGAACTAGCAGCCAGCTGATCCCCGCCCCCGACGATGGGCGGGATGCTCATGGCCACGCTAAGTCAGCCTTACCTGGTGGCTCAAGCTTTACCTGGCTGCCAGATGCATGCACAAGCCCCCTTTTTAAAGCAAGTGTGCCAAGTGTGCCTCTCTCTCTCTGGTTTCTCTCTTGCTCTCTCTCTCTCTCTCTCTCTCTCTCTCTCTCTCTCTTTCTCTCTCTCTCTCTCTCTCTCCCTCTCCTGCTTTCGGTTGGCCACCAGCTACCCCCTCTTTCTCTCCCTTCTCTCAATAAACTCCACATGGGCGCTGAGTCTTGTGTTTGTGTTTTATAGGCATTAGTTGCATCAAAAGAACAACAGTATCTGTTTCACCTTGCCTGCCTAAGGCACCTGATTGGTCTAATAAAGAGCTGACCGGCCAATAAGTAGGCAGTGGGAGGTGGGGCTACCAGGCAGAGAGAATAAATAGGAGAAATCTAGGTTGGGGAGAAGTAGTGAAGGAGGCAAATCTGGGGCCAAAAGCCAGGCAGCCGCCAGCCAGAGAGACATGAGGAGCGGCGAAAGTAAGATCGACAGATGGAAGAAAAGTAAAAAGCCCCCAGGCAAAAGGCAGATAAAGAGACACGGGTTAATTTAAGTTAAAAAAAAAAAAAAAAGCTTGGCAGAAAAGAGCTAAGCTAAGGCTGAACATTCAAAGCTAGTAAGTCTCTGTGTATGATTTGGGAGCTGGTTGGTGGCCTAAAAGAAAAAGCCTGGTACAAGGAAGGGCTCGCTTCCTCCAACTAGACCTCTTCTCCAACCTTCACCACTTTCCCGGTAACTTCATGCTGTGGATCCATCGGTGGACCATTGATGAGGGCATAGCCTCAGTCACAGTCACTTCGCCCAAACATCATCTGTCACCAAGCTCTGGGGACATCTCAGATTGAACACAGAGCGTGATGTTTTACTGAAAGGTGACAGTTGTCTCGTGTCCATCAACAGTGGATGGATAAAGTGTTCTTTCCGCATGCAGCCCGAAGAGCAGGGTGAGCTGGCCCAGCGCTGAGACAGATGGGCCTTGAGGATGCAATGCTGGGGTGTCACAGGGCTAACGGGGATTACACCCAGATGAGGGCCTGGTGGTCAGACCCTCGGTAAAGGTCATGGAACTGGGCAGGCATCAGCATGTGCTGCTTACTGGACACAGTCCCTGCTTTGTGATGGAGAGCCTTTGGAAGTGGATGGAAGTGATGGCTATACAGCCACCAGCCAAACTGTCTGTGAGTTGGACCCTTTGAATGGCTAAGTGGCAAATTTTATAAAAGATGTGTAAATTATATATATATTATATGTGTGTATTAATATGGGCTCCTAGAGATACTAAGCTTCCTTGATAGTTAAACCCCTGTGCTCCTGGGGAGCTGGCTCAGTGAGTGAGATAAACTCTTGCTGTAAAAGTGTGAGGAGCTGAGTGGGGTCCCCATGACCCACACAAAACTGCCCCTGCTGCCTAGAGTCTGTGTCCCCTGAGCTCCTACAGTGAGGTGGGAGGCGGAGACAGGAGAAACCCTTGGAAGCTCATGAGTCAGCAACTGTGGTGCATGGAGCAGGAAACAGGAGACCTTGCTTCAAACAAGGTGGAAAAGAAAAACCAACACCTGAAGCTGTCCTGTGACCTCCACACACAACGCTGAGGCACACATATGCACATACACAAGTCAAATAAGATTAAACAAACAAACAAACAAAAAAAAAAAAAAAAAAAAAAAAAAAAAACAAGCAAATCCTGTGGGGTACAGATGCACCCAGGGAGGGTAGAAGGTAGATGGAGTTTCCCGGTACACATCATACCCTTTGGAGCACACTATCTATCTCCCCTAGAGAGGTTTCTGCAGCTCTCGGCCCGGGGGGGGGGGGCGCTTGGATCCGGGGGTCAGGAGACTGAGCAGGGGAAGCTGAAGTCTGGGAGACAGTAGGCCACAGCCGAAGGTGCTGGAATGTGTAGGAGGCTCAGCTCCACTCCAGAAGTGTGGTCTGTAAGCTCCAGGTTTTGGCTCAACAAGATGTGGCACAGGCGTGACTGTTCTGGACTCGGAGAATGTCTCCCGGAGGCTGAGCCCTCCTGGAAAGGCCAGAAGTGGTTCTAGTGCCCCAGCCTGACCTGTGTGTCTGAGCCTTTTCTGATGCTCAAGGGCTCTTGGGAGGGAAGTGCACAGTGGGAAAAAAGGGCTATAACCTTGGAAAGAACTTTCCAGAAAGCCACTGGCAGCCACATCCAAGCCCACCCTTTACTGTCTTGCTGCGGGGCTAAGGCTGGGCAGTCTAAAGAGAGAGCCAGCCCTTGTCACAGCCCTGGGGAAGCGGCTACCTAGCAGTCAGTTCACAGAGGTTAGCCCCCAGCAGTCCCCTGCCTTGGCCATTCCTGGCCCATCTAGCTTCCCCAGGGCAGGCTGGCTATAGTACTGTAGTCCTGAGGGGCCAGCCCATTCCTAATAGCAGCAGCATCCTCGTCCACCCCCTACATGGTAAGAACCTTTTGTAGAAGGCACAAAGGCTCACAGGAAGAGGTAGCTCCCCCCCCCCATTGTGCCATCTCACTGAAACAAAGATCTTCAAAACAGGAATCATGCCCATCACCTCTAGGACCTTGTCAGGTCCAGAACATAGCAAGTGTAAAGTCAATGTTGATCAAGTGAATTGAATTAAAAGAAAACACTGGGAAATGAAATGAATCGAGAACAATCAGAGTCCAGGTGTCTGGCGCGAACTGAACGGTGACGCCAAAGTGAGGTGCCCACATGGTGATCACTGAAACCATGAAGGTGACCTTAATTGGAACCGCCCCCCTAGCGTGTGTGTGTGTGTGTGTGTGTGTGTGTGTGTGTGTGTGTGTGTGTGTGTGAGTACAACTTGAAGGGATCAGTTTTTTCCTTCTACCATGTGGGTACTGGAAACCAAACACAGGTGTCAGGTTTGATGGCAAGCACACTGACCCTAAGTCCAGGAGACAGTGAACAGCATTTCTCCAAGGTTTCTGCTTCAAGTTCATGCAAGTTCCCGCCCTGAGTTCCCTCCACGATGGACTGTGACCTGGACTAAACCCTTCCCTCCCCTAAGCTGCTTCTGGTCAGAGTATTTTATCCCAGCCACAGAAAGAAAACTGGAACAGACCCTCTCAGAGAATGGAGGTGGGCTCAGCTTCTAATAGCTCAGCCTTCCTGCACACCCACTCCATCCCAAGTCCATAGAGCTCTGTCTTGAGCCAACTCATTGGCCCAGGCTTGGGTTGACTTTGGGCTCAGGGTGAAATGCTGATGACTCCAATCGCTCAGAAAATTCCGAGGCTAAAAGCTCCCGGAGACCCCAGTGCCAGAGACACGGCACAGCTCACATTTGAGCGGAACCGACATCTGTCCCTGAGAATCCTGTCATCCTGGGAGAGACATGTCCTTTGCTGAGGTTTGATGAGGTTCATTCTAATGAGCAGCTCGAGTTCTTTCTTCTCCGCATGGTTTTGTGCACATTTGTGGTCCTGCTGGGCATTCGATTCTGTATCATTTTCCACAGCATAAGCATTCTTCCAAGTTATTACAAACTCTCTGAACATGTTCCTGCCCTGCCAATATGCCATTGTTTATTTAAGCAATCGCTTATGGTTAGTCATCTAAGCCATCTCTAATTTGTTTTTAACCACTATTTTTTAAATGCTGCCATAGCGTCATTACGTAGAAACCTTAGCCATGTTTCTGATTATTTCCTTTGGAAAGACTTTTAGAAGTGAATCATGGAATCAAGCAGAAGGAGGCTTTTGGACACACATGGGAAATGTGATCAAATTACTTCCCTCCGAAGAGACCACAGCAATGGAAAAGAATAGCTATCTATCTATTTATGTTTTGGCTTTGGAGATGGGGTTCAACTGTGGCTCAGGTTTTCCTGGAACTTGTGACCCTCCCGCCTCAGCCTCTTGACTGCTTAGGTGGCTTAAGAGTGTAGCCAGCAGTGGCATGCTCACTTTACAGAAAAAAAATAGTAGCTCCCTGAGCTAGAGAGATGGCTCACTGGTTAGAATGCATACCTCTCTTTCAGAGGACCCTAGTTAGATTCCCAGCACCCGGCTCACAAGTGCCCCAACTCCAGTTCCAGGAGACCTTACTGCCTGGCCTCAAAGACACCTGTACTCATCACACATGCTCCTCTACAGACACATAACTAGAAATAATAACAATAAATATTCATAGTAACTCCCACTAATTTAAGGGCAAAAACTGATTTTTGTTTGTTTGTTTGTTTCTATGTGTATGTGTTTGTGGTGATGCCTGTGAGGAGGCCAAAGGTCAACCGTAAGTGTCATTCTTCAGAGGCACCATCTACCTCATTTTGAGGGGACAAAATTCTCTCACTGGGGCCTGAGGGATAGCTAATAAGCCCAGATGTCCTCCTGTCTCTGCCTCCCTGGCACTGGAACTACAAACACAAGTCAGTATGACTAGCTTTGTATGCAGATTCTGCAGCTGGACCTCGGGCCCTTACAATTACAAAACAATTGCTTTCCCTACTCAGCTGTCTCTCTCCCCAGCCCCGAGAAGTGTCCTCTCTATCTGTGGATATTGGCAGGACAACCAGGGGTTGAAATGGTGGCAGTCTGCTCAACCAGTACTATCCACCCGTGGGCCCTGACCTCCACCTCCTGAAAGCACAGTTCCAGCATGTGATGCCCTAACTCCAGTATGTTCCAGTATGCTCACACGAGGGACAATGAACCAAGCAACAGCTCAAGTCCCTGCTTCGTCAGGGTCACAGTGTACAGCTGGTGCTACTTGGGACACAGTGCCAGGCACCACAGGACCTCCAGGCCTCCCCTGTCTGCTTCTTTAGTGCTAAGAGCATATGGTACATGTGGAGAGTTGGGCCATGCAGCCATAACCCAATGAATGCCAGGGTCCCCACAAGCCACAGATGGGGAAGGGGCCTCCCTAGATCCATTAGCCAGAGCACGGCCATACTGACACCCTGATTTCTGATTTCTCTCTTTATGAAACTAAGGGGAAATTGTTGTTTTTAAGCCACCTGTTTGTGGTGCAACTAAGGTAGGCTCACTGCTGTGGCAGGAAGAGCTGGCTACTGGGGTAATAGGTCCTGGGAGACTCCAGTCCCATGTATTTGGGGGTGTCAGGGAGCACGAGCTTAATCCCAGCTCTGCCCCTCTGTACTGACAAGCTGGGTCAGTTATGTCACCTCTCAGTGCCTCAGTTTCCCCTTCTGTAAGTTAATGATAGTACCAAATTCCCCATAAGGACTTCAGCATGACTCAAACTGGTCAGCCAATAATGGTTGTTTTCATTTCCTTTCTTGTTGCTAGGATAAAATGCCCAGGCAAAAGCAACTCCAAGGAAGAATGGGCTTACTTGTTTAAAGTTTCAGATTTCAGGTTATCATTATGAGGAAGTCACGGCATGAATGAACATGAAGCAACTAGTCACATCCAGTCAAGAGCAGGAGAATAAGTAGCTGCATGCTTGCTGGTGCTCAGCTCTGCCTCTTTGCTCTCCACACTTACACAGTCTAGGAACCCTGCTTAGGGAATGGTGCTGCCCGCAGCACTCTGAGTCTCCTCATGTCAATTAATGTAATGATGACGTCTCACCAAGACATGCCAACCTTATCTAGACAATCCTTCCTTGCTCTTCTGAAGATGGGCCTTGCATCAGGCACCCCCCCAGTTCCAAGGATGGCTCTGTGTGTCCCTGGGGCTTGGCAAGCCACGGATACTTCTAAGCCCCATGTCCTTATTTACCAAATGGGGCTACTGAGGGATTAAATCAGGTGTTAATTACATGCAACACCCTGAGTGCATCCCCAGCAAAAGGTCATGGTTTAAACACACCAGAGCTACTCTGAGGTAAAAGAGGATAGTCTGCAAAGGGCTTGCTCCTCAGAGCCTGGCTCCTGAGCTTCAGTGTGCTAGAAATGGGATCCTTGTCCACATTTGTAAGCCCCAGGCAAAACTGTACACACAGAAGGTAGGAGACTGGTTTTCATGAGGTGACCCCAAGTTTTCTCCTAAGACTCACTCAGAAAATGGGCTAAGAGCTCTCCTCTCGTGCTTAGGTCCCCATCCTATAGCACATGCAGTGGGCCCCCTGAAGAGCCTGGGAAGCTGCCAGTGGATTCTCTCACTGGGCGCAGCTGGGAGATACCCGGAAAGTGGGGTGAGGCTGATTCCCTTGTTTGAGAACATCATTTCCCTCATACCCTTGTGGACTGGGTGGGCATGGCGGTCTGGGCTGACAGGAGCTCAGATAAGGTCCCAAATGGCAAAGTGCCCACACGGTAAAAATGAATGAGTCCCCAAGAGTGTTGTTGAAAAAATTAATTCCTTGATGATCAAATGACAAAAGAAACCCTGAGAAGGCAGGAGGCCACTTGGGATGCCCCAGCCCCAGGGCACAATCAAAGCTTGCCTTCACTGTGTGACCATGACTCCTCCTGGACATGTAGCCGCAGGTGCAGCATCTCCAGACAGCTCCAGGTTCCTGTCCTCTCCTGTAAGGTCCCGAGCCCCAGGCCAGACCCTGTCAGATAAAGGCTGCCATTGTGACAGGTACAATCTGAAGTCACCCTGGTCTCAGGCTGCCAGCCTGTCTGTTTCTGCTGCACTGAGAAGGCCCCGAGACTGGTGTGCTGGCTGGCGGTGCCAGCGTCCTTGCATCGTCTTTGCTGGACACCGAACGCGTCTCCCCACCCCCCAGCATCTCCCCAGCAGCACCCGCCTGACACAGCTCATTTCGCTCTACAGGCAATGGAAGATGAGCAAGAGGAAAAAAGGTCTACAGGCCTCCCGGCCCACCTTCCACTCCTCCAGACCGATGCAGATGTCAATCCTCCTCCCGGAAGTCTTCGATGAGGCTGGCCGGAAGTCCAGCTGGCTCCTGGCTCTGTCTTTCGGGAAGGTTCCGCCTCTATAAGCCTCAGCTTCCCTTTGCCCAACTCATTCTCAAAAGTGTGTTTCTTGTTCCCTGCTGAGAAGCCAGACACTCGGGCCACGCTCCTAGTTGTTTGTTTTGGGATAATCTATTTGTACACTGTGAAGGTGTGTCTTTGCCAAGGCACCTTCTGATTGGTTTAATAAAGAGTTGAAAGGCCAATAGCTAGACAGGAAGGGGTTAGGCTGGACTTCCAGACAGAGAGAGAGGACGAGATGATTCTAGGTGCAGGAGAGACACCAGAGGAGACGGAGAGGAAGCAGGGCATCCGAGAGGAGAGGTAACAGGAGAGGTAACAGTGACGAGCCACGTGGCAGCACATAGGTTAATAGAAATGGGTTCGTTTAAGCTATAAGAGCTAGGTAGCAACAAACCTAAGCTAAGGCTGAGCTTTCATAATAAGTCTCTGCGTCATGATTTGGGGGCTGGCAGTCTAAAAAAGCCTGCTCTAATTAGTTATTCTTCCTCCCGTACCATATGTGATTATGTGAAGTGTATTGCACAGTTCACAAATCTGCTTGCTTTCCTCTTGTTAATCTCATTTTGTTATGGAAGTCTCCAAACTTTAGAGTTTGAGGGGATATGGTCCTTTCTGCATCAAGCCTCCCCATTCTGCCACTTATTTATAAGGACACGCCCATCAATATCATTGTGCCTTCTAAGTCCTTCCTGGCCTGTGAGGTTGGGACCTGGAAATCCCTGAGCCAGATGCCCCCTGGAGCTCCTAGAGGCTGCTGGGTGCCAGGAAAACCTGCTGGAGGAGATGTGAAGGGAGGACCCCCCAGGACTTGCACAGTGTGGACAGGGCAGGCTGCCAAAAGCCCATGGAAGGATAGAGAATGGGTGTAGGTGGTAGCCAGGGACACGTCACAGACAGGAGCAAGCATGGGTCCTAACAGCTCTGGGATCCATCCCTTCCACTTTACAGAGAAGTCTACTCCACCCTACCTGTACATGACTGGACAGGAACACAGACATGGGACATGGACAGGATGCAGAAATGGAAGAGGTAGAGAGAGCCCAGCCAGGTTCCTGCTGTGGGCTGAGAGGTGAACTCAGGTTTAAAAGCAAAGTCTTGATAGGTTGTAGCCCCCCTTCACACTTGGATGCCAGTGACCACATGTGATCTTAGCACAAGCCTACAGGGGCTGCAAGGGTCTTACATAGGCTCTATTGAAAGGAAAAGAGATGAGTTAGAGAGGTGGCTCAGTGGAAAACACTGCTTGCTACTAAAGTAAGACCACCTGAGTTCAAATTTCCAGCAACCACATAAAGGCCGGACATGGCCACATACACTTGGAACCCCAGCATTGAAGGGTGGAGACAGGCAGATCCTGGGAGCTGGCTGGCAGGCTAGCCTGTCTAGTCAAAACCAGAAGCTTCCAGTTAAGTAGAAGATGCTGCCTCAAAGATGGGTAAGTGACAAAGAAGGAACCTGGTGTCCTCTTCCAGCCTCTGCATGTGCATATGGGCCCGTGCACATACACCTGTGTATGAAACATCCCAGGCCTGGTAGTTCTACACATTCACCTCTGTATGCCATGGAGGACATGTGGTCAGCCCAAGACGAAGGACATGCCATCAGGTTCAGAGCCTCGGTTGGTAAGGTGATTAGTGCACAAGCACCAGGACCTGAGTTCACATCCCCAGCTCTCGAGAAAAAAAAAAAAAAAAAAAAAAAAAAAAAAAAAAAAGCCAGGCATAGTGGTGTGTGCGTATGATCCTTGTGTTGAAGGGGTTGGCACAGATGGATCATGGGAGCTCTCTGGCCAGCTCATCTGGATGAACTGATGAGCTCTAGCTTCAACAAGAGACTCTGTCTCAAAGAATAAGGTGAAGAGCAATTGAAGACACCTGAGGTTGCTCTTTCCCCTCCACTTGCTGTGGACTTGCATGGTCAAGTGCACATATGCAAACATGCATACACACACACACACACACACACTGTTGAGGGTGTAGCACTTGAGCCCAAGTGACAGACATGACTAATCAGCCATCTCTAGCATTCTCTTCCATAGTTCGGTGGTTTTTGCTGGAGCTGTAAAGGGTCTTGGGAGACAGGGATCTCATGGAGGCCCTGGGTAAGCCAAGTTGGAGCAACAAGGGCCCATACATCCTGGGCTCAAGGCTGCTGGTTTTCTGTCAACAAGGGAATGTCATGTCTGGCTCAGTTATGCATCAGATTTCCATGCAAGGCATCACAGTCAAGCCTGTGGGATCCTGCAAGAACGAAACCAAGGCAGTAGTCAGCTCTCTTCAATGCTGGTCAAGTCCACAGCAGGGTGCCTTGGTGAGAATCCCTGCTGCACTGAGAGTCCTGGGGACAAAGTAAGATGACCCTGTCTGCTGCTATTGACCTTGCCTGCAGTTAGCTTTTTAATACAGGAGTTTGAACTTCTGGCAGACCCATGCACATGGCCCCTTATACACGCTAAGCACTGTGTTCAGGTCACCCCACAAAGTCTGACACCCCACAAGGGCTGACACTCCTCTGTCTAACTAGTCCACAATGTAGACTCTGACCCCCTCCTGCTTCTTGATCCGTTTTGCGGACCAACTTGTGTCCCTCACAAATTTATTGTATGTTCATGCTTCATCCCCAGAACTCACAGTGCAGCTGTATGTGTGGTGTAGATCTTGAAGTGGGAAGACACATGCCTTTAATCCAGATCTTGAGGTGGGAAGATACACCTTTAACCTGGGCACTTTCACCGAAAGCCTCTAATAAGCTTCGTGCTACCAAAACTCAGCTTCTCTGCATGACCCCTTCAGTCCTGAGCCTTCTAATGCCACCGAGGTCACACCATCACCGATGGCCTCTCATAGTACCAAGCCTTAGATACTCTCCGTGACCGATCCCTTCATGACTTCAAAACCAGTACCACCTGAGTGAATCTTTCACTACCAAGTTTGGCTGCCAGTGCAAGGTGCAGCCCTTGGGACTGGAACACAACTGGGTGGGAACTCTCAGGGAACACTTCCCAGAAGACTTGACTTCAGTGATGCTCGTCTCCGTAATCACCACTACCCCAGCCAAGCGCAGGTTTCACTTTAGTAGCGCTGGTATCTTGTTACTCACAGCTGATTCTTCAGCCCCAGGCGAGGTGCAGGGGCCAACTCTCCCCAGTGCTGCAGCTGATGAGAGGCAGGACCAGCTGCCACCGGCTGCGAGGGGGTTGAGGGAGGGCATCTCTCCCTCACCCACACCGGTGCATGGCAGATGAGGGGCAAAGCAGATCTCTCAGTTCACATTCTCCGGCCATGCTTCGGTCAAGGGGGCCAGTCCTGCCCAAGTGAGGTGCAGGATCTGATCTCTCAGTGGTACAGCTGGTGAGGGGCGGGACCAGTTCTGTGAAGCCCTATCCTCTTGGCCAGACCAGGGCCGCAGCAGCCCAGGCCCAGACACCCCCATAGCCCCAGGTGGCAAATAGGCCACCCTCCTCAGTCCGATCCTCACTGCCTTCCTTTCTTCAGATTTGTCGCTCTCCATGGGACATGAACCCTTCTGCCTCCATCACTCCACCATAATCCACCATAAATTTGCTTACTGTAATAGAGCCCCCAGGGGCCATGTGGGCCTTCTTCCCCTACTCAGACTTAATCAACATTCTTATATCCCAGGCTTCCAAGAACATCCCACAGAGCTGCCAACACTCAGTAGCCCACAGTTCCAAAGTCCTTCCACAATCTTCCCCCAAACATGGTTGGGCCTGTTGCAGCAATACCCCCCAATTCTGGTACCAACGCTTCTTAGTTAGGGTTTCTATTCCTAAGAGGAACCACCATAACCAAAAAGCAAGTGGGTGGTGGTGGTGGTAATTTGGCTTACACTTCCATATTGCTGTTCATCAAAGGAAATCAGGACAAGAACTCAAACAGGGAAGGAACCTGGAGGCAGGAGTTGATGCAGAGGCCATGGATGGATGCCTCTTATTGGCTTGCTTCCTCTGGCTTGTTCAGACTGCTTTCTTATCAAACCCAGGGCCACCAGCTCAGGGATGGTACCACCCACAACGGGCTGGGCCCTCCATCATTGATCACCCATTAAGAAAATGCCTACGGCTAGATCTTATGGAGGCATTTTTTTTTTCTCAATTGAGTCTCCCTCCATTCAGATAACTTTAGTTTGTGTGCCAAGTTGACATGAGGCTAGTCAGCACAATGTGGAAACGGAGTCCATGAAGAGGTCATTAAAGCAAGGCCACACAGAGGATCCCAGTCAATCAGACCAGCATCCTTCTGAGGGAGATGAGGACACAGACACACAGGAAGAGCTCGTGGGACTCAAGACAAGCAAGCAGATAAGTGTAGGCAAGCCTAGTTTTTGACTACTAAGGGCCAGGGTGGGACCTCTGTTGGACAGCCCCCTAGGCAGGGTCTATAGCAACAGGTTTGCCATATTGTAGGTTACCCACTATGGCCACTATGGCAGTGGCTCAGACACTGACTGACAGGTGTTAGCCTGAGAAAAGCTTGCACTATATGTGTAACATGAGCTTTCTGGCCCAGCAGATCCCTCTGCCCTTCCCAGCCCCAAAGAAACGCATGGACACTATATTAGTTATAAAGCTGTTGGCCAGTGACTAGCATTTCTTACTGGCTAGCTCCGTCTTAATTATTAACCCATAATAATCTTTGTATTTGCATGTGATCTTATCTTACTGGTGTCTGCCAGACCTGCAACTCTTTTGCCTGCTACATGATCACTGCTCAGCATCTCTGCAGAGAAGAGAGTGATTTCCTGTTTGTCCCTACTTATATCCTGATTCACTTCCTGTCTGGCCAATCAGCCAATCAGTGTTTTATTCATTAACCAATAAGAGAAACATATATACAGAAGAACATCCCCATCATATATATATAGACACATGGCAAGAGGTGTCTCCCTAGAAGACATGCTCCCCAGAAGTCCCGTGTGGAGAAGGGGTGTGTATACAAGGACAGCACCTGGAGTGAGGCTGGGGGAGAGCCATCTGCCACTAACTCCCTTCTCTTGGTTTTCAGTGGATATCTCTGTCTGTGGTCACCAACAAAAGAAGATCCCTCTCCCGGGAAACCCTGGTCTCCCATTGGCTGATCTCCACCATGCAGCTAAGGGTTCTTTGGATCATTTCTGCTTCCCTGTAGATTCTTTTCCTTCCTCCTCTTTCTTTTCTTTTTTCCTTTACAAGGTCTTAACTGTGTCGCTCAGGTTGGCCTGCCTCAGTGCTGGTTAGTTTTTCATCAACTTAACACAAGACAGAGTCATCTGGGAGGAGAAGACATCAGTTGTGGAACTGACTTCATCAGCTGCCTGTTGGCAAGGCTTTGGGGGCATTTTCTTGATTAATGATTGATGCCGGAAGGCCCAGCTCAATGTAGGTAGTGTCACCCCTGGGTGGGTGGTTCTGAGTTGTATAAGAAGGCAAACTGACTGGAGTCAAGACCATGATGGGGGAACCCACGGAATCAGGTGACCTGAGCTAGTGAGAGATCGCTGACTCTCTTATGCAGGGGGACCTGCATAAGACCAAACTAGCCTCCCTTAGTATAAGTGACAGTGGTGGACTGGGACAATGTATGAGGCCACTGGCTGTGGGTCTAAGACCTAACACTCTTGCACAAACTTACTTAGTGGAGCCCATTCTATATGGAGAGATACATTGCTCAGCCTAGACACAGGGGTGTGGCTGGTGGGGAGTTTCCTTCAACGAGATGATGGCACAGACTTAGTAGACTTCCTGGTGGAGAAGGCCTTACCCTCTCCAAGGAGCAGATGGGAGGTGGGTGAGTGGGGGGAGAGGGAGGAGAGGAGGTGGGGGAACTGCGATTGGAGTGTAAAAAGTAAATTAATAATAAAAAATTAAAAAAGAAGGCAAACTGGGCAAGCCATGTGGAGCAAGGCAGTGCGAGGTGCTCCTCTATGGCTTCTGCATCAGCTCCTGCCTCCAGGTTCCTGCTTCAGTTCCCAGCCTGACTTCCATCTGTGCGACTGCAATTAGGACCCTTTCCTCGCTGGGATGCTTTCGTTCATGGTGTTTATCACAACAGTAGAAGCCATACTGGAACAGCCTTATGGCAGTTTGCAGGTAATACTTGCTAACATTCATATTTGGTTGTCACAAGCCGGGCAGTTCCTGGCCTCTGAATTTTCCATGCATACAGTGCATTGCCAGCTTGTATCTAGATGCATCCTTACTCACCTTTTGAAACAATGAAAGTGACATTAAGCCACATACTCATAAGAAGATGCACAGTGCACATCCTGAAATGTTTCCTGTGCCTTTCCTGCTGTGTACATGAGAGAAAACAACATTGAGATAATTGAATGAGGAAACGCAAAGCAAAGGTCAATAGAAGGTTTACATTTATTACCTAAGCCAGCCAGGTGGGGGATGTGGACATCTTACAGGCATGGAGCCAAGCCAGGCTCAAGGCACAAAGTCAGTGTCAAGGTCTCAGCACCAGAAGAGGCTCCTGACCCTCCTGGCTGGGTCAGGCTCATGTCTAGCATCAGCACTGACAAATGTTTTGGGCATTCCTTTGTAAGTTTTGTTTCTCTGTGGCCGTTGAGGACATAGTCTTCCCAAGGCCACCCAAAGCATCCACCTGCCTAGGACAGGCACAGGCAAGGTCAGACTATCAAGTGTACAAATAGGAAGCAAGGCCCTGGGCCTGTTTCAACCTGTGAGGCACATCTTGCAGAAGTCAGGATGGTTAGGAAGCCAGAGTTGGGTTCAGGAAAAGGGATCTACCTTTATTTTGTGCTTTTGCTCCTCAGAGGTCAGGCTCTGATAGGGATGGAGATCCAGCATGTGAGGCTGGAGAGCAGGCCTTGGGACAGCAAAGGATGGGCTGAACTCATGCCGTCCGACCCCTGCAGTTGCTGTGGCTCAAATGGCCACTCTTGTCTTCCCTCACTTCCGGTCTTGATGCTGTGACAAAATGCCCAGCAGAGGCAACTCAGAGAAGGAAGGGTTTGCTTTGCCTGGTGGTCCCAGGGCTCCTGTCCATCATGTCAGGGGAGGCAATGGCGGCAGCAGCAGAAGGTGAATGGTCACCTTGCACGGGTCAGGAAGCACAGAGCTGAACGCTGGCTTTCTCGTTATAACTGTCCCCCCCACCCCCGCGCATCCCCGAACTCCAGCCGTGGGATTGTTTGTATTGAAGGTGGGGCTCTTCCATTTCAGTTAACCCATATTAGATTACCCCCTAAGCCCGGAGGTTTGTTTCCATGGCGATGTTAAATCCTATCAAGCTGATGATCAAAATCAACTGTTACACTCTCTGACTTTCATGGGACTGGATAAGAAGGCTCCAATGGCCCCTCCCCATGGGGACAGGCCAGGAATCACTCAAGACACAGCACGGCCAGGCCCACAGAGGATACCCTGGCCTTCCTGCCTTTCTTAGGTTAAGGCTTTACAGGTGCCCAGATGACAGTAGGTTGTGCATAGAGCATATTCATCCAGGGTCACCACAGGCAGGGAGGTGGCCGATCTGGTAGCTCCAGGGGCTGCAGGTGGGGAGGGGTTGAGGAGCTGCATTGTAGTGTCTTCAGCACCGAGTAGCTGAAAACCCCTGAGCAGGGACCCCCAGGTGCAGAGGAGCAGCTTCCTGAGGTTAGACACATTCCCGGTCCCTGATTCCTCCCCTCATCATGGATGAGCCACGGGTCCTCAGACCTCCATGTTCATATGACGGGGGACAGCCATGGGCAGGGAGTCCAGGGAGAGCAAATGATTCCCAAAGACTCTACAGTCTCCTGAGCCTAAAACCGGGCCAGACACAGTGTTTGTTTTGTCTGCACTTCCCTGAGTCAGAAAGAATAAAGAAATGATAATTATCTGTACACCGGTGTGTGGCGTGAATTCGTTTGAGGCCTCAACACTTGGCGTTTGAGTCTCCGGAACTTAATTAGTTTGCTGCCACAATGAGGCAGTTGTTTAGTGGTTTAAACAACAGAAAAACCCACTTGATCTCCATCCGGGCCTGGAGGCTGGAGATCTGGCCAAAGGCAGGGCTGGCTGGCTCCTTCTGAGGGCTGGGGTGGCCTCATGGGCTCTCAGGTTTACCATCCCTGCTCCCATCCTCAGACAAAGTTCTTGCCGTGTGAATGTCCCTATGTTCAAAATGTCCTTCTAAGAAACCAGTCACAGGAGCCGGGGGGCCTTCCTGCAGCATGACCTCCTTTTTACTGATGACATCTGCACTGACCCAGTTTCTAAACAAGGTCACATCCTGAAGTGCTGGGGGTTAGGACTTCAGCACAGGAATGGTGGTGGCGGCGGTGTGTGTGTGAGTGTGTGTGTGTGTGTGTGTCCCCAATCCATGGTAGCAACTGGTTTTTGCTTGGATTTCATGTTAGAATGTCACTGGCCACTTGAACAAGTGTCACAGAGAGAATGTTGTTTACCACACACACCATCTCCATTGCCAATGATCATCCCATGTCCGTTATGTGCTGGGTACCATTGCAGGGCTAGGGAGGACATCAGTGAGCAAGAGATGAGAGCACAACTTCCCTGTCACCTCCACGAAAGGGCAATGGCAAGGACCACCTTGGTCTCCCATTGGCCCTGCAGGCTCTAGCCGGGCCCCCTGGCCCGCCTCTAACCCTGTGAGGTGGTCAACGTCACTCTAGTTGCATCTTGCAAAGGAGGAAAGTGGAGGAAAGCCAAGGCTGGCTGAACCTATTGCACCAGGATGGACAACAGCATCTGACCTCACTAAGTCAGGTCTCTATAATTCCCATACTGCATAATCAAACCCAGGGTATCAGGAGAGAGAGGCAGGGAGGGAGAGGTGGGGGGGATGGATTCGACAAGGATCCCTTACGAGGACACCAGATTGGTCTCACCCGTTCAATCATACGTTCCTCCTTAAAGGCCTTGTCTCCAAACGGTTGGGGGGGGGCATAAATTAGGGCATCAGCCCAACAGTCCTAAATAAACACTAAGTCCAGAATGTTTTAACTGTTCTAAACAGAACCCTGGGCCCATTAAGTATTCATTTTCCATTCTTCCTATACCTGGAGGCCAGCTACCTGCTCTCTGTCTTTTTGGATTTGTCTGATCTAGATGGTTTACACATATAGTTCATGCAGTATATGGCTTTTCTGTCTGGTATTGTAACACAGCTCAAGGTTCACACAGCCATTTGTTTTCTTCCATGCTGGGGATTGAACCCAGGACTCTGGGCATACTGGGCCCAGTGAGCTACACCTTCAGCCCTCACGCCTATATTTTTATGGTTCTGTTTGTTCGTTTACAAAGTCACAGAGAACTAGGACCCCCAAGGACGTCGTGCAAGGTCAGACTGCTGTTGTGTGGAGTGTCCTCCTGTGAGCGAGCAGCCATTGTCCAAGTAAATCCTGAGCAGCTTTAGTCCCAGACACTGTTAGGGACCTCCTCCAAGCTGAATCATCAAGGGAATCCTCAAGTGTGGATACTAGACCCAGAGTTTCAAGCTTACATCCAGTAAGCTTGAAAAATTATCAAGCATGTCATTTCCCCTTTGGGGTGGAGCAGGACTGCTGTTTACAGGAGGGCTTGAGAAGGCACAAATCTGCATTGCTGTCTGGAGAGACCTGCAAGGACACCACAGCTCCCAGGCAGAGTAGCCCAGGCCTTAGCATTTGCCACCAGGCCAGGCCAGGCTTCTGAGGTGATGATACTGCCATCTGCTGGACGAATGGAAACCTGTACAATGCAGCCAGGGTAGAGGGTGAGTACCAGCTGTCCATCACAGACACCTTCAAGCTGACAGGACACTGGACCAAGGCGTTGATTAAGCAGGCACTCAAGAACACTGGTACTCACAGACCTTTTTGGTTTGTTTTTCGTAAGTTTTTTTTTTTTTTTGCCAGTTTCATTTACACATGGAAAATATACAATTAGTTATTTTTAAAATGAAATTTTAGTTTTGCAAAGGTGACAAAGTCTCAGCCATGGCACACATGTCTTTCCACAGATATTTATGACAGGGGTCGATGTCAGTGACAACTTATAACAGGGTATCACTGTATGACCACATGGGAAAATGTCTAAATGCATTTGTATCTGAGGAAAGTATCTGGAAGGCGCTAACCCCACACATGATAACAATGTTACTTCGCTGGGGTGTTGGAAGATGATACAGGGAATTGCAGAGGGTCTTGCCAAGTCCTAGCTACTGTTCTTTTGTTGAACTTTTTATTATCCATATGTGTGCACATGAATGCAATGCCTGAGGTCAGAAGAGGGTGTTAGATACTTCTGGAGTTAGAGTTAGAGCATCCCAATGCAGAACCGAACTGAATTGGGGTCCTCTGTAAGAGCAGCATGCATTCATATAACTCTAGAGTTCTGAGAGGTTCAGGATAAAACGTCCTGGGAAAAAAGACCTGTCTGTAGTTGTGCTACCTAGAGAGTGGGCAAGGAAGAGGAGGGGAGAATCCAGGGCCTGGGCCCTGGGACACGATGTTGGGATGTGGGTTTGAATCAGAAAGGCTAGATTCTGAGACTGAGCCAGTCACTAGAGAAAGGAGGAGCCCCAGGAAGAAGGATGGACATACTGCTCAGGTCTGAGAGCCACCTGAGTTGGGGGTTGAGAATCTATTTGTGAATTACAATGGAGAGGTCACTGGTGACCTGAGGTGGAGGAAAACATCTCGGTGAAGTAATGGGACGAAGATGTGAATGACTAGAGGTCAAGGGAAAACCAGAGGATCAATCTAGGGGGCGTATTTAAAAAAGAAGCCTTCCACGTAAGTACTGAGAGTCAGAAGGGCCAGGCACTACTCTGAACATTCCATAGGCTTATATTTATATCCCTGCAAGGAGACCAAAGGCCTGCACACATGGCTCACCACATCCTGGAGTGATGATGCGGGGGGGGGCAGTGAGGGGGCAGCAGCTGAACTGAGAACGGTCAACAGGTGTAGACACAGGGCAGCAGGAGTTGGAAGGCTATGAGATGGGTAAGGGCTCATGGGAAGTGTCCTCTAGAAACTAAAGGACTTCTTCTCACCAGCCGAGCCGGGTCTACCGAGGGCAGTGATGGATGACCTGGTAGGGGATGTGACATGAGGACTCTGGCATGTAGCCTGGCTAAGAGGGATCTGTAAGGATGAGGAATCAAGGGACAGTATGACCCCCAGAGGTGAAGAGCTCTAGGATGAGCAGCTGTCAACACAGTGGGAGATGAGAGAGGGAAGGATGTAAATGGCTGACATTCACCAGCAACCACACAAGTTCAACCCAGGCACATGCTATTCAAGGCACCCACACTTAGGCACGCCTGTGGTGGACAGGATGCTCAACCCCCATGAAGCTCTGGTTCTGTCTGCTGTGCCACCCTTGGGAGACCAGAGTGTAACGAGGCTAGGAAACTGGGAGGGGAACCTGACAGTTCTCTGGGCCTGGATAGTCACTGTGGAACCCTCCTGTCCCTCCCGGGTTCTCTGTGTCAGCTACACGGCTTTTCTGAGTTAGAGTTGCTAAAGACTCCAATAGGTAACCCGCAGTGTGCTCCAAGGCAGCCGTTCCCATGTACGCCTCGACATCCCAGAGACAGTACCATGCACATGTCTAATCATCATAGAGGCCCTCAGGCCTGAGGACCGAGTAAACTCAGGGCTAAGGAGCTCATTAATGACGGAAGCTGATGGGAACTTCCAAGTGGGGGCTAGGGGCTCATCTCACTCCGCAGCAAGCCAGCCAGGAGAAGGTCCTGGGTAGTCAAGTTGGCTAAGACCTATCCAGAAGTGGCTGCCAGGAGCTGGGATGTTCAGGGGACTCTGAGGTACCCACACTAGGCTGGTGACTCAGGGCTTAATATTTAAGGCTTAAATTAAGCCACAGCCAAGTCAGTGATATTTATTTAGTTTCTGGGTGGTGCTGATGCTCAAACCCAGGATCTTCTGCATTGATTGATATATATATATATATATATATATATATATATATATATATATATGTTTTATAATACTAAAATCTTTAGATTAATAAAAATGCTTCAGAACTGGGCATGGTGGCATATGCCTTTAATTCTAGCACTTGAGAGGCAGACACAGGTGGATCTCTGTGAGTTCAAGGTCAGCCTGATCTACTTAGTTTGAGGTTAGTTAGGGCTGTATGGTAAGACCCTACATTAAAATAAATAAATAAAGCCCTGGGAAAATTTTCAAAATATAAAACATTATATAGAAAAGCAAGATCATTTATTCAAATAATATTACAAGTTCCATATACAAATAGAATCTATATAAATATTTAAAAATAGAAGATACTAAAAATTTATCTTATAAAAAGGTAAAATAAAATCTGTATTTTTACAGATACATATGACATTTAACAGGACCAAAATGTACAGTGGCTGATGCTAGGTACATTGCCACACTCATGCACATCAGCTGTTCTCAAACTCTGGGGCCTAGGCTGTTGTGGAGACTGTCCCACAGTATCTGCCTCCCCTGGGACCAGCAGGGAGCAAGCAAGCCTTTCTTCCAACTCCTGGACCGATGGATGGAGCTCCCAGCGACCACTGGGAGGGAAATCGTTTACCCATCCTCCGGAGCTGAAGGGGAGCCGGCCTGGGCAGGCTGGGTGCTTCCCTTCAGGGTTATGAGGTGGTTCATCACTGCTCTAGATCATGTTCATTCTGTAGGGTCTTCATTGCTAGCCCCCAGAGAGTCATACTAGAGAAAAACTGTCCCTCAGAGTTCCTGTAAGTCACGGAAGGTGCCCGGCTGCCCAGCGGCTCGGTGCAGTGGTTGTCCAGGGTGGCCAAGGAAGAGCGGGTCACAGCCATGCCATCAGCTTGTGACTGCTCAGCACCTGCTGAGGGGTCCACATTTGAGTAAGCATAGGCATGCGGCTGGCTCTGCAGCTCCTGAGGCTTGGCCAGCTTAGCAGGATCCAGGCCCAGTTTGTCCTGGTCACTCATGCTAGGAGTGTGGAACACGGAGCGTAATTTACAGTAGGAGCCAGTACAGTGACCTTCAAATGCTGACACAGAACTTTCCACGGGGTGCACAGGGAGCTTGACAGACACAGGCAGTGTGACGGACACGTCCTGGGAGAAGGAGTCAGAGCTCTGAGATCTATCCAGGTCAGAGGTCTCGATGGTCTGGCTCAGCTCATCCAGCACAGCTGGGCTCCTGGCATCAGCTCTGCCATGCATCTTCTTGTGCCGACGCAGCACAGCTGAGCGTGTGAAGCACTTGCTACAGATCTCACAGCTGTAAGGCTTTTCCCCAGTATGAGTGCGGACGTGCCTGCGCAGGTCTCCTGAGCCCCCAAAGCACTTCCCTGAAGAGAGAAAGGCGCACTTTAGAAGTGGAAGGATCCCCTCCTTCTGGACAACTGATCTAAGGGTGGTCCCTGGCTCCTTCACTTTGGATGAGGTCCCTCTCCAATGACCATTGCCGTTTGAGACTCAGCACAAGTCCTCTGGAGTCTCAGTGCTAGGCAATGGTCACTCCCACACTGGCTGAGATATAGCCCTCCTCAGCAATGCTACTTCTGTGCAATGTTGCTGACATCTGAGCCCGCAGAGTCCCTTAGAGCTCCCAACTGACGATGCTATTTGGGAGCACGTGGAGCCTTTGGCAGGTGGGGCCCAGCTGGTGAAAGGGAATCATTAGGGCTAGACCTTTAAAGGAAACCTTAAGCCGAGACCAACTTTCCTCCCTAGTTTCCATCAGGAACAGCAGTGGAGGCAGCCAGGTAGGAGGAACTGTTACTACAGCAGTGCAGCATGGCAGCCTAGGACCTAGGAACAGCCCTTTTCTGATGCCTGTGCAGTCAGCTTGTACCAATGATGTACACATGTCTGTCCTTCAGCCTGCTTCCTTGTGAGAAGCAGGAACTCAGTAGGTAACTGCAAAGGCCCTGATGAGTTAAGAACTCCCTCAAGGGAAACAAGCCCCCACACTGGGCATACTGAGAAGATCTCACTTTACTGAATGCCAGCCTTTGTTTCTCAGCTATTGGGCCTTATTAAGCAACAAGTGCACGTGGGGCGGGGATGCAATAAAAAATGCTTTTGAACAAACTGGATGGGTTCTCCAAGCAAGGAAACCGACTTCCGTGTAATCCTCAACGAGCACCCACTAAAAGCTCACCGCCTGTGACCCATCAGATTTGCCCAGGTTCAGAGTTCTCACTTAACATCACAGTCAGGCATCTTCACGGTTTCATGTGTTGTCCGGGTAACACGCTGTGGCCGTCTATGGCTGCTTTCTGTTCCCTACCATCTCTGGCCATAATGTAGATGCTTTGCTTTTTATTGTACCATTTACATGACTCTCACCTGGAACACTGGGAGTCTGGCACCATCTGTAGGGTCCCTAGTATGTACAAACTTTAGTCATATAGTTACTATGAAGAGAAGTGAAACCTGACTTCACAGATAGCAGGACAGTAGAGTTCACTACATCTGTCAAAATAAAGAATGAAATCCGGCTGCATTCCCAAAGTTCTGTGCTGTTAGATGCCCTCAGCAGAACCTAATCCAGGTGTGCTCCAAACACCTCCTAAACTGCTCTGGACAGCTCCATCAGCACTGTCATGCCGACACACATAATGGGTACACAGCACATGCAATCCTCGGGTGCCTGGGGGTGCACGACTCTCGATTCCATGCAGTGGTCACAAGCTACAAGTACCAAGCTCTGGGTCTCCATCTGTGCACCAAGGCGCCTGAGATGGAGAGCTCCACTCCCCATCAATGCCCTCGCTAGGCCTGGGCAGGCCCTTGGCCATGCCCTTTGTTCCCAAGTGTGCTCTGGCACTCCACCCCTTCCCATCGGGACTGCCAGCTCTTGGTGATGGGGCTCTGAGCTGCTTTGTATTTGGAACATTAGGGTCAGTTCCTGATCACCTCTAAGATGCCGTGGCCGGTGTGTGGCATCATTCCTGTGAGGAGGCTACCACTGTCACTCACTCTATGAGATAATAGTGGCCCATGGCAGCCGACAGCAGGGTGGGCAACTCCACCTGGCATAGGATGAGATTAGCTTGTGGGCTGCCCAGCGTCAGACTCACCACAGGCAGGGCAGCTGTAGGGCCGCTCGCCCGTGTGCCTCACGCGGTGCTTCACCAGCTTCCTCTGCATGTTGAAGGACTTCCCACACTCATCACAGGTGAACACTTTATCAGCCGTGTGTGTCTTTTTGTGCTCCTTCAAATTGCTGAAATTGCTGAACCCTAGACAGACCACAGCAGGGGTTAGGCTGACTGACAGGAACCTGGAGCAGTGACCCTGGGAGCACAGGGAGTCACTCACTCAGCAATACCTCGGCCGCATGTGTCACACAAGTGTGGCTTCTCTCCAGAGTGAATGATGATGTGGCGCTGGACATCACCAGAGGCTGCAAACCTGCAAAGAAGTGCGAAGTCCTATTAGGAGGCTAGGGTCACTGATGAGACCGGGATAACAGGAGACAGGCTACTCCAGCTGCTTCAAATAAGAGTTGGGTGTGGCCTGCTTTGTGTGTAAAAGTATTTCTGTCTCTGTTCAGGAGAAGCAGAAAACTATGCCAGTGCTTTGGTTTTAAGACCTTTCTGCTTGCTTCATCACACTCTTTCTGTTTCCAACAGCACAAGGCCAGAGTAAGTTAAGACAGAGTCTCATGATTCATTTTCTCTTAACCTTAAAAAATTTACATTTATTTAGTAAGTACACTGCAGTATGCATGTGGAAGTCAGAGACAACTTGGGGGGAGTCAGTTCTTCTCCTACCATATGGCTCTCAGGAACTAACTCAGGTCACCAGGCTTGGCTGTAAGCATCTTTACTCTTTGAGCCATCTCAGTGGCACATCTCATAGTTCAGAGAACGTGAAGCCCTGTGGTGCTAACATCCGCTGAGATCATTGTATTTGTAGGAAACCCGGCATGTGGTTTGCCTGCCCAAGGCTCACATTGGAGAGCAGAGGGTGAGCTCTGCATGGTCTTGGCAATGAAGCCAGCTCTGCTCAATCTAGTGTGAAATGTATCGACTCCAGGTTCCAGTTTGGTCCTCCTTCACTCATCCTAGAAGATGATTTCGCTCACCTCTATCCCACACTGGAGACCTATCCACATGCATCCCAAGGCTGAGGGACAGAGATGGGGATGAAGGAACCAGGGTTCATGGAGCAACTACCCAAAACCCAGGACATGCTGAGTGTCTGACAACCAGTACCTTCCATAATCATCCCCACACACCAGGAGGCCCTTTTACTCCACCTTCTGGATGGAAAACAGTGAGTGGAGAGATGCTCATGAACTTGGGCAAGCAACAAGTACCTCTCATCCATGATGCGGAGATCTATGTGTTTTCCTGACTGTGTCCCCCCTCCCCCCCCCCCGTTGGCTGGTGGGTTAGGTACAGAAAAGATCTTACATAGAATACCCAAGACCCTAACAAGAAAGATGTACCGAGGAGCCCGTGGAGAGTGACAGACAGCACATGAGGCAGTTCTGACTCTGCTGCTGGGCACTCTCCATGACCAGAGATTACCACCCAGAACTTGGCTTTACGTTCAGGTAGTTGCAACAGAAGGGAGCCATGGTCAGCATGGTCAGCATGGCAGCCTTTGCTTTGTTCCATTCCACAGTAGAGGCAGACGTGTTCCCAAACCCACTTGAGGGTTAATTCTCCCTCTGCAATGCTCACAGAATGTGCTATGGAATATTCTGGAGAACTCTGACTGCTAAATGATCCTGCGTGCATCTTTAACCTCCCAGACACTCAAGGAGGACCTGTGAAGGGCAGAGAACCTGGGCTGCTGGCGTTTATGTTCCCCTCACAGCACTAGGCAGATGATGGGAGTAACGGACGGATGCTGGATGACTGAGTACCTAAATGATGGGGTCCAGACATGGAGCAATGTGATGCCTGGGGCTGTGAGGCTGCTGGTGGAGGCGTGCAGTTCTAGCACAGTGGTGGGGTGGTCGAGTTAAGACGTTTCTGGACTATTACCAAGCTCCTCGCTTTCCCTATGCCCTGTGAAGGAACCACTGCACAGGTGTCAATCCACCAAAAGCAGCGGATTCTCTGCCGCCGCGCCAACACTCAGTTCTCAGGCCAAAACTCACCTGCCAAGGTTGAGTGTCGTCTGCCCCGAAGCCAACAGCCTGGTTTGAGAACACAGCCTTGGTACCCTCTGTTGCCGTATCTCTGGATGTCTCGTCACTCTGGCTGCAGGCACTGTTCCCCCTGACTACACAGTCTCCTCCTTGGGGACATTTTTAGAATGAACATTCTGGCATAAACTAATCTGCTTTCCCGTAAAGCCACTTTCCTTCCTGGGGCTCCAACCTAGATTTTCTTGCTCTTCATGAACCTTTCTTCTTATTCTCTCATGTGCCACAGAGTGGATGCCCTCGTGCTCTCTCATGGCTGTGTGAGCCTGGTGGCCAGTGACAGGATACTAGACAAAGACACTTGGACCACCCACAGTCCCTCATACACGGCGCCTCAAGCCCAGTACTGACCTCTTCCCACAGATTTCACAGATGTATGGCTTCTCTCCAGAGTGCCGGCGTAAGTGAGTCTGAAGGTTGCCTGCCTACAAGAGGACAAGAAACACACCAACAATGAAGGACCAAAAAATTACAGAAGCTCAAAGGAGAACTGACTGAATTAGCCGATCCCACCACACTTCCAGCATAGGGCAGACAGGAAGCTGTGTACAAAGTCAAGGGCAGCCGCCCACTGCACAAGGACCCCACTGAGGCCTCACACTGGTGTCCACTCTGGGATGCCTCCCTTATAATGGGGCAGGCTCCCCTGGGGAGGGACTTGGGTTCCCAAGCCTAACGTTAAACAGACTTTGATACTGTGAATCTGGAGCGCCCACATGCAGGGTCATAGGAGAGTTAAGCACTTGTGGGGCTTATTTCAGTGCTCACAACTTCTTTCTAAACAAACGAATTTGTTCAAAAGAAGCCAAAGACATTGCCAGAAAGTGTGTCCTCTGGCAGTAAGGTTGGCTCTGCCTGGTCAGCTTTCCATTTTTACCTCTGTGCAAGAGTGCATCTCAGGAGAACCATAGAAACACAGCAAGCTCTTTCATTCCTGGGTTATGAAGCTAGCAGGGTTTTACACATAGACTTCCATACACTCACCAGTATGAAATCAGAAATTACCTAATACAGCGAAAGCAAAGTTGCAAATGCCACCTGGAAATGTCCCAAATTTGGGCTGAGAGGCAAAGCCCTCCTTTACTCTACCTGAACAGCTCAAGCTGTTAAAGAGTGTCCTCCTGCCAAACAAACCCACAGTGACAAACAAAGATGCTTGTGGGCCATACTGCAGTGCACAACAGAGCCAGAAGGGAGAATAAGCAATAGCAAGCTGAGAAACACACTCTTTACCTCTGCAAGCTGCCCCAAGCAAAATACGGAGACAGTTTTGGTTACAGTCCATCTGTGTGGCAAAGCCCACAGATACAAAAAGATGCTGCCTGTGGAATCGGATTGGGGAAGCCTCTGTTAGACTCTACATTGAAGACCGTGCTAAACACAGCTGTGAGAACTGGGGCTTTCAATAACCAGAGGGATGTTGGCAGAGTGTTGGTAAACAGCCTGCTTTACAGTGACTATTAATAAATCACAGAAAATGTCAGCAGCAAAATCCACATGCTGAAATTCTAACCCGGCTTTTATAACCACTGGCAACTGGTAGTCTGTTTTCTAGCTGGAAAACTGGTATTTGGGGACCAGAACAGTTGCCCAGGGCCATGACTGAGCTGGTTAGTACTGGTCTTGTGGGATGCAAGTCTTCTCTGTTTTTACAAATCACAAGAAACTGACATGTCTTGAATAGTCAGCATGACAGCCACTCTGCCACTTGGGGTACAGTCCCTAGAGAGCTGGATTTCAAATACTACTTGCTTTAGTCAGCAACATCCAAATTTCAGAAAAACCAATGTCATACAGCAACACAACAATCTGAATGGTACCGCCTGCTCTACTGGCAGGAGCAGCCCTCTGTAGCATTTGAGGTGCTGTAAATATGCATTCTGACGAAACAGTCTGAGCCTCCTCCCAGCGGGTCACTTAATTCAAAGCAAATATAACCCGATGCTCTTCCGATGTACAGTGTGACAAGCAGTAGTCGATGAACGTGGTAGTACAAGCCTGAATGCCACCACTCAGGAGGCCGAGGTTGAGGTAAGCCAGGGACACTAGCCAGTGCCAAGACAGTCAGGGTTGCATATGGAGACTGCCTCAAAAAGCCAAAATAAGACAGACAACCAAAGAAAGCAAAGCATCTTTACCATTTCACATAAAAATACATAATGAAAGTCAGTAACACATACAGGGGCTACAAACTGTACAAACAGATTTAAAAAAATCCCAACAACCAAACTGTAGTGCATGTTAAGTAATTTGAACAGATGACCCAGGAGTCCTGGCTCTGTTTTTTAGGCATCAATCCACACTTTTTACTTTTAGTAGACTGTTGCCATGGGTGTTGCTGGTATCTGAAGTGCACAGACATCTTAAAAAGTATCTGCAGTTGTGTTTGCAGAAACTGTGGCAAGCAGTGATAATAATGTTATAAAGAGATCAGAGCTCTGCTCCAAGGCCGCACAAAGTGCTTAACTCAAGGCTTATAGAGCTGTGTCGCATTTTACAGAGCAATCAGCCGAATCCCTGAGAGGCCCCAGTCACAAGACTAGGAAAGCTAATGCACCCGGGTTTTGAAGTTGTTGCTTGTCTCCTGATACCTGGCTCACTATGTAGCCCTGGCTAGCTTGGAATTCACTATGTAGACCATTCTGGCCTTGAACTCAGAGATCTATCTGCCTCTGCCCTCTGAGTGCTGGGATTAAAGGCATGCACCACCACACTTGGCCTAATTCAGGTTTATCTGCTGACTTTGAAACCTGTGCTAACAAAAATCTGCTGAAGATGCAAGAAAGGGTCTTGTTTCTAATTACTTTTACGTTAAGATAGAGTATTAAAAGAAAAATCCCACCAGAAAAGAAGTAACATGTGGGCCTATGAGGTGGCTCAGCAGGTAAGAGCACTTGCTTCCAAGTCACAGGAACTAAATTCAATCCCCAGGACCCATTTCGTGGTGGAATGAGGACTGACTCCCGAGAAGTGTCCTCTGACCTCCACGCACACACTGTGGTACAAGTGCCCCCAGTAAGTAAATACATAAAGTATTTTTAAAAGCACCACCTGAGTTGAATGGCTCTTATAATAAACTTCCTGATGTGGACTCAAACCTCAGTATTCACCCATAAGGAAACCTTTCCTGTACATGGTAGTTGATTAAGGACGAGGGAGGGCCTCACAAACTCAGAAAGCACTGCAGACATCTGTCATCTAGTTGACTTCCAAGTCTTTAGGATTTCACATAGTGGTAAAAACAAAAAGACACTGAGGACAAACATACACTTCCCCTTTACTGTTATGAAATGATGTGACTAGATCCACTGAACCTGGGAATCACCTGAGCCCCAGGTTAGCACTTCAGGACACGGCCACGGTGTCCCTGCTTCTTGTACTATCCCCCCCCCCCCCCCCCCCCCCCGCCCGAGAATGAGGTGTGTGGTTGCTCTGGTGTCAGCCCACACCCAGGACCTTGCCTCTAGAGGGCTTCCAGGTGTACTGCATGCAACACGGGAAGCCCCATCCAGACAGCACCATCAGAAAACATGGTCCCTCCCTCACCCAAGACTGTCCTCTGACTCTCAGAATCGGTACCGATTGATCAAAGCCTCTCTTCCTGCCTCCCTGGGGAGAAAGAACAGCTCTGCTCTTCTCCAAAGACAGCCGACTCAGCTGCTTTCCCTTTTCCTCGCTGCCCTGGATGTACTGGTGTCCTTATGCAACACACAGGATGCACAGCATACAAGACATGGCATACTCTAAGAGAATACGATGCTATAAACAGCTGAGTGCATCACCACCACAACTCAAGATGATTCTGCCTGATGTGCCACAGTGCCAGCCACCTCATTAGTAAAGCTGTGGTCAAAGCTGTGGACAGACTAATCCTTCTAGACAGCCAATCCTTAGGAAACAGGATCAGAGATTCTTACTGGTAAATGTTTTCAAACTTTCAGATTCTCCAAAGTAAAGGTCCTTAGGAACTTAGCACAACAGCATACTCTGCCAGACCAGGAGAGGCATCCCAATCAGGTCAAGGTCTACAGCATGGTTCTTAAGTTTGGCTGCACGTCAAAATCTCTGATCAAAAACGTAACTCAAAGCAGGAGCGGGGCATTTCTGAGGGGCGGCATAGCGGCAGTGCTGGGTAGGCGAAGGTAGGGAGGCTGACAGAGATCCCACACCAAGTGTGCATTTGCATTCTAGTTAGCTAGTGGTGCCACAGAAGGGCTCTGAGCAGGAAGAGGAACTCAGATACTACCCATGAAAGGTACTTACTCCTCCCCATAGTGCCACAACATAGTATTGTGAGAATGAGAATGAGGCCAGGGAAGCATGGTACTACTTATTACCCATGGTCATGAACAGTTTTACTCCTTACTTTTCTTAATTTTTACTTATCGTGCTGGGGGTGGGGAGGGGCATGAAAAAGTCACATGGGAAGAGTAGAGGCCAACTTGCAGTAGCTGGTTCTTCCCTTCCACCATGTGGACCCCAGGCATTGGAATCAGCTTGTCAAGCTTGGCAGCAACGCCCCGGCTTGCTAAGTGGTTGTTAGGTGGTTAGGATGAAAATGGTGGTGGTGGCAGTAACCCCAGAGGGCCTGGGGTGCAGAGCCAAGAGGGAGAGCACATGCTGTTCTAAGAACCGGGTCTCATCAACTCCTTACCCTGCACACTTCTCTGGGGCAGGTGCTCCTTCATCCCTGTTTAACAGATCAAGACACTGTCTCATCCAAGATCTCAGGACAGTAAATCTGACAGAGGCAGGTTCAAGTCCAGACCGTTAAGCTTCAGAGGCCAAGCTTTGCACTCCAAGTGCCCAGGCAGTGGAGGTCTTCCCAAGAATGGTGACAGAGGAAGACACATCCTGTCCAGACCTGGGGGCTCTTGATGATACTGTGAGGTAACTGTGTCCCAAAGTCACCACTCTGGGAAGGCAGGGCCAATCACGAGAAGATGACTCAGGGACTCAGTGACTCAGGGAGTCACTGAGAGTTAAGAGTAACTATTGGTCTTGGACCTAACCCAGCATACAGAGCGGCTCCAGGGAACCTCGGTGTGGACAGCTGGAAGCTTCAAGACATACCAGGCCAGAACCCATCATCAGTGGGGAAGAGGAAAAGGCACGTCAAGGGCTCTCACTGACAACAGCCGACTTTCTAATGCACTGTAAATGTGAGTTCTAACCCAGCCCAAAGACTTTCAATTGCAACTACCACCACAGGTTTCTCTCCCAAGGACAAAAGCGAGTCTTATTGGTAATAAAACAAGAACGGAGTTCAGGCTTCCAATTATCAACAGTAAATAAGAGTATTCCCACCTGAGAGAAGTGTTTCCCACAAATGTTACATTCAAAAGGTTTCTCACCTAAAACAAAGCAAAACACAACAATTTGTTGTCAGTTCAAGAATTTGCATAATTATTTTTGTGTAAAATATTTGATCCCATGTCTTTCCAAGCAGTCCTTTTTATTTCAGAACAAAGTCTCCCTCTGTAGCCCAGGCGGACTTGAAATTCTTAACAGTTCCTGAATGCTGGGATAATATGTGAAAGCCACCACATCAGGCCATGACATTCTTTATCCCCAAAACAGGGCACAGGGTATCTCTACGTCCAACTACTTTTCCCTCACCCTGAGTCTTTCCAGAAAGGTGATAAAATCAAATCTATACCTTCATCTAAAAGGCAAACTATTCTCCAAATTAAAGCTTACAGTGAAATAAAAAGACCACCCAGTTTTCCTTCACCACAAAACCAAATGGGACTTTTCTCTGCTTGAACTCTGACTTCGAATAGAATGGACAGTCCCTTCACATCATGGGAGCTGTGGACACTGGAGGCCAAAGGGTGAGGCACAGGTGGCCTGGGGAACAGCCCTCTGCACAGCCTCCCTGCCTTAGCTGAGATGGGCTTTACGGAGAAGAGATGAGGCCTGCTGTTCTCTCCACTCAGTGCAGTAATAGAATGCTGCGGTCTGGGGCAGAACAGACTGGAGCCACAGCTGTACTGGATGAAGGTCTGCTCCAAGGTGGACTTTAAGTCAGCATGAGCCTTTGAAGCCCCCCCCCCAATTCAAATGGTTACATTAAGACCCTCTTAAAAGTAACAACCCTGAAAACAGACAAAAAACAACAATAGTCTTCTTCTACACATAGGGCCCGTGACACTGGCAATACAGCTCTCAGCTTTCTGGGCTTACACTAAGCTAGTCTTCAGCCCTGGATGACTGTTACCATGCACACCTGTGTTCTGCCTTCTTTCTGCAGTCACTGGGTTAACAGATAATGGTAAGTTCCAGCCCCCACAAGAGATGAGAATTTTTTTTTTTTTTTTTTACAAAAAGTTATGGGTCATAAAAACCCAAGGTTTTAACAACCACACTCCAACAGGTCTTGGAAGCCCTTTTCACTGTTAAAATTGAGGCTTTACAGAGCTTTTGGCCCTATGGGTTGTGGATATCAACACATACACTTTAGAAAGAAGATAGGAGGCATTCTGAAGACAGAAAACACAGGTTTCATTGGCTACCAGGGGACATCATCACACACCATGTGGCCACTGGCAGCTTCCACAGCACACCCTGAGGAAGGCATCTGCACCATTCTGAAACAACTGTGGCCTCATGGATACCTGGCATCGAGGCCATGCCCTGCTACCATCTCAGTGCACACTATGTCCAAGGAAGTGTCTCTGCCCTATGACTCCGTCACTCACAGATGTTCTCCGGAATTAGCAATTTAATTTTGCCCCTTTAAGGCTATAACAGGTAAGTTTCAAAGAGAAAAAAAAAAAAAAATCGATAGAATTCCTCAGGCTGTAGAAAATTAAGCAAACAACATGATTTGAGGCATGTTGTTTGCAAGCGAGACTGGGTGAGGGCTGTCTTTACCTAGTCTTCATTTTGAACTACTAGTAATAAAATAATGCTGGCCTTTACGTTCAAATACACTGACATCTACAAAGGAGTGAAGATGTCTCCACTGATGCACTGAGGTGGAAATCACCCAAGCACACCAGAAGTCTCAAGTGCCAAGAGAACAGCATGCCAAGGATGCTGGCAACTTGCAAACAGGACAATCTGGAAGCTTGCTGCTGCATATCACTACTCATGGTTATGCCTTGTTTGGAGTGGGGTGGGGGGCTGAGGCAGCATGTCACCTCTGTAGCTCTGGCTTTTCTCGAACTATGCAGACCTAGCTGGCACCAAATCCACAACAGATCTGCCTGCCTCGGCCTCGTGAGTGTACACCATTACACCCAGCTCACTGTTAACGCTTTAACTGTTACTAATACATGATGCACTAATAATTCTATCACAGTTAACCAGGGGGAGAGTGAGGCATAGGTATTACACAGTGTGATGTGTATCAGATAATACCTTTAACATCTGTTTGGGAAGGCAATGGTATGAATTAAGACAATAAACCACTGGAAGTTCAATGTCTAAGGTGGGAGAATTTTCATTTGAGAGTATCACATGGAAAGTGGAGCTGGGGAGCACAACTCAGTGGCAGAACTGTTGTCCAGCATATGCAAGGTCAATCCTTGTGCCACTAAAACAAAAACGAACAAAAAAAAAACTCAAGTTGTTATGGTTGATTCTTATTTAAGAATTTACCTCCTGCCTTGCCAAATCCTAAGTTTTCAAATTAAAATTACTTCTGAGAGAAGTTTAAGAATGATTCAAATTGTTCCAGGCCCCTATCCGTCTAGTCTCCTCTGGGAAAATAAGCATAAAACCCTAGAAGACGACTAAACACAGCCTGTTAGACGTCTGAGTGCATCAAAGCAGCTGACTGTGATCGAGGAGACGGAGCTGCTCAGGAAAGGTAGTCATCTCTCTACAGCAGCTTGATGCCCCCCACCCCCCTCCCGCACAGAATAGAACATATGCACACATCACCAAGTGCAGCTCGGGGCAGCTAGCATCCTGGAGCCTCATTACGGACATCAGTGGCTCCACTGAGGAGTCAGGTGTCGCTCAGACAAGCCTGGCAGGGTGATGGGGCACAGCTGCTTCCTTCTCCATGCCTGCGGGCTCAGGGCAGTGTACCTGTATGAGACCGTTTGTGCAGCTCCAGATTGCTTGGGTGCTTAAAAGGCTTCCCACACATTTCACACGCATACTGTCTCTGGGACTGGAGGGCCTGGGACGGGTCTTCCCAAGTGGCCTGGGCTCCTGGACTCTCCGGCTCATGGCTGCTCTCTGGACCCAGTTCTTCCCTCCCCTTTTCTTCTGGAGTTGGGCTTCTGGCTCTCTCACCGCCCTCATCTTCCTTAGCAGCAGACTCCTCCCTCCTGACCACCCCGTTATCTGACTCAGGGTGGGAAGTGCGCTCAGCTGATTGCTGTGACTTGAGAAAGTTTAGTTTCTTCAGGTGCATGGCCTTCTTCAGCCTCATCTGCTTGGCAGGTAGCTGGCAAAGGGCATCTGCCTCGGAGTCGGTGCCAGAGTTCCTGAGGGGTGGAGCCAGGAAGGTGGAAGGCGATTGCTCAGAAGATTCCAGGACACCTGGACGTCCCTGCCCAGAAGGCTGCGAGTCTGCGGCGGCAATGTCTGCGGAGGCCCTGAGAGTGAGTGGCTGTTCTGCGGCAGGCGCCTGGTCGGGGCAGGCAGTCTGCTTGTAGTACTGCCTGCTGTACAATGTTCTGAGTTTGTAATAGTAGTTGGGCTGTTTGCAGGGCAGCTCTGGGCAGCTGCCACCTGCTGCATCCGGGGCTGGTTTTGACACTTCTCCTGTGGGACGACTGAACCCTGCTGATGGAGCATGAGGACTCAGTTCAGCCAGAACTTTGGCATGTGGGCCTTCCGCAGGGCACTCCTGCAGTGATTGGGGAGGGTAGTGCTCACTTACCGCACAGGTGCCATCCAGAGTCCCACTCTGCAGGGAGAAGGCGCCAGCACAGGGCAAGCCTTGCAGCTGTGCTGCAGAGGACGACTTCAGAAATGTGTGGCACAGATTCAGAACATTCTGTACTTGCAAACACTGCGCCGTGTCCAGCATCACCTGAATGTTGTCCTGGTTGAGGTCGAGGTGTGACGTGTACATGAAGTCCAGGATCTGCCCTATGCCACTAACATTTTTAACATCCAGGTGGAAAACATCGTTCTTCTGACTGGAAGAATTCTGAAAGAGGCTCCTGACAAAAGAAAGAACACATTAGCTATGTTCACATTCTGCTAACATTTTCTTTTAAAGTTTATACATAATCATTCAAAATATGTCTACGAACACTAAGGCTTTTGTACCAAATATTCTTCTTTTTTAAATTACATTTTGTTGTTTTTAGAGACAGGGTTTCTCTGTGTAGTCCTAGCTGTCCTGGAACTCCTGTAGACCAGGCTGGCCTCAAACCCAGAGATCCACCTGCCTCTGCCTCCCAAGTGCTAGGATTAAAGATGTGTGCCACCACTACATGGCTGCCACAAGTATTTTTAATGTTTTATTTTTAAAATTATTTCACTTTTGCTATTTTTTAGTTTTGGGGTTAGTGTATAATCAAGTGTGTGTGTGTGTGTGTGTGTACACACGTGTGTACATACATGGAGGCCAGAGGTCAACCCTGGATGCTGTTCCTCAGGCATCACTGTTTTAAGAGAATGGAGTCTCTAACTAGCCCAGAGATTGCAAAGAGGGCTACGCTAGCTGCCCAGTGAGCGCCTGTCTCCTTCTCCCCAGCTCTGGAGTTCTAAGAATGCACCACCATGCCTGGATTTTTCATGTGAGTCCTGGGATCAAAATCAGGTCCTTATGCAATCACTCTATGGAACATGGTCTACACTGCTCAAAGTATAATTAACCACATGCACCAACTACACACTGACAAGGCAAGGAAAGAAAGAGAGAAAGAAATTACAAATTTCAATGTTACATGTTTAGTCTGACATGATAACATTTGGCACCATAAAACACACGTACAAATATTTATATATCTATCTAAGTGCCTGAAAAACTTCTAAAGATAAAGACAGCCATAATAACCAACCCTCAACATATGCTCACTATGGAACTTTGGCCGTTAAGATTTTTTTGTTTTGGTTAGGTTTTCAGTCTTTTGAAACAGGCTCTTACTATGTAGACTTAGCTGGCCTCGGACTTGCCATGTAGAAAAGGCTGGCCTAGAACTCACAAAGATTCACCTGCCTCTCTTCCCCAGTGCTTGGTGCGCCACCTTGCCTTCTGCTGCTCAGTTTTGCAGAGACTCAGCGGTCCATAAACCAGCAGAAGGACAAGCACCTGGACTTAATGAAGAAGAAAGAACGAGGCCCAGGCTCCTTGTTCCAGTGTGGGTGGAGTTCATAAGTGAGGAAACGGTACGGAGCACAACTTCAGGAGACGACTCTGGTGAAATGTCTCACCAACCTGCTGCAGATATCTTGTTAATCGTCACCTGTGCCCCAATAGTCTTCGGTTTTTATACCAGCTCAGAACAGCCAACATATCATACCTGCAAGAGCTAACTGGCCTGGAAGACAGAAGAAACCAAGGACCCTACCTTACTGAACAGTCGTTATAGTGTGTAGACAGTACACACAACAGCCAAGGCTTAACGCCATGATGCAGGCTTATCAGGGCAAGAGCAGCTCACTTTCCACACCCTGCTGACCAGAGCAGCTGCATGTGCACCAAAGAGGATCTTGGTGTCTATAAAGAGAGAGACTTGCTAACAAGACTTCACTTCTATAGAACAGACAATTGTACCAAGGTTCGAAGGTTAGCTACATTGAAACACAACTGCTGGGTGTTAGATGTTAGTCAGTGTATGGAAGCAAATCACACAAGCCAAAATAATGGCAGAGGCAACTAAGGTGACGCGAAACTGAAGATTTTCTTACAACATTCAAATGAGAGACAAAATCCGAACCACTTTAATTTAGGGAGGTAGGGAGCTGAGCAGGAAGGGATCTAAGGAGAGGAAACATACAGAACGCTTTCCCCATGTTCATCTCTTTCTCTTTCTCCAGACACAATCATTCCTATGAGGCCTTGGCTGGCCTGGAACTCTCTATCCTCTTGTTAAAGCTTCCATGTACTGGACAGCCAGCATTCTCCCCTTATTTACTCGAAAAGGAAGTGAGAAACGGAGAATACTGGCATTAAATCTTTTCAGTCATCCCCAGTATACTCTAATTCTTTTCCTGTGGTTACTCTAAACACAAAGCGATAGTAGTTAAAGAAATAAGAAAACACAAACTGTCATTCTGTTTAAACTCCAAAGACAAAGCCAGAAAAATCCCTGGGAAAAGTGAAATGTGGCCACAGTGCTTTCCTGGAGGACAGTGCGAGGTACTCACCTGAAATACTGGCTGAAGGCTGCCAGCACGTTCTTGTGTGCTTTGAAGCAGACTCCCCTCACCACCAGCATGCAGTCACAAAGCAGGCCTTGGATCCGCTGCTCTCGCAGCTGCTGGAGGAGGTGGCAGCTGTGAATAGCAACAGGGTCCATACTAGACCATGAGACCTACAGCAGAGAAGATAGGTAAGAGACTCTCAAGGACGCCACTGGGACAAAAAGGGCCCCAAATGCACAAACTGCTCTTGGCGTTCATCGTGGTGCCTCAAGGTTACAGCTTAGAGCACCCACCTAGCCACTGAACTGTTTGTCAACAGCTAGCCCAGAGCTGTTCAGCCCACCTCTCTGCAATATGGAAATGTCACCTCTTACTGATCCATTCATTATGGAAGCCATTAGCTAAGTGAAACCCGAAGTGCATGAGTCTGCTAATCTAGAATGTGGCTGTGATAAGAGTATGATTTCTTTTATGCCAATTATGAATGTGCCAAATTAAACATAAAAAAATAACACTGATAGACAAGCATAAAGGAAAAAAAGCCAACCAGCTAAGACCAAACCCGTATTTATTAAACACTTTGTGATAATTAATTTTGACCTTCACTTGATGGGACTGAGAATCCCAGGATGCACCCCTCTTGGTGTTTGACAACACTTCCAGAAAGGCATAAATGAGCAGGGAAGACCCATCCTAAATATGGATGACATCATCCTATAGGCTAGGGTCTCAGACTGAATAAAAGAGAGAAAGCAGCCAAACAGTAGCATGCATCTTCCTGTTCCCTGGCTGCAGATGTAATGTGACCAACCGTTTCTCACTCCTGCCACCAAGCCTTCCCTCCATGATGGACTGCATCCTCAGACTATGGGCCAAAATAAACCCTTCTTTAAGATGCTAGTGTCAGATACTTTGTTATAGCAACAAATACACACCTATACTTACAAATGAATTCAAAGCTTGAGAAAATCAGGAAGCTATTTGGGAAGGTAAGATGTAAGTTAAAATAACTACCATGACAAAAATGTTTAGGTGTGCCTCTGTGCCTCACACAGGAATAGAGGACGCAAGAGAATGGGGTGTGCAGGTTACTGGGGTCTGTGACCAGCAGGCGTGGGGACCTCCGGGGCAGGAACTCCAGAGGATGGCCGATTAGTAGATGGCATGCCAGAGAGGCAGAGGGCACATGACACTGAACTTCAGGCCTTATGACAACTGACTCTGGGAAGGAGACAAGAAGCTCCCGTGTGGACACGGAACATCTCATACACTCCCCACCTGCCTACTGAGTGACTACTACACACTATAATCTGGGGCAGTAACAGTGAGTACAGCACACTAGGTCTCCTGGAAGCTTCAGTTCTAGCGAGGGCAGCGCACAGCTAATGGAACAACTACAGCTAGACATGGCGGCAGCTGAATCAGCTACAACCACTGAAGATCTAAATGGCAATCTGGTGCACCAAACTACAGAGGACAAAAACGGCCTTGTGCACACACTTAAGCATTGGAGAAGTCAGGAAAGCTAAAAATCTCATTGATGGAATGAGGTGGTTGGCTGCTTTCCTGGAGTGTGGGGGAAATGTAATTTACAACCTGGTAACCCATTGCTAACTGCTGAGCCAGGCCCTGCTTATACTTTCCAGAATTTATGTTTTACTTATCCCAGACCCTTTCCCCTTAAAACTCCGAGCACTATTTCTAGGCTATAAAACTCATCCTTGTGAGAGATGTCATTTGTATGGTGACTTCTTTCTATGAATTTTAGGGCCAGGTCAACCCTGACACCCACAGTCATCATGTTTGCCTCAGTCATTCTCCCCAGACCCTAGATTTGGGGCACTGTCTCTGAGACAATAGTACCCACCGTTGTGAAAGAAGCCAGGTGTACTTTGTAAAGAATCTCAATGTGCCAGTCAGTGATGGTGCATGCCTTTAATCCCAGCATTCAGGAGGCAGAGGCAGGTGGATCTCTCTGTGAGTTTGAGAGCAGCCAGGGCTGTTACACAGAGAAACCCCATCTCAAAAGATTAGAGAGAGACAGAGACAGAGAGAGAGTCTCAACATAAATATGTCTTCCCACCACAAAAAAAAAAAAAAATTGTGCTATACCTTAATATAGCTAAATTAACATGATCTGGGTCAGACTCTAGAAGTCCTGGTCCATCATCAGCTATAAAAATCAGGCTGATCAGAGAGAGGTTCATTGTTCCCTCATCCTTATTGTGGAATAATCTTTTTGTACACTGTGAAGATGTATCTTTGCCAAGGCGCCTTCTGATTGGTTTAATAAATATCTGAATGGCCAATAGGTAGACAGCAAGAGTTTAGGTAAACTTCTGTACACAGTGCTCAGGGAAGAAGGGGTGTGCCAGGCAGACACAGGGGTGTGCCAGGCAGGACATGCAGGAGGACAGGTAAAAGCCATGAGCCACGTGATAACATGTAAATCAATACAAATGGGTTACTTAAGAGCTAGTTAGAAGAGCTACTAAGCCCAAGCTTTCATAATTAACAAGACTCCTGTGTCAGTTTTTGTTGTTGTTTGTTTGTTTTGTGAGCTGGTGGCCCAAAGAAAAACCCATCTACATGCCCTGACTGACTTTTCCTGCCGCTAGAAAACCTGCTGTAAAGACCATTCCAAACAAAGGATCAAAGAAGTTATGCGTTTTCTTTATTTCACATCCAGAACAAAAACACTGCAGACAAAGTCACACCCACAATGCCAAACTCAGAGTTTCTTTTAACAGTGCCCCTGAGCCCTGATGCAGTTTGGACACAACATATTTCCCGAAGAGTTAAGGCTTAGCCCTCAGTGCAGAATTCAAATGTGAGGTGGCTGGACCATGGGGGTGTGAATTTCCTCAATGGGTTCATTCACTGACAAGTTCACAGCAGAATGGACTATTGGGGGAGCAACCTAGCTGGCAGAAGCAGAGCTCTTTATGAGGTAAAGGCATGGCCCACATCTGCTTCGTTGATCACTGTAGTGTGCTGAATGGAGCTGATCACGTGCAACTAGAGGACTGCAGAGTTCCTTCTAGTTCAGTGAGCTAAAATCTAAATCAAAAATACGACAGTAGAGAGATCAGTGGGGAAGACATCAAACAATGGGAATGCCAGGGGGAAAGGCGAGGAGAAGCATACAAAAAAGCTTGGGTGATGTGAGTGAAGGGGGGCTTCTCAAGGGAAAAGAAGCCTGAATGGGATTTTAACCTAGAGGAGGCTCTGACAGCAAAGGCCCTTCTTCCTGCTGGGTGGGGTGATTCTGCCCAGTAGTTAACACCAGCAGATTATTTGTGGGAGGTTTCCCGTGGGGCTGTTTATATCAAGCCTTAGAAGGGGTCCTCAGGAGTTGTTAACTACTGTGCTTATTTTATTTCTTTTTCTGTATGTAGGTGTGGATATGTGTGCATGTTTTGTGTATACTTGTGTGCATACGTGTGGAGGCCAGAAGCCAACTTCGGGCATTGTTCCTCAGGCTTTCCCACTTGTTTTCTGAGACAGGGTCTCTTACTGAGACTAGAGGCTCACTGATCCCAGGGTTCCACCTATTTCTGCTTCCCCAGTGCTAGGATTACAAGTGCATGCCACCAAAATGGGCTCCGTTAAATATTCCATTGCATCCTCCAGAACCTCAGAATTTGGTTTCCTGTAGAGATCACACCTTTAATAAGGCAAGTGGGTTAAAACGAGCCCATCAGGAGCAGCCCTGTTCCAATCTGACTGATGTCCTTGCATACGGAGATGTGGATCCAAGCAGAAATGCTAGCGGTGTGGTGGCAGAGGAAAAGATCACAGTGACGCTATGGCAACAGAGTGACGGCCTATAAGCCAGGATGGTCCTCTACGGCAAGCAGACTTGATGACTCCCCATCTCTCTCCCTGGAACCACGTCAGCTGTTGTACCCTGCTATGGCAGCCGCAATAAACAAACAGAGGGGAGCCTCCCTGCCACCAACAAATGCCCAACTAAGGGTTGTTTCTCACAATACTGCTCATAGCCTGTTTGACTTCCACTCACTTATTGAAGCTACAAACAGTGACCACTGTCGTACACCAGATGCTGTCTTAACGAGCTAGAGCAGCTAACGTGTAGTGAGCCCTTTCTAAATTGCAGATTACCGGCTCAGCGCCTGACTCATGTCTTAGTCCTACGAGGTCCCGAGGAGTAGGCGCTGCAGTAATAGCATTCTGCAGATGGGACACCAAGGCACAGATGGCCGCGTGGTGAATGAGGTGGGGCGCGGCGAAGAGGCCGGGTCATAAGCGCCTCTCGGCACCAAGAGGCGCGCAGACGGCAGCAAGGGTGACTGCAGGAAGGAGGCCCGGCTCCCATGCCCCGGAGTGTAGCTTTGTGCTCGGCCGGGCCTGCCACGCCGCGCTGTCAGCATGCCCACGCGCACCCAGCCGCGCACACCCACAGCTCGCGCGAGGCCAGAGTCCCGGGTCGCCTTACCGTCGGACGCCGCACCCGCCCGGCCGCCTCTCCGTCACTCGCCCCCGCCAGACCCTCGGCGTCAACAGTAGGTCCGCAGCCGCCGCGGAACCATTCCGACAACGCCCCCTCTGCGGCTCATCGGCGGCTTCCGGCGCCGTCATTTCCGTCCGGGGCGTGGCCGCGACGCGCATGCTCATTGGCACGCGCCGGCCGGTCGGGAGTTCTGCGCGGGCGAGCTGGGGAGAGCCGGTGGCGGCGGTACGCTGGGCGGCTGCGGCTCCACGTGCTCCCGGCAGCCGGTTAAGACCGTTGGAGGAGTCTGCTGAGAGGTGAGGGCGGCGGCCTGGAGCCCGGGGCCTGAGGGAGGGCGGTGGCGGCATGGTCGCCTTCTTCGCGGACCCGCTCGCCGGCAAAGGCTGCAGTCCTGAGTCCCGGGTTTTAGTGAGAGAGGCCATCGAGGCCGGCCAGATGGCATGGTTGGTTCCCCACCGCACAGGGCTTCAGACCTGCTGCCTTTTGGGGAGAAGGCTGTATTCTGAGTCTCCACAACTCGGTCCTGGGGAGGGGCCTGACGGCTCCTGGAGCGCAGGGGACCAAAGACCTAAGAAGTGCGTGCGAATCCCCAAATCTCCAACTCAAGCTTCTCAACCCTGTTGTGCTTGGCTCCACGTCTGTCCAGAAGGGTTGCTAGAGTACCTAATTTGGGGTGTGTGTGAAGATTACAGGGATTAAAAAGCTTGACATATAGTATGCTCAGAAAAATGTCAGAATTGCGGGCCGCTGGTGGCACACGCACGCCTTCAATCCCAAGCACTCGGGAAGCAGAGGCAGGGGGAGCTCTGTGAGTTCGTGGCCAGTCTGGTGTACAAAGTGGGTTCCAGAACAGTTACATGGAGAAACCCTGTCTCGAAAAAGAAAAAAGAAAATGTCGGGAATTTCCTATTGCAACTACCTCCTAGGACAGAGAGGTAAAAGGGGTATGTATGTGTGCCTGCAAGCCTAACTTCTGGCCATTGAGGGCTTAGGACACAGGACTTGCTTAGATTGTACCTGGCTCCTAGTGTCTATCATCGTGCCTAACACTTGTAATTATTCGGGTATCCGGGCGAGGTTGTGATGGGGATGCTCGAATTTCAAGGCAGGGGCATAGCTTGGATTCTTTGAGCTTCGGTGGAAACAGGTGCTCCACTCATGGTCTTCCCCCAGGACCCAGGAGGGTAGAAATAAGTGCCTGTCTTTTCTTCTCTTGTACTGCACCTGTGATTCTGGGGATTCTCCTGTGTCTAGTATAGTGGGTTGAGCCCCTATTTCATAGGGAGAACTTTCTCACTGGTTCCTGCTCTGGAGTTGCCAACCTGGCCTTTAAGATGTAGTCAGGGTGTGTGCATAAGTAAAACACTGTATGCTAAGAATGGGGAGCTAGTCCAGTCTGTAAAGTGCTTGCCGCACAAGCATGAGGCCCTGAGTTCTCTTGCCTAGGGACTAGGTTAAAAAGCAAGGAGTGGTGATGAATCCCTGTGGCTCACTAGCCAGCTAGCCGGTCTAATCAGCAAGCCCTCCAGCTCCCAGTGGGAGACAAGGTGGGGGCTGCAGACGTGGCTCAGTGCTGAAGAGTACTTGCTCTTTCTGAGGGTCCGGGTTCAATTCCCAGCACCCAAAATCCAAGATATCCAATGCCTTCTTAAGACCTCTCTGAGTACTAGGCACATACATAAATCTTTAAAAAAAAAAGAGAGAGAGAGAGAGAAGGTGGGTGACTCCTGAGGTTGACCTCTGACCTTGCTCTTGGTCATAGTGTTTATCACAGCAATGGAAACCACAGGACGTTGCTGGCCTCACTTAGCCCAGGGTTCCATCTGTAGCTTGTAACCTTTGCATTTGTGGTGCTGTGAATCCTGAACTAAGACTTGGGTCCTGCTTGGTCAGTTGGGCTGGCTTTTGTGATTCCAAGCCTTACAGGTTTTTTGTAGTATGTGCTACATATAGCTCATAAATGAAAGATATTTTCCCCATGTTGAATGTGCTGCACAGCCAAGGTGACCCTGGGGCTGGGTTGTCCTCCCTGGATCATGAATAAGCTCCTTACAAATCTTATCTTGTTAGCCTAGCAGGTGGACATGCTGCAGGTTCCCATTTCATGTCAAATACATAGGAAGAAAAGCTGGGTACCAGACTAGTGCTCGGTTGTATATATGACCCGATCCCAAACTTCCCCTGAGTTGGTGTTCTCACCCTGCCCAGTCTGTAGGGGCCTGTTCTGTGTAGGTGCTGTAAGCATGTTTTTTGGCACATCACTTCTGTCTTTCCCTGTATCTTGTTCCCAGTGGCCTTCTTGGGCCTTTAATTTGCCCGCTCCTCCCTTGGCCAGAGACAGCAGTCCTCAGTGGCGGAGGTTTGGAAGCCCTCAACCATGTCAAGTTGGAGGGGTGTTTTCTTTGTAGCCCTGTCGTGGACGTGCTTTCTGAATTTTTAGTTGCTCCTTTAGCTGTCGCAGCAGCTGCTCCCTGTGCTGTGACAGCGGTCCATCTCTTGGTATCTAATTAGTGACAAGTTGTCTTGTTCTTATATAAATGTGTAAGAATGTCCAGATTAGGTGTCCTGTGGTTGGCTCCCGTTTCCCAAGTTTTCTCACTTGGGCGGAAGAACTGCTGCCTTAGCTGCCTGGTGTTTAATTATGTCCATCTGCCTTGTGCATAGTAACAGTAAGCGTCTCAGAAGCCAGGCTGTGGTCCCAGCTCCTTGAGCTCTGGCTGTGGCACATGTCTCTACAAAAACCATGCTAGGTAACAGTACTTGCATGGCCTAGAGTGGTGATCCTATCTGCCTCATTCAGCCTTTGGTTGCAGGCTGTAGCTGTCCATATGCCTTTCCTTGCTAATCAGCTCTGTTCCAAGCTAAGGAGATGAGACCTTGGTGTCAAGGACCTGTGGTTTGTGTCTAGCACATAAGATGAGTCAGTGTCCAACAGCGCCCCATGGGGGGAGCACCAGACTGAACGACGGCGACTTTGTACACCAGGATGGACATTTCCATTCAGGACTCAGTGGAAGAAAACAGCCCTGATCTTGCTTTGTCATGACCTCACCAGCATTGGGGTGGGGTAAGGTGGGGTTCGGAATGGGGTTCATGCTTGGGAATTTACTGTAAACCAGTAATGACAAGAAGAGTTCTTACAGGAAGCAGAGAAGCAAGTCCCGTGTGTGCTCCTGGTCCGTGCCTTCATTTCATACCGAGGAAACGGGTGCTGGATTAAGCAGCTCTCTGATTTGGGCTGGACAAAGCCCGTTTTAGGAAGAACAGCACTGCTCTCTTAAAGTCCAGTGAGTAAAAGGTTATGTGAGCATGGAAAGTTACTGTGTGGCATCCTAACACTTTAGGAATCTTTGCAGAGTACAGTAGCATGCATACAATGTAAACTAGCTGTCTGTATGCAGATGCCCTCCATGCTGGGTGCACGTGAGGAGGCTGGGTTTGGGAGTGACTGTAATAGGTTCCTTTTTTCCTGCCTGATGTACATTAGCCCTATTGGAATGTGTTCATTTATTCCTGTCCACTGAAGCCAAGGGTTTGTCTTCGCTTTAACTTTTGTGACTCCATCATTGTGCATGTAGGAAACATTTTTAGTCTTCACTGGAATTGTTCTTTAGCTTCTCTATTTGCTAAGCTCTGCTGCTTGCCCCCTTGCTTTGTCGGTGTGGTAGTCACAGTTCCAGTATGCACTGCACATCTGCACTGTGGTGCTGGTTACTTGATTTTGTATACATTAATGCAGGGGTTGGTGCTTGAGGTCATTAGTGAAAGCTTTACCTGTGCTGCTAATCTGCCAGGTTTAAACCTTTTTTATGCTCTCCTGGGCAAGTTCCTGTGCCTCTGTGGCCTCTTAGGAACGTTGAGCCATGACATCCTTCCTGAGTAAGCTCCTGAGCATAGTTCCTGGCCTGTGCTGAGCATGTGGCCAGTTTTTCTGACACTGGTGGTAGGTTACTTCTCCGCGAATACTGGTAAGCTTTGAGTCTGCTTTTTACTTTGGAATTCATTTATTGGAAGAAGTTTCTGCTTATTATAATATCTTTATCTTGTTTTGTTTTTTAGGACAAGAGTTTAAACCTGTCTGCGGCAGAATATTTAATAGAACATTTAACCAAAATGGTATTTTTTACATGCAATGCATGTGGTGAATCAGTGAAGAAAATACAGGTGGAAAAGCATGTATCTGTCTGCAGAAACTGTGAATGTCTTTCTTGCATTGACTGTGGGAAAGATTTCTGGTAAGTTCTGATAAACCCTGAAGATACAGTTATAGAAGTCCAGACCCCCCCAAAGCTTGGGAAAACAGAGGAGCAAACTGAGGACAGAGACCAAGAAAGAAACTTTAGTGTCTGTTGACTAAACTTGGTGTGACTCTTCAGGGAGTGCCATTTAATTTTAAGGACTTGTTAAATCGAAGATCATAGGGACGGGATTCTGTTGGTTAGAGAATTTGGGACTCGGAAGGTGGCTCACTGGGTTTTAAAGTGTCTGCCCTACAAGCTTGAGCACCTAAGTTCCATTCCCAGGACCCAAGGCGGAAGAGAAAAATGACTCCCCTAGATTGTCCTCTGACCTCCTTGTGTGCACTTAGTACACACACAGTTTCAGGAGCATATAGTTTATAGTTCAGTGTCAGAGCTCTTGTCTGGTATGCATGAGGTCCTGGATTCAATTCCCAGCACAATCCAAAAAAAAAAAGTGTTTCTAGAGAAAATTTGATCATTCAGCTCCTGGCTGGCATTTTGCTTCCATTATTATCTAACGCAAGGAAGTGAGCACTCAGAATAAGGGACTTGTAGGGCATTACAGGGGAGGGGATGGTACTTTGTTGTGGTTCTGTCAGATCCTGCTGCTCTGAGACATCAACAAAATAGCAGAATAATTAGGTTAAGAGTTGGGCTGTTTGTGCAGTTGGCCAGGTATGGAAAATCACAGAGTAAGCAGTGTGCTCTTTCTTTGAGAGCCATTAGCCCACATTGTCAGGCCTAGTGATGAGACTCTGTTCCCTCTGCAGGGGCGATGACTATAAAAGCCACGTGAAGTGTATCAGTGAGAGTCAGAAGTATGGAGGCAAAGACTACGAAGCCAAGACGCACAAAGGTGATGCAAAGCAGCAGGCGTGGATTCAGGTAAGGGTCTCTGTCCACTCTGTCACATCACTCCTGCATCCTTCTGGGGATTCGCTGATGAGTGCCACCTGTGCAGACAAGTCACTTGAGACAGCATACCCTGGGGTGGAACACAAGTGTGAGAACATCTTGAGAAAGATAAAATTGTGCTTCGTTTATCTTTGGCTGATGTGTTTTATGAATCGTGTTCACGATATTCGAGGGTCCCTGCTAACTTCCTTTTGGCTGTAAAATGAAACTGAGGCATGTACAGGTGTACTCCTGTTACGAGTAGTTTTCCTTATTAAACCACGATATACTCCCTCTTTGACCTTGGTAGAGACCGTACAGCTTAAGCAGTGTCAGTCTGCCACATCTGAACAAAGTAAATAGCTTCACAAGGTAAGGAATTTTCTAGTTAAATAAAATGAAAATATTTACAGAAGTGGCAAGCTCTGGTTTGAAAGAAGGGAAGATCCCTGGACAGATAGCGCCTTTGAGGAGACTGCATTTTCAAATTAGTTCTCCCATTGAGTGGCAGAGTGTGAACTTAGCATGACCCTTGTGAAGGGCTTATTAGTGGCTGCCTGGTTGAGAAGCTGCTGAAACCTTTAATGTGTCATAGTGCTGGCAAGGTGACTCAGCTAGGATACGGGTGCTAGCCACCAGGTCGGAGAACCTGAGTTAGTCCTCACTCAGGACTCATAGTAGAGAAGTGATTGATACCAGTTGTCCTCTGACCTCCACACAAACACCTTTCCCCATTGAGCCATCCTGCTGCCCCTTAATACTGTCCATCTGATGTCATGTGCAAGACATTGTTACCGGATTAGATGTCCTGAAGGTCTTTGATCCATTTGGGGCTTTTTTCTTTTCTTTTTTATGTAATATAAGGTCCAATTTCCATGTGAGGATCCTAGCACCATTTGTTGAAAAGAGGGTCCATTCTTCCATGGATTGCACTTGATATCCTTGTCAAAAACTCTTTGACCATATCCTCAGGGGCTTATTCCTGCACTTTCTAGTGGTCTTTCTGGCAGTTCATCACTCTATGGATCATTGTAACTTTGTGGTAAGTTTTGAATTAAAAAACAAAACCACAACTTATTTATCAAGATTGTAACTGTTGTTTGGAGTCCCTCAGAGTTCCATGTGAATTAGTCCACACATACTAAAGCCAAAGATGGACTTTGCTATAGTTTTCAGGTTGACATCGTAATGTTGTATTGCAAATGGAATTCTCCTAATGTTCATATTCACATTCGAATTGTTTTTGTTGGTGTATAAAAATGCAGCTTGCTTTTTAAGAATTGATTGTGTGTTCTGCAGCTTTGCTGAATGTGTTGTTAATTCTAACTGGTTTTCCCCTCTAGAGCTTTCTACATGCAAGACCATATTCCTTCAAACGTTGCCTGTGAATATTTGACCTGATTTTCCCCCTTCTGTTAGGAAGGCTTTGGCTTCTCTTTCTTGCCTAACAGCTTTGGCCAGGTTTTGAGTGCTGTGTGGAATAGGAGAGTATTTGTCATTGGCTTTGAAGGTGAGAGCCCTTTAGCCAAGCCAATATGTCAGTTGTTTATTTTCTTCTTCTTCTTTTAAATAGAAAATTAATGAATTAATAAAGAAACCCAATGTCAGCCCTAAGGTTCGAGAACTTTTGGAGCAAATCAGTGCTTTTGACAATGTTCCCAGAAAAAAGGCAAAGTTTCAGGTATGGATTTAAATGACATTCCCAAATTGGGGTGGGTGTGCCCATCAGTGACCTGTCAGAGGGGACAACAGCTTTCACTTTGTGTCTACAGAACTGGATGAGGAACAGCCTGAAAGTGCACAGTGATGCTATTCTGGAGCAGGTGTGGAACATCTTCTCCGAGGCGTCCAGCAGTGTGAGTCCACTCTACTGTGTGATTCCAGTGTGACAGACAATGGGAATAGTGGATGGGCTGTGTGATTCCAGTGTGACAGAGTGTGATTACAGTATGATAGGTGGGAATAGTGGATGGGCTGTGTGATTACAATGTGACAGAGTGTGATTACAGTATCATAGGTGGGAATAGTGGGTGGGCTGTGATTACAGTATGACAGACAGGTGGGAATAGAGGATGGGCTGTGTGATTCCAGTGTGACAGACAGGTGGGAATAGTGGATGGGCTGTGTGTGGTGGTTGAGATGACATTTCCAGAAAGCCTGTGTGTTCTCTCCTTGATGGGCAGGAATGAGCTGGAGTGCCCAGCTGTTGTGCAGAGACAGCCATTCGGCCTGCAGGCTTGGCAGTGGACAGTTTTTATGGAGTGAATGGCAATGAACTCGGGTTTGATGTCTGACTGAGCTGACTCTGGACTCCATTGTGCTTTGTGTTTGTTTGATCGTCACATTATTTAGCCTTGGGTCTTCAGTGTCCTAATCTAAAACACCCTTGCTACTATACACCTTTTACTTACTCCTTACTTATTGTAGACCTCAAATATCTCAGGAGTGGCTTAGTGCTGTGAAAGAAATTTAAACAGGCTGAGGGCAACACACTTGCGTGTTGTAACTATACCATGGTATTTAGAGGGTGGTCAGTCAGCCTGACCCTGCCTCTTATACAAGGAGAGCATTTGAACCATTAACCACCTTTTGGTGAAAGTGATTGGGTAGAGAGCGCCCAGGTGTGAACCACATAGCCAGACTTGGCTTGCTGTTCTTCACCCAAGTTGTTGGATCCATTGTTGATATACAGCACTCGCTTGGGAACTTTGTTGAGTGGTTTGGAAGCAGGAGTGTGCTCTGACTAGTCTTGCGGGTTAAAATTTTAGAACTTAATGCTAATGTAAAGCTCCTGCTTCACAAGCATGAGGGCCTGGCTTCAGATCCCCAGTGTTCACGTGTAGGCTTGGCATGGCAGCACTCTGCCATCTGTCATCTGTAACCCAGCGATGAGGAGGCAGAGGAGGTGGATCCGCAGGACTCGTTAGCTGACTGGTCTAGCCTAAATAAAAGCTCCAGATCCTATGAGAGTGCCTGTCTCAAAGCACAGGTGGAAAGTGACGAAAAAGAGACTGGGTCCCACACATGTACACATAAGCAAGTGTTCTTGTATGTATGCATGTACAAAAAGGAAAAGTTAGCTGGAGCAGCAAAGTGAGGTCAAAAGGAAACTCGCCTTTATGGTATGTCTTGCGCTTTGCACTTGTCTCCTCAATACATAACTTAGATCATTGAAATCTTAAAACCGTTTATCGTTTAGTTGACATGAATGTGACATATGGTTTTAAAAGGTTATTTCTATTTTCACACCAAAAAAATTTAAAGATTTGAAATTGTTTAGTTCAACTGCGGGGTTTTAACTTTTTTTCTAGTTCATTGGAGTTCATGAACTCATTAAAAATTGAAGAAAATGAACAGTCAGCTCCTGCTGTGCTCTGGCAGCTAAGCATGGCTATCACAGCAGCCCCTACACCTCTGTCCAGGGACTCTGCAAAGCAGAAGGGCCTCTGGCTTGGTTTAGCTGTGGCTGGGGCATATCCTCCTCTAACTGCAGGCATGGCAGGGGAGGGGTTTCTATTTCTGATGTAGCAGGGGTGCCATGGCTGCAGCCATCATCAGGTCATGTTCCTGCCTCAGTGGAGCTGAGTGTGGTGGAAACCGCAGTGGATGAGGGGTTCACAGAAGGCCAAGTCTTAGTGCCGGGAAGAGCAAAAGGCGGTGGGCAGAAAGGAGAGGGGTGTTCCACTGCGGAAGAGTTGGGCAAGGCAGCACCCAGGAACTGGGAATGGAGTGGAACGAAGAGGGAAGAAGTGAGTCTCTAAGAACTTCTGTGTGCCTTCCGTCCTGCAGCTGTGAGCTGGTTTGACACCAGCTGGAAAACTGGGTCTAAGCACAGTAGAAGGAAAGTTACAGGTTCTGGTACTCAGTGGCCACATGTTAGTCTTTGAGTATTGAATGTCTCCAAAGGCCCATGTGCTGAAGTCTCCTCGTCAGCTTCTGGCACTATTGGGGAGGTGTGGAGCTTTTAGCAAGTGAGGTCTGGTGGGAGGAAGTTAGGACATTAAGGGCATGCCTTTGAGGGGGTGTTGAGACCTCAGCCCTTTGTTGGCTTTGCTTTCAGATTTATGACATAAGTGATTTACCTTGCCACTCCCCAGCCTGAGACCCAAAGCTTTTCAGTCTTGGATAGGAACCTTCAGGATCATCAACTAAGATAAACATTTTATAAGCTAGTCACCTCCTTCCTTAAGGCAATGGGAGGCTGGCTAATACATTGTAACAGCTTCCCAGAAGACAGTTGTAGGAAAAGGGTGAGGGATGTCCCATTCCTCCTCCTGGGTCTGTTTCTGGATTCACTTTAAGCCTCTTTTCCCCCAGGAGCCTTGTCAGCTTCTGAGAAATCCTCAGTAGTTAGTTTGCTTCCCAGTGCTGCCCTCCCAAGGCACTGAGTTAGAACGCCAGGTGAAGGCTGGTTTGCCTTCATTTTGGCATTGCAGAGAGGACTGAGTAACATGTTCCATGTCATTTGGATGTGACCAGGGAGGGAACTTGCTGTCATGCTTGTGGATGCCTCAACCCAGGCTTGTTGGCCTGTGGGACAGCGTTATCCCTCCCTCTGCAGAGGCCCACAACTTACAGGCAGTTCAGTATGCTGTTCTCTTACATCTTGAGAGGTCAGTGTGGTAGGAATATAACAGAAAGGGCAACTGTTTGCATGGAACCTGTTGCCCAATCTTATTAGAGAGAAAGTCTCTTTCAGCCAGTGCATGCAGTGCCTTGGATTTCTGGGCTACACTGACCTCAGAGAGGGCTCTTTGTGAAGGAAAGAGGCTTAGCTGGCTCACAGGTTGGAGGTTGGAAGTCTGAGATGAGCTGGTTCCATCCATCCATTAGCTTCTGGCAGACACAGGTAGTTTTGTGATAGGAGCATTTTGGGAAGAGGTGGCATGGTTAGCACAAAGCTAACAAGGTTCAGGGTAGGTTTGGTCTTAGCTCACTGAGGCAGCATTCCTGATGACCTAACTAACCATAAAGGCCCAGAGGTTCTGCCACTTGTGCTTCCGTCACATCAGAAACCAACCTGCAATGACTGCCCTTGCAAGAGCCTCTCAAACCCGCAGACTTTACTTCCCATTTTTTACACTGGCAGCTGTCTGTGACCGTCCTGAGGATGGCCATCTCATCTGGAGAAGGATGCTGTGACAGTGTCTTTGTGTTCCATTTACAGGACACGTACGTACATTGTGCCCACTACACTACTCACAGGGCATACCTCTCTTGAGTTGGCCATGTGTCTGCTGTACGTGGAGGTTACACGTGCCCTGTCCTATAGATGAAGCAGTAGCTCCTGGGTGTCTCTAGCAGTGGAACTGAACCTTGAGCTCAGCTCTTCAGACACAGCTCCCTGATGCTGTAGGGTTTTTGTTTTGTTTTTACTCTTTGCTCTTTGGGGCCTGCCAACCAGCTCCCAAATAAACACACAGAGACTTACTGTTTATAAATGCCTTGCCTTAGCTTGGCTTGTTTCTAGTAGCTCTTCTTAATTTGAATCATGTCATCTACTCTTTGCCTTGGGCTTTTACCTTTTTCTATTTCTATATGTCTTTTCTTTCCTCCTCCTTCTGTGTCTGGCTGGGTGGGTGGGCGGCTAAGTGGCTGGCCCCTTGCATCCTCCTCCTTTTCTCTCTGTCTCTTCTCTTTTTCTCTATTTATTCTCTCTTTCTGGCAGCCCCATCCATCCTTCTGTCTAGCTATTGGCCATCCAGGTCTTTATTAGATCAATCAGGTGTTTTAAGCAGGCAAAGCAACACAGCTTCATAGAGTTAAACAAATGCAGCATAAAAGAATGCAACATATCTTTACGTCATTAAACAAAACTTCCACAGCGTAAATGAATATAACACATCTAGTGTTCCACGATATGACCCCCTGCATCTGGCTGCTCTGTCCTCGTCTGGATAAAGGGTGACAGTGATCCCGAATTACAGGCTGGCTTCTTTTCACCCTTTAATATCATGAAAACAGGTTCCAGAACGGGATGTGAACTTGGGGGTGCTTTACTTGTATTGCTAAATTTTAGCTGTCTGTGTCACGGTCATGAATAGTACAGTATGGACAGTAGGCATAACCAGAAGAGATACTTAGGTGACTCTTGTCTTTACTTCATAAGGAGCAAGATCAGCAGCCACCCAGCCCCGTGGCCAAGGCGCACGCAGAGATCCCCACTAAGGTTCCATCTGCCAAGACAAATGGCAGCACAGAAGAGCAAGTAGAGGCAGAGAAGAGTAAAAGAGAGAAGAAGGGAGAACGACAGAAGAATAGGAAGAAGGAGAAGAGAGAGCTGAAGCTAGAAGACCAACAGGAAAACCCGAAGGGCCAGAAGCCAAAGAAGCGCAAAAAGGGCCAGGAGGCTGGACATGAGGCTGGTGGGGAGGAGACCACCAGGGCCAACGGCCCTCCAGAAAAGAAGAGGGCCCGGGGTGGGCAGGCCTCGGAAGAGGATGCAGACAGGAATGGGGCCCCTGGGGAAGACGCTGATGAGGGCCAGACCAAGTCAGGGGCAAGGAAACAGAAACGGCAAAAACACTCGGAAGGTGAGTGCTCAGCCCCAGCATGGGTCCTCTGGGGCTGTGAGTTGGGGTTCAGAGAGATGTGCTAGGCCTCACCTTCTAGACCAGGTAAGGAGGCGGGCAGAAACTGTAGGGCCCCAGCTGACCTCACCGTCCGCCTTCTATTGCTCATCTCCAGCAAGCATAGTAATGGAATCTGCAGAGGGAGGTGCTGGGAGGGGGCTGGCATGCTGATGCCAAGCTGGGCTTTTGTGACTGGAAGCTGCTAACCCTTTTTGCTTCTCTAACAGTTGAGTCCGATAACAAGAAGAAAAAAAAGATGAAGTTGCCAGGACAACCTGAGGAGGGAGAGACCGAGGACCATGAGGTCCCAGCGAAAGGTACCACTGCCTGTGTTAATTCTCTGTGGGTAGGAAAAAGAAGCTCCTGGCAGCCGTAGGTCAGGTACTTCCTTGCAGGGTCATGCCTGTCAGAGGCACAGCTAAGAATTTTAAAGTGAACCCAGTGTTCCAGACCTATGGGTTGGTACCACAGTGCCTCTATCTCTCTTAAGGCAAAGGGGGAGTCTGGGTTGAAAATATATAGAGATGTTGGCCATCATGCCATTGCTGTAACAAATATATCTGAGATAATCAAGCTTTAAAATTAGTAATTCTGGCTCACAGGTTTGGGGTCAGTAGTAGGACCTTGCTACTAAAAAGGTCAAAAAGGGAAAAAAGAAGAGACTTGGGTCTCACAGCCCCTTGAAGGTCAATTCTGGAGTGACCCAAAGACTTAGACTACTAGTGTCCCACGTTGTCCGGGTTCCTATACTTCTTGGTGGCACCAAGCTGGGCTCCAGTCTTTAGTGGGCACTCCAGATCCAGACTATAGCGTGTGTTGCCCTTTAGGTGGCGCCAGTGAGCCCATGCGTCATGAAGCTGGAAACTCTCCATGTAGACTCCCACCTCCTCCTGCCAGCAGAAATGAGCCGAGATGGGAGTTAGAGCCATCCCTGGGGGTTTAGTGACTTAGTGACTGCCCGCTTAATCAGATCTCTTGAATTTAAGGGTTAAGTTGTTTGTTTTCTCATTGGTCTTTTGTCCCTTTCCTGGTTGGATTTGGGGGTTTTGGTTTTTATTATAAGTTATAATTTTATATATCATACGTGTGTGTGTTATACACACATACTTGTTCTGTTCTGTTTTTGAGACAGGGTTTTTGTGTAGCCCTCACTTGAGGCTGACCTCTGCCTCTGAGTGCTGAGTGCCACCATGCCCAGTTACATTTTTTTTCTCCCTAAGGCTTGAACAGAATGGGTGCTAAGCAAACAGTCCATCACTGAGCTTCATCTACAGCCTCTTTTATTATTTTGGGACCAAAGTATCACTAAGTTGTCCTGGCAGGCCTTGGCCTTACTCTGTATGCCAGACTAGCTGGCCTTGGATTTGTGATCCTCCTGCCTAGCCTCCAAGTAGTTGGGATTACAGGCCTGTGCCCACAGCTTACTTCCTGCTTACCTAGCTTTCTCTCTAGACCTTTAGCTGGTGGGTGCTCCTGCTGCCAGGTAGAGGTGAAGGATATCCAAGTTCCCTGTCATTTTCACTGCCAGTGGGGGTTCCCCTTGTGGCCTCTGCTGTCACCATAACCAGTCAACTTCATACTCATTATCCACCAAGGTGGACCAAAGTTTTTATTTCTTGTTCATTTATGACTGTCCCTGTCCCTACCATAGCCTTTGGAAGGCAGAATTCTGCCCCAAACTCGTCCTTGGCCAGCAATGGTTACTGGTTGAACATAGCTGTGGCACTAGCCGAGAGTTAGTGGTTGTGCTTTCAGTGCTGGTGGTGGGCCAGGCCCCCTTCTTTGCTGTTTTGCTGAATCTGAGGTGTGGGCTAAGGCTGACTTTTACCTGGTGGCCTTGTCGGTCACTGGCTTTCTTGGCTCCAAATGTAGACTGTGGAGCAGAAGAGTCTGTCCCATGGCAGGTCCCGAGACACTGCAAGTCTGTCTCTCACCACCTTTGCATGTTTTAGGTTTGCTGAGTCTGGCATTCAGTTAGAGCTGGGCCTAACAGGAAAAGGAGGCGCAGGCTGAGCTGCTCAGCTGCATCTTCTATACAACAGGATGTCTGGATACCCAGCTCGGTGTGTCTGTTAATCCTTTCTCCCAGGAGGCTGTCCCTACCATGATGCTTATGAGGACCATCTCTCCTCACTGAGTACATTGCTCTCTGAGAAACAGTTGGTCTTTGGAGGCTGCTATTACTGGGCTAGTGAAGGAGGACTTGGGGCCTTGTTCATGGGAGAGTCATTTTCCAGGAGTGAAAGACATTTTTTTCTTTGCCCTTTGGGTAACAAGACAAAAGGCCTTATTCATCATTCCTTGCGTTGTAGGTAAATTCAACTGGAAGGGGACCATTAAAGCCGTTCTGAAACAGGCTCCAGACAACGAGATATCAGTCAAAAAGTTAAAGAAAAAGGTACCTCCTGCAATAAAACATGGAACAGCTGGGGAGGGGTTTTCTAAATGTGTATGTGTGTTGTTTAACCTGAGACACTGAGAGAGGCAGACAGACAGACATACTTCAGAGCTGCTCACATGTGCAGCTGGAACAAGCCCATCCATCCTGCAGCCGAGCCAGGGTAGTTCTCTGACTCTGGACCTGTCTAAAAACTGCATGCACTGCCTACAGTTGACTGTCCTGGAAATGACCAGAAGTGGTTTTTCTAGGTACTTTGCTCTCTTTTGTTGATGCAAATCATTGCTGGTGTTTTTTTCCCCAAAAAAGGTTTTATTGCATCTATTTACTTGTAAGAGTGTATGCATGAATGTGGAGGTCAGAGGACAGCTTGTAGGAGCATTTTCTCCTTCCATCATTTGGGCCCTAGGGTTTGGACCAAGTCATTAGGCTTGCAAGGCAAGTCCCTTCCTTTGAGCCTTCTTGCCAGCAAGCCCCCCCCCCCTTATTTTTTAAATTCTGTAGCTGTGTGTGATATGTAGTTGTCACACATGGGCAGCTGTTGGGTCTTCATAATCAGTACATGCTTGTGTGACCAGCTTCTGGGTTTCTTTTATTTTGTAGCATTTACCTACTTTTTTTTTTTTTTTTTTTTTTTTTTTTTGTATACTTCATTTCCAAAGTAGCCTAGACAGGTAGATTAGCTGAGCACATCTACAACAAGTCTCTCTTTCTCTCTCTTTGTAAAGGTTATAGCTCAGTACCATGCAGTGACAAGCGGCAATCACATGTCAGAAGAGGAGCTCCTGGCCATCTTCAACAAGAAAATTAGCAAGAACCCCACCTTTAAGGTGCTGAAGGACAGAGTCAAGCTTCTGAAGTGAACATACTGTTGCTTCACACACTACTGACTGCTTCCCTCTACTTTTTGTAAAATGTGTAATGAATTATAACAACCCGAATTTTTGCTTTCTGAAACTGTATTTTAAGTTAAGGAAAAATATATTTTTGTTAAAACTTTTATGAAAAAAATAAAATATATTCTTGTCGAATTCTATCTGAATAGTAAAAAACTTGTATACTTTAGGAAGACACTGCAGGAAACTTAAGAATGTAATGTGATGACAAGCGAAGATGGATTTCTCATTTGATGAGGTGGGAAGGTGTTGGTCACGCATATCCCTCTGCCTCCAAACAGAGATGCTGCCTGATGGAGCTGCCGTGTGGATCCCTAAATGCTGGTGACTGGGATTCTGCATGTGCTGATTCTTGTTTAGCCAGGGGTGTGTTACGAGTAGTTTTTCCCTGCTGGCCTAGCCCACCGCGGCGCCAGCCCCAATTAACACATTGAGACTCTGTATTTAATATAATGCTGTTGGCCAGTTACTTGTTTCTTATCAGCTAGCTTTGTCTTAAGTATTAACCCATTTCTATTAATCTAAGTACTTCCACGTGGTCTCATCTTACCAGAGAGAGAGGCCGGCATTCTGCTTTCTCCGTCCTCCTTACTACTTCCTCTTTCCTCCTTGTCTCCTAGTCCCACCTATCTTGCTTTTCTATTGGCCAACAGTGCTTTATTCATTAACTAGTATGAGAAACATATTTACAGAATGACATCTCCCACCACCTCCTCTTTTCTGTCTAAATAAGAAGGGTTTTAACCTTAACATAGCAAAATATATCACACAACAGTTATCAAATAAGAATCACAGTTAACAATATTTAGTCCATTAACATTTAGTAAGATTTAAGAAAATATTCCATCATCAGAATATTCTATCTTTGTGAGTCTAAAGTCCTATATGTAACTTATCTTTAATCCTAACTAAGGAAAACTATTACTATCTGTCTTCAACTTCATCAAAGACCACAGAAGGATAATGTATAAACTGCAGAAGTGACAGAGACAACTCACTTCCTGGTCAGTCACCCAAAGTTCTTCTGTAATGTTCCATCTTCAGCCCATAGGCCATAGTGTGTCTGGCAGACTCTTCAGCAAAGCAGGAAACTTTAAACTGTCTTCTTGTATTGGCAGTTATGCCTTCACCCTAGGACTTAACTTAGGTTTTGTTCTCGATTTTCCTTAGCGCACACTTGTTATTCACTGTTTTGTATGTAGTTTTGTATAAAGCCTAAATCTTTTCTTTAGACTAAAAGGGGAATTGTAGTGGGATATTCACTTTGTCTCCTTCTGTGGCGCTGACCACGCCCACTGGGGGGTGGAGCCAGGGGCAGAAGTGACCTGTGGATCTAGGTCTCTTGCAAGCCGCAAGGGGACAGGAGGACTTCCGGAGGCATTCTTGGGAACAGGAACCTGCTGGTGTTCACCTGTCTATGTTGTGAGTTATTTCTCCCTGAATAAACATCTGTTCGACCTAATTGTTTATCCAGATCCTTATTAAACATCAACAGGGGTGACAAGCCCTCTGACAGGTTAGCCCTTGCAGCCCCCTCATCAGGAGCACATTGAGAAGTGTGGCCCCTGGGGTGGCTGTCAGCATAAGAAAACGCACCTGCTTCTCAGGCTCTGTGGCAGCGCCTGCTCCCGGGCTGGCACTGTGGATCCCGCCCACAAGTCCCTTAAGCAAGAATTACCCCTTTGGCCAGTGTCGTTATTCACTCATCCTTGCAGTGAAAGCAAGATGGAGATAAAGCAGGTGCTGCAAGGGTAGGGGACGTGCCCAAAGGGAACGGTAAAGCAGAGGGACTACATAGGCTTGTGGTTGGGTACATGCCACTGTAGGGATGAATCGAATGGCTCTGTGTCTCCGCTTGGCTCCTTACCAGTAGCTGTTGCTGGACCTTACCTTTCTTGTCTGGACAATTTAGATGTAAAGATCCCTTTAGGACTGGAATGAATGTGCTAGGTTGTTGCCAGACATACAGCCCGCTTGGTGACTACTTGACTATTCTTGGTAACTAACTGTTGAGCTGGGAGAATCCTTAGACATTGCAGAAAGCAAAGCGTACCCAGTGAGGTACAAAAGCCCTATGACTGTTGAGGTCAGCCTGAGACAGCCAATGTCCAGGGAGCAGTAGTAAACCCCATTGTCCACATGAGCTGGACTCATGCAAAGCAGCTCTAGGGGGCCTCATAAAATGTCCAGCTGCTGCTGTTTGGTAGTGTGCAATCTCATTCTACCAACTGTCCGTTTCACTGTGATGTCTTTAAGGCAGTGTGTCCAATGTGACAAAATTAAATGTGATGCTGTGTTCCTGCTCCGGTGGACTTGCAGTCAAAATAGCTATCCCAGGACCCAGAGCAAGTGGAACTCTGCAAGGAAGCAAGGCTGCCGCGGATGTCAGTGCTGGCAGTTGGCACGGTGGCGGCTGTTTCCTGCAGCCAGTGCAGAAGGGCTGGCCAAACAGTTACCCTGGGGTCTGGCATTACAGCACATCATCCTGTGGTCATTGCACAGGAGCTGTCCCAGATGCCTGCCTCACTCTGACACATGTCCATCCTTGCAGTGTGCTGGCTTTACAAACTGGAGCAGCCTTCCTGTCCGGGCTCAAGCCCTTGTCTGCGTTCAGTTTCAAGTCCAGTGCTGCCACCTGCTGTCTGGGCTCAGGCTTAGCTTCAGGACACCAAGGTCTGTTTTGCATACTGGTTTCAGCTTGATGCCTCACAATGAATTGTTTATGCTTATTCATGTGTTTGGATCGCATGTAACTCTGCACCACATGCACACCAGGTTCCCGTGAAGGCTAGACGGGGGCTTTGGAGCCTCTAGAACTGGAATTTAGAGATGCTTGTGAGTTGCCAAGACATGTGGGAATTAAGCCTGGGTTCTCTGGAGGAGCGGCCGGTGCTTGATGGCTTGTTTTTCAAAATAGGGTTTCTCTGTGTAGCCCTGGGACTTGCTCTGTAGACCAGGCTGGCCTCTTAACTCAGAGATCAGCTTGCCTCTGCCTCCTGCATGCTGGGAGCAGCAGTGCTCTTAACCACTGGGCTATCTCTCCAGTCTGTGTCATGATTTTTATATTCATGGAATCAGTCAACTGTATACTGGTAATTATCCCTGATGCCACTTAAGGAATTAGGGGCAGATGGCCTTTATCAACCCCGAGAGAGGAAGATGTGTGGTGTTTTGTGCTATTTCATTCTGGGACCTCTTCAGTATTGAGCACATTGTGAACTCTGGTGAAATTGGATCAAAAAGATGAGTGGAGACCGCTGAGGGGAGGGTCCAGCTGCCTTGTCTGCCTCCATAGGTAAACTCCACTCTCCAGGCTCAGGCTAATGCAGGAGTCAGAGTGTGAGCGGTGAACAGCAGGGGACATTTATATGAGGAGAGCTGAGGGTTTTAAAAGGTCTTGCTTCTCTTTAAAAAGGTTGGTTGAAACAGAAGAGGCAGCTTTCCCAGAGCCCTGCACCTCAGTCCATTTAATTCCCCCCCCCAGGGTAGTGACTAGAACAAGTTACTGTCCATATAAATCACAAATTTTCAGATTTATGTCAATACCTTTCTAAAGCTCCTTCATTGTCTTGTAAGCATCTCATTTTTCTTTCAAAGTTAAAACTTGAGTTGAACTGGTCCTAAGTGCTTTCCTTTGATAATGTAATAAATAATCTTGGGATTGTCTCTTTGCCAAAATAGATATTCAGGATCACATAATTTTTTTCAAGTTATAAATGCATATATATATATAATGGCCAAGATAGTACATGTTAAAATATATTGTTAAGATAATTTTTAAACATTTGTGCCTTCTGCATGCCTTCTTTGTACTATTTTTTTAAAAAGATTTATTCATATCATTATGTGTTAAGTGTTTTGAGGTAGTTGTGAGCTGCCCAATGTGGGTACTGAAAATTGAACTCTTGTCCTCTGGAAGAACAGCCAGTGATCTTAACCACTGAGCCATCTCTTTAGCCCCTATACATCTTCTCTTTAAAATGTGCACCACCTGCACGCAGTGCCCACAGAGACCAGAAGAGAGCATCAGATCCCCCTGGAACTGGAGTTAAAGAGATGGCCGTGACAACAACCATGTGGGTGTTGGGGATTGAACCTGAGTCCTCTGGAAGAGCAGCCAGTGCTGTTAACCACGGAGCCATCTCTCCAGTCCCATCTTCTAACTTCTTTTTTTTTTATGTGTATGTTTATTACACAGGAATACTTGTGCCTGCAGAGGCCAGAAGAGAGTGCCAGACCCTGGAAGAGTCACAGGCACTTGTGAGGCTCTCAACATGGGTGCTGGGAACTGATTCCAGTCCCCTGCAAGGGCACTCTCATGGATTGGGCCATCTCTTCGTGCGTGCGTGCGTGCGTTCAAACACTTTGACAGCTGAATGAAGAGTTGTAAGAGACCAGTATTGTATTCATTTCCATAGTGACAGCGACGGATAGTATATCTTGGTAAACCCACCCTCCTCCCTGGTCTTATGCTCCTTTGTCTCCATGATGAACATGGACTCCAGCATAGATAATTACATGTTGTTGACTAATACTTGCACATAGCCATGACAATAGCAGAACCCATTGTAGAGCCTTTGCGTGCAGAAGGAAACTGGAAAGGAATTACTGACTTGATTATGTTAAGAGGAAAGTTAAAGCACGTTCTGAGTGTCCACTATTGCTGGTTACCAGACCCAAAACTTTAGCCTTTATCCCTTCTTCCAATTTGCTTTCCAGAAATGGCTGGGATAAGCCTTCTTCAGAAGTACTTGCTGCACCAAGGAGAGCATATTATACTTTCCACTCACTAGAAAGGATAGAAAGTGTTATTTTGTAGTGGTGTAGTTAGTTTTAGGAGTTTGGCAAAAGACTTGGTCTGTATGAGAATATTCGTTTTCTCTATTTTAGAGCTATTGACTGCAACATATGGGGGGGGTCATGACCTTCATTTTCCCTAAGTTTAATACTGAGTCCTTGGCTACCCTTTGTAGGGAAGCCTCTTATCAACTGAGACCACCCTAAGTCACATGGCGAAATGCATCATTCCAGGTTGCTTACCCTAGGCTGAGCTTGGAGCTAGGTGCTTGGGCTTGGAGGTTTCAGGAAGGGGAGGGAAACATCAAGTCTAACTCAAGGAAGAGTCATGTGCGTTATGATGCAGTTTTGCCAGGTAAGGGTAGATGCCAATAGTTTAGTAGACCTCCCTGGGACTCCCCCCTACCCTCACCCCTCCCCACCCGAAGCCTGGGAGTCTTCCCCCACCCCCACCCTTATTGCAGTACTGGGGATGGAACCCAGGACCTTGTATTCTAGACCAGTGCTCTTCCACTGAGACACATTCTTCGCCTCCACTGCATCCTTGAGCGGTATGTAGTTGTTGACTGATAGGTGAGGCCGTCTTTTTCACACCCCTACCCCTTCATCTGCTCCCCTGTGCAGAAGGCAGTAGCAGGCTCTACACAGATGAGAGACTTGACTCCGAATCATGTGTCTTTCCAGCCAATGGCCCTGCGGGAGCAGGTTGATAAGCATCTCTTAACCCCCCAGACTTTTATCTCTCATACTCCCTGCCAAGAGCAAATGGAGCGAAGTGAGTAGTGCTGTACATATAGTGCCTGGTGTCTGTAAACCAATCAAAACTAGACTGGGGAGGAGGCCAGTTAGAGTGCTAGCAGCTCAAGCAAGAGGACCAAAGTTTAGATCCCTGGAACCTATGTAAATGCCACGTGGGTGTGATGGCATCCTTGTAATTCCAGCCCGGAAGGCAGAGATGGGATCACCCTAGCAAGCTCACTAGTGAGACTAGCTGTAGTGGCAAGCTCCGGGTGATTGAGAGGCCCTGCCTCAAGAATAAGGTGGAAGAGAGATAAGGATTCCCAACATCAGCCTTGGGCCTGCACATACACATGTGCGTGCATGCACGCACGCACACACGCGCGCGCGCGCGCGCACACACACACACACACACACACACACACACACACACACGATAAGAAGAAAAATGGAAAAAGTCCTGAACCACGTGCTGTGCTTCCTATGCAGGGACTACCCCTTACCAAGGCCCTGTCCCAGGGCAGTCTCAGATGCCTTGCTTCTGCCTGAATGAAGCCCTGTAATGAGAGGACTGTAGCAGACAAGGAGCACACAGAGGTGTGGGCATTGTGTTTCAATGAGGATGGCTGGAGCTGGAAATCGCACTCCACTTTATAAACAAAGGACAGCCGTTCCTCAGGACAAGCAGCTGCCAGGCAAATCTGCCCAGCCTACCATTTTAGACAAACTTCCTTTTGAGGTATCGGCATTGAAACGGAGCAGCTGCTAGGATTGTAGGTGGGCTTTTTCTGGTCCGTCTGCCAGCTCCCAAATCACCACATAAGGACTTCTTTATTAATTATGAATGCTGGGATGATAACTTAGTCTTGTTGCTAACTAGCTCTTACAACTTAAATTAACCAATGCCTATTTATTTTACATGCTGCCATGTGACTCATAGATTGATACCTCCTTTTCTACATGTCCTGATCCCTCTGTATCTGTATGGCAACTCCGCCCTTTTTCTTCCCAGGGTTCTGTCTGGCTCTCCTGCCTTACCTCTTCCTGCCTAGCTATTGGCCAGTTAGCTCTTTATTAAACCAACGAGAGCAACATATCTTCACCGTGTACAAAAACAATTATTCCACAACATAGGATCACGTGTTGCCCAGGGAGTTTTGCACGGTGCACTCACCTGTGTCACGAACTGTCAAAGACTTTGATCCTGTACCCCTAAGTGCGCCCTCAGCCTTACTTACATCCACCTGGCTTGGTTTTGCTTGGCTTTGAATTTGATGTAAATGAGATGACTCAGCAGCCTTGCTCTGCGCCTATCATCTTTCACCGGGCTCTTCCTGTGCTCCATCCCTGCAACTCTGTAGCCAGAGGTCCCACTTGCTCTATTGCTGTCTATCATGGATCCGCTCTGCTGTAGACGACGCTTCTCTTCCCATGCTGTCTGTCTGTGGCTGAGTATGATCAAGGGTTGAGTCCATTCCAGCTCTATCAACTATGGGGTTGTCGGAGCAGCTTTCCAGCTTACGGTGCCACTTCCAGCATAGGAAGGGACTTTGCCCCCAAATCTAATACTTCTCAAATTTTTGTCTCTGCCTCTTTCCTTGAAATAGTTTTCTCTGTTCTTGAACATACAGCCAGTAGAGAGAGGAGTTACCATGACAAATAAAACTGAGGAGGAGAGGGCATCTGGGAGGTTTCATAGCACAGTTGTATTGAGAGATGCTCATAAAGACAGCCAGGAGCTGGGCTTGGTAAAGCGCTTGCCTTGCTAGCATGAGGGTCCAAAGGCATAAGTGACCCCTTTGCCTAAAGAATAGCATTAACCACATTGCCTCAGTCTTCATTAGAGAACTTCCCATCTCACCCAGGCTCCTTAGCCTGCAGATTTTCAGCATCTGTTATTAGGGGCTGAGCCCGACTTTTATCATCTTAGGCACACGATTTCTGAGGGAAGGTGCGTGCTGGGGACGTTTTCTTAGTACCAGTGTTGTTCCGCCTTCTTTTGTTGCAAGCTTTAATTTATTCCTTTGATACAAGGGTTTACACAGCCCCTTTGGTTGTTTAACTCGTAATTGCTGAGCAAATACATATGTTTGTGGGAGTTTAAAGGTCAGACATCACTCAGGAGGGCAGGCCTTTGTTGGGCCACAGAGTGGCCATTGTGAGCTGCTGAAACAGCTTCCTGCTCCTCTTACCCTTCCCAGTGACCTCAGGCTGACTTCTGTGTGAGGCCCCCCAGTCACCCACATATTAGATTTCTCCGTTGCAGATCAAAGGGAGGTAAGATACAGTCTTAACAGCCTTGCTCTGAGGATTTGCCAGTGAACTTGAATCAGGAGACGGATAGTCCTGTCACAGGACCACCCCCTCACAGGCTCCTTGCATGGGGCAGGGTTAGGCAGCTGAGGCTGAATCAGCAATCTCTTGAAGGATTCAGAAAAATGTTAAGGATAAGACATTTACAATCTCTCTCTCTCTCTCTCTCTCCCTCTCTCTCTCTCTCTCTTGTGTGTGTGTGGTGTGTGTGTGTGTGTGCATGGAAAGAGGCATGTTCATGTTGCACAGTATGTATGTATACATGTGTGTGCACACAGAGGCCATGTCAACCCCACATGTTCCTTAGGAGCCATCTGTCTTGTTTTATAAGCGGTCCCTCACTGGAGTGTGGGGCTTACCCCACCGGTTAGGCTGAGCTAGTTGGCCAGCAAGCCCAGGCCTCTTATCTCTCTGCCTCCCCAGGACTGAGCGCACCAATGCATCACCACACCTACTTTCTCTACATGGATTGTAGAGCTTGAGCTTGGCTCCTCACATTTACGCACAAAGCTCGTTACTGACCGAGCCATCTCCCTGGTCCAGTGGTCCTTCTTTTATTCATTTTGAAGGTTACAACACGTGGTGGGGTAAAATGTCTCCAGTGTTCTCAGACATTGGAATATTTGGTTTCCAGTCCGTGGCACTGACTGGGGAAGTTCAGGGCATGTGGCCTTGCTGGAAGAAGCATACCCCTGGGACCAGGCTTTTAGAGTTTAAAGACTCTGGCCCTTTCAAGAGTGCTTCCTCTGCTTCCTATTTGTAGTTTAAGATGTGAGCTCTCAGCTTGGGGTTCCATGACTACTGCTGCCATGCTCTCTCACTGTTGAGGTGCTGAACTCTGCTCCCTCTAGAAGCCCAAAGTAAACCCTCCCTTCTGGAAATTGCCTTGGTCTCGGTGTTTTATCACACTAATTGAAAAGTCAACTGAGACAACACAAAATTGTTTTCTTTAGCTGGGATCGAGGGGTCCCCTCTAGAGCTGTGATCCCCAAAGGGAATGTATTCACCACTACACATTTACGTTGTTGTGATGATGAACACCTGAGCAACAACTTAGACAAGGAAGGTTGTGGACAGGGCTCATAGTTACAGAGGGTTTCAGTCCATCATGGCTGGGATAGCACAGCTTGGCTTCAAGCCACATCCATGGCTTGAAGGTTGTGCCACTATTGGGGAGCAAGTGCTTAAACATGTGGGAGGCACTCTGGATTCAACCTGTAACAGGGAGGGTCAGACCCAGTTGACTTCTATATGTGAGGGAGGACTCCTCTCCCAGTGCCCACTCGGACCACTTGAGTTTCCTACGCTCGATGGAGATTTCCTTTCAAAACATGTTTATGCGCGCTCAACCGTGTGGTACATGTTTTGGTACATGTTAAAAGCAGGTGTCAAATGCTTCAGGGAATGACACGCAGGCTCTCTCACTGGTGTCGAAGCCATCTTGTGTGCTTCTCTATTCAGTTACGTGTGGTGTCCTGGACCCTGGAGCCAGTGAAGCAAACCAATTCCCTCTGACTTGCTGATTCTCCATAGTTCAGAGTGATGCTCACTGCTTTCCAAGACTCTCCAGGCCCCGACTGGGTTCCAGAAAAGAAACGCTGTGACTGGTGTGTAGCACGCACGTTAGGCATGGATGAGAAGGCAGTGACTGGGCTAAAGGCAGCGACTGGGCTGCCACACACAGTCCTCGGTGTCTGCCAGCTTTCAGTATGAGGCTGTGGTAGTTTGAGTGTAATTGCCCCCCCCCATCTCATAGGGAGTAGCACTATTAGGAGGCGTGGCTTTGTTGGAGTGGATATGGCCTCATTGGAGGAAGTGTGTCCCTGTGGGGGTGGGCTTTGAGGTTTCCTATGCTCAGGATACCACCCAGTGTATCAGTCGACTTCCTATTGTCAGCAAGATGAAGGATTCTCAGCTACTCCAGCCCACATCTGCCTGCATTCCACCACGCTCCCCACTATGATGATAAAGGGCTGAATCTCTGAAACTGTAAGCTGCCACCCCAGTTAAATGTTTTCTTTGTAAGAGTTGCCGTGGTCATGGTGTCTCCTCGCAGCAATCAAAACCCAAACTAAGACAGAAGCTAAGCATTGAAAATAGTGTTTTAAATGTGCGCTGTACTGTGAGAATGTTCAATTTTCTGAGCACGGTTCCCTGAACAATACAGTAGAGCAGGCATGCATAGAGCTTACAATGCAAGTGATCCAGAAGCTGTTCAGAGAGCAGAGGAGAGAGCTGGCCAGGGGGCTTGGTGGGTAAAATACTTGTCAAATACTTGGAGCTCAGTTGTGTTCTCTTTGTGTCTTCTAATCTGCTGGTCCAGCCTCTGATGACACTGGCATGGGGCTGACATTCCTCAAGGATGCACCCAGCCTCTCCAGATTTCTTGTAGCACGTCCCGAGACACTTTGAGTCCTATGAGGCAGTGTAACCTGGCAGCTGAGCACCTGGGTTCAGGTCTTGGCTGTACCACTTCACCAGCAGGGGGACTGTAGAGCAAAGGCCTTTAGACTCTGACCATCAGTAGTTACAATGACATCCCAAAAGAAGTATTCCCTCAGGTCAGGAGAATGAGTGAAAATCTCCACATGGCATGACAAAACAAGCTGCTTCTCAGTCTCCTTACATGGACAGTGAGAATCCTAACGGCAGAATCGTAAGGCTGCTGTGAGGACGCAGAGGTTGAGGCCTAGGGAATGCTCCAGGAGCCACAATTATTACCATCACCATCCTGTTCCACTGTTTATTGCCTCTGCCTGCGGGTACACGCAGATGCTCAGCCCTTTAAGGCTGTTCTACTATCTCTTCCCACTGCACAGTAAGTTGACGATGTGCTGCTCCCTGGCTGCCTTTTTCTGTGGTCTGGATTTTTTCCTCAGTTACACTCAAAGCTGCCCCCTATCATGGAGTACCTTCTGCATGCCAGGCACAGGGCAACAGATGTGGGCATGGTGCAGAGCTGTCAGGGGTCATACAGCAAGAAGCAGAATCGGGACTGATCAGGACTTTTCCCTGCTCCAAACTTTCCTTAGGTCTCCACATCACACACCTTGTTTGCCTTTGCCTTTTCTCAGCACTGAGAGCTAAATTTTTGATCATAAAGATCTAGGAGGATCATTTTGTTTGTCAAGACAGGGTCTCACTATGTAGCTTTGGCTGTTCCTGCAGCTCTCTGTGTAGTAGACCAGGATGGCCTCAAGCTCAGAGATCTGCTTACCTCTCCCTTCTGAATGCTGGGATCAAAGGTGAGTTCCACCCTGTCCTGCATGAGTTGTTTTTGTTTGCATTTTAAGAAAAATGACCAACCCAGGTATTTCTGGGTCACATGATCGGAAAGAGCTTTTTGTTTTGCTCTTGTTGGGTCATGAGATGTAAGTGGATCTCAGGGCCTTGAACACTTGCCCATTCCCTACCACTTAAAAATACTTCCATGGATGGCAGTCATTAAAAATTGTGTAGGTGTGTGTGTTGCATTGCGTGTGTGGTGTATGTACTTGTTAGTGTATGAATGTGGATATGTGCATATGTGCTTGTGGATGGACACGCATGAGGAGCTGAGCCTAGAGTTAGGTGTCAGGGAATTTTCTTCAATGGCTTTCCACCTTTGCTTATTCATTTTTCCTTTTATGTTACGTTTTAGGAATACCTTACCAAGTAGTTGCAATGCATCCAAAACTTTCATGCCTGTTTATTTTTGTATATTTTTATTTTGCTCACCAACAGAAAGCTCACCTATTTGGCAAGGTTGGCCAGCCAATGAGCTTCAGGCATCTGTTGGCCTCACACAAACCTTCCCCTCAGCTCTGGGTTTGTAGGCACATGTTCCACATAGCTTCACACATGGGCTTGGGATCTGAATACAGGTCTCATCCTTTCATGGTAGGGAATTTACCAATTGAGTCATTTCCTCAGCCCCAGAGGTAGGTAGGTGTGTGTGTGTGTGTGTGTGTGTAAGGGGAAAAAAATGAGTTCATTCTGTTGGATCTCATGTACACCACTGACCAAATCTGGCAGCAGCACTCTAGTTGTAGGTGTGTGGGTTGCAAACAGTTTCACCAGGGTACACCTCCATTTCCTCTGGCTTTGCTAGCATACTAGTGGCTTGCAACTCAAATGGGGGAGTTTCACCACAGAAACTGTCCTTTTACAGAACCAACACCACCAAATCAGGCCAGAAATCTCCAGGAGCACAGGGAACCACACAGTTAAGATTCCCTGCCCACTAGGTGTCTCAGTCCCCAGCTCTCTGCTTCCTGATGCCTCTCTTCTTGAAGTCTTAGGAATGGCACTCTCCCTGGCCAGGTTTCTTAGCTGAGACCAGCACCTGTCACTTTCCTGAAACAGACAGCCAGGGGCTTGCCCTGCTCTTCCCCCGCTGGCTGCCTGGCATTGGGAGTTAATGGGGCTGTCTAATCATTGCGGTTTATTACTTTAAGAATTTTCCCACAGTGGTTAAGTGACATTGTTTTGAAGTAATTAGCAGGCTCATGGGTGTGCTCAGTGATATTTGTGATGCGGACTGTCCTCTGGGTGCTAGAGTGACCGGCTCTCTGATCTGTGGGTAATGCTCTAAGAGGTCAGCAATGCCCAAAGCTGCAGTGTCCTCCAAGACCACATATACGTTCTGATTCCCTATAAATACAGGACCGTGTCAACATCCAGTTTCTATGTTAGGCAGAGTAGGGTGTTCACAATAGCTATGAATCCAACAGAGCAATCCTAACGAATGTACTGAATTGAAAGTGGTATAAATCTCTCTCTATGTGCCCCTGTCTGCCTGGCTGTCCCCTCCCCACAGGGTGGCTATTGCATACAACACAGAGACCCAAGAAAAAGGGTGATCCATGTATCCTGAGCAGGAGAAAGTGGGATGGCGCGAAGAAGGACAATTTCAAACTTGTGAAATATTTAGTTTTGGAATTGTCCATTAATACGGATGAACTGCTGTTGGCAATGGTAAGTGATGTCCCAGAAAGCATGGCCCTCGAACTGCCCTTTTCCACTTAGACCCTCCTGGTGAGCAAAGCCCTCCAAAGCCGTCTATACAGCTGTTACAAGTGAAGCATGGGACAAAGGCACGCAAGGGATGAAGATGACTGAACTGAGCCAGGCGTGGTGGCGCACACATTTAATCCCAGCGCTCAGGAGGCAGAGGCACAAGGATGTCTGTGAGTTCGAGGCCAGCCTGGTCCACAGAGGAGTGCCAGGACAGGAGCCAAAGCTACATAGAGAAACCCTGCCTCAAAAACAAAACAAAACAAAACAAATGACTGAAACGTTAAAATGGATCATATTCACAAATATTCATGGTGAAAAAAAGCAAGGAGGAAATACTCCTGAAAACGTTATGCATTTATGTATAGTTAACATGTGAAAAATATGTAGACAAAGATAAGCATATTAAAATCACAATTTCCCCCAACTAACTCTTTGAAAACACCACATTGATCAAGTTCATTGTCAGAGAAAATGTTGATGATGGCTCCTTCTGCCCCCTGCTGGTGGGAATGTAAATGCTTTTTTATTAATAACATTAGAAGATACTGCATGATGTTAATATTTGACCTTGCTATATCATGGTAATGCTGTACTTCCGCTGTGGAAATAGTCAGATGTGTGTGAAGAGCTACACATTTTATTAATTTTTAAAATGATTTTTTTCCTGTGCATTGTGTCTGTCTGAGGGTGTCAGATCCCCTGGAACTGGAGTTAAAAGACAGTTGTGAGCTGCAGTTCTAAGCTGCCATGTGGCTGCTGGGAATTGAGCCTAGGTCCTCTGGAAGAACAGCCAGTGCTCTTAACCACTGAGCCATCTCTCCATCCCCTTCATTTTTTTTTTTAATGAAGGCATTAGTTTTCATCACGCTTTCTTCTTAGAATGAAAGGCTTTGAAACGGTATATATTAACACGTATTGGGCACTTTCTGTAGGATAGGCACTTCACAGAATGCATGTATTAGTTTTCCTGGGCGTTCTCACAGCCTGTCTGCTGATCTATAGGGCAGCTACAGGGCACAATGAAAGAGGAGGGCTGTATCGGTCTGGCCACAGGGTTGTGGGAACAGGAAACCACTTGTGTTAGTTATTCTTCCCTGCTGCGGCAGAATGGCTAATAGAAACTTGAGGAAGACTATTTTTGGCTGCTGGTTGCAGTCCATCCTAGCAGGGAAGGCATGGCGAAGGTCCCAGCAGTGAAACTATGCAGCAGGGTCCCTTACATCAGGGCAGCAGAAAGAAGCAGGGAATGGGATCAGACCTGAAGCAGGGCAGGGCAGGGCAGGGCCAAGGACCCTAAAGCTTCTGCCTTCCAGTTATACACACCCACTAGTCACACCTCTCATCTGCAAGGCTGCACAACCTCCCCAACAGCAGCAACAGCACCCAGAGACCCAGTGTGTGGACTAATGGTTCGGTTGTGGGGAACACTTTATATCCAAATCACAACTCCATCCAAAATAGCAGGATGTTGGTAGGAGCTGACTTAGTAGAGTGCTTGCCTCCCAAGGGTGAGGACCTGAGTTTGGTCAGTGGAACGGGGAAATGCCAGGGATAGCGGTACATCCCTGGGAGTCACTGACCAGCTAGCCTATTGAGTTCCACGTCAATACAGACCCTGTCTCAAAGAAATGGGCAGCCTTCCTAAGGATGATATGTGAGGTTTCCCTCTGGCCTCTCTGTGCAGCTTATCATGGATGTCCACCCAAAAACGTAAAAACACATGCATGTACATGCATTCACAAAATCAACATGTATGTGGTAGGGTATTTAAGGGAAAAAATGTATAAACTTTCTGCAATGCATAATGATAGTTGGGTCTACTCCAATAAAGCCATACCTCTTAATCCTTCTCAAATAGTGCTCCTCCCTAGTGAGTAAACAGTCCAATATACAACTTTATGGGACTGTTCTTATTCAGGCTACCAAACTAGTAATGATGGCCAGTGAGGACACCAGCTCCAGAGCTCGTATTGAGAGAGATTTGGTTTAATTTTCTCTGTGTGTGTGTGTGTGTGTGTGTGTGTGTGTGTGTGTGTGTGTGTGGTGCTTGTGTAGGCTAGAGGCATCAGATACCTGGAGTTAGAGTTACAGGTAGTTGGTAGTGAGCTGCCTGGTGTGGGTGCTGGGAATGGAACTTGGGTCTCCAGCAGGAACAGCAAGTACTCTTAACCACTAAGCCATCTCCAGTCTCCTGGGGTCCACATTATTATCTGGACTACCTAGGGCTCAGGAAGAACAATGCCCTTAGTTAGCCTTTCAGGGCTCCTTTTCTCGATGGGCACCCCCATGTTTCCAGTCCACACTGACCTCACAGGTAACCAAAGAAGTAGAGAAGAAGACAGCTCAGCATCAATTCCCCAGACTGAGAGGTCTGGTCTAAGTCATGATCCTCTGAGACCGGGCAGGCCTCCTGAAAACTGAGCAGAACCACAGCAGAAAGGGAGAAAGGTGGGAAGGTTGTCTGTGGTTAGGTTCAAAGTAAAAGCAGGCGATGGATCCCAGAGATGTACGCAGTATTTACCATACAGTGAAGACATGAATACCTCCATTCCAGCCTAACAGGGGAGAATTTGTTAAGTGAAGAATGACAATCAAGCTTCATAATCCTCGGAAGGGTGACATGAAAAGTGAGGATCTAGAGTTCAAAGACACAGAAACTGATGAAGAAATGAGCAAGTGGATCCGGACTGGAAATATAGCTCAGTGGTTAGAACACTTCCCTGGCAAATGCACGACCATGGGTTCAACCATCAGTAGACACACACACACACATGAACACACGCAGAAAGAGAGAGAGAGACAGAGACACACACACACACACACACAGAGAGAGAGAGAGCAAAGACAAGTGTCAGATATTACAGGCTGGCAAGCCAGATCCAGGTGTAGGAAATAGCAGCCACCACCATTTGGATGCATAGGCCACAACAGGCATGGAGTAACACTACCAAAATGCTCCCCTTGAGCATATGCAGCTTCATGAATGAATAGACTGGTACATATCACTCCACCAAGAAGCCACAGAAATGGAACAGGATTTAATAGTCTATAAACATGTGGGCTTAACTAGATGGCCAAGGGGGCAAAGGTCACAGTCAAATTCACTTTCTCCCACAGGTAATCAACATTGAGAATGAAAATGTCTTTGTTGGTTGCAGCCTGTATCACATATCTATAATTAAGGTGTCATGGTGAATACGCTGAAGAACCTAGGAGATGGGCCTCAGCAAAGAAGATGTCATTAACTATTGGACTGCTTCCAATCAGCTTTTAAGTATCATCAATATGGTGGAAAAGCAATGCTGTTAACAATACCAGGGCGAAGATCCTGGAAGGATTTCAGATCTAAATACAAAGTCTCTGAAAACACCAGAGGGGAAACTTGACCCGACCCGAATATTCCACATATGCGAACTCCAGAATGGTGGTGGTTCTCTTGGGAATATCCAGTTTCCAGGGAGACCCAGCAGTGACCCTTCTTCCAGGAGACCAACAGAAGTCGTAGTTGACAGGACAAACTGACTTTTCTGTTAACAACACTTCTAACCTTGTACAAGAGAAAGAAAGGGAGAGTAAAGAGGAGCTGAATCTAGTTCCCTAGGATCCCGGGAAGAAAAGACAACCAGGAAAGGGGTCTTATTGTTTAGGAAGGCCATACGATCTTCTCGGCTGTTGCTCTTTGCCTCCAAGGAGGCGGAAAGGCTAAAGTAACAACAGAAACAAATTCAGAAAAACTCACCCCTTTTCTGGACTATTTCTCCACCAATCCCCACGGCATATAGACAATATTTCAGAGCGCTCACTGACTAATTCAGACTTTCCTTCTGGAATGTGGTGCTGCAGTCAGCCCACTTCTCTGGCTCCCTCACACACCCTGGCAGGACACACCAGCTTCTTCCATATTCCCACAACCTCACATACATACGGCAGTTCTGTATGACACCTTACTGGCATTATCTCCGCCACTACACTCCTGCCTCTGTCCTCATCATTTACTACAAGTAACTGGTCAGAGAATGGTGGCTGGGTCTATGAAACACTTCTGGACATTTCTAATAGCACTGTTATACCTCCAGTCACTTTTGAACCAGGGACACCTCAAGAGCAAGGTCATTCTTACTCATCTCTCTCTCCATAGCCTGGCCTCAAGCGTGACAGTTCTTAGTAAACAGCAGGTGCAGTAAACGCTTGGATGATTAAGCACAACATTTCTCAGCTCGTGACTCACTAGGGGAAGAGTAGGAGATTAAACAATAGGATTATTGATAGAGGAGAAGTCATGATTCAGTCTAATGAAGATCATGGGCACTGGGTGGTGGGGGAATTGGCTAGAAAAGCAGTCTAGTTCCCATAGTTGAGAGAGGGCCATTTTTCATAAGCAGGGAGAGGGGATCACAGGAGACACAAACAAGTGGTGTTTTGTTTGTTTGTTTTGTTTTTTGTTTTTGAGACAAGGTTTCTCTGTGGCTTTGGAGGCTGTCCTGGAATTAGCTCTTGTAGACTAGGCTGGTCTTGAACTCAGATCTGCTTGCCTCTGCCTCCCGAGTGTGGTCTTAAACCCAGCAAGCCAGATACAATGTCTACCAGGCAGAAAAGCAAACAGTCTTAGAGAGGTTCCTTTCTTGCCCAAGGTAACCCAGTCTGTCAGTGTCCATCTCTTGGTGAGAATCACAAGGGATGGAACATCAGAGTAGCGATGACAGCAAAGCATATTTGTAACAAATGGGAACATGGGGAATTCCTTCCAAAATTGATTCCTAGAGACCAGAGCAAGCTGCTGTTTATTTATATTGGGGATGCAGTCTTTGGAGGCAAAAGGTGTCATCACATGCTTGGGTGGGGAGCAGAGTCTGACTGCATGCTCTTTCTACTTCCGTGTTATGAAAACAGAACTTGGAGATCTGCCTCTGAATTACCAGTGCACACCACCCAAGGAAGCTTGTGAAATGATATACTTCTCTAAAACCACCTAAAAGGTATTTGTTGAAAAAAAAAAAAAAAAAAAACACCTTATCTTTGGGGTTCAGAATACCATCCTTTCTGATAAGCTGGGAGACACATTCATTTTAACCCCAATAGTCAACGTTTCTCCCTGACATGGTGGTTCTTTGCTTTTCCTGGAACTGCCTACAACCCATCCTAGACTAGCAGGGCAAATCCTACAGAGCAGGAGTAGCCAGGAGACTGGGGTTTGGAAGCATCCGCTAGGACAGAAGGTTGTTTTCTGTGGTTAGAGCCTGGAAATTAGACGTTCTTGGCCGCGTAGCCAAAGGCTAGGCTAATTTTGGTCGTTCAGGGCTTCCATAGCTCGCAATGACTCCGGGACTCACTGCTCGTGAGACTGTAGAGATCAATATTTTACAGTCCTGGGCCAACGAAAACGGAAAAAGCGCGGATTCTTCCGAACCAACGAAAGCCGTAAAGGGAATGCAGCTCCAATCAGGACGCCGGGAGATTCCGCCCTAGGAGCTGGCGCCGGAAGTGATGCGTGCCGTCACTTCCGTCGCACTGGCGGGCGCCGAGATGGACGCTCCGTGGGCTCGGGAGCAGCTCCGGCGGCGTTATCTGTTTCCTTCCGAAGCGGGGCTGGACTGCGAGGACGACGCCAGGGCAGGTGAGGCCCCACGGACTCTGGTTCCCAGGGCTCACCAAGTGTGACTGCGAGAGCGCCAGGGTCCCGACGGGCCTTGCAACCCTCGCACCTTCCCCTGAGCTGCGCTTCCGCATTCTACGGCAAGCCGACGTCCTTAAAAGCTAAAAGCAGCCGAAGTTTCTTAGTCTGCAGAGTTAACCCGAGAACCTATACCAAGGCGTGTGCAGAGTGTTGCATTTCAGCCTTTTGCTTGTAGTACGGCACGGACGGAAATGCCTGCTGCCTGTCGGCAGAGAGCTAGCTAAATATGTTTAGATTATGTGTATCTCTGCCTGGTACGTCAGGTAGGCTTTTGTGTATGCCTGCGGGCGGTTTTCAAAGGGAAGCGCAGAACAATGTTTGGCATCCCACCATTTGGGTACAAACTACAACTCATGATATATTATTGCTTGTAGATGCACAAAATAGGGAAGAATTCCATAGGTACTGATAATGTTGAATGCTTGTAGGCTGTGAGGATGAGACAGTTCATTTGAGAGATGTCTGGCCTGGATGTTGTAAAAACCTTTGTCCACTTAGCGGTTTGTCCACTACCGGCAGCATTGAGCCAAGGCATGACAATATATGCATTAGGAGAGTATCTTCAAGAACTTGTATTAGTACTAACCGCTATCAGAATAGTTAGTCTGTCAGAATCCAGAGCTGAACCTCACTTGGAGGCCAGTGGTTCTCATGTGACAATACAGAGAGGGCATGCCAGGATCTCTTCTTTTGATTTGCAGGGGGAGAAATGACTTGCTGTCATCTGTGCATACCATGCTTTGTTCTGGGGCTAGAGCTCTGGCAGGCCATTCTGTGTTTGAGCTACCTGTTTAAGTTATTTTCATATAATGTTTATTGTATTTAGCATTTCCTCTTTGTGTGTGTGTGTGTGTGTGTGTGTGTGTGTGTATGCATGTGTGCTTATTGGTACATGCACTTTTGGAGGCCAGAGATTGACACTGGGCATCTCCCTCCGTCAGTCTCCATATTATTGTTTTGAGACCAAGTCTCCTTGGCCCCAGGACCCACCTGTCTCTGACCCAGCAGTGGGGTGACAGGCGTCCGATGCCTTGTTCAGTTTTCTGAGGGTGCTGGGGATGAACTCAGGTTCTCATGTTTGAACAACAAGCACTTTACCCACCGAACCTTCTCATCCCCATACATTTGAGGGTTTTCTCAGTTAGCATGACTAATTACCTTCCTAGAGGAAATGTGAAATAAATTCCTGTACTTCTGGATGGTACTGCTGTATCCTAAAGATTATGAAGGTGTAAATGTGATTCCAAGATTACTTAGAAGGAATAATTAATATATTGAGTGCATTTTCTCGTGGGCTTGTATTAACTATTTTAGCAAATGTAAATCTACCACTTTTGTTTGGATGTTTGGTCCTTGGCATAGAGCTCAGGGCCTCATGCATCCTAAACATGTATTCTATTGCTGGACTACATCTCTGCCCCTATATATAGAAACTTATCTTAATGGTCTTGCAGAACAAGCTGGCAATATAGTGGGAGGGATTCTAGTTACTGGAAAGTTCTAGGAGATGACTTTATATGACTTAAAAAACTGGTTAAGTGCATGACTCAAAATCTCCCCTATTTTGCAGAAACCTCCACAGCTGTTGAAAAAAAGGAGAAACCTCTTCCAAGAATTAACATTCATTCCGGATTCTGGATTTTGGCATCCATCGTTGTGACCTATTATGTTGATTTCTTTAAAACCTTTAGAGAAAATTTTCACACTAATAGGTAAGAAACCCCGCTTCACTGGACAGTGGTGGTGCACACCTGGAATCCCAGCCCTTGGGAGGCAGAGGCAGAGGGATCTCTCTGAGTTCAAGGCTAGCCTGGTCTACAAACTGAGTTCCAGAACAGCCAGGGTTATGTAGTGAAATCAAAGAAGGAACAAAAAACATCAACAAAAACCCTTGTTGCTTCATGTTTTGCAGGCTACAGTCTGTTGGTTGAATTCTCAGAATAGTTAAGACATGGCTCAGAGGGTCAAGTGCTTGCTGCTACAAGCATGCTGACCTGATTTGATTCCCAGAACCTACATTAAAAAAAGAAAAGAAAAAGCCTGCAATTCCAGTTCTGGGTAGGTGGGCTTATGGGCCACTCAGTCTATCCGAATCCGTGAACTCCAAGTCTAGTGAGAGAATAGACTGAGAAAGACCTTTGGCCTAGACACACACACACACACACACACACACACACACACACACGGAGAGAGAGAAAGAGAAAAGAGGAGGAGGTGGAGGAGGAGAAGAAGAAGAAGAAGAAGAAGAGAGAAACACATACCAAAATCCAGTTAATTGTTAATTGTTAGTTTCTGTCAGACATGATATTGGAAACAATACCGATAGTACAGAAAAGACTAAGACATGGTAGCCAAAGGGTGCAGCCTTTCACTTCTAGTAAGTTCTTGGGGATTTAGTGTATGTAAGATCTTAATTGTCCTCTTCCTGTCTCATGTGGGTCTCTCAGGTATCCCCTCCCCCCTTCCCATAACTCCCATAAATACAGTGTTAGCTATGTGATGTGCTGGATATGTCAATTAGCCGACTCTAGTAGTCATTTTAAGATGTTGTATCCAGTAGATCATCACATTGTACCTTATATGTATGCAATTTAAATTGTCACTTGTGCCTCCAGAAGACTGAAGGAAAAAAAAAAAGGCCTGAGAACTAGAGGAGGTGTGAGAACTGTGGCCCAAGAAAGGTGTGTCAGAGTAGTTAAGAAGGAGGTAATTAGAGGAGGTGACTCAGAGTTGCCTTGAAGGTAAGTGGGAGGAGTCAGGGGCCTGGGTCTGAGTCCTGGTGTCAAATAGCCCTTCATACCCAGGAGAGCCCCACCCTTCATTCCAGGAGCTGACCGGGGAGCAGAAATTGTGGATTGCGTGGGACAGTTTGGAGGCCATCAGATCAGAAGAGGGGGTGATGTGGATGAGTGTCAGAGCTGGCACATGAGTGTAGTGCCAAGAGCGGTGACTGGACTGAACAGTGGGGCCATAAAAGATGGAGGCAGGAATTAGGGCTTGCTGAATTATGGGAACTACAGTCCTCAAATAGACCTTTAGGGTCATAGACTACTTGTGGAGGAAACCAAGCAGACAGAAGGGACGAGCCGTCAAGGGTGCAGGCATGAAATCCTGGGGAAGAGACCACTTGCTCTTCCATGAGGAGGCATGTTTTTAAATACCACCACCTCCCATCCTGCCATCCTATTCACCATTCCCTAGTGGGTCGTGTGATTGTCTGAGGGAGTTGTAGATGAAGAACTGGAACCCGGCATCACTCTCTTGGGTGTCTGTACCCTGAAGGAGGCCAACTTTCCTGTCTTTCCACGCTTTCCTTTTGTAGAGGTGACACTAACACGGTGGAGGTTTTCGTTGTGGTCTGGAACCTAGGACTAAGTCTGTCTGTCTGTCTGTGGGATTTAGTGTCAGGAAAGGTTTGGTTACCACTCTCCAAAGCTCTTCCCTCAGCTCCATCAGTGACAAAGCCGACACATGATTTTAATCAGCCAGTAATGTTCATCTCTCAGCTGGTTTAGAACTTGCTGGGCGAGAGGTGAGTGCCTGAAATGCCACTCTAGCAGCTGCTGTTTTCTTAATTAGAACTTGGGAAGAGCCCAGGATGGGTCTGGTGCGGAGGCAGGGGCATTTCTGACTTCAGCAGTGCATTTTTTGCTGTAGCAGACTCATTATCCAGGCTGCATGGTGCTGCTGGGTAGGTGTGTGTGTGTGCAGGATGTCAGAAGCCCCTGATAGTGCTGACTGGAGAGCCTGTGCTGGGGAGGTAGACTTTTGGGCTTTAGGTGTGTGTCCTTTTATTAGACTTTCCTAGAAGTGCTCATTGAAATGATTTCATACAGACAATGTATGGGATTAACCACAGCGATAAGTGGGGGGATCGGAACCCCATGCCCTCCTGTGCCAGAGCCAGTATAGATATCAGACACTGGGGTGGGGCTGTGAGGATGAGAGAAAGTAGAAACCACAGGCCTGTCCTCAACACGTTGTGCTCATAGAGGCAAAATGACCACACCCAGACCGAGGCCACTGAGGTGTCTGCCACTTTTCCCAGTGCTGCCAACACTGTCTTTGCCTCCACAGCTGGTTTCTCTTTGGCGGGGCCTTGCTGTTCATCAGCCTGTCAATTGCGTTTTACTGCATAGTCTACCTGGAATGGTATCGTGGGATTGAAGAGTATGATGTCAAGTACCCGACACTGGTGCCCATCACAACCGCAACTTTCATCGCCGCAGGGATTTGGTGAGTGGACGGTGAACAGTTAAATGTGAGAGAAAAACCCTCGTTTTGTCGTCAGGCGATGATGAATGTAACCTGGAACCTAAATTGAGCAGCAGTGTCCCAGGAAAAGGGGTTCCTAGGTCCCCTTTCTTTGGGTCTCCTCTTAATTTCTTTCTCTCTTAATGCTTTGCTTCAGTTATTTGAGACACAGATGGCGGCCTCTGCACGTTGCTCTTGGTTTTGGTTACTAAGTGTCCTTCATTGTGATGGATGAGACACACACCAGGAAAACAAGTGTGGCTGAATGAATTAATCACCAGCTGGGCACTGCCGCAGGTCTCACTTAGGGAGGAGCAGAGCCAGTGTCCTGGTGACCGTTCTTGACCCTTCGCCCACCGTACCTTCCTGCCACATGCAAACGCTGCCCCATTTTTGCGGCTGTTCTTTTGCATCCCATAAACACTGCTTTGTTTGCCCGTGTTTTGAACAGTCACCCTTCTTTAACATTTAATTGCATGTGTGAGGTACATGCTGCTCACTTGTAGTCGTCTCCCAGCAGTTGTTCATTGCCATTTGTCACCCCACTGTGTAACTGAATCCTAGTGTATCTGTTATGCTGCCACACAGTCAGGCTCTTACAGTTTGTGTTGTTTTGAGGGATGCCGTTAAGAACACCCCTGGTCCCTGTTGGGCATACATGCATCTGCATGTACCCAGAAGGGTGAAGTCAGCGCATCACCGAGGTGTACATACCTCCAGCTTCATTAGATAGCATCAGACTTTTCTGTCTTTCTTTATCTGTGGGTTCCACAGTCATGGATTCAGCCAGCCACTGTCCCCCAAAGTGAATGCTGTCTGTTAAGCATGTACTGCCTTTTTCTCTCTTGCTCTCTAACCAACATAGCTCACGGTTTGTGACGCTCTGAGCATCCTAGATGTATGGCATAAAGATGTGGGGGAAGGTTCAGTGATCTGCAGATAAAGTACGTAAGTCGCTTGAGTATTTGGAGATGTTGTGTCCGTAAGATATTGGAGCTAATGATCCCAGGTTTGAAGGGATATCTGTCCCCTTTTCCCTGTGTGTCTAGTGGCACAGCGTACCTGTTGTTCTTCCACAGTAGAAGTAGCTGTGCATTTTCAGGGTTACGTGTCTTCCACAGTAGTGTGCACATGCCAGGACTGCTCGACCCATTTCCTGTTGTACACAACTAGTTTTATGTTCACGCAGTGCCAAGTGATTCCACTTAAGAGAGTGAGCTCACAGGCCCTCAGTGAAGAAGAGAAGCTGGGAAAAAAATAGCACTCGCTCACAGAAGAAAAACCCGTAAATTACAGGAAAGCGTCTCTCAATTAGAGAAAGCCAGGCTTCAGCTCGTGGGCTTCTCTTCATGTAAAGAATTCTGACTTTGTAAGAGTCCTAAATATAGATGTGGACTCTGCTTGCATGCACTTTCTTTGACCTACTTTCTGCTCTAGTTGGACAGCTCGCTACTGTGAGGTCAGTATTGCCCTTTCCGGTGAAGGAGAGACAGTGAGCAAGGTGGTTTCCCTTTTGTCTCCTGTAGTGGGAGCATCCCAAGAAATGTCAGATTAGTTTTTAGACCTGGGGTTTGTGATTATCTGACAACCATATTTATCCAGGATTGTATATTAAAACCCATAGCTGACTAAAGAGCTTATTTAATTTTTTATGGTTTTCCCTGGTAGCTTCTGCTCTGATCAGATCAGTCACTGAAACTTGCTTTTTGTTTTTAATTTGGTGACAGGAATACTTCTTTGTTTGTTTTTTTTTTTTTTTTTTTTTTTTTTTTTTTTTTTTTTGAGACAGGGTTTCTCTGTAGCTTTGGAGGCTGTCTTAGGACTCGCTCTGTAGACCAGGCTGGCCTTGAACTCACAGAGCTCCCCCTGCCTCTGCCTCCTGAGTATTGGGATTAAAGACTTGTACCACCACTGCCCAGCAGGAATGGTGTTTTTTTTTTTTTTTTTTTTTTTTGCAGTGAAGATTTTATAGCATCGTGTACAGCATTCTGTTTTAAGAGCCATATCTTTTTCTTACCATGATGTCTGAGATCATAAAGCGGGCTGCAGCTATTTGAATTTTTGGTCCATCCTACATGCTAACTTATAGTTGGAATTTTCTTTGTGCTGCCAACCAACTTCCCAAGTAAAGACACTTAATCTCCCTACCTGCAAATCCCACCTGTACCTCCTCCTTCACTATTGGCCGGTCAGCTTTTTATTAGACTAACCAGGTGCCTTCGGTAGGCAAGATAAAACAGCACCTAGTACATCTTTACATAGTTAAATATTCTGCAACATATCCCCTTTTTATCTAAATGAAAAGAAAGGGTTTAACTTTAACATAGACAGTTATCAAATAAGAATTACATTTACTATATCCAGTCCATTTGCATTTGGCAAATTCAGAGAAAATACTCCATTATCCATCTTATCTTAGTGAGTTCAAAGTTGTGTATCTAGTTTACTTTCTATCCTAACTTGTATTTCCAACTCAAAATTGTCTTTCTAGGCCTCAATACATTTTCTTCAACAAAAAATTTAAGCTTTTATGTTTCTCAGCCTTATAAACTTTTTAATCTCTTATGTAAGTTTCTTTTCTGACTTTGGTAACAAGAAAAACTATAATTACCTCATCTTCAACTCCATTAGAGATCCAAGAAAGAAATTACCTGAGTAAACAGGAAATGCAGAGCAAGCAACTTCCAAAACTAAAGAAAGAACAGAAGCAGGTAGATGCCTGAACAGTTACCCAAGGTTCCTCTGCACTTGGAGGCAGAGGAGGTGGATCTCTGTGAGTTAGAGGCCAGTCTTGTCTATAGAGGGAGTTCTTAGCCTCCAAAGCTACAGAGAAACCCTGTCTTCCCAACCCCCCCCAAAAAAACCCAAAAAACAATATTTCTGTCACTAAATGAAATAAACACTTTCTAAAAGCAAAAGAGTTTCAGAGTTTTAGGCCTAGAATATCTGACAGACTTTTCCATGAAGCGGGAGTTTTGAAGGACTGTCCCACCTTGCCTTGGTAAAGATTGGCAGTCTTTTTCCTTTGTGTCTTGTTGGTCTAGTTTGTATATTATACTGTAAGCAGTTGGGGCAAGGGCAGTTTCTTGCCCAAATGGCTAGCTTTGTCACACTGAAAGTGAACTCCATGTGGAGTTTCTTCAATGGCCATCATTCGTGCCAGGAGCAGACGTGTCTCACTGTCATGAAAAGCCTTAGGATATTTAACATCTTAAATGCCATATTCTGTAGTTCCCTGAAGTATTTGAATATCACCTATCTAAAATATACCTGTCTTAACTTTGAAAACATACTTGACTATGAGCTTGATTTTTATAGATGACTATTAACCTGCAGTTTTAAATTATCCTAACACTTTGTATTACATTTTTCAATGAGCTGCATAGATGTAATACCTTAAACTTGAATAGAAACATATATGGTATAGCAAAAATAACCTTAATTTTGTATCATTATACAAAAATCCATACCAATGTTAAATATTTGAGATGAATAGTTATCTTTTTATCCTATATTCCTATATCCCTACTAAATGATGGAAACACCAAAATGACCCAAAATCACCCACCCCACCTCTTGTGAATGTGGGCATTGTGTTCTCTAGACTGCTTCCTGTTGTCTGGGGGTGATGGCATCCCCAGGGAACTCTGAGAAAATTGAGATATTGGTCAGATCCTAAGGAAACTAGCTATAACATTTGTTGGAGTCTCTGTGTAATGGGAAAGTGCAAGGCTTATCAGAAGTCCTGGCTAGAACAGTCTCATCTAGCCAGACCATCTCAGCTAGCAATTCTGAAATTAGAACTCTGAGGAAACGGTAACAGAGGTACTCGGAAAGGCTGGATTACCTGGGCCACACATTTTCATTGATATCTGATCTCCTTGCTCTGAAAACACACGAATTTTCAAAGGTAACATATCTGCATTAACACAAGTATAGACTGTGTTAAACACAAATCAACCAAAGATGATTTTCTTGTTTTATGTTTGAGCAGGTAAAAGACATCTGCCAACTTTGTAAGTTTGTTTGGACTGTATAACCAAACCTCCATGCATACTGTGTGAAGAGATGGCATGTAATAACAAGTGATAAGAACTCTGTAACCATCAAGATTTATCACGTCTCATCCAGTCTTAGAGCTGTTCCCATGTCAAGGAATCATCATATACATCACCCGTCCTGCAGTTTTTCTAGGCTTATTTTGTTACACCTGTAGCCAAGATTGTCAGGGGGTCTTCCCCAATCACATCTGGTCTTTATTAATTTTGAAGCCATCCACAGCCTTTCATTTCCTGTGGAAAGAAGCATAGTCTCTTCCCCAATGCATATGCTTTCTGAATTCCATTTTAAAGTTAAGGCATCCCTAAAGTATCTAGGCTGGTTTAATTCAGCAATTACTTTTATAGTTCCATGTCTCTCAGCAGCTGCTGTTCACTCATCAGCATTCAAAGAATCCAGTTCAGCAAAGCAGCATACAGGATCCATGCTCTCTGTATCTTTTCCATACTTGCATGGCTTTTTTTTTTTTTTTTTTTTTTTTTTTTTTTTTTTTCACTTTACTCTTTCTTTAAATACTTATTTTTAAACTACCTTTTTCTATGATGGTCTATACCCATTTTCTTTCTTAAGCACCTATGCACATGTAACCTGTTAAAGGTTTTTTTCAACCTGGACTTGCTTTGCTGTGCACCTGTAGTATTTTCTGACCGTGTGAACCAAGCTACAAACTGCTAAGTTAGGCCCTCTGCCATGTGGCCCTGGAAGTTGACTCTGCCCCCTCCTCAGGTCCGTGAGAACCAGGCCTTAAGCCCGCAGGCCTGGAAGAGAGCTTGATTAATTAGGAGCTGCATTTATTTACCAAGAGCTGCATTAGCCACCCCAGCTCAGGAAGCTGGTGCCTGCACTGTGGCAGGCGATTTTACTTAACTTGCTGTTTCTACTTAGCATGTCAGCTGCTCAAGTTCTCTGCTACACAGCAGACACAGCAGAGACTCTTAAAGGAGCCGTATCCTGGCTTTTTTTTCTCTCTCTCTGTTTTTTCAGGCCCTATGAGGAAATTTGGGGCCCATATTGGGTGTCATTTGTAGTTGTAGTTTTTCTTTGGACCACCAGCCAGCTTCCCAAATAAAGACATGGAGACTTATTAATTATGAACACTCGGTCTCAGCTGAAACTTGTCCCACTTGCTCTCGATTTAATCTCTTTCTCTTCTCCTACTTTTTGCCTTGGGGCTTTTTATCTTTTTTTCCACTGTGAATGCCCTATCTTTCTGCTTCCTCTGTGTCTATTTGTCTGTCTGGCCCTTGGCATCTCTTCTTTCTTCCCTGAGCCTAAATTCCTCCTACTTACTTTCCCAGCCTGCAAGTCCTGCCTTATCTCTTCCCCTGCTGTTGGCCATTCAACTTCTTATTAGCCCAATCGGGTGCTTTAGGCAGGCAAGGTAAAACAGCAACACATAGGTACATAATTAAACTAATGCACCACATCTTTATGAAGTTAAACAAGTGCATGGTTAAACAAATATTCTGAAACACTTGACATCTGTTGAGCCACGCCTCTTCAGGGCCTTTGTGACCCCAGGTCCAGGTGCTATTTGAAGCATTGGTGCTGCTCCTGTTTGTACAGGCATCGTATCATGGTGTTGTGTCTAAAGAGACAGAACGTATGGATACACAGTTTAACTCCAGACTCTGGGGTGGAACATATTTGTGTCATTCTGATTGCCGTTGTCAGCTGTTTGCTTTTGGTTTCTTTCAGCTTCAACCTGGCGCTGTGGAATGTGTGGTCATTCTTCACTCCCCTGCTGCTCTTCACTCAGTTTATGGGGATCGTGATGTTCATCTCGATCCTCGGATAAGTTCGAGGTGAGATCCCTGGAGTGCTGTCCCCAACAGTGAACCGTGACAACGCCTTGCAGTCACTTCCTGGGAGTACTCAGACAGACTGCCTGGGAATCGCTTCCTCTTGTGTGTGCACCAAAGCACTTCACCATTGAACACAGCTGCAAGGACCGAACCCACCTTCACAAGTAGAGTTCTAAGTGCCCGTTTTTCAGAGACCGCACCCTGCCTTTCAAAGGACTTACAAAGACAGCATGCTAGTCTTGATGTGGATAACTTCACGCGAGGCCATTTTACATTGTGTGGATGATCTGAGAGAGAAGTAGTATGGGAGTGATGGGTGATCTTGTCCAATTTGGGACACATTTTGCCATTTTCTCTAGATAATGGATAGGTAGATTACATCAGCCCTATTTTAAAACATTCCTTTCAGGGGCTGGAGAGGTGGCTCTCTGGTTAAGATCACCGCTTGCTCTTCCAGTGGGCTCAATTCCTAGCATCCACATTGCGGCTCACAACCATCTATAACTCTAGTTCCAAGACATGTAACACCTTGGCCTCCACATACATTAGGCATGCATGTGACCCACATACATACATGTAGGCAAAACATTTATGCATATAAAATAAAAATAAATCTTAAAAATCCTTCCGTAGGAATTAGACTCCCTGCTTAAAACAAGCAAAAAAAAAAAAAAAAAAAAATCTGTTCTTTTAATACTATTTAGAGAATTTATGTGCCCCTGTGCCTCCCCTCCCCACCCCCACCTTGCCCTGTTTGGGAGTGTCGATAAGTCTCTATTAAATGAGTATACATATTGAGAATAGTCATGCTGTGATTAGGGCAAAAAATATAGATAGTCCTCCCTCCGTTCCACTCATCTGAATTTGGAGAAAGTCAGCTGACAGGACCGTTTGCAGACGGCAGAGGTGGTCTCGGGGAAAGTGGGAGTCAGCAACTGAGTGGCACTCAGGACCAGGTCTGCCGACTGATGGAGTGTGTGTGTCCTGCAGCTGGGGGGGGGGTGTGTGGCCGGAAAGAGGTACACTTGGTCCTGCTGCTGCTAGTCGGACGGAGTTGCTGGCTGTCACCATGTTGACACAGACATTGTCCTCCAGCATTGCACAGTTTTTTAGAGACTACTGAGACTCATGGGACCTCTTGCCCTGTGCATATGTCACTTTAAGCAGTTCAGGGTCCCTGCACCATCCTCTTCCCACAGCTTTGGCTGACCCTGACTCCCACCCACCCCCACACGCAGTGACTGAGATCTTGGGCTCTGGCTGTTTGGTTGGGTTTCTAGATGTCTGTGTGCTTTTGACTTCCATGTTCCTGGGTATATGGTTGGTGGTGAGACCTGCGTGGTACTGCCAGGCATGTAGATGGTCCTTTTTTCCTTTTTAAATACTTGTATTTATGTGTACGAGTTTTGCTTGTATGTATGTGTATCACATGTGTATCTGGTGCCCACAGAGGCCACAAGAAGGCATAGGATCCTTTAGGATTAGAGTCAATTAAATTAATTAATTTTTGTTTGTTTTCAAGACAGGGTTTGTGTGTGTGTGTATGGGGGTTGTGTGTGTGTTGTGTATGTTGTGTGTGTGTGTGCAGCCTTAACTGGCCTGGAACTTGCTCTGTAGACCAGGCTGGCCTTGATCTCACAGAACTCCACCTCATCTGTCTCTGCCTTCTGAGTTCTGGGATTAGAGGTGTGCGCCACCATGGCCCAGTTTATATTTTGTTTTTAAAGAGCAATTCATGAGTTTGCTGAGCGGTGCTGGCATACGCCTTTAATTCCAGCACTCGGGAGGCAGAGGCAGGTGGATCTGAGTTCTAGGCTAGCCTTGTCTACAGAGCTACACAGAGAAACCCTGCCTCACAAAAAAAAGAAAAAAAAGAAAAGAAAAAAAGGAAAATCTTGACTTTAAGATTCTTCATGTGGTATACAAATGCTCTTCTTTTCTTCCAGACTTAAGAACATGACTGTTTAAAGTGAACCAAGTACACAGCCTGTGCCACCGACATGAAGGAGAGGCCTAGTGTGCACCGGTGTCTCTGAAGTGAGTGGATCCCATAGGAAAATTGTGACCTTCTAAGTCTGCTGTTGAAATCAGAATAAATGACTTTCTCTTGGGTGTTCTCAAACAAGTGATTAGTTGTCAGCAGTTTGTGTGAGCCAGAACCAAGGAGTGTGATCCTGTCAGATTTGGAGACTGTAGTGGCCTGTTACAGGAGCACAGCGTGTCCACAGTTTTAAAGGGCCTGGGGACTAGCTGCCCTTGTGTAAGGTGACCAGATGCAAGTATGAAGGGATTGTGTTGTAATCTTTAGTAGTCACTCATATTTGTCACAGCTTTTTAGGGAGCGGACCAAAGGGGAGCATTTTACGATTTCCCGTTACTTTGGACTTTGCCATTATGTAAGTTATTGGGTTTTTAGCATTTTAAAACATATGTACTTTTAATAATGGTTAAGTATATATAATTTTTTTCTGTAACATCAATAAAATATTTTTATGACTTTCTTGTGCAGTTTGTTAATACAGATTTGGGTCTAGCTTCTGTTTTAGCTGTTTGCAGTGTGGATTAACTGGAAATAATGAAGCTGCTTTTTAGAATAGGGTTACCCTGTTCTTCATTGACCCCACAGCATCCAGTGTTTATGCTTTGTAGTATAGATAACACTCCCATGATGCTTATCACAAGCGTTGTGGATTTCTTTCCCTGTGAGGTGACTGAGGCAGTCACTACTGGCATTTGGGCCCACCACACACTAAGTGGAGGACTTCTGATTTTGAAACTACAAACTGGAAATAATACTTGTCTTTTTGGGGTGGGGGTTAGGGAAATAGAAGTAATGTTTGTAAGGCACCCATTCTAGTCTCCAGGACATAGTAGGGCTCAGTCAGAGAATAAGAGTGAGGAGGGGAAGAGAAACAGGTTTATGATGAGTCACACCACCTTGGACCTTGTGTATGAGGAAGTTTGTGGAGACTGTTACTTAGAATAGAGAATGACCTGGCAGAGTCAGAGTCAGCTAGCGAGGGTCTCAGTTATGAGGACCCAGAGCAGGCTGGAGACTGCTCATCTACCAGCTAGAGTGGCTGTCTGACCTTAGGGAACATGGCTCTGATAGTTGCTCACATGGGTTTTGTAAACTATCTTGGCTTGAATTTTTAAAATTAGACAAAGCCCAAATACTGTGGGCAACTAAAATGGTAGGGAGAAAACTCTGTTACTTAGGAACCATTTAATACTTTAGCTTGAGCCAGGCCTGCTGGTGCTACTTGAAGCTACTCAGGAGGCTGACATGAGAGGATCTCAAGTTCAAGGCCAGCCTGGGCAACTTAGACTCTGTCTCAAATAAAGAAGGCTGGGCCTCTAGAGTATTTGCCTGGCATACATGAGGCCCTAGTTTCATTAAATTAAATAAGCAGATACACAGACACACACACACACACACACACACACACACACACACACACACACGAACACACGATCATTCCTGACAAACTCCTACATGTTATTTCTGGGGCTTTTAAAAAATACTTGTTTTCATTTGTAATTGTGTTGTGTATGTGTGTATGGAAGGGTTATGTGCAGGTGTCCACAGAGGCCAGAATAGGGTGTTGAATCCTCTGCATCTGCAGTTTCAGGCATTTGTGAACTGCTCTGTGTGGATGCTGGGAGCTGAACTCTGGTCCTCTGTAAGAGCCGTGTGTGCTCCTAATGATGGTCATCTCTCCAGCCCCTAACCTTTGTTTTTATTACAACCAGTAAAGAAATGAGTGATGTGATGCCATCTCAAAGAGCACCCCTTGAGAAATGATGAATACTGACATTAACAGTTGCAAAAGTTCTGATCATCAGAGTGAGGGCTGTGACAGAATCAAGCATATGCTCTGACTCTGACAGTGTGAAGGAAGACCAAGTTTTGACCCTGGCTCCTGGTGCTCAGGCCCAGATGCAAGCTTGGTTGTCTTGCTGGAAGTACCCCTGGGTGGTTCCAGTGAGCAGCCTGGGTGGAGGCAGTTCTGGAGAAGCCAGGGCATTAGGATAGGGGGAACATATTCAGATGACAGTGGCATTTAGTTGGCAATGATAGAAAGATGAGGACTTCTCAAGTCTACTGGGACCTGTCTTGGGAGGCATTGGCTTTTCCAGGAAACCTGAAGCAAGATTCAAAGCTCCTGACTAAATCCACTTTCTGTAACAAAGAAATAGTCTCTGGGGGCTGGAGAGATGGCTCATTGGGTAAAGCTCTGCTGTGTAAACATGAGGGCTGGAGTTGGGAGCAACCGGAACCCATGCAAAATACAGGTGTAAGTAGGAGTCCACCTGTAATCCCAGTGCTCAGGAGTCAGTCCCTGGAACAAGCAGGTTAGCCAGACCACTCTAAATGGCAAGCTGTAGTAGGTTTGGTAGAGACACTCCCTGCCTGAACTTATGCAGTAGAGTAATAGCAGAAGACACCCATGTTAACCTCAAGCCTTTACACACATACACATACCACACGCATGTGCTTCCACATATGTGTACATGCATACACACACATGTACACTACACTATACATACTGTACTCTCTCACACACAAAAGCCTTAAGCAAATGAAATACCTCAGAGGCAGTTGAGGTGACACTGAACCAGGTCTCACTAAGGGTGGGAGGCAGGATCGTTTTGGGGGAGGGGGAGGGCCTGGGGACTGGGCTTCTGTGGCTGAGATTAGGATAAATGTTCTTTAGAAAGTTTGGCGGTGCTGCAGATGGAGCCCGGGGCCTCATGAGCTGTGTGAGCCTCCAGCACTGAGCTGCATTGCCTGCCCAGTTTTACAATTTCTTGCAGTCTAAATTTGGCATTCCTTGAAGTGGAAAGAGTTAATGGAGTCTAGTCAGCTCTCTCCAGATGCTTTAAAACCGAGTCACAGTCTGTGTTGTTTTGGGCACACAGTGCTAGTCTAGAGCAGCTCAGCCAACCCTGGTTGGGGAAGGTTGAGAAGACGAGAGTCCAAGACTATTCCAGAAAGGAACATGGATTTATGGAAGGCTTGTAGGTTCTGCAACTGAGGAACGCTCTCCCTATACCCTCGGAGTGTGATGATTCATTTCTAAATAGTCTGAGCCTCAACGATAGCTGCAGGTTTTCTTCCTTCATTCAGTAGTTTTGAGACTTGTACAGCCCAGACCAGCCTTGAACTTGCTATGTGCGTCAGGCTGCCCTTGAATGTGTGAACTTCCTATCTCAGACTTCTGAGTGATAGGATTACAGGCCTTTGCCACCAGGGCAAGTTTACAAACGCTTTCATGCCTTGCTTTGAGTGCAGTCCTCCTTTGGTGGACTGAGCTATTCCTGTCAGCATGCAAATATACAGTTTCCTACCTACACACAAACATCACAGCTCTCCAGTGAGGCCCACATCAATGACCACCCTGTTCAGCAAAACCACCAGAGAGTTTTCTCTCTATTCCTCTTTTGAAAAGAAATGGCATTGTGGTGTGGTGACAAATGCCTATGATCTCAGCCACTTGAGAGGCTGAGGCAGGGAGATTTTGAGTTTGAGGTCAGTCTGGGCTACATAAAGAGATCCTGTCTCAAGAATTTAAGAAGGTCTGGGAACATAGCTCAGTGCTTGTCCAGTATGTATAAGACCCTGGGCCACTGAAGCTTCAGAATAAAAAACTTTCATTATAGCATATGAAGTGTAAGGAATGAATTCCATTGTGTGTGTGTGTGATAGGATTCACAAGTATATGAAAATCTCTGCCCTTCCTAGTCCATACCCTGGCAGGAGTGAACAGACCTGAGTCCAGCCTGCTGTGAGCCAAATATCCCCAGCATCTCTCACCCTCCCCTGACCATAACACTGCACCATCTCTTGTGACCATCAGAACTTCCCTTACACAGCCCTGTGTCCCTGTCACTGGGGTCACCGGAGAAAGCCTCTCAGGTCTCCTCTGATCTTTGGACTCAGTCCCACTCGAGTCTGTATGTTCCGCGTACCTATTGCTGCATAACAAACCACACCCAAATGTACGTGGCCTGAAACAACAGCCACCATTTATTCTGCTCAGGCATCTGAAATCCGAGCAGGGGTTGGCAGGGACACCTTGTTTCTGCCTCACGGGGGCAAAACTCAGCTGAGACTGGGCAAGCCCCTTCCAAGATGCTTCACTGAGGTTGGCAGTAGGTGCTGGCTGCGGGCTTCATTCTTTGTTGACCTCTCTAAGGGGCAGCTTGGATTTCCCAGATTCAAAGGGAAGGGGTGTGGTTTTCACCATCCTTAAATGCATGTATGACCAGCTGACTTACGGGTACAAGTCTGCATCTCAGTTCTGAGAGATGGTGACTCTGGAGTCTACCAGCCTGTACTTCTAGTTGCTCTGACTTGAATCTTACAGCCCAGCAAAGCCAAGGACACTTGGGGTAGCTTTAGCAAATGGTACTAGATATGGTCTGGCAGGAACCAACAGGGAAATCATGGTGCAGATCTAAAGGGTTGGTGAGTCAAAACTGGCCTTCTACACATAAGTTATTTTCCATTATACAGCTTCTCTCCTGTTTCTCAGAATTAAGTGACCACAGGACCATTGTGAGCTGGGTGGTAACTAACTGGTCTATCCAGCTGTGAGGTTGGGCATATGCAGTAATGTGTGTTGTCAAGCCGGTGTGGCATGTAAGCCATTGAACAAGTTGACCTGCAAGTGGTCCATACTCCCCCCCCCCCCCCGGCTCAGACTATGTTTATAGGTACTTCTACGTGACAACCTACAACTACAGTAGTGGACAACTACAGCCTTGCACCAACCCTGATGGACAGTAGTCAAGAAAACCCCTTCCTATGAGCAGACTGGAGACCAACTGGTGTGTCTGGTGCTCTGTCTTGTCTGAATAAAGAGCTGCGAAGAGCAGAAACCTGCACAGTGCCATGGGTGGGTTCTGGAAGGCTCATGGCCAATATCTGAAGACCAAGATGTGGGGAAGAGGGCTGAATGGATACTGTATAAAGATCTGCATCTCAAAAGAACTCTCACCAACAGTCATCCACTGGGTTGAGTAGTTTAACATACTAACAGAAGGCTACAGTAAGCCCAGCAGTAAGATGGGTACCTTATTCTGAGCATCTGCCTGGTGGGAGGGTGGGGTTGTGTTGGGCCCTCTTACCATGGAGGGAGGGAGAATCCACCCTCCCCCTCAACTGGACACATAGGACCTCCCTATGTTACACCACCATGTGTGTACTTATGGGTGTGTCATTGTCATGAGCTCTCACACACACTGATGAAGGAGACTAGGCCATGGGAGGACTGGAAGTCTTAGCTTACTCAATACGATGTTTGTCTTGTAGGGGTAATGACCTAAACTCAATCCCCAGAGCCTACATTACAAAAAGAAAGCATGGTGGCACACACTTGTATCCAGCACTGAGGAGTGGTGAGTGGCTCTCTGGGGCTCACTGGCTGCTGCCATCCTAGCCTAGGTGATAAGTTTGGGTGGGGAACTTGAACAGTGCTGGAGAAGTGACACTCATGGTTGTCTTCTGGCCTCCACACATGTGTTCCCCCCCCCCACACACATATGACCATGGTATTAGCCCAGAGCCCCTTTTAGTGTTTACTGGAAGGTCTCTCTGGGAAACAAAAGGGTAGGAAAAGTAGCCATGTGAGAATGAAGTTTCTTATGCAGTTGGTAGTATTGTGCCGAGGATTTCCTACTTTGACTCTTACACCATCACCAAGACTAGAAGGATCAGGAAATGGCCTGGAAGGTAAACGGGGATTAGCCACAGATCTGCATGGGTTGTGAGTGAGGATTCTCCACATTAGCCATGGAACTCTTAGGATATTGAATATTATTGCAGAAGGAAAAGCACTTTATTTTGACCTTGCCTGTAACCAGCCACCATGGCATGAAGCTGGAAAAGACATGCATGATGTATGTGTGGCAGTCCCCTAGCTGTCAAAGGCTCTTGGGAAGTTGTGGAGTGGCATGGGTTTGGGACTAGGATGAAACTTGTGGGCCCTTAAAATGGCATTTATTTGTCTATTTACTGAATGTAGACCTGTGGAGGTCAGAGGACAACTTGTGGAACTCTGTCCTCTCCTACCATGTGGGGCCGGGCATCAAACTCAAGTTGTCAGGCTTGGTGGCAAGTGCTTCTACCTGCTGAGGCATCTGGCTTTTGTCATTTCATTCTTTGCCCACATTGGCAGCCCCTCCCCATCTTCCTCCACAAGGAGAAGCTGTTACAGGTGTGGAGCTCCTGCCTCCTGGGAACCTGTCAGCCTTCTTAGCATCCTGGGATGCCTGTGTCTCCTGGAATGGCTCGGCAGCCCTAGGGTTGCTGGTTATCTCCCAGTGCACCAAGGAAACGGTGCCTGCTGTAGCCTCTCACCTGACCATTAGCTTCCAGGACTGCCCCGGCCCTAATGAGGCCTGGGGATCAAGCAGAGCGCAGAAAATACCTCCGTGTGGGCGATCTATATATAAATTGAATGGATGGGCTAATGAAAGAGTTTAAGAATGACAGCGAGGCAAGACCCAGGGTTCAGTGGGTCCAAAGTTTCCTACCCCCTTGTCCCCCACCCGCCACGACCATCTCAGTTACATACAGTGCCTGTGCGCAGATTTCTGTGCAAACAAACAAGTGGGGTTCTTTCTTAAAATATGAAGAAATTGAAATCAGCTACACTAGGGCGTTACAAACAAGGCAGAGCAGGCATCTCGTCCAGTGCTCTGCCCTGTGCTGCTCTATCCCGGCCCAAAGCCCCGACTTCTCCCCGTTGCTCTCCTCCTACCACCCTGCTGGGACTCCACTCTCCTCCAGGTCAGGGTCAACCTTAGGACACTCTTTCGCAGACACCAGCTGCACTTCCTCTTGGCACCAGAGTGGAGCGCCTCTGGGACAGACGCTGTGAAAGGCTTTGGAACTGAAGCAACTACTGGACTCCACAGGACCACTGGCACCCTTTTCCGGGCACAGTTTCCCCTGGAAGCAAGTAGCTTGGGGCCTGGGGTGGGGGCAGGGAAGGATGGCGCCCCCTTGGATACTGGTTCCAGTTTCAGCCAGCGTTGAGGCTCTCGGTCAGGTCACCAAGACACCTAAAAGTGACAAACGCAGAGACCCCCCCCCCCAAAGACACTATTCCCTGCTTCCCACCCTGAGTCAGACACACTGGTAGATCCAGGGCAGAGAGACAAAAAGCACTCATTAGACAGAGGCAAGGACCAGGACACACAGATGAGAAGGACCCTTGTATGCTCTGGCCTTGTGGGCCCACCTAGAATTCTGGATGTCAGGGACACAACTCTCGGCGCAGCCACGCCCTCAGCAACTCCCTGATCTGGCTCCCGCCACTCCAAATGTCCCTTGGCATCCCACCCCTCCCCGTCAGCCCCGGAGCCTGCGGGCGGCACCTGTTGCGGTCCCGCGTTTCCGGGGCGCCGAGGTGGGGTAGGCGGGCTGAGCGCGCACAGGTAGGGCAGAGGAGCAGCGGGGCTCGAGGCGCAGCGGCAGGGGCAACGGGCTGCAGGGACTAGAGTCGACAACAGAAGCTCCGAGAGGAAGGCCGGCTACTGGGACCTGCCGAAGGGCCGGGAGCACTGGGGGAGGGCAGGATCGGAGGGCACGGACGAGCCAGGCTAGTGCCCAGAGGGCGTGGGGAAAGGACACGAGTCAGGAGCAACGCGCAGGGCTGGAGCAGCCGCCTGGGGACCAGACAGGAAGATGCCCGGGGGCCTGGGCGCGCCCTCCTCTCCCGCAGCTCCCCCAGGCTCCTTTCCTGCCGCGCCGTCGGGGATCGCTGCATGCCCGCCGTCCCCGCACCTCCTGGCCGGGGAGTCTCCACGGGCCTCCGGTCCCCGGCGCGGTGCCAGCGTCCCGCAGAAGCTAGCGGAGACTCTGAGCAGCCAGTACGGGCTGAACGTATTCGTGGCGGGGCTGCTGTTCCTGCTGGCCTGGGCGGTGCATGCGGCGGGTGTGGGCAAGAGCGACTTGCTGTGCGTGCTGACCGCACTCATGCTGCTGCAGCTGCTCTGGATGCTGTGGTACGTGGGCCGCAGCTATGTGCAGCGCCGCCTCATCCGCCCCAAGGACACGCACGCGGGTGCGCGCTGGCTCCGTGGTGAGTGCAGCCGGGCAGCCCTCCACCCTCTCCTAGAGATCAAACTTCAGCTCCTTGCCTCATCTCTCCTGCTCTCCCCTTGGGTTTCCCTTCTCTACTTTTCTGCTCTCTCTCTCTCTCTCTCTCTCTCTCTCTCTCTCTCTCTCTCTCTCTCTCTCTCTCTCTGTCTCTGTCTCTGCTTAAAGTGTGGAGACTACCCTCCCCCTCTTCTCTTGGCACTCAAGGCTCCTAAGAGCTGGCCTCTTTTCTTTGGAGCCCTCATCCTGGGCTCCAGGCTGTGGAAGAGTCTTAGTTCCAGTCCGTATTGAAAGGTCTTTGCATGCTGTCTTTCTTCTCTTGAATGTCATTCTATCCTCACGGCGGTCCTGCTTTCCCTGCCTGGGCTCAGGCCTTCCTGAGCCTACTGAGTATCCTACCATCCCATTCCATTGGGTGTTTCTGCCCACACCTCCACCATTGCTGTGGCCTGGACACTTCTTTCTCATCCAGGCAGCTGCCTCTTCGCTGCGCTGAGGGGAGCCTGTGCTCCTTGGTCCTAGCTTGGAGGCCTGGCTTGGAGAAGGTACTGAGAGGATGAGGGGAGTCCTGAGGGCATGGTCCCAAGGGACACCCTGGCCTAGTCAAAGGGGGCCAGGGCCATGCAGGGCAAAGGGAGAGGGCTGGGATCCAGGGCAAAGGGAGGAGACCAGATCCAGGGCAAAGGTGGCCTCCTGCCTGCCGCTTTCTCATCTTAGACTGTAATTTCCCTTAGAGCCGCTTCCCAGTTTTTGCACACTTGACCTCTGCCAAATACCTTGGTTCCCTCTGACCCCAGCCCCAGGCTGAGCCTCTGGAGAGGGGAATCTCGGGCTGGGTGGGACCAGATGATGCTGTGTGTGTGTGTGTGTGTGTGTGTGTGCGCGCGCGCGCGTGTGGTCACTTCAAAGGTGTGACCCCAAGTCCCTTTCACCGAGGCCATGGGGTTCACCCTCTTGCCTTGAACAGAGACTTTCAGGGATCAGTTTATCTCGCCTCCAGTAAAAGTGTACACTACTACAAACTGCCTAAGTTCTTGAAGATGGAGACTGTAGGGAGTTAACAGGTTGGTGAATTGTGAAGGGGGGCGGGTAGTGTCACACAAACAGACAAGACCTGTGCTCTTGCCCCAGGATGTTGACATTTCCCCTCTTCTTTCCAGAAGCATCCTTTTCCCTCACCTCCTCTCTCCTCCATTCTTTTTTCCTTTGGCTCTTCTCCGACCTCTCCCCTTTCCTCACTTCCTGTCCCTCCCTTCACCATCTTTTTTCTCCTTTCTCTTCCCTTCACTCTCTCCATCCTCCCCTCCTTTCCTCTCTGACTGGCCCTCCTATTTCCTAAGGCTGGGAAGCCAGAGGGAGATGCAGGCCAAGGTTCCCTTGTGGACAAGCTCCGTGTCCTTCAGACACCATGTAGAGGCGAAGTAGATTGGGCTTATAGAGAACAGTGCCCTCGCGGCAAGCTGTGCAGACCCTCAGGAAATGGTGCCAGGAGGAGGGGAGTGGGGACAGGAAAGGAGGAGGAGAAAAGGGGGAGCTAAATTGGGCAACAGAGGGCTCATGGTGTCTGTATGCTCAGAGTCAGGGGAAGCCAGGACTGCAGGGAATGCTGAATGGCTGGCCCAGGGGACCATAAAGGCCAGTGTGGGGTCCTGTGGGGGAGTCTGGAACCACAGAGAAGGGGGGAATCAGCATGGGTTCTGTGGGATTCCAGGTAACACCCAGGAGAGCAGCACACGACAGGATGTGTGGACCCTTCGGAAGTGGTCCCGCAGTGATGTAGCCATTCCAATGTTACACATGTGCTGAGCAAAGGCTGTTGGCCCTGGAAGACAGGGCTGGTACTACCCACTTCCATCTCCTTCAGCTTTCAAAGCCCTAGCTCTCACATGGTAAGAATCACAGCTACCTCCCGGGGAGGAAGATGTTGAGAGAAAGCAGTTTGCCATGACCTGGCCATCCCTGTGAACAGTTGGCTTCACCGGGAAGCAAAAAGACAGTTACCATACCAAGGTGCCAAGAGGAAGCACCCTGGCCTCTGTAGGGACTGAGGTTTCCTTTGGACTCTTAGCTGGAAAGACGGGTTTGTGGCAGAATCTCAGCCCTGTCTCTACAGGGGTGGTGATTGTGGAGGGTGGGGGGCAAGGAGGAGGTTGGTGTGTTCTGAGGCTGATGCTTTGGGATGGAGCTTCCTCAAGCCCCACCCCTGGAACTCCAGGCACTGAGAGTTTTTTTTTTTTTTTTTTTTTTTTTTTTTTTTTTGGAAGTTGTGGGGTTTGGTTTGGTCTGCAAGTTACTTCTTTGAGCAGGAAATATTCCATTTCCTTCCTGTGAGGGAGGAAATACTTTCTTAGCCAAAAAAAAAAAAAAAAAAAAAAAAAATACTGACCCACTTAAATAACTGGTAGTAATGTTTGCTGACTGAGGGAGGAGGTCCTCTAGAAGGGATGACTGTAGCGGAGGAGCCTGTGACTGTCTCCCGAGCAGCCAGCAAACTTCTTATCAATTATCACCTCTTCCCGCTTTCCTTCATTGTTAGCCTGCTCCAAATGTGATGACGTGGTGCATCCCTCCCTCCTTGCTTTTTGCCTGTCCCAAGACCAGAGATGCCTTGAACACAATTCAGGAGGCAGTGATGGTGACCATTGCACTTAATGAGTGTGTTTAGAATGCCAGGCTCATTACAGCCAGTCACAGCTGTTTTGTGAATTTATTCTGCAATTCAAATTTTCACAGTGTTTGCTTTTTAAGGAGGCACTTCCAGTCTTGCGTTTTTCCAGACCTCTGTCGAATATGCTATCGCAGGCCATCCCTGGGAATGGGCTGCATGGGGGGGCTGAGATCAGTGTTCCCAGAGGAAAGGGGACAGATGTGAGCTGACTGTGAAAGGCTGGTCCAGGGGTGGTCACAGGACAAACTGCAGAGCTGAAGGCAGAAAACACAACGGTTCCTGCTTGGAAGGAGGCTGTCCATGGTGACACAATGGTGTGTGTGTGGGGGGGGGGGCATCATCAGGCCATGAACAGAGGGGAAGAGGAGGAAAGGGGTGGAGGGAAAGAGCCAAAGACGGGGAGGGAGGAGGAGGGAAGAGGCAGTTGGGCTGTAGGACAGGCTGTCCTTGCTGTCTGTCCAGGCTGGCATCTGCTCATCTGCTGATTTCAGGGCAGGTACAGCAAGCTTGAGGCCATATCCCAAACTCCACTTGGCATCCCAGGATGGAGGTTCATCTTAATCCTCAGCCCTGCATCCCTGAGGCAGAACTCCCCAAGATACCCTTGTTTGCTTGAGCTTCGGCCCCTGTCATCGGCACGGCGAGCCCGTGTGTTACTGCCTGAGGTGGCCCCTCGGCTCTCCCATTTGAAGCAAAGCTGCTGATTTTTTTTTTTTTTTTGAGTTTATAACACAATTATCCCAAATCCCCTTTTCCTTTCCTCCCTCCAAACTCTCCCATTACTCCTCCTTGCTCTCTCTCAAATTCTGTGCCTCTAGTTCATTAACTGTGGACAAGTACCGCCAGTTCCACAACTGGCCAGCTCTTATCACTTCGACTCCGGCAAAGCAGCCTAAGGCAGAAAGAGTTTATTTGGCTCAGAACCTCACAGTCAGAGATTACAGTCCCCCATGACAGGGAAGCCACAACACCATGGGCTTGAAAGAAGTGGTCACTTCACGTCCACATTCAAAAGCAGACAATAGATTCATACATGCTCGCTGGTGCTGAGCTCTCTCTCTCTCTCTCTCTCTCTCTCTCTCTCTCTCTCCTTCATTCAGCCGATGGTCCAGCATACGAAATGGTACTGTCCCCATTAAGACAGAGTCTTCCAAATCCAGTTAACTTAAGTCCCCCACAGGCATGCCCACCGATTATCTAGACAATTCTGCATCGAGGCTTTCTTCTCAGGACATTCTGGAGTGTGTCAGATGGACAGGCCATCACACACCTCAGAGAGAGAGAGAGATGGATGCATGTATAGATGAACGGGTATATATGTATGTATGGGTGAGTGGATGGGCTGATGAATGGGGGAATGTATGAGCGGGTGTGTGGATGAGTGTCTTAATCAGTGTTCTCTTGCTGTGAAGAGACATCATGGCCACAGCAACTCTTATAAAGGAAAACATTTCAGAAGTTCAGTCCATTATTGTTGTGGCAGGGAAGCATGGTGGCACACAGGCAGACACGGTGCTGGAGAAGTAGCTGAGAATTCTCCATCTGGACTGGCAGGCAGCAGGAAGAGAGAAAGACGCTGAGGCTGGTTTGAACATTTGAAACCCCAAAGCTCACACTTACTCCAACAAGGCCACACGTCCTGATAGTGCACTCCCTGGTGGCCAAATATTCAGACAAATGAGCCATGCCTACTCAAACCACCATAGTGAATAGATGGATGGATGGGTGGATGATGCCAGAAGCTCCAGGAAAGAGGATGAGAGCTCTGGGAGGCTGACTGCACTTGTAATGTAAGGAAGGACTTCCTAACTGAAGCAATATAGCCACTGCTTTGGGTGACATACTGTGAGGCATGGTGAGCATCCCAGCATGCATGTCCAGCTGGAGGCCAGGTGCTGGCTGGTCACGATGCACTGGGGAGTGTCCTTCCAGGGGACAGAGATGCGGATTAACTGTGGGACTGTCCATCTGAAAGTATTCCAGACTCCAAGCAGCAGAAATGTGCTGGGTATCTTGGGCAGTTCCTGTCAAGTAATATAGCTAGGTGATTTTTTATGTTGCAGTCAGAGGATCACTTGCGGAAGTTGGTTTTCTCTTTCTAACCATACGGGCTTTGGGGACTGAACTCGGGTTGTCAGGCTTGGTGGCAGGTGCCTTTACCTGCTGGGCCATTTAGTCCCCACCGGAATGCTTTTCAACTTGATTTCAACTCACTGAGTCTTCTCAGTACCCCAAGGCATTGTGGGAGGCAATGTTACCATTATCTCCATATTACAGATCAGGAAACCGAGACCCAGAAGTTACATAAATGCTCAAGATTTTAACCAATAAAAACAGGACTTGAAGCCAGGCAGCCTCTTTGCCATGTACCATTTTACTGTCTCTTAGGGCATGATTGACACCTTTCAGTGTTCTATAGGTGGCAAAATTGTATGCTCTACTTTCAGATGAGGCAAAGTCTTACACAGAGGAAATTGTGTGATTTGATTTTTCCGTGATTTCAAATATCTTGTCTATTAGACTGGTCTAGTTCTGAAAATTTATGCTCTAGTTTTAATTGGTAGCAGTTACATATAAAAGCAGATTATTATGATTGTTGTTGTTTGAGACAGGGTCTCACAGTGCAGCCTTAGCTGGCCTGGAACTCACTATGTAGACAAGACTGCCCCCCCCCCCCACTCACAGAGATCCACCTGCTTCTGCCTCCCGAATGCTAGGAGTAAAGGCATTGCCACCACGCCTGACCAAAAGTTCTAGTATTGAGCCTTCATGCACGGTTACATTTTCCTCACGCTTTGTGCCGTATTGTTTGTAATGTGAAGGATGCTTTGTTCTGAATCCCGTATAGTCTGAGAGTAACATTCCCTTCCCACTTTCTGTTCGTGTCCCTGCTTCCCCTCGCCCACCCCTAACCTTCTATCACTAACCACTCAGTCATATAGAAAGCATGCTCCCTCAGTTCATTTTTAATTCAGTCTTTCTGACCTTGCATCCTAATGAATGAGACAATTTGCCTCATTCCGGGCTCCTGTATGGTTTGCATATTCGACTCTTTCATTTATGACTGTCATATTCGACTCTTGCTTCTATTTCATTTATGATTGTAATGATATATTTTCATCATCCCCCCCCATGCTTGCCCTTTTAAATTGTTCTATTTTGAATCTGTTCTTTGATAATCACACACATGTGTGCAATGTATTTTGGATCACATCACTGTCCACTCCCCTCTTCATGCTTGCCTCTTTTTTGGTTTTGTTTTGGTTTTGTTCACTTGGAATTTCCTTCTTTTTCTGCCCCACAAGTCTTTCTCATTTCTGCTTATAAGGCACATAACTCTCTTTATATTTGCAGAAAAAAAATACTAAATGCCTGCTCCAGCAAGTCAGCCTGCTTCCTGCTCTACTACCAAAGCCTTTCTTTCCTTCCCCGTCTGGTCCTTCTCCAATCTACAGGTTTTGCAGAGACTGTCTTCACAGAGCAAGCTGCCCACACCCCTGGCAGTTTATCTCTAGGCATTTGAACTCAGCTTCGCATCTTCTTTTCTCGACTAGTAAACTATCCCTCTCCTTGACCTCTGTCTGTTTAGCAGTCCATGTGTGATCTGTCCATCCCTCCTCCTCACCCGGCACACTTCCAAGCTTTTGCAAAGTGTATTGGTCACCTTCGTTTCCCCTCCTCTTTCTCCCACTTTGAACTCTCTCCAGCTATGCCAGACAGCTGCCCAGATGCTACAGCCCCTTGCTCTCTCTTCTGTGTTCAACCAGCTCCCCCTCAGGGACTCCTTTCCTGACCAACCCCTGCTCCCCTGCTAGCAGCTCACTTCCTGTCCCCCATCACTTCCTCCCACTCTTCATCCATTTTGGTTTTCTGTCTTTTTTAAAGGTTTATTTATTACGTATTCCGTGCTCTGTCTGCATGTACCCCTGTGGGTCAGAAGAGGGCACCAGATCTCATTACCGGTGGTTGTGAGCCACCATGTGGTTGCTGGGAATTGAACTCAGGACCTCTGGAAGAGCAGCCAGTGCTCTGAACCTCTGAGCCATCTCTCCAGCCCCCTTGGTTTTCTGTCTTTCCCACTAAGGTGCAGTAGCTCCCCAAGAAGCTCTCCCTTCCTTTTCTACTGGTGTACTTCTTTTAAAATTAATTCTTATTTAAATTGAAACAATCTTATTTTACATACCAATCCCAGTTCCCTCTCCCTCCTGTCCTCCCATCCCCCCACCAACCCCCACCCCATCCCCCCATACACTTCTCAGAGAGGGTGAGGCCTCCCATGGGGGATCATCGAAGTCTGTCACATCATTGGAGGAGGACCTAGGCCCTCCCCCATGTATCTAGGCTGAGAGAGTACCCCTCCATAGGGAATGGGCCCCCAAAGCCTATTCGTGCACTAGGGATAAATATTGGTTCTGCTTCCAGAAGACCCATAGATTTCCCAAGCCCTCCAACTGATAACCACATCTGGGGGCCTGGTTCAGTCTTATGCTGGTTCCCCAGCTGACTTTCATACTCTCAGTGCCCAGGGCAGTGACTGACTCACGGTTGGTGCACAAAAATATTATTGCAGAATGAGTTATATGTTGTCTCTCTTCAACAGCTTTCTCTCTTCCGGCCCACCAGACAGGCGACGCCTCAGCTGGAAGCTGGGTCTGTGGCCCCTTTTTAAGAGACCTGTTTCCTGATCTCCCAAGCTGCACAAGGAAAGTCTAGTACCAACCCACCCTCTCGCCTTTGAAATCCTAATTTGTACAATGCTGTCCTTGTGTGTTTTTGCTTCTTCATCCCACCCTTTCTTTATCCTTGAGTAGGTGCCTCGGTCCATTTTGTGTTGCTGTAACAAAATACCCGAGGCTGGGTGCTTTCTAATGTAAGCGGGTTTATTTGACTCATGATTCTGATGTTTGGAGTATTTAAGCAGCCTGGGGCTGGCATCCTATCAAAGGTCCCCTGACTGTGTCACAGAAGCACAGAGGAGCAGAAAGTGGGCCAGTGGCATATGGGGAGGGCTAAGCATGTGGATGGCCTCCCTCCAGCAGCCTGCTTTCACGAGAGAACCAGATCAATATTTCCTAAAGACCATTTCCAGTGATCTAAACACATTTCATTAAGCTCCACCTTTTAAAAGTTTTATTAGCTCTTTGAGAATTTCATACAATGTAGTTTGTTCATAGTCTCAGATCAACTCCCCATCTTTCCACCCAGCTTTGTATGTGTCCCCCCACCCCACCCCCGTCATCAAGGACAATTTGTGCTACCCAAATATTCTTGGGTGAGTGACTTTGGGTTGAAGGATGTTCATCAGAGACTACACTTTTAGAGAAAACCGAGCCTCCCTCTTCCAATAGTTCCTTAGCTCTGGGGTGGAACCTTGTGCGGAGTCCCGCTTCTATAAAAAAAAACATTTACTTACTTTGTTTTTGAGTGGGGACCTGTTGTATCCCAGGCTGACCTTGAACTTGCTGTGTGGTCAAGGATGACCTTGGATTTCTGATTCTCCTATCTGTACCTCTAGGGTGCTACGATTACAGGCACACATCACCACACCCAGCTTATGTGGCATGGGGACCGAACCCAGGGTTTGCTGCACAGCAGGCGGGCACTACCAACAGAGCCGCATCCCCAGCCTGATGGAGTAATACCCTCTCCCCCTTCTCTATTCTACTCTGAAGGCTGAGCTACCAGCACACCAACTCCACCCATCATTACACTGAAGGCTGAGCTACCAGCACACCAACTCCACCCATCATTACACTGAAGGCTGAGCTACCAGCACACCAACTCCACCCATCATTACACTGAAGGCTGAGCTACCAGCACACCAACTCCACCCATCATTACACTGAAGGCTGAGCTACTAGCACACCAACCTTGGTACATACAAACCAAGCACAGACAGGAAGAGTCCTCAGACTGTATCAGGAGATGAGTGAGTGGATACATGGAAGGAAGGGAGGATTTTGGAATGTGAGGGCCAGGGATGGTTTCATGGCCCATGGCTGCACAAATGCACTGTCAATCACAGAGATACTCTGGACCATTTTGGGGTCCCAGAACAGCCTCATCTACCCCACTAGGGAACTTGCTAGTGATACCGTGGCCCCATCTCAGACCTCCTGAGTCAGAGACCAGCATGGAGCACAGCAGTATGAGCCTCATCAGGGCTCTTTCTAGGGCATTCTGATGCATGCTCAGGTTTGTACACCACTACAGTAGTGGGGAAATGGAGGCTAGGGTTAGGGAGATGACATGAAGGAACACACGCATACCTGCCTGGCACCCAGGACCACATAGCTCAGGGCTCTGCTCTTGCCACCCAACTAGGCTGCCTCACTTTGTCTTGTTACCAGAAGGAACGTTGTGTTCATCAGCCACCTTGAAAGCACTGGGATTGAATCTCCACTCTCGCAGGGGTTCTGGTTTCACTGGGGGCTTGCCAGGACTAAGGAAACACAGCTTCTCGTCATTTCTACAGGGCCCTGGGCTGCAGGAGTGAGCTGGGCTGTTGCATTGTATTTCACCAGAGGTGGCTCTGGCAGCCGTGTAATGCGATCGCCCCTGCCTGGCTCTCACCTTGGTTCTCCAATGCCCAGCACATGTGATTCAGTTTCCTCTGTGCGTGGGAGAGGACATGCGAGTCATGCCACCAATGCCAGGAGGGGCCAGGAGCTTGGACACTACCCGAGAAGTCCAGCGTAGCTGCTTTTCTTGCTCAGATTTGAATTTGTCCAGCACCCTCCAAACGTTTTTTGTAATTCCTGGACAGACTTCTTTATAGGCATGTTTTCTTTTTTTTTTCCAGCCCAAATCATTAATAGTATAAAAAACTGCTTAACTCTTCACCTTACCTGGTGCCTTTTCTGATTGCTAGTAGAGACGGCCTTCTTATTGAGTTTTAAGAAGTGAACTTTCTAGTTTACTTTTATGTGTGTGTGCCATACCTGTGCGTAGGAGTTAGTGCCTCTCTGGAGGCACATATATGATCAGAGCATGCCTTTAGTGTCGCTCCCTTGCTTGAGATGATAGGGCCTTTCACTAGCCTATTACTTTACCAAATAGGTGAGGCTATCCGGCCAGCAAGCTCCGGGAATCTTGCTATCTGAATCTGCCATCTTTCTCTCTATGGGATTACAGGTACACGTGGCCGTGCCCAGATTTTATGTGGGTACTAGAGATCTGAAGTTAGGTCCTCATGTTTGCCAGGAAAATGTTTCAAAATGGAGTTGTTGCTTGTTTGTTGATAGCGCCTATCTGAGGGGCTGGAGAGAGGAGACTCAGGGTTTAGGAATACTTGCTATTCTTGCAGAGGACCAGGATTTAGTTCCCAGGACACCCCAACCATCTGTATCTCCAGTTTCAAGGGATCCGATGCCCTCTTCCGGCCACTATAGGCACTGCAAACATATAGAGCACAATCACACACCTAGGAACACACATATACACATAAAATTATTAAATAAATTTTAACAAAAATGGACCAGTATTAGTAGGGATGACTTGCTGTCTTTGGTGCTTTGAAAGAAACTACCCCCCCAAGGGAGCACTATTAGGAGGTGTGGTCTTGTTGGAGGAAGTGTGTCACTGCGGAGGCGGGCTTTGAGGTCTCATATATATATGATCAAGACACTGACCAATGTCTCAGAATACTTTCTGTTGTCTGCAAGCCAAGATGTCAGACTCTCAACTCCTTCTCCAACACTAGGTCTGCCTGCACACCCCATGTTGCATCATGATGGTAACAGACTAAACCTTTGAAACTGTAAGCCGCCCCAACTAAATGTTTTCCCTTTATAAGAGTTATTATGGTCATGGTGTCTCTTCACAGCAATAGAAACCTTAACTAATGAAGTCTCTTGGTCTTGGCTTGCATCTTCTTAATGTTTAGTGGTTTGGGGAATATTTTCCTGTATTGTTTTTATATCATCCTTGGAGAAATGTCGGTTCAAGTTCCTCTGGCTAGTTTCATTCTACAGATGTCTTTGTATGCTGTAGATATTGACGGCTCTGTATAGAGGAATCTTAGTTAGGGTTTTATTGCTGTGAAGAGACACCATGACCATGGCAACACCTATAAATGAAAACGTTTCATTGGGGGGGGGGGCTTCCAGTTTAGAGGTTCAGTCCATTGTCATCATAGCAGGAGAGCATGGTGCTGGAGAGGTAGTTGAGAAATCTACATCTGGATTGGCTGGAAGCAGGAAGAGAGATTGCCACTGGCCCGGCTTGGGCCTCTGAAATCCCAAAGCTCTCCCCCAGGGACACACTTCCTCCAACAAGGCCACAACTCCCAGGAGGGCCAAGACCTATGAGCTTATAGGAGCCATTTTTTATTCAAACTACCATACAAAAAAAAAATTAAAAATTCCCTCCCATTTTTTGGCACTTTTTTTCTTTGTTGAGAGTGTGGTTCACACACCTTTTCATTTGGATACAGTTCATTACCTGATCCAACCTCATGGAACTTTCTCTCATGTGCTTTTCCTACCATTCTTGCCTCTTTTAGCTTTGATATTTAAGTCTTTGGCTAATTCTGAGTTAATATTTGCATGCAGGATAATGGAAGGTCCAACTTCATCCTTTTGCCTGTGGGTTTCCCACTGTGTGGTCTTGGCACCTTTCACCGGCATACTCTAGAGGTGACAAGCTTTGATTGGGATGACACTGTGCATGCTAACACGTGTGTTTCTCCTGCTTAGGAAGCATCACACTGTTCGCATTCATCACCATCATCCTGGGATGCTTGAAAGTTGCATACTTCATTGGATTTTCAGAGTGCTTGTCAGCCACGGAGGGAGTTTTCCCAGTCACCCACGCCGTGCACACCCTGTCACAGGTGAGCTGCTGGTGCTTGTTCACGCTGCCTCTGCTCCGGTGTCCTGAGGTGCGCAAGCCCCCACCACATCAACACATCTAGCTGCTAGGACCAAATTTAGAATGTTTCTGTGGCTCCCACCAGGCATCATGAGCTGGTCCAGGCACTTCTCTGGAACACTGGGACTCTTGTTTCCCCTCTTGTGGGCTGGAGCCTTTTAGAACAGTATGAGGTTCTTGTTTTCAGCTTGGATTTGGATGATGAACTTGGCTTGTTTTGTTTTGTTTTAAAGTAAGGATTTGATAGATGCCATTTAAATACATAGCTCACAGGCAGAAATGCTTAGACTCTAGTGCCTTAGCCGGGTTCTGGTGGCTGAGAATTACTCTGATAAGGAAAGTCATGGCCAGCATCTTTACAGCACTCGAGGATACACAAAGTGTTTTCTTGTGTTGAGTTCTTGTTCCCCAGCTCGTGGCACTATTTTTTGGAGGCCATAGAATCGTAGGAAGGTAGGTCTTGCCTGGTAGAAGTAGCCACTGGGCTGGAATATTGATGGCTACAAGCACAGCCACTGGTTCTGGCCTTGTTCTGGTCCCTTTCTCTGCTGCATGTTCTGACATGATGTGACAGTCATCTGTCACACACTCATACCACCACAAACACCACGCAGGACTATAACTGTATGAAACTATGAGTCCACATAAGCCTTCCTCCTTTAAGCTGTTTCTGTCAGGAAGTTTGGTCCAGTGTTCAGCAACAAATTCGTGTTCGTTGACAAATAAATGGATGGAGAAAGATGCTCTGTATCCACGATGGAATACTATCCAACCATAGCAATAGTGAAATCCCACCACAGGCGGCAGCACAATGGAACTGGAGGATGTCACATTAAATGAAATCAGTCCAATACGAAGGCAGATCTCATGTTGCCTCGACTGACCAGGATGCCCTTGAACTCCCGATCTCTCTGCTTCAACCTCTGAAGTTCTCTGTGTTAATGCTTTCGTTTATGTAGCACTAGAGGTTGAAAGCCTCTTGCTTGCTAGGCTGGCGCTCTATCAACTGAGGTACATCCTAGCAAGCCAGGCATAGAGAGACAAACACTGTGCTCTCGCATGGACAGGAAAAAGACGTGCAGAAAAGAATAGAGACTACTGGAGCCTGGGAAGGCTGTAGGTGTGTAAGGGCTGGTGAGAGGCTGGCTAGTAGGTACGGAGGGTGGCTGGAGAGGGGCAAGAACTTCTAACGCTCTGCAGCACAGTGAAGGGAGAGGGCAACAATGGGTGGCAGACATGGAATGAATATTTCCAAATAGCTAGTAGAGTCTGGTGAATATTCTCAACATAAAGAAACGAGCAAAGAGGCTCAGCAGTTAAAGGGACTTGTGTGCAAGCCCGGAGGCCTGAGTCCAAGCCCTGGGACTTGGGCAAAGGTGGAAGGAGCCAATTCCACAGTTTTCCCTTGACCTTCACAAGTGCCACCCACGTGCGCATGCACACACACATGCACATGCATGCACACACACATGCACACACACCACACGGACAGGATGACTCTATGTGCTCATTGCACACTGCACATGTAGGAAGGGCATAGCTATGTACAATTACTATGCTAGTCAGTAGCAAACATATTTTAATGTAAGAACGGATGCTGGATCATCAATCTTTTCTCCACTCTGTTATTTAATATATTCAACACGTATAGCATGATGTTTTCACATATGTACACATGGAGATGATTATAGTCAAGAAAATTGCTATATCTGGTGCCTCAGTTTCCCTTCTTGGTCTTATTAGTCTTATAAGCCAGTTCTGGCAAGCCCCCAGCAGACATCACAATATCCCAGCTGTAACCCTTATCTTGGCCATCAGCTCTCGACAGCCACCCTGCATGCTTGCCAGTTTGGGCCCTTTGCCTGCATCGTCCCACTCCGTCCCCACTCAGTCTCTGTTCTACTGTGTATTCAAGTCCTCATTTTTGAGATTCCATATTTGGTGGGCTCATGCACTGCCTGTCTTCCTGTTCCTGGCATATTTACTCGGCATAATGTCCTCCAGGTTTGTCCACATTACCATAGATGATAGAATTAAGTCTGGTTTTCTGAGGCACTGACTGGAGCTCGGAGAAGACTAGAGACTTGCTTACATTGTGTACGGCAAGAAGCAACGCTATTTCCTCCTCCTGAGTCACCCTGGAAGACCATGGTTCACCGAAACATACTGTTCCGATACGCTGGACTTCCAGCTTGGCCATACCCTTCAGAAACAGGGTTGGACCCCGGGGAGGGAAACCATCTTCTACTCTGCTTCATATCCTTCTTAGGCTGGGCAGACAGCTCTGATGATTAGGAATGCTTCTAACGCTTCATCCATCCCAGGCAAGATCAGCTGAGCAGAGGTAGCAGAGGAGCTTGAGTAGCATGCTTCAGTGGTGCACTGGTGGGAAAGGCTGAGGGCTCACAAGGGGACAAAGGGAAGGGGCTGCCTGGCAGGCAAAGCTGTTCTGTCCATTTGATGAATTCCAATTCTCAGCATCTTGGAATGTGGCAATAGTGGATGACCGGGCCTTTCAGAGGTCACCACTGGGGGTGGTGCTGATCCAGTATAACCTGTGTCCTTACTAGACCACAGGCACACACAGAAGGACATCCACGTGAGGTGACACATTGAAAGGATATCATCCACGGGTAGGGAGAGAGGCCCCAGGAGAAACTGACTCTGCTTACGTCTTGAACTTGGACATTCAGCCCCCAGAACTGTAGATGTGTTTAGTTTAAGACACTTGACTCTGGGACATGGTGATGGTAGCTTGATCAGTTATGCCCCCCCCACAACAGATACCCTCAATCAAATGTAGTCTTATCCACAGTCGATACCCTCAGTCCAATGCATCCCATCTATAGTAGACATTCTCAATCAAATGCAGTCTTATCCACAGTAGATACCCTCAGTCCAGTGCATCCCATCTATAGTAGACATTCTCAATCAAATGCAGTCTTATCTACAGTCGATACCCTCAGTCCAGTGCATCCCATCTATAGTAGACATCCTCACTCATATGTAACCCTCATCTACAGTAGACATTCTCAATCAAATGCAGTCTTATCCACAGTCGATACCCTCAGTCCAGTGCATCCCATCTATAGTAGACATTCTCAATCAAATGCAGTCTCTTTAGTCTCATTAATAAAAAAAAACTTAAGAAAGTACTCAGGGGGGCTGGAGAGATGGCTTAAGCGGTTAAGAGCACTGGCTGCTCTTCCAGAGGTCCTGAGTTCAATTCCCAGCAACCACATGGTGGTTTACAACCATCTAGAGTGGGACATGATGCCCTCTTCTGGCATGCAGGTGTACATGCAGATAATAAATCTTAAAAGAAAAAAAAAGAAAGAGTACTCAGAAGGAAGCTTGTAGACGGCTTTGTTAGAGTTTTAAAGAAAATAGCAACAGCAACAACAAAACCAAAAACAAACAAACAAAAAACCAAACTAAACAAACAAAAAAAAAAAACAAAAAACAAAAATCAGAGCCTGCAAGCTGCAAGTCTTGGCAGCTGCCAGGAGAAGGGAGATGGAGAGCAACCATGCCTTTTGAGTTAGATATGGAGGTTAGCAAGTAGTCACATGGCAGACAAGCATAAGGTAGCAGGCTTCAGAGAAAGAGTGAAGGAGCACCCAAAAAATGACCAAAAGTAGGAAAATGGGGATTGAAAAAAGAAAAGTTGTTCTGAATTAAAAATGGGTAAACTTAACCTAGCCCGAGTGGTGCCGTTCTAGTGACCACACAGTGGGTGGGGATTCTGGGTAGGAAAAGCGCATTGTCTCCTTAAGGGAATAATTATTCCTCCCATATGTTTAGCATAGTGTAAAGCGAGTCCACATTCATGAGATGTGGTCCCTTGGCCAGGTGACTGACAGACACAGCTGAGTTCATGCCTATGTTTTGGGTAGGCCGGAATATTAGGTCTCCACCCAGGCTAGAGATTTTATTCCGTTGGCTAGGAGGAAATACTTTTCTTTAAAGAGTCTCAATAGAACCCTGGCCTTTCAATGCTCCTGTAATAATATCCTCAGTCAGATGCTGCCCTCCATTTGCTTCAGATAGGTTTAGTCAAATGCAGCCCTTCATCCACTGCAGAAATCCTGGGGCCTGGCCCTGTGATGACTAGTGCTCTGATCAGGGTGGAAGAGGACAGAACAGAGTATCTTGCCAGTGTGGGGTGAGGTACCATGTCTGCCAGGGCAAGACTGCATCTTGTCATATGGGGAGTGTGTGTGTGTGTGTGTGTGTGTGTGTGCAGTGTTTCTATAAGCATGGTTAAGCATGTGCACATTCTTTAGGAGCCACCTATTTTAGCCAGCATCTCTGCTGCTGTGCAAAAATACCAAAATCACCGCGGGGACAGGGTTTACTTGGCTCACAGCTTATATTCCACCATCAAAGGAGGGCAGGAACTCGAAGGAGGAGCCTGGAGGCAGAGACCATGGAGGGACATTTCTTACTGCCATGTTCTCTCTAGCTTGCTTACTTAAAATCTTATGTTTATTTGATGTGTATGAGTGTTTTGTCTGCACAATTGTCTGTGTCCCTGGAGGCCAGAAGAAGGTATCAGAACCTTTGGAACTAGAGACAGTTGTGAGCTGCCATACGGGTGTTGGGAATTAAATCTCGTTCCTCTGGAAGAGCAGCCAGTGCTCTTAACCACTGCACCCTTCCACACAGCTACCATTCTTTTTTATATATATATATATAATTTTTTATTTAATTTTATATAACAAAGTCCAATTAAATGAAAACAAACATTTATACACAATATTTGGGAATTTGGGCGTCATTCTTTCCAAACTACTTCCTGCTGATAAGGGGCGCTGTCTTGGGGGATTCGAAGAAGATTCAGATATCCTAGCTGTAGTCTGTAGGGCTGTTTTGTCCAGCTGTTTTGAATGTAGGATCAGCTTGTACTCTGTTTCAGGTGGTCTGGCGTGATCAAACCACATTAGTCTGGAAGGAATCCACATCTTTTCATTTTCTGTGGAAACAAAAATAGAAATCCTTTTCCCCAGTAACTTGTTCTTCAACTTAAATTTTGGAGTCAAAGCGTTTTTTTTTTTTTTTTTTTTTTTTAATTTATTATTTTACATGTCGATCCCAGTTCCCTCTCCCTCCCTCCCTACCTCCCTCCCCTCCAGCCCTCCCTCCCTCCTTCCCTCCCTTTTGCCCTCTCTACCCTCTCCCATGCACTCTAAACACCCTCCCCTCCCAACCCCCCACCACAATACCATATGTAGGGGAATGCCATCCAGTTGGGGTCATGTAGATCTGACAGGTCCTGTGAAGTAGGGACTAGGGCTTCTCTCCTATCTCTAGAATAAGGCAGTTATCCCTCCATGGGGGATATGTTTGCAAAGTCCTTTTGTGCACCAGGGATACATCCTGGCTCCACTGTCTGAGGTCTCTTAGACTGCTCAGACCTTCTGGCTGAGACCCATATTCAGGGGGGTCCGAGTCAGTCCCCTGCTGGCTTCCCAGCTATCAGTCTAGTGGCCCTTAGCTCCTCCTTGTTCAGGTAAGCTGTCTCTATGTACTTCTACCGCATGGTCTTGTCCTCTCCATCTGCTTCTGGGTTCTAGTTCGACTCAGTGTTTACGTATGGGTGTTTGCTCCTATTTTCAACAGGCATTAGTTGAGGGCTCCATGGAGAAGTTAGTTGTTGATCTCACTCTCCGGGAAGGGCATTTATGATAGCCTTTCCACGGAAGCTGAGATTGTTAGTTGGGAGCAGTCTTGTAGTTCCCTCGACCTTTCTTTGTGTTCAACTTTATCTTCAAACCAATATTGGCTCCCTCTTTTATGTTCTCTCTCTCTCTCTGTCTGTCTGTCTGTCTCTCTCTCTCTCTCTCTCTCTCCTATTTTCCATTCCTAACCAGGCTCAATCCTCCTGGTCGCACATGCCTTCCTCTCCTCCCCCTCATTTTCTCCTACTTCTCTCTCCATTCGCTGCCCCCCCACTTCCCCTGAGCTCTGGGGGACTTGTCCCTTCCCAGTTCTGTGAGGGACTTTATATGAATCTCTTAAAATACACCTTGTATCCTAGTTCCTCTGGTGATGTGAATTATAGGCTGGTGATCATTTGATCTAGTTCTAAAATCCATATATGAGTGAGTACATACTGTGTTTCTCTTTTTGTGACTGGGTTACCTCATTCAGGATGGTTTCTTCAAGTGCCATCCACTTGCCTGAGAATTTCAAGATACCATTATTTTTTTCTGCAGATTAGTATTCCATTGTGTAGATGTGCCACATCTTCATTAACCATTCTTCAATTGAGGGGCATCTAGGTTGCTTCCAGGTTCTTGCTATTACAAATAGTGCTGCTATGAACATAGTTGAACAGATGTCTTTGTTGCATTGATGTGAATCCTTTGGGTATATGCCTAAGAGGGGGATTGCCGGGTCCTGTGGTAAACTAATTCCCATTTTCCTGAGGAACTGCCATACTGATCTCCAAAATGGCTGTATGAGTTTGCACTCCCACCAGCAGTGGAGGAGTGTTCCACTATCTCCACATCCTCTCCAACATAAGTCATCACTGGTGTTTCTAATTTTAGCCATTCTGGCAGGGGTAAGATGGTATCTCAAAGTTGTTTTGATTTGCATTTCCCTGATAGCTAAGGATGTGGAGCATTTTCTTAAGTGTCTTTCAGCCTTTTTGATTTCCTCCATTGCACAGCTACCATTCTTACACAGCTCAGGTCCACCCGCTTAGGGATGGCACTGCTTACAGAGGACTGGGGTCTCCTACATCAATTAGCAATCAGTAAAAAACGCCTCACAAACATAGCTACAGGTCAATCTGATGAAGGTCATTCGTCCACGGAGGTTCCTCTTCCCATGTGACTCTGGGTTGTGTCAAGTTGTGACATCTGAAGCTAACTATGACACCATCTATTTTTATATTTTGAAACAGATTTCTTATTGGTTTAGGGCTTGGCAATCCAGTTAGGTTATTTGCTCAGTGAGCCGTAGGGATTCAGCTGTTATGTGGCTTCAAGGGATAGGACTCAGGTCCTTAGGCTGGCACAAAAAGTACTTTACTGAGTGAGCTATCTCCTGTGTGATATATTTCTTTTTTATTTTAGCCTCCCTTGACCCAAATTTCCAATATTTAAGACCGTGTTTACCCATTGACAATTTTACATATGTGTATAATACACTCTGGTCCCATCCATCTTTCTATTCTCTGATCCCTCTCCCACCCACACTAACACACCCCTCCTCCACCAAGTCCCCTCCCAGTTTCATGTCTTTTTATTTTGGTTTGGTCATTGCTTTATTTAACCAGGGCCAGCCATGTGAGCTCTGGAACCTGAAACACTCCTGGTCCCGAGCATTCAGATCCACAGGGAGTCTCCTTCTCCCTCACACTGTTAACGATGTCATGGCCAGGGGCTGGGAAGCATATGTGAGAGTCAAAAGGAGCCCGATCCAAACCAATCCTGCTCTTCACTGAAAGTACTCAGCCCTTGCTTTCTGGACACTGGTGCACAGTAGCTATTCACTGGGAAATTATTGGATAAAACCTGACAAGTATGACTGAAAAACAAGTTAGTGGGTTTCATGACAAACAGACTGATGCCCACACGCCTATCTCCGAGCAGACATCCTCAATCAATTGCAGCACAGCTCCATCCACAGCAGACACTCGTAATTGATTGCAGCACTCCTTCCACCTGGCTACTCACAGGATCACTATTCCCACTGTAGAGTGGCTCTGCTGAGGACAGTCATCTGCTTCACCACCCCCCCCCCTCGCTCCCGTCACTTCTCAAGTGTGCAAACAGAATAGCAGTTGCCCACTAATGTGTTTTCCTTTATTTCTAGGTCTATTTTCTCTGGGGCCATGCTAAGGATATTATCCTGTCTTTCAAAACATTGGAAAGGTAAAACATCGCTGTACATCTCAGTTGGTATTTGTTTAGATTAAATGTTAGAAGAATCCAGACTCAGAACTGGCATCCAGCTGGGGTTAGAAGCCCTGGGAGCAGGTTCCTGCTCCACCCTGAAAGCAACACCCTTCTAGAACTTCAGTTCCTTCCAAGCCATTCCTGGAAGACAAGGATGTGGGTGGGAACTCTGCTGTCACCACCCACTTCCCTTTCACGTCCCTCCGTTTACTCGCCTGTGAGGTGGGGGCAGTGAGGTGGCCCACCTCTGAGGATAAGTGTTGCAAAGTGCATGGCCTGTGTCCATCGAGGGTTGGACCTGCCACCAGTTCTCCCTGGTTGTGATGCGGCCAGAAGGAAGAGGTGAACACTGCAAGGGCAGGTAAATATGGGTGGATTGAGAACGAGCCCTTGCTCTATGGAAAGATCTGGTATTGCACACCATTTCCTTGGGGGAATCAATTCCTCCCTTCCAGCATTCGAGGTGACTACTGGCTTTGAGAAGATTAGTTGATGTGTGACCACTGGGTAGAACGGCTTCAACAGACTGCAGATGTAGAGACCGTCTATTGCCAAGGACATCGTTTGTGTCTCCAGTTTGCACAGGGCTCGGGGCCAGGTGCTGTGGGATGGGTGGTGATGATACTGAGGTGTCCTTGGCTGTGTGAGTTGTCATCCATCGTGTGGCCCAGACAGTGGCCTTGGCAGTGATCTTTAACCTTGGGGTCAGCAATACCAGAAGGCCCACCTCCTGGTCAAGATGGGCAGGGGCTGAAGTATGCTCAACTGGTTCCCGCAAGGGCATGGGTAGTCCCTGAGATCCAGAGCCTCCAGAAGCCATCACTGATAATTCTTAGTGGCTCTTGGTAGAGTGATTATCTAGCATGCATGGTCCTGGGCTCAACCCCTAGCACTGAATAAACCAGGCATAAAGGTGCTTGTCTGTAACCTCAGACTCAGAAATCAGAGACAGGCGAGTCAAGGGGTCAAGGGTCACCCTTGGCTATGTAGGGCTACTGAGATTGAGACCAGTCTAGGCAAAGGCTTCCATGGCCACTATCTGGTCTCTACCCACTTCAATATGAGGGTATGCTTTCCTGTCTGTTAATGTGTTGAACAAGATGACAAACATTTTGAATTTCTGTCTCTTAGATTTCAGATGTCAACTTCTTTAGAAAAAGTGGACGATGAGCAAGTCTCAAGCATATGTCATGACCGAGGCTAGAGTTGAATCTAGGGTGCTCCTCTAGGGAGGGCTGGCCTCGCTTGAGGCGAGCCCCACAGCTCCCAGTTGTTATGCTGGCAGTTGTGGTAACATCCTGCATGAGCAGTATGATCGCCTCTAACTCGACATCTCTTTTGTCGGTGGCCCTGGAGGGTTTCTCCCAGGTAGGGGATTACCCCTTTTGGGATGTCACCCATCTCTTTCCCCAGACATGCACTTGAGTGGGAACACAGGTCTTCAAACATCGTAGGAAGCCCAAATGGATACCAGAGATGACTCCCAGGATGCATCCTATCACTGGACTGGTTGAACAGGCACTAAGTGTGGGGAGGGCCTCAGGCTTAGGACATGACGCTTGCCCTTACCGTGAAGGACTTTTCTCAAATTGGCCTTGGAAGGCCATGGTTCTCAGGGTGGTTCATGGCCAAACAGCATGACCCTTGGTGACCTCACGCTGCTTCTGTGGCTCCAGCAGGCTCAGGATTGGGCACTCCTGCATTGAGCAGGGACAGGGGAAACAGAAGGGCAGCTGTGTGCACCGTAATAAAAAGAAAGCCACCTGCCACAGGTAATGGCATTGTCTGGTCTGTGAAAGGCTGTATAGAGAAAGCCGGCTGTGAGTGGTAGCTACAGTGCAGGCACAGGGCCAGGCCAATGGACAGACACCCGTGTTCTCTTTTATTTCCCCCCCTGCATTAGCTCTGGTAGTTGGGCAGATGCCAAGATGGCCATATCACACAACAAGGTACTGCCTGCCCTGGTTCTTGGGATGCCTGGGCTCAGCTGGAGTAGATGCTCATGGGAGAGGCAGGAAGGACTGGGACAAAGATGTTCTTGTTTTCCCATAAGTCAATCATGGATAGGTGGTCTCTAAGATGGACAACAGAGCACACATGGCTATCTCTGGGTAAGACAAGGCAGTACCCACAGCAGCCTTTAGACTTTCCTCCCTAGTATACTGCTGGATGCCTCTCTCAGACAGCCAGCTGCTGTGTCTGTAGAGTGCCCAGAAGCTACCCTAAGTGGATACAACTGCAGACTGCAACCACAGTAAGATGTAGGGAATTCACAGCAGGCAGGGACCACATGGAGACCATGTGTCCTTCTCTAGAATCCAGTGTCCACCCTTGCATGTGCCCTCTTCCTGATCAGACAGCGTGGTTTAGAGGCTAAGATTCTTCCCACTAATCCAGCAAGGCCACTTACTCTGGGCGTGGCAGTGGAGGAATTTCTGAGCCTGGTGTCATCTGGAGCAGGCCTCTTCTGTGTTTACACTCTGCTGTCCTTGATGGCTTCATCCCATGCTGGTTGGCTCATGGTTACAAGATGATGGCCACAACCTCAGCCTTCATGTCCTCACTCAAGACTGTTAAAGGAGACAATGTTGAAAGGAAAAGGTGTCCATAAACAGGCTCTTATAATTCTTTTATTGATAGGTGGGAAAGTGGAGGAATGGACAGTGATAAATTTCTGGGTTAGCTACATGGCATCTCTTTGTTCAAAATTCCCACCTACCTAAATTATGCCTGTCCATTTGCCAAAACAACTTTATTCATCAACCAATAAAAACAACACATATTTACAGCATACAAAAAAAAAAAAAAAAACTCTCCTACATCAGGGGTTCATAAACGGGCTTTTATAATTCTTTGATTGGCAGGCGGGAAAACAGAAGAAATGGACAGCCATGATTTCTGGGTAGGTCAATCAACAGCGAGGACATACCTGCTGTCCACAGTCCACCTGGCCCTTCTGTCTCCTTCATTGTTCTTTCTTTGTTTCCCCTTTGGAGAAAGAGTGGATTTTGGGCGTGCTTGCTTGCCTTTAGTAAATTTTCTTCCCCGTATCCCAGCTCCCAAGATGCATTGTCTTTCATGTCCCACAGACAAGGAGTTGAAGATGGGCAAGTTCAAGGTGAAGGCAGAATGCCCAGATGCGAAGACTCTCAGCCAGCTGGACCAGCCGCTGAGGGAGGAGAATCGTGTGTGTGCACATGCGTAAGATGTTTCAGTCTTACCCATGGGCCCCGCACATTTCCGGGGCCGCTCCAGAGAAGGTGTCTGATATTTGTGCTTTCAGGTTCGGGGTGATCCACTCAGTGTTCACAAATCTGCTGCTGTGGGCCAACAGCGTCCTGAATGAGTCGAAGCACCAATTGAATGAGCACAAGGAACGGCTTATCACCCTGGGCTTCGGCAACATCACCATAGGTGAGGACGCCTTTCCCTGCTGGACCATCCAAGTCCCTGGGAAGCCACCCGGGCAGATAGACCCTACTGTGGACTGTTTTTCTAACTCCACAGGCCTTCATTCTGACTCCCCAAGGCAGTAATTATAGACCTCACCTGACTTGGGCATGCAGAGACCCAGGGTTATCATTTGAGTATCCGTCTCTCGCAGCCCATTGGCTGGAGATCTCTGTGCCTATTTTCCACTGTGGAAGATTGGTGGTTTTCTCTGTTGGTGTTTTAATTAGGACCCTTTCAGCAAATCCTTCTTCTGAGAGGTTGGCCTAGGAAGTTCTCAGCTTGCCTTTGTGCGTGGGAAGGTTTTTAGCTGTCTGCATTTGGCCCATTATTGCAGCTCATCTTTAATTTTCCCTTACTCTGCTGGGGAGACAGCCTGGGGTGGGGGTTAGCCCTCACGTCTTCTCCGGGAGTTCTTGAGCATGTATGGCTTCACCACATCTGTATGAGAACATCTGGACTGAGAAGAAGGCAGGTGGAGCACAGTGCACCAGGAAGTGGAGGACTTGAGTTTGGGTCTTGCTTTCATCAGGTGTCAGCTGTGAGGCCTTTGTAGGCTATCCAACCTCTCTGGGCCTGCCTTTCCTCTTTGTCAAATAACTCTGTGCTTTCAAAGACCCTTCCAGCTGCAGCCATCTGTGAGTGGGGCTGGGTAGATATGGGACTATGTCAAGCTACATGAGTGACTTTTACCCTCTGTGGGAAGGGATGTCTTTGGCATCAATCCCTCTTGGTAACAATAGCAGTCACAGCAGTGACAGTTTCATAATAGAAGCCAACTTTTATTAGGCACTGCCTGGCTTTTATTAGGCACGTGCTGACTACCAGGCAGGGCTCTAAGTATTTTACAAGGCTCATTAACTCTGGCCTGGCCTTCCTCTGAGGTGGGCAGTATTAACTATTAATGGGTAGATTGTGCCACTGAAAAGTGATGCGTCTGAGGTTGCACAGCCATCAAGAGATTAAAAGTCCTTGACCATCTCATACCATTTTAGTGGCATTTAGATGTAGGCTTTTCCTAATCGGGGCATTTCCCACAGAGCCTTGACAAACACAAACATAACACACACACACACACACACACACACACACAGGCACCATAGTCAAGAGAAAATTAGATCTCATAAGGAAGCAAGAGCCAGAAGAAACCCCTGCCCTCTTCCCACCAGAGAGAATTGGCACTACCCTTCTGGTTTATACACTGTCGGATCTTTCCTCTGTTTATGAATCAACCTCTCACTGTCACCCTCCTCTCTTACACAGGGGTGTGACAGTCTTAGTCCCCTTTAGCAGCCTACTTTTAAAGTCAGTGGTAGCTCTGGACCATCTTCATGTGGTGATTAGTAAATCTCTACTACGTTATTTATAATAACATCTGTACACTAACCTGCAGATAAAACATGGCTGATGCCATTCTGGGGGCAAATTGGAGCTTCTTTTTCTATGTAGCCATGGCATTAAACATGGTGTTAAACACAGTGCATATGCACTTTGGGTCTAGTAGAGAGGACCAGGCTGATGAGCTTGCTAGTCTCCTTCATGCCTGTTCTGATGGCTGTTTTCTGTCCTCTGCCTACTGCCCTAGTTTTGGATGACCACACACCACAGTGTAACTGCACACCACCTGCCCTCTGTTCTGCGCTCTCCCATGGAATCTACTATCTGTATCCCTTCAACATTGAGTACCAGATCCTGGCCTCCACCATGCTCTATGTGCTATGGAAGAACATCGGGCGCAGGGTGGACAACTCCCGGCACCAGAAGATGCAGTGTAGATTCGATGGGGTCCTGGTGGGCTCGGTACTGGGCCTGACAGTGCTGGCTGCCACCATCACGGTGGTTGTGGTGTACATGATCCACATCGGGCGCTCCAAGTCCAAGAGCGAATCGGCGCTCATCCTGTTCTATTTGTATGCTATCATCGTGCTGCTGCTCATGGGGGCCGCTGGGCTGGTAGGAAGCTGGATTTACAGGGTGGATGAGAAATCCCTGGACGAGTCCAAGAACCCTGCACGCAAGCTGGATGCGGACCTCTTGGTGGCCACAGCCTCGGGCTCATGGCTCCTCTCCTGGGGCTCCATTCTGGCCATCGCCTGTGCTGAGACCCGCCCGACATACACCTGGTATAATCTGCCCTACTCAGTCTTGGTGATCATGGAGAAGTATGTCCAGAACCTATTCATCATCGAGTCCGTGCACCGTGAGCCGGAGGGAGTACCCGAGGATGTGCGCACTCTGCGCGTGGTCACTGTCTGTAGCGGTGAAGCCGCCACACTGGCTGCATCCAGTCTCGGGAGCCAGGGGTTGGCTCGGGATGCATCGCCTGCAGTCAATGGGAATCTGTGTCTGCAGCAGGAATGCGGTAAAGAGGACCAGGAGGCTGGCTGGGAAGGGGCTGTGGGCACAGCCCGATGTCCGGACTTCCTGCAGGGTGGAGTCAAGAGGAGGCTTCTCAGAAACATCACGGCCTTTCTGTTCCTTTGCAACATCTCGGTAATCTTCAGCAACCTTCTGTTACAACCTCCCCCCCCCATGTGTGTGTGTGTGTGTGTGTGTGTGTGTGTGTGTGTACAAGTGTGTGGAGGACAGAATCTTCCTCACTCGATTCTCTACCCTGTTTTTGTGAGCCAGCACCCATCACTGAATCCTGTGCTGTTAGTTGGTTAGGTTAGACTAGCTAGCTAGTGAATCCACGAGACCTCCTATCTCCACCGCAGCCCCTCAGCTCTGGCCATGCCACCCAGCCAGGCTTTCTATGTGGTCTTCATGCTTACCCAGCAGGCACTTTCCCGTTGACCAGCTTCCTAGTCCTAAGTATTCAAATCAACCAATATTGTCCTCACCTTTTCCCAACAAGGCACAGGGGCTGTGATAAAAATAAGAAATCTCCTCTGGCAAATGAGTGGAGACTGACCGCTGGGTTAGAATGGGGAGGGCCACTGTGATAGCCATACATAGCACAGAGATGGCCTGGGTGGGTGGAGTTGGGGACTCATAGAAGGGCTGCGGGTGTCTCACAGGGACAGGGTGGTGGAGTGATGTGAGAGGGACAGAGGGAAAACACAGATGACACTGGGAGCTTAGAGCAAGCGTGGGGGGGGGGATGGGAAAGGCAGGGTCAGTCTGAGATGTGCTCCGAACACTCACGTGGCCAGTGGAAAATATATGCTGGCGTTCCAATAGTGGCTCCAATTCGGGGTTTAGGTGGAGGCAAAGGCCTCCTTCAGCTGGTGCTTACGGCCAAGGCTGGGGTGACAGCCCTAGGAGACATGTGCAGGGGGAAGGGAAGGGGACCCCTGAAGAGTGAGCAAACGAGGAGTTAGAAGGGGGACTGTTGATGGGGAAAGCTCCGAGATGGAAGGGAGAAGCCCAGGAAGCGGATATACACTGGAGAGAGTCCTGTGTGGAGATGAAAAAGAAGGCAGCATGTATAAGTCACTTGCTGCCTCGTAAGAAATAACCCCACACGTGGAAATTTAAAATCACAGGTGTTTATCATGTAGCTTCTCCAGGTGGTGAACCCAAGAGCTCATGATTCCAGCCTGGCTGTAGGCTGTTGGCTGTGAGACTTCTCTTTGGAGATTTGAATTCAGCCCCTTTGTAGGTTGTTGGACAGAAGACAGGAGTTCCTTGCAGCTGCTGGCCTGGAACCACCCTCTGTCTTTGTAGGGCAGCCCAGATAGAGGGTGACTGCTCTGGCCTGGGAGGCAGAGCAATTGACACATGCAATGAGTCAGAGAAGGGGCCCAGGGCCATGGAGGTGGCCCTGGCAACCTAGGGAGCGGTCAGGGGGAAGGAAGAGGGGAAGAGGCTCGAAGGATGTGGGGATAGTCATTTCTGTGACATCCTCTCATCAGCGCCCTCTAGAGTTAAGTTACAGACGAGAAAGCTGAGTCGGGGTGGAATGGAGAGAAACCTACGAATCTGTGTCTGAGTGCAAAGTGAGGGGTGGAGAGCATTGGTGAAGACTCATAGATTTGTGGGTTCCTCTGGAGGTGAGGAATGCTGTACCATCACCCTGGCCATTGCGACTCAGGCTGGGTCAGCATCTGTGGTACCTGGGATTTGAGTGGGGCCCCCGGTGTCTTGAAAGCTTCTAACCAGAGTCAGTTTTTTGGCACCATGACAGAATGCTTGCAGTAAACCGATTCAGAGAGGAAAAGGGTGATTTGGATTCACACTTTTGAAGGTTTCAATCCATGGTTGGCTGGTTCTTTTGCCTTCACACCTGTGACAGACTCTCGTGGTGGAAATGTAGCAGAGCGTGGCTTACTTCCCCAGCAGCAAAGAGAGGACAGGTCTGGGGACAAGATATGTCTGTTAGGGCGACCCACAGTGGCCTACCTTCTTCAGTTTCTCACCTTGTAATGGCCCATCCAGCTATGACTCTATCGTGGCTTAGCCCACAGATGAAGTTAGTTCCCAAGTGACCTGGGACCAGGCCTGTGACGCTTGCACCTTGGGGGTATTGTCAGTGAACCTGGAGCAGAAGGTTGCATCTCTTGGCACAATTCCTGGTGAAATGGTGATGGAAGGCTGCCTGTTCTCTTTCAGCTCTGGATCCCCCCTGCCTTTGGCTGCCGCCCCGAGTATGACAACGGATTGGAGGAGATTGTCTTTGGCTTTGAACCTTGGATAATCGTGGTCAACCTGGCCATGCCCTTCTCTATTTTCTACCGGATGCACGCAGCTGCTGCCCTCTTTGAGGTCTATTGTAAGATCTAGCTTGGGTCCTCATGAAAGGAGAAGGGACACTGGGACAAGCCACCTGGGAAGGGCTGGGCTGAGCAAACACTGTCCGACAAAAGCTAAAAGGAGGCCTTTTGTCTGCTTGACAGTGTGGAGGTGCCCTCGTCCTGGGTGAGAGTGAACAGTTAGATCAACTGCACAGGGTGGCTGGAGCCTGCCCCTGGTCAGCCAATTCCAATTGGATCCAAAATGACTTGAGCTCCCTTTGGCTGAGACCCCGTGTTTTAGAAGAAGGCGACCCAAGTTTGAGGGGTGGGAATGATGGGGTTTTTCATAGCATGCATTTCCTGTCTGTAATTTATGTGAGTGTGTACAACTTTTTCCTGTCCATCTGTGTAGCAATCAATTAAAAAAATTTTTTTTTCCTTCTCAGGGCTACTAAGTTTAGAAACAAATGCACTTTAGTTTGTAGTTTAATTTTTGAGCTGGCCTAGTTTTGGGCAATATTACTTTGAGTTAACTGCATGGGAATGCATATCTAGATTAATGCAAACATATGGCATTAACTAAAATTTTGGCTCATTTTTATTTGTGATCATTTTGAAGTATAAAAAAATAAACATTGCTGTTCTCTTGTTTTGCTGCATCTAACTCCAGATAATTATGTAGAAAATCTGCCCACTTTGGAACAGGAAAAATTACCCACATTGCATTGTTAACAGTTACTTTGAATGTTATGCCCTATCTTTTGGCTGTGAGGTGTGTAGAATATTTTTTTTTATTGTCGTACCCACCAGTGATAACCTGGCATTTCTAATTCTTTCCCTCATGCTTTACTACTTGACAATACGATGACACCTTTTCCTGTACTGTCAAAAACTCTTTACAAACATCACTTTACTGCTGTTGGCTTTTTATCAAGCAAGTGCACCACACTTAACTTCCTTTGCCTCTGTTGGTTTTAAAGTGCTCATAATGTTGCTTTCCTAATTGGCCCTGCAAAAATCAACCATGTTTGTAAAACATTCCTTTTATTTAAAGTTGCTTCTTAAGAGAGATGGCTGGCCTTCCGTGTACATTGGTCCACATCTGCATCCAGCCAACTTGGGAGGATGTTTTTAAGAGCTGGGCCAGGGAGGTAGCTTGCTGCTCTCAAAGAGGACCAGAGTTTGGTTCCCTGAGTGGCATCAGTTGGTTTACAACTGCTTGTAATTGTAGCTCCAGAGGAGCTGACATCCTTTTATGGCCTCCAAGGGTACCTGCACTCACATGCAAGGGTGTACTTCCGCCACCCAACAAATAGAAATAAAATAAAGCTTCAGAAAAGGAATCGCCTCTTACAGTTTTTTTTTTTAAAATGTGGCGTTTGCCTTGGTGTGTGTGTGTGTGTGGGGGGGTCTTGTACCCTAGCTAGGATCTACCCAAGGATGGTCTTTGACTTCTGATTCGCTTGTCCCCACCTCCCAAGTGGCAGGGTTTCAGGCTTGAACTGCCATGTCTGGTTTAATGCGATTCTGGGGAAATGAACGTCATGTACCACCTGAGTGAGCCATATCTCTAAGACTCTTCTTAGAATTTTTAAATGCCCTAGAGATGATCTGAAGCCTGCAAGAGGAGATACACAGGCTGTATGTTACCTGTTGCTAAGGGACTTGAGCACCTATGCGTTCAGGTAGCAACATAGATCTCTGGGACCAGTTTCCTATGGACAGCAAGGGACATCAGGAAGCTACTCTCAAAGCTTGTGAACTTTTGGTCGGGGGAGGGGGTGTTCAGACAGGGTTTCTTTGTAGCTTTGGAGCCTGTCCTGGAACTCACTCTGTAGACCAGGCTGGCCTTGAACTCACAGAGATCCACCTGTCCCTGCCTCCCGAGTTTTGGGATTAAAGGCATGTGCCACCACTGCCAGGCTGCTTGTAACATTTTTGTCTCCTAAGGAATACTGAAACTGGGGGGTAAGTCTTTAGATGGCATTTACAGAGCTATTTTGAAACTGTAATGACGTGAGTGTACTGATGGTAAATACCAGTGTGAACACAGTTACATCGGAGTGGGTTGTTTTTTGACAGGCAATGGTGTCGGAAGCTGTCTTTGTAGGGCTGCAAAGGTAGCCCCACCTCAGATTCAGGTCTGTTGTTATTTAGAATAAGACAGCCAAACATCCTACTGTAGTCACACCTTTGGCCTTTAGGGCTTATGACTTGCTGAGGACAGCTTTGAACTCTCTGTCCTTGTGCCAAAATGGAGGGCAGCCATCTTTATGGGCACTGACACAATGGAGGCATCATGGATTTTGTTTGTTTTCCCTGAACGAGAAAAACTGTTTTTTTTTGGGGGGGGCGCTTTAAAAAATAGGCATATATTCCAAAAACCAAAAGATATTTAGATCATTTTCCTTGTAGAACACTGGTTCTCAGCCCAGGGTCTTGGCCCCCAGAGGACATATGGTGACATCTGCAGACATGTTTAGTTGCTCTCAATGTGGGAGCTGCTGTCATCCAGTGGTAGAGACCAGGGGCACTTCTGAACATCCTACAATACAGAAGAGAGCTGACCCTGAAGAACCTTCTGGTCTCAAACAGCAGTGGTACACTGAGGTTGAGAAATCACGATGCAGGCACAGTGGCTATTAACTTGGGAGTTCCCAGGTACCTGCTAGTAAGTACAAACACATGTACACCTGCACAAGCACACACACACACACACACACACACACACACACACTGAGGCGCCCCAAACAAGGGCCATTCTTATATGCATTGAACTTGGATGTAATCACTGTTTTTCTTAACTCTACATGTTTCTCAGCCATTTCCCAATCCCCATGGCCCCGGTCCTTACCCTTTACCCTGCATGGGCATCACCTTGGGACTTCACAGTGACCCCTGCCCTCCTGGCTGGAAGTCCAGATGCAGTGAGTCTGGAGTGGCTGAGGCCTGCCCTTTCATCAGTGTCTTGTTAACCCCTCCCCCACAGAAGCATCTGCTTTGGAGCCTGTCGTGTAATTCATTACTGTTAAGGCTCTTACTGGCTCTGCTCTCGTGGTGTTGGGATATAATTAAGGGGGACTTTGGAGACCATTTCCTGGAGACTCATACCTAATGCTTACTACAGAGTCAGTATTTTTTTTTTTTTTTTTTTAGGAGACTTTAAATCTAAGCTTTGATTTACACCACTCTATTTGGTCCTCTATGACTTAGGACATTCTGGCACATCCAGGAATTTTCTTTTGCTGTTGCCATCCCAAACTGCACCATGGAGAACACTTTAATTTCTGAGTCTGTGGATTTTCCCAGAGCCTGTTTTACGGCCCAGCAATCAAAGTATGAGAATGCACTTTGAATTTTGGTTGACATGAACTTGACCTCTCTTCTAGGCCTCCAGTCAGCTGGAGGCCTCAGTTTCTGGATTTAGGCTTCTGCCAAGAAGAGGGAGGGAGCCATAACATTGGACCCTACTAACTGGGCTGTAATAAGAATGACCCGGTTTGAGCTTGGCCAAGTCAGCACAACCTCGTTGGGCTCAGAGTCTTTTAGTGGTGACCATTACAAGGAGTAACCCACCTTGCCCCAACAGCAGACTGAGCTGTGGTTCCCATCTGCTAGCCATCAGGATTTCTGCCTTAACTTTGGCCAAGGGAAAGCTTGTTTTCTTCATGCTGGGGCAATTCGCTAAAGCCAACGATATCCAAACTGTAAGTTCTCTGTGCTAAAATAAAGGGAAGGCAAATTAAGGCAGGGATGGATGGATTTCCCACGCATCTGACTGGCAAGACTTGGCAAGACACATTGGTCTCATTTCTGTTACCATGGTAGAATATGATATCTCTGAGTCTGGGTATCTATTGAGAAAAGAGGTTTACTTATTTCATAGTTTTGGAGATTGTAAGTCCAATCAGCATGGGTGGGCTCCGGTCCCATCTGGTGAAGGCCCTGGGGCACGGCATTGTGGGCAGATCAAGGAGGAGGTATCAGGACAGGACAAGGAGTCTGAGGGAAGGGAAGGCCAAGCTTCCTCTTACAGAAGTGCTCTGACGAAGACTAACTCTGTCCTATAAGAACTGGTTTAATCCTCCCGAGGGCATGTCCTCAGTGACTCAATCTCTTCCCACTAGACTCCGCCTTCAGAAGTCCCATCATATCTCACCGTCACCACCGCGAGGACAGAGCCTCTGACACACGAGTCCTTGGGGGATACCCTATGTCTGGGTCAAAGCAGTGTGGAAGAAAGAGGACCCATGGTGGCTGTGGATGAGAGATGAACTGGTAAGAACCAGCCTGAGTAGCTGCTGGCAATAGCTGGGGAATGAGGCTGGAAGTGCTCGTTTCAAAGACTGGGCACGTCCAGACCTCTAGAGGCTCTTAAGACCCGCTCAGCGGTGACCAAGTGTTTACAGCAACATCGCCTGAAATAGGGCAAAGTGGAGAGCATCTTGGACGTTCGTCAGGAGTGTGGATACAGTGTGGACAGCTCCCACAGTGGGGTACCCTCCCCCCCGGGTGTGAAAGAGGATGGCTCAGAACTCTGCGTTTCAATGTGGACCATCCTCAAACAATGTTCAAGGAAAAATACATAGCACAGAAGTATGGACAACATGAAATTACCCACAAGGTGCTTAGAAACAGTCAGGGCAGTCCCAGACACACTAATGCTCTGGGAGACAATGTGTGGTCAGAAGTACAGACAGATTAGGAAAGAAGACCAAGCTCAGTGTGGTGAGCAGCATGGGGATGGATGGAGACCACGGTTCAAGTACATTCAGTGCCTCAAATATCCCCCCCCCCCTCTGAGACAGGGTTTCTCTATGTATCCCTGGCTGTCCTGGAACTTGCTCTGTAGGCCAGGATGGCCTCAAACTCACAGAGATCTTTCTGCCTCCCCCTCCTGAGTCCTGGGATTAAAGAAAGGTGTGCGCCACCACAACCCAGCATATTTTCACTCTTAAGCAAGGAAATCATACAGAGGCATCCATTATGTTTCCCTTGGTACTTTTTATATGCATGTGATGTCTTGTAGTAAAAACATCTAAAGAATAAGAAAGAAATTAGACAAAGCTACCCCAGGAGGTTTTCAACGCTCATCCATGGCGGTTGAGAGGTGGACTTTCAAGCCAGGTGTGCTCTGGTCCCCAAGGTAGTAGGTCCTCCACCCCCCACCCCCATGCCCACCCCGAAGCGAGATAGCTCAATGCTGGTAGTGAGATAGCTCAGTGCTGGTTACCGTTATCACACGACTCAGTCCCCCAGAGAGAACCATGTGCTCATCATCAGACCTGACACTGATTTCTTTTCTCATTCTTCACTGTGGACACACACGTGCCAGGGCAGCCTCTTACTGTAATGGGTCCCTCAATGTCATCTGCTGACATCTTAATCCCAACGTGATGATCTGGGGAGACAGAGCCTTTGGCAGGAGGGAGGGCCTAATTTTACTTTCATTGTCATGATAACATACTCAGACACAACTTGGGAGAGAGGGAGTTGATTTTAACTCACAGTTCCAGTTTGTAAGTCCATAACAGAGAAGTCGATGCAGCAGGAATGTACAACAACCACTCACATCACATTCATATCAGAAGCAGAAGAAAATGAATGCCTGTCCAGTTGCTTGCTGGCGCTCAGCTTGATTTCTATACTCATGCAGTCCAGGAGCCTTTCCCTAGGGAATGGTGCCTCCCACAGTGGGCAGGGTCTGCCTATATCAGTCAATTTAATTGCCCCCCCCCACAGAAGCAACATGTTTTGGAGAATCTCTCATTGAGACTCTTCCATGGTGGTTCTAAATTGAGTCAGGTTGACAATTAAAGCCAACCATCACAGATCCACCAGCAAACATTCAGACCTTGGGGGAGGGCACCAGGAGAAGTCTGGCCACCTGTAACTTGGGAAAGAGATCTCACCAGGGTACAAGAGTAAGCTGGCTCTCTGAGAGCTAGGGCATCCAATCTCAAGACAGTGGCTGGCCAGCCCCCCAGTTTGTGATGTTCTATTTCGGTTCCTGAGCTGATGAGGCTCTTATGTCAGGGCCATAGCCTCATACAGAGCTATGTGGTTTAGAAGCCTTGGACTCAGCCCCGAGTCTGTGTGACCAGGACCCAAGGTAGTGTTTACTATAATGGTGGCTCTGGCTATGGATGTGGCAGAGTTCAAGGGCAGTGGTTTGCCATGGTTAGTTCAAGGTCATGATGGATCCTAGGCTCTTCATATATTAGGAGAAGTATCCTTCCCGCCAGGCTTTTTCCTGACTGCAGAGCCTCACCTTCAGGGCCTCCCAGCCTTGGTAAGTCAGGTCATGCCACCGTCTATCTTCCCACCACAAACATCTGTCATGAAATGCAGCCAGTCTCCTCACGGTCTGTGTGGTCAGTGTCCTACAAATCTCAGGTCTGTGAGCCACTTACAATCTGTAATAAGACACTCATTTCAGAAAAATATCAGTGGAGCAATTTCTTGGGAATACAAGTACAGAAAAACTAGTTAAGTTGCTATGACACTTCACTTTCCAACTAGTTAAAAAAAAATACTAGATTTGACTTATTAAAAACTGCACAAGGGAGTCTTGCTATGGAGGAGTGTGACCAGTAGGGGGCACGCTGGCTGCTCCTCCATCTCTCCCGCTCTCTGAGGGCAAACCCGAGTCCTTCAGCAGGTGGATTTCCCTTGTAGTGAAGTGAGAACATCATCTATCCAAACTTGTTGGTAACACTTCACGTCTGTCCCCTGCTTTGCAGTGTTCCTTCTGTCCCCTTGCTGGCCTAGGGACTTTGCTGTCTGGTCTAGTCCTGCATGCACCTTTCCAGCACTAGAGGGCGCTCTCAGTCCGGCTGGAAGAAAGTGGCCTACAGACAGTGTGTGTGGTCCTGGTTTGGGCCTCCTATGTAGTCAAGCAGGGGGCGGGGTGCTCAAGGCTTGGGCTACGGAGGGCTTTCCTGCTGGGAAGGGAAAGGCCTTGAGGGGACTTCTTGCTGATGACTACTAAGACCACTAAGCCTATCTTTGCTGGAGGAGGGTACAGAGTGGGACATGTGTGACTCCAGGCTGGAGTGGGGGTGGGGGTGGCAAACTATAAATGCAAATTAAGAGTAGTTACACACACACACACACACACACACACACACACACACACCTGCAGAGATATTTCCTAGAATCTGGCCTTTGCAGAACAAACACTCCCTGGCTCCTGGTCTAGACAATGAGAGATCCCCTGCTGGACACACCCTAGGGAGGATTTTCATCTCCAAGTAGAAAGCAGGTGAGGAAGAGGAAGGCGTCACTGTGGCAGCTAGCGTGTGATCACAAAGCAGCTATCACATGTTTGCAAGACCCGTCTGTGAGGAGACAGGAGACCGGGCCTCAAGGACGTGACCCTCTCTCTACTCAACTTCTTTTTTTATGGGGCCTGATCAAACAATATCAACATTTAAGCCAGAGATGGCTAAGTCCTTTTCATAAGGAACGAGATAGGAAGTCTCTTAGTCTTTGTGGGCTATTTTTGCCTTCTTGCAGTGAGAAAGGTGACTTGGGTGACGTAATGAATGCACATAGCATGTCTGTAAGAACTTCTAAAGGAGGTACTGAGATGGATTTGGCCTCAGGTCAGAGTTTGGTGACCCTCTGACGTGGGCCAGCCTTCTTTGTTGCCTATAGCTGACCCAGCCTAGCTACCCCACACCAGCCACTTCAGACGAACCGGAGAGGCCAGCCCGAGAACGGGGGTCCTGAAGCAGGAGTTGGTGAGTCTGCTGTTGTTTTCCGTGTATTCACAGCCCAGCTTCTTCCAGAATCTTCTCATATGGGCCTGGGAGCACATTAGCTTAACACCAGTGGGGTACCATTGCCCGGGCATTTCCTCGGTGCCATGTTGGGCAGTCTTTGTCCTGCCACAGCTGGTAAAGGAAGGCTGTCTTGGCGTTTTCATCACCCAAGTTACACAGAGCAACAGGGTAGCAGAGGGCAACAGAGCCCACAGGGCCATGCGGTACAAGCTAGGCTGGCTAGGGACAGCAGAGGGTTCATCTTCCCTGAAATTAAAGTGAGGCCTCCCAGGGGAGCCAGCCTCCGGAGAAAGGATGACAGGTCCTTTGGACCAGTGGCTATGGATGAATCATGGGATGTATTTTTGTTTGTGTGCTTGGTTGATTTTTGTGGGTGTTTTTTTTTTTTTTTTTCCTTTTTCTTTCTTTTTTTTTCCCCCTGGTGTGAATCTGGTAACTTTGCAGTCTCCTTGAAGGAAGAGGCAATGCCATCAGGGGCCTGAGGTGACATCTTCTAGAGGGCTCTGCTATCCGATGTTCACAGTTGGATGGACCCTCAAGGAAGTGTCTGGTGTGGTACGGAAAGAGCCTTCAGCCTTGAGGCCGGGTCTCAGCTGCCAGTAGCCTTCCCTTCCTGCCCCTCAGCTGCTCTGCTGGACACAGGAGAAGGTCTCCACAGAGGGTCATCGAGTGACTCGAGAGGGCAGCCAGGCAGCCCTGCACGGAATCTGCCACAAGGAGCCCTTCCTGTAATCCCAGCAGAGGTTGAGCAGTACTGTTTCCCCACAGAAGGGGGGCAGCGCTGCTCTCAAACAGCCCATGCTGCTGGGTTTCCACACCATCCAGAGAGAGAGAGAGAGAGAGAGAGAGAGAGAGAGAGAGAGAGAGAGAGAGAGCCACATGCCCGAGTATGTCTATGTTCTCAGAACCTATATTGGGAAATGGCACCCAACAGACAGGGCTAAGTCAAAGACATTGAGCAGGTGTCATGCCACCTCACAAGTCCTTAGGCATGAGAAAGGGAGTCGGAGGAGATGGTCTGACTTCTAACAGACTATGGAGTCACGGGTGAGGAAGGCCAGCCATCGGTGGAGGGCCACAGGGGGCGGGGCATCAGGGAGTCTTCCTGTTGTTTTTCTCTCCATTTTAGACTCACCCTGACAGTCCTCACCTCCAAGTCCAAGACCCTGCTGCTCCGTGAGAATGTCAGGGTAGCTGCAGGGAACCAGTGTGCCCCGCCCTCCGTGCCTCAGACACAAATAGGGATGGCAGAATGCGGGGGCTGGGATCTAAGTGTGTTCTCAAAGCTGGTGACCCGAGGCACCCATCAAGCCATCTGTGACTCAGGCTCTCTGCAGAGCGAGGAGTGACCCCAAAGACAGGCATCCTCCAGGCTGACCCTGCTCTCTGGACTTTCTTTGGATTATATGTGTGGGCTCCCCCAACTTGCTGGCTGTTTGGAGATTTTGGGGGGTCCAAATTGCCTCTTGGCTCCTCACTTTGCCCTCCTAGATGGTCCAGTTCGGGAGCTAGGGCTCACTTAGCATCATCAGGATATTCAGAGCCCTAGGCTTGCCCATGCCAACAGCCTACTTGGGGAGGGGGAGGGGGAGGGGGTTAAACTCAATGTGCCTGCGACCAAATCGAGATCCCCCTCTGCCTTGCAGGTTTCCCTCCACGTGGCCAAGCCCAGGAGCTATGTGCTGCTGTTTGCTCCTTCCAGGCTCCACACACTCTTCTGTTAGGCGCCCCAGCTAATCTCCCAGCACAGAGCCTTAGGTGGCCCTAGTTCACACATTTTCCAATACAGCAATTCTTTGGCTCCTTTGCCTTTTGAGAACGGTGCCCTCGCAGGTGGGAGGTGGCTGTCAGGGTGGCTTTGCTCTACATTTCCTGCTGTAATATGCTGCCTGATGTTTTTATGACCTTTGCCTAAAAATCTGTTCAAGTCCTTTGGCCTTTTGAAATTGATGAGGTTTGTTTGTTTGTTTTGTTTTGTTTTTTTCCGGTTTGTTTGTTTTTGTCGTAGGCGCTTGTTTTAAATCTTAGCGATTAACTCTTAGCAGATACGATTTGCAGATATTTCCCCAGCCCGTGATCTCTTTATCTTGTGGTTTATTCTATGTTGATGTTGTTGTTTTTTGCTCTTGGCTCTTGTAAGGAGCTTCTGGGGTGATGTATAAGAAGGCCTGGCCAGCCAGGTCCTGCGGCACATACTTTGATCCCATCTGGAGGCAGAGACTGGTGGACCAGTGTGAGCTCCAATCCAGCCTGTTCTACATAGAGAATTCCTGGCCAGGGAGCCTTCCCCTCTGTCCTTTAGAAGTCTCTGAGTTGACTTTTCATTTCTTTTTCCCCTTGTGGGAATCCTGTTCCCCCATCATCATTTGCTGAAGAGACTATCCCTTCCCTGGGTTTACTTCTGGGCTCTCTGTAGAGCCGTGAAGTATACCCCCCAGGGTAATTGCCATTAGCAGGGCTGATTTATGTTGTTTCCTTTTCCTCCTATTAGGCTGTGATGGGCTCATGTAATGGATACCCCTGATGCTAGAAGAACTGATGTATTCAGTAGAGGTACTCAAGGGGGTTTAAAGGTGTAATGTCTGTCGGAGGTCAGCAGTTCTGGCCCACTGGCCCATGCTTCTGTTTCTCTATCAGTAACCCTCCGGGCTCATTATTATGGCTTAGTGATATAGTTTTATTTAGTGGACTTACGCGACACTGTGATGAGACCGGGGGGCCTTGTTCCTAATGAGCACACGTTCTCCACTGAGCCACACTCCAAGCCCTGTGTAATACGATCTTCAGTCACGAGTGTGGCAGTGTGCAGCACACTCCCTATTTATTGATCGTGCCATCTGTGGGTAGGGTGCTGTGCATTGGGGGGGACTCAATTACAGCACAATGGTGGGAGACTCTGTGGTGGTTTGGATGAGAATGGCCCCCATAGGTTCATATGTCTGAATACTTGGTCCCCAGTTAGTGGAACTGTTTGGAAAGGATTAGGAGGTGTGGCTTTTGTTTGTTTGTTTTGAATAGGTGTGGCCTTGTTGGAGGAAGCGTGTCACTGGCGGTGGGCTTTGAGGTTTCAAAAGCCCATGCCAGGCCCAGTGTCTCTCCTTTTGCCTGCTGCCTGTGGATGAAGATGTAAAGCTCTTAGCTACTGCCTCAGTCCCATGCCTGTCTTCTTCCTGCTGTGATGGTCATGGACTAACCTTCTGCAATTGCTCCCAATCAAATGCTTCCTTTTGTTAAGAGTTGCTTTGGAGATGGTGTCCATTCACAGCAGTAGAACACTTAGATGGATACCTCCACCCCCTTTTTTTTTCATTCCTGAGAATTGCTATGGCTGTTTGAGGACCATGTGGGGTTTTTTTCACAGCCCTTTTTCCTGTTTCCATGAGAGGTGTCATTGGATGTGGATTGTGCTGCACTTTGGGGTTGTTTTGGGTAGTATAAGCATTTTGATAAATACTAATCCTTCTATACCTGACAACAGAGTATCTCTCGACACACTGCGTATCTGAGCTTTGTTCCTGTTCAGTGACAAAGCACCTTGATAAAAGAATCTATAAGGGAGAGGGGGTTTATTTGGATTGCGGTTCCATTTCAGAGAAGTCAAAGCAGGCACTTCAGACAGCTGAGAGAAAATGAATTCGTGCATGACTACACTTGTATAGTTCAGGATCTCTGCCCCGGGAATGGTGCCACCCATGGTGGCTGGGTCTTCTTACCTCAACTAATGTAATTGAGACAAACCCCACAAACACACACCCCAATCCAGACAGTCCTTGGAGTCTCCCCTTCTAGGGCAGCCTAGGCTGTGTCAATCAATCCCATCCCTGGCGTTGAGTTGTCTTCCATTTCACCAACATTTTGCAGTTTGCCATGGGGCTCTCTCACTTGCTCCATTGAATCCATCCCTTTTTGTGCTATGGCAAGGGTTTCTCTTTGGTGCAGGTAGTTATTAGGGTACAGAAGTGCCCCTGGGTTTCTATCTATCACAGCTCCCCTGTGCACCCACTGATCCTTTTCTTGCTGACGACACGTCTTCAGTGGATTTACTTTCCTAATATGAAGGTCATGAGTCAACACGGCCATGCCAAAGAGTGGGACTCACCCCTGAGCACTCAGTCCCCAGCCCCTCAATACGCCCAGCTTGAAACATCAGAGCCTGCTCTGAAATGAGGGGAGGATCCCTCTGCGATGCCTCAAGCTTGGTTCCTTTGTTCCAGTTCAGGAGCAAGGTGGGGGGGGGGGTCCAGGAGATTTCATATGGCTTTCAAAGAAGTTTGGCACATTCACAGGGCAGCATTGTATAGACAGGAACCTAGGCTTATGAGGTAGTCTGCAGTACAATACCTTCTTTTAAGTTTCCTGTCTTCAAACTGTGAGCTAGCTACTGACCTCTCGGAGCCTCTGGCGGCCTATCTTTAAATGGGAAGGATACATTACTAAGCCATGCATAGGTAAATAGTAGGCTGTGGGTAGGAAGTAGCAAGTGTCTAATTCAGCCAAGTTTTGTAACAAACAGCCCCAGGATCTGTGTGAATCAGCTGTGCTGCTCATCAGCCACTTAGCTGTTTGGAACCAGCCTGATGAGGCTGACTCCTGAGACCGGGAGAGGCCTTTGACCTTCAGTTCTCTCTCTCTCTCTCTCTCTCTCTCTCTCTCTGACTCAGGCAGACCCTTTTGAAAACACGAGAGCCAGGTGAGAAATGGAGGCAGGTGGCATGCGCTTTCCACACCCCCATTTAAAGTCAGGGTCTCAAGTCACCCAGTATGGCCTCAAATTCACGGTGAAGGCACAAATGGCATCGAACTTCAGTGATAAAACATCAGGACTAAGGCAACTTAAAGAAGGGGTTTGTTTGGGTTTAGGGTGCCAGAGGGATAAGACAGTCATGGCAGAGTGTGGCAGCCATGGTGGCAGGAGCTGGATGTTGAGAGAGCTAACTGGAAAGAGCACCAGTTTTAAACTCTCAAAGCCCGCCTCCAGTGACATCCGTCCTCCAGCAAGGCCACACCTCCTTAAACCTCCTCCAAATAGCACTGGCAACTGGGGACCAGTTCCAATACATGAGCTTATGGGGAACATTCTCAGTCAAAGCAGCACAACTTCGGGTCCGCTTGCCTTCACTCCTGCATGCTGGGATCACAGGTGCGCGCCACCTTCTCCACTTCAGTGGTGGCCGGAATGGAGCCAGGGCTTCGCGCATGCTAGGCAAGTGCCATGACAACCAAGCCACCTCTTCAATCAAACCAGAACAGTACCTGGAAGAAGGCAGCACATGTCTCCCTGACTGTGCTCTGATCCTGAGAATAAAGCCTTCACCACAGAGGTGAAGCTGATGAGATGTCTCTGGATAGCAGGGTACACCAGGAGAGTTCCGGAAGCCCTCCCCACACTCATGTCTCTGGGCCTTTGCACATACTCCTCTCTCTGCTAGGAATGCCCCCGGCGGCCCGATGCTGGTGAATTCCACCTGTCCTCCAGCTGAGCCGCCCCTCCTGTCAGCTCTGCCAACCCTGCCAGCCTTTCCGCCATGCTCTGAGCATTCTTTGTTCCTTGCATGGCTAAGCTTTTGGATGGCAGGTGGCATCTGAACCTCTAAAGATGCCTTTCAGCCAAAAGAGATTGATTGGCTTTTGTAACTGCAAAGGCCAGGGGTATGATTGCAAGGTACTCTCTCACTCTCTTTTCTTTCTATCTCCCTCCCCTCCCCTGCCCCCTCCCCTGCCCCCTCCCCTCCCCTCCCCTCCCCTCTCCTCTCTCTCCTATTCTCTCTGTGTGCATTTGTGTCTGTGCTGTGCCTCAGTCTATCTCCCTGCTCTGCCTCTGTCTCTGCTTTGCTCTGTTCTCTGTCTGAGCCTCATTCTCTCCAACTGCAAACAGGGAAGAAGACTGTCCATAGAGGCAAACCTCACCCCAGCCCCCAGCCCAGCTTCTTAGCAGAAAGACATTCAACTCTTCTCTACAATGTTTGTGTGCTGGACCAGGTGAGTGATCCTTATGGCCCTGCATGTGGACCATTTCTATTCCTCACTCTATCACCGAGGCCAGAAAATTCCTCACTGTGAATGGTGCAACCAAGGTCATGACACACAGCTCCAAGCTGAGGTGATTGTGGTTGGAATTGGCAGGAATGTCTGAGCTGGTAAGTCCCCTGCTGATGGTTAGTGCTGGCTGTGTTCTGGAGAGTTCAGTTGTGCTGGAGTCCAGAGGACCTTTATGAAGCCCTTTCCCATGGCTCATGCTTCTTCTGATGGTGGCTAGAAACCCCTGGGGGACTGAGTCAAGGTCCAGACCTAAGTGTAGCTGCATACCTTCTTAAGATCTTGCTACTTGCTGTTGTCCAGAACTCAGGCTCCACCTAGCAGCAAGGGAGTCTTGTGCCCTTGCTGCTGTTAAGCAGCACTTGATGTCTGTCCACGGAGAGCTGCAGCTGACTCTCAGGAGAGGTGTGATGGAGATTGCCCAGAATGTAGCAGAGGCGGCCAGGTACATCCAACATGATGCTGTGTGTGTTGAAAGGGAGGGTTGGAGATTTAAACGCCAGTCATCTGGTACTTAGAACATGGTTCAGTGTCTTCACCATGGCAACAGGGTTCACCTTCTTCTCATTTCATACCTTTGCTTTCTCCTGGCAACCACTAGAATAGCCCTACTGACCTTTATACTTTTTCTTAGGCCTCAGGGCCTTTGCATCAGCTTGTCTTCTCTTCCAGAGTGATTTGCTCCACTAACTCTCTCTCTCTTTCTGTCATCTTTCTGGTTGCCAAGATACTTCCTTGACCACTCATTTTGAGGCAGCTTATCCCTCCAGTCTAGATGCTCTCTGTTTTGCTTCCTGAATAAACAGCGGGGAATAAAGCTGTCTGGTTTTGAAATTTAATTATTATGACTAGTGTGTGTGTGTGTGTGTGTGTGTGTGTGTGTGTGCTGAGAATTGAACCCAGGGTCTCTTGCAAGTTAAGAACAGGCTCTACTACTGAGATACACCCTCGGCCCAAAACTGCTTACTTTTTGTCTCTTCTTAGAATCCAAGCCCAGATGGGAAGGGGTGTATCTGTAATTCTCCCTATGTGCCCAGGGCCTAAGCAGGATCTATAGGTCATAGTTCTGCCCCAGACATGGGCAGCAGCGTTGTGTCCATTGGGAAACAGCCCATTGTTGAGCTGGTGATGTCCTGCCTCTCTATGCAAACCCCTTCATTCTGTGACATGCATACGTCACGCCCCTCCCATCAGCCACTGCTTCATGGTGGTTAGATGGATGGATGGACCTGCAGAGTTCCAAAGTGTCTAAGAACAAATATGAACATGTGCATTGAGCAGATACCAGATTGTACGCCTAAAAGCTCAGAGGTATCTGTTTGTATCTGCATGTGTCTTACCCATCTGTCTGTCTGTCCACGTATCTATATTAGGACTTCATACCTAATAGTTGCTCAATGACTGGCTGAACTTTGAGCCTATGCCCAACAATCCCAGTTCTTCTCCAGTATCACAAGAGGTTCCTCTCCAGGATGTCAGGACCAGGCTACAGGTTAGCTCAGGTTTGGGAATTCCCACCTGATCCGCCGGGCCTTATGGTGACTGATCTTTCTTTGGAGTGGTGCTGTTGCCTCAAACATAGGTCAGTCGTGGAGGACGCCCAAAGCGGTAGGAGCCATGGGCAGAGGTGAGCAAGGGCAAACTGATGAGTCTTCCTGTGTGCGCAGCCTCATGGGGGAACTTCCCAGCCAGGAGAAATGGTACTATATCAGCACCCAATCACAAAGCAGAGCCTAGAGGCTGGGATGATGACACCACAACTAATTCAGAGACAAGGCCACTGGTGGCAGAGAGGAGAGGCAGGCCTGTCCAATTTGTGCTCGGGCACTGGGACAGGTGGTTTGTCTATCTTGCCCAGCAGAAAGCCCGGAGCAAGAAAGTTAAAGGGGAAAGGGGTGTTTAAGGTTCAGAAGCGAGTGCTCATGCAGAGCTGGTTAAAGGCATCTGGGTGGAGGACAAGCAGCCGGAATAGGAGGCAACACCTACAGGAGCCGTGCAACCGTCACTGGCAACTGAGCTCAGCACCACCAGGGACACGGGAATATCACGGGAGACTTGGTGTTTGAGAGACATGCTAAGGCTGGGGAGCACGGCTGGGGAGCACTGCTGTCTATTCAGGTTTCCCCCACTGTTTACCCTTCCCTCTCCAGTTTGGACTTTTTTCTGGCTTTAGTGTCTGGGAAACCCTGAGTCAACAGCCCCCTCCACCCCTTCCCCAGTAGACTGAGCATATCCAGAATCAGGAAAGGAGGTGTGGCTCCAAGACTAGGGTTGGTGGGGGTCTCAGGTGGGCGTTAGGGAGGAGGCAGGTACAGGGGTCACTGTCCCTCGGGCACCTTCTGGGGGAACTCCCCAGAATAGACCTCATTGTCTTTCCTGGGAGAAGAAAACAAGAATCAACCAAGTTAAGTAGGGAATTCAGGGTCCTATGACCCAGAATAGGGTTCAGGATGTGCTGTGACATCTATGGTCGCCCTCCTATCCCTATCTCTCTGGTTTGTCTGGAGCCACCGAGTCCCACCTCTCCTCCACTTGTCTTTACAAACGTGGCCTGAGCCAGAGGTAGTTCGGAAGAGGCTCCTGGTGATGGGGGGAGGGGGGAAGTGCTGTTTCCCGAATTCCGGACAGGGGTGTAGCCCTGGGACCCCTCTTGGACCTCTGGAGTCAGAAGACGACGACGCTGAGAGTCACGACGCCAGGGCACAGGTGGGAGGGCGCGCGGGCGGCAGAAGCGCGGCTGATAGGGGCGGGCGCGCGGGACCTGGCAGCCACCGCACCGCAGAGATCGCCCGGTGCCCGCGGCTCGGGCCCTCCGCCCCCTTGGGCTGCCGCTCTGAGCTTCTCTGGGAACCAGACGCAGCGGCAGCGGCCGCCCGGCGCTCTACCGCCACAGGATCACAATCCGGGCGGCCCCGCGGGCACCGGTCGCTCTTGCCCCATCGCGGGGACCAGAGGTGCGGGTGAGGTGGCCACCACTCCGAGATCCCGTACAGCACAGGGTGAGCGCCCCTCGGGACCGGTCAGTTGCAGGGTCCGCCGCACCCCCTGGGGTGCCAGATGGGGCTTCCCGGGGGTCGCAGGGTCGAAGTTGGGTCGACCCGCCAGCGTTTTGCAGAACGACATGCTGCCGCCTGGGCGCAATGGCACCGCGCGTCGGGCGCGGCTGGGGATGCCGCGGCAGCTGGCGCAGGCTGGCGCCCCGGGGGGCTCGGCGGCCCTGCTGGGACCTGCGCAGGTGATCACTGCCGGCCTCCTGACTCTCCTTATCGTCTGGACCTTGCTTGGCAATGTGCTAGTGTGCGCAGCCATCGTCCGCAGCCGCCACCTGCGCGCCAAGATGACCAACATCTTCATTGTATCTTTGGCGGTCTCAGACCTCTTCGTGGCATTGCTGGTCATGCCGTGGAAGGCCGTGGCTGAGGTGGCTGGGTACTGGCCCTTTGGAGAGTTCTGTGATATCTGGGTGGCCTTTGACATCATGTGCTCCACTGCCTCTATCCTGAATCTGTGTATCATCAGTGTAGACCGCTACTGGGCTATCTCCAGGCCCTTCCGCTACGAGCGAAAGATGACCCAGCGCGTAGCCTTGGTCATGGTGGGCCTGGCCTGGACTTTGTCCATCCTTATCTCCTTCATCCCGGTCCAACTCAATTGGCACAGAGACAAGGCAGGCTCCCAGGGCCGAGAGGGCCTACTGTCTAATGGGACGCCCTGGGAGGAAGGCTGGGAGCAAGAAGGGGGGACAGAGAACTGCGACTCCAGCCTGAACCGAACTTACGCCATCTCCTCCTCGCTCATCAGCTTCTACATTCCAGTGGCCATCATGATTGTGACCTACACGCGCATCTACCGCATTGCACAGGTGCAGATCCGCCGAATCTCCTCCCTGGAGAGGGCAGCTGAGCATGCCCAGAGCTGCCGGAGTCGCGGGGCCTGCCAACCTGACCCCAGCCTGCGAGCCTCCATCAAGAAGGAGACCAAGGTCTTCAAGACACTGTCAATGATCATGGGGGTCTTCGTGTGCTGCTGGTTGCCTTTCTTTATCCTGAACTGCATGGTTCCTTTCTGCAGCACCGGGGATGGCCAGGGCTCACCGGCGGGCTTTCCTTGTGTCAGTGAGACCACCTTTGACATATTCGTCTGGTTTGGCTGGGCCAACTCGTCTCTCAACCCCATCATCTATGCCTTCAACGCTGACTTCCGAAAGGTGTTCACCCAGCTGCTGGGGTGCAGCCACTTCTGCTCCCGGACCCCTGTGCAGACTGTGAACATTAGTAATGAACTCATCTCCTACAATCAGGACACCGTCTTCCACAAGGAGATCGCCGCTGCCTATGTCCACATGATCCCCAATGCAGTGTCCTCTGGAGACCACGAGGTGGGCGAGCAGGAGGAGGAGGGACCTTTTGATCACATGTCTCAAATCTCTCCAACAACCCCAGACGGTGACCGGGCTGCTGAATCTGTCTGGGAGCTTGACTGTGAGGAGGAGGTTTCCTTAGGCAAAATCTCACCTCTTACCCCCAATTGTTTCCATAAAACTGCTTAGAAACACCCTCTTGGGAATATACAGCTGCAACCACATTTGTAGGCATCCACACATGCACATACACAAATATACACACTCCCAGTGTGCATGTGCTTTCTGTAGCCCAGCTGCATAGAAACCAAATGATTCTTAGCTGAGAATATTAGCCGAGGCTGTTGAAATGCATTCAGCTATTTCGGACAAGGAAAAGTATTCCCTTCAGAGTAGAGAAAGTGGAGCCTGGTCCTTTAAGAGCACACCTTCCTAATTTAGGCTTGTCCCATGGTTTGTGTCTGGGTTGCTTTTTAAATGGCAGGTCTCTGAGTGGCAGTTGTTGGGGTGCTCTGTGGCTTTTCAGAGACTGGGGTCTGTATGTAGCACAGTGCTCTGGTGGCTTCTGTTTAGTTTCAGTTGGGGCTCTTTCCTGGGTGTGGAATCCCTTCCTGATTTGTTCTGGTTTTTAGTGAGTGCCTAGTACACGTGTTTGGGCTGGGGGGAGGGCCACCTTTGCATTGTCAGTCAGTGCTCAGCGTGGCTCCTGGAGAAATCACTCTGCACTTTTAAAAGACAGCTGGGTTTTGGAGCAGACGTTTTTTTTTTTTCTGAGCACCTTGGTTTAGGGACCATGCTGGACAAAGGCCTAGAGGGATTGCTGAATTCTCAGCTTTCCTTCTATTAGTCAGTCACCCCTCCAAGGCACCCTGAAAGCTACTTTCCCCTCCACAGTATTGGATTCAGACTTCTCAAGCCTGGCACTCAGCTAGTTTTATTTAGACTCTTGGATCTTCTAGGATCACAGGAGACAATGGTCTTGGTTGCTAGAAAGATGTGCTCAGTTCATCAGAAAGGCCACCTAGAATAACAGCCCTGCCATCTCCCATCTCCCATCTGGAGTGTTTCAGAGTGATGTGGCTTCAGTAAGCCATGCTTTCTAGGGTCTTTTTGGATGTGACAGGTTTCAAAATGCTGCAAAAGCAAAATCCTGCTTGGAAGCAGATAGTTTTACTTGTAGGCAGTCGCAAATGGAATGAACTTTAACCCACATGCAGAAAGCCAGAGGTGACAAGTGACTGGGTGAACTCATAGAGTGAGGGGCTCACAGAGGAGCCCACCTGTTTGTCTCTCGGCTTTCCCTCTCTGCAGTGAGTACAGTGAAGGGACCTTTGTTCCAGTATGATTTCATTAGACACGGATGTAAAACTGTAACAAACGTAAATGAGCTGTGCATATGTAAGTTCCTACACTCCCCTGCTTCAAAGACGGCTTCTCAAGGACAGTTCAATCAATTTTGGTTTCCTTATGGATAATTGTATTATGAGTTGTCTGAACAGTCGTGTCTTGTTTCTTGTAAAACGTTCAGTGCCTGCCACATCATGCTTAATAAATGTTTGTTGAATGAATCATTTTCTGAACAGCGAGTCTGAAAGCAAGCCTTACTCAGTGCATTGAGTCCTATGACTTTTGTCAAATGGATCTGGGATCTGAGGCCTGTGTTCAGGTTTTGACTCCTTGCAAACCCACGACTAAGCAGATCATTGGGGCACAGGCAGGGGCTGGGAAATGTGCACTGTTGCAGGATTCTGAAGGTGGCTGCATGATTCCGAGTGAGCCTATGAACCTCTCTGGGACTCACTTTCTGGATGCATTTGTAAATGGACAGATTGATCACTAACTTTTTTTTTCTTCTCTCATACATTATATCCCAACCACAGTTTGCCTTCCCTGAACTTCTCCCAACCCCCCTCCCTTCTCCCTCAGATCCACTTTCTCCATTTCCCTTCAGAAAAGAGCTTCGCCAGGGATACCAACCAATAATATCAACATTAAGACCAGGCACAGATCCCTCATATCAAGACTGGAGGAGGTAGCCCAGTATGAGGGAAAGGGTCCCAAGAGCAGGTGAAAAGAGTCAGAGACAGCCCCAACTCCCACTGTTTGGAGTCCCACAAGAACACCTAGCTACACAGTCATAACATATGTGGAGGACTTAGTGCAGACCAATGCAGGCTCCATGAGTCACTCTCTGTGAGCCCCTATGAGCCCTGCTTAGTTGATTCTGTGGGCTGTGTTCTCTTGGTGTCCTGGGCCTCTCTGGCTCCTACAATCCTTCCTCCACTTTCCCAAAGGTCTCCCTGAGCACTGCCAAATGTTTGACTGGATCACTAACTTTCAAATTGTGTTTCATGATGCAGATGATTACAGGCAGAGTCTGAGAAACACAGAAAACTGGGGTTTGATGCTCATTTCCCCTATAGGGCTCTGGAGAGCCTATTTTGAGCGCTCTGAATCCCAAATGTGCGAACATCATTTCCCAGCCTTTTTTTCTCTTTGTCCCTGAGAATCCTTGTTGGCTTGGATTCCTACTTTCTGGAGAAACTTTGAAATTTAGAAGCTGAAGGACAACTATTCCAGCCTATAGAACAAGCTGTGGTAAGCCAACATGAGCGGCAAACAGCTCAGTTAAAAGAGGTCTGTGTTACGGTAAACCCATCTTGTGAGGGCCATGAAACTTCCCTCTCTAAGATATCATTCCTCCTGTGTAGTATTTCCATGTCACACATGCTCAGAAGGGTCTTACACACTGGGAATACAGTCTTCTGTCAGATTCTCTGCTGTCGTGGACCCTGGTATGAGTGGGCTCAGGTAAGTTCACATTGCATCTCCTTGGACCATTCCACCCATGACATTCATCAGACAGTGGTAATAGCTGTGACACACACGAGAAAGAAAAAGCTGTGGCTGCTTGAACTTTGTGGCTGTCACGTTCCTGAGAGTTGGTGCTTTAGTTAGGCCGTTTTACAGTTGCAGATGTGAAGACACGGGGCAGGTGAAGCAGCCTGTCTGCGCTCACACAGCATAGGAATAGGAGACTGAGAGTTGAACCTAGGAAGACTGGTCAAGGGGGGGGGTGTCTTTACTTCTGTGTGTGTGTGCATGTGCATGTGTGTGTTCTGTGTTATGCACATGTGTGTTCAGGGGTAATTGTCTCTGTGTTGGGGGGTCAGAGGCTGACATTGGTGGGATACCTTCTTCAATTGCTTCTCCTAATTTTTGTTAGCGTTGCTCACTGAAAATAAGGAGTTGATTTGACTGGACTGGTTGACTAGTGAGTCCCCAGGAGCCTTCTGTTGCAGATACTCATGATTTTGTGTCGGTGCTGAGATTCTAAACTCAGGTCCTCATTCCTGCAGAGCAAACATTTTACCCACAGAGCCATCTTTCTGTTCTCAGGGCCTTGACTGTCCTTCATGGGAAGAGGGGCTTCTAGGAAGCTCAAACTATTCAGCTCTTAGCTCCCTGGATCATTTATTCATAAGCAGAGCATCCCAGTTGGCAGACTGTGTCCCTGTTCCAAGCTAGAAAGAGAGTGCAGTGGATGAGGCAGCCCTTGGATGGGCCATGGGTGGCCCATGGGTGGACCACATCCTTTCTTAGACTGTCTTTTGGCTTTCCTAATTAACCTTAAATATTACGACTTTCCCATTTTACGGATGAGGACACTGAGGCACAGAGACCTTCAGTGACTTATGAAAGGTCATATGACAGGTAAGTGTGGAACCCAGAGTTTATATCTGGTTCTCAATGGGGGGGGGTGCCTCCTCCCAGCACTGTAGGCAGTAGGATATGAAGAGCCGTTTTCCCCAGAAGCTCTACTTTTCAGCGCCTTAGGGAGACCCAAGCAGAGGGGCACGCCTTCAAACAGGTGGTCCTGTGACCTGGTCTGGAGGTAAATTCCTCTCCATGTTTTCCCTCTGTGTTCTTCAGACAGTCCTGTAACCGAGGATGTCGGATGCTCAGCCTGGAGGTGGGGGATGGGGATCCCATCTTTCCACACTCTTGACAGTTCAGATTTGGAAAGGCATGCTTCCCGCCATGATCCTCCAGTTCATGTGTCCACTTGGTTCCATTGCTGGAGTTCGGTGATGGTCAGGACTTCCAGGGCTGCAATGCACCTGGTGTCAGTCAGCAAGAGGCTGATTGAGAAACAGTGTGATGGGCTGGGAAGATGAGGTGAGTGCCGTGCTGTAAGCAATTGCCAGTCTAGATCTGCCAGTTGTCCCCTCCCTTGGGTGCCACTTGGAACTAAAATATTGGTGTCAGAAATCTGCTCCAAATTGTTTGAATGCTGCTTTCTGAGGATCAGGGTCCAAGCTTTGAACTTTCAGGTTTTCAGTGTGCTTGACTGTGTAGTCACGCCCGAGAAACAGCACAGAGCTGCACTTTCATGGGGCGGGCTTCAGGTGGACATGCCTCGGTCCTACCTTGGAGGGTCCTGCTGCAGTGTTACATGGGCTCTGAGAGTCAGTGACTGTGTCTGTGGGCTCTCAGGCCTCTTATTAACTTGAATATTTTCCTAGACATTCTGTTGCAGGGGAAAATGCGAGGGCAGGGAAGATGACTCAGTCAACAAAGTGCTTGCTGTGCTAGCACGAGGAGTTTTAATCTAGTGCCTGCTTCAAAGATGGGAGGGGAGGGGTGCTTTGGAAAACTCAGCTTCCGAGTGGGGAGAGAGAGGTGAGTGCCTAGGGCTCACTGTATAGCCATTCTAGTGGAATCAGTGAGTTCCCGACCAGTGAGAGACCCTGTCTCAAAACTTAAGGTGGAGAGAAATTGAGGAAGACGCCTAATATTGACCTCCGGCCTCCACATATGTGCATGGGTACCAGTATGTACACATGTACAACCATGAACACATACACACACATACAACACCATATGCATATTCATGCACACACACACAGAGAGAAGAGAGAGAGAATTGATTAGTAAGTATATGTGGTTGATGATGTAAATAGGCGAACCAGCTCAAACCTCACTGGCCAAGCAAGCATCCAGAAAGCCCTCAGCGATGTAGAGCGTTCATGGTGCTTTTCATCAAGGTAAATAAATCATTCCAGTAGGTGAAGCTTGAACAATTTGTCTCCGATTCCTAGCGTTCTCATTTGTAAAATGGGAAGGAAAGAAGAAAAACAGAGTGCATAGCAAGCGCCTCACAAATATTTGTGAATAAACGGACTGATGAAGTGAAAACAAGAATCCACCCAAGTGTTTACCAAGGGCCCACGGTAAAGGGAGAAGGCTATGGCAGCCACGCTCTGGCGGCCACATGACTTTGTATGGGAGCTGTTAGAGTTCATATCCCGAATGCTACATAGGCTCGTGTGCTGAAGTCTTGGTCCCACCTGATGGAGTTCTGGGAAGTGGTGGAAACTTCAGTATACGGGCTCCTCGCTGAAGGAGTCGGGTTGCTGGGGGTGTGGCATGAGGGTACTGGGAGTCCGGATTACCCCCCTCCAGTCACCTCCCCACTTCATAAGTGAGCATCTCTTTTGTACACTGTGCTCCCACCAGGATGACTTGCCTTGACATATGTTCAGTGATGTGGCTGAGTGAACACGCACTCAAACCTCTAAACCGTGAGTCTAATCAGTCAGTCAGATATATATATATATATATATTGTGTGAGTGTGTGTGTGTGTGTGTGTCTGTGTGTGTGTGTGTGTGTGTGTGTGTGTGTGTTCATGCATTTGGATATCAGAACACAGCTTCAGGGATTCAGCTATCATCTCTTTTAAGACAGTTTCTCACTGGCCTGGAGCTTGCCAATTAGGCTAGGCTGGCCGGCCAGGGAGCCTTCTGTTCTCTGTCTCCCAGTGCCAGGATTACAAGCTCACATCACCATGCCCACCTATTTTACATGAATTCAGGGATCAAAACCAGGTCCTCACAGACCATCATCACAACCCGCAGTCTTTCCTCTTTGAAGTTGTTTGCTTCTGAGCTACTAAGAGCCTGTGTGTCTTTAGTTTCACAGGCTCCTGGATCGAGAGAGACCTCACCCTGGTTGCTGTTCAGTAGGTATTACTGCCTGGAAGCTTCAAAAATCATGATGCCTGCTTCCTTCAAGCTGAGATAAGGGACGGTTGGCCAGGGGGATTGAAACGTTTGTGTTTTGTTTCATTTTGTTTTTAAGGTGATTAGATTGAATCGGGGTCTTTGGACTCCCTGTTTGCCTCTCCTGTGGTACAGTGAGCCCTAGTTTAGGTTGAGTGCTGTCAGTAGGTGGAGCATACACAGATAGGCAGAGACTTTGGCGTGCTGATTAATTCTCAACTGGAAGCAGCATGGAGGATGATAATTTACAACGGACAAATGTTAGCACCGAGGGGGGTAAAATAAAATCTCAACGGCTTGTTGTTTTTGTTTGTGTTTCATGAAAGCCACCAGGCTTTTCTGTGCTAAGTGCCAGGAAGTCAGTCTCAAAGAAGAGCTGGGGGGGGGGGCGGGGAAGTGGATTTTAAAGTTATATTACATTCTCAAAAGTGAAATAAATAAAAACGGGGTGGTGGGGGGAGAATTAAAACCAAACGCAAGGCACCAGCTCTTTAATGCTAAGAGGTCCTCAGGCAGGCTGAGTGCCTCTTCAAATGTGATGGGGAACTTCCTGCTCCTCCCTATTCTGGCACTGTGGGAATACCACCGGCATCCTAAGAAGCACAGAACAAAGTTCGGAATTGGGGGAGGGCGACAAAGCTCAGACTTGGGTTCAATTCTAATTTTAGCGGCTAAGTGAACAATCCACTATCCCAGTGTGGTCTGTCCGTTCTCCAGTCATGGTAACTACATCACTTTCATCCCTCTTAGGCTGCACACCCTATCAGGTGCCACAACGGGACTGACATTGATCTCAGTGAGTCCCCATGCTAGCCCATTAAGAGGTCTCGATACAGGTGTAGGGAGCTATCTTTGAGAAGGAAGCTTTCTTGGCTCTTGGTGAACTTAGCCCAAGGGGCTTGGGTCCCAGAAACTCAAAAGCCACCGGTGGCTTTTGGGTTCTTGTTTTGCAGATTTGAAGAATGAAATTCACGGATCACAGGGGGTGACTTTTGGAAAGGTTTATAAGGCGCTTAAGTGAGAGAGGAAAAGGAGAGGCCCCCATGCAGCCGGAGGGGTCCTGGGATGGGGCGCCATTGAGAGTCACTGCCTTGGAACTAATATTGCTTTGCTGGATGGAGGAAGGGGCTGGGATATGAGCTGGTCAGTTTGTATTCCAGGCATAAAGGAGCCTGGAAGGATCTGTCATGTTCTCAGTATGGTTCCCATCAAAGGGAACTCCTCCTGCGGAGAAGGAAAAAACCACACATCCATTCTGGCATCTCTGACCGAAGACATTTGAGTCTAAATATTTCTGGCACCTCTGGCCTCCTGACATAATGAGTCTCAAGGATAGTTCTGGCTTTCAGCCAAGAGGAGAAATTATTCACTCTGGGGACTTTTACCCTAAAACTTCCTCAGCTAGTTTCCATCTCCAGTTTTCATTACTTGTGTGACTTTTATACCATCCAAGGGGCTGAGGCTCAGAAAAGTCAGCCTCCTTGTTCACTATGCCACATGGTAAGAGCATAAGGAAGAAGGGAGGGAGGGACAGAGGGATGGACTGACAGAATGAACAAGAGAGGATTAGGGTAACACAAGTACTGAGTGGCTGAGCCCCAGTCTCCTCTTACTTTTGACACTGCACTACCCCATCTTCCTGGATTAAGAGAACTCTTAGCTGTGACATAAGCCATTCACGAAACTATGAGGAAGCTAGGCATGTTTGGCTTGGGACTATTACTACCACTGGTGGGATAGTTCATCTTCACTGCCACTTTGACTGGGAGTGTCTATGAGGGTCTTTTCCAGAGAGCATTGTCTAAGGAAGTTTTACTTCAGTGTGGTGGCCAGTCCTATGGGCTTAGGGGCCCTACTCGAGCGTCAGGTATAAAGAAAAGAGAAAGCTGACAGAACACCAGGAGTCCCCCCCCCCCTTTCCTGATTTGTGATGATGTGGACTGAGGAGTCCCACCAACATGAACTGAAACCAAGAGCCCAAATCAAACTTCACTCCTTTAAACTGTTCCTACAAAGTATTTTATGCAAGAGATGGGAAATGTAGCTAATGCAACTAGGATCCCACTGCCCACTCATGACAGGCACACTGAGGTCTGTGAGCCTCCCTGCCCTCACAGGCTCATAGCATGCTCTCCGTCCTCTCCACTCCCTGAAGCCCAAGCAAACGCCCACATTTATTATTGTATATTATCCCCAACAGCAGCATGAACAATTATCACCCAATATTAGAACGGTTGGCAACATATGGATGAATTGAGTTAGTCATTCAGAATGGACGGACACATTCCAGAAAAATTTGGGCATGAATTTCTCACTGGTCAGCCAAAATTATGAATCCAACTTGCTGTGTTTTAGTGTGATTAGTAATAAATATTACTGATATATGTCCCCAACAAGACTTAAAACTGACAGCCACAAAATTATATGGACAATTGCTAGAGCTCCATTCTTCCCAGCTACGATGTCAAAAGATATTATTGAGTTCCAGACAAGCAGGGGCTATAGAGTGAGACCTTGCCTCAAAAAGAAAAAGAAAGATAGTGATGAAATTTGATATAGAGAAGGAGATTGACCTCCACTATCTGATCTTCACTGTGAAGTTTGGAGAGAAAATATTGTATCAATAAAAATAAATTCAGTGTTTTTTTTTGTTTTGTTTTTTTAGAAAGTGGAAAACAAAACAGAAAATTGTTTTAGCTGCATAAAACAGAAAATAATCGATGCATTTAATTAGCTCAGTACATTTTACTCCCCAAAATTATTAGTTGCTGGGGAAAATTCATCGGTGTTGGTTATTTAAGTGGTTATTTCCAGAGCTGACTTTTGTCCACTTCCCACAGGTCTATTCCCATGCCTCCCCACCTGCTCATATGCTACCTTCCTTCAAGATTGATTAGGCCACTCTAGCTACAAAATGAAAGGTCTTGGGTGCAGGGACACTAATACAGTTAGGGGTAAGGAGTTATTTACACCATGGACAGACTGGATAGACAGACACAGTGTGGTGGAAACTCTGTATAGTGGGGTTAGATAAGTAGGATTTCACAAGCTGTAAATTTTTTGTTTTGCTTTGTCTTTGGTGGTTTGGGTTAGCGTCAGACTCACTGTGTAGTCAGGGGTGACTTTTGGTGTTTCTATTGCTCTGAAAAACACCATGACCAGAAGCAACTTGGGGATAAGAGGGTTTACTTCGGCTTAGACTTCCAGGTCACAGTCCATAATTGCACAAAATGAATGAATGAATGAATGAATGAATGGCTGAATAGTGACTGATTCCATTGGAAGGGTGAAGATAGGGTTGAGTTTTGTCTCTGTCTCTTGTCTTCTGAAGAGATTTTGGTCGTGGTGCATCTGCAGTATCCAGACACCCAGGACCTAAACGATGCTGTTACAGAGGGGTGTAAGAAGTCTCTGAGAGTCACAGTAAACACCACCCATGGGATATCATTTTTTCAAATCTCCTGAGGAGTAACTGGAGGCTCCTGTGTTCTTAAGTCATCTGCCACCCTGGAAATTATGCTACATGCTTAACTCATGCTGATTCTTTAAACCAACCGACTCCTTCCCAATCTGTCTGAATATAGCATCCTAGCATCTCCTACAGTCAGGGCCTGCTTACACAAAGCTAGATGTCTTTATTTATAACCAAGTCATAGTGGGAATCATTATGTAAAGAATGTTGCTTCTAACTTCCCTCCAGGGTCAATCTATCAATTTTATTTAATGGTGCTGGCTGCTGTGATTAGATATAATGACTGAGATAGGGTTGGGTTACAAATGAAAATTATCGAAGCCAAGGTGGTTTGCTATTTTTATCCTTAAAGAGAAAGATTCCCAGATACCTATGCCCCCAGGCCATTTGCTTTTTATGAATGCAAGTAAAAAGGATGGCTGGCCAGTGGGAGGAAGACAACATGGATCAGGGGAGATACCATGCACTCAGCCTGCGATTCCCAATACCCTACTTCAACCACTTCATGCTGCTTAACAAATTGCTTTGAGCTGGGGGATTTGCATACAACAGAAGTTATTTCTCACTCCTCCGAACAAGTCCAACATGGAGGTGCTGCAGATTCAGGGCTGGGCTAGGGCTTTCCTTCTGTGCCAGGACAGTCTTGTTGTGTCCTCCTCCACATGGCAGGAGGGGCAGGCTGTTCTGTCACACCTCCTTTTAGAAAGTCACTGTTGTGCTTTCAACATGAAATATTGCCACCCCCCAAAAACACCGAAGGTGGATCCCTCAGAGGGTGGCGTTACTGGGAGGTGATAGGTCACGAGAGCGCTGACACCATCATGTGTCTGCATGAGTTAGGAAGAGCTGGGCCCGATTGGAGGGAGTGGGTCACAGGGGACAGCCACGCCCTTGAATAGCGTGTCTTGTTGTGAGGCCCTTTCTGCCCAGGTCCTCTCTGCTTCCTGGCTGCTGTGGCTCTCTTCCATCATGATGTAGGTACCCAGGGGCCAGCCATGATGGAGGATGCTAGCAGGTACTGGATGCTGTAAAACTACGAGCTGAAGCTAATCTTTCCTTTATGTTGTTTTCCATGATGTCTCGCCACAGTGAATGAAACAAAACAAAATGAAACTGACTAGGACAATCACTAATAGTCATTCATGAGGGGCCATCACTCCCATGTCCGGATCTTCTTCCACAGGCTCAACCATGCACTGCTATCATTTTGGAATTAAGTTTTAAGATATGAATATGTAAGAAAATCATTACATTTATTTATTTATTGTGAGCATGTGTGTGTGTGTGTGTGTGTGTGTGTGTGTGTGTGTGTGTATGTGTGTGAGAGAGAGAGGTGTGCATGCCTGTTGGAGGTCAGAGAGCAAGTTCTAGGAGTTAGTTCTCCCCTTCCATCATGTGTAGTGAGATAGTTCTGTGGCACTGACCACGCCCATTGGGGGTGGAGCCATGGGCGGAGTGACCTGTGGAAGGAGGTCGGAGGGGGCCAGGAAAGGCGCTCTCTTTCTGACGTGACTCGGACAGGAGAGGATCGGGTTGAATTTCCTGGTGTTCATCTGTCTAGGTTGTAAGTTATTTCTCCCTGAATAAACATCTATTCGGCCTATTTGTTTATCCTGATCCTTATTTAACCGCGATAATCATGTGTCCCAGCGATTGAACTCAGGTCATCCGGCTTGTCAGCAGGTGCCTTCACCCTCTGAGCCATCTAGGCTTCTTAAGGATACAGACATTCAAGCTATGCAGCCTCCACTCTTTGTTATGGATGTTGGCACATTCTCAGTCTTATTTCAGTTCTGTGTTGGCCCTAGGGTCCCCTCCTTGGCTGTTCTGGGGAGTCCCTAAGGGACTCTCTACCTGGAAAGGTCTTATTAGCATATCTGGAGTGGCGAGTGACCATGAAACAAATTCCTGCCTCAATACAGGTAGGGGTAACCAGAAAACCAGCACCAACGCTGTGAAGATGGAGGTCTGCTGAGGACATTTGATCACAGGATTGCAGAAGGATAGTGGGAGGTGGTATTGAAGCGTTACGGAGCTCCTGACTTAAGGTGAATTGCCTGGGAAATGTAATGTCAGAAGCACTGTCTTGCATGCTACAACACGAACAAGATGAGCTAGAAAAGAACTGGCTTATCTGTGAAAAGCTGGCTGTGAAAAGGACTAGGCAGTCCAAGAAGGTGGGGTCTAGGGCAGTTAGTGCAATGGCTTCTCGTCCTTATTCAGAACAAGGTAAAACATTTGACTTAGGAACAATATCTAGGACCCAGCCCTATCATGCCGTTTGTTAAGCCACAAAGTGGGCAGCTACTGAATCCTTCAGTTGGACAGATTGAACGGGAACAAAGGAATTCAGATATGAGTCTTCCATAGAGTCCCTCCCTACAGCCTGTTTGTGATGCTGGAATTGGAAGAGAACAACCCTCATCTAAGAAGATTATGGGGGGGAGGGTTTGCATTTGCTCTCAGAACAAAATAGCAAAGTGCTTATTGAGTTTCCTTCATGTTGCTGTTTGTTTGAGGGGAAAGGGAGGATCTTGTTCTGTAGCCTAAATTGGTCTGGGGCTTGCAAGCTCTTTGCCTTAGTCCCTTTAGCTTACAGGCATGGTTATAACCCATTGAGTTTTTCTGAGAGTGTCGTACAGTTGTACTTTACCTAAATGTGTTTATGTAAACAATAGATGTGTAATGACTTTCTCATAGATGGGCTTACCAAGTGACATCACAGCCATTCATACTCTTAAATGTCACACAAAGATGAGTCACCCACACATCTCAGAATATCTCTGTGTTGCTAAGCTGTGTATGAAAGTGTGTCCTAGCTCTGACACACTTGTGGAAAATATAGACACTGGCAGTTCCCTTGGGGAGGATGACTTTCCAGTGTAACTGCCTGACCTGGCCATTCCTATGCTTTGAAAAGTCTTTCCACTGGGAATCCCTCCAGAGTACAGTGTGATGGCCATTGGTGCCCCATGGTCTGCATGGCAGTGCCTGTGGGTTTAGTAAGAGGTGGCTTGGACAGACAACCTGTGAGACCCCCAAAACTTCCATCTGCTAGTGTACTCTGTGGTTGCCCATGAGGGATGGATACTGTGAGGGTTTCCCAACTCAGCTGACCCTGTAATTCCTCTGATCCAGTACTTCTGAGGCCTGAGATCTCAGGGCATACTCTTTGGGATGACTGTTAGCAATTCTTCACAGCAGCCTGTCTATTTCTCCAGTCTCAAATCTTATTCCACCTCCTAACTCAGATGCAGCCTCTGGTCCCTCCAGGAACATGCAGCCCATTCTCCTGCTGGCCCTCCTTAGCAGTAACTCATCCCATTGCTGGGCAACCCATAGTTTCCTACAGGCTCACCTGCCACCTTCCGGAAGCCCTCTCTGAGTTGCTTGTTTGAGGTGGGTACTCTGTCTATACCAGCACCATTTGTGATTTTCATGGGACTTCATTGCCAGGGGTGTTTGTTGGGTTTCTTCTATATCCTCAATGCTGGCTACACACCCATCTCAATTTCTGAGCAACTGGCCGGCAGGAGGGAGGCAGAAGCAGGGCTGGCTAGTCCGGTTTCTGATGGAGCAATATTCTTCGGTGTAGTGGTGGCTGGCTTGCTCTAGAATGTTGTCCAATTTACAAGTCACAGTCTCTTACATGCTCTCTCTTCCTAAGATCATGTGACTATCATGTGACTATGGCACAGAAACTGGAATTCTCTCACCTGGGATTGGACAGCTTAGCTCCCATGGGGATCTGAGGAAGGGCTACTCTCCCCATCTTTGAGGGGGGAGTCGTGTGGATCTGAAAAGGGGATTTCTCCCTCTACCTTTTGTGTCTGTGTAGTATACAGGTGTCCATGGTGTGTGTGTGTGTGTGTGTGTGTGTGTGTGTGTGTGTATGTGCGTGCATGTGCGCATGTGCACACGCGTGTACCTGGATGTGCGTGCTCCTGCTGTGGAAGCCAGAGATTGATGTATTGATGTCCAGCATCCCCTCTACTGCTCTCCATTTTACACTTTATGTTACGTTTTGAGGAAGGGTCTGTTGTTAGTCTTGTTTTGTTTTTTTTTTACACTCTTTGGGTACCCACCACCCAGGTCCCAAATAAATCCACAGAGGCTTATTCTTACTCATGGATGTCTGGCCTTAGCTTGGCTTATTTCTAGCCAGCTTTTCTTAAATTATCCCACCCACCTTTTGCCTCTGGTCTTTCATCTTTCTCTATTCTATATGCCTTTCTTTACTTCTGTGGCGTGCCACGTGGCTGGGTGACTGGCCCCTGGTGGCCTCTCTCCTTTTCCTTTTCTCCTCCTCTCACATTCTTCCCCTCCTATTTATTCTCTTGGCCTACCAGCCCCACCTAATTATCCCTCTTGCCTAGCTGCTGGCTGTTTAGCTCTTTATTAGAACAATCGGCTGTTTTGGACAAAGTAACACGGCTTCACAGAGTTAAACAAATGCAACAAAGAAGAATGCAGTGAATCTTTGCACCACTAAACAAAATGGTCCATAGCATAAACAAATCTAACACACCGCCAACTAATAGACCACAACAAGGGTCTCTCACTAAACCCAGTGCTTACTGATTGGCTAGATTGGCTGACCAATTAACTCAGGGAATCCTCCTGTCTCTGCCTTCTCTCCTTTGCCCGGTGCTAGGGTTATAGATAAATGCTGTCATGCCTAGCTTTTTACCTGAGTTCTGGAGATCCAAACTCAGGTCTGCATGCTTGTATGGCAGGCGCTTTACTGAGTCATTTCCCCAGTCTTCCTGTGTGTGTGTGTGTGTGTGTGTGTGTGTGTGTGTGTGTGTGTGTGTGAGCATGCATACCTTTGGAGGTTAGTGGAAAACCTCAGGTTCTGTTCCTCAGGCACTGTCCACATTTCTGTTTTTATTTAGAGATAGGCTCTCACACTGGTCTGGAGCTCAACAATAGGCTGTGCTGGTCCAGTAAGTTCCAGGGCTCCTCCTGTCTCTGCCTCCCCAAGGCAGGGTTTACAACAGTACACTGCTGTAATCAGCTTTTAAAAAACATGGGTTCTGGGCACTGAACTCAGGTTGTCGTGCTTGCTGGGGTCTTTACTGACTGCGAGAGCCATCCCTACCTGTCTTCCTTATGGTGGCTCTTGGGGGTCAGAGCTACCCTGAGCAGCTCCAGGAAGGCCATTCACACAAAGGGCATGCAAAAACAGTGTTCTTGTTTGGAACAGCACCAGAGGCATCACTGTTTTGTTCACCAGATGTCAGGGTTTGCACCACAGTAGTGGAAATGGAAAGCATTGGGGACAGACTGACTACCCGGCCTTCCTTGGAAGGTTGGTAAAGAGACTGAACGACGAGGCAGGGGTCAAACTTGAGAATAGTGAGGAGTAAAGACCAAACCCATGATTTTCCAGTTACAGCAGGCTGTATTTTGGGGTGCGCTTGGGACTGCTGTCTCACTCTAACTTGAGATTTGAGAGAGCAGCCTCCGCTGGCCTCCTGGGGTTATTTTTACAGGAGGCCATAGAGTCGGCTGTCATGCATTGTTAGACAAATACTATGAAGGGGAAGGAGCGAGGGGAAGGGTACACAGTGCGGATGGAGTCGAAAGTCTAGTGTAGGTTCAAACATGTTTGTAGTTTACATCAGAGCTAAGAAACAGGAACTTACTCTTGACCACAAATAGAAACCTTAACTTGCAAGGACTTAATATGAGTCAAACAGGAGCTTATTCGTAACTGTCTTATGCAAACAGAACCCAGAACCCTTCACCATAAGCTATATTTTCTTGTTTTGGTCTCATTTGATGGCACCGAGTAACTCCAGCGGAGACTAATTCTTACTTGTCTTCTTGAGAAATCCTATTTATTTATTTATTTATTTATTTATTTATTTATTTATTTATGTCATTGCTGTTGAGCAATTCCCTTAATTTTTTTTTAAATTTTTTAAATTTAAATTTGAAACAAGCTTGTTTTACATGCCAATCCCGGTTCCCTCTCCTTCCTCATCCTCCCCTGTCCCCCCAACCCCATCCCATCACCTTTCTGCTCCCCAGGGAGGGTAAGGCCTTCCATGGGGATCTTCAAAGTCTGTCATATCATTTGGAGCAGGGCCCAGGCCCTCCCCACCATGTGTCTAGGCTGAGAGAGTGTCCCTCTATGTGGAATGGGCTCCCAAAGACCATTCCTATACTAGGGATAAATACTGATCCACTACCAGAGGCCCCATAGACTGTCCATTCCTTCCAAATAACACCACATTCAGGGAATCTGGGTCGGTCCTATGCTGGTTTCCCAGCTATCAGACTGGGATCCATGAGCTCCCCCTTAGTCAGGTCAGCTGTTTCTGTGGGTTTCTCCAGCCTGGTCTTGACCCCTTTGCTCATCACTCCTCCCTCTCTGCAACTGGATTCCAGGAGTTCGGCTCAGTGTTTAGCTGTGAATCTCTGCTTTTGCTTCGGTCACTTACTGGAGGAAGGCTCTAGGATGGCATATAATGTAAGCATCGATCTCATTATTGGAGAAGGGCATTTAAGGTAGCCTCTCCACTATTGCCTAGATTCTTAGTTGGGGCCATCCTTGTAGATCTCTGGACATTTCCCTAGTGCCAGATTTCTCTTTAAACCTATAATGACTCCCTCTATTACAGTATCATTTTTCTTGCTCTCCTCTGTTCTTCCCCTGACTCAATCTTCCTGCTCCCTCATGTCCTCCTCTCCCCTCCTCTTCTCCCCTTCCCTTTTCCCGAACTCCCAGTTTGCTCAGGAGATCGTGTCCCTTTCCCCTTCTCAGGGGGACCATGTATGTCTCTCTTAGGGTCCTCCTTGTTTCCTAGCTTCTCTGGCGGTGTGGATTGTAGGTTGGTGATCCTTTGCTCTATGTCTAAAATCCATATGTGAGTGAATACACACCATGCTTGTCTTTTTGTGACTGAGAAATCCTATTTATTTATTTTTACTTTTTAATTTATTTAATTAATCTATTTTGCATTCCAACTGTATCTTCCCCTCCCTCCTCTTCTCCTCCCCCCTCCCCCGGCAATGAACCCACCTCTTCTGTATTCGATCAGAAAGGGTCATGCCTCCCAAGGGCATCAGTAAAGCATAGCATATCAAGCTGCCATAAGATCAAGCACCTCCCCCTGTATTCAGGCTGGGCAAGACAATCCAGCATGAGGAATAGGTTCCCAAGAGCCAGCCACATCACAGGGACAGCTTCTGCTCTCATTGCCAGAAGTCTCACAAATAGACAAGGCTACTAGTCTGTCACACATATGCAGAGGACATAGGTCAGTTCTGTGCAGACTCCCTGGTTGTAGGTTCAGACCCTGTGAGTTCCCATGAGCCAAGCTAGTGGTTTCTGTGGGTTTTCTCTCTGATGTCTCTGACTTCCCTGGTTCCAACAATCCCTCCTCTCTCTCCTCAGAGGGACTCCTGAGTGGAAGCCACTGGATGAAGGTTCTCCAATGACAACTGTTGTAGTCAGCAATCTGATCATGGGGGTGGGGTGGTGGTGGTGGGGGGTAGGGGTGGAGGGGATGGCCAGTTCAGGCCATTCATGGCTTCCAGGAGTCTTAGCTGGGGCCACCCTGTAAACTCATGCGAGTTTCTCTTGCACCAGGCTTCTACCTGATTCTGTAAAGCCCCCTGTTTGTACTCATCTCTCTTGGCTCTCTCCCTCCACGAACCCCCAACCCCAGTATTCATGACATCCCTACCCCCAGTCCAAACAGGAGATCTCTATTTCCCCTTCCCAGGGAGATCCATGTTTCCTAGCCTATTTGGGGCTGTGGATTGTAGAATGGTTATCCTTTACAGCTAATATTCACCTATGAGTGAGTACATACCATGTTTGTCTTTCTGGGTCTGGGTTACCTCACTCAGGATAATTTTTTTCTAGTTCCATCCATTTGCCTTAAAGTCTCCTGATGTCATTGCTTTTAACAGCTAATAATACTCCATTGTGTAAATATGCCACATTTTCTTTATCCAGCCTTCAGTTCAGGGGCGTCTAGGTTGTTTCCAGGTTCTGACTATTACAAACAACACTGCTATGAACATAGCTGAACAAGTGTCCCTGTGGTATGACTGAGCATCCTTTCGATACATACCTAAGAGTGGTGTAGCTGGGCCTTGAGGTAGATTGAGTCCCAGTTTTCTGAGAAACCACCATTGCTTTCCAAAGTGTATGTAAAAGTTTGCACCTTATTTATTTTTTGATTTGATGAAGTCCAGTATGGGAAAATATTTATCAAAGTAGGGCTTAGAGCATGTAGGGCCAAAGCTAAATTCATTACCTAGGGAGTCAGGGTGGATCACAGACTTCAGGCTCTACAAACAGACACATTGTTCTTGCCTTCAAGAATGTTTCCGGACAGTGGGGTCAGGGTGAATGTGTGGGTTCAGGGTGAATGTGTGGGGTCAGGGTGAATGTGTGGGGTCAGGGTGAATGTGTGGGGTCAGGGTGAATGTGTGGGGTCAGGGTGAATGTGTGGGGTCAGGGTGAATGTGTGGGGTCAGGGTGAATGTGTGGGGTCAGGGTGAATTGTGGGGTCAGGGTGAATGTGTGGGGTCAGGGTGAACCTGTGGGGTCAGGGTGAATCTGTGGGGTCAGGGTGACTCTTTGGGGTCAGGGTGAATGCATCAGAAGCTGTGCCTGCTGCCCAGCCAGTCCATCTTTGGAGATTCCCTGAGGGAGCAGTGACCCCAGGACTGTGGCCAGGAACACACCTGCTCAGTAAGCTGAAGAATGGGGTTGCTTGGGCATCCAGATGTCCTCTCCCCTTCAAGTGGAAGCACAGCTGGCTGCTGGGACTCTGGTTCCGGTCCCTTGAGTGCACTGAAGCAGAGAGGGGAGAGAGAAGCAGCCCAGTTGGAGGAAGGGTAGAGAAAAGCAGAAAGACCTCCCTCCTGGCTGTGCGCTCACCATGACCTGCCCTCCTGTCCTCTTTTGGGATAAGTTCTTTAAAGCCTGAAAACAATCTGCCACTGAGTTATTGTCATCTAACTTTTCCTCGTTGGTTGAACAACAAGACAATGTCTTGTGAGCTTTAGATAGAGTTCATTCTAGGAACTTAGGAAAGAACATGATAGATTATATGCTGCTGTTACTGCTAATGGTTTCCACTCATCCTGGATTGTGCAGTCATGAGCTGTCCATCATAGCTAGTCCCCATTTATGTCACACGTTCATAAGCAGACTTCTTTTTTAGATTTATGAGTGAAGAGAGTTCATTTTTTTTCCAGGCCACTTTTGTATAAGGAGGTATCTGAAGCCAATGGATATAAGACTATTTTTGTGTGTTTGTACATGTTTAGGAATATGTGGTGTGTGTGTGTGTGTGGGGGGTATATGGAAACAATGGTCAATAGAGGGTGTCTTCCTTAATTTTCCTCTATATTATTATTATTATTATTATTATTATTATTATTATTATTATTTGAGATGGAACCTCTTACTGATATTGGAGCTTGCAAATCTATTAAGACTAGCTGGCTAGCAAACTCTCAGTACCCTCCTGACTCTGCCTGCCCAGAACTGGGATTGCAAGATTTGTGCCTTCATGCCCAGCTTTTAATGTGGGTTTTGATGGTCAGTTTTGGGTCCTCCTGCTCTTGCGGCAAGCATCTCACTGTCTAAGCCATCTTCCCAGCCCCAATGCGGTTTTTATTATTATTATCTCGCTGTCAAATTTGTTTTCTGATGCTATGGCAAAATACTAGGGGCAGGGTGTATTAGCTTCGTTTCTCATTGTTGTAATCAGGTATCTGAGGAGCAGCAATTTGAGAGAAGAAGGTTTTATTCTGGATACAGTTCAAAGGGATTATCCTACCATGGTTGGTTGGGAGAACTTTGCAGCAGGCAGGAGAATTACCGCGGCTGGTTACATTGTGTCCACAGCCAGGAAACAGAGTGGTAAATGTGCCTGCTCAGTCTACCTTTCTAGTTTTTTGTTTTTTTGTTTTTTTGTTTTTTTTTTTTTTTTTATGCAGTCCCCTCTCCAGCCCATAGAACAGTACACCTACAGTTAGGTGGGTCTTCCCAACTCCACGAATTTAATCATATAATCCCTCACAGGTATGCCCATAAGTTTGTGTCCTTGGTGAATCCCATCAAATTGACCATGTTAGCCATCACACTGGGCAAGCCATAAAGGACAGAGTTTGTTCAGAAGCTCCTATGTCTGGAAGCTGATTGGGTGATTCCCTCTATTGAGCTTCTGATGAGGGTCTCCTGGTGGATGATGTTACAGCGTTAGAAGTGCTCATAACAGCAGGCACGTGGTGAAATGGGATCACCCCAGGATCAGGCTCTCTCTTCACCTACTCTTGTGAGAACTCACTGGGGCCCTGTGAAAATGATGCTAATTCCTTCTAAGTGTAGCACTCTGATGACATAATCATCAAGCAGTAAGCCAGCTGGACATCACTCAGAACACTGCTTAGCACACTGTGGCAGTGTAGGGGTATAAGGAGATTATGGGAAGAGTGCCAGGAAGCTGTGCTTTTTTTTTTTTCCAGGTTAGTGTTTCAGGTTGCTAGCTTTGTGACCCTGGGTGTGATGGGTTTAATCATCAACTGACACACCTAGAGTCACCTGGAAAGGGAATCCCAATAAGGATTGTCTACACTGTGTTGGCCTCTGGGCATATCTGTGGTGGTTATCTTAATACCATTCAAGTCTGGGTGGCATCATTCCCTAGGCACAGTGGCCTGAGCTGTAGAAGAGTAGAGAAATTGAGCTGAGCACAAGCAAGCAAGTGGGCATGCATGCATTCATTTCTTTCTGCTCTCTTTACTGTGGATATGATGTGGCCAGATGTTTGACATTTTGGCCTTGACTTCACCACAATGACAGACTATGACCAGGAATTGGAAGCTGAAATACACTTTCTACCCTCAGCTGACTTTTGTCAGGGCATTTCTTCATAGCAACAGAAGTGAAGTTAGACACTGGGCCAGCATTGTTTCTAAGCCTTAGTAAGTGGGGCCCATGATGCCCCGCCTTTTAAAAACATGGGTTCTGGGGCTTACAATCAGTACCTCATACTTGCAAAGCAAGCATTTTACTGACAGGTCCATCTCCCCAGCTTTACTCACACCATTGTGTGGACCAGAGGTCTATGTGTGATTTGAGTAGTGTCACTGGAGGAGATAGGAGTCTGGACAATGTGATGAGGCTTTGGGTACCACCATGCATGGGTAGAGTTTGTCATCCTTTTCTTGAGTTCCAGGTAGTTCATGGTTAGATTCAGTCTAATTGATTAGAAGTAACATGGCATGAGTCCTGAGCCTTGGAGTGGAGAAGACTAAAGAGACTTCGCTCACTGTTTCAGAACATTGCTCTCTGATGTGAAGGCCAGGCTTGGTGAAAAATAAAAAGCAAATAACCAATAAACAACAACAAAACCTTTCCTGCAGAGAGAGGTCACATAGATAGACAGCTCCATTGTCTTAGCCATTCCCATAGAGGACACTGCAACCGAATGAAGACATTTGTGACCAAACACTCTTACATGACTTTGCTTAACTGCCTGACTGAATTCAAGGGCTGATGCATGGGTGAAAAGGGCTGCCCAGAAGAGCTTGGCTTGAACTGCTCATCCACAGAGTTGTGGGGAGAAAACAGATATTCTTTCAGAGCTCTGGGTCGGTCTGCTTCTTGGCAACAGGTAACTGATCAATCAGGGGAGAGACACTTTTCCCCCTGGGTGGCTCAGTTGAGAAGCAAGGCTGGGGGTCCTGGATGCTACCACATGTAGAAACTTCTTGAGGAACAAAAATGCAAGAAGAGAAATTGAACGGAAAGCCTGGACGACACCATTGAAGCTCCTAGACCCAGCCAAGATTGATCATCATACATGAACCTTCCTAGGTATTACATGGGTGAAGCGCTGCCTTCCTTTCTTTCTAATCTGTTAAGAGCCAGGATCCAGCCATATGCAACTAAAAGAACCCCAACTGCTATAAAATTATTTCCTGGTTGTCTTGTTATCTGCAATTGAATTCCAGCCAAATCTGACTAGCATGGCTTTCAATATCTTTGAATCGGTTCTTGTTTCTCTCCCAATAATCCCTGGCTTTAAAAACCAATCTATTTCATGAGGCAGTTTAGCCGCGGCACATTCCTTTATCTGTGCTTACCACACACAAGGAACAGTGGTAATCCTGGGAGTTCTAACAGGCATTGCGACATACCCTGCATCCTTGCTTTCTTCTGTGAGTTGTATAAATGAATTGTGTTAAATCCCAGGCAGAAGAAGTGAGAGTTATGGAGATGTCTACAGCTCACTCTGCCCTCTTGCTCAAGGCTCTGTACATGTGTGGATGCCCAGCAGTGGTCCAGTGCAGACACCAGCATCCTTCTTTTCCTTCCTAGGTGAAATCGGGGTCTTCTGAAGCACCTGCGTCCATCCTGAAAAACACCTTCTTGTAGATGCTCTTTCTGTTTTCCAGACTACACAGGGAATGCAATATTTGGCAAAGGTTATGGGTTTTGTGCTGGCCAAGAAGTGCCATGTGCTGTGAATTCAAGAGGCTCTGAGGAGCTGTTAGGTGCTTGAGCTCCAAACACACTCTTATAACTTCTTCTCCTGACACCCACATGTCCTGCTGGGCACACACTCTTGTCTTTTTTCCTTTTTTTCTTCCAGGATCTAGTTGTTGGCTGAGAAATAGTGCAGTCCCCAAATGCTGTGATTTTAATGGTAGGAAATTTACTTGACTCGATGTACAAATTTGTCAGGGGAAGTGAATCTGATCTACATAATTACATTCACATCTTCGTGTAAATTATGACAAATGCCTAAGAAAGGTGCTTGGTTGCTGTCATTCAACATGACCTCTGTTCTCTAGGGTTCACAACTGGCTAATGAGTATTCAGTGGCAAATGAGAAGGAGGCTGATTGCAAAGCCCTTCCTTTCCCAAGTCTCATTACTTATTCAATTAACACACAGCATGGTGATCAGGTTTTGTCTGTCTAGACCTTTGCTCAGCCGCAGATGGAAGATGTGAGGCAGTCTTGGTCTCAGGAGGGTTTAAGAAGTGGTCTCAACCATGATGATTTTTCTGTCTAGACCCAAACCATTGCTTAGCTTCATCTCCCACCTTTAGTCTCAGAGCCACTGTGTTTGGCCACGGCAACAATTTTCCCTTCTCTGAATAGGTCAATACTTTTTCATCTCTATAAAGTCAGTTTTGAAATCTGCTCCTGCAGCTGTCTGATGGCATCCTGGCCCTCATCTGAGATGCAGCTCAATTTCCCCGAAGAGAAGCGTTTTACACTCCCCTTCTCCCTATGCTTCCCATCACAGCCTCTTCACACCTAGATCAATGTTCATTTCTTCAGTGAGTGTGTAATAAGCACTTACCAGGTTGCAGGACTGTAGAGTCCCGAGGTGCCCCCGATGTGATGATCTCAGAGTCTAGCTGAGGAGGAATTCAATGAGAATAAGTCGCAGCAACCCTAAAGCATCAAGGAAAACATCAATAACTCAGGCACATGGAACAGTCAACCGAAAGAAGTCAGCAAGGATTGAGAAAGGTCCAGATGCACGGGTGCTTTGGCATACCCCTGGAGGATTGTTGGATGCTACTACCAATGTGCAGAGGAGAAGGGAGACAGTCTCCACAGACTCAATGTTAGACAAATGCTCCCTGTCCGTGTTTTTTATCCTATTCACTTGTCTCCCCATCTCTTCCCAGAAATCACCTCTTCACACCCAACTTTGTGTGTTTGCCCTTCTCATCAATTAATAGTTTGTGTGCTGCCCAAATATTCTTGGATATGTGATCTTCCACTGGACTGTCACCAATTATAAGGGACTAGACTTTGAGAGAAAATTGACCCCTTTTCATCCAGCAGCTAAAAATTGCCAACAGTGCATTAGCTGGGGATGGGTCTGGCTTGGGATTGTGTAGGTCTCGTGCATGCTGTTACAACCACTGTGAATTCATATATGCAGCTGCCTTGTTGTGTCCAGAAAATAAAATATTGTCTCCTTATAGTCATCCATTTCTTACACTTTTCCATCCCTTCTTCCTCTTCAATGATCTATAAACCTTTGAACGAGACATGTAGGGTATATATATGTCACTTTTAGGGCTGAGCATTCTGCAGTCTCCTATTTCCTGCACCTGGGCCAGTGGATCTCTGTGTTGACTGCTGTCTACTGCAAACAGAAGCTCTTTGATTGGTGGTTAAGTGATGTGTTAATCTATGGGTACAATAATAAGCCACAAGGAGGTGATTAAATCCAGTTGATTGGTTACTCCATGACATTTGTGCCACTATTGCACCAGTGGGCATATCTAGACTTGCTTTCCAGATGTCCTCGGGTTACGCCCTGGAGACTCTGCCCAACCATGCCAGACTGTCCTCCATCATCTTCTTACCCGATTTTACATTCTCATCTCCTAGCAAAGGCATATAGTAGGGCACATAAAGAGAGGGTCCAGTTGTCTCAACTGTCCCAGCTGAACTAAGATCCAAGGGGTCTCCACCAGATTCTAGCTGTATGCACAGGCCCAAGACGCAAGACATGATAAACCACTATTGCTTGAACCACTAATTTTAAGCATCTATGTTTATTATATTTAATCACATGTACATGGTATGGGGGTACATCTGAGGTCTGCCCCTAGGGGGCAGAAGAGGGCATGGGCTCCCTGGATCTGGGGCTGTAGGTGGTTGTAAGCCACTTGGCATGGGTACTGGGAACCACACTTGGGTCCTCTGAAAGGGCAGTACATACTCTAAGCTGCTGAGATATTTCTCTAGTCTTTGATTAAGCCATTAACTTTTTCTTAGTTTGCTAAGCAAAAGTGAATAGCTAATAGGGCCTATTATTTCTGGTTGGGTGTTTCTCCTAATTCTGTGAGTCCTCTTGCCAAGCAAGAAAAACAGAAATTGTGTCCAGGCTGGCTTTGAGCAGGAAGAACAGATCTTGGAGCATATATAAGGAGCCCAATGATATATACTTCACAGGCCACCTCCATCACAGAAACGGTATAAAAGGCTTTTCAGCGCAGGAAGGAGAAATGAAGCCAGGCAGGCAGGAGGGCCAGGTCAGCACCACAGACAGCTCCAGCACTCAGGCAGATAGGGCTCCACACACCAGGAATCTGCGTGCACCTGCAGGCAGCTGTGCCCCCAGGCAAATAACTAGCAGTGTGTCAAAAGAATTGCATTTGCTTCATGGCTTCTCATTTGCCATGGGCACTCTCCTGTCACAACTTGCATGGACTGAGTTTCAGTCGCCAAGGAAACTGGAAATAAAAAGTGATGGAAGTCAAGATAGAATATTGATATTTAGTGGGAAACTCAGGGCTGTGATAGTAGCTTGGACATGTGAGGTCCAGGGCATGGTCCTCAAAGCCCCCTGAGGGCACATCTCAAGCTTTGTACCTATTGCTGGGCAATATTACTGCAACTGCATCAATGTTTGTGCATTTGTTTCTCCAATAAGACAAGAGTTTCTGGTGCCTCCTACACCAGAGACTAAAGGTGCTCTATCTGAAGCCAGCATTCTTGGGATTCCTAGCAGTGGAAACATTCTTGGAAATGTCTGTGAGGAGAAACAGCTAAGACTCACCATCTAAGCAAAGACCAGTCTGGGTTGGGTCCATGGAGAAATGTGACAAAGACTTCTCATATCCCCAGAAGCCTCTGTGAGTCAGCAGGTGGTGAATAGGGTCCTTAGGAAACAAAGAGGTAGCTGCAATTCCCGTTTGCCCAGACAAAATTAATTAGCACACCCTGAGGCCCTAAGGTCTGTTGATCCGGCCTCCAAGGGTCACATACTCAGTGGACAGAGGGTCCCACCCCCTCCCTAAGCTTGTGGGGTTGCCTTTAAAAACACCTGTGCCCGGGGGAGGGGGCTTCTCTCTAGCCTGTGTGCTGGAGGAGCCCGTTTGCGCAAACGTTTTCTGTTCATTAAAGCCTCTTGCGTTTTGCAGCAACTGGACTGGGCACTGAGTTCTTGGGGTACCGACCGAAACTGGAAGACTCCTCATTCTGAGGGTCTTACACCATGGTTTGGAGATAAGGGAAGAGATGAAATGGACCTAATGGGGTGAGGTCACCCTTAGTGCTTGGGAATTAGAAGTTAGGGCTGATCCATCTCTTGGGGACCATGCAAATGGCCACAGAGGGAATGATTGAATAACAGACATCCCCTGTACTGTTTGGTGCAAATGGCCACAACCCCCTCCCCCAGCAAAACTTTAAACTGCAGCCCCTGTAGCAGAGGAGACTCCTGGATCACCGTTTTCTTCCAGCATCTGAGAAACAACTTCCTATGGTAAAGAATTCTCTGCAGTGGGTACCAGAGTATGAACAAAAGCCTTCAGGGTCGAGATGATGTATTTGATTTAATATCAAGTGGGAAAAATAGGAGATAAGAGAAAGATGATTGTAATCATGTTTTATATATTCTGTGTTTGTAAGTGGATTAATAACAGGCAGGAAATGGACAGGGCTGTGTAACAAATAAAATGATAAAGCATGTGAGATGATCAGTTTTATTATGAGATTCATTTTTTTTCAAAAAAGTGCCCTTAGTGTGGCTTCATTACAATTTCAAAAATAAGAACATGCAAAAAATAGTCACTGGCCTCGGCCTCAAGGTCACACTGGTCCTGGCTCTGCTCTGTCCCTTGTCTGGGAAGGCATCCCTCTTTCTCAGCTGCCACCCCAACTCTTCTGGCTGCCTGTCCCCATACCACTGACCCCCAGAACTGCTGGCCTTGCACCTTACCCCTGGTGCTATGATTCCATCTTCTCTGTGAGACATGAGTGTGGAGGTCAGGGCCAGATGTTTCCTTGCCCGAAGAATGTTCAGCATGGAGGTGAAAATCAGAACTCAGGTTTGGGTTGAGGTCACCCTTGTATGGAACAGTCAGGAAAACAGCAATGTTGCTAGATCTAGGGACTTCCCCATCTGGTACCATACCTTCTAAGATATCCTAAACTTAAACACGCCAATGCCAGTTTAAATGCCTGCCATATAGTTATGACATTTGTCATAGGTAGTTTGTTTTGGAGGCAGAAGAAGGGGCTCAGTCAAATGATGAACCACACATGATGATGGCAAGTTGCAACTTGCTCCAACCAGACACTCACTCATCACCCTATTCTAGAACAGACTCTGACTACCTTAACAACTGTTGAGGCAGGTGATTCTCCCAGCCTTCACCTGAGCACTATGAGAGTTGGTGAGTGTCTTTCCAGGCAGTTTGTGACCTCTGCAGATGAATCTCCTTCACATTACAAACATGAGGCTCAGGAGCAGAGACTGTCATTCCTGCATCCAGGTCAGGCATTACCAATCAATCCCAGTGTTCCTTCCCATCAAACCTAGGTTTAGTCTTAGAGTCATTCTCAGTGTTCAGAGCTCAACTCACACTCTCTGCCTTCTAGTTGCCAGAAAGTTCATTCTCATATTATTTATTGATCTTCTGTGTGCTCTCTGTAACAGTCTGACCTAAAGACAGTCTCAGACCTGGCAGCCTTGAGCGCAGGGGACAAAGCCTGTCTTGGTAGGATCAGCATCATGATGGGTTGGTGTGAGGCATTCCTAAGCCTCAGGTCCACAGGGCAGAGGCTGACCAGGCATTTGTTAGTGTGGACAAAGAATCTTCTCATGGAAGTCAGAAAGCTTCCATGCAGGACCAAGGTCCAGGTCCCTGGAGGCTGGAACCAAGGACTGTTGCTTAGCAACAGCACAGCTGGGACAGGACCCAGACTGCTATTCCCTTTACAACAAATGTCCATCAGATCAGAAGGCTTTACTTTGAGTAGGCAACCTGATCCCCAACTTTATTTGAAAACTATGGGTTTAGTCATGAAGAAGGCGTCTTTGGTCTGTATGGGATGCTGAGTGTACCAGACCTAGGCAATGCTTCCCAGGGAATTTGGAAGGGATAGCTATGAAGACATGGCTGTGAGGTCTGATTCACACAGGATTCTTCCTAACATCCCAGCGTGAGAGTCTCACATGGCTTCTACCACCTGAAACCTTCTAAGTTTTGGAAAGGCCTTGGGCTATTGCATTGAGAACACACATTTAGACGTTTGGTTTTGGCCTTGGCTGTCCAGTGTGGAGGACGGATCTGTCTCAGGCTGGCCGTTAGCCTTCTCGTCTGCCATGGCCGAGTCAGTCTTCACCTGTGGGGGGTGAGCCTTGTTCCTCTTGGCGAAGGACTGGCTGATCTCTGCATGGGTTCTGTTCTTGGTCTCAGGGAGGACAAAATAGAAGTAGATAGCCCCTGCGATACACACTGTGGCAAAGACGAGGAAGCAGTAGGAGTCGAGGCTTTTCTGTGGAAAGGTAGAGACGAAAGCGGTCAATAAACAGTCAGCTAATGAGCTGAGGGCGCCATCTTGGAAGCAGAGACCAGCCTCTACAAAACCCACCAATCCCTTGATCTCAGACTTGCAGCCTCATAGAGGTAACTCTGCCTGTGGCATTTTGTAATAGCAGCATATGGGTGGGGTAGCCCTTCTCCCTGAGGGTACTGTCTTAGAGGGGGTGCAGAGCTAAGGCAGACATGCTTCCTCACCACCTCTCCTCCCTTGTCCTGGAAGTCACAGTACTAGTCACTGGCTCTGCAGAGGGAGGGCGTTACAAGGCCAGGTTAGGACGGAGAGGAAGGAAGGAGCAGCTTATGCAAATGAGGATTTACTCTGCCGGCCACAGAGCCAGATCTTTGGAGCCATTCACTGGCCTGTTTAGGTCCTCTGGAGCCCTGACAAAAATCAAGCTGGAGCCTGGTTGTCACTGGAGTCTTTAGGGTCAGAGCTTGGTCCCTGGAAGCTCTGACTACCATCCTCAAGATACAACTCAAGAGACAAGTGATAGTTAAAAGCAGAGGGAGGAGATATCTTGAAGGGGCCAAGTAGGGAAAAGGAACAAATAATGATGTCCAGGGAGCCACAAGAAATTGCTGAGATCTTGACATGAGGTTTAGGTTTAATAGGAGGTAGGTAAGAGGTGTGCAAAATTAGGCAGTCCCGGTCAAGGTGGATCCCTGCCTATCCTTGATTCATCATTGCCTTGACTTCAGTTCCTCCTGCCAGTTGGTCTGGTAAATTGCCAGAATTCACTGCAATCTCCTCCCCTGGAACCAGAACCTCTCCCTCCCCGAATCATGAGATTCCTTGCAGTACATTGCTTCAGTGGTGCCAATGGGTGGGGTGTCTGTGTCTCTCTTTAGATTTTCTTCACTCCTGTCAGTTCATGTGATTGGCCAAGTTCATGCTGCTAGAAGGGGGTAGGACTGGATTGAAACTCAGCACCATGTTCTTCTCCAAAGCTGCCTTGGCCCTTGCTGGACCCTGGCTTGCCTGAGAAAGTCAATGCTAACATTAGTAACTGCTCTCCAATTGCTCCCATCCTGGGATAGCTGACTAGCTCTATTCACCTCAGACCTGTGGTGTGATCTTACAGGTGAGGTGGCTAGGGGCAGAGTCCGGGCTGAGCATTTTCAGTTAAGACACAGCTCGTGAAATCTATGGATGGGGTGAAGACGCAAGCTCGTGAAATCTATGGATGGGGTGAAGACGCAAGCTCGTGAAATCTATGGATGGGGTGAAACCTCACTTAGGGTGGACACTCGGCTCACAATCACCCGACGTCTTCGCATCCCTGTTCCAGCTCCCAGGGATCCTGCTAACCACAGTCACATCGCTTCTGAAAGATACAACTTTTATGTCATTAAAGGGCCATTAAAGTGGTCCAGATTTTTGTTTCAGAGAAAAAAGTTTCTCCTCACAACACAGTAGAATGTTAAATTATGCTAAAAATACAAGGCAATTTTGGCAAAATACTACTCTTATTTCCTCTTCGGAAAAGGTTCTTGAGATTAAAGGGGAAAAAAAATCACAGCTTTTGTTCCCACTGCTCTGAATCAGAACTGTGAGGGGTAGGTAACTGCTTCCTAGAGCAAGGACTGAGAAGTACACCCTGGGAATTCATACTCCAGCTCCCTCAGAGTGACCTATGGATGGCTTTGTATGTGGTTGGATGGGCTCAGAGGAGGGGCATGACATCATCTAAATACATGGCTACAAAAACCCAGCATGCTCTGGAGGTGACAAAATTATGACCTAATAAAATGTTGGGTTAGATATAGAAGTAGCTATTCAAATTATTTACCAGAAGCAAAGGTGCTCTGAGTTGGAATGACTGGTTTCTGCCAAGATAGACTACACATTTGCAGAGAAGAGGCCAGAAATATGTGTCCATACTTAGGAAGTGCCTATGCATCCTTCACACTGAGTTCAATCCTGTCTTCCATGACAGCAAAAACACCTGTGAAAGCATGTTCTGCTGCGTGTGTGCTAGTGGCTCTCAGCTGCATCCTGGGGACACATGTCACTCTTCAGAGTCTTAAGAAGTCAGCACAGCATCTGACATAGACTATTCTTTCTAGAAGATTCTGGTGTTTTCTGTGTCTTGGGGCTAATGTCCTGGAAGTGTTGGTAATTTCCCTCTCATCTCTTCTTCTCTCCCTCCTCTTCCCCCCCCCCCTCCGCTCAGTCTCTCTATCTAGGATATCAGGACAGACAACAATTTTTCAGTAGTTATAATGAAAACAGCAAGCTTTGTAGACACCATGCAGGGTGTCTCTTAGGAGCCCTGCTGCAAAACAGAGGCTCCACTCTTGCTTCAAAGACAAGACAATGACAGTCATCAGGGGAAGTTAAGATTACTCTGCCCCCCCCCATCTCAATGCTGAGTGGCATAGCTAGAATTCAAGGTCACCTGGTTTGGCCCTAGAGTCTGCTCAATTAATCAAGAAGGCTTTGCTAACACACTGCCTGGCAAATAAAAGTAAGAACAGCAACCACCAACAAATACAGTGCTGTGGGCACCGCCTTATGCTGGGAGTCTGAGGTACAGATTGTTTGAGACACAATGGGGGTGGGGGTGGTGACTGATGACTGTCACAGATTGCTTGGGGTTGACCAATGTTTTAAGGTTTGGGCTGTGTGGGAGCCTTTTGAGCAAACATAGAAAGCACAGGTGTTGCACAGAGAACTTCTTCTCCCAAAGGCACACTGAAGTCCTAGGCCCTGATCCCTGCGAATGTGCCATCACTTGAGAACCATCTTTCCGGGTATTAGAGAGACGCACCATGATGTCAAGCTACATGGGCTTCCAACCCCCTCAGTGGTTTCCAAACAAGAAAACATATACACGCACACACACACATACACACCAAACACATACACAAATACACACACATACAGACATACATTCAAATACATACAGATACACACACAGAGACACATGTGCATACACCCAGAGACATATACACATACACACAGAAACACACACACATACACAGACACACAGAGACACACACACATACATATACTCACAGGTATACACACATACACACAGATATACTCACATACAGATACACATAGACGCGCAGACACAGACAGACAGACAGACACACACACACACACACACACACACACACACACGTACACACCTGCACATATTCAGAGCCCACTTTATATTTGGAAGGAAGGAAGCCATTAGTGCAGGTCATTTCTGTTCATTATATTTTCATAGTTTCCACAGCAAAGCTGAATCATTTATAATTTGAATTCCCTAAGAGGTTCACAGGAAGAAAGGAAGAGGAGGAGGAACAGAAGCAGGAGGAGGAAATAAATGTCAATCGGTGCTCATTCCCTCTGGTCTAGTGTCTTCAGGAACCACTCACACCCTGAAGGGCTGTGTTAGGTTTCACGAGATAGCCTACACAACACATTGGCTGAGGACTCCTGCGAAAGGACAGCCAATAAATGCTGGTGTGCTCAAGGCAGTGTCCCTGGTATGTGGGACTCTTGGGCACAGGGCTGGGTGGTATCGGCACCTTCGCTTTCTGGCTCTCTGGCCATCAGCAGTGATGCTCAGGTTGCGGGTGATGTATAAGTGTTCTCTTTTGCAGTCTCTGACTCCACTCCAACCTCAAGTAGATAGGACTGAACTAACCGTATTTCTTTTGATTTGTGTGTGCACATGCACACATACACAGGTTTGAGACAATGTTTTGCTGTTTGCTGAAGTGTACATGTGCAGAGCAGGTTGTCTAGCCCACTAGCTTCCAGGGATTCACTTGAGCCTGCCCTCCCATCGCACTGTGGGAGTGTTGAGATTACTACAGTTAACTATGGTGTTCATCTTTACATGGATATTGGAGATCTGAGGATCTCAATTTAGGTGTCCTTATGCTGTGTGGCAAGTGCTTTACCCACTGAGCCATCCTCTCAGCCTGCAATACATGCCATTTCTTGACATACTAACACTTCTGGTCCACGCTGAACCCTTCTTGTTTGTATTTATTTGTTTCTCTCATCTTTAGTCTTTATCACTGTTCTAATTTCTTTTATCCTACAGTATTCTAACACTGGGGAAAGTTACATGTATGTCTTTGATAAATAAACCAAAATCAACTTGTTATCTGACTATGAGCATGTCATCTTTTTATATACCTATGATTTATCTCTATCTGTCTATCTCTCTTTCTCTATCCATCCACTCATATTTATGTTTGTATCTACACCATCCAAGGGGTTTTCTTTCGTGTGTGTGTGTGTGTGTGTGTGTGTGTGTGTGTGTGTGTGTGTGTAGTCCAGGCTGGCCTTGAACTCTCTGTATAGCCTTAGCTGGTGCCTGTGTCTCCATTTCTTACTTGTAGGATTATAAGTTTCCAAGTTTGGCACAACCTATGTGACCTAGAAAATACCCTCACTATATGTAGGAAGAAAGAGGGGATTTGATCATTTTGAAACCTCTGTGTTACTAGTGAAAGGCAATGCTAGCCACTGGGAAATTCTACCTTTCATCTCAACTGCTGCATAAGGACCATGGACAAGAGGGCAGTGGAATCGACTTTCTCCACATTGCTTGGGCCAATGGTAGGTAAGTCTTCCAAAAGCTCCTAATCCACAGGTCTCATGCCATCACCAGAAAGCAGATGTCCTTAAAGCCTCTGACCTCAACAACTGTCCATTCTGCTAGCTAGTAAGTCTCTGTTACTCTCTAATCATTAATTCAGATAAAATTCTATCCTTCTCAAGAACTCTGATGCTATTGACAACTGGTAGCTTTGCCAGCTTAAAGCAGCATCCAAAGCTCCAACTGTTACAAAACATATTTGAGGAATGGATATTTTAAAGTTTATCTTTGTGAAGATAGGAAAGTGTAAGGCGTATGAAGGTCTAAGAATGCAAGTTATGAAGGTCTAAGGTGATTAAGTAAGGTATATGAATTCAAGTTTTGAAGGTCTGAGAGAAAAAGGCTTAAGTGATGACAGAAAAAGTGATGAGAGACTTGAGACATTCAAATGAATGGAACATGTTCCAGATTTCTCTCTCTCTCTCATTATGTTACTGTTCATAGTCTTAACATCAATCAATAAAGTTTTAATGAGCTACTAATCAATTCTGACAGAGTACTAAACACCATACTATGCCATTATACCATCATAACTGTAACTACAAGCTCAAAATTTAGGTGCTTTTCATTGTGCTAAAGATCTGTCAGTTGTATGTGTTAATTCTTTCAGCCAAATCATTTCTAACACGAGTATGCTGCTAATGTGCCTAATATTTATGTTTTCACAAACTCAAAGGATTCTTGTAAGCTCCAGGGAGCCAAACTGAACGCATCCAAACGGGTCAGATTCATTCCAAATAAATATTCAACCTTTCCCTGGTCCCAGGACTCCCTCCCCACACCTCAGGAACCCTCCCTCATCTTACAATTCTCCCCTCAAGTACCAGGACCTAAGAAAAAAAATTTTTTTTTCTAAACTTAACCTTGTCCTCTGCTCTGCCAACACTTGCCAGGTCTCAAAGAGATGCCAGAGTTCCATACTGTCAGAACTTTGATGAAACAATCAGCTGCCCCAGGACGTGGCAGCACCCAGCTTTCTCAGGTCCCCAAAGATGATCAATGTCCCCAGGTCAGCAGGAAGCAGTCTTGAGAACTTGACACCCTTATTCCCTAACCTGCCACGCCTAACTCCTCAGCTTTTTAATAATAAGTAAAGGTAGGAACGTAAGGATTCAGGCATTACGCTGGCCCGCCCCTGTCACCTGGCAGAATGCACTCAGGCAGTACTCTGGTCAGCCCAGGGTTCCATGAGTACTAGTCTGCAGGCAGGTGAAAAGGACCCCTTTAAAAGTCAGACCCCTGCCCACTTACGCTCTCTTTTGCTCCTGCTCTTCTCCTCACCTCTTTCTCTCTCCCCTTCTTTTCTGTTCTCAGTGTCTCTCTTCCCCCTCACTCCCCTCTCTAAATAAACTCCTCATTTAAGCTCTGTCTGCCTGGCGTGTTATTCCCTCCGCCTCGCCGCCTCGGTCACCCTCACCTGCTATGGAACCTGCTATGCTCTCCCACGTGGTGGTCTCTTACCTTGGGACCCCCACTCGGGACCACACCCCCCCTCTTCTCCAGCTTTATTCCTATAACTGTAACAAAAGGACACCAGCTAGAGCCCATGTCACAACCATGTCTGTCCTGTGGGAAACAAGCAGATCAGGAGGTAGCACTTCTGCTAACTGGGGTGATGGAGAAGGGGCTGAGAAGCAGCTGAATCTGAAGGCAAAGCTTCTGCAGGGAGGGAGGTCTGTTCAGAAGTGACCAGATGGAGCCACTGTCTTACAGATAAGGCCTTTGCTGCTTTGATGATGCCTCATTTCAATTATGCAAATCTTTCCACTGGACCAGTTCAAGGCCCTGTGCCCCACCACCACACGGAAGAAAAGGCTGCTGCAGGTCAACAGTAGATTGTTTTTGCAGAAGCAAGAGGAGAGCTAGGGCAGTGCGTGTGTGTGTGTGTGTGTGTGTGTGTGTGTGTGTGTGTGTGTAGGGAGGGAGGGTAGCTGCCTGGAAACAAAGTGCCTGTTGCCAGCCTGGCTGTGTGCTCAGCCAGGGAAGAGCATCTCCATGCAGGTGCAGCTTCATGCCCCTCACCTTGTCCTTGCAGGCACTTTCCAACCCTCCCTACTTGCCCCAGACTTTAGCACAGGTGATGGGAGGTGTCGTTCTGTAAATATGTTTCGTATTGGTTAATGAATAAAGCGCTGTTGGCAAATAGGAAGGCAGGGCTAGGAGACAAGGAGGATTCTGGGAGAGGTAGGAGAGGAGTCAAGATGTAGGGACTTGAGAGAAGAACTCTGGACCCTCTCTCCGGTAAGATAAGACCACGTGGAAACACTTAGATTAATATAAATTGGTTAGTATTTAAGACAGAGCTAGCCAGTAAGAAACACTAGTAACAGGCCAACAGCTTTATATCTATTGCAGCGGCTCTGTGTGTTACCTGGGGCTGATGTGGCTGTGGGACCAGACTGATTGGGAAACTGCAACTAACGTAGGATCTCTGGTAAACCACAGACTACCAGCTACCATGCCTTCCTGCTCACTCTAACCCAGCCTCTGAGTATCTGAAAGGAGGTCTTCCAGAAACACCCATACGCTTTTCTGAGTGTCCTCACTGATTTCCATCCTTCATGGGTTACCAGATGTCGGCGGGCGCCCAGGCTTGGTGACATGCTCAGATCATTTGCACTGTTGCGACACATGCTGATAATCCCACCCCCTCCACATTGCACCAGAACAACGTGACAGGCACTTCTCCAGCATCCAGCAGACGCCCTAAACTCCTAGACCAATCTCATGACCTTCAGGATTGAATCTCTGTGGTCTACTGGAGCAAATAAGGACTCCTCGGTAGGACATGTAAGGTAAGGCACAGCAGGATCTGTCCATAATGCACCGAGGACAGGGGGTGACTGTGAGGATATGCGTGCAGTGGCTATTATTGGGTGCTGAGTTAGAAGGTGTGTCTCCCACAACTAGCAAGTCCATTCTAGTCACATCCTGGGTGATGATTGGCCAGGTACCCGGTCACCCAGAACTGGACTCACATGACATCTCCTTGGGGTTCCAGGTCCTATGTGTGCTAATCCAGGGAGGAGTTTCCAATCACATGCCTGCCCCTGCTCCTAAAACCCACCTCACTTCTATGAACAGCTGCATAATGGTCTTCAAAGATCCAGGCCTGTGCTGTAAATGCTGCTTGCCCTTTAAAAACATGAGGGTGCATGTGATGAAGTTCTAGTTATGAAAGGGGAGCCCTGGACCACCTAGGTGGGCTCTGAATGCCATTGTCCTTACATGGGAGAGGAGGAGATACACACTGCATGGGATGAGTGCCGTAGGAAATCAGGATGGGGGAAGAGGGGAGCTGAGCTCACAGCTAGAATGTCCTGCTCTGAGATGACGCCCCTGAAAACAGCATTGACATCTTCATGAATCTGGAGCCTTCCGAACCCCATGAAAGGCTTCAACACTGTTTTATAATCTTGTTTGGAGATGAGGTCTCCCCTCAGAAGGCCCATGTGTTGAGGGCCATGTCCCCTGTGTGACAGCATTCTAAGGCCCTTTGGGGAGTCGTTGGACCACAAGGGCTCAGCCTTCTTCAGGGAATTTGTTCTCTGGTGGAGTCATCATTTGAATGAACAGTTGGAGGTGATGGAAGTGTGGAACACAGGGCTGAGTTAGAGGCAGCGAGTGAGCCCTAGAATTAAGTATTTTGTCCTCAGCTCTTTCCTGTCTCTTCTGTGCTCCCTGTACACAACTGTGGGAACTACTTTACCTCACCCCAAGTCTTCAGAGCCACGATTCTCTGATGGCAGCAATAGAGCAAGCTGGCGGTGGATAGGCAGGGTGAACTGTGAGACGAAAGAGACCGCCACTTCCTCTCAGGCACTTTTCACTGTGACAAAGGGTCTGACCAGCACAACCGGGGACCAAACTTCAGCATGAGGCTTGGAGGAGACGCGACCCATTACAACACAGCGTCAAGTATGTGCTGTTATCACAGCAGCCTCGGGAACGCACATACACACCATCCTCCGGGTCTGTGATCTGCACTGCCACCTGGAGCCCTCAGAGCCCATGTTATCATTCCCTAAGGTTGTCTGTCAGCCTGCACCCACTTCCGCCCATGGCCTGGCTCAAGCTGTGGCTTGTCAAATGTGAGGGTGCTTCCTAAATTTTATTTGCTTTAGTGTTTCTTTCATTATTATTCCTGTGTTTGTGTGTGCGCATCTATGTGTGTGTGCATCTGTGATGAACGTCCTCTTTAGTCAGTCTGCATGCTATATTTTAAAACAGGTCTCACTCGACCTGGAATGTACTGATTCGGCTAGACTAATTGGCCAGCAAGCCTCAAGGAGCTCCCCATTTCCACCTCCCCAGCACTGGGACTTTGGGTATGAGCCTCTGCATCCAGATCTTTTGCATGAGTGCTGGGGATTTGAACTCAGGCCCTCTTTCTTGCGCAGCAAGCACTTTACCCACCGAGCCTTATCCCCTGTCTAAGGATGCTTTCCAGCACTGCACCTCAGATTGTTCTTGACACACAGTGAGGTCTGAAGCCTGTGGGGAACCTGCCCCTGGGACACACTGCCTGAGAGCAGCATTGCTGGCCCAGGCTCTCTCTGCCTGTATTTCTAAGTGCTCATCCTCAGTTCCCCCACTCATTAAATACCCCCTCCCCCCACCCACGACTGGCTCCACCCTGCCCTGAAGCATGCAGATGATACCAGATCCAAGGCACACACAAATAAACAAATACAAGATGCTTGGTCTTCTAAATTAGCACCCTAGGAACCACACAGCTCTCTGATATGTGTTGCTGGCAGGAGCCCAGGCCATGCAGGACTGATGTAGGCCTGTCCTGCATTCACCGAGCATATTCTAATGTCAGGAATGGCTGCCACCAGCTATCTTAGCCACAACAATGAGCTCCAAGGATTTTATAAGAATCAATCTAAAAATCATTTAGAGCCCACGACATCATTTTTGCCCTCTGCATGGGTGTCACTGCCTGAGATTTAGGGCCTTGTGCTACAGTGGTTGAGAATAAATATCCTGGAGCATGTAAGCTTGGCTCCTCTCTAGCACTTGTTAGCTGGGCAACCCCCAGGAAGTGACTTGACTTTTCTGTGCATCAACTCCTATCTGTAATGTGATGGCAGGAGACCCCCTTGTCGGGCATACCTGGATGAAGGGGAAAAGGAGGCCCACAGTGAAGTTGGAGAGCCAGTTCACTGTGCCTGCAATAATGAAGGCCGCCGGCCGCTCTGACTGCTGGAAGAACTCTCCGGTCAGGATGAATGGAATCCCACCTGTGAGGGGAGAGTCAGGACAGGAATGAACCCCTAAGTAGACCCTCACCCACCACACCGCTTCCATAGCCAGATGCTGGACCGCCATGAAGTGAGGATGCCATCTTGGCAGGAGCAGCTGTATCTGCACGAGGGAGGGTTGGAGTCTTCAGCAGCCCGCAGCCCTGGGCTCCAGAGACACAAACATGTCTCTGACCAATTGAAGGAGCACCGGAGGCGCAGCCGAGATCCAGCACAAACCTTGGACCGCATGGACGCGAGTGACGTAAAAGCCAGCAGACACTGATGACATACCGAGGCAGCTCCATTCACAGTAGGGGCATGCTCCTATGAACCTCGCTAGAGCTACAGCGCGTTTAGTGCTCATCGCTCAGCCTCGCCACCTTACAAGTGCTTGCAGCATTTGCGTTGCCTGACTTGGGACTCAGTCTTTGGACTAGAGCACTTATGGTTTAGATATGAACTGTCACCCAAAAGGCTCACAGTTGAAGGTTTGGCCCCTAGCTGGTGGGTGCAACCGTGAGATGTGACTGGTTCGTGAAGACTCCGGTTTAATCAATAGGTGAATTCCTTGATGGCTTGATGGTGTTAGAGGAAGGGGAGGCATGTCCTGAAAAGATACATGGCATTGCTGCCCCTCCCCCCCTCCTCTTGTCTGTTCTGAAGCAAGCCTCTCTGCTCTATCAATCCTCTCACTATAGTCTTCTGCCTTCACCAGAGGCATGACCTAGAAAGATAGGCATTATTGCTGGCCACTTCCTCTCTCTCTCTCTCCCTGCTTCCTGTCTGTCACAGAGTGAGCGGCTCTGCCCATCAATCAATCCTTCATGGTGCTACACCCTATATCAGGCCTAGAAGATCTACTGCAACTTGTAGACCCAAACCTCTGAAACTGTGAGCCAAAATGATCTTCCAGTGATTCATCATCAGAAGGATGAAGGATTCTGACAATAGCCCATGATCCTTTAGCCAGGCAGGTGGCCCACACAGACCCATGTTGAAGGGCTGTTGGGATGCAGGGTCAGTTGGAGGGAGAGGAGGCCTGGCAGGGGCATCGGCGGGAGGCAGGAGGTAGTTGAGAGCTCTGGCGCATGTGTGGGGTGGGAGTGTGTTGTGGGATATTACTTTAACTATGTAAAGATGCATTACATTTGTTTATGCTGCGTTTGTTTAATTCCGGAAAGATGTGTTGCTGTCTCACCTTGCTTTCCTAAGGCATCTGATTGGGCTAATAAAAAGCTGAATGACCAACAATGAGGCAGTAGAGGGTTAGGTGGGGCTGGTGGGCAGAGAGTATAAGGGGGAATCGTGTGTCTGTGTGTGTGTGTGTGTGTGTGTGTGTGAGAGAGAGAGAGAGAGAGAGAGAGAGAGAGAGAGAGAGAGAGAGGTAGGGAGAGAGAGGGAAGAGAGAAGAGAATGAGGGAGAAAGAGAGAGACAAGACGCCTAGGGCCAGTCAAACATGGAGTAGAGCATACAGAATGAAGGAAAGGTAAAAAGCCCTGAGACAAAATGTAGATAAAGAGAAACAGGTTAGAGTAAGTTATAAGAGCTAATGGGACAAGGGTAAGATAAAGCTGAGCATTCATAATTAGTAACGAGTCTCCATGTCATGATTTGGGAGCTGGTAGGTGATCCAGAAGAAAGTCTGCTACAGGGGCGCAAATATTAATAAATGTTTCATGGCTCCCCATGTCATCACTGAGGTAGAGCAATACTAACTTGGATTTTCACAGGTCAGCCATGCAGGTAAACAGCGTTCCCCTCCCCACTGCCAACTGCCATGTGTTTGTTCTCGTGGAGTTCTCTGTTCATCACTCCAAAGTGATGCTCAGGCTGGGACAATGCCCTTCATAACCTCCTGTCAGAGGAAGCTGTTGAAGTCTACAGAGAAATGCATGGGAGTTCAAACTGGCCCCACCTGCTCTAATTAAAGACAGAGTCAGGCAAGAAACAAAGTGTATCAGAAAAAGCTCCCATCATGGCTGGGCTGGGGTTCTCTTCCAGATAACACGGAGACAAAGGTTTATGAGCTATGACACACACTGTCCCAGCTTTACAGAAGAGTATCAGGGACCTGCCTAGGGTCAACCAAGCAGGTCCGGTCACCCTGGTGGGATATCGGCTTAATCAACCTCTAAAGCCTAGAGAGGAAAGCTCTTCAGCTGTGACTAATCCCAAAATGCTTAATTAGTCTACTCCAGGAAAACCAGAGCAGACAGATAACCAAGTGGGCAGGCAGTTCATGTGGTGAGGAGTGTGTCTGGGACCTGGCTGGGGCAGAGGCTCAACTGGTTAGTTGTAGAGCTGACACTAACTAGCTGGAGAATGGACTCCTTCAGATTCTCTAGCATGCTGTTGTTTTTCAACGGCTCTAGTATCTGCATGCCTGACCTGTCTTATGAGTCAGACCTCTCTCTGCCCATAAGGGCAGCATGTGTGTGAAGATCCCCAGAGGCTGCCTGATGGTATGGAGGCACACTCCTATGATTGTTCTCATCCAAGCCCTTGAGGGTGGCGCTGCCGTGATCATCTGATGGCAGAAAGACCGAGTGATCTGTCTTCCACTCAGACGTTTTGAGAGTGTAAGTGAACACCCATGTTCAGAGGCAGTTGTGGTGGGTATCTGTCCCAGACACGCCACTGATGAGGGAGGGGATAGACACATCACCCTGGGTCCCACAGGTGCCCAGGCAGGGCAGAGAGGGGGCTGGGACCGAAGCGCACTGGACTTCCCCATACTCTTCTCAGTCTACATGAATGTCTTACGTGTACGATGTACTGACAGTCGCAGTTATAGATTCGTTTCCCTGTCCCCAAGACTTCTTTCTAGGTAGGCGGTATTACCTTGTTCACAAGAAAGGACAACGAGGCACAGAACAGTGAGCCTCCAAAGGTTGTTGTAGGCATCTGTGGCAGATCTAGCATTGGGAATACGCTTTCTCAGAGCCAGCGTGCGGCTGAGAGGGGATGCTCAGAAGGAAACCCAGTGCCTGACAGTGGGGTGGAATACAAGGCAGATGGAGGAAAGGGTCTGGAAAAAGACAGCAGCAGGCTCCGTACGTCTCTGCTCTCCTCTAGTTTCTCCTACAGGCAAGGCAGTTTGTTTTCCCATTGCAGGCATCTCCCCCAAGCGTTTGCAGCCTGGGCTGTAGGTGTCAGGCTGGGCTAGCATTAGAGATGTCAAGAGAGTGCTCTGCAGCTGGACCACACTGACATCCTGGGTTAGCTGTGGCAAGCATCTGCCCTTTGTAAGGTCAGCTTTCCAGAACCGGAAGCTAAGCTCTGTGGGTGGGAAGCTGAAAACTCCCGGTGAGCTCCAAGCTGACAGCTGCAGGGCTGGACCTGTTCCAGACCAGTCTCAGAAAGATTTTTTTTTTTTTCCTGCCTGTTTGTTTTTGCAGTGCTGAGGATGGAACCCAGGGACTTGTGCATGCTAGGCAAGCACTTGACCTCTGAGAGACCCATAGTCCTCTTCCTGGCTCTTAAAAGGCGGTGCTAGGATCCTCAGGCCAGGCCCCTCCCATGGCACCTGCTCCTGCAGCCTCTAGCGCTCTCTCCTCAGGAATCCTCTTCCTCATTTTCCTTCTCCCAGCTTAGAAGCCTGGAAACCAGCCCCCACCCTAACTTCTTTGTCCCTCACTCCTTCCTGGCTCTGGGGTCGGGGCACCACCTTCTGCGTACCCATAGTGCCCTGCCCACCCTTTGGCTCTCCCATTTAGCAGCTGGGGAGACCTTCTGTCTGGGAGCTTGCCATTTATTTATCTTTAAGACTCAGTTCTGGGCTGTCTGCTGTCCTTCTATAGTGATTTGAATGAAAATGGCCCTCGCAGGCTCATGACGAGTGGCACTATTAGGAAGTGTGGCCTTGTTGGAGTAGGTGTGGTCTTGTTGGAGGAAGTGGGTAATTGGGGGTGGGCTTTGAGGTTTTCAGATGCTCAAGACAGGCTCAGGGTCTCACTCTTCCTTCCTGTTGCCCGGAGAACTCTTAACTCTTCTCCAATATCATGGGTTCACTCACTGTGCTTCCCATCGTGATGATAATGGACTAAACCTCTGACCTATAAGCAAGCCCTGATGAAATGCTTTCCGTTCTAAGAGTTGCTGTGGTCATGGTGTCTCTTCACAGCAGTAGGACGCCGACTAAGATGACTTCCCCTGACCCCCATCTGCTCAACAGGAGCCCCCCCCCCCACAAGCTGAGTTAGGATGCACAGGAGCTTCCCGATGAGCTCAGATGGGATGCACATCCCTACTCTTACCCATCACTCTGTCATTTTTCATTGCATTGTCTGGTGTTCTCACCTCCCGTTTCTTAAAATGTAGTCTTCTGTTCATGGTATTTAACTGCTGTATAACTCTCTGCCTTGAAGTGCAAGCTCTGCAAAGCTGGTCCAGATGTCTGTCCCTTGTATATAGATGCCACAAATACAGATGCGCATGAGAAATAGAAACCTCTTCAAAGAAGGGGACAGATGGCTTCACGGTTTCCCGAGCCTTTGTTCCCTTGGTTAGAGTAGAGACAGGGTAGGAATTGAGAGAGGAGAAAGGTGGTGACTTGGAGGCCAGAAACATGGCGCACCCATGAACATGATGTCACTGCAGACTGTCGACACTGGCCCCAAGGCAGGTGCCACGGCAGGGGTGGCAGACGGGAGAAGGAATGGGCTTCCTGAACTGCCATGTGACACACATGCCCTTGCTTCACGTGTCTTTCTCACTTATCTCTCACAGTTCCCAGGATGCATTTCACCTGAGGGTAAGCTGATGAAAGAGGGTAAGAGCAGGCCAAGCCACATGGGTGGCTGATTGGGGCAGGGTGTGCCCTGAAGAGGGTGACTGGGAGTCCTAAGTTCTTCCTCACTTCATGTGGCTTCTATGGGAAGTTGCCTTTGATCTTTAAGGGTCAGGCTACGATGCCTGAAATCTCCTTCTTGTAATCTTACAGAGTGGAAGGCAAAGGCATGATGATAATCAAGAATTTAGGACACCCTGGAGGCTAACCTGGGCTGTATGAGACCTTACCTCAAAAAATTACGTGTGTGTGTGTGTGTGTGTGTGTGTGTGTGTGTGTGTGTGTACCTGTGTGCATGTGTGTGTCTCTGTGTATGTTTGTGTGTGAGCATGTGTGTGTTTGTGTATGTGTGTGCATATGTATGTATATGTGCCTGTGTGTATGTTTGTGTGAACATATGTGTGTATGCATGTGTGTATGTGCATGCCTTTATGTGTACTATGTGTGTATGTAAGAAAGGAAGAAAACACAATCTCCTGTTTCCGGCCACTTTTCTCCCAGTGTGGGGAATGGAAACAGCTCCTTTACATACTTGTGAGTGGCCTGAATTGAGCCTCCCCTCAGCTGAACAGGAAACCGATGGTCAGAATATGAATGCAGTGGGCTGCTTTTTTCTTTTTTTTTTTTTTTCTTTTAGCAGCTGATTTTTGACACATTAGAGAAATGAATCATTATCATGTAATTGCTTCTCACTTGGAAAGGTGCAAATTAAAACAAGGTCAATGTTGATGCCCCAGGCCTACAAGAGTCTGCTCATTAAAGCTGTGAAAGAATCTGTAGAGGGGAGGGAAGGGGAGAGGAGGGGAGGCTTCCTCATGACCTGTTTCTACCACCTACTAAGCTTATGAGGTTCTGCCAGAAGCTGAGGCAGATATTGGGCAACACCTCACTTCCGGTCTTAACTGCTGGGTTTCCTGTGAAAGGAGACAGCACAGGTAGAGAGAATGCAGTATCATCCCATAATGCAATACCTGCTCAACAAAGGTGCTGATGGTGATGGCAACAACAGTAAAAACAGTAATAGTGATGGTAGTGGTGTGTCTCTCCCTATTTGTACATTGAAACCTAATGGTATCAATGCCATGGCACTATGTAGGCAAAATCCTCATGAATAAGATTTAATAACCTTAAAACTGGGACCCCAGAAACTGTACCTTCTTTCTGCCACGTGATACAAAGCAAGACTATCTATGACCATAGACTTATCAGACACCGAGTCTGCTGGGACCTTGATTTTGAACTTCCGACCTCCAGAACTGTGAGACATTTGCTTGTAAGTTGTCCCATATATCATGTTTGCTTAAAGATGCCGAAGGGCCCAGCTCTTGTCTGGTATCGGCTCAGCTACCTGGGACCATATTGGTGGCCAGGGGCCATGCTTTATCAGAGGCTATACAGATCTAAGTGTCATATACTGCTATCTGGTGCTGTGGTAATGTCCCGGCCAGGGCTGAAGCTGAGGGCCACGTCTGGGTCTGTGTTGATGTCTGTGGCCTTTGTCACCTCAGGGGCCATAGGAACCATGTGTGATGAAATCAGAGGGCCATGCTGAGCCAGCCTTTCCTATGCCGGGCCTGGGATTGCTGATCCTGCCCCTTGATGGACACTGAAACTGGTTTTGATCCTCTGGGGAGAGCCCTCCCACCCTTCCCATCCCCCCACTGGGGACACATGGTCCCTCCCCTCACCTCAGGTGAGGGAGAACTGACCCTGATGGCGGGGGGGGGGGGGGGGGGGGTGGGGTAGGGGAGCTGGCTCCACCCCTCATCTGAGGGGGCGGCTCCAATGACCTGGACTGACCAGCTCAATTACCACACAGGCCCACAGGCCTGGGGCTGGCCTACCCTAACATCTACCCAATCTAGGATGCACTGGAGCTCATGAAGGGGCTGGGTCCGTGGGTCTCCGTGACTCAGGGGGGCTGTGGGACAGCTAAGAGGTGTTTCAGAGAGGATCCAGTGATGGTGGTGTACAAGAAACTGGAGGCCTTCATGGCAATGAACGTTTGCAAGCAAAGCTGATTGGTCAAAAGGGTGCACTATGTGACACACCATTCCCAATGCCACAGGACAAAGCGGTATAGGAGAGGCGGGAACGATGGGTAGATGATGGAAGAGGTTTTTGGTTTTTGTTTGGTGTTGTCGTCATTGTTCGTTGCTTGCTTGTTTTGTTTTTTAATTTTCTGCAGAGGAGAGGTGAGGAGAGGTAGAGACTAGGAGGTGAGTACAATTAGGGTGCATGATATAAAATTCCCAAAGGTTCAATAAAGAAATTATGTTAAATAGCAAAAAAAAATCTCAGTCAATCAATCAATCAATCAATCAATCATCCAGGCTTAGCTACTGGAACTTATGGTTTTGGTTTTGTTTGAGAGCAACTGCTGTGGTTTTTTTTCTGAAGACAAGCTTTTTCCGAAGAGAACTTGGCAGAAAATCATAAAACGCACTGGCCTGTGTTCCTACTCAGGTTGCAGGCAGCAAGCTCCCTAATTAACTCTCCCCAAGGCTGTGGGCAAAGATAAGAAGGAAAACTGAGCAGTGAGACTCAGGGGAGAATGGGGATGGGGTGGGGAGGGGGCAAATTCTGGTCCTGCCCTGTCTACACTGCATGTGGTGTGGATGAAGCAAGGCTGCCTGGAGCCCACATCATCAGTGGGAGAAATGGAAGTCTCCTTTGCAGAGATGCTGTGGTCCTAGGGATGCACACGGCATGTCCTGGTGGAGGCAGTGCTCAATTGCAGGAAGCTGATGGGACTTTGCAAGCTCCCTGGTCTTCCTAGACAAGCGGAGCATGTGCAGTATCCTCACTGAGCACTCATCTACATGCCTCCATCACCGGATAGTGAATGTCTTATTTCCAAGGGCCACCTGCTCTGTGCCTATAGCTGCCTGAGTTGACAAGGTGCTTCCCTGCTATTACAGTGGCCAGATTAGTTTGCTGTGGCTGCTGTAACAAATAGACAAGTGTGGTCACTTAATGAAACAGGAATTTGTCATCCCAGACCCGGATGCTGGAAGCTTGGGGTTGTGGGGCAGAATCTTTTTTGGAACACTCCTTCCTTCCTGGTGACTCTTGGCCTTTTTTTTTTCCCCTCCAACTAGGCTGATCACATTTCAAGAGCCTTAACTATCTGTTCTCAATGGTCTCATATCTAGGTAACATTGCATTCCAAGGACCCAAGTAGACATGAACCTTGGTGGATGTTATTCAATCCACCACAAGAGAGAAGCGCGTTATAGTTTAAGTATGAAACATCTTGTACTTGAGCAACAACTTTTGGTCATCATCTGTGGGGACTGCAGGGCCCCAGGCCTCCTGTGCTACCGAGGGACAAGAAGCCCTGCCTCCAGGGTTGATGATGGAAGGAGGCAGCATGGCTGGCAATGGCAGATCTGATGACAGTGTCTGGGGGGCTTCCAGATTCAGGGAAGTAGCTTTGGCTGGGCTAGTTGCTTAGTAACTTCTGCAAGTATGGAGGTGTCCTCAGGCCACTGGGGACTGAGGGTGGTGGTGGCGTTCAACCCTAAAGAAGGATCTCAAGGGTGACCATTTAACTAGAGACACTTTGCCTGGGCACACCCGCTTCTCACGAGGAGACAGAAAGAGATCCAAAGCTTTGCCCAAGTCCCTGTGGAATGTGGCCCAGTTGCAGCAAACTTTAAGGGTGCAGAGACCATGGCTCCTGAGCCCACAGCCATGGGCCAGTAGGGACAGCAGCTCTATGTCTTGGTTACAAATTAGGGCTCAAGAGTAATCAACGAAGGTCACAGGGTCAGCACAAGGTCAGTTCACCCAGAGCCAAAGAAGGAAAATGCATTAGTGAAAGAAACCAGATCTAGCATGTATGCGTCCCTTGGGATTAGAACCTCCGAGGGTCAAACTCTTGTTTTCCAACCCAAGGAATCAAATACATTAAATGGGTGTTCATGTCCCTCAGTAGCAAATCCTGTTTCTTGTTAAATATATAGCTCTGATAATCCACATAATGCTGTAGAGAAAGGGATATGTGAATTTGTATCATGTAAGAACCATATTTCATGCATGCCTTCTCTCTCCCAGGTAACCTTTGACTACATCAGTGCAATGAAGCCGAAGGGGAAAATGCAAAATTCGCTCTTCAGGCAGAATGAGGAATTGCACAGGAGTGTATAAAATCCCGGAGACCCCTTCACTCTATGCCACATGGTTGGTTCTAAACCCTCACAAGAAAATGCTGAAAGCAACATGCTAGGCTATGTTCACCTCTGCCTTTCAGTAGCTTGACCTTGACTTGCGATGAACGTTCTTGTAGGTGCAATGCTTCGCTTTACCCACCATTAACGGACAGAGGGCTTCATTCTGGAGGTCACAGTCATGTGCCACTGTGCCGATGGCCAAGGCATTTATGGCTTTGGCATTGCCCTGTGTTCTCCTCACAGTTTTCTGTCTACGAAATTTCAAATTACCCTTTTGAGAGGAGATGATAGCCCAAACTGATACCCACCCATACATCACCCTCAGCCATCAAAGATAAGTTCTGTGACCTCCAACCCGAGGCAGGAAGAGTCTGCTGATCTCACATGATCTCACAAGACTGGCTGAAGATGACACACGGTTATCCACCTAAAGGATTCGGAGCAATCCCACTACACAAAAGGCTTGCTGACTTGACTCTTGCCTCTTACATTATTGCGTTCATTATGGCCATACTGGCTGCTCAGTTGGAATACATTTTTCTCATATAGAACAGCCATGCTTTTAAAGTTTTCTCCTATGTACATGGACTGAACCATGTTCTCCAAGGATGCATCGATGTCTACCTCTGGTACCTGTGACAGTGACCCTATTTGGAAGAAGGGTCTGTGAAGAAATGTCCAAGTTAAGCTGAGGCTGTGTTGAGGTCACGTGTAGCTGACTCCTGCTTATTGGTGTTCTTAGGATGATAAGGATTAGGAAGTACCATGGAGACCTATCATAGCCATGATGCACTGAGGATGGTGGCGACCAGCATGGAGCACAGCAGGCTTGCGGGGACTTCTTTCCTGCAGCCTTGTGGGAAGTATGCCCCTGACCTTACCTCTACACCTAGGTCTATGACTTCTATTCCAGCCACCCAGTGTGTGGCAAACTGTTCTGGCAGCCATGGAAGTGGAGTCAATCACTTTGGGCAAAGAGACAATAAGAGCTATGAACAGAAATAGGACCAAGAGAGACACGATGGTACTTTACAACCAAGAAACATGGAGGGGTGTTGGAGTAGCATGCTATGGTTTGTGTCTTGAGTGACCTTTAAAGAGCCCAAGTCTGAAAGTCTTCAGTTCTTAATATCACATGGGGAACGGTGGAAGCTTGAAGGTGGTGCTGTGTGGGAGGTTGTCTGGCCGTGAAAGGGATACCCTTGGCTGGTGATGCGATCAGCTTTGCTCGGTCAGGTGCTCTCTCTGTGCACACTGCCTCATTCCAGGACCCATGCACTCAACCCATCGCATGTCTCTGGTGGTTTGAATACAAATGGCCCACATAGACTCATAGGGAAGGGATTATTGGAGGTGTGGCCTTGTTGGAGGAAGTATGCCACTGGGGCGGGGGGCTTTGAAATTTAAGAAGCTCAAGTCAGTCCCAGTATCTCTCTCTCTCTCTCTCTCTCTCTCTCTCTCTCTCTCTCTCTCTCTCTCTCTGCTGTCTGCTGAACCAGGTGTAGGACTCTCAGCTCCCTCTCCAGCACCATGTCTGCCTGCATGCAGCCATGTTTTCTGCCATGATGATAATGAATAAAACCTCTGAACTATAAGCCACAGCCCCAGCGAAATGTTTTCCTTTATAAGAGCCGTTGTGGTCATGGTCTCTACTCAGAGCAACAGAATCCTAGCTAAGACAGACCAGAACCTCCCAAACTATAAGCCAAAATGACCCCTTTCTGTTTTCTAAGTTGGGGTCATCTCAAGTAATTTGTTGAGTGATGACTAATACGGATGGCAAATTCCTGTGATGGTCAGTTTTAATTGTCAACCTGTCCAATCTAGAACCGCCTAGGGAGAGTCTCAACAAGGTACTGTCTAAGCCGTGTTTCTGGGCTTGTCTGTGGGGGAATTCTGAGTTCATTAATTACAGTGGGGAAACAGTGGGGATAGCCCTGGACAGACTCCCTGCACGCTGTATATGTGTAGAGAGATGCCGGGCACTAACAAACACGAATGCATTAATTTCTCTGTGCTCTTGACAGTAGATGTGACTACCTGCTTCAAGTTCCTGCCTTATTCCCTGCCGTGATGGACTTCAGCCTGGAATAGTAACCCTTTCTTATTCAAAGTCACTATTGCCAGGCTATTTTACCACAGCAATGGAAACAAGACTAAAACACCGATTTCACTCTGAGTTAGTTTCCTTTCCTTCTCCACCTTCCCCCAGTCCCTCCCCGGTCATCTCATTCCTCTGCTGTGGGTACCTACACAAAGAGAATGTGGTCCCTAGGATGGCCCATATTGGAGAAGCTCCTAGACAGGCCTCTGACTTCAGGGCACCCAGGGCTTGAAGGGTGACGCTCCTGCCAGGAAAGCTACTCTGCATCACTACATCTCCCTCCAGGCTGCAGTCTCACCAGGTGATTTTCCACACACCTGGGTGGTCTTGAGGGTGGGACTGCTTCCCACTGGGGCTGGTTCTGGGGCCTCTGACTCTTGCTGAGTCCTCTAGTCTTGCCCTCAGATAAGAGAGGAGACCATTCAAACAATGGCCCTTTAAGTCCATTTGGCCATCTCCTACCAGGCAGGCCCTGGAGCAGCTATGACTTTACATTGCATCTTAGCATTCACACGCTGGATTCAGAAGGAATCTTGACTCAGGAACCTTCCCCCTAGCCCTTGAGTGGTCGTGGGCTTGGGGCTAGATTTCCATTTCTAGATGGGAGCTACTATTAATAACACATGCTAATGATTCCAGAGGTAAGCCTCACCTTTATATAAATTCATTGATATGTCCTTGGCAATGACAGCTAATTTTGTATTATATGGGTTTGTCTTATAAGAATCATGACCACATACTGATTTGGTGCCAGGCTATGTCTTAGGTTATGGCGCTCTCTCTCTCTCTCTCTCTCTCTATATATATATATATATATATGTATATATATATATATATATCCAATACTTTCTACTTAGAAATTAAATTTTCCTGTCACTTTGCTTTTAAGATAATTTTCTTACTCCTCGGGGGACAGAGTTGTCTTATTAGAATCTCATCTAAGCTGTTTAGTTCAGTTGTGAAGAGACATGGAACTCTCTCTCTTTCCCTTCCTCTCTCTCCTTCTCTCTTGCTCTCTTCTTTTCTCTCTGTCTCTCATTTGTTCGTACACCTGTTCATTTTTCAGCTGGTAGGGATGTCTGAGGTCATGTGCACACTAACCACCATGCTAGGAGACTCATGACCTAGTTGTAGTGGAATCTACCAGCAGGGCCAGAGCTCTTGTTCTGCGCTTTAGACCCAAATGAGATGCTTGAGGCCATGTAGCTGCTCCTTGAATTTTAACCCAGGATAGTTGAGGTCATAAACACAGCCTCCCATCCACTGTATACTACTACTGTGTCAAGGTCAGGGGTCAGAGCCCAGACCTGTCCAACTACAAGATCCTGGAACCAACCTCACAGACACACAGTATGAGAAAGGGTAATGTATGAACAATATTCAGATGAATCTAGAATACTAGCCATGCAGCACCCATTAGTCCTGGTCTCACCCTATCCTGGAAATCCTCTGAAGAATGGTGACTGCCCAGTCTGACTCCCCAAGGCTTCCCCAGGTCAGAAGGCTTCCCCAGGTCCACTTCCTTGTGTGTAGATGTGATGAGGACACTGCTGGCATTCTTATACCTGTTTTCCTTGCCTCTGTCCTCATCTCCTCACTTTAGGTGCTCCTACAGGGTCTGCCAGAGCTTGGTTGAGATGTTAGGCTCTCTATGAAACTCTAGCCTGTGCAGCTGGAGGGCTCCTGTATCTGTCCTTCACCCAGTACTCAGGGCATGTCTACCTGCAGGAAAGGCTCCACAGGGCCAGGGAATTGTGACAAGTAGAGGGTCCTCTTTTTCATACAAGGTGTGCACTAAGTGGGGTCCTGGCGCATCTATTGGGCGAGCCCCATCATCTGGAGTGCTCGTTCCCATCCTAATTCCCACCCTGAAAGGCCATCCTCCCTCTGGGTTCCTCTGCCCACCTCACTAAGCCCACATCGCCGCCCTTCCAGATGTCAGGCCCTCATGACAGCCTTCAGACTGGAAATGAGGTGTGGAGATCGCCCGCCCTTCAAAGCAAGACTTTCAACTGCATTGTTTATGAGACGCTCTGAGCTGCCTTGGGGCTGTGCACACGCATAAAATACGAAGCAGGAAGCTGCTGCCTGTGTGTTCTTTCTTTCCCTGTCTAATTCCCCTGTCAGGTCTCCTTAAATTGATTGCTCAGAAGAGAAGCTGTCTGGTGGAAACTTCCCTCCTGGGACGATAATCCCAGTGGGTCCCTGGCTTACTGTCATTTCCTTATGGGAAGACTACATGGGGGTGTGTCTCAGCCATTTATTCTCAGCATCCTCGCTCCTCACTTTCCTAGACAGCTCCTCCTGGGACAGGCTCTGCTCTGAGGGCTTAGGTAGACGGTGAAGCTCTCAATAGGCTGAACTCCCCCCAGACAGGTAATCTCCCCAAGGCTGGGCACTGTCAACGAGAGTTGACTGTGGTCCTAGAACCAATCCTCCTAGTGGCTGAGATCACTGCTAGCCTGAGAGGTGTGGCTGCTGAGTTAAGCACCTGACACTGATGAAGGACTAAACGCTCTTCTGTACTTGTAGGGTGCCGGTGACTTCCCTGGAGGGAGCCCCTGGACACCAGTGTGGAGCTGGGAGTTTCACACCCGAGACGTGAAAGCTCTCCCATCAACGCCAAGTGCTGTGGCTTGGGTTGGGGGCGGGACTGAATTTAAGAGCTAAGGCCTAAGGCAAGGCCCCCGCTTTTGAGTGGGAACAATGTCTGAAGCAGGGACCAGTGTAAGCTATGAAAGTCAGCACTCTCCAGAGTCCCCTTCAGCCGAGAAGGTCTGTCAGAGAGACAGGAGTAACAAAACTGTGTCCTGTGTAGATGAACACAGGGTAGATGTGTGAAGATGGAGGTTAACCTCATCCTGGGGAGAAGGAACGAGAAGCTCCCTCCTCATGTGCAGCACTCTGTGTTGGCCTCTGAGTAATTAAAAAAATATTACATTCATTTATGCATGTGTGGGCGCATGTGTGGAGGCCCGAGGGTGCTGGTTCTCGCCTTCTACCACGTGAGTCCCAGGGATCTAGCGCATATCCTTAGACTTAGTGGTGAATGTCCTTAGCCACTGAGCCATCTACGTGGTTTTTAACCTTGTAGGTCCATCTCAGAATGGTGCTGTCCACACCTCAGCCCTGCAGGTTGCTGCAGTATGCACTGGGGCTTATCCTCCTGGCAGTTCACTGCCCTGCCAGGTAGGTACCTGTCTTAGTTATGATTTCCATTTCTGTGGTAAATCACCAGGGCCAACAGCAATTCGGGGAGGACAGTGTTTATTTCAGCTTACAGATCTAAGGTCACACTCCATCACTGAGAGAAGTCAGGGCAGGAGCTGATTTGGCGGCCATGGAGGGATGCTGCTTCTTGGCTTGCTCCTTACAGCTTGTTCAACCTGCTTTCTTATAGCACCCAGGACCAGCAACCCAGGGGAGGCAATGTCCACAGTGGGATGGGCCCTTCCGCATCAATTAATAATCAAGAAAATACACCACCACAGACATCCACAGGTCAGTGTGATGGGGGGCATTTTCTTAACTGAGATTCCCTCTTCCAAAATAACTCTAGCTTGTGTCAAGCGGACACGAATGTAGCCTGCACAGTGACTCCTTTTCACTCCAGCCATTCTGAATGTCCTGCCTTCATAGTGTGGGTATATGTGCATGTGGTGTGCCCAGTATTTCCATGATCATTCCAAGTTCCCCTCTGCCATCTTATCACAGTTCCCTGGCCCTTGGGATGGTGATGCTTTCCATCCAACAATCACAAATAGGAACCGACATGATGGTCCTTGAAAGTAAGCAACACTAGATGAGACGGAAGTTTAATTCCATTTGTTTTGCTAGACGTCTAACAGGCAGGTATCACCATGACTGAATTATGAGCTCCTGGGATTATCTTGACATGAGGCAGTATGTAACTGACTGAGCCCCTGGCCCACAATTTAGTCTTTTCCTCAACATAGAGAAAAAGCAAAGCAAGGCTCGAACACCCTCTCAGGGGGAAAGTGCAACCATGTTGGATGATGCCCTAAACCTACCTCTCAGCACCAGCCTTAGGGAGGCTGTACTGGGCACAGCCACATGGCCAGGAAAATGGCAAGGCCTTCAAGAGCACTCCATCTTACAGACAGGGAAACTGAGGCACAACAAGATGAACAAACATTTCCAGTTGATAGAACAGGACTTGCTGAAGTTCTGCCTTATCTAACCTGGCTCCACAGTCAGTAGGTGCTGTGCAAGGTGGTGCTTGGGGCTGGGTCTGCAGCTGGGAAGCTCCTCTGCTACTGAGTGACAGCGGCCTTCCCTAGAGCTGCCAGAAACCCTGTAGGAATTTACTCTCAAGTTCTTAGAGTGCAGCTGATGAACAGTGACTCATCCATCCCAGCCACCATCCTAGCCATCATCAGTGAGCTCTGCAGTACCCTGTGCCTTTTCTGAGGCACAGATGCACATTGATTATCTTTGATAATCCCCACAAGCAAGTCCTAACCTGGGCATACGGCACCTCAATTATTATTGGGCTTGCGGACATTGGGCAGGTGTATCAGTTAGCATGTATCTGCCCTTGTGGGCAGAATGAAGGCTGTCTACTAAGCTTTAGTAACATCTAAAGCTGAGCCAAGCCCTTTTCACTATTAGGCATTGCTTCTTCCTGGGCCGAAGTTTCCCATCAGTCAAGGATCCCCACCCAATCCCCCAGGCCAGGCACAACGTGAGAGGGTGTCCTACCTGGGCCGCTGCAGAACGAGGCAATGATGGCCAAGATGCACACAATGCTTAGGTAAGGCACCCAGGGGGCTTGGTCCTGCAGGAAAAGGGCAGTGTGAACAGGCAGGGAGCAGCAAGATGTCCAGGGACCTGCATTTTTTTCTGACTCCGTCTGTGTGACAGGCCAGTTCATATCCCTGAGCCTCAATTGCTGCAAACGGCAACCACTTGGCCATTCTGTCCTCTGATTTCCCAGATGTGAGATGCAAGGAGATGGTGCCTGCAGAATTCCACGGGCTCCAGTGGAATTGGAATTGGCACGAAATGATAAGTAAGTGTAGACATGATGGCAACTGAATGCTTTGTTTAAAGCAAAGCATAGGAGAAAATGTTCAGGTGTCATCACACTGGAATTTCTCTCGGTTAACATTCTTACTGTGCAAAACATCATGTTTACGCTCCCGTCATCCCATCAGTGTGGAGAGCTAACTCACTCACGGAATGCTCAGCGGGCCTGTCACTCATCTATAGGCAGGTGTTGAGGGAGCTTTGAGGCCCTGTTGGGCGGGACTTAGATTGGGGGATACTTGAGGCAGAAGAAAGGTAGACCCCAGAGCAGCTTCCACTCCTTCTCTCAGAACCTCAGAGGGCCAAAGACACTGCAGAACCACCCTGCTCAGGACAACTCTAAGTCTGGATATGGGGAAATGCCAGCTCAGCCACACCCCCATCCCCCAAGGAGGAGGAGCCTGCTCAGCGCAACTTCTGAAGGACAGGCTTTTGACATCTCCACACTACTCTGGCCTCGTTCTAGAACTGTTTGGAACCTTAGGACAATTGGCTGAGGACCGAGATGCCCAACTTCCAAAGTCAAAATGTATTCCTGAAAATAATACCAAGACTCATCAGCCCCGTAAGTGCTTGGTGAATGCAGTTTGCTCTGAGCAGGGTAGGCAGCAGAAGGGAAAGGTGTGGAGCTTGTAGTAAAGACCCTGGGATCCAATCCCACCTCTGCTGTCATCCAGCTGTGAAACTTTGCTCACTTTTATTTATGGTTTAGATTTTTCCCTCCATAAAAGGGGGCAATCTCAGACTGGAAAGATGGCTCAGTGGTTAAGGGTACTTGCTGTTCTTGCAGAGGACCTAGGTTCAGTTCCCAGCACCCATCTGGTGGCTCACAACCATCTTTAACTCCAGTTCTAGGGGATCTGAGACCTTCTTCTGGTCTCAGTGGGCACCAGTCACACTTGTGATGCGCAGACATACATGTAGGGAAAATATATGCACCAAATGAAATACTGTTTTCAAGAAGAGACATCTTGAATTTAGTAAGGGCAGTGGATCTAATCGTTCCTCCACATAAACACACATGCACACTCCTGGACTGTTCATGCCACATGCCGTCAGTTACTCCTCTCAGCCTCCCAGGCTGTGGGGACAACTTTCCCTTGTAGAACTAGAGCCCAAGAGGAGCCAGCGGAGTGGTGAGTGGAAAAGCCAGGTCAAGGAACCCAGGTGACAGGAGTTCCCAGCTTCCCTTGCATGGAGGTGATCACTGGAGGGGCATCTAACATAATCCCCCAACTCCAAATGTAGGTAAATCGAGGCTTCCTGTTCGCCACAACACAGCTCATCTGTGGCAGTGGCAGTGCCAGAAGTCAAGTGTCTTGCCTTGAGTTCCAGGGCCCATCACCAGTGACACCCAGTGTTCTGGGAGTGAAGCTCCGTGGGAAAGACGCCTCGCAAGAGGAGCCACAGCCGAAGGCTCCAAAGTGACGAAACCAGAGCCAGATCCCTGCTGACCCCCCCCCCAAAGAGTGATGGGTGGGCGCAATGTCTCACCTGCAGGGTCAGTGTCACAGTGAGAGTTCCAAAGAAGAGGGCCATCAGCCCGAAGCCACCAATGAGGAGAGGCCTCCGCCCTAGGCGCTCCACCACCAGGCCCTAGTCCGAGAGAGTAAAAGAGGTGGAGAACACAGTTATTTCACTTTGAGCTCAATAACGGGGCCTTGGTCCTGCGAACTGATGGTGGAAGGCCAGGGAAGGCTGGTCTCACACAGGGGCTGTGACTCAGGGGGGCCACCCTACGCAGTTCCCCAAAGCTGCAGCCTTGGAGGTGTCCTTGGTCTCCCCCAGTCCACCCTCTGCACTGGCACTTCGGTCTGTCACCAAGGCAGGTAAAGGCAATGACCCTAAAATATAATGACCGTAGGCGAGTGTCAGATTCAGCGGGCCTAGACTGATGTCCTGGCTCTACCGCTCCCTTGGAACTTCTGCTTGTGACTTCAGGTCCTAAAGTCCGTGACAGGAACACTGCCGCCTCACCTGCCCCACCCCAAGGCCTCTAAGAGGCTGAATGGGTTAAATAAGGGGCTGGCTGCTGTTTCTATTCGGTGACTTCCTCTCGCCATCGCCACCGTTTCACAAAGAAAGAGCATCAAGGATCAGAGAGGTGAAATAACCTGGAAGAGGCCACACAGCATAAAGTGAGAAGGCCGGGGATTGAACCCAAGGTGTTGTCAAGACTCATGACTGAGTTCATCAGGGACAGGGTCAGCTTGAGCAAAGGCTTGGAGGAGGGAAGAGGTTCCCCCCTCATGGCCTTTCTATTACCCCACCCCACGACGACACACACACAATCTCCAGGAGAGAAAAACCTGTAGTATTTGTTTTCTAAATCTGGTTTTCTTTTCCTTTTTTTTTTTTGTTTTTGTTTTGTTTTGTTTTGTTTTGGTTTTTGGTTTTGTTTTTTTGAGACAGGATTTCTTTGTGTAGCCCTAGGTGTCCTGGAACTTGCTCTGCAGACCAGGCTGGCCTTGAACTCATAGAAATCTGCCCGCCTTGGCCTCTGCCTCCCAAGTGCTGGGATTAAAGGCTTATGCCACCACTGCCTGGCTCTGTTTTCTGGATCTGGCTTATTTTGTTCTACATAAATATCTAGAGTTCCACTCATTTTCCTGCAAATGTCATGATTCCCGTTTTCTTTGTGGCTGAGCAATATTCCGTTGTGTGTATGCACCCCCGTTTTCTTCATTCATCTGTTAGAAATGGTCCGTTTCCTGCGTACTGTGACTAAAGCAGGTATCTACGGTAGGCTGACTCGGAGCCCTTTGAGGGAAGGAGATTTTAAGTAGGAGTGAGAGAAAAAGGGGGATTAGCAAATTCCTGTGACAAGAAAGCAAAAGGGGGCTGCTCAGAGTGGGTAGGGGATCAACCAAAACAAATGACATGTGAAAATGCAGGAGTAAAACCCACACTAAGTTAAATACCAATCAATCAATCAATCAAAACTATCTGCTTCAGGTGAGCAGATGCCGTAACGCAGCTGAGGGCCATAAAGGGAGCATGTGGCCACCTGCCTGGCAGCTTCAGGTGACAAGAAGAGGAAGGGACAAGGCCCAGAAGCCTTGGGATCTCTGCCTTGGAGTTTTACTACAGGGAGTCTGCCTGGATCACAAGGAGCCAGAAACTGTCTGGGAGGTGAGCTTCCCCCAGATGAACGGGGTCTGCAATTGAGGCATAGCAGGGACTGGGGCATGGATGCATTTGTTTTGTCATCTGGAGAATACAGCACTGCAGGCCAGATGACAGCTCAGATCACCAGCTAAGGGTTACAGCCTGGGGACAGGTCACCCAGGCATGACAATGGCTGGGCAGGAGGGGCCTTCAGTGCACAGTCGGGGACTGGAGGCAGGTGGGGATAACCTGACTGGTTTCAAAGGCTCCCCCCCCCCCCCCCGCAGACCCAGGCTTCCCACACTTCTCATGGGAACCTGGCACAAGAGAATAGAGCAACAATGATGCCCATGGGTGGTGTATGAACCTGAAGATGGGCTGACCGGGGCTCAAGCCCTGGCGCGGCCTTTCATCCTTCCTTGCATGAAGGATGGATGACTAAGTGACTGAACTTCTCTGAGCCTGAATTTCCCCCACCTGGGAAGTGTGGATGATAGTGTCTCTGCAGGGTAGTTGTGACATGAGAGGAAAGGCATGCTGTGCAGGAACTCAACCCAAGAGCATCAGGGCCTTCCCAGCACAGCAGAAACTGCAGCATGATGACTGTTCCTCTAAGAATGGCCTGGGTGGCTACTCTCACTCCCGTAGCCTTGAACATGAAGGCCAGCCCTTCCATGACTTGCTTGTTTCTGTGTGGCCATAGGATAAGTCTAGGTGACAGGAGCAGGGGATCACTTCTGAGCACCCACTGTTCCAGGCACTGCACTGAGCACATTTCAACCATGAAACATTTAATTCCCACAAACACCCCCATGAACTGGGCCTTGTTTATCTCATACAGGTGAGGAAAAAAAGAAAACAAGTCAAGAGACTTTAGGAAGTTGTCCAAGGCACACGGGCTGATAAGACGAGAAGCAGGGATGCCTGTGCAATCTTTTGTGGTTCTGAAGATATTAAGCTTCCTAACAGGTAGAGCCCCAGTTTGTAGCAGCCCACTGCCCCATCTTCATGTCCAGTCATTGAACACATAGAGCATGCCTCCCCAAAAGCCCTCAGATCATCACTGTTTCCCCAGAATCCAGAAGCACCCCTGTGATGGGGAATGTTCTTTTGTATGTATGTGAGGTAGCATGGCAGATACTTCCACTAGCTAACCATAGAGGTCTGGAGGTTTGTACAGACAGGCAGAAAGAGATATAGCTGGGCAGAATTAGAATATAAGCAGGGACAAACAGGAAGTCACTCTCTTCTCTGGAGAGATGTAGCAAGCAAAGGAGATACAGGGCCACCATTCCCGGTAAGCAAAGACCATGTGAAAACATTTAGATTGATAGAAATGGGTTAATACTTAAGACAGAGCTAGCCATTAAGAAATGCTAGTAACAGGCCAACAGTTTTATAATTAGTACATTGTCTCTGCGTGTTATTTGGGGCTGACAAGGCTCTGGGACCAGGCTGGCAGAAAACTACTGGTAACACAATGGCACCCACAACGTGGGTATTAAGAATTTCCACTTAAAACTTGACAAACGGTTAAAAAGGGATTTTAGAACTAAAAGAGCAGAGACAAGCAAGGCTCCTCAGTAGCAGCATTTTTCTTGGTTGGGCTCTGTTTTGCTAGAGACAAGCAGAGACTCGTACGGTACCTTTAAGGGAGTCTTCCTGAATCTGCATAAGCAGCAAAAAAACTCAGGGCCCTTTTGAGAGGCCCTGCTACCAACTGAATGGTGTGTATAACAGGACAGCTGGCAGTGGCAGTGACCACATCTCCAAGCCGGCAGCATAGACCAAGGCGGTGAGCACAGCTCTCAGTGCTGGCGGTAAAGGAACCCCCCCCCCCCAAACTGGAAAGCAATGTTATTGTTTAGCAGATAAAAGACTCATGGCCAGAAAAAGATAAAGAGTTACCCATAAAGACAGAAGAAGATAAAGAAAAACCTCTAAAGGTTTACAGTGTATTTTAAAGTATACATAGGCTTGGGACAGAGAAAGAAACAGGATACAATGGTTTAAAAAAAAAAAATAGTAAGAGAACAGCTGGGTGGGGTGGCACCGCCTTACATTCCAGCTCTCCGGAGGCAGAGGCCGTCAGACAGACCTCTGTGATTTCAAAGTGAACCTGGTATGCAGAGTGAATTCCAGAGCAGCCAAAGTTACACAGAGAAACCCTGTCTCAAAAAAAAAAAAAAAAAAAAAACAAGTAAAAGAAATAGAGTAACAAAAAAGCCACATAAAACTAGAAAATACTGGATACTGTACACTATTGTGTTGTCTTTGAATTGCTCAATTGCTAAGGAAGGAACAACTGCTAAAAATACACTTGATTATCAATGCTGCTGAATTAATCCAACACATATATTAAAAATGCTTTGACTTCAAATTTTAAGTCTAAGGACAGGTTACTGGGGAAAAGAATTTCTATTTTTGTTTCCACAGAAAATGAAAAGCTGTGGATTCCTTCCAGACTAACATGGTTTGATCAAGCCAGACTCCCTGAAGCAGTGGCCCAGGTGATCCAACATTCAAAACAGCTGGGACAAGACAGCCTTGCAGACCACTACAGCCAGGATTTCTGTGTCTCCTTTGGAGCCTCAAGACAGCAGGAAGCAGTTTGGAAAGAACAATGCCCAAATTCCCAAATATTGTTTACAAATGTTTGTTTTCATTTAAATGTGGTTGGTTTTAAATGGCTAATATCACAACCAATATCTTTTTAAAGGTAAAAATAGGATTATGGCATAGAAATGAATACTTTGTTTTGGAATGGATTTTCATTTATTGATGCAAATTTAAGGTCAATTTTGTGATATGTATATTTCTTCTCTTGTTTAGGTATTGTGTTTATATAGCTCATTTAAAAATGTAATGTATAATTTGGTACAGATTATAGATAGTAACCTACAATAGTCAAAACTTTAGTTAGGTTTTCTAGATATAGAAAGATATATTTGAGATGGATAAATATTCTTCAAACCTTTCAAAGTCTTACAAAATATGGCATTCAAAATGGGTTAGGGCTTTTCTTAACAGTGAGGCACAACTGTTCCTGGCAACACCCATTACATCTGAGAAAAAGATAGGCATCAAAGAAACTTGTTATGGAGTTTGCTTTATATATATATATATATATATATATATATATATATATATATATATACATCAAGAGTAGACATTTGGGCAAGAAACTGCTAAAGAGTAACTTCAAAACTTGCCTAACTGTTTGACTACTGCTGTATAAACTGGGCATGCAGGGCCCACAGGAAAGTGACTGCTGAACTCACAAAACAAGATGGACAGTCCTGAAGGGTTCCTGCTTCATGGAAGAAATTTCTGCCAGAAATTCTACAGGACACAGAGAAAAATGACTGACAAATTGCCAACACAGCTGGGACAGTTTGAAATTTCCTGCTTTGCTGATGAGTCTGACAGACACACTGTGGCCTATAGGCTGATGATGGAACATTACAGAAGAACTTCGGGTGACTGACCAGGCAGCGAGTTGTCTCTGTCATTTCTAGAGTTTATATACTATCCTTCTGTGGTCTTTGAGGGAGTTGAAGACGGATAGTTATGGTTATACTTTTTCTTGGTTAGGATTAAAGATAAGTTACATATAAGACTTTATAATCACAAAGATTGGATAGATGACAGAATATTTTCTTTAATTCTTGATAATGTTAATGGACTAACTATTGTTAACTCTAGTTCTTGCTTAATACTGTTTTGTTATATGTAATTTTACTATGTCAAAGCTAAAACCCTTCTTTTTATTTAGACAGAAGAGATGATGGGGAATGTTCTTCTGCATGTATGCTTGTCTTATTGGTTGATGAATAAATTTCCGATTGGCCAGGCAGGAAGTGACCTAGTCTGGAGATTTGTACAGACAGGCAGGCAATGATGTAGCTAGTCAGAATCAGAATATAAGCAGGAACAAACAGGAAATCGCCCTCTTCTCTGCAGAGATGTAGCAGGCAAAGTAGATGCAGGGCTGACATTCCCGGTAAGCCAAAACCACGTGGAAACAGATTGATAGAAATGGGTTAATATTTAAGATAGAGCTAGCCAATAAGAAGTGCTAGTAACTGGCTAACAGTTTTATAATTAATACATCGTCTCTGCGTGTTGGGGGGGGGGGCTGGTGCGGCTTTGGGACCAGGCTGGCTGGTGGGAAACTGCTCATAACATCCTTGGCTGCCATGGAGCCCTTTTTGTTGATGGAGTAAGCAAGGCAGATATACAGTGAAGGACATACAGATGTACGGGGAGGTCAGTGAAGATGGAGAGGAGAGAGATAGTGAGCTCATTCTACGGGAGGTGTGGAAGGGTGTGAGAGCCAGGGAAGGTCATGAAGGAAGGAGAAAGTAGAACGTTATGGGGAACGCGGGTGGAGAGAGGCAATAAGGAGAGGGAAAAGGCAGAGGGAGAAAGAGAGGAGGAGGGGAGGGGAGGAAGGAAAGAGAGAGAGAGAGAGACATATATACAGACAGACAGAGACAGGAGAGAGTACCTAAGCCTTCAAGAACTGGACCCCATCAAAGGGGAGGCATTAATGGGGCCACAAGGTCCTGAGCATCAGGACTAGAGAGTGGGTCCCAGTGACAAAGGCAGGTCAGAACCACCCAGGATTAGAGGTGCAGAGCCATCCTGGGATGCACCCCCCAAGGCAGAGCGAGTCAGCGAAAGACACACAAGCGAATGACGGGTGCTCTGCCTCTTCAGAACACTTCTGAAAACCTGCATGCTATCTCCTCATGAGGACTCAGTCTGTAAGAACACCCATGACCTAAGCTGTAAAATAAATACCGGAGGATCTGGGTCGTAAATATCTGGGAATGAAAATATTTTCAGTTAGTTGTGGATAGGTTGGGAAATCCTCAGCATATAATTTAAATAAAATAAATAAAGATGAGACTAGAAAATAGAGTTACTGTATAAAACAGCAAAACAGTGAGCCCCAGGTTTGTGTATGCTTGCCTGTATGCGTGCACGTGTGTTTGCCTGCAGGCTTGCCTGTTGAGGCCAGCAAACCACTAGGTCATTCCTCAAATATTTCCCGCCTCTTTTTAATGTGAGGCAGACCCCCCTGTTCTTCTGGGGTCTTACTGGTTATTTTAGGCTGGCTACCCATGAACCTCCAGAGATCTATGCCCCAGCCTCCCCAGCACTGGGGTCTAAGCTTGAACCTAGCAAAGATTATATATATATATATATATATATATATATATATATATCTCACAGGTCATTTCCAGAACCCAGCCTAGCAAATTTCTATAGCCATCTAAAACGTCACTAAATTCTAAAGTATGGAAGCTACTCTTATGATTATCTGTGAGAGCTCCAAGGCTAACAGCAGCTCAGAGCTGGAGGATGGGAGGCTTTGTCTCCTCAGTATCTCAGAGGAGATGAGCTAAGGTCCCTGGTGACAGAGACCTTAGCTTCAGTATCACATAGGGGACCAGGTTGCAGTGAGATAAGCAAGCATATTACTTTGCTGTACTGATTCTGAGGCTTGTAACAGCTGTGTTGAGGTTAGCTTGTCACAGTCAGAGATTAACATGTCACATTGTTACACAGAGAGTCTCTATGGCTAAACCCGCCTTGTGCTGTGAATTCAGGATTAAGGTGTGTCACACTCAGATGTGACAGAATGTTACATTCCACACAGAGGTGGACACAGGCTGTTTATTGATAAACATTACAAAGTGCAGGGCCCTGGGCTAGACTGTGAGAGCCGCTTCCTCAAGTGAGTCAACCACAGAGTTAACAGTTGAAAGTGAGCCCTCAAATACAAGCTAGCTAAGAACGGATATTTCACACTATGATATATGATATTCAGGAACTTCGTTGGGGAGGAGACATGCTCTCCCCCAGGTCACTGAAGAAGCTGGAACATGCTCCTGCTTGGGAAATGACAGACAGCAGAAGAAGGTCTCGGAAGATGCCGAGGAGACAGCTTTCAGAGAGACTGGAGTGAGGAGGCAGCTCTCCCCTGCTCCAGGCCTGCCTGGCCTGGGCACCAGTGTGCTCTCTCTCCTCCAAGGTATACTGCAGCTCAGCCTGTCTGAAGGGATTAGGGTGACAGGGTATTCCTACTCCAGACTAAAGCCACCAGGGAAGACACTAACTCAAGATGAACAGCTGCGCTTCAAGGGTTCTGATGTCAGCTAGGAGCCAACAGCCAGGCTTCTGGTGCTGAGAAGCCCCTCTGGAGACTCTGAACTGTAAGGTCCCCTCTGCGGCCACCATCTCTCCCACAATGTGCTGGGACCTTTGAGCAGGCAGCAATGGCAACATGTTTCTGTTTATGATTTTAAAAATCAACTTTGCTGAGTTTTGTTCAATGAAGTGTCCTCATTTTAATTCTGCAGCCTAATATTTTTCTCCACAAATTTACATTGTTACCACAACCGCAAATGAGATATAGAAACTATATCCCACTACCACCAATTGTCTCTCTATGATCCCATCTCAGCTCCACACAGCCCTGATCCACTTTCTAGCACCAGTTTTAGAATTTCACACAAACCTTTGTAGCCCTTGTGAGACCTATCCATCTTGTTTGTGATACACACGAACCGTTCTTTGTTTTTGAGGATGAGCAATATTCCACTGGGCGGACATACCACAGCTTTTCTCCATGCATCTGTTGATGGACAAGGGGTTGCTTCTGGGTTTGGCCTCTCATACACAAAGCTGTTAAGAACACCAGCGTATGAGTCTCTATGTAGACATGGGTTTTGTTTCTCTTGGGTAAATACTTGTGAGTGGGGTGGTGAGTGAATGGGTAACTGTCAGAAACATTCCCTGAAGAGGGTAATGTGACTTTCAACTCCTAGCAGCAGTGTTGAGAGTCCCCGTTGCTCCATTTCCTTGGCAACATTTGGAATTGTCAGGATGTAAATTTTGCCTATCCTTGTGGAGAATGACAGGATCTTATTGTGCATTTTACCTCCCCTGATAGTACTGAGAACTTTCTCCTGTGCTTTTTGACCTTTGAGGATTTCCCTTGGGAAAGTTCTGTTCAGATACCTTCAGAGTGCAGTTCTTCTCGAGTTCCCAGGATTCTTTACATATTCAGGACACAAGCTCCCTGTCAGGCTTGCCTTTTCACTTTCTCAGCCACGTCTTTTAAATGGTCGCAAGTTAAATTTCTGACAAAATCCAATTTATTAATTTTAAAAATGGTTCATGGTTGTGCATCTAATCGAAGAAATCTCTGCTTATCCCAGTTTTGTAAACTTTTCTCCTCTATGACCGTTTATGCATCCACAGCAAAAGCGTGAGTGACCAGGCATTACCTCTTCACTGACGTCACTCCCAGGGTGTGTGTGGGGGGGGGGGCATGGTCTCTAAGAGGGATAAGCTTGAGAGATTTCAACCAGATTGCAAAAGTAGACAGGGTACTTCCCTGAGGTTGCTGGGGCACTGGGTACAACATTCCTTAAGCATCCCATCAGCCAGGCAAGAACCAGAAGCCTGGGAATCAGGATTGGGAAAGACTCAGCCTGGGAGGGGCAGAGTAGTTTCTAAAACCAACATCTCACTGTCATGCAGGGATGAACTTTCCACAGGGCAAAACAGACAGATCTGCAAGCCCTAAGCGTCTTGCCCAGTTCTAACTCTCAGAACTGTCCAGCTCAGAGGAGGTCACACCTGCAGGGAGTAGGTGGGGACCAACACGGATGTCTGGCTCTGTTTTTACCTGATGGGGTGTCTCCCCTGCTGAGCTCCTCTACGCTTTGCTCTGTGAACTCGGACTCAGTCTCAGATAACCATTGCATAAGTTCCCACAGCAGCAGTGGTAGGTGTACTACACACAGAAGGGCTCAGACAGCAGGGATCTTCCTCACTTTCTCAGCTGTAAATCCAAGATCAAGGTACCCGCAAAGCCTATTCCCTGCGAGGGTGCAGGGGAGCCCCGCCCTGCCTTCTGAGGGCCTGCCTCAAACCCTCTCCTGCCATCTGAGATGCGCCTTGACCTTCTCCTGCATTCTGCTGTCCTTTCCTTTTAACATCAAGACTCAAGTATCCACGTGGTGCTCTCCCTGGACATGTCTGTGTCCAAAATTTCCCTTTTTGTAAAGGCGTAATGAATTTGTGGGCTCAACCCACTCCAGTATTATTATCCAATCCTAGTTTAACTAACAACACCTGCAATGACCTGTCTCCAAATGAGGTCACACTGGGAGGGATTTGGGGATCCCAGCATGTGAGTTCTAGGGAGTCATGTCACAATCGACAGGTCGCTGAGTCTCCATTGGGCTCAGTGCGGTCCTCAGCAGTACCTGTTGGGATGACATTATCACCACTACTCCCAAAGAAGAAAGTGTGTGTGGGGGGGGGGGGAGAAGAGGTCAGAAAAACCTGGGCATCGGGTCTCAAAGTTACCCAGGTGGTGAACAGCAACATGGCCAGGGGAGCACCGAGTCCAAAGAAGCCCTTGCTGTCCCCTGTCACCCTGACCTTCACGCTCTGCACACATTAGATCCAGTATCTCACATTTTGGCCACAGAGAATGAAGACAGTGACACTGAAATTTCAGGAACACTGGGAAGTTTGGAAACCCTTAAAGATGTGTGTTTAGTTCAACATAGTATAGCCTGCGCTGCCACAAGCAAAACCACTTTGCTGTGGATCCTGATCCTGGCTTTTAAAAGCAGAGTCCATGCCTCCTACCAGAGGTAGAGCTGGCTTCCCATGGCTCTGTCCACACCACATGGTCATCCTCATGGGTGAATGACACTCCATGGGAATTCACTCATCTGAACAGCACAGTTGCAGCCCCCAAAACACAGCCCCGAAAAGCCAGCTGTTCTACAAGATGGCAATTATTTACAGCCAGCAAGCTGCTGGATGATGGCTGCTGCCCAAATTAACCCCAGATCAAAAGAACGAGAGTCTTTTCTCCTCGGTTTTATTACGCCTCAGAGTCATTTTATAGAGTGTCAAAAACCTCAGTAAAGAGAGTGGAAAAAATAATCAGGGAGCCCTTTATTGACAGGAAATTACCTCGAGGGGTTGGACAAAGTCTGAGTGGCCCTGAAAAGCAGGTTACATAAACTTTAGAAAGAGCAGAGGACTTGGAGAATGTTGAGTTTGGGGGAGGAGAAGGAGCTGCCATAGGCTTTGATTTTTGTTTCCATGACAACCCTTTTTTGCAGAGTTAAAGTATCTTGTCATTACTTTAACAAGCAGCTTAAAACAACTCAAAGGTAGCAGTTTATGGCTTGGGCAGCCACAGGTCCAGAGCAGGTATCACAGGACAAAACTCACAGTGGAGGCTGGGGAAGAAAGGACTGGCTTTCCCAGTTCCCAGAAGCCTCATGGGTTCTATGTCCCTACCCCTTCTTCATCTTTCAGGCCAGGTAACCATGGTAACCCTTACATCCTGACCTCACCTGCTGTTCATTGACCTTTTGTCATGTCAAAGGTTCATTGGCTGCCCAGATAAGCAGGGGACCTCCACAGCTCAAGGTCCTTCCTCCCACCTGTGAAGTCCCCTTTGACACAATCTCAAGACCTGCAGATCTTTGGGATCCATTAATTTTACCTGCCACAGATGGCAAGGGTTAAAAGCTAATGTTATAAATATGCAAATCCATTCAGAGATATATGGCTATTTCCCCAGCCTGCTGGTAAGTGGATGTCCCAGATGAAATATAGAGCTGTCCAGTTCTGAACACACGTGCGCTCGCACGCGCACGCGCGCACACACACACAAACACACACACACAGTGTCCCTGCTATGTTCTTCTCTGCAAGGACACAAGGACTTGAAGTGGAGCTGGCATGGGAACACAGACCACCCATGTTCTGAGAAGAGATGGGCAGAAGCCAAGACGGGATGGCTCATGGGCTTTGGAGAGCAGATAGAGCCTTCATCACCAGAGCTAATTCTCATAAGACTCTTTTCTGGCTATATGGTGCACCCCATTAAACCCGCCAGATCAATAGTAGGAGGGAAGTCATTCTGCACCAGCCGCTGTTAGAAAGGCAGGACCCTGGCAGCTAGGATGTAGACATAGTCACTGCCTTCCAGGAACAGAGCAAGGCTGGATACAGAGTAGAGATGAGCTGGCATTTCCCAGGCCACCTGAACAGCCTGATTGGAGGGAATTTTCATTCTTTCAAGTTTTCCTGGATTTTCATAGATGTACCCTAATAAGTTGGTATTGGTTTCTTATAGCAACAAAAACCAAACCAAAACAAAAACCCAAATTCCAAACCTCTTCTGCTTCCTCTGCCATTTCTACCCCAGACTGACTGAGTTCTGTTGATCAAAGTCAGAATTAGTAGTGGGATTTTGCAGCCTACAGCTGGAGATGGGGTTTGGTGATGCTCATGGTTGGCAGAACACTGGAATGCTTTCCCTCTAACAAAACGCATCCATCACTCGTCTACATGTTTATTGGTACCCGTTTTTAAGAAGAAGCTTGTTAGAACAATCCGGGAAGGTAAGGAGATGCAGTGGGATGCAGAATCGGCACGGTTGTGCTGACATCACCCTTGTCGGTGGAGATCAGCGGGGGAGACTGAAGGCCTGAGCATCGCTTTCAAGGTCAGAACACACACTCTGCCATGTCAGAGATGTCAGTTTCTCCCTCTTTCATTTCTGAAGAGCCCCAGGGGTACTGAATGTCTATAGAATGAAGCACACACCACACTCCCATGAGAAGACAGACTTGAGAGCATCTTTAAGAAGCCAAGGCTCAGGGAAATTGAACACAGCATCCAACATCACACAGCTACGGCTAGGATTTGGTTTGTTTTGATTGGAGACAGGAGGAATGGAGATACAGAGAGAAAGAGCCTAGGTGGGTGACGGGTCATGGAGCCTGAGCCTCTCTCAAATCCAGACAGGGCCCCTTGACAAGGCCCCCCCTCATGAAGCAAGCCCTGTTAGTTTCCCTGGGTGCCTGTGTGCCATTTCGCTCCTGGGGCATTCTCGGGAGCCCTTGGTGACTTACAGAGAAGATGGCAGCTAGCGTCTCAATTCCACCAGTGCTCAGGGTGATGTATGGAATCTTGTCCTGAGGGATCCCAGCTTTCCCAAAGATGCTATTGGTGTAGAACCAGATCTGTAATGAAGAACAGAAAGGTCATTCAGAGACCTCAGCCTCCTCCCCAAGTTAGACAAGGTGTGAGGATCTCTGTGCACAGCGCCACTGAATTCAGACTCACAGGTGAGCTATGTGGCCACATGGTTCCCTTCCTTCTTCTCTAACATACCCCTGTGTCCCTGGGAGTGATGTCTGCCCACCTGAGACTGCCTTGCAGTGAGGAGGGTAGCGACATAAATATTGGTGAGAGCTGGCAGGAGGCTTGTTATTTTACTTTACCTTTTCATTTATTTATTTATTTACTGTTGGGGCAGTGAAGTGCATGTGTACCTGTGTGTGTGTGTGTGTGTGTGTGTGTGTGTGTGGTGTGTATGTGTGTGTGTGGTGTGTGTAGGTGTGTGTGTGTGGTGTGTGTGTGTGTGTGTGGTGTGTGGTGTGTGTGTGTGTGGTGTGTGTGTGTGGTGTGTGTGTGTGTGGTGTGTGTATGTGTGTGTGTGTGGTGTGTGTAGGTGTGTGTGTGGTGTGTGTGTGTGGTGTGTGTGTGGTGTGTGTAGGTGTGTGTGTGGTGTGTGTGTGTGTGTGTGTGTGTGTGTGTGTGTGTGTGTGTGTGTGTGTGTGTGTGTGTGGTGTGTGTGTGTGTGTGTGTGGTATGTGTGTGTGTGTGTGGTGTGTGTGTGTGTATGTGTGTGTGGTGTGTGTGTAGGTGTGTGTGTGTGGTGTGTGTGTGTGTATGGTGTGTGTGTATGGTGTGTGTGTATGGTGTGTGTGTATGTGTGTGTGTGTGTGTGTGGTGTGTGGTGTGTGTGGTGTGTGTGTAGGTGTGTGTGTGTGGTGTGTGTGTGTGTGGTGTGTGTATGGTGTGTGTGTATGGTGTGTGTGTGTGTGTGTATGGTGTGTGTGTATGGTGTGTGTGTATGGTGTGTGTGTGTGTGTGTGTGTATGGTGTGTGGTGTGTGTGTGTGTGTAGGGGAGGTGAGGAAAGAAGTTCTAGGAGTCAGTTCTCTCTTTCCACCATGGGGACCCAGGTCAGACTTGGTAGCAAGAACTTTTACAGGATGAGCCATGTCACTGGCCACCCCCCCCTCCTGCCCCCTTCCTCCTCTTCCTTTAAAGAAACTTTATCAACGAGGTATGCTCTCAAGTTTCTTTTATTTTATTTCTGCCCACTTTCCTTTCTGTAGTCAAGGGTGGCGGACATGATAGCTGGAACCTCAGCATCCGTCTTGGGTCATCGATTAACCTTGGGTAAGCATGCTTTGTGTGAATCAAGAACTGTTTCTGCTCCGCAGAACATTTTACCATCACCCACAAGAAACTGCCACGATGACTCCACAATTGTACACACAGCACAAGTGATGCTCCTGAGGTCTGTGTAACTATAGATCTACAGTCAGGTCCAAAGGGAACTCCTGGTCCCCAAACCCCCCAAAGGCAGTCCAAATATACAGAAACGAGCCCAACCGGACTATAGGAGGGGCTCTGGCTGTTAGAAGAAAGCCAGCATTCCCGAGGAGCTTGTGAAAATGGTTCCCACCTGTCAAAGGGAGTCATTTCCTTTACTCCTGGCATGGCTACCTGAGGACCCTATCAGGGTATCAAAGCCCGTGCTGACCTTCTAGGCTCCCTCAGTATCACAAGCACCTGATACACACTTCAAAGTCCATGCTAGCATCCTGCCCTTTTCATCTCCTCCTGTACCCTTAACTCCCTCCAGCTCGTGGGGTCACCCCCACGCAGATAGTCATCCCCCTTATAACCCAGATACTCCCACTTTCATCCTCTTGCCCACTCTTATTCTCTCTCTCTCTCTGCTCTAGTCTCTATCTCTCGCTACCCCGCCATCTCCGCTATTCTCTCCCACTCTCCCTCTACCCTAGCCCTGGCCATATTCAGTCTACTTCTTTTTCCCTCTGCTCTAGACTCTTCCAGATGCCTCTAGAGGTTCTCTCTCTCTCTCTCTCTCAAATCTACAATGAAAAGCCTTTAATCACGCCACGGAGCGGTTGTCAGCAGTTGCGTCACTGGGCCCCCTCACAGAAACACCGGGACAGTGGCAGCTCTTGGCAGAGCCACGGATGCCCACAGCTCAGGCGCAACACTGGCTACTCACTGCTCTGATGCTTGTGTGAGGAAGCCCTTGTTTCTAATCTATCTTGTTACAAACAGTTGTTTGACAAGCTATTCCGGGAGAATTGGTACTGACTTGTATCCAACAGCTGGTTAGCTTTGCAGTGACAAGTAATTCTTCATAGGGTCTCCTGAACACTCAGAGACACAATTAAAATGAGTCACTGCCCTGAGCCTGGACATCAGTTGGCAGAGATGGGCTTTAATGTTCACATGAAGTGAGGAGCCACTGCCCTGTGTTATCTGCCTCCTATTTGAGTGGGTGGGGAAGTTGAACTTCAGGCTATCCGTATGAACCTTGACTACCAAATTTGCAGGGAACAGAGGCAATCACTCACTAGCCCAACAGTTCCTGTATGCCCGAGGCTATCAATCATTCCAAACCCTGGATTTGTCACACAGGCTCCCTCCCCTTTGGGTAGCCATGGTCATCCAGACCAGTCACAGCTGGATTGCAGACTTGGTTAAGAGTATTATTTATTGACATGCCAACTCACTGGTTTTAGTGCCATCATGCTCTCTACCTTCCACTCACAAGAGAGAGAGCTTCCAGCCCCCACCCACACTTGGTATATATTTCCCTGTAGAAGCTATTCTCTAGCCCCACGGCTGAGAACCTCCCACCTCTACAGAGGCACAGCTGTGGACATCCTCAGCAGGTTAAAAGTCAGTGTTGAGCATCACTGGGCATGACATTCTGTGTTCATCGTAGTATGGCCATGACGGGGGCTGAGCCATCTCACTGGATGCATCTAGACACTGGTAGGCAGGAGCCTGGAGCCTGTGAGGTCTGCAAGGCTAGCCTGTCCCATTCTGCCTGATCCATGTAGCCCCCCACCCCCGCACCTCATTTCAAGGAGGAGGAGGAGGTGACTGCCTCTGCTTCGACCTCTGTGTGAACTGAAGGTGATATGATCTGACAGCTTCAGGCCCTTGTGGCCTGAGAGAGGAAGCACTTGGTACACTCAGAGTCACAGAGCCACGGAGCCAGGATGCCCCCGTCTCACTAAGTGCGCATGAGCTCCTACTCTGCAGGCTGTCCCTGGTTCCCTACTGCAGTGCTTCTAACATGCTGAAGTGTCCAGGTAAAGCCTTCATATGGCAAACAACAGGCACCTTCTAGATGGTTCCTTCTCTCCATGGAGATATGCACACTCTTTGGATAAAAGGAGCCTAAGTTGTCAGTGTGGGTAGGAGGCATCTGTGAAGCCATCCTCCTTGGGGATGTATCCTTGAGGAGCCCCAACAGGGGCAGGGCTGGTGACTTTCTGAGTCTCCATTTCAATGTCCCAGATGCCTCCCTCTTAGCTCCTGGTGTAGCGTTTTGGTGAGGCGCCATGTTATGCAATCAATCTAGCCCTTTGCAGCTATGAGAAGACTAAGAAGAAAGCAAGAGCCACACCCACATGACGACACTGGAGCAGAGGTACCCGCCGGGAACCCTCTCTCTTTAAAGCATGTGCCATGATTCAGGTCTCCATATTATCACCCAGGGCTCCTGTGTCTGCTCTTGGCTGTAAGCTCAGTGGCCATGGGCTAAGAGATGCAATCTGATTTCTTTGCCAACATACGCCGATTGCCTGCCTCATCCTTGTCCAGCGTACTAGTGACTTTTCTGGTGGGGACCGAGCTGACAAGGAGTAACTTAAGTGGATGGTTTTTGTTTTATTTGGGCTCATGGTTTGAGAGGGTACAGTCTGTCATTCATGGAGGTGAGACTCCTCACAATGTCACACACCAAGAAGAGAGCAAATAGAAATCTGAGATGTGACCCGTGAGACCTGTCCCACGGGGACACACTTCTTCTGGCTCATCTCCATGTTCTAACTTGTCCATTGTATCCCTGACCAGCACCACTCCCTGGGGACCATGTGCCCTAATGCATGAGCCTGTAGGGGACAGTCCTCAGTCAAACTACAGCACCCGGAATGCAAGGCAATGTTGATCTGGTTGGGCTTGCTGGATGTAGTGGTCAGAACCTCGGTCTGGGGAATCTTAGTTCCCAGGGCAAATCTGACTCTACACATGGTCAGGCCCTTGAGGCAGCACATTTTCCTGGATTGCCTGAGAGGGCTGTAGATGCTATCACTCATTATAGAGGGGGAATGGGGAGGCAGAATTGGTCATAGATGTAGGGATGGGAGAGGAGGAAGGGAGAGAAAGCCAAACACACTGTATCGCTTCTGACCCTGAAGATGGAAGAAGGGGGCCACAAGCCAAAGAAACGAGGCAGCTTCTAGAAAGCCGGGGAAACAGAGGAATGGGTTTTCTCCTGGCATGGCCAGGAGGAGTGAGCCTGATTTGATCTGAGTACCTCTGGCCTTGTAAGCTGCACGGTAACGAGTGGTTTGAAGCCTCTGGTTGTTAGCGCTGTGATTTGTTTTGTGCAGTAGTGAAAAGGAAGGGTTACACTGGAGAGGTGTGGTTCATTTGTATTATGCTCTTCCCAGGGATGGGTTCTTTCCACAGACAGTGATCTATGGCTCTGATTTGAGGCCTAGGTGGGAAAGGCTTGCTCATTTATTAAACGTCTTCTGGTGCTCACCTAGGCTTCATCCCTGCTGGATAGAACCTACTTGCCCTCACTTCTTCGGGCTTAAGTACCTAGAACTTGGGATTCAGACAATTGGTGCTCAAATCTCCTACTAGCTATGAACCTTTGGGAAAATGTCTCAGTGTCTCTGTGCTTAACTTTGGGGCCCCAAGGACATCTCCTGGCTGCAGAAGGTGCTAATGTGTACACCCGATCAGGACCACAGCTGAGTTCATAGAGTCGGGCCAGGGCAAGCAGAGATGGTCCAGATTGCTTGCTATAGGCACATGGTGACAGCGAGGTGGGAAACCAGGCCGCTGACTTGGTCCAAAGCTTTGTCCTGTGTCAGGGAAAGCATGTGATCCAGGAAGGTGGAAACAGTCTCCACCTTGCAGCCCACCAGATAGATTTGCTGGCACACCTCTGTGCATCGGGGCATGGAGACACTGGCAGAGTTCCTCTGTTACAGGGTATGCAGATGGGAGATTAAATCCTGTGGAGGAGAAGGGTCTGCCCAGCAATGTCCTGGCTCTCCATCATTAGGCGTGGATGTCACATGTCCTTAAGACTCTAAGTCTGAGCCTCAGGAAACAGTGCATTCCTCCTCTTCCTTCAAAACAAGGAGGGTCTGATACACCTGACCTTGAACTAGTCTGGGGGGGGGGATGGCAGAACCAGCAGTGGCCACTCTGGGTTTAGGTTGAGCTCTTAACTCCCCCACTCCACATTGTTCTAGCTTAATCTGACCAAGGCAAAAAAAAAAAAAAAAAAAAAAAAAAAAAGAAAGAAAGAAAGAAAGTGGGGGGGGGGGAATGACTAAAGAACAAAGTGATCTCATCTTACACCAGAGTTTCCGGGAATAGACTCTGGAGATGTTGAAATTTGGCAGAATGTGTGGCTGCTACCTTCCCAGGCGGTCGTTTCCCCTTTTCTGGACAGGAGCCTTGCTGCAACTCCCTCTCCCATCTGTAAGTGCCACAACAGAACCGGACTTGCTGAGCAGGTATAAATGCTCCGCTCCGCTCCATCATCTGGGCTCTTTGGGTGTGTGTGTGGGGGGGGCTCCCTACTACCCTTCCCTCCCTCTGTTTAATGCTCTCAGTGCTGTGTGCCTGGAAGCCCGTCTTCATCCTTAGTGGACAGAGAACTGACCACAGCCCAAGGTGAGGCATCCCACTGGGTTCCCCAGAAGCAATCACACTCCTAACCTCTCTGACTTGGGGGTTTTACCTCCTGGAACACTGGAGAGAGCTAGAGGCCTGGGGCCTCCAGGGAGGCCTCAGCTCACTCGGGCTCTGATAGGATGAAGCCGACACCGCCAAGACTGCTTCTATCTAAATCATTTTGGTTCTCTGTCCCTTTGACTCCCTGTGTCTGTTTATTGAGAGCTGTGATACTTTGTTTCCAGGGACTCAACGAAGGACAACAGGTGGCAGTGCAAGGCACAAGCTATGCTGGCAGTGTGGATAAGTCCGTTCCATTTTATCCATTCATTCTACAGAGGTGGGAACTGAGGACCAGCCAAGTTCCGCAGATGTTCAAAGGCACGGCCTCAGTGGAGGCTTACATCGCAGAGCTGGGGTCTGAAGTCTGACATCCTGGGCTCATACGCTGAGCCACCCACATTCTGGCCTTCCTCAGTTTCTCTGTTGATGCTGGTGTTGGGGTGGGGGAGTGTACTCACCGCGTTGAGTCCACACAGCTGGTAGCTGGCCATGGTGACGACGACAGTGATGACCTGCCAGCGGACAAAGGGTGCCCTCAGCAGCTCCAGCACGGACAGCAGATGGAGGTTCCTCTGCACGCGGCTTTCAGCCAGGGCCTCCTGCAGCTCTTCGGAGACATCTGCTTTGCCCAGAAATGTTTGGAAGGCTGTGAAGAAGGACCAACAGGGATTGGGATGTTGGTTCTCTAGGATGCTTGCCCTGAATGGATGGATGGGACCCACTACCTTGGACATACACTTGTGAGGGTCCCATGGAGTCTACAAAAAAACTGTGTTTGAAAACGGGAGATGGGGGCCCAACTTTCCTGAGGTCACCAAGCGGGCTGAGCTAGAACCTGGGTCTATCATTCACCTGCCCACCCCCTGACACACACACACACACACACACACACACACACACACACACACACACACACATTGAGAAGCAGAGCATGCCCAATGTTCAAATCCATCTCAGGAACGGTTGTCCTATTCATCTTCTATGTGCAACCCTGCCCCTCATGCTGGGGGGAAATTGCATAGCAGCAAGCATGCCAAACCTTGCTTAGAGCTCCCACACCAGATCAGCTATTGCGGTGAAGCTCACTGAGCACCTCCTGTTTGCCTGACCCATTCTCATTGGATGTGTGGATGCCAATGGCCACCTGGCCACAAGTTTGCCAACCCTAAAGTTGCCTGTTTGGGTGGAAGAGGGTTGAACCTAATGTCCCTTATTGAAGCCTTTTCCATATATGGCCCTCTGGAATTTGGATGTCTCAAACAGGAGGGTAAAGATCCACACACTCTCTTGGTGGATTGCATTTCCACATCAAGCACTGTGAATTCCCAGCCATGGGAGAAAATGTATTTTAACCCTTGCACAAGCAGACCCCTGGGATCGCCAGAGCCAGATCACACAGCATGGTCTCAGAGCAGAAGCTTGAATATTTATCACCCTTAGTTTTCCCCCTACAGGGAAAGGAGGCCATGGCGGTGTTTCCTGTGGATAGTCCATTCCAGACACAGCAGGCAGTGTCCTTAATGACACGGCTGTGCCCCTCAGGTTTGCGAAGCTGCTCTTTTTAGACAGGAAAGGAAAGTGTCTAAGCAGACTCCAGATTTTCCAGGCAGCAAGCCCAGAGGGGCTGCAGGGGCACTGCAAGCTGCTCCCAAGCATCTCTTTGGAAGATGTGATTTAATGCTTCTGCTGCACCGATTAAGGGTACAGATAAGGAGTAGCTGGATTTGCACTGCACACCAAACCACTGTGTTTTGAAATGTTCTTCCAAGTTCAGGATGTAATATCCAGGGGAAAACAAAACAAAACAAAACAAAACAAAAAAAAAAAACAACCCCCCAAAAAACAAACATACAAAAACCAGGCCTGGAGTTTGCTAGTGGGAAAATATTTCTCTCATTTTCTTGACATGCATATTCCCATTACAAAATATGGGAAACTTTATCCTCCCTTTACCTTGAAGTTAATTCAATACACAGAGCTCATCATAATTCCCCTCTGAAGCCTTGTCCTTGCTGACATCTCCAGGGTCCGAGTCTCTCATTCTCTGCACCTTGTCTTCCCAGCATCCCCTCCTGCATGTTATTGGATCACTAATCCCCCTCCCCCCCCCCACACCATCACCTTCTCCCAGCATTAGGTAGGAGGTGCCTGGCAGAGAACAGGTGCCAGGGTGATGTTTGTTAGCATGGTTCAGATGGTAAATCGAGAACCTTCCCCTATAACAGAGATCTTTACTTTGGTACCAATGGCATCTTGAGTTGAGGTGCTTCAGTGAGTGTGTGTGTGGCGGGGGTGACGGGAGGCATTGATGCATGGTAGGATGCCTGACACCGTCCCTGGACAGCTATGATGATCTAAAAGATCTCTGGATATTGTCAAGCACCTCCTGGGGTGAGGCAAAGAGCATGCTCCTCCCAAAGGGACACACACACACACACACACATACACACACACACGCACGCACGCCCCACCCTCCAGCATACCCCTTCCTCCCTTCCAGTGCATGGCAGTTCCTCCAGACCCTGACCACTGGGCCACCCTTTCGCTCACTAACTTGCAGCTATGCTTGAGCTGCACCACCCCTGCTTACTATGATTGCTGTGAATGATAGTGCTGTGGTTGGGGCTTTGCTTGCGTTAGGTTTGGGGCTCTTGCTACAGCGTGAGACCCTCTCCAACCAGAGATGTTTTTATGAGAATGACAACCTAGGCATAAGCTGTATGGGGGGGGGGGTACTGAAGGATGTCTGACCCAGCTAGAGGAGGGGAACCTTTAGCAGCTGAAGAACAGCCTGGAATTTGAGCAATGCAGACACCCGTGGGCACATGTGCCCATTCCTCTCTGTTCTCTGGAATTCCGGTACCTGTTGTTCATCCAACCTCAGCACGGGAGTTGCAGGCATGGTGTCTGGGGTGGGGTGTGGCTTTAAAAACATCCCATGTCTAAGGTCGGGATGGGGGTGCTACGGCTAGCTTCACTGACCGTTTGAACTGGACTTAGAACCATCTAGGAGACAAACTAGTGGGCATGTCTGTGTGTATGTGTGTGTGTGGGGGGGGGTGTTCTAAATTGACTCATTTATCTGTGGGTGGCACCATCCATGGGCTAGAGTCCCAGACTAAATAAGGAGGATTCCAGCCCTTGTCTCTCTGCTTCTGGGCTGTGGGCTAGCACAGTCCCTGTTCTCCTACCCTCCCCAGCAGGACTGACTGTGCCCACAAACCATGAGCCCAAATAAACCCTTCCTTCCTCAGTTGCTTCCCACCGGGTGTTGTGTGACTAACTAATACAGAGGGAGAGACTGGTGTTTCTGAGAGCCCAGAAGGTGTCTGCCCCTGGAGCTGAGTTCACAGCAACAGAACTCAGCTCTCCAATCCCATGATGCTGTGGGACTTTCCCTGAGGAGACCTAAAGAAACATCTCATGCAGACGGGAGGACATGGTCAGACCAAGGAAAGGCTTTGTTCAAGCCCAGCCTGGTGAACCAATGAGCTTACTGGGGTTCAGCAAGTGTGTCCATTTATACAGTGAGACAGAAATCTTGGGGAGATTCCAGAGGCCCTCAGGAAGGTCTTGTAATGGTCCCATTAGCCCCTTCCCTCCCTCCTCAAGGGAGTCAATGGGTCTGAGTTCTCATGAGGATCATCATGGATGCTTTGCTTCAAGATGGCGGTGTCATGTCCAACATGGGGAAACAGTACCTGACACTGTTCAGTCTCATTTACTTACACCAGTGAGACTATCAAAGCCTGTCCCTTCTCCTTGCCACGTCTATCCCCTGTGCTGAGGTGGCACGTGCTGACACAGCCTCTCCAAACTTACCATATCCACTCTCTGACAGGGCCATCCCTGCATACGGCAGTGCTTGGTACCCAGCAGTGAGCACTCATGGAGTGCCCTTGGCTAATGATGGAACAGCAACCACCAAGCAGGACACCGACATTCCTGGTGCCACGGTGTTGCCTCTGGGGTTGTTGGGTTGTCATGTGAGAGTGTTGTGGAGTAAGGGGTGGAGCCCTGGTCACCGTGGCTGAACTTCCCTCTTGATGACCCTCGGTCACCAACCTCCCTTCTGCCTGGGACACCCACCACTTTGTCTGACTGGGACATCCTTTTCTGAGGGTGTGCTGAGCAGACATATCCTCCAGATGTCTCCTTGTCCCATCAAACCTAGCCCATGCCCTTTCTCATCTGGCTTCCTTCTTCCATTCGTGACTAGGGTGATCTGTCTTCATGTCTGCAATGTTTTATTCAGTAGGTAATCTCCCCCGACCAAGGGACAATGTAGGGGAGACTACCATATGATGGGAAGGATGAGGGCCTGGGAGCCAAGATGCCCTGCCTCTCTTGTATGACCCAGGACCAGTTAAACACTTCCTGTCTGCTATGCTTGATTCGGTGAAACAGAAAAGATAAAGGCCATCTAGCAGGTTGTTTTGGGGACTAAAGTGGCTTCACCCACAACGCTGGCACATAATTGATGTTCAACAAATAATAGTTAACATTCTCAATTGTCTGTGGAGCTGTTTTGCATGTACAGTCCGCTGACATGTTCTGAATGAATGAATGAATGAATGAATGAGAACCTAACTCCAGCCACGGGGAACACAGATGGTGACAGAGATACTGACTTGGAAACTAGCAACTGTGGGTGTGGGAACACTGGGAGCACTAGAAGACTAAGTAGGTGGGAGCACTGAGGTTTCAGGAAGATCGAGGATGCCTGTAAACCGAGGATGTCTGTACACCGAGGATGCAGGAGAATTGAGGATGCTAGGGTATGAAGACTAAGGGTGCTGGGCACTAAGGATACTGCCCACCATCACCAGCTAGCAGAGGAGTACGCCTCCTCTGGTACTTTGACTTCATACTTCTGGTCCCCAGGACAACTACACAGAGTTAGTTGATGCATAATTAGATGCACTGTGCTGGCAAATTGTAACACTCGCTGGGTGACAGCCATACTTTATCCCTCTGAGTGCTCTTGACCTCTTGCAGACCAAGGCCCAGAGTAGCCTAGAAGCTTCTTTCCCATGACAAAGCAGGCAAAGGAATGTCACATGAAACATGCCTGATGGTTTTTTGTTCGATCGTGTGCAGAGATTCTCTTAGCTTTTAGTCTTTCACTAAGCAGGACTAAAGCCTTCTGAAAATAGGAGCTTTGTCATGCCATTTCTTTTTAACTACTACTGGTATTTAAGAGCAGGACATCATGGGGCTTCCAATGCAGGCTCAAGGTCTCTTCATTGTCACAGTTGTGGAGGAGTACAGAAAGAGATGTTGAGGTTCTATGGAGCTTTATAGAATTTTACTGTGCCTGTGGCTGTGCCTGGAACCTCATGGCCTGTATAACGGTGTGGGAGACCCCACAGCATGGAAAAGCCAGCGGGCCATCATCGTTTTCCTTTGTGACCAGCATATAATGAGGCATTGCTCTTGTGCAGTTTACTAGTCAGTGGATTAGACAATGATAGGCAAATGGGAGGATGATAATATTGTCTTTTGATTGAATTAATCCAACAAATACACAGGTATTTCATAAAGAACCTGCCTTGTATTCAAGGTGTGGTGGTGTGTGCCTGTAACCCCAGACCTGGTGAGGAGGAGGCAAGGGCACCAGGAGCTCAGGTCATCATGGCTACTGCGGTGGTCTGAATGGCATGTTCCCCTTAGGCTCAGACATTTGAATGCTCAGTCCCCAGCTGACGGTGCTCTTTGGGGAGGCTTAGGAGGTGAGGTCTTGCGGGAGGAAGTGTGTCACTGGGAATGAGCTTTGAGGGCAGAAGGCCTTGCTCTGCTCACAGCCTATTCCTTCTGCTCTGTGCTTGTGGTTCAGGTTGTGAGCCCTAAGCGTCTATACCAGCTGCCGAGCCTGCCGCTGGGCACTGTGCCTGCCTCGTGCTCCCGGGCCTCCCTGCCACGACAGCCTGTTATCCCTCTGAGGCTGTAAACCCAAATAAACCCTTTCTTCTATGAGTTCCATTGGTCATGGCGCTTTATCACAGCAACAGAACAATAACTTATACAGTTATGGAGTGGGTTTGAGGCCAGCCTGGGGTTACAGAGACTGAGTCAAAAACAAACCAACAAACAGCAACAAAAGCCAAACAAACAAAAAAATACTTCCACACAGAAATTGAAGATTTAAAAACCAACAGGGACAACACAAACCAAGATGTGACACAGTAGGGACACTACCTGTCCTCCAGTTACAAGGCATTGACTGACTAATGCCTGGCAGAGAGCAAAAAATTAGCAAATAATTCATTAATAATAATACCTCAAGGCAAGGGGCACATTTCCACAGGAATGCAGACTTTTTAAACGGAATCATGAAATGAAAAGAGCTGGGTAGTCAAAACTGCATGCTCAGACTGCCAGTGAGGGTTCTTGTATCTGTACGCCTAAAACAACACCGGGGCTGCGGAGATGGCTCAATGGGTAAAGAGCTTGCAAGGAAGCAGGAGGATCTGAGTTCAGATCCAAGAACACAGGCAAAGCCAGGCATGGTAGTGTGTGTCTGTAAGCCCAGCACTCCCACTTTCATGGCAAGACAGGAGGCAGAGACAGAAACCTCAGCTGACCGTGGTACAGGGGCGTGCGCGCACGCACACACGCACGCACACACGCACGCACGCACGCACGCGCACAGAGAGAGAGAGGGGAAAGAGGGGGAGAGAGAGAGAGGGAGAGACAGAGAGCGCAGCAGCAAACAACAGAGACCCACCCTGTTGAGGACTGGTGTATGGCCACCCGTTCTGTATGTGTGTGTGTGTGTGTGTGTGTGTGTGTGTGTGTGTGTGTGCGTGCGTGCAAGTGAGAGACAAAGAGAGACAGAGAGACAGAGACAGACAGACAGAGAGAGAGAATTAAGACCCCCCCCCAGCATTTTGCAAAGAGGTTTTTTTTTCCATTACTGCTTTAAAATAACCCGACAGAGTTCTGCGAGCTTTGCAAAGTTGCACTTGTCTGTATAAAAAGTGAACTTCCTTTGATTATTTCACCAGGATGCTTGATTGACACCAGGGAAGATGGAAATTTCGGGCTCTGTTTCTGCTTTCCCCAGATGCTTTGTTCTGGGGATGGAGCTGTGCAGTAAATGAGATGTGCTGGGTCAGCAGCTTCCCTTGCCTCTTCCTTCTGTAGGGGTCTGTGAGTTTATCTTACTGCCAGGGTCAGGAATGAAACCAATTTGGCTTCTGCTTGTTGACTTTAGAAAGGAGACAAGAGTGCTCTCTCTCTCTCTCTCTCTCTCTCTCTCTCTCTCTCTCTCTCTGTCTCTGTGTGTGTGTGTGTGTGTGTGTGTGTGTGTGTGACACACACCATATTCTGCAGGCTTCTTGCCTTCATCTAGTTCACCTGTGACTGACCCCTGAGGTGACTAGGCTAGTGTTGTCATTCTGCAGGTGAGAATCGGGAAGGGACTTGGCTGCCTGAAAGCCCAGCCTGGGGATCTGTGTGAGGGGTTTGCAGATGTGAAAGCTAGAGGGCCAACGGCATAACACATGTCATGGGGGACCTGCCTGGGAGAGACAGGTCGGTCCCACTGGACTTCCGAGCAAGCCCTCCAGGGATAGCTCCCAGAATGTCCCCACAGGGAGGCTGAATGCTTATCTGAGGGGAATTAACTCCCCACACATCCACAGTGCACTGTACATGGGCTGGATGGGCTCCTGGCTGTATGGTGTGTTAGAAGCTGGGAATTGTCTGCCCACATGAGTGCACACAACTGTCTCACAGCTGGGTGGCAATTGCAGTGGACTGTTGGAAAATGAGGCTAGGAGCATCGCTGGGGCTAGGTGCTCCTGAAGTCTCCTTATGAGCATCAAAAATGGTCCCTAGGAGCTGTCTTGGTTGACATGAACTTCTGGAAGGAATAGCCCAGGCTGGGGCTTAGACTGTCTCACCGTCTGCAGCTGAAGTCTGAATAGAGGGTGCCATTGAGTTGGTTCTATCGATTGACATATGGCCACCCATTCTGTGTATGGGTGTGTGTGTGTGTGAGAGAGAGAGAGAGAGTCAGAGAGACAGAGACAGAAACAGAGATACAGAGACAGAGAGAATGAGCACTCTTCTAAAGACACTAATAGTGTCCTTGGTCTCTTCCCCCTCCCCACACACACACATTTAATCTGATCACCTCCCAAGAGCCTGGCTTCTGGATGCTATCATGCTGTGGCGTAGGACTTCAATATATGAATTTAGGGGCATGCAAACCTTTCGTCTCTAACAGGAACTTGGGGCCAAACTTTGAACTATCTCAACCTTTGTTCTCTCTCCCCCCCCCCCAGCCTCACTTTCTCAGTGCTGTCTTGCATTCCTAGCTTTTGCTCCTGCAGCCCCCTGCCATCCCTTTCATTCGTGTGAATTCCGTTGGCTAAGTTTAGCATGGACTGCTCTGTACCCAGAAACATGAAGAGGGCTGTCGCCTGGGATTGCGGCTTTCCCACCTGAAGCCCGAGAGGAAGATTACTTCCTCCAGCTTCTGTCTCTGGAAGTTGTTGGAAACACTATGAACTTTGGGAATGGAAGAGGCTGGGTATGGGTAGGGTACTTGCTGTCCTTGGTTAGTCAGAACAAGGCAGGAGCTCTGATGTGAGGGTATCAGCCTGGCACAGGAACTTCCTTGCTCACGTGTCTAAGGATGGTCTGGCTCTGGCGACTGAGTTCTCCACCCCCAGAAGAGCACAGGGGCATGGTGATGATAACCTCAGAGGTGCTGTGGACCCAGGCTGCAACAGGAAGATGGATGGGCAAGGGGACTATGTGTCGGCTCTGTGGATTACAGGACCAGGTGAAGTAACAGTTTCTGAGGGGGCAGAGAGGACAGAACAGACATCTTCCATTTTAACCCTTTGACTCCAGGGAAAAAGTGGTCTCCGCCACCTGTAGTTGACAGCTCATCTCAGAAAGACATTAGCCTGTGGAGAACAGTCCATTCACCCATGTCATTGAAAAGTAGTCCACCCCAGGCCTCTCCCAGGACACTTTCCACACCCTTTCTGCAATTTGAAAGCAAGCAGTCTCCCACGGCTCTCACCTCATCCATATTCTTGGCCATACTCTAGTCATTAGTTCTAAAGAATTTGAAAGAGGAGAACATGCTGGTGTCTCATCTGGAATGAAGTTTCCTGGGTGGCCCAGTCAGCTTCTGGGCTGGAAGTGGTGAGGGTTCAGATGAGGATGTTTCATTTTACTCAGTTAATAAACTACTCTTTCTCTTGGGACAGGCTTGGGCTCTTGCATTGAAGAATATTATTTTAACAATGTAAGGATGTGTTACATTTGTTAGTGCTGCATTTGTTTAATGATGTAAACACCTATTGTATTTGTTTCACTTTGTGTCTGCCTAAGGCACCTGATTGGTCTAACGAAAAGCTGAACGGCCCATAGCAGGAGAGGGATAGGCAGGGCTGATGGGCAGAGAAAATAAGTAGGAGGAGAAATCCAAGCAAAAGAGAGACGGACAAAGAGAACCCCATTATCCCTGGGGAGTGGGTGGGGGCATGGAAGGATGGGAGGGAGAGGGGACTGAGGGGGGACTGATACATAAAATAAGTGCGCTTCTAAATTAAGAGAGAGAGAGAGAGAGAGAGAGAGAGAACAAGGGAGGAAGAGAGGGACACACTCAAGGCCAGAAGACAGCCCGCAGCCAGCCTGCCAACCATTGAGACAGCAAGAAAGTAAGATACACAGAAAGAAAGGTAAAAAGCCCAGAGGCAAAGCCAGATAAAGAGAAATAGGTTAATGTGAGAGCTAAGATAAGGCTGAGCACTCACAGCTAATAGTAAGTCTCCATGTCATGGTTTAGCAGCTGGTCGGTGGCCTAAAAGAGAGCCCTTTTACACTGGTGTCCCCAGTTTCAGGCTCAGACAGTGTCTCTTAAATAACTGAGACCAAGACAGGCAGTGGTGGTTAATCCCAGCACTCGGGAGGCAGAGGCAGGCAGATCTCTGTGAGTTTGAAGCCAGCCTGATCTATAGAGTGAGTTCCAGGACAGCCAGGGCTGTTACACGGAGAAACCCTGTCTCAAACAACAACAGAAAACTAAGACCAAGAGCTAGGACTTGGTCCCTGGCCACCGTGAGCCAGAAGTGGGGCTGAGTGGAAATGTCTGAAGGAGCCTGTGAGACCTACTACATTGCCGGCCCCAACTCATGGCCTTTCTATGCCTGTGTCCTTTGCCCTCTCAGTGTGTAGTCTCCGCCCACTGACTCTGAACTTAGTCATGTGATTTTAACCAACGGGAGGGATTTCAGATTAGGATATTGGAAATAGGCATGCATTTCCCATTTTCTGTTACAGAGACTGGTGATCTCCAGGAGCATATCCCTGAGCTGGCTTGCTTGAGGATGAACCACACTGGAGAAGAGCTGAGTGAGGCCAACCTTGGTCAGGCCGCTAAGCACCAAGTGGGTAAATGAACCTCAGTTTACCCTAGGAAGACATTCAAGGCCAATAACGTTAACAGAACACACAGCTGCTCTCCAGATGCATGAGCAATGACAAATGCAGTTGTCATGAGTTTTGAGGCATTTGTTACACGCAGTATTATGGAAGAGCTGACTGTTACAAGACCTTTCCCCCCAATATTTTCAACAGACTAGGAAAGTGAATTTCTTACAGTGTCAAGCAAGGAGGCAGAAAATGCAGTGTGCATCCATTTCTTTTTTTGGTGTCTCTGCGTCATTGGCCAAGTGACCCGATGTTCAGTTTCTGTCTTTGCCTTTGTCTCAAAGCAGGACTAAAGTTCAATTGGTTTCCTATAGTTGCAAGGATTTAATGAGCTAATATAGGCCAGTGCCCAGTACAGATATGCCACTCATGGATGGTGTCTCCCCCTCTTTTTCCTTTAAAGACAGGCTCTCACTCTGTAATCCAGACTGGCCTTGAGCTCATGGGGATCCTCCTGTCTCAACCTTCAGAATATTGGGATCGCATGCATGCTCCACCACACCCCGACTTCTGTTTATTTGGGGATCTGGAGATTGAATGCAAGGCTCCACACAGGCTCGGCAAGCAGCATACTACCTAGGCTCTCTACACTCCGACATGTCTGCCATTGTAACTGACTACTCCAGTCACTCCAGTAGGGAAGGGAAGCCATTTCATTCTCCTGTCTTTCCCACTGCCTGACAGAACACCCAGCCTGTCAAAAACCGATTGTTTGCTGAACAAATGGTGTGAAATTGGTGCTGTTATTGACAGAAATGCAGATCTCAGTACCCTATTTCAACCAAGGCCAGGATCCCAGCAGCTTTGTTCTTTGTACCAGGCGGAGGTGCAGTATTTATCATGTTTAAGATGTATATACTAAACACACACACACACACACACACACACACACACACACACACACATATGCACGCACGCACGCACGCACATTCCTACTGTGCTCTAGTATCACTGCATCCCACACTGCCCATTCTGACTATTTGTAATTGACAAGTTTCCCAAGGGCCCTCTCTTAGCTAGGCAGGAGGAGAGGAGTTTCCCCAAATCAGGGTGTATCATGTCCCCACGGGAGGACTCGGTTCTTCCATCAAGCCCACTTGCTTCCTGGAATCAGACCTCTTAGGCCCTTTTCAGCCACCTTCTTCAAACTCCAGAGCCACTGCTATCTGACCAGTGTCCACAGCCGGGGAGGACAAGAGAGTGACTGTCCCACAGCACCCAGCATTTGCAAAGAGGCTGCTGCTTGCCCTGTCTGGCCTCTTGGTCCTCAGCATAGCGCCTTGCTGTGACCCAGGCACAGGCTGGCACTGTGCGACGAAAGGAAAGGACCCTACCTTTCATGGCTTCTGCCTCGTCATGCTTTTCAAGAAGGAGGTAGCGTGGGCTCTCAGGGAGAAATGGCAGGCTTGCCAGCTGGACCAAGGCAGGGACAACGATCGCTCCAAACAGGTATGGCCAGGTGCTCTCCTGCAGGGAGAAGACTCTGCTGACGGAGGTGGCCTTTGGTTGATCTATTGGGGACACTGGACCGAACAGCTTGAACTGCACAGGAAGCCTGCTTGCTCAGCTCATCCCCACTGAGGGGAAGAACAGAACAGAAGAGATAATGGTACTGTGCTCACAGTGTTTTCCACACTGAGTTGGTGTGGAATCCCCAGCATCTCCATGAGACGGTAACCTAGAACATCTCTGAAAAGAAAGTGGATTCTGGCAGCCGGCCCACTTGGGAAGTACCAGGGATGGCTGCTCCCCTAGATAGGACCACCACAGCCAACCTGGGGTCTCCTCTACTCCCCCAGCATGACTCCTCCCACGCTGCCATGGGCATGGAGTCAGACACGCTTGAGTGTGAACACTGGATCAAGACCCCTATGTAGGGCCCACCATCTTCCTATTTTAAAGAAGATGGGCGAAAGAAGGATGGCATTGTCTCCCAGGCCTTTCCTGGGGACAGAGAGCCCTTATCTGTGGACGATGTTTTCTTTCTAGCTGGCCACCTCCAACACGTGCTATCATTTCACTGTGTGCAGTGACTCCTACACAGGACAACTTAAATGCAGCATGAAGCGAAAATTCTTGTGCCCATCAAGGTGACAATCTTTCCTGTCTGTTACCCAGCTTTACAAATACACTCCTACTGTGCGCCCTGCGAAGGAGCAAGCCACATAGGCGTTGCTGATGGGGAGGACAAAGGCCCTGGCTCCAAGATGAGCACTTGGCGTGTTTTATTTCCTATGGCAGGAAAAGGAAATAGTCCAGGAGAGAATGAGACACGCCCAAACCTGAAGGCTTCACACATGGGCCTATTCAGGCCCCATGAGCTCACATACACTTGGGTCTATGTGACTGCTTGTCCTCGGCCACTTGTCACCAGGGACGGCTCTCAGGAGAGAGAATGTCCCCGTCAGCTTTTCTGAGATCTTCTGTGGAGCGCTGATGGCAGAGAGCTCATGAGAATTCCAGACTGTACCAGGGTACAGCAGCAGGGACCCCTGAAGCACAGAGCATGCCGGAAGGGGCCTGTCAGACCCTCAGCCAGTGCTGGCTCAGTCCTCATCTCCAGGGTGACTCCTGCCCTCCGCCCTCCTCCCCTTTCTGACGCTAGTGACTACTTCTATTCAGAGTCCGGCACAGTCCTTGCATCTCCCTTTGAAGGACAGGTGAGGCCAAACCGGGCTTTTCAGCTTGGGGAGGCTTGTGACTAGAAGACCGCGCAACGAGAGAAACCAGCCTGTCTGTGGAAGGTCAGAGGGGACCATCGTGGGTGAAGAGTGCCGAGGGACACAGATGGGCTCCACTCACAGATCCTGGAATATTCTGAATGTAGACTATTCTAAAAACCACAGGGGTTTAGTATAAACTGGCATGCAAGCCGCATTTCAATTAAAAATTTTAAAGCTGAGTAGAAAACAATGAACAGAGTCTGTCAGTTCTGCCTGTACATTCTGTACCCACAGGTGCCACCCACCGTGGGCTTGAAATATTCAGAAAAAAAAATGTATCTGTGTTGAACATTCATAGACAGACCTCTTTCTCTGTCACCATTCCCTAAGCAGTATGGTGTAACAACTTTGCATAGCATTTGCATGGTATGAGGTAGTATAATAATAAGTCTCAAGACGGCTTAAGGTACATGGAAGGACATGTGTAAGTTACGTGCAAATATCACACCAGACCCTTCTGACAGGTGGCAGTAACATCCACCATAATTGAGGAAGGCCTTTCAGTCTGGCCCAGGGTCACCCCAATGAGTGGTAAGGGGCCCTGCTCCTGAGCAGGCAGCTCAGATCTGAATTTGTTATGGTCTAGTCACTATGGCCATGGACAAGTGCCCTAAGATGTCTCCTGGGAGGAACCTCAAGGCCAAAGCCAGAGGCTCCCAGCTGCGGCCAAGTGAGCTGGATTTGTCCTTCTGTCTTTCTGGTGCAAGGAGTCACTCATGGTGCTCCTTGGTTTATATCAACATGGGCCAGGGACCCAGCATCTCACTCTTGAGTGACACCCTGCAGCTGCTTTCTGTTGAGAAACAAACGAGGGGGTGGAATTTCCCTTAAACACTGACCAGTTTCAGGGTCACTTCAGCTTCAAGCTGTTTTTACAAGCGTTTTTTTAAAACATATAATGCAAGGCGAACACTGCATTCTCTCTCCTGTGGATCTGAGATCCTAGCAACGCATCTGGGTGGGTGTAAATGTGGATAAAGACTAGGAAACTAGAAAAAGTGCCACAAGAAGGGAAAAATGGGATCGAAGGGAGGAAGGGTGGTGAGGGGAAATCATTTAACATATGACACATGAGAGGGGAAGTAAGGACAGGGGACAGAGGGCATGGGGGCAGCAGGAAGATGCAGGGTAGAAGCGTGGGAAGAGGAATCAAATGAAACAAGATATGAACAAAAATGCCATAAGGAAATGTGCTTCTCTGTAAGCTAACAATTCAGACAACTATTCATCACTCCCCTAGGGAGGCTCCAAAGGTGCCACAGCCTCGGAGGAGTCTTTGCAAGACCGGTCAAGATCTGAGATAATGGGAAGGGACACAGGGCTCTGGCTCAGTGGCTTTGGGTCAGGGTCCTGGTACCCATTGTTCTCATGAGGACAGGTGTGGGATATCTTGTTGACCACGACAATGCCTAAGTGCCCATTGGGGAAGGTTTGTGGGTCTTCTCATAGCTGTACCTGTTCTCTCTTTCAACTGCAAGGCCTCTGCTTTAAAGCTACGCTTTTGGCGACTTCTCCCAGGCTATCAAGGGCTTCGGTCCTCTCTAGTATAACCCCGTTCTGAACTACTATGAGACAGTAAATCTTTTAAGTTGGGTATAAAGGGAGATGCCATTCTGTGTATATGTTTCTCATACTGGTTAATGAATAAAGCACTGTTGGCCAATTGGAAAGGAAGGTAGGAGGGACTAGGAGACAAGGAGGAGAGAGGAAGTAGGAAGGAGGGAGAAGATGGAGAGACCGGGGAGACCAGACGCCTGCCCCACTCCCCGGTAAGGAAACCACGTGGAAATACACAGAAATGGGTTAATAATTAAGACAGAGCTAGCCGATAAGAAACTAGTAACGGGCCAACAGAATTATATCAAATACAGAGTCTCAGTGTGTTAATTGGGGCTGGCATGGTAGTGGGACAAGACCAGCAGCGGCAGGCAGAAAAACCCTATACCTTACAAATGGCACCCATGTGGCTAGTAAGAACTTCCACTTAAAATTTAACAAAAGCTTAAAAAAGGGTTTTAGAAACAAAGAAAAACAAGGTTTCTTGGTAGCAGCATTTTTCTCAGTTGGACTCTGCTTTGCGAGAGACAAGCAGATATTTGCACGGTTCCTTTAAGGGAATACTTTGTTTTGGAATGGATTTTCATTTATTGATACAATTTAAGGTCAATTTTGTGATGTGTATGTTCTCCTTTTGTTTAGGTATTGTGTTTATATAGCTCATTTAAAAATGTAATGTATAATTTAGTACAGATTTTAGATAGTTACCTATAATAGTCAAAACTTATAGCTAGGTGAGTTAGGTTTTCTAGATATACAGAGATGTATTTGAGATAGATAGGCGTTCTTCAAACCTTTCAACGACCTACAGAATATGGCATTTAAAATGGTTTAGGGTTTTTCTTGACAGTGAGACATAAATGCTCCTGGCAATACCACCTGCCTCAGAAAGGAGGATGGACTTTGAAGAAACGCGTTATGGAGTTTGGTTTTAATATGGCAAGACTAGCCATTTGGACAAGATACTGCTCTTGTCTGGACTGTTTGACTTTATGCTGTATAAACTGGACATGCAGGACCCACACAAAAGTGACTGCTGATTCAAGAAGGACATTGCTACAGAGTTCCTGCTTCATGGAAGAGTCTGCCAGACAGTCTGCAGGCACAGAGAAAAGTGACTGACAAACTGCCAATACAAGAAGACAGTTTAAAGTTTCCTGCTTTGCTGAAGAGTCTGCCAGACACACTATGGCCTATGGGCTGAAGATGGAAGATTACAGAAGAACTTCGGGTGACAGGACAGGCAGTGAGTTGTCTCTGCCATTTCTAGAGTCTATATACTATCCTTCTGTGGTCTCTGAGGGAGATGAAGACAAATAGTTATGGTTATAGTTTTCCTTAGTTAGGATTAAAGATAAGTTACTTAGACTTTAGACACACAAAGATAGAATAGATGACACAATATATTCTTAAATCTTGCTAAATGCTAATGGACTAAATATTGTTAACTGTGATTCTTACTTGATAACTGTTGTGTTATATATTTTGCTATGTTAAGGTTAAAACCCTTCTTTTTATTTAGACAGAAAAGAGGAGATGAAGGGAGATGTCATTATGTATATATGTTTCTCATACTGGTTAATAATAAAGCACTGTTGGCCAATAGGAAAGGAAGGTAGGAGGGACTAGGAGACAAGGAGGAGAGAGGAGGTAGTAAGGAGGAAGAAGATGGAGAGACCGGGGAGACCAGACGCCTGCCCCACTCCCCGGTAAGGAAACCACGTGGAAATACACAGAAATGGGTTAATAGTTAAGACAGAGCTAGCCGATAAGAAACTAGTAACGGGCCAACAGAATTATATCAAATACAGAGTCTCAGTGTGTTAATTGGGGCTGGCGCGGTGGTGGGACAAGACCAGCGGCAGCGGGCGGAAAAACCCTACTCCTTACATGGGTAGGCATCGTGGATCTTACAGAATCAAGTTCTTACGTTTGTGAAAACAACGTAAGGATGCAGGGATCCCAGGGGTATGAAGCAGGGGACCTGAATGTGACAGGGCCACACTGCTTTGACTGCTTCTGGGTGTGAAATGCAGAGACCCTGACCACCTCCAAGGTTCTTTGCGGATGCAACGGGATGCTCTTTGTATGCCTTCATACTCATGGCCTGAATAAGGAAGGCTGATGTTAATGGGAGCGGGCCAAGTTCTCTGTGTAGCTCCATGAAAATCAGCACTACCCTGTTTTCCAATGTTCTTTCCTCCAGTGGACTATGTTTCCCGAGAGCCATCCCTAGTCTTGTATCTTGTTGTATCTGCTGGTGCTTGAAGCATGGCAGGTATTAAGCAAGGACTGGTAGATTGAATGTGTGTTCGGTTGAGGTGAGTGGTGACAGAGGTCATTGATGCAGCTGCTAGCAATGAGATCCCTGAGCCACTCTCCATGTATGTTTTTAAATTTAAGCCTTTCCTATAAGCCATCCTACCAAAGGCTGACACTTTACAGGAATATAGTATTTCCCTACGCAGCATCCTTACCATTTTGGGTCTACTGGAGAGAAATCTGAGCCCTGAAAGGTCAGTGAATGCATGTGAGTTGCCTTGAGGAGTTGGGGGACTAGCTGGATGGATGGGTAGCTCTTCTGACCCCTGCACAGGCTCTTCCCTTGTTATTGTCCCTCAACTCAAAGCAGCAGCTGTCTCAGGGCCTGGCAGCTGCTAGCTAACTAGGGAATTTGAGTGGTGGTTCTATTAGGCTAAATCCGTCCCCTGAGCAGAATTCAGCGCCAGTCACTCAAACTGTTCTCCACAGCACGACAGCGACTCCATGGATGGAAGAGACAGGTGCGAGCGTCAGCCATTGTGTGAGGCAGACGACATGTGCAAAGCTGGGTCACCTTGAGAAAGTCATACATTGGGGTGATCTCACAGTGTGTAGGCACTGGGATTCAGAAGGCAAATGGCTCCACCAGCAAATGACTACAGAGCTCCAATGACTTTGCCTCTCCTGCCTTCAGACACTTCCCAAGGAAGGACCCTGATGGCCACAGCTTCCTGGTGCCCTGGGGTAGAACATGGCTACCTGAGTGTGGAGTGGCAGTCTTTCACCATCTCCAAACCTGTCCCCAAGAGTCCATTCCAGCTTCTAAAACATCTGCATTCCTTACAACCATATGGTATTATAGATGTGTGTGTGTGTGTGTGTGTGTGTGTGTGTGCATCCATAGTGATTCTACATTACGAGGGATCCTTGTACAAGTTTATAGTGTCGCCCCAATTCTCTCTGTTACAAAGAATGACACAACAGCCCAAGGACACAGCCCTCACAGTGCGGCAAATGCCACATGTGGGCATCCCACACTTCTATACACATGATGCTCATCTTCCTTCCTGTTCCTACCATCATTTCCTGCTTTCGAAAAGGTTTGCCTGCCTTCTGCCTTGCTTGGTTCTCAGGCAATCAAATAGCAAAGACCAGCCTCTGTTACTGGCTTTTTATAGAAAGGGACCCTGAGGCTGGGGGGCTGCTAGGAAGTCCTACAGCAAGAGTTAACTGTAAACCAACTTTATTCTGGTCCTCTCTGAAAGAGAGTCAAAATTCCACACTGCTTTTAAAGGTCACTGATGCTATATGAACTGTCCCTAGCCAACCTATTTAATTGAGACATTGTTGAGTTTGTACAGATTTACTGAGTTTTTGGAGGCCCTGATAGTGCTCCTGATTCTCAGCTGAAGAAACCCAGGTACCAAGAATCTTCTACCCCCTTGACAATTACACTTCCTATAAATTGCTGGGGGTGGGGGCTGCTGAACCCATGCAGATGGCCATCAGCTCCGTGCCCTTAACCTCTGTTGTCCACAAGGCCAAAGAGGCCACAACGTAGCTGTACCTCACTAAGGCACCCCCCAAATTCCCTGACTATATTTGTACAATCCTCCTCCCTTGTGCTTCCTAAGGAGTTTGCTACCTGCTGTTCTCAAAGCCACGCTCCTTGGAGTTGAAACCTGTGATTAATCCCTTGGCCAGCCTTCTGCTTTCCAGCTGAATCACCCTGGCTTCTGAGTCTCATTGTTCCCTTTGTCTGCCATGTGCCCTTTCATACCTCACCGACCAGCAGCCTCCAAGCAGAACTCAGAGTGGGAAGGCCTGCAAATGCAATAGGGATGCAGATAGACACGCTGTAGGAACTGGATCTCTCCTTAGTAACTTTGACTTTGGGGTTCGATAAGGGGATGAGGTTTGATTTCAAATGAGGCTGAACCTACTTATTAGTGCACCTATGACTTTGGATGTCATCTGGGGGACACAGGAGTCCAAGGTCAGAGGAAGGACATCAACTGAAATTAGGTCCATGTTCACATTCTGATTTTTCTGTTCCTGCCTATGGGGCTTTGAACTTGATCTTTGTTGGATCCATTTGCCCAGCTAGAACATGGGTAGAGCCAATAATGCTCCCTCTGGAGAAACCCTCTGAGGTTACTGTGAGGGTGAGAGAAATCCTAGCATGGGCTAAGGGTCATTAAATGTTGGTCCTTCCCTCACACCCTTGCTGGAGTTCTCAACCAACCTATATGATCCACACTAACTTAAGAGCTGGTCTGAGGTCACATCTGCTGGCCCCCAAGCGCAGGGACAATGAATGACATCTGAGTTGGAAGCATGGCACACATCTCAGGCCTGGGTATGAGCCTAGAAGTTGGAGAACAGACATATCCACCCTTAGGAGCCCTGACCTCAATTCTCTCTCTCTCTCTCTCTCTCTCTCTCTCTCTCTCTCTCTCTCTCTGTGTGTGTGTGTGTGTGTGTGTGTGTGTGTGTGTGTGTGTGTGTGTGTGTCCCAGGGTTCTCTCTCTTTCCCCCCAGGGTTCCTATCTAGCTATTTGGAGCCCTGACCTTGGGTGCCTTTGCTGCAGGGTGACACCCAAGTCTAAGAATCCTGCAAATCTCCTTTGTACAATCCCACACTTCAGCCAGCCCTCACTAACTTAGCGATGCTAAAATGGGAATCTGCCTCAGTTCCCCTGCTAAACTGGATGGCTTATCTGATACTATGGTGCTGCCATCTACCCATCTGCCACACCTTTGACTCCCCCAGGCTCATGCCCTGCCTAACCAGCTCACTGTGGATATCTCTAGGGACAGAGTCTGGAGACCCATCACCGAGGGCTGGTTATCCTCAGGGTTCAATCAGGCTCTGGTGGTCTGCTTCATGCACTTCCCTCTATCATGGTCTCTTGTAGAACTCCTGGTGAAGGGATGTGGTAACCCCTGCCCCCGGCATCCCTGTGGTATCTCACATCCTCAATGCCTCTAAGCACTCTATTCAAGGATACTCTCTTCAGGGAGACTGTTTGGTTTTTTGATGATGAAGACACTCTGATCCCTCAACTTATTCACACTGTCACTCCTTTAATCCACAGACATGCTCAGAAAGGACCAGGAGGGTCTGGGGTCAGTGTTGAGTCATCAAGGCCTTGTGCCTCTAGTATTTATCATGGAATGCCCGCCATTGGTTTCCAGCTCCTCATATGTTCTTGGTCCACAGAGCTCTTGGTCCACAGAGCTCTTGGTCCATAGAGCTGCAACACACACACACACACACACACACACACACACTCATGCACACTAAATCAATGAATAAATGAGAGTCCTAGAACCACAGGCTTGTGATCCTCATTTTCTATAAACAACTCTCTGTGATGCTCTGAAAGTCTGTCTTATGGGGATTCACGTCAGCATTGATGGTACCCATCCAGGAAGCTGACAAAAGAGACAAACTCTGGTTGTCATGTTTTCCTAACACCAAGTCCATGTACTTAGCCAGGAGTGGTCAAAGCCCAGAGAGAGACAGATTGGTCACATACTGCTACTTGACAAGCTGGTGTAGCCACCACGGGCCAGGTGAAAGGGACAAGTTAGCCTACAGTACTGGCTGTCAGAGGCTTTAGGAGAACACCGGCACAGAGCTCAGCCTGTGTCTTGTTCTCAGCATCACTCAGTCAAAGGCTGTCATCACCACTACACACCAGAACAGCCCATAGTGCAGACAGGACTCAGGTGTAGCTACTCCTTGAGGAACCTGCTTAAAGCCTCGTCTGCTCATACATAGGAGATATCCTTGCTTCCACTGCTACAAACTACCTAACAGGACTTGGCCTGCCTGTTCATGGTCTCTCACCCTGCCCAGATTGTCCCCAGGGTTGCCATTATGGCCCCAGTCGTTGAGTGAGTTATTGGTGCCAGCTGGTGACTTGGGAGAACAAGGAGAGGCCTCTTTCTGTCCTTTCCCCTCATCAGGGTATGGTAGCCACATTGGCTGAGCCAGTGTCCATTCTACAGACTCAAATGCTCCCACAGGCAGCAGGGACTAGAGTAGCCTTGCTTGTTGCTCACACAGCTAGGCTTGTTTACTAAGTCTGACCAGTAAAACAGGTACTGTCTGGATCCTGTCTCAGTCTCTCAGAGATCACCAAACTGGGCCAGCACCAGCCATTCACAGACTCTGGGGCACTCACTAGAGACCTGAAGTACAGCTTGGAGGAGGATGCTGAAAGAGTACCACAAGGCACCGTGGTATTCAACAACCTTCTCCTGCAAAACACCGCTAGGGGGGTAGTGAGACCATCACCAGGAGCATTCAAGTATGGTTGGAAGCCATGGGACCCTCAGTTCCCCATTTAAGGGTTGGATGCTTCGAGCTTTCTTTAGAGAGATTTCCGATCTAGCATTTCATAATTTAAAAATTCCATTTGTTTGAGGTTTCCATGGTATCACTGGATATTGCATAGTAGAGGCTTACAGAAGAAGAGGAAACTCCCCAGCAAACAAGGCAGATAGTCTATGCTTGCTTATGTTTGATTCCCAAACACAGTGATATGGGCACTGACAAGCATAATAACCGTGAGGATGAGAGGTTGGTCTGTGACAATTGTGAAATGAGATTTTCAGCACAGCGCTGAAAAGGGCAGAACAAAGTGGGGGCAGAGGATTGAGCATCCATGGGGGTACCCAGAAGGATGCAAGACACTCACCCTAGAGACTCCTAAGGGCTCAACACAAAGGGGCCACCCAAGGCAAGGCAAGGTCACAAAGCTCAGAGCCCTTGTCACCCGCAGTAGACCTGGGCTCCAAGACAGGCATCTTCTACTCTGGAAAGCAAAATTGACCTTTGGAGGAAAAAAAGCAGGAAAGGCGAGCACCTGCCGATGCCGGTTGCAGTCACTATGGAAATGCTGTGCACATCCTCACTCCCTGCCTGCGGGGCCCAACTTGTACCAGGATCTTCCCGGAGCCGTTTTAAACATGAAGGGAAGCGGCAGACATTTGAAAGAGACTCTAGCACAGAGGAGGGAGGCAGGAAGAACCTGAAGAAAGATAAGGGCTCTGCAGCAAAGAGAGACACCGTGCACACGACCGCTGCTCCAGTGTGAGCAAGCAAGCATGAGACGGCGTGAAAAGGCGAAGGCACAGAGGGGAAGACCTCAGCAGTTAGAACTAAGGCCCCGGCAGTGCACAATGCATGAAGCGGGATGGGGTGAGCAAAGGACGCGGGGGAGATAGGACAGCAGAACTTGTTAAAATATACTTTGTTCAAAAGTGTCTGCACTGCGTAGTTCTATGTCAGTTTGACACAAGATAGATTGATCTGAGGGTAGGGAGCCTCAATTGAGAAGTTGTCTCTGTAAGATTGGGCTGTAAGGAAGCCTACATTTTCTTTATTAGTGGTTAATGTGAGTGGGCCCAGCCCATTATGGTCCTGGGTGCTATAAGGAAGCAGGCTGAGCAAGCCAGGGAGAGCAAGCCAGTAAGCAGCACCCCTCCATGGCTTCTGCTTCCGTTCCTGCCTCCAGCTTTCTGCCCTGACTTCCTGGGATGATGGACTATGATCAGACATGTAAGCTGAAATTAACCCTTCTCTCCTCAAGGCGCCTATAGTCAGCGTTTGTCACAGCAATAGAAACCCTAAGACGGTCAAGACGCGACCGGAAGGGGGCAAGAAGGCAGGAGGGCATCTTCCAAGATAACCCTTCCATGGAAGCACCCCATCTGTCTGAGAAGCTTTGCTGTGAACCCCACTGGGCTCAGCCCTACACCTCCATTCCTTTCAGAAGGGCCAGGGAAACTACACCTTTCTGTTGTTTGAGTTGGGTCTTCCTTGAAGCAGATGGTGTAGACCTAGAGGAGGGAGCAGGGAGGATTTCCAGGGGAATGCTTGAGAGGTAGGGATGGGGGGCGGAGTCAGGCTAGGGGCGGGGAGAAAGTTGCTTGGTGCTAAAGATGAGAACAGATGAGAATTGGACCTTGGGCACCCAAATCAGGAGCTTCTGCATGCACGCGGGAATACAGTCTTTGCTTAATAGACACAGCAGTTTGTACGGCATGATGGCTGTCATCCGTAGACCGCAGGGCTGAACACCGCATGTACAGCATCTCATCCAGTGATGACACTGGCCCAATGGAGTGTAAGTTATTCCCATGTTACAGACACGGATTCTGAGCCTCAGAGAGCTGGAGCCGCTTGTCCGGGTCACACAGCCGGAGAACAGCAGAGGCCACACTCTGTCCCATCTCTTCCTAACACCCAAGTCAGCTCGCTTCCCACAGCGCTATTGCTGCCCAGCCGATCTCACCTCTCAGCATTGTGTCCCAGGTGTGGTTACTGAAGCATTCTCAGTTTCGAATGTATTAGACTCTCTCAGTTTCTTTGTCTCTGCTTGGGCTGTCCCCTCTGCTTGGAACTGGGTCTCCATTCCCTTCCACTTGGGCCATTGTCCCTCACACTACTGGGTAGATGTAGATGCCACCCTCTCTAGAAACGTTTCCATTGTGTGTGTTCCCCATAGCTCTCCCATCCCTGGGTTCCCTTAAGGCCAAATAGGTCACACTTGTCCCTCGGGCCACTGCTCTGTGTTCCAACACTCGCTTTTCTGAACAGCGAGTATCCGCCTGTGCAGGCTTTCCCTGGCTCTTCCCTTTGGGGTCCAGGGTACCAAGAAGCCCAGAAAATGAGAAGAAACATATAACTACATGGGGGAGGGCAAGGGTTAATTATGACAGACACCTGCCATGGTCCCAAGGCCCAATCCAGTGGAACGGGAGCTGCATCAGACAGCAAACTCAGGGGCCCTGGTTCAGCTGGGAAATGACAGCACTTGGGAGCCAGACTTGCAAGAGAAAGGAGTGCAGTGGGTGGCATGACCAATGAGCTCAGGCACAGTCCTTAGGGGCCTATGACTCACCTCCAGAATCGCCTCCCTTCCAACTCCCACTCAAAGCCATGTCCTCAAAGGGCAATCTTACTAATCTGTGCCCCTTCAGAGATAAGATAGCTAGGCTCAGACAAGCTTCAAAGGCTTTCTTTACAATTCAATTTGACACGACTTCAAGAACTGTTAAATTTTTCTTTGCTTCCTTTGCCCCCTTGCTTGCGGATAGAGCTGGTATGGCTGGGCTGACTCTGGAAGCAAAGTACCCCCACTGGAGGCATGAATCACCAAATCGGCAGTTCAAGCAGCCAGGAGCCTGAGAGCTAAATCAAAATCGAGACTGTCTTTGATGTGCAGAGACCTGGAAGCCAGGAGAGATGGTTCACCCTAGGCAGACACCACGAGCACTTGGTGGCCAGTAGGAGTCTTGGCTACTCTCCTCCCAGGCCATAAGCATGGGACAAATGTCTTGGTTTCTGTTCTATTACTATGACGGTGCAATTTGACCAAGGTGACTGATCAAAGACAGCATTTAATGGGGAGCTGGCTTACAGTTTCAGAGGGTGAGTTCGTGACCATCATGGCGGGGAGTATGGCAGAAGACAGGCAAGCAGGCATTGCAGCAGAAGCTGAGGGCTTACATGTTTAGATAACAACTGTGAGGCAGAGAGAAAGAGCTAACTAGGAATGTCATGGGCTTTTGGAATCTCAAAGCTCACCGCCAACGACACACCTCTTCCAACAAAGGCCATACCCCTTAATCTTTCCCAAACAGTTCCATCAACTGGGGACCAAGCATTTAATGTATGAGCCTATGGAGACCATTCTCATGGAAACCACTACTGAAGGGTCCTGCTGGATTCTTGGAAGCCAGGAGGAAATTCAAGGTTAAAAGGGCGCCCTCCCACTTCCTCAAGGGAGAGAGACTCTGCCTTTGGAACTGTGACAACACAGTGAGCTGATCATGTGCGCCAGGAAGTAACAACAGGTCCCGAGCTTGACTAGAATGTGGAATAAAGACAGGTGGGGGAAGAGGCTTGTATGGAAAAGGCTAAGCCTAGTGCCCGGAAGAACAGAAGGCACCTTAAGGCCTTCAACGAGGACAGTTAGAGAAAATGAAAGGAAGCTGGAGAAGCATGAAGGCGAGTTCTGGGGGTCTCAGGGAAGCCCAGGGATGACAGCCTGGAGGTGTTTCAACTCCATGTCCCCTGACTTAGCTGTTCTGGGGGAAGGAAGGTGGCTGAGATGAAAACGGAGATGGGAAATAGGTCACCACCCTGGCATTTCACCCTCCTGGGAAGTCCAAACCTTGTCTGGGGAAACCGTGCAGTTACCATCTTGTTTGGAAAGCCCATGGGTGTAAACGAGGGGACTGGGGGGATTGGTTGTCTTTTAGTAATGGCATTTAGACTTTGCTGTGACATTAAGAATCAAAGGCAGGTGAGCGGGGGTGCTTGCTTTACAAGCATGGTCCTCTAGGCACGGAGCAGGGTGGTTGAGATAGGCGAACTCTTGGGGCTTTTTGGCCTATTATCTTGGCCTGCCTGGCGGGTCCCAGGCCAGTGAGGGACAGACATTGCCTAAGGAATGACAACTAAGTTGTCCTCTGTCCACCACATGAATGCACATGCGTATGTACTCAACATGCACACAACACACGTGTACACTTATGTATAAACACACACATATACAGAAAGAAAGAAAGAAAGAAAGAAAGAGAGAGAGAGAAGAGTTAGGGAGGGAGAGATGGAGGGAGGGAGAGAGGGAGGGAGGAAGGGAGAGAGAGAAGGAGGGAGAGAGGGAGGGAGGGGGGAGGGATGAGGGGAGAAAGACAGATGAAGACATAGAGAATGAGAACAAGGTGTTCATCTGGTGGCCATTCCCAAACAACCTGGTATTTTCTTGGGCTATAGAAGCAGGCCAGGGGGTGTCCCATATGGGATTCTTCCTTTCAATGACAAAAATTGTGACTGACTTTAAAGTCAGGGTGGCTGAGGACTCTTCTATTGGGTGTGAACGCTTGAAACACATTTCCCCAGATGAATATACTCTTGACAAAAATACAACTTTCCTTCCTGGATTCAGAGAAGTCTATTGGGTGCTAAGTCAGAACATTCTTTGAGAACAAGAGCTTTTATGTCCTTGGGGTGGGGTTCTCTTGAGATAAATGGAGGCCAAGGGAGGCTGACCTCACCCAGGGCTCTGTGCTCTGGGTGCCCCTCCTGATCTCCCCAAGCCAGGAAGCTCAGGACACTGCCTCAATGCCATAAGTACTTGAGTCAAACCTCTGCAAGACTGAGCTCTCAGCCTGGGCATAAATCAAAGCTACTTGTTCTTAGTACTGATCATAAGCTAAGCAATGGCTAACACCAACTTCATAGCAGCTACATGTCTGTACCAACTTCATACCAGCTGCATGTCTGCTCCAAGAGCTTGCTTTGTATTTAATGACATGTGGGACAACCATGGAAGAGACACCACTATTAAACCGACTGTGTGGCTAAGGAAACACTTGCATAAATGTTCATCAGCTTATTCAAATCCCCTCAGCAAGTGAGTGACAGATAGGGTGCAGCCTGGGGCTGCCTGGCATGACACAGTCTAGCTTAGCTGTCGTGTGGGGACTGCCTGGGGCCCTTTCCTGGAAGGTCACTCTTTCTGTGACAGTCACACATGCTACCTCTGCTTTCTAATATCAGTGTTGTAACCCAGTGGGTGCAAACCTCCCACCCACCTGGGCATGGCAGGGGTATGCACCCTGGACCTTTCAAAGAAAGACCCACCCACTTTTCTCTGCTTAGGGCTGTTCCTCTGAGGGCTGTCTCCCTCTTCTCTTCTGTCCTCTCTCTATCTCTGTGTCTCTTTACCTCTTTTTCCTTCCCTTGGACTGTGAGTCCCGTCTACAGGTCTGTTTCCCCATCTGCCCCACATCCATCACCCGCTGTGCCGTGGGACTGGGGTGCTGATGCATGCAGTCCAGTCCGTTGTGCTGTATTCCTAATAATCATGGGTAATTCTTTCGATTTAAGGTCTTTTATATTCACTTTCCATGTTGGGCCTGCATTTATTGCACTGAGGATGAGCTATATGTCTTAGGCAAACAAACATGAAGTATTTACAAAAGTTGATCACAAAATGACCACAGAATTAAACCTTCATGTTTCCCCAAGAGAGGCACTCATGAATTACTTCCATAACAAAACAGAACACCGTGATGGGCAATAAGAAAATCAGAGCTACGTGGGATTGAGGACATTGCTCTGAGGAGTTTGACTTAACTGCGATCCAAACGACAAATTATTGAGGAAAGTGTCTCTTGAGAATGTGGCAAATTAAAAGTTCTAGAAATAACATTGTCAAATCTATCTTCCAAAATGCCACAGAGGGAAGACAGTGAACGGTGTGCACCAAGAGTTGGATCTTTCTTTCAAAAACAAAACAAAACAAAATTTGTCAGCAATTTGGGGGGAAAAAATTTAGGGTAATCATTGTGGCTAGAGAATTGTCTTAGTGGTTTAAACATTTACTGAGCTTCCAGAGGTTCCCAGAACCCACACGATGACTCAAAACCATCCGCAACTCCATCAGACAGGTACCCTTCTCTGGCCTCTGAAGGGACTGCACCCAATGGTGCACATTCATACATGCAAGCTGCCATTCATTCACAGAAAATAAAAATAAACCTTTACACAGAAAGAGAGAAACACTATAGCTGTTTCTCAGGAAACTCCCCCAGACTCCCACAGTGCCAAGCGGCAGTGGCAACATCCTGAGGCCACGACTAGTCATGGATGTCACTAGAAGTGAGGTTGGCTGCTGGAGAGGAAGAGGAGATCACAGCTCTGAGGATGTCATCAACAGCTGTCATTTTGAACTATCTAGGTGAGCAGTGACAGACACTACTCAGATCAGCACATACCAACCTGCCAGTCACCAGTTTGAAAACAAAATGCAGAAAAGAAATCCCATTAGCAACGAAGCAAAATAGCTTAGGAGTCAGTACACAAACACGGTGTCTATTTTATTTGTAAAGAAAGCAGCAGCAGGGCTGGGGATCAGTGACTGGCCTAGCTTGTGTAAGGCTCAAACACTTGCACCCAAGAACCGCAGCTGTAGATAATAACAACAATAATAAAAAGAAATTAAATACGGCACTCCCATCACCACATCCGAGCAATGTAAAGGAGAACCAAAATGAGTATGGAAACACACTTCTTGGCAGAAAAACAGGAACCAAGCCCAACATTTCCAAATACGTGTATCTGTTTAATATAATTTGGATCAAATATTCAGCGTCGGTTTTGTTTGAGGTGAGATGGTCCCGCGGGTCCCAGAGAGGGACAGTGAGCAAAGATTCCAGCTCTGACAGTAGAGGCAGACACAAAGTCACACCCTGAAAGCAGGGTGGGCCAGAGAGTGGGGAGGTCACAGGGACACGATGGGCAGTCCAGAAGCAGGCACTTATGTGGACATGCTATAAGTTGATGTGTTTGCGGCGGGCACCTCAAACATGAACGGTGGGGGAGGGGTGTTTGACTTAAGGTATAGCATAGGGAAAGGGGAATCAAGGTGGGCAAAGCAAAGCAAACGTGAACGGTTTTCATACCATATTCCAAGAGTCAAGTATTAGAACAGACACGGCTAGGGACATGGCTGCATAGATAAAGAGCTTGCCATGCAGGCATGAAGGGCAGAGTTCCGTGATGGAACAAGGTGGATGTGACGTGTGCGGTTGACATTGCTGCCTGCGAGAAGAGGCCAGCTCTGAGCTTCCGCTTGCCATGCCTGATGCCTCAGCCACAGTAGCTGCCCAAGTATTCCCACACCTCTCCTCCCGTATTCCCACCATCCAACCGTCTCCATCCAACTTCCTTTCCTTTTATCTTTGTTAGAGAAATACTTCATTAACATGGCTTTTAACATGTCCCACGGAAGGGGCGAAAAATGTCACGGAAATGTCCCACCGTTTTCACAAGGCTGATGAGATTCATGACATCGGTTTGACCCTGCAATAGGGTCACGCCATCTCGGTCCAAAAGTAACTGTCACTACTTCCTCCCTCCCGTGTTCCAAAGAAGCCACCCTAGTGGAATCAACCCTTTTCAGTTTTAAAAGCTTAGATGTCGCCATCTTTGAAGGTAAATGAGAAACAGGATTAAAATATAAAGAACTGAAATCCTCACACCTGGTGAAATGCCTGTGGCTCCCACTCAGCTGAAACCTCCCAAAACTCCAGAGGAGATGAAGAAAAAACGTTTGTCTGATGTCCTTTCCCTCATCAGAAGCCCAAAATCTACCTTCACCTTCACACAGTGTGGGCATAAAAAAACATCATAACAGACAAATCCAAACCCAAGATGTTTACTGGGCTATCTATGCACACACTTAAAAAACATCATAACAGACAAATCCAAACCCAAGATGTTTACCGGGCTATCTATGCACACACTTTCCTAAATGTGGTTCTCAACCTATGGGTCCTGACCAGCCCTGGGGTGGCATATCAGGTATTTACACAGCAATTAATAACAATAGCAAAATTACAGTTATGAAGTATCAGTGAAATAATTTTATGCTTGTGGAACTGTATTAAAAGGGTCGAAGCATGAGGAAGGTGGAGAACCACTGTTCTAGCCAGACTCAACTCAGTCTAGCGAATCCAATTTGATGGGGAGTATTAGGGTTTGGAGGTGAAGTGGCCCCTGAGACAATCATGTGTTGAAGGCTTGGTCCCCAGTGTAGTGTTCCCAGGGGACGTGGGAAAGTGACTGCTTCACGAGGGCTCTGACCTTAACAGTGGTTGTGCATGTGGGACTGGGACGATGCCTTCAAGGAATGTGCTTTGCTACCCTCTGTCTCTCTGTCTGTCTCTGTGTCTCTCCATCTGTCTGTCTGTCTCTCCCCTCTCCCTCCCTCTCTCCATCCTTACAGAGAGGTAAGCATCTTCCTCCGCCGTGCTCTTCTGTCACGATGCTCTGCCTTAACACAAGTCCTCAGCGATGCAGCTAGCTGACCGTGAACTAAACTTGGGAAATTTAAATTTTGTGAACCAGAATAAATGCTTGCTCCTTTAAGATGTTTTTCTCAGCTCTTTTGTCACAACAATAAAAAAACTAACGCAGGAAAAGACAACTCGCAGCGGTCAATGCCTTTTCAGCTGGCCCAGGTGAGACGGTGGGCATAGTTGCTGGACCAACATGCCAGAGTCATGCTGACGTGCTCCGCTATTCCAGGGGCGGCACTCGCTGGACACCTGGGAACAGAGGCAGTGCCTATGTTCTCAAGTCAACTCTCCTGACCCCCTCCTGCTCTATCTGGCTAACAGGCCTGACACCTAGAGATACCCCTGACTCCCAAGCTGCCACAGGCCATCACCCACTGAGTGGGTGCACCCCTACTGCTGCCATTCTGAGCCAAGCTCCCTGCGGCTCTCTGCTGAGTCGTGATAATCCCTCTGGTCTTGACTGGACATCCACATGTAAAAGGGTTCTAGATGATCTGATGCCCTCCTCTGACCTCCACGGGCACCGGCATGCATCTGGTACATGTGTATTAACTCGGGACCACACATTATTAAAAAAAAAAAAAAAACAAACAAAAAAAAAACTAACAAGTAAAATAGATTTTAAAAAGCAGTCAATGGGTACTTGAAGAGGCACTTAGCACCACTAATCAGCAGGAAAATGCAAATCAAAACCACAGTGAAGTATATCACCTCCCTGATGGGAGATGTCATTCTGTATATGTTTCTCATACTGGTTAATGAATAAAGCACTGTTGGCCAATAGGAAAGGAAGATAGGAGGGACTAGGAGACAAGGAGGAAATAGGAAGGAGGAAGGAGGGGTCAACATGGAGAGTCTGGAGAGACTAGAACCACCAGCCGCCTCTGGCTGGTACGACCACGTGGAAAAACATAGAAATGGGTTAATAATTAACACAGAGCTAGCCGATAGGAAACTAGTAACTGGCCAACAGAATTATATCATACACAGAGTCTCTGTGTGTTAATTGGGGCTGGCGCGGCGGTGTTACCAGACCAGCGGCGGGAAGAAAAACCGTACTCGTTACAAATGGTGCCCACGTGGCTAATAAGAACTTCCACTTAAAATTTAACAAAAGCTTAAAAAGGGTTTTAGAAACAAAAGAACAGAGACAAGCAAGGTTTCTTGGTAGCAGCATTTTTCTCGGTTGGACTCAGCTTTTCGAGAGATAAGCAGATATTCATGCGGCTCCTTTAAGGGAAATTTCCTGACTCAGCATAAGCGGCAAAAAAAGCACACGGCTTTAAAAAAAGCACTGCTAACAATTTATTGTGTAGGAGAGCTGGCAATGGCAGTGACCACATCTCCAAGCCGGCAGCATGCTTGCTAGATGGCAGTGTTGACCAAGGCAGTGACTACAGCTTTCATTGCTGACGGTAAAAGTACCCGCCGCCACCATCTTTGATAAACAGTGGCTGACTTTCATTTTAGCAATGTTGTTGTTTAACAGATAAAGACTCGTGGCTACAAAAAGATAAAGATTTACAGTAAAGACAGATTCATATTAAGAAAAACCTCTAAAGGTTTACAGTGTGTTTTAAAATATACGTAGACATGGAAAAAAATAAAATGATTTTAAAAAGACAAAGAGGAACTGGGTGTGGTGGCACACACCTTTAATCCCAGAACTTGAGAGACAGTGGCAAGCAGATTTCTTGTAATTTCAAAGTAAACCTGGTATGCAGAGTAAATTCCAGGACAGATAAAAGTTACACAGAGAAACCCGGTCTCAAAAAATGAAAAAATAAAAAGTAAAAGAAACAGAGTAATAATAAAGCCACGCAAAGATGAAAAGCTCAGAGAGAATCTGGTTACTGTATGCTATTACATTGTCTTTGTATTGTTTGACTGCTGAGGAAACAATAACTGTTAAAGGAAATGCTGCTGCTGGATTAATTTAATTTATATATTTTAAAAATGCTTTGACTCCAAAATTTAAGTTCAAGGACAAGTTACTGGGGAAAAGGATTTCCACAGAAAATGAAAAGCTATGGATTCCTTCCAGACTAATGTGGTTTGATCAAGCCAGACCCCCTGAAACAGAGTACTAGGTGATCCTACATTCAAAACAGCTTGAACAAGGCAGCCTTGCAGACTTATGCCAGGATTTCTGTGTCTTCTTAGGATTTCCCCCATGACAGTGCCCCCTATCAGAAGGAAGTAGTTCGGAAAGAACGACGCCCAAATTCCCAAATAGTGTTTATGTTTGTTTTCATTTAAATGGACGTGGTTATAAATGGTTAATGATCACAGCCAATTCTTTTTAAAGGTAAAAAGGGGATTATGGTATAGAAATGGATACTTTGCTTTGGAATGGATTTTCATTTATTGATACAATTTAAGGTCAATCTTATGATGTGTATATTTCTCCTTTTGTTTAGGTATTGTGTTTATATAGCTCATTTAAAATTGTAATGTATAATTTAGTACAGATTTTAGATAGTTACCTATAATAGTCAAAACTTATAGCTAGGTGAGTTAAGTTTTCTAGATATACAGATATGTATTTGAGATAGATAGGCATTCTTCAAACCTTTCAAAGACCTACAGAATATGGCATTTAAAATGGGTTAGGGTTTTTCTTGACAATGAGACATAATTGTTCCTGGCAACACCACCTGCGTCAGAAAGGAAAATGGACATTGAAGAAACTCGTTATAGAGTTTGGTTTCAATATGGCAAGACTAGCCATTTGGACAAGATACTGCTCTTGTCTGGACTGTTTGACTTTATGCTGTATAAACTGGACATGCAGGACCCACACAAAAGTGACTGGTGATTCAAGATGGACATTGCTACAGAGTTCCTGCTTCATGGAAGAGTCTGCCAGACAGTCTGCAGGACACAGAGAAAAATGACTGACAAACAGCCAATAAAAGAAGACAGTTTAAAGTTTCCTGCTTTGCTAAAGAGTCTGCCAGACACACTATGGCCTATGGGCTGAAGATGGAAGATTACAGTAGAACTTCAGGTGACTGAAAAGGCAAGATGTCTCTGTCATTTCTAGAGTTTATATACTATCCTTCTGTGGTCTTTGAAGGAGTTGAAGACAGATAGTTATGGTTATTGTTTTCTTTAGTTAGGACTCAATGATAAGGTACATATAGGACTTTAGACTCACAAGATAAAATAGATGATGGAATATTTTCTTCAAATCTTACTAAATGTTAATGGACTAAATATTGTTAACTGTAATTCTTACTTGATAACTGTTGTGTTATATATTTTGCTATGTTAAGCTTAAAACCCTTCTTTTTATTTAGAAAAGAGGAGATGATGGGAGATGTCATTCTGTAAATATGTTTCTCATACTGGTTAATGAATAAAGCACTGTTGGCCAATAGGAAAGCAAGATAGGAGGGACTAGGAGACAAGGAGGAAATAGGAAGTAGTAAGGAGGAGTCAAGATGGAGAATCTGGAGAGAATAGAAGCGCCAGCCGCCTCTCGCTGGTAAGACCATGTGGAAATACATAGAAATGGGTTAATAATTAACACAGAGCTAGCTGATAAGAAACTAGTAACTGGCCAATAGAATTATATCATACACAGAGTCTCTGTGTGTTAATTGGGGCTGGCGTGGCGGCGGGACAAGACTTGCGGGGGGAGGAAAAACCATACTCCTTACACCTCCCACCCTTACAGTGGCCATTACCAAAATGACAAGAGACAGAAGGTGGCTAAGGCCTGAGCTCAGTGGAGGTCTTTCTGCCTCTAAACAAATGCTAGGATCTTTCCTAAAATGTTCTGTCTGCGCTTTTTCACTTAGTCTTCCCTCCCCACCCCCTCAATAACCCAAGGTCGGCCAATATAAATCCTAATTATTCTTTTTGTTAAAAAAAGATTTATTTATTATATCTACAGTGTTCTGTCTGCATGTAGGCCTGAAGAGGATGTCAGATATCATTATAGATGGTTGTGAGCCACCATGTGGGTGCTGGGAATTGAACTCAGGACCTCTGGAAGAGCAGCCAGTGCTCTTAACCACTGAGCCATCTCTCCAGTCCAAATCCTAATTATCCTTAAGGCATTCATTTCACATCACTTCTGCAGGGAAAACATTCTTCCCCCAGCAAGGCCAGTGTCCTGCTTTTTCCATCTTCTGCTGACCACTGGCTAATTGCCTTGCTGTGGTTTCCATGAGTATGGTGTCTAGTCTGGCTACCCCGTGGTTGCAGAAGCAGCAGCCAGCCCCACATCTGGCACACAGCTGATAGGGCTTCCTGTAGACCTGCTGAGCGGTGGATGAACTTGACACATCTGGACTGTGGTATATAATCATCAGCAAGATGCACTCCGCGGTGGAGGGGGGGGGCAGGAAACAAAGAGAAACTGCAGAACAGGAGAGACCTGTGCACAAGGTACTCACTCAGAGGACGCGTTTGCCCCTGATGTGTTCCCAGAGGGAATGGTGTTAAAGTGGGACATGGGGATGTGGGACTTTGAGCCATGCCTGCTACCAAGAAGGATGCTGGGGAAGGGGTGACCTGCCAAAAGCCTCACTAAGATGAATTTATCTGACATGCTCATTGCTGAACTCCAGCATCCAACTCAGCATTTAGCCATTTGTTAGCTAACTGACTGCGTGAATGAATGAAGCCAGAGGTTAAAGGAGGGCCAGGGATAACAGACAGTCTTTTGTATTGACATCTAAAAGGTTTGATGAGTGACAAGGAATTTAGAGTCCTATAAAGCAGGCACTTAATTTTTTTAATACTGGAAAACAAATATGCTATTTGCTGCCTTTAATATACACTTATCTGCTGTAAGGGCTCAGGCTGTGGTTGTTATGTTGTTTTTATTGTCACTGACATGTGTTCACTTTGGGAACTTAAAAATATCTTTAAACAGAAAGCAAATGAATCTTTTAATGTGAGACCTCACCCTGGCAGACAGACTGTTTTCTAGCACATTCACACTAATCATGGAAATTGTTGGGCACCAGACAACAGGAAGTATGCAGCAGGCATTATTTCTGGTTTTGTAACAAAAGGAAAACAAGGATGTGCCTGCAGCCACTCCAGACAGAGAGGTGAGAGAGAGGCAGGTGGCTCTGGGACAAACTGGACCAGCTTAGATGTCACAAGCCATGCATAATGACTCAAAGGTACATTTAAAGGCAGTGGCATGGCTCATCCACTGAAAGAACTTGTCATGCAAACCTGAGAACCTAGTTCAATTCCTAGAACCCGTGGTGGAAAGTTGTCCTTTGATCTCCACATATTGGACCCATGGACCCAGAGTTAGTGAGGTCAGGCAGTACATAGAAGCCCATGGCAGGATCAGCCCCCTTTTTCCTAAGCTTTGAGGCTCCCAGAGAAGCCAGCGCTGGGTTCACAGCTGGGTAAGCATGCCCGGCAGACAGGTTTGATTAGTCCCTGAGTCCTGCGTTGTCTAGCTCTCAGCTCCAGCTTCTAAGTTGTACTCAGGATCTAGGCAGGAGGCAATAGTAAGGCTTTGAATGGCTCATTAAAGCAGCCTTTCCCCAGCGCACTCTCCTGTGCACTCGCTCACTAAGCTGTCTTGTTGCAGGGTCCTGCTGCCAGAATACAGGTGCTAAGAGCTGTGGGCATCGAGCATCACTTTAAGTACTGGGCCTCTGTCCTATCGTCCCCACCACCCTTCACAGGCAGTAGGTACTGTGGAGTCAGCTTCCTTCCAGGTCTTGACCAGGGAGCGCTCCCTAACCACAGCCACTGCTGGCTCCGGCCACATGTGCCAGCAGCCATGGCCTCCTACTGGGCCTCTGAGCCTGCCTCATCCTTCCCTCTCCAGTTTCCCTCACCTCTGTCATGGGTCTGGCCACACACCCCTGGCCTGCTTCTGCGCCCCTGGACCATCCTGTCCTTTTAGGTTGAAGCCTACTAGGCCCAGTCAGCAGCCCCTTGCCTTCCCCCTCAGTCTCCCTCCTGGAGCATCTTCGTGGTTCATTCCTGCTCTTTCTTGGTGCCAGGCCCTCTCAGATGCTGGCGGAGATGCTGCTCTCTCTATCTGGAGGCCTTCTCGGTTGCCTCATCCTATCTCTAGGACACCTTCTCTCTCAGATTCTATCGCCGTTACCTAACCCTCACTCACCCCTGGGGATGCTCAGAGACCTCACCTTCTGAGAAACCTTCCTGGGCTCACCCCACTCTATACCAACCTGGATGAACGTGATTCTTTGCCAAGCCCACCCAGCAAGTATGTTGCTGAGCTGGGATTCTAATCCACTCCTTGCTGCTCCTCGTATAGCAAGGCAAATTGGAAGGTCCCACAAGTATTTAAGAGCAAAGATAAACTCAAGATTGTGGTAGAGTTAGTGAATATCTTGGAAAGATACCCCCCCCCCAAAATGTGTAAGATGAAAGCAGCCAGCTACAGAACCACAGGCATGGCATGATCCTATGAAAACTATGCAACCACAACTATCCGAATATTCAGGTAAGTAAGATGCACATATGCTTTTTAAAGCAGAGAGCAAACCTATACAAATGCAAAATCAGCCCTCAATGATGGTCAGTGGGCAATGGACTTGAACATCCTGTAAGGTTTGAGTTTGCTATGCGGTATTTACGTTCTAAGAAAGTGAAAGGCATCTACAGCTTTTCTCCGTGAGTATGTGAAACACTTGAGCCCTCAGAAATCGCCACCTTAGAGATGAGACTTCTTAGGGCTCCTTGTGGCCTGGTAACAGTAAGGTAAAAACAGCCATGGCTGTCCGGGAAGCCACACTTACCTTTCCCAGGAGCTCAGGCAAGCCCAGCAGCTGCCCAACAAACACGCCAATGCAGATGAAGATGGCAGTCACCTGGCCCAGTGAGCCTCGGATCTCCTTGGGTGCGATCTCATTGAGGTACATGGGGAGCGCACTGAGCGCGATGCCTGGGGAAAAGAGACAGCAGTGAGAGGCGCCCTGGCTCACATGTGGTCACTTACAGATGCTGATGTGCCTCCTGCCCATTACACCAAGACCATGGGGGAGCACGTGCCAGCTCACAGCAATGGTAGCTGCCAAGGGGAAGAAGCAATGGGCCATGAGTGTGTGAGGTACTTGGCATGGGCTCCAGGATTTGCACACTTATTCTCCAGTAGCCTTGTTGGGGGAAGAGCATGGGGGGGGGCATTGAGATTCTATAGCCTTGTCCTACTTCCGGTTTGCTCTCTGCTCTCTCTCTCTCAGCTTCCTGTCCCTGCTGCCATGCCTGCTGCCATGATAGACTCTTCTTCCTCTGGAACCGTGAGCTGTAGTAAACTCCTTTCATAAGTCACTTTGGGTCATGGTATCTTCACAGCTACAGAAACGTAACTAATACAGTGTTGCGTTAGCTTCTCTTGCTCATCAGTACAGTAGGGGTGAGAGCAGACAGGAGGCGGGTAAGGGAGCGTCCACTCTGTGTTATGAGCACATTTGCGCTTTGTATTACAAAAGGGAACTGCATATACTCGGCATGCACAACTGCTATTCATTCTTAGTTGACCTTTTCCATAGAGGACAGGAGATGCAGTGGCCTTGTGTATATGTGACCTCCACTAAAGAGACGGCGATAATGAGCAGAAAATGCCAGAGGCCGTAGGAGACACACATGGACACTGTGAGTCTCAGAGACAAGGCTGACCTTGATTCTTCTGTTTGTTCCGAGCCCTCTGTGCTCAGAGATCCCAGGCTGATTGCCACACATGCTTCCTGTTTCAATTCAACGTTACCTCCCACAGTAGGAGGTGGAGTTGTATCTTCCAAACATTTTCAGTCTCCATCCTCAATTACCCATGGCTCTACATTTTCTGGTGATAGGGTCTTTACCAATACCATTATATCCAGATGAGTTGATAATGGATGATATGTTGTTTTAAAAAAAACATTACTTTAAACCCATAAATTATTTCTGGAACTTTCTGTATTTTTAATTTTTAGCAACAGAAACCGAGGAGCTTCTGCTTGTCATGGCTTGTGTCCTGGGGAACTCCTACTGTGGCTGATGGGAAACTGTGCCACAGGGGATGTGGGCAGCCCTGGTAAAGTCATGCTTGGGCCGTGTCCCGTTCAATCTCCCACCAACACAAAGTTCCTACTTTAAAGTCTGAGGTCTATGTGAATTTGTCTCCAAAGCCATATTAAATCATATTTATTTCCATATAAAAAGTAGTATGCTGATGTTTCTCCAAATCTCCCAGAAAATATTTCAAAGCTGTCCTACATTTCTAATCTGATTCAAAAGCTCCATAAGAAGCTGGGCAGACAGCGTCTTATTAAAAATCTTTCTACTTCTAGGACAGTCAGGATTATCATGTGGCTCTAAATTCTTTGTTTTGAAGCAGAGTCTCAGAGAGACCAGGCTGGCCTTGAACTTGGTATGCAGTGGAGCTTGTCAAGGATAACTTTGAACTTCTGCTCCTCTTACTTCCATCTCCCATGTGGCTTGTGTCGTCCCACCTGGTTTTTACATGGTGCTGGGCTGGGCTTCAGGAATGCTAGGCAAGCGAGCATTCCACCCACTGAACTGAACTACATCCCCAGCCCTGGATTTGAATTCTTTATTATGAGCACCGGGCCCACCTAGCCCGGGGTCTAGTAGTCTTCCTGTCCCCCATACAACTTTCTTACCTTAAATGCCCTCACTTTGCTCTCTCTGCTCTGAGGTTTGGTGAGAATAAACGGCATAAAATCTCTGGGGCTTGGCACAGCTTCAAGAGGCTGTGTTCCAGAAGTCAGGGTGTGTTTTAAAAGTTCTTCCTTTTCTTTTGCTTCTTTCTGAATAGCTCACAGAAAAGGGGGCCTAAAAGGAATTTATTTAAAGCCTGTGGCTGTGAAAGAGTCATTCATCTGTGAATGTGGAAATTCGGAGAGCAACAAGTACAGCGTGAGTCTGCCAGGCAGGCAAAGGAAGCCAAGGGGAAAGCGACCGGTAAAATAGGAAAACCTCCAGAGAGAGCATGGCCGAAGCCTTGCTGGAGAGGCCATCAAGCAGCCCTCTTCTGTCTTGTTCCAATCCTAGATCTGCCCATGACAAGCTTAGAATTAAACACCCAGCAGCAGCACTCGGGACTAGAACATCCCTACCACGCCTGGGGTGGATGCAGACAGGCTTGGGTCCGGTTAGACTGAGTACTTTACACAAAGGATAATTCTGGCATCATCCAACCAGGGCAGCCTTGCTGTTTGGTCCCTCTGTGGAGCAGCAGGAGAAGACTCAGACAGTTGGGAAGGCTGTAGCGCTTGTCCACAGCTGGATCTCTGCTCTTACTCTGGGCTTCGCTTTGGTCAGTGACTGCGATTAATGGACTGTACAGTATTTGCACATTAAGGCCTCCTTCTCCTGCTGGACCCTGGAGCTTGTGGAATTGCACGAGGAGAAACCCTGGACACTCTGTTGGGTGAGACCCCTCTCTTCGTGAATCTCAAATGGAGCAAGAGAACCCAAACTGAGCTGATAACATGGAGAGTTCGCCACGCAGGCAGGTGGGATGGCTCATTGGATAAAGCGGCTTGCCACCACGCCTGATGACTTGAGTTTGATCCCTGGAAGCTACAAGGTAGAGAGTGAGAATCTAACCCTGCAAGCCATCCTCTGGCTTCCACATACGCACAGTGGCAGAACAAATATGAGTAATTTTAAATCACTGAGAGTGTAAACACCTAGAGCTGACTGGCTGTGCCCAGGCTTAGAACCTTTTCTCTACAGAGCTGCAGATTTGGGGGAAAAGCAGTTTGTCTCGACAACCATCTGAATCCTAAATCTCACTCCCTTGGCAGAATCTGGCCGTTCATCTCTGCCCACCCTGCCACTCAGTCTTGTCCAAGTCATACAGGCTGGCTGCCCCTGGTTCTCCTGACCCCACTCCTGGATCTACCTTGCCCTTCATACCCAAGGCCCAATTCGTGCCCCTCCCCTCTTGGCCCTTCCTGGCTTCCTCTCATGCTCTGCACACACTCTAGCTGTGGGCTGCACCATCTGGTCCTGGTTCCCTTCCATCCTCAGCCCCCACACTCCCCTCCTCATCAAGCTCCAGGCTCCTTGGCCCCTCGCTCTTCCTCAGAAATGCCAATCGCCTTCCACCTCAGGACCACAGCACTATCCTCTCTACTGAGAGCCTGATTCCTCCGATGTTTTACTCAGTTCTCAATCTCCGTTCATTTTGGTCTCTGCTCACACTTCCTGATCATGCTACCTGGCTTAAAAAAAAAAAAAAAAAAAAAAAAAAAAAAGCTAGCCTCTGCCCTGCCTTGCCTGCTTCCTGGGACTTGTGCATAATTAGATGCCTTCTGTCCCAAAGGCAGCCTCTCCCCAGCACACAGAACATGGCACAGTCAGTATTCTAATGCTTGGTGAAGGAATAGGAGAATGAGCAGTCAGAGCTTAGAAGCCTTGGGCAAGCTCACAGCTAAGCTCCTAGAGTATGGGTTTTATAAAGAAGGCAGCAGACACACTGTAAACCAGCCAGGGCTTTGGCAGTGACTCAGCTCTACCTAGCCTGGTTTTCTCAGGTTGGATGCTACAACACTGTGTAGAGGGGCATTTAGTGCCCCCCCTTCAGCTTCCTCACTTTCTGTGGGGTTCTAGAATGGTGGTCTCTTCCAAGTCTATCTTAGCTCCAAGCACCTCTCTCCTCCCCAGACAAGCCCGGGGAGTGTTACTGCCTTCCTCCCCAGTCGGGGTGAAGTCTCACCTCCATCCACGCCCATGATGAAACGTCCCACAATGAGCATTTCAAAGGCTCCTGCCTGGAGTGAGCAGGCCATCAGCAAGGCTGCACAAATTGCAAATCCATTATTGACCAGCAGCGTGTACTTCCTGGAAGGAAAAGTACTTTGATGAGGACAATGTATCATGAGGCATGTTGGAGTCTTGTCCATCCCCCACATCAGAGAGGTCGGTAGAGTGAGATTCGGGCAGGAACGAGCATGGGTTAGGAATTAGGGTCATGGGTCATTTCCACTCTTGGCTTTGTGACCTTGAGCCTGGCATCCACTCCCTGTCTCCCTGTTCACAATGGGGTAAGCAGGGCGCACTGCCAACTGGAAAGCTACGGATTCCTTGTGGAAGGGTTTTATTTCATTAATTCTGAGTTTTATTTAGCATTTATCAAGATAAGATGTAAGTCACAATGCAGGAGCCAGGCTAAGCAGAAAACCAGAAACCGCTCAATATTCCAGTGGAAAGATGTTAGCATGGGGAGTTGAATAACTGCATTAGAAGAGTGATTTATGTAAAGACTCTCTGAAAAGGTGGTGCCCCTCTGTGGTGCTAGTACCTTAGAGGCCCGGGAGGGGATCCCTGAAGAGCTGTCTCAGTAGCACCGCTTACTGGGCACTTAGTCTGCTTCTCAGGATTGGATAAAAGCTGGAAACTGGAATCCGTGGGCAGGGAAAGTCAGGCGAACAGAAACAGGCAGGGAGTGTGGTGCCCATACAACAGCTGGGAGCCAGGGTGGCATCCTACTGCTCTAGGGGGCAGACTTGACCCTTTGTTTCTCTTCTATCCTTCCCACACTTTCCCTCTCTCCCTCAATAAACACTCCTATTTCCTAACACTCTATAGGCACTTTAGATCTAACGCACTACAGTTTTAGACGTAAAGCTGGGTTGGAACCATCAAACAGAGCCCCTGGCAATAATAACTTTTACTGCAGTGTGTCTGTTTCAGGAATGTGTCCCTAAGCCCTCACAGCTGAGATTCATGGCTCACTTGGGGGGCTCTGTCTTTGAGGACTGAGGAGGCTGTGTTTTCTTTCCCTCACCTGCAGGAACAACCCAGCAGCTCTCATGTATTCAAGCCTTGATGTTTGACAGGCTCTAATCTGAGCACTGGATGTGACTGACTGATCTTCTGAGGCAGGTGCTCTTACATGCTTAAGTCATATAACATTAACCAGGACCCTGGTGAGTTAGAAACTTGCTGTATGCAAACCATGAGGTTAGGTAGTTTAAGAGTTTAGGAAGCATCCTCTCCTTACCCCTCCCCAACAACAACAACAATAACAAACTGATAAGTAAATTAAGAAAGTTTGTGTTGTTTTGTAAATTATGAGCAGGGAGGGTTTTCAAAGGAGACTTGGTGTTCCCTTTAGCAGTTAGACTTCTTGAGTTCCAGGACAACCTTCTGTGTGACTTCTGCCTCATCTCCACATTTAAGCTAAGTTCCCTCCCTTCCTGCATCTTCCTGGACAATTTCACAGTCGCTGGCATTTGCATCTGTGGCAATGGTACCAAGATACAACAGCATCCTACAGCAGCAGATGGCTGGAACAGCCCAAGTGTCCACTCACATGGGCGCTGTGCCGACATTAAATCAGAAGTGCCTTTCTCTATTCTGAGGAGCTCTAGGAGAGAAATAAAGAGGTCTAAGTGCAGAATTTGCTGCAAATCATGCAATGATCTGTGAGGGAAAAGACGTGTGACTATGTATGTATGTATATGACTGGAGCGCAAAAGAGAAAGAGAACCCTGAACTTGGTGTCCACTAGATGCTTTAGAAATCAAAGTCACAGGGATGTGTTAGCCAGAAAGATGTGATTTTATTTTTTAAATCTAATTTAAATACACCTTATTATGGAAGAACAGTTATAACAGTAATACACCAAGATGACTAAACATGATTAGAGGGTGTGTGGTGTATATAGTATGGATATGCTAGATGAAGGGATAGTTTGTGCTCCAGGACAGAGTAGGACCGTGTGAGACTCATTTCTCTATTGAGAACAGCAATTAATCTGAAACTTATCAACTGTTTGCTTCTGGAATTTTCCATTTAATATTTCCCAATACAGCTGACTTCAAGTAACTGTAATCAAGGACAATAGAAGCTAGTGTGTGCAGACAGGACAGTGTCTGTCGTTTACCCGTATCTTCTCCGTCCTTCCTTCCTTGTCTGGCTTGATGTAGGATTGGTATGAAAGGCCTCCCAAGAGAGGGTGGAGAAGGACTGTTACAGGGCTCCATCACTCTCTCTGCTAGGAAGACTAAGTCTCCTCGGGAGACCCAGCTGTGGTCCCAGCAACTGTGTGCTGCAGTGCATGGCCCTGGCCTGGGACTCGGGGAAGGCTGCCTCTCCATTTTGACTTTCTATCCCAGAGATGGGAGATGCTTGACTGTAAAAAAGGAAAACAAAAATTCTTGCAAGCATATTTCTCTCCTTGTAACCTCCCCTGACGGTCCCTGTCTTAACCCTTAAGACCTCACATGCCCGACCCTCCATTAGTAGCGCCTTATCAGAGAGCCTTGTCAAAGGTGATAGAAAATGAGGAAAGCCGAGGCCAGACACGGCGTTCTCAAACCTGGCTAAGACAGTGTGCCTTCATTACATGGATGGAGAAATAAAAAGCCTTCTTAGAAATTAAACCTCAGCTCACTCGCAGACACCACTCCATGGCTTCACTACCATGACAGTGGCTGTTTGAGCTAGAGGATGGGAGAGAGAGAGAGAGCGCTGTAGAGTAAATCCTCTGTGAGTGGCTCTCAAACCTGATGGCTCCTCAATTTCGCCAATGGCATCGTAGGTGATTTGTAGAGTGCTGAGTGTGAACTAAGTGTCGCTGGTACCCCCTGCTGAAAACCCTGTCAGCCACAGTAGCTCACAGGGAGATGCTGCCACGCCACCCTTTCAAAGCCTACATCATGTGTGGCTATTGTAAGGGCGCTATTCAACAGACCTTCACTACGGAGCAGGATCTGTCTTAAACACTGTATATTCACTGTCTAAGTTACCTTATGAGTTAGATAGTTGTTTCAGTGTGTGGTGTTTTACCTGTGTTTGTAACTATACACTATAGAGAGTGCCCACTGCCCACACGGGCCACAAGAGGGCATCAGATCCTCTGGAATATGTAACTATACAGTTGTGGGGCACCATGTGGGTGCTGGGACTTGGAGCCGGGTTCTCTGGAAAAACAGGGAATCTTAACGACTGAGCCCTCCCTCCAGCTTCCAGTTGGATGATCTTGAGGAAAAAGACCTACAAGTACCTTAGTCAAGGTCATACTACTGAATGCAGATCTAACACTCTAGTGACCGTGGCGCAATCTGCCTGCAAAAGTATCTGCCTCCATCACTCATAGACATGTCTTCTCTCTACAAACATCCATTCATTCAGCACTGAACCGAGTGCTGAGCGCCCGTCTAGATGGCGGCTTGCAGGACAAACATGGTGACATCGTTATTCTTAAGTGCCCAAGAGGCAACCTAGAACATGTGGCATGCCGGTGTTGACCTAGGCTGTCAGGACAGCTGAAGCAGAGAAGGGGCTATAATTTTGCACAGAGTGGACCAGGAGGATGTTCCTGGGAAGATGGCATGGGAACAAAGGTGTGAGGGGATGGATGGCTAGCCAGAGCAGCCAGACAACATCACTGAGGTCCGTATGGCTGGGGACAGCGGGGGACCAGGGAGGCAGCAGCAGGAAGTGGGTGGGTAGAGAGGATCCCAGAGGTGCTCCTGAGGAGTGTGCTGGGACACCGGGAGGTGTGAGGTCCCCCTGCCCTAGGCGAAGGAGGTAGCCACAGAAGACAAAGAAAGGGCCGGTTTGGCCTGACTTCTAGCAAGGCAGCTGGGTCTTCTGAGCTGTTCACGGCCAGGAGGGGGCAGAGTGGAGTCAGGGGTTCCTTGGGTGAGCTATCACAGGAGTATGAGCAAATGCTACCAGGCTGACATCAAGACAGGCCGTGGGGAGCAGTGAGAACCAGCATATTCTCAGGACAGACACGCTGGGATTCACTCTTGGGCAGACAGAGGTTAAGAGTGAGGGAGAGACCAAGATGTCTCCTGAGGTTCTAGCCTGAACCTCTGCACTATCCCCAGGGGTGTCTTTGGAGCCTTGCTGGAAATGTGAGTCACATCTGAGTCAGACAGGAAGCATTTGCAAACAGGGATGCACCTCCTCTAGCAACTATCATATTAAATGTTCCTTCCCAAAATAGCCCCAACCTGCCGGCCTCCCAGAGAAGACGGGAGCCTTATTTGCAAATAATTCTCAAAGCTGACTCCCTGGGGCTCAGAGGCAGACTTTAATCATCATGTTTCCATTTTCTCCCAAGGATGGACAGCAACCCAAGCAAGGGGCATCAGTTTTCCGCAACTCCACCCGTGGTGCCTGATTCACTACTGGAAGCCTCTTCGATAGTGTCTGCTCTTCCCGGTATGACCCAGGAGGTCTCTAGCTCTCAGGTGATAGGGTGGGTGGTGGGGAGGTTGGGCAGCAAGTCTTTGAGAAAGGTTCAGTATGTCCTAGTGAATGGAGAAGCCGTGTGTATACCTTCTGCCTTCACATGCCTTCCAGCAACTCTTAAGCCATATTAACCTGAATGCCAAGATGGTACCTCACTCCATCCTATCCTGCTTCCCCGGCCTGAATTCTCCAGTTCTTTCTTTCTTTCTGTGTGCTTGGTGGAGCTCGGTGGTTAAAGGTTACCTTAGCAAACATGTGCTTTCTGCCGTGCTCAGAGTGGCCGAACATGTTTAAGAGCTCATCTGAACTCGAGTGTCAGCTTCCATCACTTCCCACTGTCCGTCCTAGGCTGGGGTTTCAGGAGGCAGCCACCACTCCAAAGCTTTATTTGTGGGTTCTGGGGAACCTGAACTCAGGTTCTTGTACCTACATGACAAATGCTTTACCAACTAAGCCATCTCCCCAGCCCAGCATCTGGCACTTTTAAGGTAATTATTAAGAGAGGAATCACAATGTTGGCCTACACTAACCCTCCATGGAGAGATTGACAGGCAAAAGTTGGGGCTGAGAGATGGGGAAAGAGACAGAGCAGTTGGGTTTCCTTGTGATATTCTGTGAGCTGTCTGGTTCAGCATTAGTTATGTGCGCCAATGAATTCCCTTTGAGGCTTAAGCCAACTTGATTTGGGCTCTATGACAGGCATTCAAAGGCGTTCCTGAGTGACATGAGACAGCCTGTAAGTTTGTATAAATTGCATCCCATCCAGCCCTCATAGCTGCTCCCTGGGGGAAGGTCTACTTATCAGTACCTCACAGGATTCTACCTTGGGAGGCCAGCTGCCTCTTCCTGAGCCTTTCACTCATCCTCAGTATTTATGAGGACCATGAGGGCTTGCAGGTGAACTTCTGGCCCAGTGGCAGCCCTGGGCCTCAGGAGTTGTGCTTTTCTTGTTCACAAACCCAAGGGTGTCCACATAGTGCCACACCCATCCTGACAGCGCCCAAACTAGTGTACTGCACAGATAGATGCTCCTTTTTTCTCTATGAATGCTGTATCTGCATTTTATGCCAGAAGAGGGCATCAGATCCTACTAGAGATGGTTGTGAGCTACCATGTCGTTGCTGGGATGGACTCGGGTCCTTTGGAAGAGCAGCCAGTGCTCTTAATGGCTGAGCCATCTCTCCAGCCCTAGAAAGATGTTCTTGCACAGACTGACTGAGATCTGATCCAGGATTTCAAAGCCATGTGGGTTTTCTTGCTTTCTTTCTTGTTTTTACCAATCTCCAGAGGTAAGAACCAGATTCGATGATATATGATCAATGAAGACAATTTAGCATAGTTTAAAACACACATACACATATACACGAGAGCACACACATATAACAAAACACCAATAAAAAAAAAACGTTGCTTTATCGAGCTCTTAGGACCCACATCAGGAAGGGCCCTATTGTGCTAGTGGAGCTCACGTCTCACATGGCTATGGGAATCATGATGGCTGACTCTAGCTGACTGCTAGGATGAGCATTTTATGCCCAGCATCTACTTTAATCTCTGTGCTAGCTCTCACACATGCCATTGCTTTATTTTCATGCTACTGTGAGCCAGGTTGTATTAGAGAGTGTAATTCACAGACATCTCATGAGTCACCAGCATCAAAACCCCCAGAGTGGAAACTGAGCCTGTGGCCATGTCTGTGAACACACACTGTCCTGTGTGGTGAGGGAAAGGGGCCTGTAGCTACTGCAGGGGAGAGGGATGACTCCAAACAAAGGGCTGTGCTTCTACCAGTCTTCTCTGGTCTGAATTCTCTCAGCTGGAGGCTCCCGAGGAGGAGGAAACTGTATCCCTGGGGCCTGTCTAAGCTGATATGGTCCATCTCCAGAGATCGCTCCTTGATGCCCAGGCTTTCCTGATTCCATTGCTCTCTGAACCCTGGTCAGTGGTGCTACCTCACTGTGTGCCTATGGCTCAGCAGTCACAAACTTCACACTACTGTTGCTCATAGAGGCCCTACCCAAGATCCACTTGAACTGGAGAAAGATGGTGGGGTTGGGCCATGACACGCTGCCCCCCAGCATTAGCTCAGCTACATGTGAGCTAGCTGAGCCTCACAGCACCCTGACCTCTCTGACCTCCCACTCCCTGTCCACAGACCTACCGGAACAGAGCAGATGAAACAGGGGAGTGTGTGACAATGCCTGGAACATGGGAGGACCTCCAAGGACATCCTTCACTGCCTTGGGTGATCGCTATGCTTTCTCAGTACCCAGAGCCTGCTAGTTACTGCTCTGGACCTGGCTCTGGGGACAAGGAAAGCACCAGAACTTCCCCCAGCACACTGGGCACCATAACTTCCTAGGAACCTCTTGGATGTCTCCAACAAGGCCTTCGGAGAATCTTGATGAAACATCAGTTATCTAATGAGCTCTTTGCTGGAGACATTAGGCAGGGTGGGACCCGTCTTAAGAGTGTTTCTCTAACTCCAACGTCTGAGAGATTTTCAGGGGCTTGGTGACTCTTCTCTCCAGTTTGTGTGAATGCAAAATAGAGGCTTACTGAGCAGCTACTTTATATGGGTGGCAAGGTGGCCACAAACACATGGTCTCTGCTCACTGGGTGGGATCCATCATCCTGCGCTTTGAATAAATGAGATGACTTGGCCAAGGTCACACAGCTAGGAGTGGGAGACTTATGACTCAGGTTAAGACATGAAATTTGCAGAGACTGTCTTGCCCCCACTCACCTCAGCAGCGCCCCCCACCCAGGCTGTGGTTAGCAGAAAGGAGACAGAGAAGACAATGAGGTGGGGAGTGGAGTCTGATAAACCAACCTCCCCGAGAGAAGGATTCCTGTCACAGATAAGTCAGGGATGAGGCAAACAGAGTGAAATGGATCTGATTGGAGAGGGCCTGGATGGGAACTTAAACGTGTGTGTGTGTGTGTGTGTGTGTGTTGTACCTGGGTACACTGTTGTGTGATTACATGTGGAAGTCAGAGTTATTGACTCCATCGTATTTGAGATAGGGTCTCCCATTGGCCTGGACAGCTAATTATTCATCTATTTTACCAGGTCAGCTAGAGTAGCTGACCGACAAGCTCCCAGGAGCTTCCTCCCATCCCAGCTTCCTGTCATGCTGTCCCTGGGATTACAAGGATGCGCCACTGTGACTTTGTATGTGGGTTCTCAGGGTCTGAACTCCGGGTCATAATACCCATGAAGCAAGTGCTGTACTGACTGCCACCTCCCCAGCTCAGAGCCTGAAGCTTTCCATGCTTAGTTTGCTGCAGCCTTATTGGCGATGGGGACAACTGAAGTTCCCCAAGTGTCCCTCAGTCACACAGTGGGAGACATCCTGAATGGCTGGTTGTCTTACAAGGATGGTCACCCTGTGCTTCTGTGGAACAACCTCTAAGGCTCTGCTGGTGTTCTCCAGCTCTCCAGTCCCGGACCATTCCCCTCTCTGCTCTGTTCCGCCTCGGCTAGGCACCTTGCTTCCTGGAGCAGAGTGGAGGCTGGGAAGACAGAGGGGTCAGGGCATTCCTTCCCTGTTCCCCTCACTTGGGTTCTGCACGGCCCAGGCACTCCACAGCCTCAGCCTCATTGGTTACTGTGTCACCCAGGCTTCCTGGACACTGGCACCCACCCTTCCCTTTAGGCATGAAAGCCTTTACAGATGAGCTCTGTGGAACCCTGTCGCCAGCTGGGACACTGATAATGATGTGGAAGCCTGATAATGATCATAGAAGGGACCCCAAAGAGAAACAGTGCCCGTACTGACCTCCCAATAAACTTTCCGATGAGCTTCACCAGCAGCGTCCCCACCAGGCCACCAATTGCAAATATGGACACGGTCACAGACCAGAGCAGGGTCAGGGTATCCGGGTCTATGGGATGTCCGTGCCTTCTGTACCAGGTTTCATTGTAAAAGGCCTTGATATACTGGAAACAAAAAGAGCAGTTATTTCCTTCTGCTCTGCCCGTGCCGGAAGGGAATTGGAAGGCTCCTTACGGGGCCCTTCCAGCTTGGCACCTGACAGAACTCACTGGGATCCTCTAACAAATATGGGGAATGGTCCTTACGGCATGGCTTGTTCGGTGAGTGTGAAGCCTGGGAGTCAAACAGACCTAAGCTCCGATTTCTCAGTGGCATCAGCTGCCAAGTGTCTTAACCGCGCACATTTCTAACAGGAGTACCGCACGCAACAGCGACACTACATCTCAGAAAAGACAACAAGCATGAAAGAAAGAAACATGCTCACTTGAATTACAAGTCAAGTCTCTTGTTCTTCAAAAGTCACCATGGGGGGGGGGGCGCAGTTTAAGAGAAGGGCCCGGTGGCTTAGTTGTTAAAGATGCCTGCTACCAAGCCCGAAGACCGGAGTTTGATCCCTGAGATTCACACAGTAAAAGGAGAGAACTGGGTCCCTCAAATTATCCCTGACCTCCACACATGTACCATAACATATACCCACATACAAATAAATAGATAACCTCCACCCCACCCCCGTGGCTAGGGAGTGAACATGGCGATAACACTCAGCCAATCCCATCCCTAAACTTCAAATGCCATACAGATGGAATGTGGCAGCTTCCGAAGCAGCTGTTGGGGAGTGGTGACCTGTGCTGGGGAGGGCTGGGGTAGTTGCTTTAGGTCCTGCTCTGAGTGTGGACTTGGGGCATGGTCCTGGGCGCAGAATTCTGAGTCTGGCTCAGCTCATTATCCCTTCAACAGTTTTTTTTTAGCATTAGTCATGCAGGACTATTTGTGTAGTTTAAACTATGGAAACCACCCGATGATGCATTGTCTCATTTTTTTTTTTTTTTTTTTTTTTTTTTTTTTTTTATCCCAGACAAATCCGGGGGTAGATCCCTTCATGTGCAAATGAGACTTTTCTACGGAAGGCTGTGAGGCTCCTGTGGGGGAGGGGGCCTTTGTGCTTTAACCAACCGCTGTCTCCCGGGGCCCAAATGAGCTACTCCTGGATTACAGGCTGTGAAACTGAGACTGCTGCCTCCACTAGTTCGTTTGTGGGTTTAAAAGGAAACACCAGGGGCTGGGAGAGATGGCTTAGTGGCTAAGAGTTCTTGCTGCTCTTCCAGAGGACCAGAGTTCAGTTACAAGCCACCCGCAACCAACGTCTTCCACACACACACGTGAGCATATAGTCACACAGGTACACGTAAGGAAAACTGTCGGATCCTGGAAGTACAATGTAAACACCCAAGGAGCACACTGCACAGGAGCAGGGGATGAGAGCGAGCGGCGGAGTCGCAGGGATGGAAGGGCTCCAGAAAGTGAGAGTTACAGGCCCCCCCCCCCCACAGAACCACAGCAGTTATAAACAGAGGCTGGGCCTCTCCTTGTGGAGAAGCTTGCAAAAGTAATGAATGCAGTCATCCTCAGGCACTGTTCCTGCTCCTAGATAGGCAGGACCTCAACATGTGGATGAGGCTGCTCTTGCTTCTAACCTTGGCCTCTACTGCAAGCTGGCCCTGATTCAAGTGGTTAAACTCACTCACTCACTCACTCACTCACTCACTCACTCACTCACTCACTCACTCACTCACAAGGAGGATAACCCATGCCTGCCCTGGAGAGCCTGCCTCTTAGTCCGTCCCTGACAGCAATGGTCAGTTCCCGGGGTGGGGGCTGGGGGGAGGGGGATGGGGGGAGGAGGAGGACAGGAATACTGGGAGAGAACTAACAGGAGTAGGCTTGAAGAAAACAGTCCCTTACCTTCTGAGTTACCCTTCACCTGGTGGGAGACCAGAGGCCAAGTGACCGCTAACTGTCATGCGCTACTTTGGGGACCTGCAGAGGTTTCTTGCTTTCATTTAGGAAAATCAAAGAGCAAAACCTGCTATAGACCCAGCACTCAGGAGGCAGAGGCAGGCGTATCTCTCTGAGTTCAAGGCCAGCCTGGTCTACAGAGAGAGTTCCAGGGCAGGCTCCAAAGGAAAACAGAGAAACCCTGTCTCACAAAACAAAAAAGCAAAAACAAAAACAAAAACAAAAAAAGAAAGAAAGAAAAGAAAAGAAAGAGAGAGAGAAAGAAAGGAAGAGAGAAAGAAAACTCTAGAACTAGAAGACCTGAACACAGTCTGTGTCCCCTACAACATGCAGCACACAGGTTCCCTGGAAGTCCTCCAAAGTGCTGCCTGCGATGACCAGTGTGTCTCCCTGCTGGGAAGACAGCAATGGCCCAGAAGACAGTCTGTGGTCACTGGATCCAGTGATGAAACTGCTTCCTGGACTGCTGCCGTCGGTGCAGCCTAGTGTGTTTTAAACTGGGCCTCACTTCGTGTCAGATAGCCCAATTACAATAATAAAAATCCATGAACAGGGCACCCTGTTCATGCGGCCACGGACTCTTCAGAGAAGGGGACAAGTGACATCGTCACCTCCACCCACAGCCCCACGGAGGGCAGCACTTTCTGTCCTCTTTCAGAGCAGGTGAAGAATTGGGTTCTAAAACGGTTGCCAGGCACAGCATTGGCGTGTGCTGTCATCGGGAAGGAAGCCTGGGCAGAGGCCCCAGACACAAATCTGAACCACCACTTTATTCCAACCCTTTTTAAAACTGATTTTTATTTATTCTTTAAATCTTAATTTATTTATACAATGTCTTTTGCACCTATCCATCCGCCTCTAACTCCCTCTGGTGCCCCCCAACCCCATTACCCTCCAGCCTCATGCCTTTCTCTTCCAAGATTTTTTTTAAAAATGTAGCTTTAAAGATTTTAAAAATGTGTAGGAGCGGGTTTGCCTGTACGTGTGTCTGTGTACCATGCATGTGCCGTGCCCACGGAGGAAGAAGACATCAGAATTCCTGGAACTGGAGTTACAGACAGTTGTGAGCCACCATGTGGGGGCTGAGATTAGAACCTGGGTCCTCTGGAAGAGTAGTCAGTGCTCTTAACCACTGGGCCATCCCCCCCACCTCCTGATTTCAGTTCTTATGTAGAAAACATAGAAGTGAGTCTACCGGCACCACTGTTGCATGCTGTCCAGCTTTATGCTGAGAAGACAGACACACAGAATGCGTGCTGCCTGGCTGCCAAGAAGGAGGCATTTGTGTACACGTTAGCTACTCTGAGAAAGTTCACTTCATGAGCAAACCAGAATTTGGAAGAACCAAAGAGCCTGCTGGACCTTGCCAAGTCGGTGTATGCTATCTTCTGCTGCCTCTCAAAGCCATGTGACTATGGCTTGCATCTGGGTGAGACTCCCAACCAGTGTGAGCTGAAGTAACTTTGTGAGCATCTGCATCATACCAGCCATTGCCCGTTGGCCGGCCATCCCCAAGAAAGCACCAGGGGGCGCAAAGGCCACTGAGAATGGGGGCGTCACAGGCTTCATGGAACAGAATCCGTGATCACCTTTGATAGTGACATGAGTTTTAAAAAGAATGCCCATGGAGTTGAGCTGCCACTGTGGTTCTGAGCTTATTGTTACAGCAGCTGAGTTGCCAAAGCACAACCTGCCTGATTCCAAAGCTCATGGCATGACCACTTACAGTGATGCGAGGCTTCAAGCAAGATTTAGGCCATGGCGTGAGGGTGAACAGGAGTGGACATATGGACCTTTACCCAACACTTCCTCCTAATGCTTTGGGGGATGCTGCCAGCTTCCATTTGAAGAAAACACAGTGCAACCCAAGATGCTCTTCAGGCTGCTGTGTAGTGGGATTTTAGGCCAACTCTGCACTACCCTCATCTTGCATCTCGTGCTTTACTTTTTTCTTGATCCTCCATCTAAGAGGCCTGCTCCTCTGTCTCTTTCTTTGTCCCAACACATCTGTTTCCTTACCTTGGGAACCAGATCTCCGTCTGACTCCCAAGGATAAGTTCCTGCCCTTCTGTCTTCGGGGATCTCAAGAGCCAACGAAGACGAGTCTGCTATGACAACATGAACACAAAATGCTGTGACTATAGAATCCAGTCACATGACCTACACCAGGGAAGTCAAACGTGCAGCTGGGCTGGGACCAAGCTGGACAGCTATGGAGAGAGGGAACAAAACACTCAAGGAGCATAAGCTGGAGATCACGGATTGACATAGAGGGGCTGTGCACATAGAGGGGCTGCGCATAGCCCGATGGGGTTGAAGGGTGGCCCGGCTCAGGAGGAAGGCTATAAGGCAAGGCAGGGGCTGGCTGTGACTGGCTTTACCCATATGCTGTAAGTGTGCACTTGGTCCTGCAGCTCCCAGGGGGTTTGAGTGTGGGGTAGCAGCTATGATTTGTTGCTCGGGTCCAGGTATAGCTTGCAGGTTCTTCCCAGGTTTAGAGAGGATGAAGCTGGCATGGTGAGGAAGCTTCTGCATTTGGTACGAGAGGGTGATCTGATAGGACTTTAGAATGACCCCATGAGGAGTGCTAACTAGAGTTTAGACTGCGAAGAAATGCATAAGAGGCAGCAAGGGTAAAGGGGAAAAGACCGAACACAGGTCTGACCACCTTGACTCAAGACTTGCTTTCACCTTTTGAGTCCTTTGGTGGCCCTTGGGGTGGCCTGATGATGCTCAAAGTTCCACCCCTCTGGGCAGTGTTCTTGGGCCCAGGGACCTTGGCACCTGTTTTGTTCCATTCCCATCTTTGTCACTTACCTGCTGGGTGACTGAAGGAGTTATTGAACCTCTCTGAACCTTAGAACCTGCAACCGATGCCATTGCCCCTTTCAGGATTTAAGGTGGGGACTTACAGGAAGAAAAGGAAATGCCCAGTAGTGGGTCTTTAGAGTCCCACAATAGGATCCAAGCAGAGGAGTGGTTAGTGGTCGAAGAATCGATATCATGTTTCTGTGTCTGTAAAATAAGGGAGGTCTAGACATATTTGCTTCCTAGGTCCAAGAATCTATAAATAATTCACCATTACCTGTAGGCCTAAAAACCCAAGGGCCATGCGTTGACAATAAATTGAACCATGCAATTCCCTTCCTCCAAAGGATGGCAGGAAATGCCGGGCAATGGAAGGCAATTTACCTTGCAGCCTGGTTTGTGATATTAACACTGCAAGATTCATCAAGACCCTGGCGAGCATTCATCTACAGTGACTCTCATGGGTGCCCTAAATGTATACAGAAAGAGAATACTTTGCGTGAAGGGGGGGGGGTCCAGGGGACTCATGTGTTGCCGAAGAGAGCCAGCTGCACCTGAGGGGCTTGGGAAGAGTCAGCACAAGCAAACACCAGCAGGAGGAAATGGATGTAGATGCCCTTAGCAAGGCTCCTTGATATATGTGCCACCATCCCAGTGGCTCCTGGTTCCCCACACCAAGTACCACTCAGTAGGCACTCACTATGTCTCAATGGCATCCCCTGAAAGCAGAAGTACTGGTTCTAGCCTGGGTCAGCTGTCCTACCTCTCTGATGGTAGTAGCCACTGCCCCACACACTGCTGAGCAAGGGCTCCCTCAAGCCATGATGACACTATGGTTTTACCCCACTGGGTCAACAAACGCATTTTCCCAGGGGACCTTAATGACAAGAAAGCTCTAAATCAAAAATAAAGTCTTCCTAGCTCTGGCAAGCTGAGATTCCAGGGGGTGGAGTGAGGCGGGGGAGTCCCACTTCCTAAAATACCCAAGAAGGTCCCTTCTGCCAGTCAGCAACCCTACCAGTTCTGGTCAGTCAGAACCAAACCACACCCGGTGGAGACTCAATGCTCCCGACTTAAATAACTTAGCAGCATCTTCTAGACAAATTAGAAGTGACAGCCTCGATTTAGAGATGTGCAGTACAGTGTGTGTGTGTGGGGGGGCACCATGATGGAGACTTCCCAGTGCATGGAAGGAAGGATGCTCATTATATAAACCAGACACTGGGGGGGGGGGCGGCACAAGAAAAATAGCCTATGTGTTAGCATGTTGAAAAGCAGGTTTACATGAAGCCTTCCTAGGGCCTCTGGGAGAACCCAGGCTTTGGCTTTTGAGATGATTAAGCAGGTTGCCTTAGGCAGCTGCTTGCTCTCCCCTTCATTAGTACCATGGAGTTATTACCCTGGCATGGTCTCTAGACAAACGAGAGACATGGTCCTGACTCGTGGAGGTGATTCATGCTGGGGTTCTGTTGTTAAATCTCTGGCTCTTTTCCTAAGTCTGTTGCCAAACAGGACCAGGTGAAAGCAAGAAAGAGGCTGGAAAGTGGGAGCAAGGGGGAGGAGCATCTTGGGCTCGGAGATGCCCATTCTTCTATCAGCCTGCCAGCGGTTTCTGGCACAGTGAGACCTTGCCTCACTGTAACAAACATCCGCAGCTAATTGAGCATCTCTGCTAGGACTCTCGTTTGTCTAGACACTACAGCCCTCCCTGGAGGCTCTTCTTAGGGACCCACCCCAGAGGTCGTGCTGCCCAGCTCTGCCGCTCTTCTTGGCTCAGTGTGGTGTAGGACAAGAGGGGTAGGGTTGCAGCCGACATTACCACTCTACCCAGGCCGGCAAGTCTCTCCTGCCCAATGATGGTAACTCATTCCAGCTCCCAGAGAGCTGCCTGCAGAGCTCAGACAGCTCACTGCAGGTGCAACGTCTCCGTCCAGCCCTCCCTGGCCTCTTGAGTGCAGGCATGGGGAGACCACATGACCAAGGCATATCTCCCTCTGCAGCCCTGGCCATCACTGTGTCTTCCAGCAGTACTAACAAACCCAGCACCCCGAGGAGCTACATTCTCCTCCTTAACGCAAAGTTTAAACCGTATGGCTCTGAGGCCATTTTCCATGTGCCAGATCAGCGTCTCCAGCCTGTCTGCAGGACCACTTGAGAGTCTAGGCCACATTCAAAGATGTCTGATTAGCATGTAAATTAGCCTCGGATCCTGCAGCCTTCTGCAAGGGCATCCAAATGCTTCGGGCAGACATGGAGATAGGTCGATGGATAGACGATAGACAGAAAGACAGACCATGACAGAATTGGTTACTGGAAACAAAGACTTTGTCAATCACCAATTATCTGATAATAGAGTGAAATTCTGGGGAGGGAAATACCACAGGAAGACTTCAGTCCAATCTGGACTGTGGTGCTGCACACCATTAACCCCAGTGCTTGGGAGGCAGAGGCAGGTGGATCTCTGAGTTCGAGGCCAGCCTGGCCTACAAAGCAAGTTCTAAGACAGCCAAAGCTACACAGAGAAACTCTGTCTTGAAAAAAACCAAAACAACACCACCAACAAAAAGGGCTTCATTTTTTGACCATGTGCTAACTGTTCAGCCAACTAGTCTTTTGCCAGAAACTAAGATGCCAGGAGTTCACTGGTACCCATATTCTCTTACAACCCCAAACACAGGGATCAGCTAATGATTTCTAGCCCACTATTTATTTTGGTAAATAAAATTTTATTGGTAAATAGTTTTACTTATTCATTTTCATGTTGTTTCTGGCTGCTTTCTCATCATAAAGGCAAAGTTGAAGAATTGCAAAGACAAAACAGAAACAAACAAACAACAACAACAACAACAAAACCAACCATGTAGCCTTGTTAAGTCAAATATATGGTCTGGACCTTTATATATATATAAAAAAAGTGTGTGTTGAATCCTGTAGCAGGTCATCATAAGATAGCAGAAAGATGAGACACTGGATAATTAGAGCTAGGTCTGAGTGTCATCTGTACACACATTAGAGGCAGTACCTGAATTCTTTTTTTTTTTTTTTTTTTTGAGACAGGGTTTCTCTATATTGCTTTGGAGGTATCCTGGAGCTCACTCTTGTAGACCAGGCTGGCCTCAAACTCACAGACATCTGCCTACCTCAGCCTTCCAAGTGCTCAGTGCCTGAAATCTTACGCAGGGCAGACACACACTGTTGGTAGCGATTTGATTGGGAGAGAGAGGCCCAGGAAACTTGTCTCACAACTACCCCCCCCCAAAAAAAACCTTGAAAACAAAAGTCCTGTATAACCTTAATGTTTGTCTTTTTATCTATTCAGAGCACATTTATGGCAAGCGCTCACTTTGTGTTGGGGCTTGTTCTAGCTGGTTCTGTTCTAGCAGAAGCAATAATATCAGCGAGTCCGGGTCTCCATGAAGCCTACATTCTAAATAGGAAGAGAGACAAGAAGCGAAGACACACCACCTGGGGTGGTGTCAAATAGTACTACAAGGGGAAATAATTTGAGGGACGGACGAGAGAGGCTTAGAGAGGCGTCGTTCCACGTGGGCAGGTCTGAGGAAGACAGAGTTAAGAAGAGGCAGGAGGTAATCAAAGAAAACACGTGCTATCTGAAAAGAAAAGTGTTCCAAAGAACAGAACGTGCAAAGACCCTGCCGTTCCAGCGCGTGTGGCGTCTGCGGGGCAGCACCGAGGGTCAAATGGATGGAAGAGGTAAGGAAAATGCACCTTGTATCGAGAACATTAACTAGAGGCCAAAGTCCCCGGCCGTCACAGAGTTCCATGTGGTTTTCCAAGTGTGATGCTCCGGTTGTGGATTTTGATGCACCTGAATTCTCAAATATTCCTTTGGTGCTTGAGTGGAGGAGAAACTGTTAGGATCTGGGTGGAAATGGAGGGGGGGGGCTAGTTAGATGACTCCATGAGCCAGGCTACAGACAGAATCAGGGAGAAGGAGTCGGCAGCCATCAGAGTCATCAATCCCCACCTCACCAGAGCCTCCCCTGCTGAGGTCCAATGACTAAAGAGAGTGACAATTTCACCAAGTCTAATGTGTGTCACGCAGCTCTCCTGGGCCTGTGGGGTCCTCTGAGGATAAGTGGCTTTTACATACTGTGCTCTGCTCACATCTACTGGCTTGAAGTGACCACAGACCCTCTGTGGACACACGAAGCTGCAAGGGTGCTCTGGCTGTGGGACAGGACAGTCAGATTCTGGGAATCTCTGGAAGCAGGGGGAATGGGTTCACTTAGGGGGATGGCATTGAAGGGGAACTCAGGACAGTACTTAATCCAGGAAACAAGACATGCTGGCCACCACTGGCCACTGGCCCATGAGGTTAGCTGAGACTCCTGGCAATCCAAGGTGTGTGTGAGAGAGAGAGAGAGAGAGAGAGAGAGAGAGAGAGAGAGAGAGAGAGAGAGAGAGAGAGAGAGAGACTGTCTGTATTCCAGGCTTCTAAATATCAGAAGTAAAAGAGTTTCTTAATGTCGTGCCTGGGTGACAGTCAGGGCCGGGGTCAGCCAGCAAGTGGGTTGGTCAAATAGTGGGACACTGCTTCCCTCTTGGTAAGCAGCAGAAGCATGGATTCCTTCTGAGCCTTGTCACCTGGACCCCAAGTGTCCCAGCGCTGAAGCCGATGACCTGGCCTCAGGAGGCAGTGCAGTGCTCAGCCACTGCCCCCAGCTGCAGCTTTTGTCTCCCTGTTGGTGGCCTCTGCCACCCTCTGAGTCGCTCCTTCCCTGTTCTGCCTTCTCCTTAACAACCTCCTGCCATGCTCCTCTCTGCACAGGACTCCCTCCCGTGGAGAGCCTACTCAATTCCCAGCCCCTCTGGTGGCCCTCAGTCCCCCAGCCCTACCCCTCCCATACAGCAAGAGAGGACTCAGGGACCACTGGACACTGAGAGGGTCTCTCCGATAGCTTTCCATCTCCCAGCTAGCTCAGGTGAGGTTTCACCAAGCTCCATGGAAGACCTGGGATTCTCACTACAAGCCTGCTGGCTCCGGCTCCAGCGAGGTGATCAGGAAGGGCCTCCTGGGTGAGCTTGGCCTCAGTCTGGCTCCCCTCTTGGGGCACAGAGCCTGGCAACTAACTGCATACCTTCTCAGATGGCCCAGCTCTCTGCTGTCCCTCCTTAACCGAACCCCAACAAGGACCGTCTCCTCAGAACTCCCTAAGTAGACTAGATCCTTCCACAGGGCCTAAGCTCATGGCTCCATTAAGTCAACTCTTCTTGCTGAGAAATGTTTGGATGCCTATTGCTGCTGGTGCTGTCAGGGAACCCCCAAGACCTGGCAGTGAGTCCTATTTATCTTTTTACCCTAGCACCTGACCACAAATGATACCGAGGTATGTGACCAACAAAGCATCAGGAAGGGGTTTTAAAACTGAAAAATGATGGAGGGATGGCTCGGAGCTTTTCCAGAGGTTCTGAGTTCAATTCCCAGCAATCACATGATGGCTCACAACCATCTATAATGAGATCTGGTACCCACTTCTGGTGGCCTTGGGTGCTTTGGATCCCCTTCTGCCTCTGCCACTACTGGAAATGAGTGCTTTAGCCATGGTGGCCTCCGCTCAAGGCCCACCCCCTCCCCCCATCTTGCCTTCCTGATTCCCAGCATCCAGCATGTGATGGGTATTCAGTAGGTATCTGTGAGTGAATAACTGTTCTTCCCTGTGGCTGGCCCATGGGTCAATGATGTCATGCTATTCCAGGTTCAAGTCTCTCTTGAATCTCTGTTCCACAAAGGCCCCACCCTCTTGTGTGAATGCCCCAATGACCTTCCCAGATAAAGCAAGAGTCCAAATTCCCAGCCTTTTTTATCCCCCACCCCCAGACAAATCCAGATTAAGTCAGATTCTCATCTTGAAATGACAAAGTCAAAGACACAGGCAGCTACAGGCACCTGGAGGGACCACCTGACCTCATCCTTCCCAGCAGCCTTTGGCATCAGAACCTATTTTTGAACTAACTTAGCTAGCACACCAAATGTCAGCATCAACACAATTTTTACAACTCAGATCTGGCCTGGCACAGAAGGAACCTGCCATCCTGTGGCACCTGTATCCTCTTGGAGAGCCACCAGGCTTAGCTCCTCTGCATTCCACACAGGAGAATGTTGGCACTCGAACAAAACAAAGCCTCAAGAGCTACTGGAGCCGCCAGGCTTCCATCTGCCTCAGGCTGCCCCAACATGCCTGGCGCTCTAACCCAGCCTTTCTCCAGCTTTCTCAGAATCTGTAGCCACTCAGGCCCTCCTCCACCTATAAGCCTTTGCCCTCCCTCCCCCCCCCTTGAATCTTGCCAGGAACTAGCAGCAGAAAACGTGGCCTCTGGAAGACCTTCGCCTGCTACCAGCAGAGCTCCTGGAATTTATCTCAGACAGGCAGGAGCCAGGGGTGAGTCAGACCAGGTGGCTCTTGAGTGTGTTTGAAAGATGAATTTAAAAGGGCAAGTCAAACCGTACTCTGTGTGCTCTGGGCGGGCTCCTTCACTAACTGCACTAATATTAGAGCCCGCAAGCCCTTTGGACCTCTCTGTGCCCAAGTGCCCTAGGATACCTCAGTCCAGCGACAAGGGACTGATTCTCCCCCCCAACACACCCTCTCCTACTGTCACCCTGTTTGTACTGGTCACCTTTCACATTCAGCTTTGCACTCAACCTCTCTTCCCTGCGTTGCAGGTGGCCTAACGCTGGGCGGGTGAGCTGAAGGTCTCTGCGTGGGCGTAGCGCCCTCTGGCGGGAGGATGGCGCTGGCACTCACCGGCGTGGGCGCATTCACCACGGAGAGGTTGTACCCATAGAGGAAGGAAGATCCGAAGGCTCCCACGAGAGCGGCCACGACGAGCGACCAGGACCAGTCCTGGGAAGGGATAGGAAAGCGTCTGAGTGGGGTGCCCCCTTAATGGGAAGGCGGTTCAGAGGGAATTCAGGCGGGGGAAACGCAGGTTGGGGAAGGGGGTGGGGGATGGGGGGTGAGGCAGGCAGAGTTCACACCCTAAGATCCCTGCAGGGCTGCCTGAGGATCTCCGCCCTACCCCCACCCTTCTGCCGAATGTGGCCCTGTCTGACTCAGGAGGAGCAAAAAGCGAAGCTAAGTTCTTAGCAGAAGCGGGCAGTCCTTGATCACTATTGCCAGACATTGTTCTAAGCGTTTTATTCCCCCTGAATGCCTAGACTACTGGTCAGGTTCCATCCAGTGTCACAGAGGAGGGGGGTAGAGCTGTCCCTGGTGCTGCCTGAGGAGGAGCCTGGAGCCTGAGCTGGTTCCCATTGCAGGACAAGGCTCCCTACTAGTGCAGCTGACTCTTCACCTGGGTCCGAGACAGGTGATGGCCACACAGATGCACACCCATGTCCAAGTGTATGTACACACACGCACACAGTTCCAGACCAAAGCATCAGCCTGCAAATGGCTCCGCACACCTAAGATAAGGACCTGCAGGTAGAGATGCAGGGCTTCTGCTAAAAATGCCACATCTGTATCCAGGTGCTCCTGTCCCAGCCTCATCCAAGAGGACCACAGCCAGGATCTGGCCATACTCATAAATGCCTGGGGACTGGGGCACTGCCACAGGCTTGTGACCTGGTGGAGGGGACCAGGACATGTGTTCTGTTGTGATTTGTAGATTCGAGGTCCACACCACACACACACACACACACACACACACACACACACACCTGTATGTGCCAAGGGTGTGCCAAGATAATATCTACTTTAGAGACCAAGATCAAGCACACATATAGTGTGGAAGGAGACACTGGCCCCTAACTGCAATTCCATGCTCCATCCTTAGTCTCTTCTGGCTGGGTTCCAGTACCACACAACTGTGGGCATCTGAGCAGAGCAAGGGCTTCCTGGGGCTCAGCTTAAAATGGGGCTGCCGAGAAAGCAGTGGGCTGCTAGACAGCCAGTTCTCAAAGAAAACAGAAAGTCCTTTACTTCCTCTCTTCCCTCTAGCCCAGCCTCTGCCAAGACAGACAAGCTTTGACTCTCCACCCTGTCCACCTAAAGTCCTCTAAGAGGCGCTCTCATTACCTGACACCCACTGCCAAAGCCCCCTCCTCTGGGAAAATTCTAGAAAGCCACCTACTTGCCTCACCTTGGCTTGCATGTTAATCTTTGATTCAGCCTTGCATCTTAACACTGCAGCTTTCACAGTGTTGTAGGCTTTGACCACTTACACGGCCAGTTCCTTCGCTCCGCCCCACTTCCTCCTCTTTAAGATGAGGGTGATAATAGAGTTCACACCATAAGGGGTTTGCATAAAGAAGCGGAGAGCCTGGCACTGTGGCACGTGGCACGTGTCCCATGTCAGGCTCCGGGGGGTGGGGCATGACCTGAGGGTTGGAGCTATGTTGTTTGTGTCCCGTGTCTCTGTGCCAAGCCTGTTGCTGAGGCAGCCCTGAGTAGACGCTGGTAGCATGGTGGAAGACAGGGAGTGGGTGTTGTCACTCCAGGGATGGGCATTGCCAAATAAAATGGGCCTAGAGCAGGGCTGTACTGTAGAGGAGTTTAAGTTCTGCCCAGGTCTGAGCTCAGAGACCGTGTCTTCTGAACTGCCCAGCACCAGCTACATGATGCATTTTTTTTCCTCAGCCCTGCACCCCCCCCACCCAGGCTCTCAACTCTGATCTCAGCAGTGGACTGATCCCATCAGATCTGGAGGGACCCTTCCAAGTAGGGGACGATGGCAAGTGGGAGCCATCTCCTGCCTCAGCCCCTCTTCTGAGGGTTCTCGGCTTTTCTGTGGTCTGTTGGTTCACCGTGTGGACTGCTGGCCTCCCCACTCCTGCACACTTCCCACTGACTCCAGGAAAGGGTGGTCAGCCCTGAGAAAGCATGAGGAACCGCATTCTCTGCGTACTGACAGACTGGATACTGGAGGAGAGTCGCCAGAGACAGGGAGTCAACAGGAGGGCGTACACAATTCCAACTCCAGCATTCCTGCTCCGGGTGCCAGACAGAGCTGCCAGACAGAAGCTGAGCTCTGTCCCATAGCAGCCACCCAGGCCTGGACTCCCCACAGCAGAGAAGCCATTCTGAGTTTACCTTCTTCCTCCTCAGCCGGCGACCCACAGGCAGCTCCCCAGTGCAGCTGGTAGCATGTATCAGAGAAGCTAAGGCGAGCTCCCTGGCATTCATGGTTTTGTTTTCTTCCTGGCTCCAGGACCCCGGACTTGCAGGGGCATCTCCACAGTGAGGAGGCAGAGTCCACGGGAAGGAGGGCAGAGCAGGAAGTGCAGCTGAAAGATCGTGTCTGAACAGGAAGAGAGCAACATTGCTCCCTTTCCCCTAAGCAACTGGAGAGTCTAAAAGGGACGCCTGCACTCCTCAGTCACGCCCAAGTCCTGGGGGCCAGGGAGGAGGGTGGGGACAACGGTGTTCCTTTGGCAATTTTTTTTTTTTTTTTCATGATTCTCTTTAACAAGGTCAGAGCTCTGGATGAGGCAGCCAGTGAAAGTTCATTAAGAGTTAAGGCTAAAGGTCATTCATTGGCTTCACTTTAGAAGCTGGCTGAGTTCCAGCGCTGACTTCTCTGCTAATTGTGTGTCCACGGGCAAATCCTGACACTTTTCTGAGCTTCAAATGGAATATTGATCTTTCTCTAAATATCTTGCAGAGTCATTCTGCTGCTCAAATACCAAACAGGCAGCCCCAGCAGCCTGCAGGAATGACTGTGGACCTCTCTGCGGGCTCCAATAAAAGCTCAAGAAAGGCATAAAGAGACAGCGACACCAGGATAACCTGAGAATTAATTCACCCTGTGGCCAGTTTGCCCCACGGTCAGGCAGAGACCTATCTTCAGTGACCCATGGTCAGAACAGGCTGTATCCGTGTTCTGAGGGTCTGGGAAGGGACAGAGGCAGGCTTGGTCAATGCAGAATGCCTAGGAGATGAGGGACAGGGTTCAAGTCCTCACACAAGACTCTGAGAAGCTAGCAAGCTCTATTTGGGGGAAAGGGCACAAGCGGATAAGGAATGTGAGAAGGGGAACTGCCCTGGTTGTCGCAGGCACCTGAAGGCACAACAGCCCCAGAAAGCACAGTTAGGAGACAATGCTGCCCCGGGTGAGCAGGAACCACTCTGAGCAAGAAAATCCAGCTTTAGTCCTCAGCCAGGAATTCTCAGACCCCAGGCGATCGCCCAGTGTGGCGTTCCTCAACCAGGGACACCTCCCGCAGGCACAGATAGCTCATGCAGGTGACTTGTGGAATATCAGTCCAAGATGTGTTACATTTGTTTGTGCTGTGGGATATTTGTTTAATGATGCAAAGATGTGTTACATCCTTTTTTGCGTTGCCTTGGTTTAACTCTGTGAAGCTGAGTTCTTTTGTCTGTCTAAAACACCTGATTGGTCTAATAAAGAGCTGACCGGCCAATAGCGAGGCAGGAGAAAGGATAGGTGGGGCTGGCTGGCAGAATAAACAGGGGGAGAAATCCAGGCTGGAGGGAAAAGGGGGGTAGGCTCGAGAAAAGGACGGAGGACAGGGGCCAGCCACCCAGCCACACAACTAACCATAGAATAAGGAAAGAAACAGGTGTATTTAAGTTGGAAACGCTGACTAGAAAAAAGCTAAGGCCAGGCATTCAGAAGTAAGAATAAATCTCTGTGTACTTATTTGGGAGCTGGGTGTCAGGCCAGAGTCAAAACAAACAAATAAATAACGTCAGGTGACAGGAAAAAAAGACTACATGCTGGGACCTGCATGCTGGGTAGCAGAGAACACACTAAGGGACTTAACCAGGGTCTTATTTCTGTCTTACCCACCACCCAGCTTTCCACGGTGTACTGTTTTCTCACTGCAACAACAGACCTTATCAGCATTAAAAGCTTGCTGAAGTTTCGTCAGGTGACCCCTACCCCACTTAAGCATCCCATGAAGGCAGCAAACTCAAGGGCACCGGGATCCAGGTGGTCAACATACCCATGCAAGTACAGCAGGGCACGATATCACGGAGGGTGCTGGGGCCCTGTGTCACTCTGAGAGCTGTCTTAGGGAACTAAATGCTTCCTACCATACCCTCATCTCGCTTATCATTGAGGACAGTTTGCCTAGAGGTCAGAATTCCCTCTTCTGATGGGCTATTCCAAACTGAAACTTAGAGGGTTGCCAGGGTGATCTAGAGATGACCTCTACATGCCACATCTCTCTCTCTCTCTCTCTCTCTCTCTCTCTCTCTCTCTCTCACACACACACACACACACACACACACACACACACACAGAAAGAGAGAGAGAGAGCCAAGAGTTGACACTTATTATGGTAACAACAGAGAGAAACCATAGTAGGAAAAAACAGAGATGGGCTCAAATTCCTTGAACTTTCCACCTATTGTGAGAAAACACGGATGTCCCTGACTTGCTAGTGTCTCTACTTCTATTCTTTGCCAAGGACACAAGTTTGGCCAAGAGAAGTGAATGGGGGACTAGATGTCCATGTAAAGGGTTCAGCCAGGTGGCTCTGGCTGTAAGCTCTTGGATGTGGTTTCGAGAGGGCCAAGCATTGTTAAGCAAGGGGATCTTTCCAGCTGCTAAGTGCTAGGTTTGAGCCAATCAGACTTGGTCTTCCCACCATTCTACAAACACTAGCAGGCATCCTAAGGTGGGGTGGGGGGAGAGCTCCCTGAGGCCTCCAGACTTTGGGTTAGGAGAAATCCCAGAGGGGAAGCCACTCCCTCAGCTTGTCTCTTAGTTGATTCTGGGCTCTTTGTGGCTCCAAAGAAGTGAACAGCCTGTCTAAATTTGAAAGGCAATCTCCCCAAGTATCCAAACTCCTGGAAAAGGACAAGCCTCTAGGAACTTAGAGACCTCAGGCGTCTAACGGCAAAGGCTTCCTCTTACCCGCTGAAGGCAACTGGAGGTGCCTTTTCTCTACAGCGACACCCACAACTGCTAGATTCCTCGTTTCCCCATAGTGAAAGAAGATCCTCCCCCTCCCTAACTGCTCTACAGCAGCCTCCCACATCTTCTCCAGTGACCCGATACTTCCTCTTTTCCTCCCCTCTTCATCTGGACCCCTGCCACATCCTCTCTGGCATTAAACAAACCCTGTTGCCTGAAGGACTGATCTTTTGTCTGTGTCCTCTGTCCTAATGGAGACCTGCTGTGGGATTCCTAGAGACGGAAGCAGGTGGGGCAGGGGATGGGTTTCAATGTATGTATACTGAAATTGTATGCGTGTGCGTGCGCGCATGCCTGCACGTGTGTCTGAGTGTACAAAGACTGGTGTGTGTGTGTGTGTGTGTGTGTGTGTGTTGTGTGTGTGTGTGTCTGTCTGTCTGGACGTACACATAGGGTCAAGGCCAAAGGTTGATGTTGGATGTCTTCCTCTTACTTTCTACTTTACCTTTTAAGACAGGATCTCTCACCGAATGTGGAGCTCCCCAGTTCCTCAAAGCTGAAGGCTAGCAGGTTCCAGGAACCCACCAGTGCCCACCTCCTGCCTCAGCACCAGAGTTTCCGATGTGCACTCAACACCACTTCTGACCTTTACTAGGGTTCCATGCAACAAGTACTTTACCGCCTGAGCCACCTCCCCAGATCCTCAATGTATCTTTAAATTTAAGAATGATGGTCAAATCAGTGTCATCATCAAGGGAGCCTCACAGCAAGACCATCTCCCTGCAGAACCCATCCCAGACCTCTACATAGTCCACAGCATCCCTCACTGTGTGTCCTCTTGGCCCTCTGCTCTCTGCTGTCGTCACCCCAGGGCCCCTCCCCCTGCAAGGGGGGGCATTAATGAGCAGAAAGGGCTGCCATGTCCCGCTACTGGAATGCACGGGTGAGAGGAAAACACCAAAATACCACCCACCATCTTCCTCTTCTCCCGCTGGCTTTGTTTGTTTTCGGCTGAGTCCTCCTCGCCGAGCTTCATGGTTTTTCAGGTCTTAGGCTTCCTGTTATTCCTAAGAGTGAAAGAAAGGGTGCCATTTAACCTGCTGTGTGTAAGTCAGAGGGGCCCAGGACACGCCTGTGAACTCCAGAGACTAAGGCAGGAGGTCACAAGCCCAGGGCCCTACTTGTCTGCACAGTGAGTCAAGGCCTGTCTGGTAACTTAGTGAGAACTCATCTCAAAATAAAAAGAGTTTATAGGGCTGGAGATGTAGCTCAGTGGTAGAACACTTGCTTAGCATGCATGAGGTCCTGGGTTCAACCCACAGTAGCCCACAAAAACACAGCAAGCCACAGGAGGCGTGCTGAAAGATGCTCTCAGGAAGGATACCAGGATGAGGCATGCAGTGTCCTCCTTTGACCCCAGATCCCCAGAAGACCCAGTCACCTCCTGGCACAACTATATTTACGAAACATGAGCTGTGGCCATGTTTCCCATGCCTGCCTCCTAGCTTAGGGAGGGCAGGCTGTTCCTGGCAGGAGCCTCACCCTGAAGGTCATGCTCACAAAGGCACATCTTGGAAACACCAGACTGCCTCTCCCCAGATGGGAAAATGAAGCCAGTGGAAGTTGAGACAAAGTATCGGGCTCGCCTGTCAACTTGGGAACAGTCATCAAATGTAACCCAAATCACTGGGTAAAAGAAGTGGGAAGCCCTGCCAGTCTTTTAGAGTTTTGAAATATTTTAGCCTCAGGAAGATGTGTATGCTTTAGCTAAACTTGTCACAGCACTTGGGAAAATTTATCTTATGATTCAAAACCAATGAGCACAAAGGTTTTAGTCCAAGATATTCGTTGCAACATTTTCTAAGCTACAAAATTATATTTACAATGGTACTGTGTGGGGTGGTGCAGTGTCTTGACCTTGATTAGCTTCACTTTCGTTGCCAGTTAAAGAAACAGGGGAAACCTTGGACAAAGCAGACAGAAGCAGCCCATGAAGAAAACACACACACACACACACACACACACACACACACACACAGAGAGAGAGAGAGAGAGAGAGAGAGAAGCATGCACTCACCCATGTACAGCAAGGCACCCAGAAAGACTTACAAAGGCCAAAATCCTGATTTTCCTTGAGAGCTAGGGCTTTAAAGGTCTTTGTGGAGTTTCCCTCCTATAGTTTGTCGCTGCAGTTTGAACCAACACAAGGAGGCTGATAGGCCCAAACGTTGTTGGAGTAAACATGTCCTGAGCCTGCCTTGAAACCATCATACCAATCTACAGGTAGGAATCCCTGCTGGCCAGAGAAAAAGCCCAAAAGTCCACCAGGCCTTCAGGTTTTTGTTTCTGGTCAGGAGTATACAGAAGAAACAGCAATTATGCCTTTTTCTTTTTCTATGTGTCTGTCTACTGAGGATCTGTCTAAGCCTTGCAGCAGGAAAGTTTATGTATATCATGGTTCATCCATTGTAGCAAGAGTGTGTGTGTGTGTGTGTTGTTTTGTGAATGTGTTGTGTGTATTGTGTGTGTGTGTTGTGTGTGTACTGTGTGCATTGCTTGTGCATGTGTGTGCCCCAAGGCTAGAGCTGTCATCCTCAATCCATGTCCACCTTAGTTTCTGAGACAAGATCTCTCACTGAATCCAAAGCTCACAGATTTGACTGGTCTGGCTGCCCAGCAAGCACCAGGAATCCTCTAGACTCTGCCTCCTCTCTGCTCAGGTTTCTGCAATGCCCAGCTTTTTACCTGGGTGCTGAGGATCTGAACTCAGATCTTTGTGATTGCACATCAGTCACTCTACTGACTGAGCATCTGCCTAGCTCATAGAAAGTCATCATCCTTAAAAAAATGTTATCTAGGGTGGAACAATGGCTCAGTGGTTAAGAGTATGTAATGCTCTTGCAAAGGGCCCAAGTTCAGTTCCCAACATTCACATGAGGCAGCTCACAACTGCCAGTACCTACAGCTCTAAGATATCTAATGCCATCTTCTGGCCTCCTCAGGCATCTGCACTCACAGATATGTGTTCAACGCAGACACACCAAGTATACATCATTTAAAATCTTTAAAAGCCTGCTAGCTAGAGTCGGGCGTTGGTGGTGCACGCCTTTAATCCTAGCATGGGAGGGGGGGGCTTGGTGGTGCATGCCTTTAATCCTAGCACTGGGGGTGGGGCAGAGACAGGTGGATCTCTGGGAGTTCTAGGCCAGCCTGGTCTACAGAGTGAGTTCCAGGACAGGCTCCAAAGCAATGCAGAGAAACCCTGTCTTGAAAAAAACAAAAACCCTGTTAGCTAATAGCATGTGGTGACAGGAAAAAATATTCAGAATAAATTTCTATCTGACAAGTGGAGGAGGATTTGTAAGTGAATATGTATCATTTGACATTAAACATGGATGTACTGACGATTAATAATTTATATATTAAACATTGCTTGTGCTTAAACTAAGTCTATGTGCTCTTACTCAGATCCAAATGTAGGATGTGTATGTTGAGTAGGGGGAAGGGGTCCAGTCCTGAGCAGGCAGCCTTCCCTCTGCCCTGACAGAGCTGGCATCTGGGAGAACTGATGGTTTCAGGGGAGCACCCAGACTGATCACGGGTGCATGGGACATGAGGGGCTGGTCAGGCATAGGGAGGGGACAGTGGGAATGTCAGGGCTGCAGGGATGAGTGGGGACAATGGAGATAGGGTTGGAGAACGAGCAAGCTTTTCATACATGAAAAGATGGGTCAGAAACAGCAAAACCTAAGTTGGACTCATCCATAGCTGTGATACTATGGAAATTTGGATCTCTTCGTTTTGTTTTCTCATTTTCCTGCACTTTGAAAAAATGCTAACCTAATGACACATTTCGTTGCTTTGATTGTTTTACAAAGTTCTGAAGTTTTGCGTAGCCAAGCAGAGGCACAACCTGCTTGTTCCACAGCCTAAGATTAAAAGCACCACCCTGAAAACTGTAGGGTCCTCACCGGATGCTGCAACCTGGGCTGGTTTCAGGCCCAGGAGTCACACAGCTGCCTTAGCCAGATGTCAGTGGGACGCTGTAGGCCCTGCACTAGTGGTGGACATGGTGTTACATTACATCCTTGGGCCTATTTCCCCTGAAACATTTGCAAGCCTCTCTGCAGCTGCCTAGGCTACTCTTGGCCTAGAGGAAAGGAGGAAACTCTTTAGCTTTATGTCTCACTAATCCCCCTCCATCACCTGCTGCCTCCTCCTGGAAACGGGGCCTGTCTGCTTGGTACCCCAAAGCAAAATCCAACGTCCCAGGAGCAGCTAAGACACAAAACAGTTCTCTCTCTCTCTCTTTCTCTCTCTCTTTCTCTCCCTCTCTCCCCTTCACTGCATGTATGTGTGTGTGTGTGTGATGTGTTTATTTGTATCTATGTGTGCATATCTGTCTATCTCTGTATTTACCTGTATGTAGAGTGTGTATGTCAATCTCATGTCCATCTATCTGCCCATCCATCCGTCTGTCTGTCTCATGTGTGTGGGTGTTTTCTCTTCAGTGATGCTCTCCAATGCGTGATGGTCCCTTTGATGTATCAGCATGGCTAGTCTACAGTGCTGCCGGTTGGATATTTGCAGAACAATTCAGATGTTGCTAGAAAAGTCTTTTTCACGCTAGTCAGCATTTGCAATCATCCAACTTAAGTGAAGCAGATGGTCCTCTCCCATGTAGGTGGCCTTCCCCAGTCATTTCACTGCCTTAAGAGAAAAGCATGTGAGTCCTGAAGAGGAAGGGGACCCACCTCAGACTAAGGCAGGAGCTCTGCCAAGTTTGACTACATCACTCAGCATTGCTAAAATGAATTTGTAGCTTGCTCTGTGGATTTGGGGCTTGCCAGCCCCACAAACTGCACGAGGCAATCCCTTAAAGGAATGTGTCAAACAGCGCAGGGGTGAGAGGTTGGTGGCGAAAACGTCCCTACTGGTTCTGTTTCGGGTTCTCCCTGGGCTGGAAATGAAAAAAAAATAGTCTTTAATGCCACGGACTAGGAAAGATCACCCAGGGAGAAAGAACAGAGAGAGGATGCCTGGGGAAGGCCACCTAGAAAGGGAACACAGGAAAAGTGAGCAGGGAAGGATGCAGGGTACAGAAAAGGCCACTGGGGGCTTGGCGTGACAAGTCAACAAGTTTGTGCTGACTCAAGGGTTGGCTGTATCAAGGCAGAGGTGGCATTATAGCAAGGGTGCTCTGAGAGTGCTAGCGAGAGATGAGCCTGTATACAGACTGGCTTTATAGGACATCAGCAGCGGGGGAGGTTCAGAGAAGCAGGGATGGAGGGGTGCGCCGTCAAAAGATGGACAAGGATTGGCAAGGACTGTAGATTTGGAAGTGGGAAGATGGGTGACTAATGCGGAAGGAAGGCTTGTGTGTTCTGGGACCATCTACACCCCCCCTCCAAAGCTACCCGCCCTCTGGTGCCTCTGCACACTGTCCTGTGCGGTCTACCTCCCGTCCCACTCTGCACTCCATTACCCAGAGAGGTCGACATACAAAGAGTGAAGCAGACAGTCAGTCAGAGAGAAGGCAGGAGCTGATGTGGGTATGTGCCATGAGTTCAGTCTGGAGAGCAGCCTGTATCCATCCCAGCCAGGGTGTCGAGGGTCCAGCAGTGCAGAAGGAAGATAATTGGCATTCGTCATCCATGAGTTCACATTATCCAGCATGGGCTTAAGTCCAGAAACAGACTAAAGAAAGTGTGGCCTGGGCTTTGGTCAGAGTGTGGCCTATGCCCACCACTGGGGTCATCGAGAAGTCAAGGTCAGAGTGTACAGGCAGCAGTCAACAGCAGAGAGGATAGATGTGGGTGGGAGCACAGAAGTCCTGTGACAGGATTAGGATAAGGGGCTGTGGACCAGGGAGGGCGGACAGAGACTCAACACATCTGAAACAGTCAGGCTCCAGTTCTGAGAGGGACCAGCTAAGCACTAGGACAGGATGAGGGATATGCGCATTCTTTCTAGGAAAGATGCTGTAAATGGCCATGCTCCTGGCCCTCCCTCAGGCATGCCTAACCTTTGGTCCATGGGCTGCGTGTACCCTAGGATAGCTATAAGTGCAGCCAAAAACAAAACTGTAAACATACTGAAAATAGGTTTTCTTTGAAAAAAAAAAATTTTTTTTTTTTTGGTTCAATCACGTCATTCTTGAGCATTAACTCTGTAGATGGCAACTTGATGCTGCATTGTCAGAGTTTGGGCACCTGTGTGAGAGGGCCATGAGTGGTGAGTTGGGCTTCTTTCTCATTCACAGACAATTGGGATTGTGTCCTACTTCCTGGTCAGCAAAGAACTGCAAGGGAGCAGGTAAGTCAGCAAAATCCACTGCCCATGGAGAATGCTCCAGTACGGGCTCCCGATTAGAAGTCTCACCCACTACAGAGCAAAGAACGCCCCTCCTCAGGCCCGGTATGTCCCATCACCAGCAAGTCTTGTGCAAGGCCACATTTGAGAACGTATACGTCAGGCAGCATGGACTCTGGGACCAGCGGTTCCAAACTCAGCTCTCTAACTTACAAAGCTATGTGGCTTACAACAACAACAACAACAACAACAACAACAACAAAAACAATTATTTGACCTTCTCTGAGCCTCCATTTCAAATGGAAAGGGTGACAAGGCCACACTCATGGGGCTGCTGAGAGGATGAATTGAACTCCTCACGGGTTATATCTAGTGCACAGCAAAGGTCCAGGAGCTAGAATAATTGGGCAGCCCCCACCCGAAGCACGGCAAACAGATACGGCATTCCCTGCTTATGTAGACCTTGTGGAATAGCCTGTATCTTACAGCCAGGTAAGGTGACTCACTATCTAAGTCCACTTGGTATTGAACCAAAGATCTGTGCACTCCCTCAGAACAACTATGTGAGGCTTAAATAGAATACGAAGCAAACAACACCCATAAGATAAACACAGGATCTGTTTGGGGCAATACTAAAGTGTCAGCCTGCAGTGACCAGACTGTCATTCACCACGAAGCTATGCCACTGTCTACCCGAGAGGACAGGCCAGTTCCCATATGAGAATGCTCCTGTACTCAGTGAGGAATGGCCTAGTCTTTTGAATGTCAGTAGCCACTGTGGCAGCCTACGCTCTTCTCCACCAGGCCTCCTCAAATTCAGCAGCTACAGGGTCAATAGCCAATGGAGTGAAACACCAGGACTCTGCTCTGGCAATTCGATTGGCCCCTACCTAGGCCATCCCATGGTTAAATATTTAGAAAACCACCACCATCTACTTACTACCCTACTACTGCTAATAAAATCCCCCAGCTGATTTAGGGCTAGAAAGAAGACGGCTTCGACTCGAAGTGCTGACACCCGCAGAGCTTGTTGTCCTAGAGGCTGGCTCTGAGCCCAGAAGCTGAAGTGAGAGCTCATTCAGAACTCACATTGGTTTCAAGAGCAAAGGTAAGTAAAGGTGCGTCCAGCATCTGCAGGCCACAGAGATGGACAGAAAGGGATGTGGACATTTCTCCCTCCTGGCCAGGCAAGCTAGAGGTCACCCCTCCTAGAAGTGCCTATGTCTCCGCCTTGCACATGTGGCTCTGCTGAGCTGAGCAGAGACAAGTGTTGGCTCCAACAAGCTACTGGCTGGCAGCTCAAACAGAAAATCTCATGGCAGGGGCCAGAGAGAGGGCTCAGTGGTTAAAGGGGTTTGCCACCAACCCTGATGGTCTGAAAGCTGCATAGTGGGAGCGGGGAACAAAAAGCCAACTTGTGCAAGTTCTCAACAAACAAAACCCTTGATACGCACTGGGCCTTGAACTCCCCTACTGGCTAGCAGCTTTTGGCTCTGGCTTTATTTCTGGTGTTCAATATTTCCTTGAGTTTAGTTCCTGCCTTTAGCATGAAGCTAAAGTGAACTCCAAAGCAGGGATCTGGAAATGAGTATGGAGTAAAGGAGGCTCTGAGAAAGAGAGGGCGAGGACAGGAAAGAAGGGATATGAAGATTCAGAGGAGAGAATTAGAGACAATGAGGAGGAGGGAGAAGAGAAACAGGAGGGAAGAAGGAGGGAGGAACCTGGGAATAACTACAGTCATACAAGCAATGTTAGTCTTATAGATAGCTTGCCAGATACCACATTAAGTATTTTACCTGCATATTCTCACTTAATCTTCACAAAACCCCGCAAAGCTGATTCTTAAGTTCCTCTTTAGCAAAATCCCTGCTCAGTTGCTCTGGTAGTCCTCACCATTGACAGAATCCTCCCAAAGCTGCCCAAAGTCATGACGATAACTCACCTGTGCCCTGAGCCTCCTCGCCCACTCTAGTCTAAAGAGCAAACGGACTATGCCTCCTAAATAGATCCGCACCCAGTGTGATCAGATAGGAACCTGAGACCTTGTGAAATAAAGCAGCATTAATGATTAAGCTGCATCCAGCTGTTGGTGTAAACATCTCGGCTGGCCATCATGATAAGCAATCATTGATTAATGTCTGAAGATTGATGATGGCAATCTGGGTTGATTGAAGAAATGCCCAGGTTGTGACACCATGTGCTCCAGCAGGAATCCAGGGCAGAGAAGTCCAGATGAAGCCATTCCCAGAGCCAGTGACTTTGGTATCCCCTCCTTGGGTGTTTTATCTGATCTCCTTAACTGAAGGATGCCACCATGGGACAATTAAACCCCCTGGCATGAAGCGAAAGTTAACTGGAATGCCCAGTAAGAAGAGTCACGATATGGTAACAAATGATAGCTACGTGTCAATCCTGGGGCTCAGATGGGCAGTGATGTGCAAATTCTTCCTGTTTGGACACCTAGTCAGAGGATGCTCAGCTGTGCTACCTGAGCAATACTACTATGTCTGTGGTTATTGTTATTTTATGAATACCTGTTGCCATGGCTCCCTAGCTGAAAAGTGACCCATACAGGCTGATCCCTCTTTGGCACCAGGACTGGAGGAGAGACATGGAAGAGGTGGGTATCTGGAGAGACGCTGAGCACCCTGGGTAATTCTTTTTTATTTTGAATTTTGCTTTTGTATCTTTGTTTATCCTGAACTGTTTATGAATTGCCACGGTCCTTGTTTGCTTTCTGCTGTGACAAACACCATGACCAAAAGCAACTTGGGCAATGAAAATGTTTACTTGATGTCCAGATCACTATCCATTCATGGAGGGAAGTCGGGACAGGAATTTCAGCAGGGACCTGAAGCATAAACCTTGATGGAACACTGATTACTGGCATGGTCCCAGGCTCACTTACACCTACATTTCTTATATATACAGTCCAGACCCATCTGCCTAGGGACGACACCACCCACAGTGGACTGGTATTAAGTAGCAATCAAGAAAAACTTCACAGACACTCTCACAGTCCAATCTGATGGAGGCAATTCTTCAACTGAGGTTCCTACTTCCCAAGTGTGTCAAGTGGACAACTATGATTAGCTATAACATCTGCTATATAGCCAACCTGTAGCTAAATAATGAACAAGCTTCAAAGAAGAGTAAACCTGTCCCGGAATTCCATGCAGCAATTCACACTGTCGTTGAAGAATAAACCAATGAGAGGGAGCTGCATATAGCAAGCAGCTGCTGTGTGCCAGACAGGGATGATGAGAAGCCTAGGTGAATGGCTGCACTGTGGTTCCATCTGCAAGCTACAGCTGTGGGCAAAAGTCAGACCAGATGGCCAAGGTTCCTGGCTTGTTGTGGTCCTGGGTTCTACAAGAAAACAGGCTGCACATGCCATGAGGAGCAAGCCAGTCAGTCAGCAGCATCCCTCATGACCTCTGCATCAGCTCCTGCCTCCAGGTTCCTGCCCTGTGTGAGTTCCTGTCCTAGCTTCCTTCAGTGATGGATTACGATGTGGAAGTGTGAGCCAAATAAACCCTTCCCTCCCCAACTTGCTTTTGGTCATGGTGTTTCGTCACAGTGATAGAAACCCCTCAGGGACAGTGACCCTCTCAGACACAGGCATCCCTTATCCAACCATCTCTCAGCAACTTCAAGGCAGTCAGCCATTCCTCTTATTCCTGGAACTTTCTCTAATCTTCCCTTTCCTAAATTCTATGCACCCCTGTTTCCTTCTATCTCCTTCTCTACCAGACTTCAGTGGTGGGCTCTTCCCTGCTCTCCTGTACACTCTCTCCCCATAGAATTGTCTTAGCCAATGTTCTATGACTGTGAAGAGACATTATGACCACGGCAACACTTATGAGCATTTGATAGGGGCTTGCTACAGTTTCAGCAGTTCAACCCATTGTCATGGTAGGAGGCATGGTGACACACAGGCAGACATGGTCCTGTAGAAGCAGTTAAGAGGTCTACATTCAGATCCACAGGTAGCAGAAAGAGAGAGACAACCCGGGGTCTGGCTTGGGCTTTTTGAAAATCTGAAAGCCCACCCTCAGGGATACACTTCCTCCAACAAGGCCATACCTCCTAATCTTTTCAAATAGTGCCAGTGACCAAGCATTCAAATCTGTAAATCTATGGGGGCCATTCTCATTCAGACCATCACAGGCTTAGACCCAGGGCCTTAAGCCCACAGAGCTCTTCTCCAAGATCCAGCCTGAGGTGCTCCTACTCAGCCAGCAGCCTCCTATGGCTAAGAAGCTTCTCAAATACTGACAAGAGCAGTGAGCTTCAGGGGTCCTGTCCAATCTGCTCTGCCTCAAGCCTTGGTCTCCTTGAGCTTCCCCTAGCCTCACAGGCCAAACAGTTAAGACTCAATGGCCTTAACAATCCTTTGTCTGTCAACGCCAACAAACTTCACCATTGTGGTTCTACTATGACTGAAGCAGATGCCATCTCTCATGCAGTCAACGGCCACAGCATTCTGAGAGTTCTTTGTCTACATAGCAACATCTGATTGATGACTACAGCCAGTCAGACTCCTGCAAACCACCCTATCTGAAGCCCTCAATGGTTTCCTAAGAATCCAACCCTCCTAAGGTCAACTCAGACAGTCCTTGCGCCCTGTCAGTGTGGCTGCAGGCATCAGAGAAAGGCTTTTGCACCCCAGACTGGGGCTCAAATTTTAGAGCTGCTAATAACCCACTGGGAGTGTCCAGAAAGCCACCATGACCACACCTGTCCCCCAACCCTTCAGTGTCCACTGAAGGGTTCACAATGGTCTCAGGCCCTGGCCTTCCTGCCGTCGTGGATCACTCACAGTTCCCCTGTCCCAGGACATCTGGGCTTGTCATTCCTGCCTTCTAGCTAGCCAGGAAACCCCTCCCAGGATCCTTATGGGTGGCCTTGATCTGGTCCTAGAAATGACAAGCTTCAGCGCTGTTCAGATGCGGCCTACCCCCATCCTATTCCAAATGCCTGCTCTCCCTGTCTCCCCTCCCTGGTTCCTTCTCCATCTTGCCCCCTGCAACCTTTACTTTCCTTCTTTTGGTCAATGCCTGAGTCTACCTTGTCTGTGTGGGAGGTTTTAGCTACTGTCTTCTGTAGAATTTAGCCCCCTATGCAGGGACTTCGTCTCCTGTACCTTCTGTTCACTCCACAGTGCCCAAAGCACTGGTTAGTAACCCTAGCAGGGGAGTCCGGGGAGTCCTGCTCCACTCTGTACCAGAGCCTGGCACAGGAATGCAGGGTTCCCTGACCAGCCATTTGCTGGGTGAGGATGGGCAAACCTTTTGGTGGCAGAGGTACAGTCCTGTGACCTTGGTGGCACTGGAGGCCAGTGTCCTGTGTTGAGCCAGGAACCACCTACCCAGCAGCAGGCTTTCCTGCTGCTCACTCCCACACTTTCAACATCTGGCCAGAGCCTGGGTCTGCAGCCTGCAGTGAATCTTAAGTCTCCTGCCCCCGCCCCCCTCCTATGGAGAGCCAGAGGGGCCACTGCAGATCCTTGCAGGGAGGGAGGGGCCTGGCTGCCTATGAGACTGCTCTAGTTTCAGTGTTCTGTGCCTCCTTGTCCTGCTCACAGGACATGTGGCTTCTCCATGGGCCAATCAGATTGGGTGGGACAGTGATTGGCATGTGGAAGCCAGAAGTTGACATAGGATGTCATTCCTCAGGCACCTTGATTCACTGATCATACCTGCTTGTCTCTATTTCCCATTCCTGTGATTACAAGTGCATGCCTCCATGTCCAACTTTTTTTTTTTCTTTTTCTTTTTCTTTAAAGTGGGTGCTGGGGATCAAATGTGGGTCTGCATGTTGACAACTTGAAAACATTGCTAATTAAGAATCCCCCAGCCCTACAATCCTTTTCGTTGAAGTAACTCAATAAATGAAAATATCTCTTTAGACTTTCTCAAGGTTAAAATCATTTAAAAAGTGGATCTGAAAATTCCAAGGTCCAGAACATTTCCCTTGTCCTTGGGTGTGGCTTAAGTGGCTGCAGTGAAGGTCACTACACACATCCACCAAAGTTCAAATGGTGACAGCTGCCAGCCAGCTGTGTGGCCTTAGAGTACACACTTAACCTCTCTAAGTTTGGCTTACCTGAATCACAAGGGTGACAACATGTTCCTGTTTGAGGATTAATAATAACATGTGGACATAACACCTAACACCCAGCAGAGACTGGTTGAGTGCAGCTATTTTTAAGGTCTGTAAGTCAATCATTCTTCAAATTCAGAGGACTCGAGACAAATATTTATACTTGGGCATTCACTGAGAGTTTTTCTCAGGTTCTTGCTCTGCTTGGCTGGAGCAGTCTGGCAAGAACATAGCGGTCTCTGGGGGCCTAAGAAGGTCTGTACATCCATGCTACTTTCTGGGAGATTTGGCATACATACTGATAGTGACCCAAAGGCTTAAGACCTACACACTGGCCAGCGTGGGTCTCACCTGAAGAGGCCAGTCTGAGCCCTTTTGCTGAACGCAGCCCTGGAGAGTAAGAGCCTCAGGCTGTTGATTTCTGCCCACTGCAGGGATCATGGGAACTTGTTTCAAAGGGCATGGGTGGGACAGAGAATGGAGAAGCCCAGAAGATGAGATGTTGGAGAGGGTGCTTCTGATGAAGAGATGCATAAACTGATGTGTGGTATCAGCAAAGGAGAAAGGACCTCCGGGCCACTAAGGACACTAAAATGCACTAGAATGTACTGTGCGGAGTGGGCCAAAGATACAGGAGCAGCATTCTTGTATCCTGTTATATTGTCTGGCAAGACAGAGCACTGTGAAAGAGACATACTCATTCATGCATTTGTTTACTGATCATCTACGTGTTCATTCAGCAGTCTGTATGAAGGTCCTACTGTGTGTCAGGTTCTGTCTTACGTCTAGGCAGGGAAAGTCCTGCCCACCCTCAGCCCCTGCATACAATAGACTGCAGCCAGACACGGGCAACCACACATTTACATTATCATTAAGATACAATCTCTTAGGGTTGATGTTTAGGCACTGCAATGGTTTTGTTTGTTTGGTTTGGTTTTGGGGTTTTGTTTTTGTTTTGTTTTGTTTTGTTTTTGAGACATGGTCTCACTGTTTATCTCCAGTGGGTCTGGAGCTCACTATGTAAATCAACTTGGCTTCAGTTTTATAGAGATCCACCTTCCCCTATCTCCCGCGCGCTGGGATTAAAGGCATGCACCACCATAACTGGTTCACCATATTGGCTTGTATGTGAAATGTCCCCCATAGGCTCATGCATTTGAATGCTTGGTCCGCAATTGGTGGTGCCACTTGGGGAGGTTATGGAACCTTCAGGAGGTATGGCCTCACTGGAGGAAGTGCATCACCGAGGATGGGTTTCTCTTGGTACAGGGGGTCTTAGCTCTCTCTCACCATGGCCCCCACAACTGCCGCTAATTAAGACGTGTGGAGTCAGACTTCCACGCCAGAGCTGCTCACTGAACTCCACGCCCACTTTCCTTTCTCTCCACCATTGCAGGGAGTGCACACATCTCAATCGTCACCGAGGCTGTGACAGCTTGCTCGAATCCGTGATGCTAGGACTTGTCCCTGCAGAAAACTAATACTGTTCCAAAAGTGATGGGATGAGTTACATGCATACCTATATCACTCCTGTCCCCAACCCTAGAGTGGAGCTCGGACCATTCTATTTAGTCTCCAACTACTTCCAGAACATTCTGCTTATCTGCCCACACTTAGCCCTCAAAGCCTAACCTGGGTTTGAGCTTCCCAAGAGATCTCAAGATTCTGTGTTTGATGAAGCTTTTGACCCTTGACCCCAGTGGCCATCTCTCTTCCAGTTTGATCCCATGTCAGACAGCGTGTGTGCAAATGTGCGTGTGTGTGTGTGTGTGTGTGTGTGTGTGTGTGTGTGTGTTCATATGAGAGGTGTGAGCACATGAGGAGGTTGGAGCACAGCCTTACTTTTCCACCCTGTTTGAGATAGCAGCTCTTGTATCTGTGTAAACCAGACTTTCTGGAGACTGTCCTGCCTCCTCCCATCTTCCCTTAGGGATATGGTGAGTACAGCCCCCTTTGCCTCCCTGTCTCACTTTTAAACTGGTGTAAGACCACCAAGCCTGCCCAGCAAGCACGTTTGGCTATGATACCATCTCTGCAGCTTTCCCCCCCCCCAACAGCATTGATGAATAAAAGGTTTCATTTTTTAAAAATATTTGTGTGTGTATGTATGTTGTCTGAATGAATGCATGTCATGTCTGCGCAGGTGCCCGAGGAGGCGAGGGAGGGTGTCTAGGGCCCTAGAGGAGGATTACAGGCAGTTGTGAGCTGTCTGATGTGGGTGCTGGGGTCCAAACTTGGGTCCCTTGGAAGCAGCACGTGCTCTTAACCTGCTAAGCCCCAGTAGACATCCTTAATCAATTGTACTGCCCTTTCCACCTGTCCAGAGCGAGCGTCTGAAAGCTTTTCAGCACAGCACCATGAGTTCTCAGTGGAATGAGGAATAAGGTGCCACCCACTGGCTTTTGCCACTCAACTCTGCCTTGTGCACAAACCACACAACCTAGGAGCATCTTCCCTATCCCTCCGCCTTCCCCATGCGGACCACAACCACTTACTTCAGATATTGCCTCCCCTTCTTTAGTTGGCTCAACACAGCCAGAGGGAACCACTGAATTCATCATTTGGCAGAGGAAGATAGCCCGAGGCACCAGTACCAAACCCTTCTGACTCACTGATGAATGGTCAAGTGACAAGCTTGTCTTGTATTGATTTGTATTTTTTAGTCATGAGAGAGGCAGTTGTCGTAGGGGACAAAGAGAAATTCTTGAACATGGAATAGATTCCTTCAGGCTCCAGCGGCTAGATAAATGTTTCTCAATTCATGGGTCGAGATCCCTTTGGGGGAATCACATATCAGATATTTTGCATATCAGATATTTACATTACAATTCATTACAATTGTGAAGTAGCAACAAAATAGTTTTCTGGTTGGGAGTCACCACAACATGAGGAACTGTATCAAAGGGTCACAGGGTTAGGAAGGCTGAGAAACACTGTTCTAGATAGTCCTTAGCCTGGCTTCCTCAGTGTGCGTGGCAGTCAGAATAGGTCATGAGGGGCTGATAAGATGGTTCAGCAAGTCACAGGGCTTGTGGCAAACGCCTCATGACCCGAGTTTGATCCTTGGAACCCAAATAAAGGTGAACGGAAAGAACTAACACCACGAAGTTGTCCTCTGACCTCCACACACATGCTATAGACACGCACATATCAGCAGCATCACCAATAATGATTTTAAGTACCTTAAAAAATAGATCGTGGGAAAGCTCCTATGGCCAGGTCCTCCGACTCTTCTTGTTGGCAGCCGCTTCCTGCTTTAATTCTCCAGTTCTCTGGCTAGACCCAGCTGTTCATTTGCTTACTCAGCAAAGTTGACATCATACTTGCTCATAGGTGAGCCCAGCAAGGTTCAGAGAGGTGAAAGTACTAGCCCAAAGTCACACAGCAAGAGAGGACCTTATACCTAGGGCTCTGTCTGTCACCCTACCCAATTCCCTGCATGCATGGCCTGGTACAGGTTTCATAGGTCAGAGTCTTTGGTGCTGATGTGCTAAATTGTGTCCCTGTCACCAGGCTATACTCCCTCTACCTGTCACGGAGGTTCCTGGTCTTTGCACCTTCTTGCTGCTGACTAGAGAGAAACCACACCCATGTCCTTCCTCCCATCCAGGTAGCCTTGGCCCTAAACCAAGCCTTCTGGCAGCTTCAGCTCAGGGCCACTCCCACCTTCCCAGGGCACGTGAGGTACTTTGTACTGAGCCTGGGCAGTTATTGAAACTCTCTGAAGCCCAGCTTCTGCATGGCATCCGTGTCATGGGAAACAAGCCATATGTCCTGAGCTGCCGGCCGGCCGTCAGTACAGTTCCACGGCTACAGATCCAGAGCCCATCACAGTTAACTCTTTACAGCCAAAGGTTCTGCAGTTGAAACTAACCAGCCAAATACCAAAAACAGTTAGGGAGAAAAACTGTGGGAGTCGTGAACAGGACTGCACTCCCGTGGCATTTACTCCGATGCGTGAGCGGTTAGAAAACATCCAAAGACGCAGGGCAGTGAGATCCAGCGCCAAGGTGTTTTATCTTTGGGGAGTGAGCATCCAGTTTGGTACCCGCAGGGCATCCTGGAATCCAAGGGATGATGGTGTTGTTGTCGGCTATTGTTTTTAAACCGCAGCCACAGTTCCTAGCATAGACAACAAAGTTAGAAAGGGAGCGTTTGAGAGAGCCTGTTCTGGGGTGGCACTGGGCCAGCAGTGTGTACTTGTCTCTGGCATATGTCCTGCCCTCAGCCCTGGCTCCAGACATCAAAAGGTCTGAGTTTCCCACACCTCAGCCCTTCTCCTCTCCTACAAAGGCCTTCTTCATCTGCATGCCTCCCCTGGCCAGTTCAAACCCACAGTCTGAACGGTCCTGACGGGTTTATTTCAGTCCAGTGCCAGACTCTCGGCCAGCAGGGACTGAGTGAACAAATAGCAAAGGCTTTGATGTTGGAGGACAGAGAGAATTGGGAACTCACTGTGACTGACTTACTCCATAATTAATCATCAGGCTACCCCAGGTTTGGAACACAGCTTCTCTAAGATGCATAATGACCCCAGCCTACTCTCCAGGTCACTCACTGCTCCCCTCTCCAGGGAGGGGACTGGCCTCTGTCACTCACCTACACAAGTACTGTCTGGTTTCGGTGACTCAGGTTCTCAGAGAACACATGCGCCGTCAGGATTCAGATGGGCCAAATGATTTGCCTGAGACCACACAGCCAGGTGTTAAGATGGAAGCACGTTGGGGCCTCTTAGACACCTACTCACACATCCTTTTCACCCAACAAATTTTCTTTGGTCTTTTGAGACAGGGTTTCTCTGTGGCTTTGGAGGCTGTCCTGGAACTAGCTCTTATAGAGCAGGCTGGTCTTGAACTCACAGAGATCTGCTTACCTCTGCCTCTGGAGTGCTGGGATTCAAGGCCATGCTCCACCACTGCCAGGCTGAAATTTTCTTTTTTCAAGACAGAGTTTCTCTGTGTAGTCTCGGTTGTCCTGGAACTAGCTCTATAGATCAGGCTGGTCTTGAACTCACAGTGTTAGAAGTATCTGGAGAGGCAGAGTGTGAGCTCTGGAGCCAGAACCCTGGGTCAGTGACATGACACAGGTCAAGAACCTTCCGGAATATTTTAACCAACAGGCTTCAAGCATGACATGACACATTCAGTGGCTGCTGGGCTGGTCACATAGGCAAAGCTTAGCTCAACATCTCCCTTCTGGGAGTGAAATGGGTGTCAGGTTGTCCTAATTTAGAGATGTGAGGGGCTTGAGCCCCATCCAAATGGCACTCACCACGTGGCATCTTCGTTCCCTTGCAGCTGGATTACACTCCCAGCCACTCACTCCTCTCTGTGATACACAGTCACAGCACTGTCAGCTCCCTCTGTCTCCAGGGCCATCAGTCCCATAGTCCATAGCTCTCCAATCAACTCTGCCAGGTAACACTCGGCTGGCTCACTGTCCTCAACTCTGGTTTCTGGTGAAAAACCCACTATGTTTTCATCAGAACTGAAAACTTGACTCATTGTTCCCAATACGGAACTGCTGGCTTTCCCCTTGCTTGGTTGCCACAGGAGCCAATAAGGAAAAGACAGAAAAGAATGAGAATTGCTTATACAAGCAACCTGGAACTCACAGACAGCCTGGGGCATGCCAAAGCCCAAGGACCAGATCACTTGCAGAGATCTGAACAGTTGAAGTAAATATCGTAGTGATGGGTTATGCTCCTTTTTTTTTTTTTTTTAATTTTCATGTATATGAGTGCGGTATGCATGCCTGTGTAAGCATTTTTGCATGTGTGGGCACATGTGTGGAGTTTATTTGTGCATAGGAGTGCATGTGGGGTCATGGGAGGGCGTGTGATTACTCAGGTTGCAGCTACAGGTAGAGTGAACCGCTAGACTTGGGTGCTGGGAACTGAACTCCAGGAGCATTGGAAGAGCCATTCTCCTAGTCATACTCCATGGAGCCATCTCTAGCCTCTAACCACATTCTTTACCTGTCTATTTCTCACACTGGCTCGGTTTCCCTGTGGAACACTGTCTGACCTGGATTCCTGCACATGCACTGCTTTGCAAAGATTGCAGCCTGTCATCTCTCTCTCTCTCTCTCTCTCTCTCTCTCTCTCTCTCTCTCTCTCTCTCTCTCAAAATCTCTCCCCACAAAGCACTTGTCAAACTTCCTTTACTGTCCTGCTCTCATTTCCCAACCTGCTCCTGGCTTCCGTCAGTGCATGGAAAGTTGCTGGGATCTCTCCATCTTGTTGTTATTATTACACTACTATTCCATGCACTCCTCCCCAGCTCTGAGGAGTGTCGCTTGTAACTCCTCACAGTGGCTCCTTTCTCTGCAGAGTCACCAAGTTCCAGATCAACTAGTGACTACCTGACACAGGGACACTCATGACAGGCCCCCTCAAGTTAGAAGAGCCAAAGGATACCATAGAGACTCCTTGTTTAGCACCCCAGGAGACCTAGTGGATATTGAGTTATAGAAGCGCCCCGAGGAAGGACAGCCATTGCGAGAGCAGCGGGGCCCAGGGACTGGGCTGATGTTAGTATATGGGACCTCAGGTATCACCAGCTTCCTGCCCTGTCTGTCCCACAGGCTGTATGGGGGAGGCGGGGCAGTATGGATGGGACGTGATAGACAGTGATCTGGCCCTGGTGTGTTCCATGGTGTTGCATTATAGCCATACACACACCATGGCTATTTCCCTGGGGTCTAGATGCACTTAGCAAGGGCATGCTGGAATAGGTATGGCCTTGTTCTAGGAAGTGAGTCACTGAGGGTGAGCTTTGAGGTTTCAAATACTCAAGCCAGGCCCAGTGTAACTGTCTCTTCCTGCTGTCTGCCAGTCCAGATGGAGAACTCTGAGCTCCTTCTCCAGTACCATGTCTGCCTGGTACTGCTAAGCTTTCCACCATGAACCTTGGAACTGTAAGCCAGCCCCAATTAAATGTTTTCCTTTATAAGAGTTGCTGTGACCATGGTGTCTCTTCACAGCAATAGAAGCCATAACTAAGACGCCCTGACTACATATAGGCAGAATTCATGTAATTCTGTGGTTTTTGCTTTTATGATTCCTGGGCTGATATGGCTAGTGACTGCCTCTTGGGTGAGCTGGCCCCATGTTGGACGCCAGTACCTAAATAAAAAGTCTCTTTTTATTCAAATTTATTCATGGTCAAGGTGAATCTCCGAGGGATCCTAGACCTCTAACAACATTCACACAGGACAAAACTTGTCCAGCCCTCTCCCCTAAGTGGGGGACCTATGATGGCAGCCATCGCCACAGGGCTAACTCCAGGCAGCCTCTTGAGGTCGTATCCTGAATTTGTCCCCATCTCAGTCTCTGTGTCTGATCCAAAGCCTCAGAAAACAATCCTGCTGGCTTCCTGTGGGGTGAGGATCCCTAGCAGTTCCTGATTCTATTTCCTTTCTAGCTTCGAGTGTCTCAGGAATTCACATCTCGACCCTGTTCTCTTGCTTGGCTGCCCTCCCTGCCTGGCTCTTATCCTTCTGCCCATTGACGATTCAGTGGCTTCCTGTCACATCTGGAAGGCAGCCTGTGTGGCTTGTATTCTCCGGTTACCCTGTCCACACTGCTCCTCTTGTGTACTTGGGAGCCAGCTGCCGCCCTCAGGATCACTTGAGCTCTGATCCAGCTGGGGCTATCTATGCACCTGTCTTGTCCGTAGCTGCAACCTCACAGTGGCTGGCTCATGGCAAGTGTCCCATAAAAGTCTCCATAGCCAAGGACAACACGCATCATTAAGATGGCCAAGCCATTACCAGGTAAATTCATATCTAGACAGCTCTGTCCACTGCCATTGAAACCAGCACTTGTATCATGTGTTTCCAAAACAGTAACTTCTGAGTACAGGACCTGAGGGCAGAGGGAGAACAGGCCACCAACAGGGCAAGGGGACCTTTGTAAGGACTATGTTTTTTTCCGCCCGCCGCCTGGTCTTGTCCTGCTGCCGCGCCAGCCCCAATTAACACACAGAGACTCTGTATATGATATAATTCTGTTAGCCAGGTACTAGTTTCTTATCGGCTAGCTCTATCTTAATTATTAACCCATTTCTATGTATTTCCACGTGGTCTTACCGAGAGCGGAGGAATGGTGGTTCTGTTCTCTCCAGACTCTCCATCTTGGCTCCCTCCTTCCTCTCTCCTCGTCTCCTAGTCCTGCCTATCTAGCTTTCCTATTGGCCAACAGTGCTTTATTCATTAACCAGTATAAGAAACATATATACATAATGACATCTCCCATCAGACCTTTTTGCCATGGTGCCTGTGAACATTCCGGAATCATTGGCACTGGACACTGTGGTAGTCATGAGAATGACACAGTGGTCAGCAGGTAGGAACACTGTCCTAGCTCTTTGCTTGCCCTGGGGAGGAGCCCTGGGGATGCTCCCTCAAGGACCCCATGCTTCTGCTCTGACATTTCTGCCCTGCCTGGTTGTGCTGTATGAAGGATGTGTCCACTCTCCAGGTGCTCACACATAAAAAGTGGAGGTCTGCCGCTGTTGCCAAGGATGGCTGCAAAGGCTCGGGATGAACTGAGATCAGCTGAAGCCCTTGCTGCGGTGTGATCATTCTTTAGTTCCTAAGCTATGTGTGACCTGAAGTTGCAGTGGCACAATCGAAAACACAGAGGGACAAGGGAACAAACGGTGGAGCCAGGATTGTGAATGGCCTTAATTTTTTTCTAATTAAAAAAAAAAAAAAAAAAACCCAAACCCCCCCCCCAAAAAACCCAAAACCAAAAAACTGAACCTCATTCTAAAGTCTATTTTGGTCTTCTAAGAATTAAACAATATGGATTTATTTGAGACATTTTTATAGTTGGAAACTCGCTTAGGAGCCTGGGAACCAGACGTCTCTTGCCTCGTCTTCATGTTTTCATAGAGAAATTAGCGAGTCAGTCTTACAATGCAGATGTAGCTTGGTCCAGCAGGGCTCAGATCTACCCTGAGATGCTTAGAACGAAAGAGGCCAGGCCCTGAGCTCCTGCTGTTGTATGCCACCAACTGATTCCAATCAATTTCAGACTGCAGAGGGCAGCTAAATTTTGACCTTGAAAGCCATTTAGTCACTGATGCTTTGCTTTGAC